>NC_089140.1:80178040-81476969 GCF_009819655.1 Sylvia atricapilla | reverse complement strand
AGATTAATATTGAATTTTTCTTAATGAAATCTTTGAGACTTTTACAGCTATTTTATTCAACTAGTTGGACAAACACACATTTATGTTTATATAACATTAAAGTGAATACGAGAGCTGAAACCTATTACACCTTAACTCTAAATGCAACAACACCAGGGAGCAATTCAAACAAGATCTTGTTTAGAGACTATTACAGTGGCATTAACAAGGGTTAGTTAAAGTCAGTCATTTCTTTCCCTAAGTAACCCAACACCAGATACCTAAGTTCCATTTTATTAGGTGGAAAATATCACCCATCCAAGTAACATTTTCTCAGTGGTCTTTTATTACCATTCTGTTTCCTCTTCATCAATTTCAGGGACTGATCCTTAAGCTAAATACTAAAAAGAAAACCTTGAGTATCTTATGAAAGGTTGTGACACAGGAAGTTTGAAGAGGGAAATACAGAAACTTGGAGTTTGAGAATACACCAGCTAGAAAGTTCAGTGCAAAAATAAACTTTCTTCAGTAGCTATTCCAAATCCTTTGCTTCTGTATTTTTTCATGGATCCTTACCTGAAAACTCTTTTATTAACCATGTTAAATGATTGTTGTTAAAGGTGGTTACTTTCTTTGCTGTCTCCTTTATAGGAAAATAAGAGGAGTGATACAGTGAGTGTTATCTGATTCAGCATGGTCTTGGGAAACCAGCTCTGGGTAGTCGTGCTTGAAAAGGGGGTTGGACCAGCTGACCTCCAGAAGTCCCTTCCAGTGTCAATGTTTTTGTGACTACCTGATCAACAGATATTTATTAATTCTGTAGACCCCCTCAAAAATAGGACATCCATGAGCAAATTTTTTTCCTTTCCTAAAATTTATAATTCTTCCCCATGAAAAATAATGCTCTCTAATCACATCTCATTTCTAGTATATTTCTCACCTTCTGTTTCATTTTCTGTCTGACTCACTTTAAATATTTCAGAAATATTCATAATCTAAAAATATTGGTTTTCCCTTTTTTTTTTTTTATAGCATAAAACTCAGGAAGTCAAGTGGAACACAGTGAATGTGACAAGAGTTATCCACCTTTTCTGCATAGTCAGTATTTCAGATATCAAATTATGTTTCCTTTCTACGTAATTCTCTTTCCCCTTTGGCCCATTGGACTTGGTTGCTTGAAGGTCTGTGCTTTAAATGTCTTTTTTTCTGACAATGATATAATAGAGATTGCATTGGGTATTGTAAAATGTGATACCTGGCAAATTGCATTTTAATAGTTTGAAGGAAAGTAATGTAATTTCTCAGCATTCCGAGGCTGTCAAGACAAAAGGAGGAATGAGAAGAATTTAACTGCAGCAATGGTTGGGTTAGAAAGCTACCTTTGATTTAAATATGCTTTGAGAAGTTTTCATTTTTGATGCCAAACTCTACAATGCATGTATATAAATGAGACCAGGAAATATATTTTTGTATCTGATGGGCAAGAATAATCTTGACAAATTCCAAAGAAGAATCTTATAGCAAGTGCTGATAGTCAATTTGTTCATCAGTAATAATGCTGCATTATGTTTGACACTTTCTGATTGATCTTTGTCAGTAATTAGTTATTAATGGGAGAAAACCTAAGTCAAAAATTTCTGTTAATACAGTAACAAAGAGAGACACTATTTGCAAAACCTGACAAAACAGGACAAAATTACTAATTGTCAGAGAACTGTAATTTAACGGAAACAATCATTTTTCATTGTATTAATGTTTAATCCTAACATTCAAACAGTGATTTTCTGCTCATTGTTTTTGTTTGCACACAGTGTGCTCCAAAACAGCACTGCAGAATATGACAAAATTAAATTATGAATGCATATAAATGTTTTTTCATGGTCTTAATATTTACCATTTGAAATTGCTCTCCCTCAGGTTGGATACAAATATGCAAACTCTAGTTTCTCTGTGATTAATTTCAAATGTTTTTTTTTAATTGATGAAATAGAATGCCATAAAATCAAATCTTATGATGTATGGTAATGACAAATTACTATGCCATTAGTCATTTAATACAACTGTCATATTTTCATTCAAACTTAGAGAAAATAACGCCAGGCACCACATGAGGGATACTTTATCACTAAGGGTTAAAATGTTGTTGGTATTTTAAATAATGAAGAGGCTCTCTGACCTCGAAAGGGGCAGATAATCTTCACTGTAGGTGTTATGGGAAGCTTTCTGTATTGCACACTTGCAGAATGTTAGAATGAATTCAACTGTTGCTCAGCTTTCTGCATACTAACTCACTTCTAGAAGGATTATTTTGAAGACTTAAAACCTCTGAGCAGCTTTCAAAAGGCTTTTTATCTTATATTAGTCTTTGCTGTCATTCTTTTTCTCTTATCTGACTCCATCAATAAAAAAATGGCCTGATGGTAAAGCATAGAAGTGTTCAATCTTCAGCTGCTGAGATCCTTGGTGTTTGCAAATCCAGTCTGGTTAGAAATGGGTGATTTTCAACAAATGAAGAGTGACACTTTCTTTTCAATTGCTTTTTTCTACAGCATGAAGCACTTGTTTTCATTCCTAGTTTTATCCTTTAGCCATCAAACTTGTCAGTTGGACATTATCAGCTAATGGAAAAACAATTTTCTGCAATTTATCTCTGAGTGGTGTTTTCTTGTTCATCTAAAGATTGTACAGACAACGTTTCGGCACAAAGATAGCCTGCAAGTATAACAGTTATGGGTAAATGAGTGAAAACCTTTCTTGAAAATTTGTACTATGAAAATCTTTCTTTCAGGAAATGAATGGGTACAAAAGTATCTAGGGATTTTGCTATGGGTTCTTCTCAAAATAAATTTGTTGAAGCTCTTCTTGGAATCTCTCTCAAAACATCTCTGAAAATTACCAGTTCCCTTATTTGATGTTACTATGACTTCTACTCAAATGGTCTCAATATGTACCTTCTCCCATCCTTTCCTTCACTAAACCTCCCTTTCCTCCTTTTAGTCAGAAACAATAACCTTTATGGCCTATGAAATGCCCCTCAAAAAACCTGAATATATTCTCAAGAATTCTTTCAAACAACTGACACCTAACTCTTAGGAACTTTCAGTACAGTCTTGGTTTACTCTGTTTCTATTCAATGGAAAAAATAGCATTGCCTGTCCAAAAAGACAAGAAAAGATGAAAACCTCATTTCAGACAACGTTTGGAGAATGACTCCTCAATCAATACTAGTATTCAAAGACAAACAGACAGAATCATAATATTCAGTCTCTCTTCTGGCAGTTATATTTTTCGTGGCTTAGTTGCACATTTAGATGTGCATTTGAGTGATTGACATCAGCTATTTGCAGAAGCAGGAAGAAAAATAATGAATTGTTCCAAAATGAGACTTGTAAAGGCCAAGCTCCATCTGATCTTAAAGCTATTAAAATGTGCCATGACCTGGCTTATTTGATTCTCCTTGATTCTCATGCCAAGTCTCTTTTCAAAGGGTTTGCGAAGATGGCTCCTTTTGCCAGTGTGAAGCAGGAACCTCTGAAAATATAGAACAGGTGAAAGATGCAGATGTCACAACACACACAAGACTTCCAATATACTGAAATGCTTTTAAGCCAAACTTCCAATGAGCAAAATGGCATTGTCCACAGAGTCAAATCTTATCTGTTCACAGGAGTCACCAATTTCTGTCTAAGTAAAGCCTTTTTAAGACAATTTTCTGCTGGTAGGGAAGATTCCAAATCAGAATATGTGTTTGTGCAGTTCATGAATGCATAGCATATGGTTATGGCAAATTAGAAACTTCTCTAAAAATTAAGAAACATCAATTTTAGGGTGTTCTACCTGCTTACTAGGTTGCAGAGCACAGACACACTGGAATGTAGGTTTGAGGGTAAAGAGAAGGAGCAACTGTAGAATCAAATCCATTATGAACAGTGTGGAATTAAAGTTAAAAAATATGCTGCTAAGGAAGAAGTTTATGCAAGTTCCCTGTTGCTTTTAATAGGTTTCTTCTTGGTATGAGCTGCAAGCATCCATGTCATGCTCTGATTCTGCTGCCTTCCTCAGTAGGTCTCCTTCACCAAGAGTTTTGCCCTAACAATTTCATCTTTATGCTAGACAGGTTGACCTAACAGTTTGTGTCTTCTTAATGGGGCACAATATTGCTGCAAGTCGAAAAAAAAAAAAAAAAAAAAAAAATAAGCAGACTCAAGTTCTAATATGAGCAGGTTTCACTAACATCCTTAGCCAAAAGATCATCTGTATCATCTGATAGAAGAATCTTTCCCATGGACATGAAGAGTAACTTTGCCTTCCTTTGGATGACTGTTCACTGAAGTACTGCATTCCTACTGGGAAGCAAAAGCATCAAAACAATCAATGAAAACCAATCGAGTGAGCAAATGCCTGCAGTCCTGCATACTGAAGTCACCAGAAATTTGTAAATCACAGCCAGAAACAAAGCTTTGTTTTTAATGTGACTTGTTTGGCAGAGCGGACATGAGAAAAATCTAAGAGGTGCATGAGGTCAAAAGATGTGTAACAAAGAATGTGGAATGTATCTTTTGAGACTCCGTTATGTGATCATTAAAAATCTCTCTGAAAACTATGGAAGGAGGGAGAGGCAGAAAATGAACAACTAATTTTTGGTATTCAACTCCATAAAGACTTACTCTATCATGTGGTTTGGCTACATATTTTACAACATTTAAAATGTCTTTTAAATGCCTTTGTTTTCTGTGGAGATTAATTTTGATGAACATTGTATGACATACCAAAGTGAGGAAAGGCCGAGAAAGGAAAAGAGGAAAGAAAATAATTCTTGAGATGGAATACAGATCTCTACAAACCAGAAAAGGAACTTAATAAAAAGCAGAGATAATGAAGTACTAAGGGCATTGCGGAGGCTGAGAACTCTGACAATGGCTAGTTGATGTTTGAAAGTTAATAGTATGATATTGTTTGTATCTGTAAGGAGGCAGAATACAGGGTTGTGGTGAAGAAACCTTTTATGTTTCCAGTGCACTGGGGAAAATAGGCCATAGTTAATCTGCTTGTGTGTACACAAAAACTTGTAAAGGTGACCAACTGAGCTTGGGAGACATTGAATGAAGGCTTTTTGCAGAGGAAGAAGGGTACAGGTAGTGGAAAAGTCTGTAAGTGATACAAACTGCAGAAAAAGCCTTGAAAAGTTTCATAGTCATCATGGACCAACACAGAAAATTTTTATAGAAGAGAGGAAAAGACAGACATGCTTTTTACCAGACAGTAGTGCATTGTAAATCCAAAATTAACAAACTCAGAATTGACAGGTCTCTGTGATTCTGCCTAAGCTGCGACTCTACACCCTTGAGAACACTCAGCCTGAAGGAATATTTGAGAGTGGTGCAGAAAGAGAAACTGAAAAAAGAATCCAGAGCTGGAAGCTCTAGTTTAAGATCTCCTCCTTTCTGTTTTTGTCTTTAAATGCAATTGTTCATAAAAATTCAGCAAAACCTAGCTTTCTGAACTTTCTGTTCTCCATCTGACATTCAATCCAGAGGTATGCCATGTTCAGGACAATATGAAATGATTCTGGGAAACAATTTTATTTTGGCATTCATAGTTTTTTTATTTTTAAAAAGGAAAATTTTTTGGTTTTTTTCTCATTTCATTTGGTATGAAATGAGATAAGAAATGGAAACACTTTTAAAAAGTATAGGAAAAGCTTTCCTGTCTTCCAATTGGTGGGTCTATAACAAATCAATTTATATTAATGCTGAGATCCAGGCAAATTTATGTCCATCATGATATTCCAAGGATGTAAAATGGATACAGCAGAAAATAATCACTTTCAGCTGTAAGTATGAACCCCTAATTTATAGAAGATAGTCAATGACAAATTTTTTGAAGGTATCCAGCAGGTGGGATGTTCTTCAGCTTTTCCCTTCCTATCCAATATTTTTACAGAAAACATATTGTTGATTTCTAGTAGGAAAAAAAAAAAAGGAAAAAATCCAACCCCACTTTTTCTTATTTTCTTTCTACACAAAGAACAAGCAGAGTTAACTGCAAGAATAAAAAAAGTATAAATCTCTTTTTTTATTTTTGTATGAGACAGCAAGACAGCAAATGGCTCCCATTCACTGCAGAAATGACAGCACAGTGGGCCAAATGGACTCCAACACAATATTGATTAGGACTATTATAGCCCATCAAGGAATAAATGGGACAGCAATTTCAAAAATGCTCATGTAGTTTATGTGATAGAAAAAGAAAGACAAATTATTTGACACAGAAACAGCCAAAGCAACTGACATTGCAGATGAAAATTATGGATATTAATATGCATATAATATATTCATATTTGCTATTCATATAGCAAATGAAACTATGAAAAATATTTACAAATTATTTTACTTAGTTGATATATTCTTTTATACATATTTTTTGTGAGAATCAATTAACACATTCAAAAGCACTGCTAAAAAAATTTGAATATTCAGAACCAAATGTGTTTAGAGATTCTGTCTGAACAGCTGGAATATTCCCACATCCTCCAGAGCTAGGTGAACACTAATGTCTTCTCTTTTCATGAACACTTCATCCTACAGAGAAAGCAAAAATCATCAGAAATATTACAATGTTTCCTGAATTGTCTCAGCTTCTCATCTTCCAAAAAAACGTTGTTGTGCAGAGAGCTGGGGTTTGCATGGTGCTGCACCTCAGCTCCATCCTCAGGAGAGTCCTTCCCAGGCCGGTTGGGGCACCCAGCCTTGACTCCAGCCTGGACTAATGGGACTGCTGGGCTCAGGCATGAGGTGACAGCAGTTTGACAGCACCCAACACTTTGTGTCAGGAGCCCAGAGCTGTAAGTGGTCAGTTGTACTGGATGAGGTCTTATTCCAGCAGCAGGTTGAACTTCCAGCCCAGAAGTTGATGTTGCCTATAAGATGGTTCTGGATAAAGCCAGGGGCAGAAAGCAGCCTTGCTGACAATGTGAGGCAGGATATTTCTTGCAAAACAGGCACCAGTAACATGGTCTAAACTGTTTCTTACTGTTTCTTTGAACTCTCACCTTATTTGCATCAGCACTTTGAAAACTGTTTTCTGTTTTAGGCTTTTTCATTTCTATATAGTACATCTCTAGTAAAAGGTTGTGAATTACTTTTCTGTACTTTCTGGTGTTTCTGTACCAATCTGCTTTGGATACCAATGCAAACTACAGCTGTGTTACTTTTTCTGCAGAATTCCCCACTAGAAGGTAGCACTGCCACTATGAAGTATTTTTCACCATCTGAGATCAGCAGCTTATATATTTTTGTTTGGTTGTGTTAAGGTGTGATAAGGCTTGAGCAAAGTACATAAATAGTTATTCCACATAGTTATTCTGTTTATTTCTCGCTAATTATTGTTTCATCAATTTCCAGCACACTACTAATTCTCTGAAGTAGTATGGAAGTTTGCATGTAACAAAATACTGTATTCATTAAGAGCATAGTAGGCTTTGTCCATTAAGAGTGTAATTTCTCTGTGTAACCATCAGCACTTGTCCTGTTCCATAAGTGTAAATTATTGGAGATGATTGGAGCATGAACTTTTGCTATTTATCATCTCACAAAACACAGTTTGGCTTTGTTTTCAACAAGACTGCTGTGGAAAATAAATTAAAGAAATAAATAACTTTTCAGATCACATATTTTCTTTCCATGAAAGGGAATAGAATTTCAAGATACGTACCGCTCTTGATCTAAAAACAAGTGCTGCTGTTAGCTTCTTTTCCTTCAAATCAATACAAATCACACAATATAACCAGCTAAGAGCTGAAGATACAATCTGAGAGGTATTGGGCTTTGTACCCTTTTAGATATCAGATAAAAATCAATAACATTTGGAGTTAAAAACACAAGCAGTACTTATAAAAGGATTGTCAGTAAAGAACAAACCAGGGGGCTGTTTTACAGCTAATGCAAAGGTTTGCTGGATTTCCTTAGATTAGCTGAGACAATACTGCTGCTAAACTCCTGTTTTATGAATATCCAGTGAGAGCAGACAGTTTGTTTGGAATGCAGCATGCAGAAATATATGCACACAGCTTTTTGAACCCTTTCAACCTTCTGGTATTATTGCTTGAAATTATAAAGGAAGCTCAATTTTGGCCCAGGAATTTCAAGTGAAAGGAATAATTTCAATTAATAAGGAGGGAGAAGCCATTCAAATGACACAGGAAATGAATGTTACAGAAGGATGTTAGAGCAATGCAATTAAATATATCTAAAGAGAGCTAACTATTGGCAATATGGCTGAGACACAAAATCTACTCCATGGATAGGCACAGAAGATCAAGGAGGTAGTCAATGCTCTTTCCCTGAATTAAATCTTTGATAAATGCTATAAAAGAAGCTACTTCTAGGGTAAAGACTGGCCATCCCACTCCAGAAAGGCATGTCGGCATCTCTGGGGGGCAAACACATGGAGTGCTGTGAGCAAGGCAGTGGCCTCTCCCTGCATGGTCTGGAGCATGCTGAAGGGTGACAGCAGCTGGGCTACAGGAGGTGATGAGGGGTTCAGCTCATTTAGGTTTGGTAGAACACAGAGTTCTAGAGGAGAGGATGGGGATATGCAGTTCACTTAGAGCAGCTGGGCTACACAGTATTGCTGCTAAGTGTCCTCCACCAAGATGGACACAATTCCCGCTTGGATCCTGTGTGATTGTGAATTACCCCAAGCAGACTTTTGGTGATTATTTCAGCAACAGATTTGTGCCCTTGTGATCTTTCATATTTTTGTTGTATCTGAAGGACAGAGTTAGAAGTAACACTTAAGAGACTTTAAATCTCTATGAATACTTCCTCAGGACATTAATGATGGGGTTTTGTGTTTTTTTGAATGAGTAAACCAGACCTGGAATCAGCAACTTTACAGCCAAAGTTCCAAGCAACCTTAATCTTAATTTAAATTTGGACTAACCTTGAAAGCTAATCCTGCTTTGAGTGTCGTTTGGATCAGATGGTCTCTAAAGGACCTTTCCAAAGTAAACTATTAATTATTTTAAATGTAATTTCTGGGTGGTAAAAGGATTATACTATTTTACTATATGCTTTATATATCTTTAGTGTCAAGTTTAGTAATTCCTGGCTCAGTTAGAAGAGTTTCTGTGATTAAGTAAGAACTGGCTGGGGAGCTATCTCAGGCTTTTCCGAAACAGCGCAGAGAGTTTGAGTCTCTAACAGACACTATTTTTTTTTCCTCACAGCTCTATTCCTGGTATTACATTTAATTGTAATTCATAAAAGTGTTAACAAAATAGAAAACAAAGTTTTTAATAGTGCTATTTTTTCTAGTCCCTAGTATATTAAAAACTAGGTGGTAGTTTAATAATTGTTTCTCCCTCAAGGAAACACCTGCACTTCATCTGATGTCATGAACTTACTAACTTTCCAGTTGCTCATGATGAATTTAGAGGGAATAGAAGGGGGGGAAAAAAAGAATTTTCTGAAGAATATCTTCATAGCATGCAAAAATTAATTCTTATAATTTCATCATATAAAAATAAAATTTATATAAACTTTCCCTTTTTTAAAATTTTTTTGTATCTGATTGTCTTCAAGAAGCAATTCATTTACCAATTCTCCCCTTCAACCTCAGTATAAAGATGCGATTCTTCTAATTTTGAACTTTTTAAAGAAAGTATGGACTTCGCTCTTTACCTCAAGCATAGACTGACAACCTTTTCGTTTTGTGAATTTAATCAAAGACCTACTTTGACCCACTGAATTTCTTCTTGCTCTTGTTGTTTCCTTACTAAATTGAATGGCTTTGGCTGGGTGTGAGACTTATCTGCTCTTTTCCTTTCTCATGCCTAATCAATCACTGCCTGGGTGTAAATGCTGAGAGTAGCACGTGTATCCATCATTCTGCTGGCGCTTAACTACATGGACCCTGAACTACTGGGGGAAGAAAACAACTGTCATCCAAGTAATAAATATTTTTTAGTCTTTGCCTTTGACAAATACTAATTACCTACACAACAGTTTGCTCTCTGGTTTATGGTATCTCCAACCTGGGGTCAGATCTTTTTTTAGAGTGAAGTAGGGTGAAATTCCACTCAACTTTTGACAACATTTAATTAAATGAATGCTTGAGGGACAGGTGGGATGCAAGACGTGATTATGAATTACAATATTTTGCTGATCAAATTAAAATCATAAGCAATTCTCTCCATTTTGCATGGTTATGTTCTGCTTTTTGCAAACCAGATGAATAAAATGGTGCACCTCATGAAAAACCATGAAGAAATCCCTGCTCTTTCCATCATATATGCTTCCTTGGCCTGCCACATTCTACTCGCTAGAGTGCGGGTATGTTGGATTTTATAAGAAGTTTTCATGACTGTTGTAAGTTTAACTCCTTTTCTATTACGTGGTAATAAAATGAATATTCATAATCTGGACTGCAGAGTCAGTTCTTTCACAAACCTACTTTGCATGATTAAATTCGTGTGTGAATTTTGCCTGGAATAAGATTACAAGTACTAGGTCATCATATGTTATACATTTGCAATCACAACTTCTTACTTAAAGAAATTGTTATGTTTGTAAGCAATTCTAGCCAGTGGTGCAACAGGAAGTATCTGATTGATGAAATCATTTCATTTGTAATTGCCATATATCCTGCTTGGAGAAGAAATGTTTATTTTTGTTGAGTATCATCCTAATTATTTGATTTATTTCTATCTTTCCAAGCATTAGTAATCTTTTCAACTTTGGCATGTCTCCTCATAATTATCCCCTGAGGTCAGTGTAGATTGTAATATGGAAAACTCTGAATAGTTCTGGACCTAGAATGGAATTTAAGGAACCTCCTGAAATATGACTTTTGGTCTTTGGATTGTTAAGATTTTGTTTCAAACAATTTCATATTCTTCTGACCTGTAAACCTTCAATTTTCATATGTTTTACTCTGTGGCACAGCAAAAAAAATCTTGCTTACATTAATAATCTAGAGTTGTGTTATTGTCATAAATTAAAATTATGAAATTTGATATCTTTCTTCCTTTCTATAGCTCACTAAGGATATTGTGGGTTTTTTGGATCAAAGAAAGGATTTAAGTGTCCTTGTACATGTTTAACCCTGAAGAAGAGAAATTTTCGTGAGCAATCAATTATTCTGTTGAAGACTGTCTCCATTCATGGAATGTCCTCACACACTATAGATAGCTCAATTAAAAAACTAATTTAGACTGAATCAATCATTTCTTTTTTTTTTTTTTTTTTCAGAGACAGACTGTAAAATTTAGTTGCTTCTTGGAAGTGATTTGTGAAATATATCAGGTGATCTCATTAGAGCTGCCTCAATGGACAAGCCTTCAGATTTTTCTGGTATGCATACCCGACGAAATATTTGTTTTCTCAATGACCATATTGCAAAGCTCCTTTCCCTCTTATAGTCATATATTCACCTTTTCTTTTTCCTCATTGTACTCATTCAGCAAGCAAACACTCTTTCTCCATGCACGTTATGCTATGGTAAAGAGTTTTCCCATCAGCCTCCCCAGCAGATGGTTGCTCCTTTGCAGCATTTCCTTACGATTTCTTTGGACACCAAGGTTTGCTAAATATCTTGGCAATCTCCCTTTGACTGCACTATCAGTGCAACAAATATTAGTGATGTCATATTTCTTTCTTCTTCCTTCTCCCATCACAATTTTTTTAAATCAAAACTGTATCTGGTCTGAATCTTGTAACTGCAGACAGAAAATGTGCTGTCTAACACAACTGGAAAAAATGCTAGCCCTCCCTCATAAACAAATAGTAGCTTATTTTTAGTTTTGCTCAGTACTGGAATAAAATCAACAAAAAGAATATTCACATAAAATGTAGGAAAGTGTTTGTGTTTTTACTCCCCTAGAGCCTCTCTATTATCTACCTACTTGTTCCCTCAACATGAAATTATTTTTTTTCATGTATTTCTTTTCTCATGTCCTTGCTTTTATCTTTGCCAAAAGAAACATTTATTAATGTTTGACTAAAAATAACAAATGCAAGCTTTTAGCTCAGCATGAAATGTTTTCCTCTCCCCCGAGAAAGAGCACAGCTCTCTCGGTCTTTTCCCACAAAATTAATTCCCTTTTGAGACTCCGTTCTGGCCAGTGATGTGTAGATTTACAATGTATCGTATATGAAGCTATCATCAGCCTGTAGCGGAAAGAAAAGAGGTTATCTTTGGAAGAAGGAAGCTTGATCGTGTTTGTGTTCCAGTGATGCTGGGAGAGGCAGAGTCATGGCAACTCTCGTTGCTCTGGGGAGGGCTTGCCTGTGATGCAGATCTCAGGCTCCCAGGACATCCTCCTCAACAACAGGATGAAGACAAATGCCCCTCTTACAGCTCTCCCTCTTTTCTTGGTGATTGTACCTACAGTGGCACCAAAGTGTGGAAATGAGATGGAAAGCAGAAAGTCTGTAAGCCACACTTACAGAAAACCTCTGTGTTATGAAAAGTGGGAGGCTCAAACATTAAATTAAGTTTGTTATGTACTACTTAGTATGAAGTGAAAGAAATGAATTGAGCAGAAATGATTGCTCCTCTGACACTTTCATAAGGGCTAAATCCTTGGAAAACACATTAAGTGTTGCTGTTTGGTAATGTTGCACTTCCCTCACTTCACAAATGAGGACCCAGGGTCCTCTCAGCCTGTGTTATTCTGAGGGCTTCTTTCTGTGTAAATGCAATAGGAGAGGGAAAGTGAGGATGAGAAAAGTACACACCTAAATCTCACCCTAACATTGAACCAGAATGCAGGTAGATTGGACAAAAGAGTATGGGAGCTGTGAGATCTGCTTTTCCTGCCGTTTAGGTATAGCCTGCGTGCAATATCTACAGCTTCAAAGAACCTCTGTCCTACTAGTCTCCAGAGGTCCTTCCCAATCTCAATAATCCTGTAATTCTGTGAAGGTGTATAGAACGGTGAGCTGGAAAGTACACAGAATAAAACGAGACTTTAATTTTAATTCTCTTGCCTGCCAAGTGGCTTAGAAAGTCAGCTTCTTGATTTCTTTCTTCATTCTTAGACATAATTAATATTTTAATTATTTAGAGATAAAAAATGAACAAGCAAAACAGCTCCAAAAATGGACTGTGAGCAACACACTACAAGACATTCCAGAGCCTGGTGTTCATCTCTCAATTTATGGGAGATATAGGTCAACGTTTTTTTCTTTTAATAAGGCACAGTGATGATCTAAGCCCAGAATGATACTCCAAACATTGTTTTATTGCATTTGAAAAAAACACATAGCCATCCCAGAAAGTTTTGTTCTTCGGCTGCTCCTTTCTGTAAGTAACATATCCTTTCAACATGCCCATCACCACTTGAGAATATCACCTATGCACAGGGAAAAGTTACCAGTGCTTAAAACTCTGCAAGAATTTTATGAATGTTAGTGATGCTTCAGGGTTGCATTTTGACATTAGTTTCAAGCTAGGTCTAGATGTTGTATGTAAACTTCTACAATAAGTCTGCAACACAGTAAGGAACATGACCCAGAGGTGTCAGACCCTAAGTGGACACCCTTCCTTCTGAGTCATCCTTCCTACTTGGAAAGAGGAGACTTTGTCCTTCACACACATTGAAAAGGAAGGAACGGCAAAATGTACCATTCCCAAGTAACTATATCAGCTTTCTTAGTTTTCCTTTGAAACACTTAACTCTGAACAAAGTCATATTGTTCTGAGAAGAAATGGCTTATATTAAAAGAGCACTTTCTTCAACATTTTGCAACTATGCTTTTTTTTCCCCACTGTGAATAGGAACCAAATTTGCATGCTTGTCTCATGAGGTCTTTGGATGATACAGACTGCTTTGTAAACAGCTGTTCCAGTGCCCAGTGAATTGAGAGAATTTGGAGATACTTCAGTGGTAATATCTGCATTCAGAATAAGAAAATTGCAACCATATTCTTTAAGGCAAAACTGAGAATGAAAAAGAAGTTCAGCTCAGAGAATGGAAGTAAATTATTTTCTGTGGTAGTTGCATTACAGCTGTTGCAGATGCAGCACAATTAAAATCTGAATTAGAATTTTCCATACTTATACTTTGTTTTCATTAGGATTTGTTTTCTCTGCTGAGTTTAAGTAGATTCACACGTATAGAATGAAAATATTTTCTTCAGTTGGTTTTCCTAGCATGTTTATCTAGTCTGCTGAAGGTTCTTCAGCAGCCTTAACGAAGTAAAAAGGAGGAAAGTAATTATTAACAAAGGCCTTTATTTCCATTTTTTTTTTTTTGTTTTTCTGAAACAACTTGAATAATTATAATCTACTTTACTTTGCCACCTACCTCGTTGTTTTGTTTCCCTGATAGTTTGTACATTTTGAGCCTTTGGCCTTTGTGAGTTCTTGTGAGCAGTAGTGGGAGCCTGGTTTATCTTACAAATCTTCTAGCTAAACAGAACAAACAGAAACTCTTTCTCAGTTCCTCACACTGCTATTGCATTATCTACAGAGTTTGGGGGAAACAACAGCTCTCCATCACTTGCAACATGGGAAACTTCCCTCTCTTCATCCCCCCTTACTGAGTATACCTACATCTGCAGCTGCATTCCCCTGAAGAGAACCGGAAATAGCATCTAAAATGAAGAAAACAGACTTGTTTCTTGTTTCTATTCCCACAGCATATTCTTCATGCTACACACAGGATGGAAATAGAAGATCAGGCAGCAAGAGAGCTAATTCCTAAGAGAAGATTTGTGCCATTATGTCACTGAAAATCTGGACAGTCAGCAGGACAATGCCAAAGTTTCTGGCCTCCATTCTTGGCTACCCTGTAAATGCTGTGTCTCTTCCCCAGTACAAAGAAGTCCAAGTTGGCTTGGTTACAAGTGGAACATTTTGCACGCAAAGATTTTCCTCCCGTCTGTGCCCCAGTTTGTCCTGAAGCCAACTACGTGGGGCACAGCTGACCCACACCATCTTGAGCAACCACCACTGGCCTAACCAAAGATTTTATTTTTCAGTAGGCAGGCTGGTGACTTGAGAACATAAGCCCCCTCATTTACTCTTAGCTTTACTTCATACTTCTGCTATGTCCCTTGGTATGGCACATCATCCAGAAGGCAGATTTAATCCCGGAGTTCTTACCCTCTTCCTGTTCTATGAATAACCTCTCACATCTCTAGGAGCTGCAAAGTCACATGTTTGTTCGTTACCTTGAATTAGACGTCTCTTTGTCTTGCCATTGACACAGGGTGGGAAGAGAAGAGAAATCAGTCTTTACACTGGTTCATGTAGGACACTTTTGGAGAACAGTCTTCCCAGGATGCCTGCATACAGCATGTAATATGACAGGCTAAAAGGCAGATGAGTGGAGGAACCTCCTGTAGATGTCCTGAACAGCCCCCCTGTGGTACCTGTAAGCTCTTTATGGCTCTAGAGCCAGGCAGATGAATCTCAGAAGTAGTACTCTAATATTGGAAAGTTAAATGTAAAATTCCTCTTGTGTTGAGAGGAACATGAGTAACACCTCCAGCATGCACATGCCTTTGTCTTGTCTTTTAGCTCGCATTCTCAGTCTCTTTCTGTGGCATTAAGTAAAGACATAGAATAGCACTCACCTGGCAAGTTTAGGTGATCTGAAGCAAACCTGAAAAGTCCTGCCTTTAAAGCACCAAGATTTTAGCTGAACTTTTCTCTAACAAATAAACAAATTTGGTTAGTTTTCTTTTTTAATGTATTCATTAGCAGAAGTCCAGCTGTGAACCAAAAGTTCTGAGGTACTCTCTGTATCAAGAAAAAGCTCTTTAAATTAGCCTGATGCTTCCTGCTTACACAGACAACATAATGCTCTGCTGGTAGCTGTGGGAAAGTACCTCCAGAGAGGCTAATTAGGGGCTATCTGTGTGTAGACTGCATGGAGCTACAGAGTACTCTCCCAGACAAATCTACAGAGTGGATGGTTGAATTCAAATGTCCTCCAAAGTGCCAAAAACCAATTAGTGCTGGATGTCAGCACAAACAGCTATGAAACACTTGTAATAGTGCAATGGGATTTTTCCCACAGAACCTAGCAGCACTAAATCTGCTGAAAATGTTAATCATATAAAGTAAAAAGTAAGCCAGACTGCTCTGAGTCCTTCTGTTAGCCCCCATGTATGATACATATGGACAACATCCCGTTAAAACAGCCTTGGCAGAGCACAAAGTGTAGTTTTAACCTAGCACCGTACCAAGAAGTCGCCTAACCATGTGGAGAAACAGAAAGAGTCAGACAGGATCATTAACACTACTTAAACACTACTTTTCTCAAAAGCCACTCAGAAGTGTGACTTGCTAGTTAATTCAATTCTTTTCCATGTTTGGAGAGAAAGTGTAAGAGAAAAAGCAGAAAAACAGTAAGGTGTACCAACAGTTTATCATTAGAAAAGAGACAAAGCATTTGCTACTGAGTTGCCTGATGTAATAAAAGGCACAATTTGGAGACTGATGTGACCCTCTGAGGGGGGAGAAGTCTTTTCAATCTAAGCCAGTGAAGCACATTTCACTCAAATTGTTGCCCAGCTTTTGTTTTGTGGTAGCAGCACAGTTTGCAGTCAGCCAAGAGAAGCTCATGTAGTGTCAGCCAGTCCCTCTCAGACATATATAAAACTCACATGAAAGGATCCTAAATAAGACAAGTAAAGTCAAAAGGAACATTTAAGTTTTGTTCATCAGCTGTCTGAGTAATTGCCTTAAGTCAGAAAATCTTATATAATGAAAATTAATTTACTGTAACATCTACGAAAGTTTATAGTCTGGGATATTTTGCTGTTCAGCAGGAAATTCTGCTGGCGTTTAAAAAAGAATAACACTTTTCTATTCTTTCTTAGATCATTAGATGAAGGAGATAAATGTAATCATTAGTTGGTTTTCATAATTTTTCTTTGGCACTTTTTCCTTTGGTGATGGTGTTAGGGTGATATTATTATATTGCAGAATTTACAGTGAAACAGCAGGTAACATTTCGCGATGCTGTCAATCAGCTCCTTCATTGGTTTTCTTGATTGTTTACTTGAAAAGGTCAGGGGAGAGTGCTGAGATAGCAAAAGAACAGAAGGTGAAACGTAAGAATTGTCCTTAGCTTTCCTTGTTTCATTTAAGATAATTTACCTTCCTAGTTCCATAATTTCAGAAAAGAGAGAACATCTGTCCAAGACTCCTCCAAATTTTCAGGTGAGCTGCTGCTGTCCTTTGTTTGTGCAGTGTTGGCAGCTTCTCCAGTTTGTGTCCTTGCAGGGGGATACACATTCTCCATGTCAGGATACTTCCAATTTCAAGTCCTTCCTGTACTCATTGGTTTTTTCTCAGATATTTATTTAGGTCAATTAACTTTTGACAGAAGTTCAGGTTCTGTCTCAAGTTAGTCCAAACATGCATGTTTTTATAAATACGTAATTTCAAATTAAGTGTTTGGGTTTGTTGCTTTTTTTTAATTTTTTTTTTACAGTTCTTAAAGCAATTCTTTAACATAGACCATTTCTGCAGACATACATATAGTTCTTAAAAATTCAGAAGAGGAGAGTACTGTCTATCATATTTTTGAAGGTCTGCTGCATAAATAATGGCTTATAGCCAGCTAATCCTCAAGCAAATATTCAAGAAGGTTTTCATTTAACAAATTTGAGAATATTAACACAGTCTTAACAACATTTGTAACAACAAAATCTATATTAATAAAGTTCTGATAGTTCAATTTTTTATTTAAATGGATATAGTTTGTTTTAAATTCTTCCTTGAATCTTCATTGTGCTGGTAAAAATAATCATTCTCTTTTTAGAATAGTCTTAACTCTTAGGTAAGGCTCAAACTGGATTTTTCTGTTGTTTCAGAAAGAGACACAGGCAAGTAGAAAAGAAAGATCTTTCTCTCTGAGGTTTGGATGGCATTGAAAATCTGGCTGGCCCCTTTGGGATTCCCTGAAAGTTACTTATTTTTTATTTATTAAGAAGGTAGAGAGGCTTTTCAGAGGAGTATTTTGCATTTAATTTAATTTAAGATTTTGCCTATTTTCAACAGTTCTTCAGCAGTTTTTATACTCAATTTGCAACTTAAAAACCTGGTAAAACTTTCATTCTGAGGATTTGTATAGGCAGAATTCACTGCTTTCTTTCCAATATGATGAAGTTTTTTTTGCTATTATAACATATAACAAATTCTATAATTGCTTTTCATTGCCTACAGCAGGATCTAGAATTAATAAACAGGGACTGGCAGATAGGAAAGACTTTTCCTGAAATCTGTTGGCACTGGAAACATTAGGAGAGTACATATTTTGTACAGGTTTCATTATTAGCCTAAAAAATTTGATTCAAAAAGCAAACATACTATTAATAAGTACATACTGTTTTCTCTCAATTCAGAAATACGTATTCCTTACTAAAAGTGTAGGAGAGTCTGCAGCAAAGTGAATTTAATTGAAATAATTTTTGCAATTATTCTTCAGGCAGCAATATTTAGTTTTATAATTTGCAATCTCTCCTAATTGGTGAACTCTCACAGAGCAGACACCAGAATTTGGTTCCTTTTAAAATCTCTACTCAATTCCTCGGGGTTAATGTTTATGATACCATTTTAGTGCATGACCATATTCTGCTTTGTTTGTGCCATTTCAGTTGCATCAGGGCATAAAATAGCTGATATCTAATTACTGATGGGCTCCTTGACCCTTTTAGTTATACAGAGTATGGCCCCAGGTGTTATTTACTGCACAACACCCAAATCCTGCTAAAAGAAATAATATCTTCTTAGGCTCTTCCATTACAGTTGTTACTGTTATCTCTGAATATTCACAGAAAAATCCTGAGAGTTTATTATCCTCACTTTTTGGCAGAAGAGCCAAGGCACAGATCCATTAAGGTAAAAAACCCAATTAATTTAAAATGAGCAGTTTGAGATTTCAGGGCCCTAAATTTAAAGAACATCAACACTATAAAGCAATGTGTCTTTGATACCCCACACCACTGGCTTATCATTGTGAAGAGTACCAGTGATGGAAACAAATTAAATCCTGTCCTATAGAATAAATATTTATCTTGAAAGCAGGATTTTGCAAACATGTTTCTTTTCAATACACGCTGAAATTTCTTCTTGACAGGAACATTGAATTTTGAGAATATCCAATGCCTAAATTGAGATTTGATTTTTTTTATGTTGCTTCAAATAGATAGACTTCTTGTATGATAGTACAACCTCAAAAATAACTACTCTGTGTAAACAGTGTAAAATCACTTGTTCAATAAAAAAATTGACCCTGCAGAAATTACCTAATCTAAGGAATATACACTGATTTGGAACAATTCTGTTTCTCAAAAACTTTGAGTCCTTTAAATAATGAAACTTCTTGCATCTGACTTGTCACTATTTGGCATTTCTGCAACAAAACAGCATGAGCCCAGCCATACTGATACTTAACAGTGGGTAAAAAACACAACACAGAACACCTGTGAGAAGTTTGGGTGAATGACCTGCCCAGGATCACACTGAGAAATTTTTGGCACATGCACGTTTATAATCCAGTCTCTTGGATGGAATTCAATATCCCTAGCCAGGAGACCATTATTCATTCTTTCTCCCTCAATTTCTTTTCCATTCTCTACATGGCTTTTAGCATTTGCTATAACTGAAGCAAGCATCCTTCAAAAAATAGGCCTGTTTCATCACACACTCCTAATTAATTCCAAAAGCAGAATTTGGTGTGCAAATAGAGACTGGAATCCATGCAAAAAGTGAAAATGTAATCACAGGATTCATATTCTTCTCATGTTGGTCATGTGCAGGGATGATGTCCTCAATGAGCCAGGGAAACATGGTTTAGATAAAACTGCTGAAAAGCAGATGGGAAACTCATTAGAAAGCTGGGTCTTTAGGACCCATAGTCTGAGTCTATAAAGCAAGACACAGTTTGGTGTGGATGAGTGCCAACTGAAGTAGGCTCAGCCAGCTATAAAAGTATAAAATGAGGAATGCTACACACACAATTACTTGGGACCTCATTCCAGTTCAGGGCCAACCTGCACTCCTCAGACTCTTCATACTGATTCTGGTTTGATGGCACAGCCATTCCCATTTCATCAGGGTCTCTGCCACAGGCTTTTTGTCTTTTCTACAATACTAGGTCAGGATTTTGTCCTTCCCTGAGTGCTCAGGGTGCCCTCCATGTCATCAGATTTGGTGGGCAAAAATATAGTACACCCCTCATTAAAAAGCTGTTGCTCCTCCAAACAATATTTCTAGCCCTTACTCCAAAAATTAAAATTATTAGAATATTACATACTGACTATTCATTACCCAGTGATTTTTTTCCTCCAGCCTCAGTTCCAAATGTCCCATGGTTGTCCTCTCTGAAGCAGATCCTGTATGAACATTTCTGCTTATATATAAAAAAAATGTATGAGCAACTAAATTGGAAGGTAATTTCAGAGCTATCCAGTCCTTCTAGCAAAATTTACACTACCTTTTTATCGTGCTCTCTGTTCCCACTTCTCTGAGCTTCCGAAAGACATATTTCTACCTTCATATACTACAAGGGATTTAACTGCAGTGAGGGAGTTGTGTTCATACACCTTTAGCAAATGTGTGGTGCTGATTGACATATTGGAGATAGAATCTGGAAAGTCAAAAAATTCATTTATTAAATCATGACTTCTTTTATCTTATATTGTTCCTCATTTTTTGAAGAACAAAAAATTGTCATTTTTTATCACCCTCTTTCATTCCTTGTAAGCCTTTCCTGAGCTGATATCCCTCTATATATATATGCAGCAAGAAAAAGAAGAGGTGATATTCACATCAGAAAGAATCAACAGGACCCAAGAGAGCATAGCAGCCCCTTTAATTGACTTACATTGTAAGATGACTAATTCTTGGTATTAATGTCTTGTGGAATACACAAGCCTGTTTAATGGATTCCTTTTCTTTAATGTAACTACTGTGTCATAGAAAATGTGCTTCAATTTCCACTTAATTTACAGACTGGACACTAAGTGAATGTTAATATATTGCTGCAGTTCCCTACCCAGAGTTCAGTTGCTTCAAAGGCAGGCCTTTCCAAAAATAAGTGTAGCTTCTCATATATCTTGTTTACAGTTTTATGATGTACCCCAAGGCTTTCTGAAATAATGGTGGTATGTGATACTTCAGCATTCTTCTTATCCTTGATTGTTCCCATGAATTGAATAAATGTTTGCATAAGCAATAAACTTGATTATTTTTCCTATTCACTTCTGAGTACTTCTTCCTGCTCCATATACTTTCTAGATAAAGTGGTCCATCAATTAAAGTGGTTTCTAATCTCTATCATTCACTCATTTTACAGTTGACTTATGATCATGTTCTTGATATACTGTCCTTGGTAGTCTAGTCACTGATTTATGAAACTTTTGCCCTCATCTTTGGCTGGGAAAAAATACAAAATACAGGTTTACTATTTCTAAATACTTGGAAACATCATAACAGTAATAAAATCAGTGATTTTACTAGTTTTTGTCTCCCATACACACACACACACACCCCAGAATAATGGGTCCCGTCCCTTAATACAGTGGCAGTTTTTCTTTGGGAAAGTATCATTGGCTTTCCTTGTGCAGGTTCAGTTCCATCTTCTGGTTAATCTATTACAGATTATCCCGTACTCTGTCTCTGGTTAGACTCTGATGAAGCTATATCTCTGGACAGCATAATGAATGCAGAGAGCAATGAAAAACTTGGTTTTGTTATGCAAGCAAAAGGACCTGATGTAGGATCTGATTCTTATGCTGTGCAATGATTTAAAGAGCATATAAAGGACTTACGTTACTAACTGTATAGCATCATTCATTAACAGAGAGGGTTTGGCACACAGACAAAAGGAAACTTATTCTCTCTTTAAGCAAAACTGCATGCTCAGGTGGATAATAAAAGCTGGGAAAGGTGCAACTTTGGAGGTTTGCTTTAAAGCTAATCTGATTGGACCATGCATACTTAATATTTGAAAGGAAGATTCTGTAGTGTCTCTTTCATCACTTTCAAATAACCCCAAGGCTTCTGTAATCTTTTTTTAAAAGGCAGGAAATGGAGTAGATTGAAATCCCTCTAACCAGTGAAATTAGAAATTACAGTAAGACATATTTTTAGAAGAAACTCAAGTATTATAGATAAAGTTTCATCTGTTTTTATTTCCTAACCTATTAAAATATTTTATACTGCTCATATAACTTCTCCCCTCTTTATACCATCCATCCACAAATACCTTAATTGGCAATGGAAAAATATTTAATAATTTGTATGAATACAAGACAAAGATTTCCCTCTCCAAACAGGCAAAGTTTTCTGCGAACTGATTAAACATTCTTTGCAGACAAGATAAAAACTCAGTATATGAAGAGGTCCTAGCTAATGTTACATGAAGAGAGGGAGGCTGTTCAGTGCTCTGAGGTTTAAACTGGGAGCACTGGCTGTGATGCCAAAACCTGGTGGAAACAGTAGTAGCTCAAGCACACAGGGATTAGGCAGCAAAAAGGAGAACTTCTATATGACTTCGCCAGACTTGCAGTTTAATCAGGACATGCATGTGCACCAGAACAGGTGAAAGTGAGGAAGCAGCAGCTGGTGTTCATGACTTATTTTGATTCCCTGGGAGAGGCAACAATATATTTTTATCTTTTGAAGTAGCCTCTGCTTCCACCAAACTCAGGAGGAGACAGGAGGTAGCTCTGTGGCTGGCAGGCTGTCTCCAAACCTGGCCCAGTGTGGTGGCTCTCCTGGGATGGGTGATTTATGACTTGTCACTGGTTGAGTGCTGTGTCCATTAAATGTCCATTTAGGAGAAGTAAATCAAATATATTCTGGTGAAAACTAATCTAAATATTTCATTGCAGCTTAATTGTATTTCATATCTTAATCTATTCTTCAATAGTATGTTTGTCTGACTACATTATAGAGCAAAAGTATAGATTCTCTTGGAGTAATTGTCTGGGTTACTTGTTTTAAAGCCCAGCTTCATAAACTGACTAAATTGCTTTCCTCAACTGTGTTCTCCTCAGGGCTTTTACCGATTTGAAGTAGTTATAAAACAAAGTTATTTTAAGCGGGGGGGAAAGACCAAGAATCAGGGAAAACAGACAAGAAATTATAGGAAAAGACTTGTCAGATTACTTTAATTGAGTACCTGAGTTTACTTCTATCCAAGATAATTGGGCTGAAATATCTATCATGTAATACATATCTAATGTTTTCAAACTTTTTGCTACAGGATTTTGTGAATGCATGAGTTTACAAAGCAATTGGGCAGAGCTCTGAGAGAAGAGTCCAACTGAGACTTTTCAAAGACACCTCCCTCCCAGGAAGCCCCTGAGAAGTAGCTTGCTGGAGGCTGAGATGATGTGATGGGAAAGTAACTTTATTTGTTGGCCTTGCCCTTGTGTTCCAGGCAAGGCACCTTCTACTGGATATCACCATTGCAGAGTACCAGGAGTACCAGGGCAGACTTAATACAGGGAAGTATCATGGATTCAGGCAAACAAACATGCATATACACAGAGAAAGAGAGAATATTGGTTTAATTAAAGAAAACAAACTAAAACTTAAACAACTGTACCATAGTCTTCACTTTCAAGGTCTCCAGTGACTGACCAAAAGGTAAATCTAAGAATGAATCATTGGTGGAAACAGAAAGCTTTAGAAAGAAGAAATGTCTTCAGCTAAACTTGATTTTTTTTTTTTTAAGAATTGATGGCAAAGCTGGAAGGGTATATGAAAACTCTTAGGTTTGTTATAATTTAAAACACGTCTCAAAATTAATTCATATCCAGTATTTGTAAGATCAGCGGCATATAGCTGAAAACCTGTGATGCAAAGGGACTTGTCAGGCAGGAAAGTAATGCAGGGCAAAATATGCATTTGGAATATGGCAAGTTAGCTTTAGCAATTTAGGTAATAGATCAAATAAAAAGTTTAATGAAATTCACTCAAAACAAATGGACAGAAACTGCAAATACCTCTGAGAGCAGAGGAACTGCACACTGGGAACTAGAGATATCCAAAATGTATGAAGATATAGAAAAGATCCAAATAGAAAACCTGTGAAGTAATACAATGAGAAATTAACTGAAATTCATCTACTCAGTCAAAGAGAGGAATCTCGAGAGAAGCGTATCATTCAGCAGAGGGAAAGACAGATGCTGAACTGAACTCCCACTAACTGAAAAAATCTGTTACTTTTTCTGTTTGACCCTAAGTTTTCATTTTGGAGTTCAGTCAGATGCTTTCTTGAACTAAAACACAACTAAAACAAATATTTCTTCCCACCAATCAAAATGTTTCAACTGAAAGCTGACAAGGAAGAGTGAACAGTTTAACCTTTGAAACAGGTTTACAGTCAGCTGAGCATAAGCTATTTCCCTTGTGTACGATATTTCTTTTCCACAGTAGTAGTCAAGTTGTGCTTGTGGCACTGTATGTGTTGAGATGGGAAGACTTTGATTAAGTAATCAACCTGGATACTTTTTTGTTTGCTACAGAACCAGCATAACTAGCAGGAGGAAGTACAAACTAAAATTTCCTCTGCACTTCAGAAATGGGGAGATTAGCATCTGTTTTCCATGTTTCTTGTACCGTGCTCCTCTGTCAGCCCAGCAGATCCTCTGACATGAGCTCAGAGTGAGTTCACAGATCAGAGCAGGGGAGGAAAATGAGGGAAGACTTTGTCTCCGGTTGTAAAGAGGGCTGCATCACACAGGAGAGGCCACAGTGGTCCAAGTCCCTATTCAGTCTTGTTTCAAGATATCCTCTGTTATGACGTGATGATGCTTGAGGCTGGGTTCCAAATCCCAGCAAGATCAGAGTGGAAAGAGACAAGCATCACTACCTCCAGCCTCTTGGAACTTCTGCATCCAAAGGTTGTTCAGCATGTGGATGAACCATGACTGCTGTTAATTTAACTGAGGCCATGCTCAAAATGACAAAGTTGATAACTGAAACAGAAATTTGCGTTTTTTAATCTCCTCCCCTGCGCTTGCATGGTTCCACAAGATTTCCATAATTTAGAAAGCTGTAAACAAATTATTGTTTCATAGTTCAAAGCAAAATGGTGAAACACTTGCACTCATTATTTCCTCCAAATACTCAGGTGGAGGAGGACAAAGTGGAGAAACCTGCACTTTTGACAAATATCAAATTACAGCATTGTTCTTTGAGCAATCTCAGGAATCATTTAATTTTCATTTCCCTACAAAGTAAAAATACCTTTGGGAATTTGAGTAACTGATTTCCAGTGTGATTTAATTCCAACTTGATGGAAGGTATTGCGTCAATTATCAGCCTATAATGAGCTTTTATGAGAAATAAATGAATCACAGTTCGACTCAAACTGCTTCTCCTCCAAAAATTTCATCAATTCAGCTCCGTGATTTCAGAATAAAATTCATTGAAGGAATTGCATGCAGATGACAGATAATTCAGTAAAGGCCTAGAAAATAGTGAACATTTACATTTTGAGCTAAACTACCTTTCAGACTCATTCCTAGACCAGAACCAGAATGCTCTGTCATGACTGAGACACATCTGAAGGTAGTGAGACAGTATGAAAAGATGGCTGCACATTGATCTTCCTGTGGTTAAGAACACCACTGACTTCAACGCCTCTGTTGCTCACCCCACAAACCTCCTCCCAAACTTCCTTTCCTCTTTGAGTGCTGTACCTTGTATCCAGCTCCATCTTCTGAGGATCTACATGGAATGTTTTGGTACCACCTCCACCTTCTCTCTGTGCTGCCCCAAGCAGAGGCTGCACAGTTCCCACCTCTCAGTCACTCACCAGTCAGATGTTCCTCTATTTTTACAGCCTGTAACACCTGACTCCTTTTTCATTTTCTCTTTCCTAGCCATGGTGCCCATTCTTCTGCCTTGCCCTATTTGATCCCTTTCAAGGATTGTGATTATTTACACTCCATTTTGACTTCCTCCCTCTCCCACCAAAGATCTTGTATCTCTTCTGCTTAACAGAGATGGGGCTTAGGCCAACAATTTCACCATCTACATTGTGTTCATATACTTTTCCCTGCTACACTCACTGATGCCTGCAAGACAGTGCTTTATACAGCATATTGATCATTCTGGAGAGATGAACAGAACTGAAAGCTGAACACATTTCTTTCAAAAAGTACCAGCTGCTGCCAACAAACAGGTCTGTGTCTTGTTGAGAGTCAGAGAGGTGTCTAAATCCACGGCTCTACTAAGTACTTGCAGAGGCATGCCTCTTTCAGAGGCAGACCTCATTTAATGTCTTCAACCTGCCAATTGAAAAGACACTTTGCACACTTCCTCTGAAAATGCAATATTGTCTGAAGTGTGGAAATGAATATAATGTAGCTCTAAAAAAATATATCATTGTCTTTGTAAATTGTTGTATGATTATACATAATTGTCACATATATTATAACAAAGTAATGCCACCCTGGTTATCATGATGCCTCACAAACTCTGCCAAACATCTACAGGCTGTTTTGAGCTTGTCTAAGCAGAGTTGCAGAACCAAGGCCTGACATGCTCTGCCCTGGGATGATGTGCATAGCTAAGAGTGCATTGCTCTAGAAATGTATTCAGTGTTGGGAGCATAGAAAGGAATAATGAGAGGGATTAGCAAGATTTTAGGGGCTGATTTATGAAAAACCTGAGGGAAGGACAGAGTCTGAACAGCAACTAGCAAGACATTATCTAATGGCCTGAAAAAAACCAACACAAAACACATTTAAGAATAAATTATGACAAGAATAGCAAATGCTAAATAAAATAGCTCTTTAAGCTGCCTGAATGCCTACTTACATGCATAAAATACTTGAGTCCATCTCACTTCCTATCAGGTCTAAATTAAAAGTAATCTGTGGATGTCAAAGTGAAGGCTTTTTGATAGACAAGATAGAACAAAATATTGATATTTCCACCATAGAAATAATTTTACAAGGCCACATAGATGGAAAAAATTATCCTAGCAGGTACTTTAAGATCCCTATAATCATGTGAACTAAATGTCTGAAAATTATTCAGAGAAGATTTATGAGATTAACAGAGATGATTCTGGTTCTTTGAAAATTTGAATTCCTATGACAAATATTTAGGTTAAAAAAGATCCACCTGAGTCATTGATCTCTTTGATTTTATACAGGTTATATTACTTAAATTGATGAGGATCCATTCTTTCATTCAAACACGAAGCATAGGACATTATAGGATGCAATTTTTGCACAGTGCTAAAAAATTGTTCCCAAGGGATTTAAGAAGGTCATTTTGAAATTATACCATAATTTGCAGAAACCACTTAAATGAAAATCAGGCAGAACAAAACATCTAGGGGTACATTATTCTGGGACAATGTGCAAGAGGAATAATAGACATAGTATCTGCCTCTTCTTTTAGAGAGATGTGAGCATTTCACTCTTCATTCATTGTAATAAAAAGGTCCCTTAATGCCCACCATAGATGATTCTATTTTATATAATTGCTTTGTTTTATTGGCTATGAAAAAAATGTATATTCTGCATTACTATTCCCATCAGTGCTTTCAGATGAAATGTCAGAATAATTAAATTCCTCAATGATCAATATTTTGTCTTTTTTTGTCAGGTCCTTCCAGTACTTACACTGCCTGCACCGCTGTGCTCTCTTTCAAATTTACAGCAAGGTCAGGTACTAAGACAAAATTTTGCTTAGTATGAAGCTTTGCTTAGCAGGGACTTTTAAGCCCCTAGACATATGTGCATTTAATAGAACCAACAACACAGTGTTTCTTCAGACAAACTGCTTCAATAAAAGCCTTTGATGATGATAACACCATCCAGAGAACCAAAGTATCACCAGGTTCCATGTTTATAACACCCGTCTAACTTGTATGCTTCAACACTTACCTGGGAGTCCCAACGGGCAGTGAAAGCTGCAGACCTCAAGTGGGCTGAGCCACTCTCTGAAGAATCCTGTGTCTTGAAATGTGGCTATTAGATGGGATGAATTTAAGTGAAGCTGCTCAGTCATAAATTCCAAGTAGCAAACTCCAAAATTAAAAAACAAAACAAAACAAACAAACAAACAAAAAAAAAAACCACAAAAACAAAAACAAAAACAAAAAAAAAAAAAACACCAAAAAAACCCCCTTCCAATTCCTGTCCAAAACTTTCTGTGATGGAAAGTATGCAAACATAGCTCAAGTACACATATGAAAACTGCCTAACAAATAATTTCAGAAGATAAACATAAAAATAAAACAAACCATTTAGGAAAAATCACAAAGCATGGCAAAATACTTTTCATCTTAATAGATTATGGATGATAAACACTGTTGTTCTCTTAGATCAAGTTTGAATATTCTTCAGGTGCCCAGTAGTTCCCATATCTTCATCCCTGAAGTCCTCTGTGAAATTGTGCCTGCACAAGCTCTGCTCTTCACAGTGATGCTATAAGAATATAACCCTTTCTTGAGATTTGTCAGATTATTTCAACCAATTCGATATTGCCTTTATCACACAAAGAAACTTCATTTTCTGTCTTGGAAGAGCTTGATTTTACTATGCCAGCAGTATCTAAGCCTAGAGTAAGAAACTGATAGATTTCTTATCCTTGTCTCCAGCCAAGACCCTGAACATATTTGCAACTGCTTTTAAAAAGTTCAGGTTTTTTCAAGATTAATTCTATGATCCCAATCCTATCAGAGTGGGAAAACACAGAGTAAAAGATTAAAAAAAAAAAAAAAAAAAGCCTTGGAACGATTAATACTAGTTGGTGGTGGTCTTCTGTCAGGAGCATGAAACTCATTCTTGAAGGAAGGGGAAACCTAAAGTACTTCTGGCTCCTGCTTTTTCTTTAAATTCAGTAGTGCTTTGTGCTTGTAACTTCCAACAAAAATCTGCACACTGCAAAGTAGCCTGCTAAAATCGTATTGAAACAAAGACAGATGTATTGGTATCACTGTTTAATTCAGCTAAATGATTTTGGCTGACTACTGGTTGCAGGTGTGAGGATGAAGACACTGTATAGCCACCAGTCTGCCTGCTCCTTGTGACAAATAATCTGGTACTTCCTGCTGCCTCTTGACACTCCTCGTGTACAACTCCTGACAGGAAACTGGTAGAAAATTTATCTGTGACTCTCATCAGAGTGCATCAACTTGGAGACCTGCTCTTATGTTACTAATAAAAGTTAAAAAGTGCACATGCACCCACATATACAGATCAGTAGAATCATATTACTTGACTAGAAAGCAACAAGTATGATAATGCTAAAAATAAAGAACAAAATGTTGGCAGCAATATCCAGCAAGGAAGGCAAAATTATCTCTTTGCATCTACTATCTTTTTGTGACTGGATACTGGAGGGTAGCACTGAAACAGTAGTTAATTAGCGTTATCACACAGCAGCACAAAGTAGAATGTGCTACCTGCACTTCTTTTTTCTCTTAAAGGTTTCAAAGAAACAGATCCTGCAGATTCAACACTGAAAAAAAGAACTCCAAATCCTACAAGATTTCATTGGAGACAGGAGGAGGGAAAAGGAAAAGAAGAATAATATTGCTTTTATCAATAAGGGAGGGCAACAGCACCACTTAAAACAAAAAGGGAGGGTGAGGATTCCATGCCTGCCACTGGTTCTGACAGTACTAAAGGATTTAACCACAAGGCCACTGTACCAGGAACATCAGTAGAGGATTTTTAAAATGTACATGCTTACTCTGCTCAGATCTGAATCTTTATGTGAATAGATTTTTTTTTTTCAAAAAGCCAGTCTGGATCACTCAGATCCTTGAGAACATAGGTTGAAAGAGAACTAAAACCACCGCCTTCCAAGCAACCTGATAAATAGGGAACTCGTTTAAAAAATAGAATGGAGTAACACTTTAACTGGACATCAGGACAAATTCTGCTGTTTGAGGCCCTTTGCACAGAACAAGGTGAGTGCCTGCACGGTGCACTGAGTGACCTGATGGCTCTCAAGGCGAGTGTCATAGGGCCTATCTCCTCCATGATCTGAGCCATGACTGTGCTGCAGCTCACACTTTTGCTTACCTTATTGACCTTCCCACCATTTGGCATCTAGTACATCAGCCTCATTGGCTGGTGAATGATGCTTGCATATTTCTGTGTAATGTATAAGACTACTTTATTTCAAATTGGCACTACTTAATGCTTAATGAAAGCAAAATTGCATAGTGCTCAAATCATCAGGAAGTTATATGTACTACCTCTATTTACTGACATTTTGAGTTCTTAGATGTGGAATATGCAGCTCATCAACAGCCTTAGAAGCTTTTTGCCAGCAAAAGTCTGAGGCTTATTTATCAAGTATCAGTAATGCCTCAAAACTCCAATATATTAGATGATATAGACTATGTTGCCAAATATTTATACTGAATGAAATATTGAAGATTGGACTGTTATGAATCAGGCACATGGTCAATGAAACTTCCCCACAAGAGCCAGAAAACAAGAGTGACATGAGGAACAGGGGCATGGCACACATACCCCTCAGCTGATATTAGCATAGAAAGGCTGCCATGGTTTGTTTTGGGTTTTGTATTAAAAAGGGAAGCTGGTTGGGAGAAATTAATAATAGCTTGCCTCCAGTGCAGGCTGCAACATGCTGGTCTGGCCATGATAGGTGCAGTTTGGGGGTGAGCCTGGTTCATTTATTTTCTGAATGATTAAACATACATTGAGACCAGGTGCAGATAAGAAGTGATAAATCATGCTGGTTGTCCTAGGTTATGTACAGAACTTCACAGCAGTCATTAGTCTTAATTTGTTTTGCACAAACATAAGCTTCAAAAGTCAGACTGCCCTGCACACTGAATTATCTGTATTATTGATCACTATCATTGCGCAGTTATTTAGAATTGAAGAGTAGGACTCTTTATTCATTGATTCATTAAGAGCTTTTGGCAATTTTTCATTTCACTAGTTTTTGATCATGCAAGTATGTCCTTGAAATGACATTATGGTGGAGCTGAAGATGCAATTAAATTTCAGTATTTTTCTGATAGCTTCAGGCTACTATCTCAAGTTGATTTCTAGTACACGATATTTTAATTTGACACTGAAAATACATTCTGAAGTGCCTTTTCAAGGTAAAGAGAGAAAAAAACTGCTTCTCTATATTAGCCATTTCTGTACTTCAGGTCCCTGTAAATTTCTTTTCTTTATTCTGAGGTGATATTATATGAATTCCCAAACAGTGTTTCAAAGCAGATGAGAACCATTAACAATTGGACTATATCTCCAGAACTCATCTGATGAACTGGCAGAAATCCCTGTACTTTTGAAAATGCAGATAACTTCCATTACTAGACTAACTCAGAGCTGTAATTTAAAACTTTTTGAAACCACTGGACAAAGCTCCCATCAGTTTCAAAGACTGGTGGAGTAGACATCAAAAGTCTTTATGCCACTCCTGAACATTTTCCAAACCAGCCCCTCCATATGCCTTTGTGTGTAAAGAACATCAACACTGAAACTTTTGGGAAAAAAAACCTGCTGCTCATCCTGTGTTTCCTTCCTATATTGGGTTTGCATGACCACACTTTGGTAGGAGGGGGATACAGGGGTAGTTTCTGTGAGAAGCTTCTGGAAGCTTCCTCCATGTCTGACAGAGCCAATGTCAGGTGGCTCCAAGAAGAACGCACCACTGGCCAAGGCTGAGCCCAGCAGTGATGGTGATCCTGTGATGACTTATTTAAGAAGACATCACCTCTGTGATGACTTATTTAAGAAGGAAAAAAAAGTTATTGTGCAGATATAATTGTAGCCAGAGAAGAGCAGAGTGAGAGTATGTGAGAAGAATAACTCTGCAGACACCAAGGTAAGCACAAAAGGGGAGGAAGGAACTGCTTCAGGCACTGGAGATGAGGTTCTCCTGCAGCCCATGGTGCAGCCCATGGTGCCACCCATGGTGCAGTCCACGGTGAAGCAGGTGTGCCCCTGCAGCCCATGAAGGGGAGCAGAAATCCTCCATGGAGGAGCCCCATGCTGGAGCAGGTGAACACCAAAGAGGAGGCTGTGACCTCATGGGAGGCCTGTTCTGGAGCAGAGTCCTGGCAGGGACCTGCAGACCCATGGAGAGAGGAGCCTACACTGGAGCAAATTTCCTGGTAGGATTTCTGACCCCATGGGGGACCCATGCTGGAGCAGCCTGTCCTTGAACTCCTGATCCCATGGAACACTGATGCACTTTGCAGCAGTTTATGGAGAACTGTTTCCCATGGGATGGACACACACTGGAGAAGTTCATGGTGGACTGTCTCCCATGGGAGAGACCCTATTCTGGAGCAGGGGATATACTCTTTTCCCCAAGCAGAGGCAGGAACAGCATTTGATAAAGAGAGCATAAGCCCCATTCCACATCTCCCTGTCCCACTGCAGGGAACAAGGTAGAGCCCAGTAAGTGAGAGACACCTAGGAGGAGTGAGAGAAGGGGATTTATTTTACTTTTCGTTATCCTGCTCTGATTTTGTTAGTAAAGAATTCAATTAATATCCTCAATTCGAGTGTTTTTCCTGTGATGGTACTTGGTGAGTGGCCTCTCCCAGACCTCATCTCAATCCAGGAACCTCCATATTTTCTCTCCCTGTCCAGCTGTGGAGAGGAGACAGGCTTTGGTGGGTGCTTGACATCTAGCCAGCATCAACCCGCTACACACCCTTCTTGTTTCTCCAGTCATCTGGAGTGAGTTACCAGAGTGCTCCCCAGGAGGCATAAGGACACTTCCATAAACTTTTGGAGAGCCAGACTGTGAGGTTCTGAAATGGATTTCTAACAGGTTAAAGGCATGGGTCCTGGGATTTTGAGCAGGCCAGTTTGTAATATAAAATTTCAAGCCTTAGTGTCCTCTCTCAAAAAATCATCAGTGATAAAAGTGTGTTTGCTATGGAATACAACAGCAATACTGATTTGTTAATAATGAATCTATTTTTTTCTTTGTAAGATTTAGGACCCAAGAGGTCATTTCAGATCAATTCCAAATCACACTATTTCAATGGTAATTGTGAAAAGTGCAGGAGTAATGTACTTCTTCTGCTTGGACCATCTGGCAGATTTCTGAGCTTTGCAGTTTGTTGATCTTCAGGGTCACCCTTCAAATTATACAAAATAACATATTTCTGAACTCTGCAGCAGTTACATGATTCGTTAACATGTTCAAAAATAGAATAGAAATTCAGAGGTTCTACTAATAAAGGCTGACGTTTCACATTAACAACAAAATAATTAGGAAGCCTAGAGAATGGAAGGATCTATTTAGTATAAATACACATGCTTTTTTTCTACAATATGCGATTGGAATTTCCATCTTCTGATGCTTTTCTGAGGTGCATCTCTGTAAAACAATAAATGCAATTGGTCAGCTACCCTTTGATGTCTGACAGAAACATTGTAAAGCAAGAATTAAGGCTCTTACAGTGCCCTGCAAACAAGGAAATGGTCACTGCTGGTGAAATTGTATCAGACTTGCTTCTTGAAAGTAAGACAAGCTGTACTGAAAGTTCACTGAGGAGGGATTTCCGCCAGACTAATAGCTAATTAGCCAGAAAGGCTGTGCCTTGGACATGACACCATTAGATGGTCCCCCTGACAACTGTGACTAAAGACACAAACAGCTGTGGGTCCTTAAATCCCCGAGAGCCTTGAGTCAGTGCTCATTGAAGCAAGCACTCATTGGCTTTATGTGGAAAGACATTTATAGCTAAACAGTCACTAATGCATCTACCCCTGGAATGCCAAAAGTGTGATATGTATTTATATACATAAAGTAATGAATTACTTTCAAGATTAAACAGCTGCTAATTTTTTTTATTCGCATAGAAGAAATCAGGAGAACATATTTGTTAGTCAAATCTGATCTCCAAGTATTACTACAAATATGCTGCCCTTCACAGACTGCTGGACTCATTTATGTAAGACCCTGTGTGGTGGTTACTTCTTTAAGTAAAAGTTTAAAATTTTCATGAGCAGGAATACAGAGAATACTGGATGAGAACTAAGCACCCAGCCTGCAAACCCCTTTGCTAGCAGCCCAAAAGACCTCAGCCTGCATCTTTGAGCTAAGCTGAGGGTAGCTGATGACTACACGCCGAGGATACAAGCTCACACCTGATACTTAAAAGTTCTTAAATCTTGTGTTTTTCTAATTTCCAGCCCCTAAATTCATGTGAGCTTATTATTTAAATATTAAATGCTTTTTAATTAAATAAAATAAATATGTGTTTGCATTTCAATTTTTCAAAACTTCTCCCCACTGTGAGATTGTTGCATTCATATATGCACTATGATAATGCACAATCTAATAAAGTAAAAACTCATCAAAATTATTTCCATATAAAACAAATCAACATGCAAATAACATGTCCCGCTCCATCCACTTAGCCAATACCACGAGTAATTTAAACAGCAGGGCTGCAGGAACTTTGAATAAAAATGAAAGGAAACAGCTGGTTATACACAATTGCACATGAGCAAATGTTTTCAATAATGGATTTTTTTTGTCATCAAATTGTTCAGCAAGTACTTTTTAAATTTTGTTATGCTTAAGTAGTTCAAACTTTGAGAGTAGCAAGGTATTACCTGTAGCATTGATTACTACAGACATGAACCACAAGTGGTTTGCGATCAGCTTCGTCGATACTGTTCTCTGGAAGAAAAGGTTTTGGGTTTGGTGCCTTACATACAAACATTTAGTGACTTTTCTCCTTGAAAAATAGTTGGGCCACATAGCTTTGTGTAGCGGTATTTAGGAGTAATCAGTCCATTAACCACCAAAAAACTTATATCTACATGCAAGCACAAAATTCCCCAAAGATCACATTCTTTGAATGCAAATCTCTGCCAAAGCATTGCTATAGGTGAGTGCAAGGATACATTCAGGAAAGGAGCTGAGACCTTCATTTTCCCTTTGCCTTGGCCAGGTGGTTCCTGCTTTCATACCTCTCCTCTACCAAAACCTCAGTTTTCCAGTTTTGGTTAAGCCCTACTATCTCTTGTTTTACTCTGTATAAGGTATACCTCTGAGCCTACCTCCTCCATATGAATCTTTTATACACTAAAATACTGTAAAACATGCTCCCAGTTATGCCAGCTGGTGGATGGGGTCCGCCGCTTGGGACCCAGAGAGCCACAGCCACCCCAAAGGATGTCTCGCTAGAAACAGCTCCTTGGGGAGTCAGGGCGCTCCTCAGCTGGCAGAGGGGCTTCTCAGCATCAGGCAGAGCAGTGATTTTTCAGCTCAGTGATTTCAGCTCTCAGTGATTTCAGCTCAGTGCTCTTAGCTCATGCCCTTGTGAGTTAGCCCCTCTTTTAGCCGGTCGTGGTGAGAGAGAGAGAGAGGTCTCGTGTGGAATTTCCGCAGGTGGTACTTTATTGAGAGGGTACCAGCGAAAGGGATCCAGGGACGAGGAACCTCTGCTGACCAGAGGAAACTCAGGGGTTTTTATGGGACACCAGGGTGGGAGGAAAAGGGTACAGAACCAATCAATTGTAACAGATCTACATAAAATCCCGAGGGGGCTTGTGGGTCTCCAGTCAGGTCGCCGTGGCTAGAAGGTTTGTCTTTGACTTAGGTGCTCTGGGTGAAGTTGCGAAATTCTTCCTTGACTCCTCAGCTTGGCTCCCTCCAGGGCAGAGCAGCCGGGGCTCCGCCCACCCCCACACCCAGTCATGATTTTTTTTCCTTTTTATACCACTTAATATTGCTATTTCCTTAAAGTTTCCATATAGGTCATGCTTTATTCTTGATACTTTAAAACAGATAAAAATCAGATAATTTACCAACTTTTATATTTTAAAGTTTTTGTTCTTTGTCTTTTCTTAGAAATATTATTCTTTGTGAATTTGTCTGGCCTTTTCTTAGCATTTGGATGTCAGTATTCCATCTGAGAAACCAGTAATGCTGAGAATATAAAATGAGTTTCCAATTTCTGCATACACATTGTGTTATTCAACTTGTGTTTAGTCTCTAGTCCACAATAAACATTCATACCTTGCACACTTCCTGCAGCCTGACCAGTTTTTTCTCTTATTTTTAACTTCATTCTTTTCTGTCATTCTTTTTAAAAGCAGTACTTTGTACTCAGCTTTATGGACTATCACCTCTGTGGTTTGGGGCTATTTCTCCAAGTTATCAAGATCACTTTGGATTGGACACTTTTTAAAAAATATTTGCAGCTGTTTTCCCCTTTAGTGTCATCTGTACATTTTTGAAGAAGATTATTGTCCATCATCCTAAGTTTTAATGCTGGTATTGCCTATTACTGAGTCAAGAAGAGAGACTCGTGGGCCCCTCCTTGATATGCCCTCTAGTTTGACAGAATCCTGTAATCATTCTTTGACAGCAGTTTGGAGCAGTGATGCACTCACCCCATAATAATTTTATGGGCTATGATCCATGTATAACTGTGATTAAGGCATTGCTCACGGTATTAAATTAGACTTTAAAAGTCTCGAGATTGGCATTTGCATTCTTCCTCCCCTGGCAGCCCCCACTTTTGAGGGCAGTAGAGGCCAGAAGAAAGGTTGTGTGTATGCTATTCATCTTAACATAAAAAGATTTGCTTGTAGCAAAACCTAAATTCAGTTTTCCCTGGATTTAAGTGCTGATTTTAAGAAATTTCTAACACCTAGATACTTCCCCATTCCCACACAAATACTTGCTTCATTTTATCTGCCTGTTTTTTCTCAGTATTTCTTCATTAGAGAAAAAAAATGAACGTATGTTATTCCTTAATACTGAAAAAAGAACCCAAACACTACTGAAGTGTATTTCTGAGTGTGACAATGAAAGAATGAGGATAAGGTTACTACATTTAGTTTAAATTATGTTGGTGGTTCAAGCACCCAAGGCTGGATTTTCCACAGCAGCAGTGCAGAGCCTGCAAGAATGTGATGACTTTGGCAGAACTGGGAGGGAGCAGAAAGCTGTCCTGGAAGAAGCCTTCCACACGCTAAAGCAGCTGCTTCCACTTCTCTCCCTCTTTTCCTGCCTGCACATGTCTTCCATATGGATTGGTACTCAGACCCTGGTTTCACCTTACCAGCATGGGACAGGCACAGAAGAAGTGATCTGCAAACCTTGTCAGCTCAGCCCAAAGCAGGCAGCCAAGCCATGCACTTTGGTTCAAGTTCCTGACTTGGAGAGCTATGGAAGGAGTGGCAAATATTCAAATGCAGTCTTCAAATATTTGGGATAGCTGGAGGAAGCGATTTCCCAGAACTTCTGGTGCATGTGGCCAACCCTCATCATCTGACTGTGGTGGTGTCACTGAGAGCTTCATCCCAAGTCAGGGATAAGCAAATGCCTCAATGATGATGGCACAAACAGTCTGTTTAAAGTACACCTGACTTTTGCTCTGGCCAAGCCCATAGCCAAGTATCTGTGGCTCTCAAAATTGTGATTTGCAGACCACTGGAGTTTGTGGCCTTTCTTTTAAGTACTCTGCAGACAATAACTAAATATTCTTCTCAGCACAGGCCCCGCCAATCTGTTGCTAGTAGCCTGAAATATGTCAAGTTGCAAATAAACATAACTGCTTCACCAAGATGTAGTGGAAATATTTTTATGGAGCCCACAAATGAGAAAAGTTGAACATCTATTACCTGTTTACCTTGTAGCACCCTAGGTATCCCTATATAAATTTCTCTTAGTTTCAAACTCATAGCATGCATTAATGGTTATTTTAAATGTCTTTGCTATTCTATCACATTGATTCAGGGCAAAAAAAATACTGACACAATTAATACCTTTTTAAAGGTGTTTTAAGTCACTTGTAATAAAACAGTAAACTTATTTGCATTTTTTCCAAAAGTTGCTTACATATTCAAAACCAATGCTATTTTGAGAAGGGATAAAATAGAATATTTCCATTGGGAAAAAAAAATCATAAAAATTTCCATGACCTTTTTTTCGAGCAATCTCTTACTACTTATAAGTTTCCCTGGACTGTTTTGCCTCAATTTCTTTTATTTTATGTATTAAAAAAAATCTATGTTTAAAATTTACTATGACGACAAACCCAGCAAAGATCTTTAAACTAAAAGAAGCTATACAAAGTAAACAAAAATTGTTTTCTTCACTGTGAAGTCACAACAGAGCTGTGTATGTGAAATGAGAAAGTAAAAACACAAATTAAGTACATAGTGTTATTTAAATTACAAACAGAGCCTTGGAATTTGGACATCCAGTTAACGAAATGAGGGTGAAATATGAGAAATCCATCAAGACAATAGACTGCACAAAGAAAGAGTAAAATATTGTAGATAAGTTTAGGGACATAATCTGCCATTCTTAACTAAAGGGTGCAGAACACTGCTCAGAGAGGGCATTAGTTTGTGAGTAATCTCTTCCATTTCAGTTTATTCCTTGCATGCTAATGAAGGAATTTGTTAACAAACTGCTGAACATCAGAAAACGTGTAAGAATAGATGTCATTTGTCCAGGTTGTCTGAACTCACAAAAGAATTCTGTTTACTCTGTTGCAAATAAAAACATATAGTTGCATACGTATAAAAATATAAAGTAGTGATATTAGCCCCCATACTGGAAAAACAAAGCATTGGACATTGGTCCAGTTAATGCAATGGTTTGGCTGACTCCAGAACACGAATTTAGCTGAATTAATTTCAAACAGAAGGATAAAACTTTAAAATGAGCATGATACACAGCCAGAATCATCAGGATTTCTTTAAAGAAATGTATTCATTCACGTGTAGATTTGAATTCTTCAAAGGCATTTGAAATGAGAATTCCCAAAGGAATACAATTTTAAAATTTTTATATTTATATGTGTATATGCATTTTTTTCTCTGAACACAATGTAATTGTTCTACTAACTAGGTCACAGTAAATACTTAATCAGGACCAAAAAGCCTCATTACCCCTAAAGTAATTCCTAAACAAACACTTAGGTAGTTTTTCTGGGAATACAAATGTCATGAACACAGCACACATTGATGCAATTTCCACTGTATATATCTTAAAATCATCTACAAGGATTCAAAGATGCCTGTAAAAATGCCATGCTTTCTCACCACATGCATGACTCACTCACACAGGTCTCTCTGTATTTAGTGTAGCAGTCTCCATTGGTCAGAAATCTGATGACAAAATGAAGCAATAATCGGATTATACCATCTCTTACTGGTACATGCCCATGTGTTTCAACCCCCTCTAGTACTGCCCACTCATGCCTCCTGGCATCAGCCTCAAAGAGGAAATCTTATGATGGCCCATTTAATTAAAGCATTCCAAAGGGAGAAAAGGGTGTGTAATAACATGCAAAAGGCACTGAAAGGTTCTGAGGGAGAGAAAGAATAACAAGGATTAAAGTGACAAGGCTAGAGATTATCCTGAGCAGCTAAGCTAGTTCAAAGGTGTATGGTACATGAACAACTGCAACCAAACTCCTTCAAACATAGCTTTAGAAGCTTACAGAATCTTTTAGGGTATAGTGCATTTTTTCTTCTCATCTTAGGTTTTTATTTTAGTTGTAATCAAACCTAAGGAGGAGGAAATTGGTTGAAAAGAATAGACAAAATTTCAGTAAGTAGGAGGCGAATTGATGGAAAGAGAAAAAGCCAGATATGCAAACAGGGAATTTGGGATAGGGTCTAGGCAGCAAAAAAGTATAGTTTATTTGAGATAGGGGATATCAGAGGGACAAAGAAAAGGAGGAGACAGAGGCAGGATAAATAAAAAGTGGTATGTTCTTGATTATCTTCATAAACTCCACTTGCACCATTGGAATATGTCAACCTTAAATCTCCATTAGCTTATTGTTGCTTTTATACTTTCTAACTTTGTCAAGATAAACCAGAGAAATGTTTTAAAAAAGCATGCAGCTCAATTAATTTTTTTTCTTTACATAATATTTGATGTGAATCTCACCTTGCATGACCCAAGTAAACTGCATTAGCATGAATAAAGTAGATGTCACCTGCTCTTCTTTTGTATTAGACTGTGTTTGTCTTCCCAGAAATACAGGAATTTGCTTTTTTTAAACTGTTGCTTTTTTCTTTTCCTCAAAGATTTTTATAGCACATGCTGATTCTGGTTTTAGCTATTTTATCCAATATTCTTACAATAATATTGTATCAAAAGGATATTATTACTTGTGTGGCTGTGAAAAGAATAGTAGACCAGCATGAAGAAAAGAGATTTGTTTTTATTCAGATTGAAACACTGAGAAATAAGGAGAATATAATTTCCAGACCAATCACTACCACCTGCCTACAAATTTGGCTGTAAAAGAAAAACTTCCGAAAATTGCTCAGCTGCAATTCTTCATACACAGAGGCACATTCAGCAAGTGATGTATCAGACAGCTGAAATATTAGAGTGGTTTTATGGATATGCAGTGCCTAATTTTGACAAATAAAAAGAGAATACATTTCTACTTTTATTAAAGTAGGCTGTCAATGTCATGCTGGCCAAAGCTGCTTCACTCTCTGTACTGTTCATTGATTTCTTCATAATTCATCCTCTCAGAGAAGCTGAAAACTCTTTCATTTAGGTAAAACTCTCCTTTAGACCTCCTTCAGTCTTAAAGTAGGTTGCTGTTTTCCTACACAGAATCTTCATAACTTCCAGGAGATTACTCAGTAAAAAAATCCTGGCTGTGTTTTTTAATTAAAGCCTTTGCAATCAGGCTTTGCTTTTCTTTTCCTCTACTCCAATTTCTCCTTCCACATTCCATAGTAGCTGTCAACAATTTCTTTTTATCCAGGGGAGTAGATAAAGGAATAAATTTTCACAGTCAGACCAAATGTCATGTCCAGCTGCCTTCAAAAGACAGAAATTTACAGTATACATTCTGCCACATCACTTTATAAGTGTTGCACTTTTTCAAGAGCAAAGTATCGACAGGTTCCCATCAGGTGTTCTGGGGTTCACAGAAGCTGTAGAAATCCTTCACGTTGCTTGGAGAAAGATTAAATTTTCTTGAGTGCAAGAGAGATCAAAAGCTAATGCTTTCCTTTTGTTCTCACTTTATTTCCTACCATAACCAAAACAATTTTGCTGCTCCGTTCATGAGGAGTAATCTCAGATAGTTGTTAACTACTGGGAAAAAACCCCAGCAAACATTAAGTGGGCCAAATTGATGTGGTCTTCAAATATTTTCTATGTGGAAACGTTTTCCCTTTGAGAAGAACTACTTCTCTCCATAATCTGCATTTCCCCTCAGAGGAGAACTGCCCTGCCCTCATTATCCACAGAAGCAAAGCCTAGTCATCCCCCATTTGTGTCTTTGCCCAGTGATAAGTTTGTGATTGAAAGTAAAAAGTGCTGTGCTTTGTGACTTCTGTAATAGATGGTGGAAGTGATCTATTGAGACCTGAAGATTTTTTCCTTCCATCTACCCAAAGATTTTTCAAAAAAGAAAGTGAATTGCTTTTATGACATATGATGGTAAAAAGAACAGAAAGGGACCAATGGCTGAATGGCTGAGCCTGAGTCTTATGTAATTTCATTATGTAGAGAAACATTTCTTTCAAAACAGGAAGCCTGTCCTAAGGAGGGAATTGCTTGTGATTTGCAGCAGCACACCAGGGCCTGGCCCTGCCAGCTGTGCATGTGTGGCAGGAAGAGCAGTCACACTGATGTCTGGCAGCAGCTTCCCACATGGGTTCTTGTATGAAAAAGGAGTAAGGAAAGGAGAATTTGTCTGGGACTCTGCTGAAAGATGTGAGGCAAGGGGATCTGCTTACAAGTGTTCTGAACATAACAGAGAGATGTCAGTCTTTAACATCATCTCTGTGCTTTTTTGCAGAGGTGTAGCAATGGAGCCAACTGATAGTGGTCAGCCAGAACAACCAGGACAGCAACAGGATGCCTTTGCTGGCAGCCAGTGGGAAGGAATGCAGAGAATTTGACTGTGTCTGGGGACTAGTCCCCACAACACTTAATGGCAGCTGCCATTTAAGCCCAGCTTGCTGCCCTGAGCTCCAGTATCCATGTGGAGATCCAAGCCTGTAACTTGTAGCAACCTGGAATAGACAGTGGTTGCTGCTACCTTTTCCCCACAAGCATCTCCTCTGGAAAAGCCTCCTGGGCAGGCACTCAGGCAAAGCAGTCAGGTCCACACACACACACCCCATGGGCAGCTCAGCGAGGAGAGGCAAGAAGGGTCTCCTGTCTCTGTAAATACCAGCAAGGTTTATTTTGCCAAAGGGGTCAGGGGCAGAAACCCCCAGATCAAAGCAGTGCTCAGGGTTAAGTGTGGGGTCAGGAACAAATGATCTGTGGGGTAAGGGGTGGTACAAGGGCAGGGCAAAGGACAATGACCTCTAGGGGCCATGGGGGCAGGCCAGCAGGGATACCACAACTGATGGGGAAACAGGGAGAGGAGAAACCACGGGAACTAGGGACAGTGCTAACAACAGAGGTGGGCAAAGGCCAGTGGGGAAAGCAAAACTGAGATAGCTTAACATAGTGTTGTAGAGCACCTTGGGGGAGAATCTTTCCTTTCAGCCTAGGTGGGGAAACGCTATCGGAGATTCTTCCAGGGCAAAGCCCTGGGGGCTTCCCTGAGGGGTTCAAGGGTTTCCACAGCAAGTGATGCTACCTTCCTGACACTGGAAAAAAAAAAAAAAAAAAAAAAAAAAAAAACAAAACAAAACAAAAAAAAAAAAAAACAAAAAACAAAAAAAAAAAAAAAAAAAAAAAAAAAAAAAAAAAAAACCAACCAGCTGGTCTCTGAGGTTCTACACCATGAAAAACCACCTTTCTGGAAGCAGGTTCTGAAAGCATTCATCTACCTTGTTTTCTTCATTTCTCCCTTTAATAACACATAATCCATTAAGTAAAAAAGATTACAGGTTGCACCAGAATAGACATAAGCTCATGTAGCATTAAAATGTGAAATTTAAATTTTATGGGTAGGACATGATCTGGCTTTTCTTAGCAATATTTCTGAATCTTGTAAAAGCTGTTACTGCTCTCAACATACTCTTGGAAAAATTGCTACAGATGCAAAGAAAGGGGTGAAGGGGGGGAATAGGTAATTATTTTTTGAAAGGGAATTCAAGAAGTTAATGTTTTCATAGTCTTTTGTATTTTAATTCAATGTAAAATTAATATTCTAAACTTTTTTATGCAGTCCTATTTTGGCAGCATCAAAACTAAGTAAAAACAATGTATGCTCTGCCAGGAGAGGAATATTATTCCAGGAGAGAAATGAACCAGTCTAGTCAAGCTCATATCCTACTCTGAGACAACCAGTTATGCAATTCAACTTTTAAAATTTACAAATATTTATAACTAACTAAAAAAAAGCTATCTGGTACACAGGTTTTTAATACATAGATTTAGTTGGACATTCTCAAGGAAATCCGACCAATTGTATTAGATTTACAGGTAAAATTACAGACACAGGAGGATTTTGTTGCTGATGATGTTGCCATTATTATTTAATCTGTATTAAGAATTGCAAATGTTTTTTCCAAATGTTGCTTGCATCAGTAAAAATTATTTTGAAGAAGCCAAGGAAGTTCAGTGATTTGGATGAATATATTATAGAGAAAGAATGAGCCAAAACTCTCTTTTATGAACCAAACATCAGGTTTTAAAAGATAGGAACTTCGTAAGAGGCAGCTTAATCCATTTTGAAATATCTAAATAAAACTTGTTTTCAAAAGTACGAAGCATGCCACGTTTCCTGCCACATTTCCCTAAGCACTGCCACACTAAGAATTCTGCTTCAAATAGATATGGGGGTTTAGGAGTTTATCTGTTGACACGGGAACTGTCTTTGGAGCTTAAAATTAAATATTGCTCATCTTCAACAACAGAGAGCACAGAAACAAATGCCAGCATTTCTAGGTACAGATACACTTAAAATTAGACCAAAACACAAATGACTATAACATGGTATTTGGCAAAAACAACTGCTGTTTATGCTAGCAGCCTACAGTGAGTGGATTTCAGCCTGTAACAAATCCTGAATGGATTTAAATGACAAACTTTATATTATTATACTGTATGACATGCCGTGTATCAGATTACAGTTCTTAACATTCTTTTTTTCACCCCATTTTGTGTAGTTCTGGCTGGCAGCATATTTGAAGTTTTCCTCCAGAACTGCTTTTAGCAGAAAGTTGGGGTTGGCTGTCATAGCAGCACACTTTTCTGCAAGAGATTAAATATTTCTTTTGTCAGAAAATGTGAATACCTGAATACTAAAAGAAAAAAAAAAAAATGCTTCTCAGAACTGCTGTGAAGTATTTCTTGGGAATTAGAATTTAACTGCCTCAGGTCTCCATTAGCAGTAGCAGCACCATGATGCCTTGGGAAGAGGAAAGACTGTGCTCTATCCCTGGATACATGGTATAAAGGTGCACAACTACATCAACAGAGGAGAATGTGGACACAAAGCATCAGATGCAAAACTTCAATAAATGTGTAGCCAACTTTGCCAGACGTAATTTTCCAATATAAATACTTCTACTGTTGACATATTGTGGTTTTGATGTTTGAGTTTGTTTTCTGTTTTGTTTTTCTGGGAGGGGCAATTTAATTTTTGGTTTTTTGTTTAGTTTTATTTGGGGGAGAAGGTATCACAAAGAACAGAGTGCTGGCAAAAAAATAGCTGAAATTTCACTGAAAATTCCTTTTAGCTTTTTTTCCAAAGGAAAATCAGCTTTTCAGCAGCCATGGTAACTATTCTCTCATTTCTATATTGAATAAACCCTAAAATTAATCTGATTTCAAGCTGGTAAGTTTTGCCTGAGTCCACTTTATCCCTAGCTGGCTGTATATTTCTAGGGAGGGTTGTTTTCATTGCATAATCTATGCTTAAACATGACCCAGGTTTATGTTTTCTCTTAAGAAGTTCCAACCAGAGTTAATCAATATGTCTGATTTATGGAGCAAGCCTGGGCAGACCCCAATATTAGAAACTTATTTGAAATTCTGCTTGAATTTATATCCAACCATATCACATTTTATGAGAGGTAAACATGTACTCAGGGGTTTTTTTGGCAAGTATTTTCCATTTTCTGCACTCAACATTGTAGAGAAAACAAGAATTAAAAACTGGATGGAGACATACACAAAACATCGTTTGGGGGAAATCAATTACAGTTGAGACTATTTTTATACTGCTTTGGGAATTCCAGGCCCATGGATTGTGCAGTGGATGTTGATGTCAGCCTCAAAACCTCACTTCTTCACCCCTGAAGAAGTGCTGGTTATTAACACAAGTTCCCTATTGTCCTTGTCCAAAACACGCTGTGCGGTCTTTTTTCTCTTTAGGTCAACAGTGAGCAGTAACCTGGAGCATCTCACCAGGGAAGGGCTAAGCAACTTAGCTCAGACCATATTCCATGAAAAAAAAAAAAGTTGGAGGATTTTTCCGTCTTCAATGATCAAATAAGGATAGTGCACAGAATTAAATGCCTTGAGATTGCAGTAAAAGAAAGTATGTAGCCCTCCTGGAGAGCTAAAAGAAGTAGGTACCAAATGAAACTATCATTAAAAATGAAAGAGCAACATGCAGTAGTGTGAGCTTTAATTGATTTTATTTGTTTTTGTGACAAGGATGTGATCAAATGGGCATTGATTTGTAGCTTTCCTTAATGAGGGGGACAAAAGCTGTGCTACCTGGTGGGAACAAGGATGACTGATTGCTGAAAGACACCAGCAATGTCCCAACTATTCCTTTTCATTTCAAATCATCAGTAGTTGAAGTCAAGATACTTTAGCTGGTTAATTTCAAGAAAAAGATCCCCTAAAAAGGTTTTGTGTAAGCTTTCATGTCTCTTTTCCACCTGTGAGAGAGGCAGACAGTTCATTGTAGTCAGGAAGGGCAGGCAGGGAACTCTGACTGTTCATGGCTATCAGCAAGCTGACAGTGGACTCCCAAAAGCTGCTTCCTGGAGCTCTGCCAGGGACCAAAGGGAAGTGTCTGGCTCCAGGTGGGCTGCAGAAGCATATTCTACACACCAGCCAGTGTGTCTACCTGTCCTTCTCCTTCCATAGTGCCCTTTCCCTTTTGTCCCCAGCCAAGAGCCTGGTGTGATACTTTGACAAGACACCTGCATGCTCAACTTTGCTGCAGAGGGGGTTTAGTAGCTTCGACAAGGATCCCTTTTGCAGGACAGTCTTGGAGAAGCAGGATTGTGCCAGCAGGGTTGAGGCAGGCCTATGGCAGAGCACATAGTGCACCACAGGAGGATGGACAGGATCAGCTAGCGTTCCCAGCTGGCTAAAGCTTGGTACCTGAGCCAGCATGGTTGGAGAGGGATGGGAAGAGGGCAGCAGGGGCTGTCAGTGACTGCCAGCTGCAGAGACTACTTGCTGCAGAAGTCAGCATTGCAGTGGTACAGGTTGCCTGTGGGCATTGGTTTGGTATAAGGCAGGCAGCAGCATTATGAATTATTTGCTGTCATCCAAACATTTAGGAAGCATTTGGAAGGAGTGATGTTAAATGTGGGAAATGTATTAACTAAGATATCTAGCATGAAGAAAGTGGCTGAGGTTTGATTTTCTTGCTGCTGTTATATCTATATATCTGTATCTATACCTTCCTGCAGTCCTTGCAGTCAGAACAACCTTACCTTTAACTCACTAAAGTGAGGCACCTAGCCCACTGTGTTGTCCCTCAGCTTTTCCCATAAAGTAAATCTGAGTAGATAATGACATTTCAGTATCTGTTGATGCCATAACTAAATATTAATGTATCAAATGTGTTGGACAAGGGCATGTTGATGTGGGAACACTAACAAACAATTGTGATTTATAAAATAAATTATTGTTTTCTATGTAATTTTTTACTCATACATTAGGAAGTTGTAATATGTTACATCCCAGATAAATACATAACATACATTTGTATATGGGAAAATAAAAATTCTATGCACAATATGGTAATGTAAAGTATATTATGCAAGTTATAGTATTAGAAAATCACAGAATCACAAAATTGTTAGGGTTAGAAGGGATCTCTGGAGTTCATCTAGTCCAAATCCCCTGCCAAGGCAGTGTCACCTAGAGCAGATCACACAGGAAAAGGTCCAGGTGGGTTTCAAATGTTTCCAGAGACCAAGACTCCACAATGCCCCTGGACAGCCTGTTCCAGTGCTCTGCTACCCTCAATGTAAAAGGAAGTTGTTCCTCATGTTGAGGTGGAAATTCTAGTGTTTTAGTTTATGACCATTGATTCTTGTCCTGTCTCTGGGCACCACTGAAGGGTCTGGCACCATCCTCTTAATACCTGCCTTTGAGACATTCTATATATTGAAGAGATTCTTTCTCAGTCTTCTCGTCTCCACGTTAAACAGACCCAGCTCCCTCAGTCCTCACAAGGGAGATGCTCCAGACCCCAAATCATCTTTGTGGCCACTGCTGGACCCCTTCCAGTAACTCCTTATCTTTTTTTGGGCTGAGGAGCCCAGAACTGGACACAATATTCCAGGTGTGGACTCACTAGGACTGAGTAGAGGAACAGGATACTCTCCCTTGACCTGAGAGCCACACTTTTCCCAATGCACCCCAGGATACCATTGGCCACAAGGGCACTGCCAGCTCAGAGTCAGTTTGTCATCCACCAAGACTCTCAGGTCCTTCACAGAGCTACTTTCCAGTAGGAAACACACTCCAACCTGTGCTGGTGCTTGGGCTTATTTTCCCCCAGGTGCAGGACCCTGCACTTCCCCTTGTTGAACCTCACTAGGTTCCTCTCTGCCGAGCTCTCCAGCCTGTCGAGGTTCTGATAAATGGCAGTACAGCCTTCAGGTGTATCAGGCACTCCTCTCAGTTTCCTGTCATCAGTAAACTGATAGGTATTATAAATGTATAGATTGATTAAATTAAAATCATTGATGTAAGTAGCATTTTTCAGTGTTACTGGAATGAATGATTTTGACAACAATGGGAGATCCAAACGTACACCACAGAGAACTAAAGCTGCATCACTGTATCCCTGCATCACTCACTCCCTCTGAGAATCCAGTCTATGCACTTACACCAACTATTGTACCTTCTCCTGTGAAACCTTTCCCTGACCAAGTGGAGGTGGGAACAGAAAGAGCCTTGCTATCGTCTTAAACTGTATGAGTCATCTGCATGCTGCTTTTTGCATATCTTTCATTTTTCTAGTTTTAAATTTCTTTTTGAAGATAAACAGATGTCAGAGTGAAGAAAGGAACGAATATACATTTCCTTCATTAACACCGCTCAAAAAGATAAAGTGGCTTTTCTTTTTAACTTTAAATTATGATGAATAACAACAATTTTCACTAAGTTCTATCCTAAACAGAAGCAGAGAAATATTTTAGAAGTACCTGTGACAGATAATCTTAAGGCCAGTCCTGAACACTTACCAGAAATGCATTACTGTTTGCTTGTTTTTACAATCAGCTATTGGCTATGATACAGAAAATTATTCCAGGAATGCTGGCTGTGAATCCTTCCATGATTCTCCTCCACTCATTCACTGCTGAGTCTCCACAGTTGCTCTTCCACAGTGGCACTCAGATAGGCATCTGCACAGTTCAAAGAATATGATTTATCTGCAGAGTAAGGGCTGTGCTACCTCATCTCATCTGTGGATTGCCACAAAGCTGGTTTGTAACATGCACTCAGCAACAAACACTTAACAAGGAAGGTCAAGACTCTAGCTGTATTTTCTTCTTTTCTGAAATATTTATGTGGAACAATGTTGGTTTTGAGCTGGGTTATCATCTTCCCAATTAACACAGCACTTCAGCAGCACTCATAAGGTGAGATTAAGATTTGCCTAGGATATCATATAACTTCTAATACTTGAATTTCATTCTACATCCCTTCATGAAAGGAAGATAGACTTTATATCATGAAATAAATTAGTATTCACTGTTTCACATCCACATCTGAGAGTCAGCCACAGAAACTGTCTTTTGCAGCTCCTGTTGCCACACATTCAGATCCAGAGCGATGCCTGTTACTGATTTCAAAGACTGAGTCTGGGCTAAGTGACAGCTGCCAGCCCACCACAGTGGCCTCTTGTAAAATGTGTAAATTTGAAAGCTGCATATCCTTTGGAATGGAAACGGAGGGCAAACCCTCAAAAGATCAACCAGTCATGCTGAAACAAAACTATTTCTATGCAGGCTTAAATGCCTCTGCCTAGCTGAAGAGCAATTACACAAGGAAAGAATTCAGAAATGAAATCAGAGCTGAAATAATTTGAGAAAACAGAAAGTGAAATAAAATCAGCCTAAGCCAACACAGAATTGTTGCTCTACTTCAAAACTTCCATGATTTTTCCATGCCAAATAATTTCTTAGAAGTGACATTTTCTTACAAAAGATTTTGATTTTTTTCTGTTCCTTCAGAAATGTGCAACTGTTCAGCCTCCACTCTGCTGCAGTAGCTCCCAGGGAAAAAAAATTCAGTGCCACTGCTCTAGGATCTGCAGTGCACTGCTCCATTGTTTCCTTTATTGATACATGTCTGGAAATAACTTCCCCATGGGCCTGTTTGGGTACATGTTCCTCTCCTATGAGACTACAGCTTAGCTGTGCCCAGAAATCCCCACTGCAGGTTTGGTGGACACTGCTATAATGAGGATATCTGACAAATCATTGGGCTCCCTCCTAAATGTCCCATATTTCACTCACTTCTCTTTTCATTTTGCCCTCAAAGTGTGCATAGCTGGGTGGCCTCCCGGTCTCTCTTCCCTGCTTTGTTGTGTGTAATGAAGTATGTTCTCTCCCATCACCAGCATGACCATGGGTGACTCCTTAGCTGGGAATTAGAAGATTCCATCAGATAGACTGGGAGAGGGGAGAAATATTTTTTTATATAAATATGAGAACTATTTCAGGGGTTCTTTGTGTTTGTGATGGGTGAGGAGAGAGATTTCAAACGTCAGTTATTCAACCTTTGCCCAGATGAAAGCCTACTAAATTTTGTGAGAGCAACAGGAGACTCTATTAAGTTTATTTTAATTTGGGGGGTGTGTGATTAGCTCCCTTCCAGAATAAAGGAGAAATGATAGAGACCAAAGGTGTGCAGAAACAATCATTTTCTGCAAATGAAACTTTATCCTACTGCTGCAGTCTGAGACAAAAATATGAAGGATATGCCACTCCAGTATTCATCATACCCCACTATTCAGCAGTCCAGGCATTTCTGAGAAGCCTTACAGCTTTTATCCCAGAACTTTTATACTCTTTTAGTAAAAATTGTCCTGTTAACCTGAGACATGTATGTCCATCTAAGTACTAATATGGGAGCTGCTGGAAACAGAATACATATTCTTGCCATCACAAGCTGTGACATACAAAAATAATGTGGAAAATGTCAAGCAGGTACAACATCATTGCAATACATTTAATTAGTCTGGCCTGCCTTTTACACACAACCTGGTTACACATCACATTTTTGAGAGACAGGGTGAAGAAGGAAGCCAGCCCAAACTGTCTTCACCTTTTTTTCTAGTTTTCAGAGTAGTATGATTTCTTTCTGAGTTGCCAACAGCTGACAATCAACGTAACTTCTGCAGGCTGAGGTTTGGTAATCTCTGTCATCCCCTGCTCTCAGGGGAGAACCTGCACATGCAGTTATGACTCTGACCTGGACCTTTAGTCTTTAAAGTGTGGCTGTTCTTTACAGTGTTGTCTTGCTTTTGTCAGAAGATCTGAGCACCACCCGCCCCTCGGGCTTGCCCCAGCTGAGAACAGACAGAGACTCCTCAGCCAAACCAGGCACATCCAAAGTACAGATTAGCCCATATGAGGCCTAGGTGTTGGAGGTACCTTTCTTTCACCAGCCTCAAGAAGTATGTGTTATTAGACATCTCACAGTCCAGGGGCTGCAATTCATCATCACTCCCTATACATGAGCCCTGAGAGCACTGGCTGCTCCTGCATTCCTCTCCACCCTCCTGTGTTTGATCCCTTCTTTCTCATCATCTTCTGACAGTTCCCATCTCTCTCTCTCGGGACTGCTGTTATTTATTCTGTAGTGGAGCAGTGAGAGGGGGCTGAAGGATCAAGGAGGGAGGGGGCTCTCAGGCTGTGGGACTCAGCAGAGCCAACTGCACAGGTCCTTGGCAGCTGACTAAAGCAAATACACTACAGTGGCACTGTACAGCCAGATGAATGGAGGGTCAAGCTGGGCTATAGGGAGGTGGAGGGAAGCTGTCACATTCTCAGCATGAAATCTGGCAGCTCTGTAAACCAGAGTATGTGAAATGGGCTGGGAAATTATTTCCCCACCCCCAAGCATCAGCCCTCTGTTATGAGCTACCTCACACGACCTCCACCGCAGCAAGTCTTGCCTTGTGTCTGAAAACCCCACCTGCTTGTCACAACCAGAAACACCTCCTCAGTATGGGCAGCTGAGGGCAAAGACTTCCTTCTCCTGTGTTCCCAGTCTCCAATGGCTGTGCTTGAAATCTTCAGTCGATCCAGGTGTTGCCTTTCATTTGTCAGTCTGTTTCTGCCTGTAGAAAATAGTGCTGCTGGTAACCTCTGCCATTCATTGCCTTTGACAGCTGCATGGACTGACTGCAATCTGCCAGATTGAATTTTACAGAAGCAGTTCACACCCACCCTTGGAAAATCCACCTACCAACATCCTCCAGGCGCTTAGGCAGGTCTGTTGGACGGCTCCTGGCGGAGGAAAGAAAATCGTGGACGTGGATACTATTTCCAGCCTGTGCTTTACATTTACAGGTGTATGGGCACTTCAGGCTTTCAGAGGAGCAGTTGAATGACTCGTTCCAAAGGCCTGCATATCTCAGGAGGACTCCCTGGTGGGAAGTGTATTGATTGGGTCAGAGACCACTGTTCCGCTGGTCTTGCCCTGAACTTCATTTCTGATCCTTTGTCTCTGCTTCCACTAAAAGCATATTAATTTCCTGCTTTTCTGTATGATTTACAAATCTCAGTTCAGAGCTTTGGTTGTCCTTTGCACCCGGCCTCTAACATTGTTGTTATTGTTTGTGTGTAGATTTTTTATGGGTCACTCACTAGAGAGCACATGCATTCCAAACTGACATCTTGCCCCTACAGATATCCAAAAAAATTGGTGTGTTTTACAGTCTTGCTTTGCTGATTTCCTCCATGATAAAGAATACTTCTGGGGAAAAAAAATTAAAATTCTTGCCTCTGAATTCCTTATTCAGGGATCTCACATTACAGAGAGGCAAATTAAGGACACACTCTATACCATTAGAAAACATCCATAAAATTAAGTTAAAATTGAAGTTAAAATTACTTTCTTTTAGTGACTGCATTTTATGTGGCAGCATCACCCCTTGGTGAGCTCTCAGAATGGGCTGCCCATTGGAAATCTGAACAATGCCTCAGCTTAATCTTTAAACATCCAGTGTAATCTACCTAACAAACCAAATTAATCTGTGAGTTATGTAATTGCTATTGCAAAAGAAAAAAAAAGAAGAAAAAGAAAAAAGACTCAAGAGGAACATAACTAGAGTTTATAAAGAACTCCAAGGTTACAGAACGTTTTATGAAATAAGTGATCCATCCATTCAGCTTGGAACAGGGCAATTGCAATGGACAGCACAGATAAAACATCAGAAAAATATGCCTATCTACTTTTAGATGCATCTGCTCTATTAAAGCCATGAATAACCCTATAAAACATAATAATTTTCTCCTTATCCTTCATTCTCATTCCCTTGATATTGATTATCCCATTCCATGGGACACAGCCATTGCACAGACAACAAGTGGTCACTGGATGTGAGAAAGACAATGGCAACTGGTCTTAGCTTTCCAAGGACATCTGGCTTCACAGCTGGGTACAATCAGCTGCAGTTATCAAGCTCTACCTTCAGTAGGAAAGCATGGGTCCAAGGAATGTTACACAAGACTCTGCAAACACTTTGCATAGTCTATTTGTTTTCATGACATTCTGACTTTGTAGCTGTTCCTTGTCTTTAGTCATTAATTCTGTATTTCTGTGTCCACAAACTCAATATTGGGTTGTTTTTTGTTGGTTGTTTTTTGTTGTTTTTTTTCCATCCTGACTAACACAAAAAGCATGAAACAGCAGCTGGGTGAAAATAGGTTTCTGTGGAATCCTATTAAAAGAACTCTCTCCATCCAGAGGAAAATTCTTTTCAGTGACCTACCAATTAGCCAGTGTTAATGTGTTTTATTCCAGTGATATCGTTTTATCTTCGCAGTGAAATTGCTAAGCAATAGCACATGGAATGTGAGAGGGGAATAACAGCACACTAAACAACGTGTCCAAGTTCCTACAGGTTAATGGTTGTTCCTTTCTCAAGGATCACAGCATAATTCAGCTTACATTAGAATTTTCTTAATTATGTGAAGATTTATAGCATCCCAGTTCTGCAGGTAATTTTATAAAAGCTTAAGAGAGATGATGGACTGTTATATTTGCTCAAGTATTCTCACATTTCCTACTGCTGGGATGGATAATGCTGATGAATATTTCTGCACTACATTATGGAAAAAAGGCTTGAAGAATCTGTTGGTTTTGCCAAAACTGTTGATGAGCTACAGTATGACAAAAAATTAGAGAAGACTAAAATGTGACATACTTTAATCCAGATTTCAGAGTTTGCTTGGACTTGTGTCAGATCTTTCTCTGATAACAGACCATGCAGGCAAAAATGAGATCCCACCCCTTTCTAGGGATGTTATGGGTGAGATGCGAAGCCTTGTGACATTTTTAACTCAAATATGTCCCTGTGACACAAAGGATTATCTTTTCTGAATAAATCTCTAGGTCAGAGGCTATGGTTTGATGCTTGCTTTTGCACTAGACAAGTTTTACATCTCAGAGAATTTACAAATTTAATGCTCAGACTCCCTTCAGTGAGAGCCATTCAAGCCCTGTGCCTTGATAAGACTGCTCCTTAATCTTGCCATACCACTGTGCTCCCACCAATATAAAGGAATTGTACCATCTCTTGTTCATCCTGGCTACTGATGCTCAGAAAACTGGTAGGTGAGATGTCACAATCTTCCCAGGTGCTGCATTCCAGCAGGGAGGACCAGGTGTGGCTGGGCTGACCGGAGGGTGAATACGTCCCGTTGGTGTGGGCAATCAGCACCACCCAGCAAAGACAAATTATAGAAAGAAAGTTCTGTGACCAGCTCATCCCACCTGTCAGACCTCATTCAGTGGCCCTCAGCAGCTGGAAGCCTCAGTTAACCAGCCAGAACAAGAGGGATTCTGTCTGCTTAAAAGAGTTGAAGTCTTGTAAGGGCATCTGCCACACACAGGTAAATATGCCCTGCAAAGTACTGCAGTGTTTGTTGCAAAACCAAGGTGTACCTTTAATCTACTCTTGTGAACAAAAAATTTCTTCTTTTGCCAGCTGCCTACAGCTTCTCTAGAACAAATCTTATCCCTCACAACACTTTGTAGACTAGGTTTATTATCTGGGTGAGATTCAAACTTACAATTTCAAGCCTTCCAACTATAAAAGAGCATAAGGTCACTTACCCATCTTACCTACTGGCACTGGTAAGAAAGAATACCACAAGTATTCTTGCCTATTAAATGGGATGTTTCCTTTTGACCTTTGTAGACATTCCCCATTTTTTATTTGTTTAATTCTCATGCTAGGAGTTCCAATCATATTTACCACCAATATTCTAAACTCTGCTTCAGTCTCCTTGGACTGAAATTATTTTGCAACTACATTTATTGTCTTTAAACAGGATTTCAAAATTTAACACTTGCTCAGAGTTAGGTAAGTTAAACACCATTTCACATGCTAAAACAAAGATAAAAATTCTTGGCAATCATCTGTTTTATTTGTTGATTTGGCTGAAGCAGATAGCATGACAAAAATACTGAACAAGAGCATTTTAACCTTAATATTTGTAGTGTAGATAGAAGCCTGACTGAGATAATAAATGATATTTGTAATAAATAAATATTTATTTATAAATAAAATAATATTTGTCTTTATTCTTTAGTAATCTAGGCTTTGGTGAGGAAAAGGTCATTATAGGCTAGTTACAGGGCTATTGCTAACATTAATTTAAATTAATAACTGGTTAAAGTGGCTAATATTCTTTTAAAAAATTAATTGTTGCAGTGAAGAAACCAGGAGTTTATTATCATGCTGACAAAGCAGATTGAAGCCTACCGTCTGGACACAGGGCTCTAACAAACAGAACCTCCAGGTACGGTTGCCATTTCTGAGTCTGCTATTAGAGGGAAACATGACGCTTCACTGCTGGCACTTGCCCACCTTTTAATGGTAGCTCCAAGCTCACTACATTGGGCTCATTTCATTAGACAAAAACCTGTAACTCCTGGCCTAGAGATGCTTTGTTACTGCTGGTCAACATGACTGTTTTCCTCATGAGACACTAGTTTAACTTAGATTCCATGCCTAGCAGAGACTTGAGGTTCTTAGGAAAAGAATCCACCTGTGAATGGGCATACTTGAAGTTGTGTACCTCATGCTTTAGTTTTTATTAGCATCCCTTTTGATCCTCATTGAAACTTCATAGAACAATATTTTGGAGCTGGAATGGCAGACCAGCTCACTAGCAAGGCAGTGGTACCCCTGCTGATGATCACTGTTTTGCCCCTGCAACCCTGGTATTGCTTTCTTTAATGAGGAAATCAAGAGGATATTAAACTGAATTTGTATTGACTGTCTGAGTAACCCTCTAGACGCTTTTCTTCAGAGATAATAATACATTATTTAAGCCAAAAGCTGACAGCAACTACTGCTCAAATACTGAGGTAACTCACATTAAGAACTCCCACACAGAAACTTGATTTGCTGTTTTGTGCTTATGTACCAGGTCTCAGTTGGTGTGTGAGCTCTCAAGCATCAGTAAGAAACATGGTCACAGGGAACAGGAAGAAAAAAATATCGTTACATACAAAAACCTAAAACTGTGGTCTGACTGTGACTTCAGAAATCCTGGTCCCAGCCATTGTCATGATGGATATGTATGTGCTTGTGCACATGTGCACAAGAGAGAGATGTGAGCCCAGAAACACAAAAATATACATTTTGTTCAAAAACAGGCTACAAACAGCAGGTAGAAAGCCATAAGGCAGTAGTACAGTAGTTTGTCTTTTCAGAAGGGATTTTTCATCCACAGACACACTTATATGAGCTATGTAAAAAAAACAACAGCTTTGAATCCCACCTGTTGTTTGTGTTAGAAAATGTGCAGATGAAACAAATTGAATTCTGACCTGCTCAGCAGAACAAGTCTTTCTGTTTTTCCAGGAAAGCTTTGAGGAAGGCTTCTGGTGTTGGCTATAACAGCCAGCTAATGTTTAAATGTTATTATCTTTAAATTTTCCAGGTTATTAACTGGCTGATGTCATCACAGAGTTCTTGCAAAAGGACAAGAGTGCAGCTCCTCTGAACACTTTTTGATTGCTCCATTATTTACTTTGTGTTTGTGAGCATTTAAAAATGGAGTGTGAATTTTTAATAGATATTGAACTCTAGATTAAGTGTATGTGCTGAAGAGATATGGTGGATGAACTTGCCTCAAATTTCTATGTGTTTACTTAAGATTTAGGTGTTTGCTGCTTTCTGGTTTTGTTTTATCAAGCTCTACTATGAATTTTAATCATAAAGGCTGTGTAAGATTTCAAGATCTGATACACAGATTTGTCTGTCATAAATGATTGTTAACATGGAGAATTGTGCTCACTTACCTACTGTGTTTTTTTTCTCAGAAAAATGTTTACCTTAATCTGAAAAATTACCAGCATTCCGATAATGTTGTCTTACCCCTAAGTACACACATGAGACTTCTGTAATCACATTTTCATTGAAGACCTGAGATGTCTTGTCAGGTGGAGTCTGAAGCAACCCCTTCACTGATGACCAGAGAGTACACAGGTAGCAGATTTAAAATTCATAACCAGAAACCAGCTTTTGACTAGAAAGTGATATGGTGGAGGCAACTGCAAAAGTGCCTGGAAACTTGTACTGGAGTAGTGGTTGGAGGACCACACAAACTTAGTGCTGCAGCACGCAGGGTAACAGATGGGTGGGCTTTTCAGTTATGGTGGAGAGGAGGATTTCTATGCAGAAAGTAATCCTGTTATCACTTGCCCAGTTGCAGTTCCTGTGAGAAAAAAATAAAAAGTGAAGAAATGTTTGATTCCATGACAAGAAAAGGCTATTCTTTAAAAGGATTATATCCAGATAAGAAAAAACAGAAGTACAGACGTAGATGCACCCATTTATTCCCAGGAAAGAGGCTTGAAGATACCCCTGGTGTTACCTTGCATGATAGCTTTTAATTGTGGTATGTTAATTGGTGAAATCTAAGTAAGGAATTCATATTCCAAAACCACTTCCAGCAAGCCAAGCTGCTAAATTTCCTTTACTTTCATTTTTTACATAAATGCCAACGATGGCAATAGTAGAATCCCCTCTCCAACCTGTGCCCTTCTGCAGCACAGAATGTTAAGAGCAACAGTTTTACTACTAGAAAGTACCTTCCACTCTAATCTGTAACTTAGGAGAAATCCTAACTCAGATTTCATGGGAAATCATAGGCCAAGGTGGGCTTATTATGGGCATGGACAAGTAATTGATAAGGATTCAAAAAAATGACTAGGGATGTTCTTGAGAAATTATGAATATTTCTAGGAAATCCATATTTGGGGCCAAATCATAAGATTTGAAGACGTTTCTACCCATCTGTGTGGTATGAGTTGATGGGAAGGTTTATGTCTGTTTTAGTACCAGACACATTTCAACATTTCATGGGATCAAGAAATCGCATAAATATGGCATTTACTGTAAGCATTGACTTGAAGAGCACTGGGAGAGAAATAGACTTGTACACTATGGCACCTGAATAGTATCAGGAAGGGAATATAAAAGGGAATATTCCTTCAAAGGGAATATAAAAGAATAAAGAAATTCATTCTTCTTTTCTTCTGAACAGACACCAAATTTATCACTGCAGAACTTGGTGTTCCCTTCCAGGCTGGGGCTGCTTCCACTTATACAAAAACCAGGCAAACAGCAAGTATGGCTTAGAAGACCACAGATATGTGACTAAGATTTGAGTACACATTTTAAGTGTTCTGATTTGGAGAAAAGTGTTAGATGAGCACAAAAAGACAAAATTCAGGTCATGCTGACGTTAAATACCTGAATGAGGGAGAAAATCCTTATTACCAAAGTTTGAAAAAAGACACTAAATCAAGAAAAAAAAAGAAAAGTCAAATAATATAAATCTGAGTAATGAACACCAGAAGAGGGATATACTCCCCACCTTCCCCAAATTACAATCCAATTTGATAAAAGATAATTCATCAAAATAAATTAATTAAAATATATTAAAAAATCCACTGGAGAGGATAATACGTGATGGGATGTAAGATGGAAAAACAATCACCACCCATCATTTCAGCTTCTTTCGTCCCAAATGATCAGTAAAAGATTATGTTAGAGTACCTGTGGAGAACTAAATAATTCAGTGGACAGGCTGATAAATCTGACAAGCTGGATAAAAAATTGGTAAGCTGTCTGAATAGGTGTAAATTCAAACCGAGCTCAACACCAGTGGAAAGAGGCTGCAGTTTTAACTGGCTTAGATTTCTGCACCTGTGTTTGTATGCTCAAGCCACCACAACAATGTTTCTTCATAAATATGAGTATCTTTGGCAGCTCTCATGAAAAGTTTTGCTAACAAAGCCATTTTTGAAGAAGTTAATGGAAAGGAAAAATGATTCCCTATAAAGATTTGTATAGGGAAGGGATCATTTACTCCCATTATTGCAATAAACAACGGCATTGTCATGATACCAAACCAAAATGTTTACTATTGCTAAAAATCTCCAAGCTCTATATAAATTATTTTATCTTGGATACATCAAAATTATAAACATTTTTGCCATTGTACAGGTTATTTCACAGGGCCATGAGAAAAGAAGGCATTTTTCAGCACAAGAAAATAAAAGCAATTTCTTCTGCAGCCTTCCTGTCATCTAAGTTTTATTTAAAAGTTGGGACTTTAAATTTCCTATCTATTCGAAATTTTACATTTCTTCCACTTTCAGTCAATGTCTACTGCTGTAGCTAACAAAAGCAAGAATTCATTCAAAACCATGGGTTTAGTGGATTAGGAAATATAATTGCTGAAACTTTAGCATTATATTCCTGCTGAAACAGGAATATATTAGAGAATCACACAGAAACACAGAATATGCTGAATTGGAAAGGATCCATAAGGATTATCAAAGTCCAGATCCTGGCCCTGTGCAGGACACACCAGGCATCACAACATGTCCCTGAGAGTCTTGTCCAAAAGCCTTTTCGACTCTGTCAGGCTTGGTGCTGTGACCACCTCCCTGGGGAGCCTGTGCCAGTGCTCAACATCTGGGTGAAAAATTTTTTCCTGATATCCAGTGTAAAGCTGCCCTGACACAACTTCAGACTATTTCTTGAATGATCTCCCTGGTCACCACAGAAGAGAGGTCAGTGTCTGCCCCTCCCCTTTTCTTCATGAGGAAATTGTAACTGCAATGAGCTGTCCATTCAGCCTCCTCTTCTCCAGGGTGAATAAACAAAATGCCCTCAGCCACCCCTCATTCAGTTTCTCCTCAAGGCCCTTCACCATCTCTGTTGCTCTCCTTTGGACACTCTCTATTAGTTTGATATCTTACTTACACTGTGGTGACCGAAACTACTTTGTTATTGTTGATTACCTTCCATGATTTTTTCAAATACAAACCTACTGTTGGATGAGGTTTTGCGGATGAATACTTGGGGAAAAAACCCCAAAACCCTAGTGCAAATAACACCTTCCTTCTGCATTCTCAGCCTCTAGGACTGGATTATGAGAATGCTGAAAGTTACGCTGAATCTTTTTCTACAAATTACCATCTCTGCTCAGATAATCATTTCAGTTGAGGAATTGCTACAGTACCTTCAGTTTAAAACTTATGACAGACAGACAGACAGACAGACTTGGTATCACTATAGCAGTTTTCACACAACCTTAAAGGTCAGTTTTGCAGTAAAAAAACTTAGCAGACCTCACTACTGGCATACATCTCTCCTTCAAATTGATAAATACTCAGTAAGGTACAAGCTGTGATCAATTTCCCACAAGCAGAAAAGGCAAGGGGAAAAGTACATGAGAAAGTATCCAATCTGGATCCAAAAAGCTATAAGGAAACAAAAGGTTTATCAGTTCCCAGTACATCTCTCAGTGTGCTTTAACTTGCACCATGCAGTAGTCCAAGAGCATGCCATTTCTATGGTGTATTTTTTTTTTATTTAGTAAATGGGGAAACTAAAGGGGTACATACTCTAATTGGCTGTGGGGGCTCAGTATGTGAGACTAGCCTGGAGCTAGTCCAAAACCCACATGTTTAGCACCAGCTCTACAGACCTGCTTCTCTTTCCTTATGCTTCCAGCCAACAAGAAGGATATTTGGAATTGTCAAAATGGCACTGTGTGTTGGTGCTCCCCCGCTTGTGAGGACATTCTCCCCCTCTGGTTAACCTGGTGCTGACAGTGTCACCAGGAAATTTCTCGCTCCATTCTGAGAAACAATCACAACTTTGCACAACTACCTGTTGCAATCAGACTGCTTTTCCCTGAGCTACTAGCTGGCTTGATTATCCAGAAGCTTCCAGTCTGGATAGCCTCACCCTTGGCAGTTCCCAAAAAGCCTCTGCGTTCCTTTGAAATTATTGACAAGTTTGCCAAGACTCCAGTCACATTCTTCTACATTTTTGTTTTCACTTCTGCCTACCCTTGCTTCTGCTGGGGCTGAAATTGTTGCCAAACCTCCCAGGTTTGCATTTTTCCCCCTTTGTACCATCCCAGTTAGAGAATGTTGTCGCATGGCAACACAATGCAAAGCATTCATTTAGTGACACAGAACAATCTAGCTAAAGGCAATTTCAGCCACACATGAGTTGATTTTTATGGAGAAGAGTAGACAGAAAAAAGGGAAAATGTCCAGAGATCCCACAATCCTTCTTTATTTGGAAGAATGGCTTTTAAATGAAGTCAAGCAGTATCTTGTTTTATCATTCATTTATTTAGCAAAGAAAGGAATGAATTCAAATACCCCACAAAATGAACACATATTATTCCCTGATATCAAGATGCAGATTTGCTTGTGAACAATTTTAAATGAATGTGGATTTTTACTATTAAATCATCTTGTACTGTGCATGGGTTTGTGCAGAAGCAATACATTTTGGGCTCAATTCTGTAAACACATAAAAATAAGTAAATTATTACACCTATACCATTGATCTCGGTGTGGTTACTTATGTGATGAGTAAAATTATACTCAAGAGCCTAGCCTATGCCAACCTAGGCATGGAAATTACACTGAAAATTTGAAGTATTTCACTCTAGGCTCACTGCAGTGTTGGTGGAGAGACACAACCCCTCATCAGGATGTAACTCTGCCCATTTAAGTATGTTTTCCTAGACAAGACATGGATGATGCTGGTGGCAGCTACAATTAAAATTGGCCAGATGCCTCAAGCAGAGCAAGATAAGCTTGGACCACATTGTTTACAGAATTGATCTCATACAGCAAAGCCATTATGCATACAGTCAACATTAGGAATGTGCTCATGTTGCGCCGATTTTATTAAAACTGGTCCCACATTTAAAGAAGTGAATATATTCATTCTATAATTATGAGGAAAAAAATACTGAAGCATTTAATCCTATTAACATTTTGCTTACATCTGAGACCTCTTACATTCTTTTCTGGTTTGAACAGCCATATGATCTGATGCTCTGAGAAATTTCTTCACTAACATAAGTGCTTCAGAAGCTCTTGATTTGTACATTGGCATGGTATTTTCTCAGAGTCTGGTGTGGATCTCTGGTGGAGCTAACTAAATGCACAGTATTCTACATCCATGTGAGACTTTAATCAGTACTGCTTAATAGCCTGGAAAGTAAAGCCATTTAAGCCCCATTCTTTCTTCCACTCTCTTATGAAATTCCTAATCCTAGTAAAAAATCTCCTGATTAGTTTTAGCCAAACCACACTGCTTCAACATCAGGTGACTGCAAACGACTGTAAAAGCTTCTGCATAGCGTAACTTAAAAAGGCCATAAAGATTATCAGACTCAAATCAACGTCCAAGATATATCTGCAAGCACAAGAGTCCATTTTCTAAGAGGAACGTATGCTGTGATTCAGACATAAAAAATAAGCACAAAAAGTGTACTCAGGCATAGAGGTACTTTGAGTTGGCCAATGAGTGTACACACCGTGCAGGATATGACTGACAGCCTTGCTTCCTCCTCCCTCCATGCAGCAGGGCTTCATGGAAACAGCTTTACTCAGAGAATTTTCATTTATCTGCCAAACTGTTTGCATTCAAAATAGAGAAGCATTTTTAAATTTATGCGATCACTGTAAGCGTGGTTAGTAATCGTAACTAATGGCATCAGAGGTAATATAATTATTTATCCAAAATAGATCACTTCATCCAGGAGAAAAGATGAAGGATATTTAAGTATGGCATTTGATGAGCGAGGGACTTGATTTTCCCTTTAAAAGAATAGAACAATGCTTTCATAACCAAATTTTATCCTTGAGAAAATTTGAGAGCTCTATTGGCATAGACAAGGTTTGACAGAAAGAAAAATAAGAGCTTTCAAGAAGAAATAGACATTGTTTAATAGGGGACTTGGAAGTGCTAGGTTAATTGTTGGACTTGATCTTAGACATCTTCGAACCTAAACGATTCTATGAAACCTGCTTTTTCAGCTTTGTAGCCTATTTTAGAAAAAATGCTAAATAAACTGAGTTTAAAATTAATAGAGACTGCCCTTTGCTTTGCCCCATGTACTAGAAAAAGCTGTATTAAACTACCTGGGCAGCTACACAGAATTCAGAAGGTGAAAATACTGATACAGGCAGTGCATCTGGGGTCCCTTAAAATTACCTAAGACACAAATATCTAAAGGCTTTACAACCTGCTGTCTCACAACCTAGCTTGACAAGGAGATCTTGCCATCAAGTTTTTCTCATTTAAGTGCTGTGAAATTTCCATGTTTACCCAGCTGCTTCAGATATGAGTTATGCATATATTTCTACCTGTGATATAGAACAATTAAATTTAGGAAGCTAAATGACAAAGAAAAATAATTAAAAGAAACACTTTCCTGACATGTTGGCATGGGAGCTGCTCAAAGATCTCAAAGTATTTCAGTAACACCTGAAATACTCCTTTAGGAGAGGCAAGTGTAAACAGACTGAGCATCTGCTTAATGGACTTCTACCTATGACCATGCAGACTTAACCTAGGGTACTATTACCACATATATAACATGTATCTAACATATGTATTTATCCATGAAAAGAATGAAAAAATAGATCACTACAATGATAGGTGCGCCTCAAACTACTGAAGAGTTTAGGAAAAAATAAAAGAAAAAGAAAGATAATTTCAGTAATTTTAATTAAAAAAAGGAAAAACAAAAGTACGTAGTTCAAATATCTCAAAGGTATTGGTCTCAAAATAATAGTCTAAATATAAAATCCAGAAGTTGGACTAATGTGCTCTTGGTACAGGGGCAGAATGGACAACGTTGTTCATACATGTGTATGTACATGTGCTGCTTTTTCTTGGCAGTAGCAACAATATAAATTCTATTTTATTTTATTTAAATATAAAAATTATTTTTTTGCCATGAACACAGTAATTCCCATACCATACTAGTTATGATTTGGAGAGCTTTTCTCCCCTCTATTTCTTGCAAAGAAAATTTTCTCTTACCCAGGGCAATCAGCTAATTTATTCCTGGGAACCCAAATCTAATGTACAGTGAAAAATCACAAATTATAGAGACCCAGCATTATTATATTTCTGGAGATGAGCTGGTGTGAAGGTGAGGTGCTTTCATTTGACTGAGTTAGTAACAGGGAGAACTATTCAGCTGTAAAAAAAAATAGGCTGCTGATCTTAATTACTTTCATAGATGGTAAATGTGTGTTCATTTTACTGCATAGCATTTTAAAGACCACTTTGAATTTTTTCATTTTCCTGTAGAGCAGCTTGGAAGCATAGTGCCACATTCAGATCTATCCCCATTCAAAAATGTAGCTCACTGCCATGAATCGATACTGTATTTACCATTGCTATGGAAGTGTTTATTGATACTTTTTGATTTTTTCATACGTAGTTAAGAATCATTATAATCTGTACATGTTTATTTTTTCTATCATACCATAACCTAATTAGCTAGGGCTCTAAACAGAATGGAAACATTTCCACTCTGCTTCTCCTTGCATACGTCCCTAGTATTCTAGTGCAATGGTCTTTGCTTTTAGCAAGAAAATGAAAACCTAGTTCTTTAATCCTTAATATTCACTTTTAATTTCTTCTCACAAGCTTCTGAGAATAGCAAATGCTTCCTTGCCACTATATACTCTGTAAAATCTGACTAAAATCCCTGCAAATTTCTTTTTTAGTTATACATATGGAATTTCAGATACAAAAATAAAAATGTCATGACTGTGGGTGAAAACAGACAGGAAAAAGGAAAATGGTATAAAACTTTGTGTTTCCTCATCTATCACTAAAAAAGGAATTAAAACTGATAACTTAAAACTCAAATAGCATTTTAAATATTTACATCAATGAAGTCCAACAAGATCATCTCTTGAAACACCATAAGAATGTTCCTTTAGGGGCTGACTGATGCAGGTCAGACACGGCAGCAAGATGAGACAGCCCTTTGCAAAAGTATCTATATTCTCTGAGCCAGCTTTGTTCGTCGGACACATGCATATAAAGTAAAAGCTGGAAACAAAAAAGCAGACCTATGATTATGCCTACGTACCCCCAAGAGCCAGAGACAGCACACAGTACTCGGTGCAGTTGTACTGTTCTGTGGCCAGCCTGGCGGCCAGTGCCACAGCCACCAGCGTGTCCCACGGGCACGCAGCAGGGAGAGGAAGCCTGTGGAATGCCACAACAAACCCATCTGCTGCAGCAAGGCTGGTTTATTAAAGACACAGAGAAAAACCTCCCAGTGTGCCTCTCCCTTCTGCCCTCCTCCTTCGGTCTCCCTGTGGGACATGCTCTTCCACACTCTTGCAAAAATTAAACTGAACAAGGTGAAGGCTTTATGTGACTGGGCTCGGCTTGCAACTGGAAGCCACTGACCCTGGAAGTGTCCTGGTTAATTACAAGATTGTATCCCTTGGTAGAGCCTTAGTACTTCTCTGCACTCTGAGTAGCTGAACTGCAGTCAGAGTGATTTACAGCCCAGGAAGATCAGCCTACAGAGCCCAGAGCTGCTGCAGAGGATTGCTAAACCACCACATTTCTTCTTGTCACCTCCAGCACCTTGTGAGCTCTTTTTGGCAGTGTGAGCTTTAGGAGACTGCAGAGAGGGCTAACAGCAAAGCTCCCTTTTTGAACCCCAAGGAAATAAAAGACAACGATAAAAAAGAAAATCAGATTTGTACTCCTGGCACAGGTTTAAGGGGTAACATTATTATTTCTTTTTAAAACTCTGGAATTACTTGGTCACTTGTTAGAGAAATATGAGTGGAAATTAATGAAACTGAGCCAAGCGACGCAATCCTCATGAGTGGTCCAGCAACACTGAGGGGCTACAGCTGCCCCTGACACGGAAGGCCAACCTTGCATTCTGCAAAGAAAACATCATGTCACAAACAGGCGGTTTGGGCTTTTGGCATCAATGGGACATTGATGGCTTGGATCGTGCTTGAAATGTCTCTGAACGTCATCTCTGAAGCCTCAATCACATGAGCAGTCGAGCAGCACAGGCCTTGGGAACTGGGGAGTTACAGGAGGCCAGAAAATACACAAGCCCATTAGTACTCATCATAATTATTGAAATCTGTAAAATAGGTATTAGAATAAGTCTTTGCAGTAAGATGTGGATTGAAGTATTTGTTTCTCTCCTCTAGAATCAGGTTGTTTTTGTTAAATGCCTGGGAAGAAAAAGAAAAAAAAAACGAAATCAGAAAATAAAAAGGACGTAGGAAAAGTAATCACTAAGTTCTCTTTAACCAAGGAAGTTTTTGTGGCTGTGTGTATAGTAAGCCAGTCAAAAATGCATTGGGAAATACCTGTACATTTACAGAAACCTGCATTTGCAAGAAGTATCTTCTTGCATAATAACATTCCTACAGAAAGCAATTCTAATTAATAAAGCCAGGTATTTTCCCCCCAATAGTACAAAATTAATTTTAAGATCCTATGAATATTTTTAATCATATATATGCAGTTCTTCCTATTAGAATGAGTCACTTACTATCTTTTTACTGAATAAGTATTATTTTTTCTTTATTCCTTAATTCCTGTCTTAATTCCCTGATTTTCAAGTGGCAGAAATATCTGAAGGCTTTAAGAGCATAAATCCTGTTTTTTTAAAAAAGTAATCTGTATATTTAGAATATGAATTTTCAAAGGATTGGGTTTTGAGTTTTTTTGTTTCTGTAGCTATCTAGAGAGATGATGTGGAATTTGAAAAAGCTTTAAATTAGGTTCATATTACACTGCTGACTAGAAGATCCAGACTTTTCTTGCTGTTTTTAATGATTTTCATTAAGATGTCCTCCATTAAAAAGAAAAATGCAGAAATTAAGAACTGGATTATCCAGGTAGGATTTAAGAAAAATCCTCATTTGCAAAAAAGCTTTGCAGCTGCATGAATAAACTTTGTAATCTGAAGATAGTGAACTAGGTACTTTCAGAATGCACATCCTTTCTTAATTCAGTGGATCTGAAAGGCAGAGTTATTTTAAAAGGTCACCAAAAGAAAACAGCAATTTGGAAATAATGATGAAATAGTGTGGATATCATTATAGACTCAGTACATTTGTACTCTTTTTCAAAGAGTAGTTTGGCTATAAACTCTAGCTGAGAGTCTGACCCAGAATATGTTTGCCAGATACATCTTCCATATAGAGACATAGTGCAGGTAGATGAAGAGTGCCCTTGACATGGGATCATCAGAGTCAAAGGATTTTCTTCAGTAGATGCCATGGTGAATGGCTCTATTTACTTCTTGAACAAGCCACTAGGGAACACAATTAGGAAAAAAAAATCCACAAAACAACTTGAGTGATTTGCTTTTTTCCCCAGGAAAACCTGCTGTATAAATTATGCACACAAGCAAAATCTAACGCCCTGCCTAACAGGGATTGACAAATGAAAGGATCTGCAATTACAATACCTCAGGTGAAATCCACTTTTGTCATTAACAATCAGTATAATTTGAACTCAGATGTTGCTGCAGAAAAGTAGAAAGGAGAATTCTTTTGATACCGGAGAAACGTTGTCTAGAGTGTAAATAGTAGCTCCCAGCCCTGTGCTCACCTTGATGGCTTCTACGGAGTCGTATTTGTCCAGTTTGTTGATGTGGTTGGTGATGCTGGTGTTGAGCGGGGCGGGTGACACCGGGTGGATGACGGTGGCGTCGTGGGACTGCTGCTGGTAGCGCTGGCAGTACGTGTAGACGAGCAGGGTGAGAAGGCAACCAAGGATCGAGCTACTCAACCCCACGGCGATCATGTGGAACATGTTGAACTCTGCGGAGCGGAGAGAAGGCGGCAATCTTAATTTAAAGGCAGTAGCAGTAAAAGCTTCAGCTCAGAGGAAAAATGTAGACAAGCGCTTGATTCAAATAAGAATAAGGGAATTTTCATGTGTTTCCCTGAAACATCTCAATTGCAATGGTTTAACCCTACAGTAGTAAATTCATTTTACCTCCCTGAAGGGACCATTATAAGACTCTTAGATACTCATACATTTCTGTAAGTAGAGATTGTCGAAAGATGCTTAAACAAGTTCAGAACACAAATAAAAGAAGAAGTAATTGCATTCTGTATATTTGAATAGTTCGTCAGGTTTCTTTTTCAGACTGTATAACACAGCCTTGTTACATATAAATTATGTATATACTGTACATAAATAAGTTTATTTTTTTCTTTCAGTGAATTACAGTATCACCTCCTCTGCTGCTATTACTGTTCTTTCTCTTACACATAGTGACTCGTGGCAGAACTGAAAAAAATCCTGATATCTTTGAAGCCTGTTCCTGCTTTCCATTTAACATTTTCCATATCCCTTTTGTTGGATGCTTGTCCCAGAAGCAGCAGCAAATGTTTTTCCATCCCTGCTTTGATTCTTGCTGGTTGCCATTCTTTTTGTATCTTGGCCAGTTTGTTTCCCTCCCTAGCTCTTGGAATTTTTTATTTATTTAAGGAGGAGTGAGGAAGAAATTGTAGCATTCTAGAGGGAAATGGGAAGTGGCAAGAGATGGATTCCTTAAATCTCAATACACCTTTAAGCATGGCAGCCAGAGAGTGCAAAATCAACAACTCAGAGCCCAGCACCCTCCCATCTGCTCTGCTCTTCAAAGTACAATGGCATCAGACCATGGGAAACCCTCTCCACCTACGCAAGGATTAAAACAGAGGAAGCCTATTGCTGCATGAAACTGTAGGAGGGAAGCTAAAGCACAACCATCCCCTGATGTTACTGAATAGAGATACTAGATCAGATATGGCATCAGTAGGATTAGCTCAAAATAAACAAATTGCTTTGCTTTTCATTGTTATTATGAACTGGAGCTGTGCTTTTTGATTTACTTGAGGGAAGAAGTATCACTGAGAAGCTTATGCTGGAAATTTCATCTTAGCATGACTGAAAATTTGTTTGCTGTTGCCTAAATGTATAAACGAAGGATTTTAAAGGGATATACTGGTGGCTAGTCTTAAAAACATCTCTTAGATCTTCTTCACTGTAATACAGAAAAATAGGCCAGTAGATGGAACTCATTTTTTGTAAAATCTAAGGTAGGACCTTTACATGCCTACTGAGTACTTAGAAACACAAACTAATATTGAGGTGATTTAGCTGACTGTGTCATTATATCAATCTATCACTAAAATATCCCTCTACACCTTTATTAGGGGTTCCCATTGTTGCAGAACTTGGCAAAATGTTTTCAGACTACCACTGCTAATTAGCAAAAAAAATCAAATGACATTATCTTGGTTCCCATAACAAGTTGCCATATGCACAAGTACCCTTGCATAACCTCTGTGTTTTCACTGTCCTTTGTTAGGTTAAAAATGCAGCTTATCTGTGCATGGAAGAAAGAATACTAGAACTGGCCAGAGCTATTACCATGACAACACAGACTAAGCGTGATAGCTCAGCACAGAAAAAATAAAAAAGTTAATTTTCCTTCTTATTATTCTTGTTTAGTAGTTTTCAAAGTTTTTCCTTTCAAGATCTATTTTTCTAGCATCACAACTCTACAGAATGGAACCTTTTCTTTACTATTTAGTTTTGTCTCTGGCAATGAAACTGAAAATGAGTCCCACATAGAGTCTGGGCTATTAAATTTGTTAGCAGGCTGGTTTTCTGCTGTTTATTTGGAGTCTAAAAGAGGTTTGTGGACTTATTATCCTGAAAAAGGCGGAGCATCAAATTTACAAATTTTGACCTTCTGATAACTAGATTATTACAGGTATTTCTTTTTGAGTACAAGGGTGACTGCCACGCTGACAAAGAAGAAAATATAAACATCCAATAATGCGTGTTCTACTCTCAAAGGTCACCAATGACAGAAGGATATTTAATGAGAAATCCTGTAATAACTACATTTTTCTGTACAAGTAACTACTTTTTTTTCTAGACAAGTGTAAATAATGAGAATGCAGCATTCAGAAGGTAGAATAATACTAAGGGAGTGCAAAAGGTAAAACAAAAGTGAAAAAATGGGAAATCAATATTTCAGCATTTAATAGACATCTGGAGCTGAAAAGCTTACCGCCACATCGTTTCTCTTCAGTGCTGCTGGATCGTGCCACTGATATTTCTAGAAAAATAAACAAACCACTTAGGCCAAGGAGAAAAAATACTGCAGAGAACTTCGAGTCAGGTTTACACAGTAAGGATTTAAAAATTCATTCTATTACACCCACCTCAAATTCAAGGTAAAAAATATTTTGACTATGTGGTAGAATTAATAGAAAGGACCTATGATATCTTCAGGTTCATTAGTTTCCGAAGCAAAAGCAGCAAAGTATTTTTAATTAGTGCCCAAAACATCTCTGAAATGAAAAGGGTGATATGCACATAGAAATATTCTTTGTGGAATTTAAGCTTGTGGAGAAAGAGTTGATTTAGCGAAGCAAAATTACTTACAGTTTAATTACCTTGCGTTCAAATGTGCTCATTACTACTAGAAGTCACTTCTAGCACTAATGTGAAAAGTGGGAATTTACGCATCTTCAAAAAAAATCTACTGCCAATTTCATAGGTCTCAGTTGTAAACTAATAAAATGCAATTCCAGCCTGTATCTTTATCATTTTTACTTTGAAAATACAGAATAAAATCTGTTGGCAATGGAGCTTTTGCACTCCTTGCTTCCAGACCATAGTTTCTAGAAAGGGAAGTTCTGCCTTACAAATCAGTCTCTTGAACCACTCTGAAAGGGTCAAGGATCACCTGCATACAAGTCGGGTAACTGCCACAGTATAGATGGATTTAAAAAAAGCAGAATTTTAAGTTCTTTGATAACTTCTTTCCAAGTGACAAATAAAGTGAGGGAAAAGATACAGAAATTGGCTAGTACTATGTGTCCAGTTGTTACAACAGAGGAAAGTTGCCACTTCTGCAGGGGTTAGTCTTTTCAGCCAAGAGCTAGGGGGGAAACCCCTGAGTTTCCTGGACGAGTAAAAGTGAGCTAAGTGAACCAAAGAAAGTAAGCTCGATTCCCTAGGGTGGGAGTAATGGGCCTGACGTTATCTTCTGTGTTACTGGCAATGTGAGGAGGAGCAGCAAACAAACAGTAAGGGAAGAGATGTGGTGGCTTGTTTCAGATTCTGAAAATGCCTACCTTCCAAAATAAGATGTAGAATTTATACTGGATTAAGCTGCAGAGTCACAGAATGTAAATATCAATAGAGCTTCAAAAGCCTTAGAAAAGGGAAAATACAATATGGGAGGTTTTGTTTCATACTGACATTTTTCACATTGGTTTTAGAGGAAAATACTATTTGGGATTTAAAGCATTATGCACCATCCATAAAAACAGAGTTTAACTTTGCTGATGTCTTTTTTACATTGTACTATAGTTTACTGCATAGTCATACAAAGAAAAGGTTGCTGCACTGAATAAACACAGCTACATTTCAAATGATACATTAAAATGTAAAATTTTCTGTCTATGAAAAGACTCCTAGCTTTTTTTAATGTACATAGGGAGAAAGTCAACAGTTAACAGCAGTGCGTTGTGACCACCCATACTGTTGTGCGGATTTAAATGACTCCTGTGATTTAAAAACAAAAGTACAGTCATGAGTTTTAATGAATACTATAGAATAATAACGTGACTATCCATCAGGTACTTAGCAGTCATGGGAGATAAGGACTGGAGGCAAAGCTAATAGTATTTGCCTTTCTGAGCAAATATTTACTTATTAATGTAAGGGACTATCTGAAATGATTTCCAGATTAAGAACCACAGCACTCATTTTGTACATGCAAATCACAAAACCTACAGCAATGTTTCTTTAATAATCCTAGTCTCAAAAACACTTAAAATAAAAAGCAAATTATTTCGGCTTGCTGGGTGTACTCATCCCCTGCTACCAAGCAGAATGGGAGAGACCTGCAGAATGCTGTGACAGTGACTAACCAAAGTCCCAGGCAGTGACAGTAGGGACAGCTCCATAGCACTGGATGCCATGGGACAGATTTTTGTGTAGACACCAGATCTAACAACAATGTCTCTACACAGTAGACTAACATCCTTGTGCTGATTAAAGGCCAGTTCTGCTTCAGCTCATGGATCTGCACAGTGCAGTCTGGAGCAGTGCTATGCCTTGGTCCTGAAACCTTGAGAGCTTTCACTGACCCTTCCAGGAGCTGTCTGTCTCACCTGGTATGAAGTTGGAGTCGGGAGCACAGGCTCGGCTCTCAGTGGTGTTGCCCGTGCACTGGCTGCCCACAGGGAACAGAAGGACGCACTGCCGAGCGCGGGTCTGGACGCCAGACGAGTCGCAGCCAGACCACTCGGACCACTCAGACCAGCTGTCTGCAACAGGCAGAGAGGGACACACATGCAGACACTGTGATTGAGTAGCTCAAGTGCTCTGAGTGAGAGAGAAATAGGTTATGTTTCTGAGTTAGGACAGAAAGTCTCCTCTCCCCAGCTACCATCATCTAGCAGAGGGCAGCTCCTTCACTCCGACGAAACAAAGGCAGTTTGGCTTTGGCAGAGGTCTCTGAAATGTGGATGTAATGGTAAATTTGCCACAGACATCTCATGGTTTTGGCTTCTGCCATGGCCTTTGTGTGAGAAGTGAGAAGCCAGAGGATTCTGTGGGGGTGACTGAAAGAGTGATAGCTGTGGAATTGATTCCGGTCTAGGTCATTAGGGTAGCCAAGAGCACCACATTTTTTTATGTATCTGACAAGTAGCAATGAGAACCATAAGAGTACATATCCTAATCTGGAATAGGATGTGTATTTAACCACAAAAATAGAAGCATCTTGAAGGTTTTTTTAAAAGTTTTCTTTTTTAGCTTTTGCTATTTCAGGTTTATTTCTTGGCTGTAGATTCTCATCTTCTCCTCCCCATTCAGCTTGTCACCTTCTATTTCTTTTCTATCTTTCTTCCTCTCCTTATGTAGCTTTGATTAAGATATTTTTATTTCATGCCTGTGATCTCAGATGTTTTCCTTAAATGAAGCGAATTGATCTCATTCCCATGAGGTGGTGTGAGTTTACTGCACTCAGCATTCTTACAGCTCAAGGCCAAGCCTTGCATTCATAGAAGTCTTCTGAGTTTGCCAAATACAGGAATAACAGAGCTTAGGTAAACTTCCTTTCTTCTGTCAGCTTTCCCACAGAGACAGGTTTTATGGTTTTGATATAGAATAAATAGTGTCCTACTATTCCAAACCAATTTTTTTCTGCTTCAATATTTCAAGTGATTTTGTGCCAACATGAAGAAAATTTCATTTTGCCTCAAATGAAAAGTTGTGTATTTTCTAATTTTGATTCAAGTTAGATTGAAGAACATTACAATTTGTGAATTAGTGAAGCTTTTCTACACTGTTAATCAGGTGGAAAGTCAAGCAAGTTTTACACCCTTTGGGGCCCCTTTCAATGCCTTGTATAATTCCAGAATACAAGGTCCACATTTACTCATTACTTTCCCCTTGTTCACATGGGAAAGAAGTTAAAACTCTCAGTTATCCAAAATGTAACAGGCTGCAGCAGGAATATTTGAGACTGCAGTCTTGAAAAATGCCAAGCAATAGGTATTCTTTATTAAATAGATTTACCTAGCAGGTCAGGTAAGAACTAGGATATTGATAGATAATGAACAATTAGTAACTGTCTGGATGAGGCCTTCTTTGAACAACAGGACAAATACCGTGATACAATCAGCCTGTAAGACCTTGTTATTGTGAGTAGCAGAAATACTCAGCTTTGTCCTCCGACTTTTCTGTTTCCTAGGAAAGGTCCTGGGAGGGGCTCATTAGCAGAGTGGGTACTCAGAGCACAGAGACAGATGCCAAAATGTAGTTCAATCCTAATTCAGGGAGGTAGGAGAGATGAGGTGGGAGTCAAGCAAATGGACAGGCTTCTTCTTGCTTACTTAGTGTGGCACATCCAGGAGCTGCTGTTATCACCTCCAGTGTCAGCTGCTGGATCTAAGTAAAATAAGTATTTGGATCTTTACCCATTTTAGTAACAATAAAGCCCTGCTCATTCAAGCTTAAAGGAATGTTGCCCATTATAAATCTTGGCCCAGTTCTCACTGGTGGCAGAGAGCATGTTTAAGCCAGAGCCAAGATTGTTCTCCAGTCCTGGTATAATTGGGATATATGCAGCAGGTGCCAAAATACTTGTGGGCATCCTAAATGCATCTTGTTGGCTGGTGCACTCTGCAGTCCAATCTTGTTCAACGTACTTTGGACCTGCCAGATCCTTTGCTGAAGAAACTACATCCTATGATGAAATAGGAACTTCTGAGTACACAGGGATCATGCTAAGTTATATATGGGTGACTGGGCAAGTCACCGTTTCATAACTGCTCCTTAAGGGACCCTTAAAGAAGCTATGTGTGTCCTGCAGTGCATTCAGACACTACAGGACAGGTAGTCTGTGGGTCTGGGGCTGAGCTGATCAGCTTCATCTGGCACACAGAATCACAGAGGAGGAGAGGGGGCACATCAGTGCAAGCATTAAACAGAGGGTCACCCCTGCAGTGGTGGTCCTCACACCAAACCTGTGGTTTGAGGAGGTTGTTGGGAGCTAGAGAGCTGCAGAAAAGTAAGGCACCCAAGACTAACAGATGTATGACTTCAAATTGTCAGATGTGATCCCATGGCTTTTGCATGCTCTTCTACTGAGTCAGCTATCTTGGCTTGTTCCTTTGATTTCTGTGTCTTCAAAGTATCTGAGGCTCTCTTCCACCTTGGGCAGGCTCCTCTCAACTTGCTCCTCAGTTCTGTGCACAAGTCATGAGGATGTAGAAGAGAGGGAGGACTGGAGAGGTGTTTAACCTGGCTTTTCACTTCTAACATGGCAAGGGTTAATCATGACATGTCATATCTTCTTTGTACAGAGTCTTGGCTGGCCTTTGAAGCCAGGTTAAGATAAAGCAGTTCCTAAGAAATCCCTTGGTGAAGGCAGCACTGCAGAAAGATCAGATTAATCAATGTAACATAAATTTTTTCATGCAGCGTTTCTAAGTGTTCAGCTGCTTTGTCCATTATTTGTACATGTAAGTCACCAATCCAAGGACAGAATGTATTTTCACCTCTTACAGAAGTTGTAAATTCTTAAGGTATAAAATAATATTTTATGCAACATATTGCAGACACCACTGCAACTGGTTACATTTATTGATAATCAGCCACTACTGATGAATACTGCAATGCTTCCCTTCATATTGCTGCAATTGCATTTGGGTAAATTAAGATAGAAACTACAAACTCAATGACAGAGCTTTTAAAATATAAGATGAGAAAAACTGATGCATTTTTTATACACAAGCCTGTTTCTTTCTTTTAAGTGCATATTTGAATACTTTCAGTTGGATTTGCCATTAAATCTATATATCCTCAACAAATCCTTAGTATCAGGATTCCAGAAAGTTTAGTTTTCTGCTAGTTTTCTTTGGGAATGAAAAAAAAAAAAAAAGTGGTATTTCAAAAAAATCTTTGTTCTTTTCACAACTTAAGAAATGCCATTAATCATTTCCATTTTTTTGCATATTCAGTTCTATGCTGGTTGGTTGTTCTTAGATTCCAAGCGCCATTACTATTGTATTATCCTGAGCATATCACTCAAACAGTGAATATCAGAAATGGTGTTTTCTGATCTGCACAAGGAATCACTCTTCACCTGGTCCTTACCACAAGAAAATGGCTCTGCAGGCATTTGGGCATCTGTCCAAACTTGATCTATAAAGCACTGCGGTTATTTTTGACCCATACCCATGTGAAATAAGAGCAGCAAAAAGCAGTTTTGAAATCTCTATTGTAATAAACATGAGGCAAGGGCCATTCTCACAGCTAGTGGATGATATGTTGTTTCAAAAACCTATGGCAAATTTTCAGTGAGGTTGAAATATCTATAAAATATTACAGAATGTGAAAAATACATTTTAAGCCTCTGAAACGCTATTGTTTTATAAGGGTTTCCACTTTCTTGGACCAAGATGAATGAAATCAACCTCCTCCTCCATTCTGCATCTGCTCCAAAATTTGGGTCACAGGCAGGTCAAAACAAGATGAAGAAATTATTTATGAAAGTTTGCAAACTATGATTTATAGGAAAATGGTGGCAGAAAGTAAATGCACCACAAGAGAAATAGCTACAATACTATCACAATGAACACTCCAGCTCTGACCTTTCAAAGATGCCTTAAAGGATTTCAAGGCAGCTATGCAACTTCTACATGGAAATGTACACTATCTGTCTCAGAAAATCAAATAATCAACTGATGTCTATGATTGTTGGTTTTTTTTTTTTTTTTTTTTTTTTTTTTTTTTTTTTTTTTTTTTTTTAACCCAGCTGGGTTTTTTAACCCAATATGCTTAAATTTTGACGAAGTAGGTACTTTATTTCTCCTAGAAGATAAGTAGTACCTACAGAAGGAAAGAATCATAAAAAGTAATATGATCCATTCAAACTCATGGGGCTTTTGCCCTCAGTGCTTGTGCTTGTGCCACGCACAGCCTCATCATATGAGCAGAAAACCTTTGCTATGATGTCTAGGAGCTCTAAGTGAAGCAAGCAACACAGTCTGGAATCAGAGCTTCTTTCCTTTTGTTGTTGCTTGTAATCCACTAATCAGCAATAACTGAAAGTTTATGTGGTTTTAATCTCAGTTTCTCACTTAAGTTTCATTTAAAAAAGGAGTTTCCTTTAATATGAGTCAAAAGGCAGAGTCAAAGTTACAGAAATAGACAAGACCTATAATACCATACAAATAGCAGGAGTGCTGAGATATTTTATTTACTCTACAGTGTACAAGCACTCTGCAGTCATTTAAAAAGATCAGGTCTTTGTTCCTTAACATCCAAAGTTGAAGAAGGAATTTTACAAAGACCATGAAAGTTTTCTTTGTTTTATATGAAAACAGAGCAAATATTATCTACTTGAAGGACCTAGTGATAACATGTATTGAATATTAACCTCAACAATATGCTTGCTGTGAATGTTTGGTGTTGTAACAAAAGCACTTCTTTGTGATATTTTTATTAAAGTCTCATAAACAATGGTCTACTTCAAATATTACACAATTTAACTTAATCCATATTCAGATACAGTAACTTAGATTTTAATTTTTAAAGATGGAGGGGGGAGGCAGTGTCCTGTAGAACATATTCTGCTAGTACTTGATTTACTGCAGCATTGTAGCACGGTAAGAGCTGATTGTGCACTTAATAAGAGAGAGAAATAATTTCCTTCTGAATAATAGATCAAGGACATTGTGTTTCCTAACTGGGAATGCCTTATTCTGTGGCACATAAAGAAGAAAGATGGGCTGTTTGTGTGTACCTGGGCAGGGCTGCGTGTTGCAGAGTGCCTCCTCAGTGTGCAGGCCAAGGCAGATGTCCCCTCCGTAGGCTGGGGCTGGGTTGGTGCACGAGCGTGTCCTCATGTAGTGCCCTCCTCCACACGTTGCTGAGCACTTGGACCAAGACGACCAACAAGACCAGCCTCCATCCACTGAAAAGACGAAGAATACTGTATTTTTCCAAGCTGATGACACGACATGACACAATCCAGCTCATCTTTCTCACATTCTGTGGATCTAATTCACAGCCTACTGAAATGACTGGATTTTTTAGCTACCACTGAAAATAGTTCCCACAAATTTAATCACAATGCAATTTTATTTTAAAAGGCTCTGGTATGCTGGAAAAGCCAAACAAAATTACTCATACATATAAAATACTTTTAGTGGATATTATAATATCTTTTAAGGGCAAAAAAATCTTTTTTCTTCTTTTTCTTTTCTTTTCTCAGTTTTGAGGAAACAAAAACCAAAGCTTGTTTAGCAGAAATATTGTAAGCTCAGAGTAGTTTTTTATTGATAGAAATAAAACTTGGCCAAATAATAGCAACAAAAGGATGGAGGAATCCAACATTTGTTTCACAACCCAGGTAGATTGCCTTAACCCTACAACCCATCTCAAATGACCTAATACAGTTGTAGGATTTGATGGGCCAATATAATGTTACAGTCTTAACAGAGCTCTACCACTGATGTCAGAAGTAGAACAATGGCAGAAGTTTAAGAAAGCAACACACATCAACAAAAAGGAGTTGCCACTTTAAGTTTCTAAAACAAGGTTTTGAAGAATAAATATTCTTATTTACCTTCCCGTCCCAACCCCATTTTGCATTTAATAATTCAAGTATGTCAGAATATTCTCTAGTCAGAGTTTTCACAACATTCTTCTGAAATGCAGGTTGAATTTCATGGGGGACCCATTTGTCATATGGTTTATGACACATGGCTACTAGACAAGATTTAAATGAAACTTCACCTCATTGCCTGCATCACTCTGGCTCCTTTGAGCCCCTGTCCTTAAAGCTACTGCTCCAGGATGTATTTCTAGTATTTACAGCCACATTGCAGCCCATTTGCCAAAGACTTTGTACCTGTAGCCACACAACAAAGTAAGATGTAGTTGTCCCACTCCCAGGGAAATATTCTTTCTGCAAAGAATCTCAGTATTTCCTTCATTTATCTTTTCTCTCTCTCTCTCTCTCTCTCTCTCTCTTTTTTTTTTTTTTTTTTTTTTTTTAACAGACCCCTAAACTTTCAAAATTCTCATATCCTTCAAAGATTAATTTCTCTTCAAATCTCAATTTAAAGCATTACCACTTGAATTCTTATGGAAGTAAATGACTTACCATGTCTTTTTCATCTTTCCTGTTCAATTAATGAAACAGCTTTTTAAGGGACAATTTCTACTGGTTTACTGAAATGCTATTCCATCATTATCTCTTACCATAACAAAAAAGGTCACAAATCTTAAAAAAAATTAGCTTACAATGAAAATATATATGTGGTATTTGCATTTAGATTCTCTCTTAAATGGAGATGTAAAACATTAAAAAAAATACTCGTTTTGGCTTTACAGAATTGCACATCACAAAAGCACTTGGTGAGTTGAGTGATTTCTATGCAAAATCTCCAACAGTGAGAAAATGAGCTAGGAGAATTCTTTATATTAAAAGCTATACATGCATGCATTTTTAATGTCATTTCAGATACAGTATAGCTTCAGGTTCTCAACTGCTAATCAAACAGATAAGTCACTATTGCATACCAAAGACTATTTACTAATCCTGTGACTAAAGCTGTTGAATATATTGCATTTTATTCCCTGTACTGTTTGTTTGCAACACATCCTAAAAATGAAGAAAGCATGGACTTGGCACTTCCTTGGTAAGACCTGTAGTTATGAAAACTCTTGCAGTTAATTAATCTGAACTCTGAAGCCTGATTTGACAGACAGGATTTCTATAATATGGTACTATATTCCAAGTATGCAATTTAAATAAATTATTTCCATTATTAAGGATTTCAATGATTGCTACATCGTACAACAAATCATCATGCATGAAAGAGTTTTATACCACCTATCATAAATAAATACTGTATCTTGATAGAGTATCTGACTTGTTCTCCAACTCGTATTTTTCTTATTCATGCTTTTCACTGGAAAACAAATATGTCTTTTTGCCTGAGCTAACTCTATTAATGCAGTATTATGCAAACTCATATAAAAGAAAGCCATAGGTTATTTGTCTTCAGTGCAGATGAAATATACTGTGCAATTTTATAACAATTTCAAGACATGGTATCTTTTATTCAGAACTTGCTTCTTTCCTTTTTTTTTTTTTTTTAATATGTCAAATAAAAGCAGAAGCTGTTACCCAGCCTATTTATTTCATACAATATTAAAGTTTACCTCTCTAGATACTCCTTTTTTTCTTCTTTTATTTTTTTTCCTTTAAAGTGATCTTTGACTAGCTCAAATGAATGATCAGAGGCATGTCTGCTGCAGCATATAGGTCTTCATGAAACAGAATTGATTCTGCCTGAGATTAACTAAACAAAACATAAATCATATGCAAACATTGCCAATGCATTGTTCACTCTAATGGAGACAGTGATCCCCCACACTTTCCTACTTATTTTTCCATGGACCAGCAAGAGAATTACAAATGCACCTGCATTTGAAATTGCCATTGATCTACAGGTGGCTGAGAACACAGAGACCGATGTGACACCCAGGAAGATCCCCATGTCCCACAGCTGCAGTGATCATGGCTGCACTGTGTGTCTTCAGGTGTAAAGGGACAAGTGGGTCTGGGCAAGGTGGGGAAGGACAAATATAATAGACAGTGTTAGATTTGATCTTAGTTGAGCTGGACAGTGCAATTATAACTGAGTTTTTTTAGCAACTATTTACTGACAGATTGCCTCTAACCTTCCAAGGACTATTGTAACTACCTCTTTCAATAAAGTCGCCAGAACTTTTTCTCTTCAGCAACAGAGGATAATAAGGCTTCATCATGGTTAAATAAGATCAAAGGAGTGGGTATTTACTGCTTGAGTTTTTACAAGACCTAAATAGAGCTCTATGGTTTCTTTCATCTTTCTTTAAGTTGCTTAGCAACACAGCACCATCTGGTTGGTTTTTTTTCCTTTTTTTTTCCTTTTGTCATGGAGCCCTCAATGTTATTTCTGCCTCTTATAGGAGGAAAAATACACAGCAGCAAGAAAAGTTCCAGTCACTACAGTTTCTTTACATAACAATTTTGTAGAGATGTTGCACAAAAGAAAGTCATTAAAGTAGTTCCACAATGAAAGATTTAGAGTCTTTACATCTTCTGACAATTGCTGAGGTTGGTCCCTTTAGGAAGAAGGCTCTTTTTAGCTACGAGGGTGCTATCAAACAGTGCTCTTCCCTTTACAGTAAAGCAAACAACTTTTTGCCTACTGGCCGTTGTTGAGGTTAATAAGTATTTCTTCACTGTAATGAAAGAAACACACACCATAGGGAAGAGGATGTGCCAGGAAGAAACAGTGAACAGAAATGGGATCTCCTGAGGACACAACAAAACATCCACACAACTGGAGAATTTCCAAGAGACAATTCAGTAAACTGGATACCCTGCTATGCACTTCGGGTTTTACAAGCAAGTGTGGGCAGACACGCTGACATCACCTGCTTTCATGAGAACACAGATAGAATTGCAGGCTCCTTTATAAACTGTCTGCATGTTGGGCAGCCTCCTGCTCCCTTCCAGACACCTGGGGAATCATCCCATTCTGCATCACTTAGTCTACTGCTTTTTCCCAATCCTGTGGGATACTGCTGAATGTTTCAGTGGGAAAAGAACATTTTTTACATCATAGTTTACAAAGGCAAAGTCTAATTTCTATGATACCTTTTATTCATAAAAGCAATGCTGGATGAAGCAAACAGTCAAAATAGTGCAATGCAGAAACACAAAGCAAACAAATGGTTCTAAGAAAAAAAAACAATAACAAAATCCAAGGGTCCACTTGGGTTTAAGTCTGTAACTGAGACTTTTAAGTCAGAAAATGAACAGTTTCTTCAAAGAGAAGTTCATCCCTCTTCTTGCTATCTATAGAAGCACCTAGAGAGATCACTACATGTTACAAGATGAGCTTCAGCCTCCATTTACTGGAGTAATTTTCGTTTTCCTCCTGACTTATGAAGTTACTGCAGGATAAATTTTATTCTTTTAAATACATTTTTGTTTTCTTGTGGCCAAGTATGAGTTCAAAGAAAAAAAAATAATAGCAGGAAAGGAAAACAATAAAGGAGAAAAAAAATAAAGAAAAAAAAAAAAAAAAAGCAATTGGCTTCAGGGAATGCATAAATAACTTACATAGTCTTTCAGGGATTCAAAAATCTTTCAGTGGTTTTTGCATATCTCAAACTCACTATTGCTATTAGGAAGTTTAGTGACATATGAATTTATTCAGATCTTCTCAGCTAAAATTTCAGAACTAAACTAATAATAAAACTAGAACTACTATAATAAAAATCTGTAATTGGTAAAATCCTAAAATATTGTCATGAAGAATCAGAATTTCAAATCTAAGAGATAGCAACTTCTAATCCTCCACCATGCCCTGAGGGCAAGAGAGGAACTCCTGTAGCCCATGCTACTCAGGAATGCTCACCTTAATGCTCACAGCTCTGCCTTAAATGTCTAATTAAGGCACATCAGTCAAGTGTGCCTATATCCCTATGCAAGGGAATATAAAAGAAGGCAACAAGAAACAAAACAAAACACAAATGATGAAAGTTGTCTTCTCCCACAGAGGTAACTGAAGAGATGTGCAATACTGTGAACTAGGACAATATTCTTTAGGTTTGGTTGTATTATTGTCTGTCAAAAAGATCTTATAGTCAGAAAATTCCTGTAATTATTTTAGATTTGCAGAATTTATCTTTCAAACACTTCTCTTCATCATCTATCTCTTTTCATAATGTAAGTATCTCGCAGACCCCCAAGGATAACAAAACCCTGATGTGACTGATTTTAGACTCCTTTTATTATTGACTGCAGATTAGTAACTCAAAGAAAACAGAAATGTCAGTGAGTATTCACAGATCCTTTCCATAGTTATTCAGGTTGTTCAGTTCAGTTCTTGCCAGCTTAATGCTATTCACATCTCCGAGACATAAAAAAAAAAAAACGAGCTGAGGTACAGGTTCAAAGCATAATTTGCTAGTGCAAGACAATAGTTCAAATTCAAATAGTTCAAATTCTTCTACCCCTCAAAGTAGCTTAGCCAGATGGAAACAGTACTGAGAACATGCCCTTACCCTATTGCTCACTAACTATTTCTGCAACTTATTTGGGAGAGTGATGGTTAGTTGAAGGCAAAATTGTATGAGGGATCATTTTAAAACTTGAATAATACAAATCATCTTCCAGGACCTGGATACAATTTCTGGCAATTTTCTGGCACTGTTCAATTTACTATTATATATTCAGCCTTCAAATACTATGAGCAAAAGGCCCAGTGACTGCTACCAATCTGCCCATCAGTGGTCCATTTATACTGCAGAAAAAAAATTCAGTTTCTCTTTCCCCTGCAGGCTTAAAAAAGGTTTAAAAGAAGGCAGAGTCTGGATGACTTCAGCACTTGTTTGAAGTTCTGGGATCCTGCATTTAACCATCAATTTCTGTTTATTAATATATTAATAAGTATATTTAAGATGCTGCAAGGCACTTAACCAGACAAGGCAGCCTTGTACACTTTGATTGCTCCATGGGCTTTTTCGTTGTTTCAGTCCTTCAGAGCACTTAGTATCTTCCAGGATGACACAGAGGCCAGGGAAATTCATTGAGAAATATAAAGTCTTACTGACTTTCAGCATGACTTAAACACTGCTAGGTATATTTCTCTATCACTCCCCTTTCTCAGCAGTTTACACCATGAGGAGTTGATCCTGCCTGCAATAGGCAGAACTGAGCTTGTAGTGGCAGGAAAGCTTCTTTATGGTTTCCATTCCACCTCTGCCTGCTAACAGAATATTTCTGGAAGTGTAATGACTGGGTTGGACTGTTACTAAGGGGTTTTGTGCCAGAAGAGAGCTGAGGTGAAGCTGTCCTTACCATGGAGGATCTCATGAAAATCTTAGACATCATCAAATTCTTTGCTGCAGTTTTAATTCTAGTGCTACGGAAAACTATGGAAAATGCTTTCAGTTCAAGGTCAGAACAAAATCCCCTCACATTCCTTAGCCTTTCTGTCTCTTTCATTTAAAAATTAAGAGAATTCAAATTTATTGGGGTGCTTCTCCAGTAAGAATTTATTTCCTTCCTACAAGTTTATAATCAGGTCTTATCAATAAGCCTTATTCTGAAATGATATTTTACTCTCCCATGTCTCAAAAAAAAAAAAAAAAATCAATTTCATCTAGTGCTTGCAAAGTTTTCCCTTCAGATTATCTGAGATCTGATTTAGTCTCCTATGTTTTTTTTTCTTAAATACTGGCAAACAGTAATTCTGTAGCTGAGGAACTTTGTGATTCCTTGTTGCAGGCTATGATACATCAAAATATTTCGTTCATTCTCTACATCTTCATTCCAATTTTCTTTGCACTGAAAAGAAAAATAAAACTTGTCTCTAAATAAAATTATTAGATAGATTAGGGCACTGGTTCTTGCTTCAGAAAAGCCCACCACACTTTATACCAACTGATTTTTTTAAACATTTTCAAATTCAAAGTGCAGTTTTAATTTCTGCCTTAAAATTAATGTTTTTTAGTCTGAGGTATTGTCTATCTCATTAACAACTAGGGCCTCTACAACAAACTTATAAGTGCGTTTTACTGGTTAAAGCAATTTCTTTCAAAAAATATAACAGTGAATACCTGAAGAGCTTAATAAAAATATCACTTCTGGAAACTTTTGACTTATTTTAACTTTAAAAAAAAATCCCCAAAAATTAAAGATCGTGTTTAATTTGAAAATCAACAGCAAGGGCTGAACAACAAATCTAGCCCCATTTATAGACAATCTTTGTCCCTTTAATGAATTTATTTCAGTTACTACAGTGTGGTGATACAATCAGATATCTCAGAGCTTGTGAGCAGAGCTGGTACTTTATACCACATGACTCTTGTGCTTCAGAGGAAGCTGACGGCAGTGTCCTATGGAGAGATTCCCTTTGCAAGGGAAGCAGAAGCCCATGAGGAGTTGTTATATTCTAGGTTGCTCCACATATTGCACACATCCCTGGGGAGGTTTGAACATGTTGGTACAATGGTCTTCTAAATCTTTGATTTAATGAATTACTGCCAAACTGCTTGAACAGTGCAGTTACATGAAACAGAACTTTTTATCCTTTTATTATCCTGGAAAAAGCAAGGCGCTATGATTCCGGTCTGGGAACTAACGAATCAGATAACGCACTAGGACTGTGCCCACATGGAGAAGACTTGGACCATAGTTTCCCAGTTCTCTGAAAAACGTTGGCTCTCTGTTGGCTCCCTTCCACCTCGCTCCAGTAGTGCTTAGTGTAGAAAATATGGACACCCTTCACTTGTCATGTGTCTATGCTCAGAAAGAAGCATCATCTCTTCGCTTGATCTCCTCAGATGTTCACACCCCCAGATAGAGAAGCTACAAAAAGAGCGATTGAAGCTATCTTCCTCCTTGGATACAGCAAGAAAATTTCACCAGAAAGCACTGGCTGGTTCTGCCCAAGTGCCTCTTTTAAAACTTCAATGTCTCAATGGGCATCCCCATATCAAAACAGGGATCCTCAATAGAAATCCCCCATGGATCTGCCCCACAAGCAGGAGAGCTGGGGCCTTGAGTGCCTCAGGGAATTCAAGTTTTCAAACAATTCTACCATTCCTGTTAGCAATAAAACTGCAGAGAAATTTGCTTTCAGTGAACAGCCAGAATATTCACAGAGTTCTGGGTTTGCTTAAGTTCAATTGCTTAAGTTCAATTCAAGATGGAAACATGTTTTTCAAGAAAATGTGTCCTCCTGAGAGGATTTCTGCACATTTCTTCTGCTTCAATTCTGATGCAAGTAATGGACAATGACTGTTAGAGGGCTTTAAAAGCTTAGGGAAAGCACTGCAAAAAGATTGGGAAAAATACTCATATTGCAAAAAAACAGTGTATCCATGATTTAAGGAATACAGTTTTAATTTGAAACTATATATATACATATATGCATATGTTAATACACATGTGTGCATTAAAATAGTGGTGCACATATGTAGCAGGTGTATTGCCATATATACAATATATATATTGTAATGTATTTCTGCCTGGTTTCGAACCAAAACCTCCACACCATATTAATTCTTCAGGTCCACACTTGAATAAATGACAAAAGCTCCAAGCCTTCAACAAGAAAACATGAAGCACTGCTATACATAATTAATACAATTAAAGATGTATGAAAGCTTATTTCTAAATTTACTTGCTCCTGCTGGAATGAACTGAGTCTTTCAGTCTTCTTTCCCTTTTCCTCTCTATTGTTTCTTGACTTGAATTCTCTCTTTCTAAACCAATAGCACCTGCTTTTCTTCATGTGTTTTCCTATACCATTCCTCCCTTTATTTTCCACAAAGCCTCTGCAAAGCTCAAAAGCCTTTCCGTTTGAATGTCTGTTTTATGAAGGGTGAGATGTGACTAAAACTAAGATTTTTTTTCCACTTCTACTATGTAATACTACAACAATGATTTTTAATCCGAAGTAGTTTCTTGTAAACATATATTCTACTTGTAATCCCTTTCATAGAATCATTAAACAACTTTAAATTAAGGAGAAATTCAAGATTCCAAGAACAATCTTAATGGACTACTTGAATAACCATCTACTTTGGTGATCAGTTGTGAACCTCATTTGCTGGCAACTCTACACTTAAAAGTTAACACACATTTAATGGCAGCAACCACTGTAATGAAAATAATATTTTGAGTTTAAATAAAGACAAGGTCAGATTTCTCATGTCTTGCCAGAATTCTTATGTCTCTTTTTTTTTCCTATAAGTTTATATACTAAAACTATATTTTTACAGTCTCACAAGAGAAAAAAAGATATAGCTATTAATACTCTTGATGATAAATTTATTGACATCACATGGGAATATTACCCAAATCCACTCACATTATAGAGGTAAATTCGAGCTGTAATTGATTCAAGAACCAAAACAAACCCAAAACTCACCAACTAAAATAGAAAAAAGTAAAACCCAAACTAAATATTGTAAGATATAAATTTGAGGATGAGCTATTTCATTTTAACTTCTTTCATTTCATTTGAAACTTACCTGGGCAAGGCAAAATGTTGCATTCCTGGTACTCTAGAGAGGGGCCAAGGCAAGGGAGTCCCCCATACTTGGGCTCAGGATTGCTGCAGACCCGTTTGCGGTTCCGGATACCTCTGCTGCAGTCACGGCTGCACTGCGACCACGGAGACCAGGGGGACCAGGCACCATTGATGGTGTGAGCAGAGTATCGGCCAGCACGCAGGAAGTCTCCTGACAATCCTAATAAAATAAGGATCAAAAGAATTAAAACAGTATCTCACCCCAGAGCAACCTTTTCCTCTTCAAATTTACTCCTAGGCTTCTCATAGTGAAGAATATGGACAAAGGGTCCTGTCCTTTTAGCCTTGCAATCCAAACCCTAGTTTCACCTCAAGAATCTTTTCTATAATAGAAATTTCATAATCACTTACACAGAAGTCCAGCAAAGAGATGGATCCAACACTCCAGTTAAAACTTTATGGCCACATTGATTGAACTAGACCATTTACTTCAACAAAGAATGGCAAAAATTATCTGTCTCTTGCACAGGAATTACCATCAGAGAATCTCCAAATATATTACAAAGATAAAATTGCCTCTGTTTCACAGGAAGAAGGTAACAAAGGACTAAGCTTCCTGTGACACTCATGGAGCCAGCTCCCCTGGTCCTCCTGCAGAGCTCTGCCCACTCAATCCACCCAGCCTTCACTGTTGCTGGCTGTGCACAGAGGCTCATGGGCATCCCATGCACTGTACTTATCCTAGCCATATTCAGACTTTAGATAGCGTCCACTAATAATCCCACAAAGCCTAGAAAAACTACCCTTTTGTGAAAAGCAACATTTTGCCACTATAAAAAACAGTTTGTTTTCCACTGAATTGCAGCACATATAAGTAAGCCATGGAAATCAGACACACACACACACCTTCCCCCACAGAAATTTCCTTTTTAAAATAATCATCTGGGAAGTAGAAAATATATTTTCTCAGTAAGTTTAGTACAGAGAAAAGGCAGTACAGATTAAAGTACAGATTAAACACCAGTGGATGAAGTCTACTATTTATCAGTGAGAAGGGACGCACAGATCTTGCTCACAGCATTCAACCAATAGACCTGGATATAGTCCTGGGCGAAGTTCTAATAATCTGCAGTTCATTTTAGTATCTCTGTCACTTTGGGGTTTGGTCCTTCATGGGAAAAAATCCCTCAACTGTACTAAGCACAACACTGAAATCACTCTTGAGCTGTAGCCTCACCTCTAAGCATCATTACTAAGCACCTCCACCAACACTACTGGGATTTCCTACCGTTGTTCCACCTTTCCCAGTGGAAACTCTATGATTGATGGATCACTACAAGTCCAATACAGGTGCTTTTGTTACAAAGTAGCTGTGATGAGAGAAGGTCCTGTGAATGGTACTTCAGCCAGCAGAGGATGTGGCAGGCTCTCCATGCTAGAGCTTCAGTATTGCCAACGTAAGTACAGATGAACTGTATCATCGACAGTGGGGAAATGCAGAGGACTGTTTGCAGCTGCAACTGCAGCACAGATGTCTGTTCTTGAGAAATTGTTTGGTCCACAGGCATAGGGACACTGTGGAAGGATGAAATGGAGATAAAGAATCGGAAGATTTACTGAATGATGCCATGAAAACAGACAGAAATGATACCATGAAGAATCTGCCCAACGCCAGTCCTGCACTGAACAGGATCAGCATTCTGCATAACCATGATGGAGGAGCCATTTGCAGAGTCCACGCTATTTCTACCCGGGGTTATGGCATTCGTAACACTGTTTAACTTCCTCCCCAAGAAATACATTCACAATACATGCACATTCTTATTCAACACTAGATAACATGCAGAATTGGAATGATGATGCATTGACACAAAAATACTGGTAATAAGAAACTGGTGAAATTAATAAGAAAACAGCAGAATTGCAATATAAAAATGACTAAAAATGGATAAAACCTTTCAGGAATTGTAGAGGGTGACTATTTCTCTCCTGCTGAGCCAGATTCTATTACACAGATATTAAAAGCAGCATTTCAAAAAACATGACATACATTCAAATGCAAAAAAGGGAGCAAGTACAGAGAAACAGAATGTGAATAATGAATACAGGTCCATATTCCTGCTCTGTAAGACCCTTTTTTTGCAATTTGGTATCACTCTGGTCATGGAAATTCTCAGCTTATGTACACAGTGAGCTGTGAGAACAAAATAATAGTATATTTTATACAGAATTCTAAATCAAGGGGGGGGGTTAAGTTATTAAATTAAGAGCAATGCAAACAATGAAAAAAGTACTAATCAGACCAGACTGCCAGTCATGCCATTCATAAATCACTGCAGGATGTATCACTTAATAAGAATACTAGGATATTTTGAAGATATTTCTGCAGAATACACGTAGCTTTTTAAGTCCTAAGGAAAATGTGTGACCTTATCTGATGCTATGGTATTAGATTTCTTGTGATTTAAATTGGAGACTGGGGAGTGGAATTTTCTAAGGGAAAGCTCTAAGGTAGTTTAACTTTGAAACAGAAAAATATTCCAAAGAATCTTTTCAGTGTGGAGTTTGCTCTGCAGCAAGTGCTCTCCTGAGTTTTCTTCTTTCCAAAGCATTAAAAAATTTATTATAAGGAACAGTGTTTTCACAGTTTTACAGTAGTTAATACAGTGTTCATAAAGGGTCTTTTAGAATTTTCTGTTCAGACAGAAAATACACAGTAAGAAATTAACATTATGCTATTAACAGCATGAAAAGTGACAAGATCAGTTTGCATTCTGGAAATACTCTTCTATATATTCCTTGAATAATGTTATAGCCTTTTACAGTGAGGGCACAAGGTGCACTGATGAGGAGAGAACAGTGGATAATGCTTATCTCAGCTTTAGTATGGGTTTTAACATTGACTCCCATAAATTCCTGCTAGACAAATCAACAAAATATGAGCTAGGAAAGTGGACAGTGCAATGTGCTGAAAACTGGCTGAGCAACTCAGGCCAGAGGACCTTAATGGCTCAGTGATGAGCCATTAAGAGGTCAGCTGCAGAAAAGTCAGGAGGGTCAATCCTGCTTAACACCATCACTAATGACCTGGACAAGTTTGCCTTGGCTGTGAAGACTGGCTGATAAACCAAAGGGTTGTGTCACACTTTGACAAGGCAGAGAGAAACCTCACGCAGTTCAACTAAGGAAAATGCAAAGTCTTGAATCTGCACCAGAACAACCCCATGCAACCATACTTTGAGGCCAACCATCTAGAAAGCAGCTCTGCAGAGAAGGATCTTGGGGTTCTGGAGGACAGAAAGCTGAATGGGAGCCAGCAACATGGAAAGAAAGGTGCTTGGGTTACACTGGAAAGAGTTTTTCCAGTAGGTCAAAGAAGGACCCTTCCCCTCCACTCAACACTGCTAGAGAGCCCATCTGGGGCTCTGAACCCAGTTCCTGAGTCCTTCAGCTGAGAAGTCCTGTTTATTAACTGAGGCGGTAGAGGGGATGGGGGGAAATATACAACTAATTAAAAGATTACGCTGTAGAATTTGTTCAAGCAAAACTTCTTCAGAAAGTAAGTGTATACATAGAACTAAGTCCTAGCTTTATCACAGTTTATATCAAATTCGACAAGAGAAAGCATAAACAGAAAAGCATTGTAATCTTTCAGAGCAAGTGTCACAAAATTGAAAACTCCAACTTGTCTTATTGAACTGTGGTTTTCTTGCTTGCTGCTTCCGTTTGTAGTTTGGGCCACTTTCAGACTGGTCTACCTCTGGCTCCAGGGACAGAAACCTGATTGTGCCACCCAACAAAATCCAAGATTAAGCTGCTTTTCTCAGCTTACTGCTCCCAAGATATATATATATATATATATATATAAATATATAAACCAGGATGCTACCAGGCCAATGCCCTTGGCATGGCAGCAGCTAAAGTTGCCAGAACATAATCTTAGTCCCCCTTATTTAAAGCCCATCTACAGAAACAGTTGTAAATCTGCAAAGAGAATGATCAGTCATAGCATTTATTTATCATCAGTAAACTAGTGAATAGTTTTCCCAAGACAGACAGAACATCTGTAAGTCAAATTCTGATCCGACCTTTATGACAGGTTCATCATTCAAACGTTTTAAACTAAATTGTTCTCAGAAAGCCTATGACTGACTTGGAGCAAGTCACACTCAAGTAATAAACTGCTTTGCACTGTAGCTAAAAAAGGAGATTTAACTACTTCATCCCAGTACAATTTTAAAAAGGCAGCTGTGCTTCTTGAAGCTGAAAAGTTCCACAAGCAAAAAGAAGTACTGCAAAAACTTCAGTCAAAGCAATCACAGTGATTTTGTGGACATCAATTTCTAAGATCATGGAAGACAGAAGTTATGAACTGAAATCTAAACAAAAAACTTTTCTCACTTTAAGCACTTTTGCTTTGTTCAATATCAGTAAAATTACAGAGAAATTAGTACTTCTCTGCTGATGATTTACTTATTCCATAATGCAAATATACCTAAAAACAATTGCCCAAATAATTTACATAGTTCTGATATGAACCACGATGATTTATAAGTAAATTTTAAAAACTTTTTGGTTGAATTGAAATAGCTTCATAAATTCACAATACATTAATCCTGTTTGAAGACATGTTAACATGAAAGTCACCTGCCCTGACTAGCACGGGAGAAAAAAATCTACCTTTGCAAAAGCCTTTAATGAGATTTTGGTTGGCCTGGTTCTGCTTGAAAACTGCAACACTCTCAGCCAAGTTCAATTAATTTGCCTTAAAAGTGAGGCTCTATTAAAGCACATAGCATAATAATAATTCCCTATTCTAGCCTGTAGCTAAGTTATACAGCCCTAAGTAAGAAAGAAGTAGCTGTGACACCTGATAAATTATATTACTTGACTGATTTATGACTTATGTCCTCCAGTTCCAACCTAACAAAGAAAATTCAATTATCCAAGCAGTCTAGGTTCATGACTTTAGGAAAAGATGATCTGAAGCCAAAATTCAGGTATCCTGAATCATTTCTAAATGACAGCATAAAACACTGCTTGAAGTGCAGATGTAACAAAGATAAGCAAAGATTGTTTCAGTGTTGAGACTTTCTGAAAATAGTCTGCAAGTTATTTGACAATATTATTGAAGCATAAAACTCGTATAACTTCAGGCCTAAATACCTATAACTTATAAAAACTTTATAAACTTTCAAAACATAGTAAAATTGAAATAGCAAAATGTAATGGCAAACATTGATGCAATGCAAAGATGGCATATTTAAAAAGCCCAAAGACTACGCAGATGGAGGACGTCACGTTAGCATGATAACTTTATTTCTTGTAGATAGCTTTTCTGTGTTTAAGTATTTAACCCCAAAGTTCCACTGAGTTGTACTTTGTCAATCAAACTTGAATTTGTCATCAAATTCAGTTCTAACTTCCAGAATTCATTTTGTTCTTACTCAGAGTACCATAGCTTAGCTTCAGTACAACAGTATAAGGGATAACATCTTAAAATGTAGTCCTCCTGACTACAGGACATCCCTGATTATCAGCACATGTTCTATTCTGCAAAAAATTCTGAATGCACTATAGATTTCCCATGGGTAACACAAGGAAAGATTTAATCAATTTTTTCACCAGAGATCATAGCCACTAGAAGAGTAATTCAGACAAAATCACATCCTGCCTTCAAAAATAACTATTGTTATGAGGTTTGAGACAGAGGAAGCAGCAACAACAGCCTAGGTGCAGATTTCCAGATGCCTGGGGGAAAAAAAAAAAAAAAAAAAAAAAGAAAAGCAAAGAAAACACTCTTTAAGACTAAAATTACTGAGATTAGAAGTATTTCCTTTGTTAATTGCCTTCAGAAGGTATTTTGGAAGTTAACCTGGTCTAATTCTGGCCATGTCAAAGTCAAGTGTCTTGTCTAAGCCCACCATTGCTGTCTGCATTGTACCCCATGGAAAGAAGGCAGTATCTATCTCTAGAGGGTGAACTGCACCCATTATATCAGATGCTTATCTTCAATGGATCTCTCATTCCTCAGGGTGCTGAAGTTCTCTGTTTAGACTGCTACAGAGTCTAGACTTTGGTAAGATAAATTCTACCTAGAATTTATCCTCTACGCATCCTCATACTATGTGAAATATTCATCCCTGGGTTAAAAAATTATGTTTTCAATAAAATTATTACTGTTTATGTATCAAGTAATCTTACAGAGAACCAGCATGTTTAATGTAGATATTCAATATGTTTCATAAGAACATATTAAAGTCTAGGGTAATGTAATTTCTATACTCAGAATGCTGGATTGTACAGACAGTGCATTAAGACATACAACAATGTACACGATCTCTTTCAGTTTATTTGAAATAGCTGTCTCTTTCCTATCTGAGCACTATATGAAAACCCAGAGGCAGGGAACAAGATTTATTTTTCTTTCCTCCTAATCAAACTTCAAATCAGAAAAGCATGAATACAGTCTGCAAATGTTACTGCTTACTTGATTGAGATAGAAATCTTACCACACTCAGGAGGAGTCTAGTGGGTTTCTGGCAAGAAGTTCTGCCTCTAAGCTCAGACTGCAAAGAAAGTTTGCTTTGCTAGCATCTGACAGTGAAACATGATTCAGTTTAACACAGCATGACTATAGTTGCACAGTGGGAGATTATAGGCAATGAGAAAATTTCTAACAAATGGCTCCTATCTGCAAAGAACAGAGAAGTGATCTCTGCAGAACACATCTTTGGTAATGAGGTATGCCAAGCATTCTGTACCAGAATTAATCTTTCTATAAAAGCCAGAAAATTGCTACAATTCAACATGGAGATAATGAAAATAATGTTTCACAGTATCCAGGCTCTGGTCAGGTGGAAGTAAATTATGATGTTTTCTTGCTATCTAGCCAGAAATGGTGAAGGTGCCTGCCACAATTCACGGTTTCCCATTCTCATGACTTCCCTCTGTTCCAAAAGCTACAGTTACTCTACGTGACTCTTATCCATGTATTTTCTTCCAGTGAAATCAAGGAACAGTAGAGTGATGGTGTGTTGGTCCACATTTAAACCTGGGAGCAAGGAAGTGCTCCTGAATCCTGCAGATTAGTCAGCAAGTTTCATTCCATCAGCAAATCAAAATGCTGCCCCCTTAGCTCTCCCTCAACAAATGTTCCACTCCATACTGCTCGGTCATCCATAATCAGAAAATGACTGGGCAAACAGTCTCAAAATAAAATGTGCTATTTTCACCAGAAGTGTATTGGTTAATGCAGCCACTTGGAACATTGAACGAGTTTCACCTTTCATTACAGAATAATTAAAGACTCACTGGCCAAAAAAAATATCAAAGAATGAGTGCAAATTAATGACAAAGCCATAAGGGCACTCACTAGGAAGAACAGACAGATGTATAATAGTTTCTGCCCTGTCAAGTACTCAATAAAAAGTACTTAAATATTCAGTAGTTTTGGGATTAGTCAGCAAAAATCCTTCACCCATATGAACATTTCTATTACTATGCAACAGGGTTGGGGTCATGCACACACATTGCTCCAGTGATGAATTATTTCCAAATGAATCAAAGCAGCAGCTTCAGCAAGATGCAACGAAAAAAGTACAATGTCAGGAAATTCAGGAGTATTATATTCAGAAAAAAAAAAATCTTCAAACTAATCAGACAAAGAATGCACCTGAACCACCACCCCTGCCCCCATCACTTACACACTGAAAAAAATGCTTTATTTAACAAATTGTAGGGTTTGTTACTTCTGCCTATATTCTGCAGGAGTCAGCTTATGCATCCAGCTCCAGAAGAGGTCTTACGATCATGACTTCAGAGTTGAGAGAGGTGTCTCCATGCCAAATTTAAATTTCTTGCAGCAATGTGATCTATAACAAGCTGGCTCTGGTTTGCCCTACTGACCTCCTCTCTTGTCATATGTTGGCTTTTGTATACTCCTTTCTTACATGCTGCCATTTCAGCTGTCAGACCAGATTATACCTAGATTCTCCTGTAGCTTAACTTCTACTTGTGATAACTTTCCTAAGCCTGCACTGCCTGGTGAAAAAAATATTCCCTTTCTCATTTAATCTCAAGAAATTTTAATAATGCATCATCCATGTCTAAGTGCTGGAAGACAGCAAAAAGCAACAGCACCACCTTGAAGTCTCATTAAGGACAAGACACAGGTCATACACCAGTCCTAGCAGAGCAAAATCTTTGCTCAATACAAGTCTGAAATTTAGTTTGGGTGAAAACAGAAGAGAGGAAACACTTGTGTCAAGACTTGCTCCATGACACAATCTGCCTTGTTATCCAGACCTAAATGAAAACCCAACATTTGACACTCTAAATTATCTGAAATGGGAATGACATGGAGCACAAAACTAGGTCTTATCTGGAGTACCATGGGTTTTGTTTTATGATTTCACACACTTCACTACTATATATTTCTTAAAAAAATTACTAACATCCTGCCCCCCTCCAAAGAGATACAGATGCCAAGTGAAACAATAAAGGTTTTGTACAGGATGAAGGTGGGGGGAAATATTATCACAGAAGCCAACTCTGCAGCCTCCTCCACTACTAAAACCTTGACATGCAAACCTAGTACAGGCAGGAGCTTAAAACTGACTTTTACAATAGTTTGTCTGCCTTAAAAATACTGAGTTAGAAAGTCCAGGAACTCAGAAACTGTTCTCTCTTTCTAGTCTTAGATAATTCAACTGTTGTCAGTTATATTTTTTTTCAGCTAATCTGGGTCTTGTGAAGATAAAAAAGACTACATAAGTGGAAAACAGGCCTATAAATATTAAAATATAAAAATTAAAAAATCAGTATTTTTAGATTATATGACTAAAATATAATACTTCAAAAGATAAACAGATACACAATTAAAACTAGATAATCAGTGAAATGCACCAATAAAATTAAAATTACTGTCACAATTTCTCCTAGTTTTAATTTTTTTTTCATATACAAAACTATGTATTACTGATAGGAAAAGAACAAAATTCTGAAACAAAGTAATTCCAATTTAAAGTCATCTAAATTTGAAAAGATTTTGAAGGAGTTTGGTTTTCAATCTCAAAAATAAACAGAACTTTAAATTAGTAGCAAAAGCTCAACATAAACTTTTATAATAGAAATTATCCAGTTCATAAACTCCTTATTTATTTAAACATCTGTATGAATCTGACTGTTGTTACTTTCAAACTACTGAGAAAAAGTCCTCCTTAGAATATTCCATATTCTAGCAAAATATTCCAGAAATATGTTCATGTTGCCCAAATTCACCCCTCGTAAAAGCTCGGGGGAGCATAACGGCTAACAGAATCTTACCAGAACAGGATTATTGGGAAGAGACTTAAAATAACCTGGCAAATCTCATAACTGGTGGTGAAAGACACTTAGTCTAAATGACGATGCTACACCCAGCAGCAATACAGGCTCGGTTCCCTACTGTGGGATCACTATGCCCTCCTTTTCATTATCAGTCCTGCTACATGTCACCCTGCAGGCCTGTCCCTAGCAGGGGGCACGGTGACCCCCCCGGCCTTGCTCACCGTCGGTGGAGCAGCCGCTGGTGCCGTCGCTGGAGCAGTAGCGCATCTCGATGCGCTGCCGGCCCACCTCCAGCAGGTTGGGGTCGGGCAGGCGCGCCTTGCACGTGTACCGGAACCGCTGCTCGTAGTGACCGCCGTTGTCCGAAATGTTCACCGGCGTCCAGGGCGTCCAGGGGGTTGTCTTCTTTAACTCTGGGCAGGCATTGGTGTTACAAGGCTGGTACTCCTGAAAGAAAAAGGCCGTCATAAACATAATGATCAAATAGGACCTTAAAAACACCCCAGAAACACTCAAACAGACAAAAAGACAACCCTTCAAAAAAAAATCTTCTGATATGTTTTCAACATTTTCAATAGCATTGATCATCAATGAACTTTTACTACCAGTCTCATGCTGAAAGTTTTTTTCAGCTTCTATGCAAGCACACTGCGAAAAGCAATAATATGTAAGTGCAAATTAGATCTATCACACCCATAAAAACAGTAAATCAAACACTCTAAGAACCATAATCAAGCATATCCTTTATAAATTAATAGCCTCAAGTAAGGTTGAGCTAAATATGCTAAAGCTTTTAATTAAAAAGAACTCTGATACACTGCAAGTAATGGCACAAACCAGCAAATAATTCCTTGGTAACATCTAGTGGCATATGAATAAGCAAACCGCTGTCCATTTTGTATATTTCTTACATAATTCAAAAGGGACAACAGATAAAATATGTTTTATATTACAGTTTCTGGCTCCCTGAGGTGCATGTTACTCATAGCTCCAGAACTGCTAAACCTATCTTCAGAAGCAAATTCCCTGTGGAGTGATATGCACTAAAAGGAACAGATGACATTAAAAAAAAAAAAAAAAACAAAACAAAAACAACAATGTAGAATTTGCCAGTATGCTCAGAAATGTAGACTTCTCAGTATTTTCAAGCCCCACAAACTATGTCTTCTGATGAGTATCATCAAGGTCTGTAGGTCCTGTCTATTCATTTTTCAGAACAAAATATACTCCATCTTATGCAAATTCTTTGTAAAATACATGGATGAAATTAAACACCCATTGAATATCAAAGTAAATTTGGATTGACAAATGATTAAAGAGGAAAAAAAATAGGCACCAGTTGGAAAACTTTTAAATTTTCTCTCTATCTCCTGCCTGTTAACAGAGGCAAAAAGAGCTCCCTCTGAAAAGGAGCCTACTAAAGTTTGTAATTCCACTAAATACTAAAAAATAAGGAAATAAATAATGGTTTTATCATATAGCACAACCTCGTTTTTCAATAACCTCTACCTCATCTGATACTACCACGTTCCAACAAGAAATAGATTACCTGCTCCTCTCTTTCCTGTGGTGATAATGTCCTTATTATCCTCATATTTTCCTCAGTCCACTTCCTCTTCTCATAGATAGTTTAACTTATGAATATATGCAATTAGGTTTAGAGCAATCACTTCCAACCCATATGTTAATTTAAACCCTGTGTTGCTAATTCAAATCTAAAAGAAGCTTATTGTCTGAAAGCCTCTTTAATTATTCCATCTGTCAGAGTTGGAAAAAAAGTTCCCCAGAAATCCCTGTCCCACTAACACAGCAATACACTGGAGAACTCATCATTATGTTCAGGATTCTCAAGTTCTGAGGCCACAGGGACTTGTGACATCATTTTGCTTTCACTGTTTTTTGTTACTTCAGAAATAAAGAGCTCTTAGCCCAAAGGCTTCAGCTGGACTACTGAAGCCCTCCTGGGGGCTGTGCAAAGTCCTTTCCTAACTTAAAACCTGCTGATCCCTTCTGTGGTGACCACAAGTCATACTCAGGCATCATCTAGGAAAGATGATCAACTTTTCTGGGATCTGAGTGTCAGCCTGGTCTGGTTTTTGGCTCAGAGGACAGCAAAGAACAAGCAAACTCTCTGGTCCTAGGTACAACAGGAGAAGTATTTTCTCTATGCCTCCTCAGGAGTTAATTCTTTAAATCAGGTATGTTTTAGACTTAGGACAGAACATTTATGACTGTTCTCCTTGCAGCACATGAACTGTAAAAAAAAAAGAAATCATTAAATCTGCCTTTCCTTCTCCTTTTTTTTTTTTTTTTTCTTTTGAGACATCTAGCACTGATGAGTCTATCACCTACCCAGATCAGCTGTTCTGCTATTTAGTAATCTGCAAAGTTAATAAATTGCAGATTAAAATGAGGCTGCATTTTCCCCTTAATTTAATTTTCCAGTCAGTGAATTTTGCTGTGCATTTATCAATGATGCTGAGAGTGTTTCTTGTCCCAAACCTACAAAAAAAATTTCATGCCCAAGTACCCTACATAATGATAAACTGAGCTCAACTTGTTAAACCTACACAGGATTTAAAACCTGATCTCCAAGACCTGTGCACCCCAATGTCTTCCATTTGTGCTATTTCCTCATTTTTCTTAAGACCGGACACCAAAATTTGACTTGTCATTCTAGAAGCAGTCTCATGAATACAGCATGCAAAAGCAATCATCACCCCATTTGCCTGACAATCTGACTTTATTATGCACATTATTGCATTAGTGCTTTTTCCTTCCACAACATTGTACAAAGAATCTAAGAAGACCAAATTATCTTTGACAACCTGTCCTTTTCTAAATCACTGCTTAACAACTACCTATAGTTTTTATCCCACACAAGAGGCTGTTAGTATTTGGCAATATTTAAATATGTTTTATTAGCTTCTGCAATTATCTAACATATTATTTACTACCTCATCAATCTCTGTCCTGCTCAAGCTTTACTGAAAATGTCTTATATCACTGTCTAGACTGTTGATAAAAATGTTAAGTGCTATTGACCCAAGAACTGATTTCAGGCAGACTCTGCTAGACATATCCCAGTAATTTATATCTGCTCATCGACACCACATTTTTCAATTTGTCAATGAACCAGCTTTTAATCCATTTAACATTTGTCACATATTTCAGTTTTCTGAATCAAATTATTTTTTGTTGCAAAGGTAAACGTCTTGGAAGAGGAGATGTGCTGTATTACTTTCAAATATCTTGAAACCCAAACTCTTTTTTATTAGTAAGTAAGCAGGGGAAAAAATCAACCAGTACAGTAGCTACTACAATGTTTATTTCAATATAGTCACAATAGTCCAAAAGTTTTGGTTCTTCATTTGCTATTGATTTCTGTACTGATATTTTTCAGTCAAAACCAAAAGCTGCTAGAAATATGAGGGCTTTCCTTATTAGAAATGGCATAGAAAGGTCAGGGTCATGTAAACTAGAATATATGAGGTGTGTAATGAACCCTTTGTCAAATACATATAGCTAGTAGAAGAAGAAGTTAATTTAGTGCCAATGTACTGAATGTTGCTTTGCTAACACACTTCTGAGATGAACATGTCAGTTCCCTCACTTCTAGAAAGACATACTGCCAGTGCTCAGTATGCTTCAGGATGTGCAGCCCCTTCATACACCCTGACAGAGAGCATTGTCCTATGCTGTTACTAGCAAAGAAAGATGTTCCTGAAGGATGTCTGTGAAGACCATTTGTTAGTTTTTCCTTTTTTTTTTGCTTGTTGCATAGCTTATATGAAAGTTTGTCTGCTGTCATGCTTGTAGATTCAACCACCGGATAATAACCATGAAAGGCTCAAAAAGTTGGGGCAAACAAAAGTACATATAGTTAAATCAGAGAATATTCACAGCAGTAAATAACCTCTCGAAGAAGAAAATCACAGCACTATCTCCAGAATGGATGACTCCTTGGAGCTCTGGCACTAATAATAACCTGGCAGATCCCACTGGCTGCTCTCACAGACAGCGAGTGCTGCGCTGACTACCATGTCTGCCACGAAGGAATCAAAAACCACAGGGTGCTTGTTGAGAGCATTGATGTATCTGATGCTGAAAATCCTGGTAAAAGCAGAACAATGAACTTGCTCTGAATTGCCTCAGATGTGGATGTGAGGAAATGGGGAGAGAAAAGACGTAGTTCAGAATATGCATGGATATTTTAAGTGCTGCTAGCATGAAGATATTGTCTAATGGGAAGGATTTGAGAGGGAAAAGAGAAGGAATATGGAAACTTACACCTCTGCTTGGTTTATCCTCCTCTTATCACCTTGTGCAATGCTTGAATGATTTACCCAAGAGGGATTTCATGAATATGGTCTTCTCCAAAGCAATTTTACCAGCTAGAATTATGGGCACATAAAACAAGTAACCCCTTGGAAGTCTCAGATGAAACACTGAGGTCTCATCTCAGTGGTAAGATGGAGCTAGAAAAGCAATGAAGAGCTCTGCTTCAATAGTGCTGCTGAGAGGAACTGGGACAGCAGCTGCTAAACTCCACCTCTGACATTCCACATGGACTGAAGGAAGAGATGGGGTCAAGCTCTCCTGGGGGATTCTCTAGATACGCAGAGAAATATTTCAGGGGCTCAAGTGATGTGTTATGCACATTAGTCCTTAGTACCTTAGAACAATAATTACTTGAGGCCATTTATAGACTCCAAAAATATAATTGCAATAGTTCAAGCTTAACCACATTCTCATAGCTCTCTTTTTAAGTTGCTCTAAAACTTGTTGTCTAATTCTCCATATTGTGGCTTTTAGATTAGACTGGATTTAGCCAGTGGAGATAGTTGAATTTAGACCTGGCTATACCTGGTAAAGATGCACTAAGACTTGTGAAGACTAAATTTTAGGAGGTAACTTAACATTGATTGTTTTTTGGACATCATTGGAAATTTTACATAAATAAATAAATACATAGCTCACAAAATACATGTCTATGAAAATGATAAATAAAAAATTGTCCTGAAGAATACTGGTAGTAATACAAGAAAAGGCATCATAAATTAAAACGATAATTTGGAATCATAACATATTTGGAATCATAGATAATGATTAAGCTATTAAGCAGCTACCTTGCTTCTCTCCTCAATAGTATCCCCTAGTATTTTTGCATAATGGAAGAAGGATATTAACATCATGTTTTCTCCCAAGATTTATTTAGAATTATTTGGTTACATTATTTTAGAAAAAGACAAATGAAATGTAATGTAATTTCAAACTAGAGGGGTATGTTGTTAAATACCACTGAACAAAACAACAAAACTCACTGTTTTCTCCTTGAGGACTTGGAAGTGACTTTTTTTTTTTTTTTTTTTTTTTACTTTTTTTTTGCCTCTCACAAATACTTCAGCCAAATTCCTAAAAATTCTGAGAATCTCTGAGATTTTTACTCCTAACTTAAGTTTGATTTTAACTAACCAAAAAGCATGATACTCTGATATCTCCCTAAAAACTAGACCAAAATATTATTTACATTTGAAGTACAATTTTTTTCATTAAAACCAGAATCCAGATAGAGAGTTCTATTTCCCATGTATCTGTTTATGTTGCAGAGGGATTTCTCCTAAGAAGATTTTGTTTCTTTGATGCATATAGTATGTCTATGTGGAATGCATTTCTTTAGTTCTCATCTGAGTTTTTCTTTCTCACCTGTCAATGTGACAGACAAAGCAGCTAAACCAACATTGACAGTGCATTAAAATATTTTCAGTTCATGAGTTATCTTTTATGATTGTCTTTCAATATATTGCATTCATTCTCAAATATTTTTTGAATCACCAAACAATCCATTGATTAAAAAATACTTAGTAATTTTTGCTTTTTGTTCCATTATGCTAAACTTCAATTCGAATAGCCCAAAATAATTCTTCAGGTATTAAGACAGAATCAGTGTCGCTGATTCATAGATGGAATGGTGTAGAATGTCAGTCACCTGAGATAGGACAGGGCTGTAAGACATGAGAACCTCAGTCTCTCAGTCTCTGAGTTTGCCACAGCAGTAGGTAATTAAAAGAAAGGATAGCTCTCTCATGCAAGCAAAACAAAGGCCAAACCGAATGCAACAGGGTAATAAAACTCCAAAGAAAAACAGTTCCCATGTAAAGGGAACCTTGTTTACACGTCAAAATTTAAGTTTCCTGAAGGACTTATACACCCTCTCTCTCTCCAAGAACCAAAAGATAGATAAAATTTATCTTCCCGTGGTTGAAAAACACACAGAAAAATCACTAACTGAACTTTAAAAAAGAAATTGTTCATTTATTTTTACTACAGAAATGTAAAGTCTTGTCTATTTAAAGAAGTGTTTTCAAAACAAAACAAATAAAAGGCAAGTCCCTGATCATATTTCTATTTATTCCACAGTTTAAAAAGCCAGGTTCTTCAACCAAAAACCATTCGATACACCTTATCTGAATGCAATTTTGCTGCTACAATAGTATTTCAAAAGCATGACATGAAAGAGCACTCAAACCCCCTTAATTTCAATCCATTAAACAGAACATCTTCTACCCTGTAAATTTCACAGCCATACCTGGAAAACAAACCCTTAAAGAATTTCTGAGATCTCCATTGCATTTAACCACACTTAGACATCCTGGTTTGTAGGCAGTGTTTTAGCTTCAGTTGACATCCACAGGAGGAGTTCCACTGATTCCAATGGAACAAGGACGGCCGAGACTACTGCTCACTGCAGATGCAATCCTGCAGCAGTGTAAATCAGGGTAACAAGTTGTGTTTTTAAAAATATTTTGATGGATAGAGGGAGGAAAATAAGTTTCTTCTGATCCAAAAAGATGAGGCTGCAAATATTGACTGCACACAACTTTTTGTTTCAATTTTGTGTATTTTAAAGAAAAGAATTGGAAAGATCCCCATTGTTGTAAAGGGCAATTTAAAAGGAATTAAAGGCTGGATTTGGATCTCTTTTCCCTGGAGGAGTCCAAGCCCTGTGGGCAGATCAGTGGATTAGGACAGTTCAGGACTCAAATCCTTCCTACATTCAATATCACTAATTTTACTTCGATAAGGAAAGTTCCTACTTTCATCACCTCTTCATAAATCCATCAGCTTTTGGAGTGAACAAAGCCACCACTTTCCTTTTTCTGCCAGCCATTTGTGTAACTGCCGGCTCAAAAGCTACATTTTATGGAAAACTCATCAAACTTTTCTGAAGGAAAATGCTACTACTAAAAATTACTGTCTTGCAGGTAAGTTGCTGCTTAGGAGATTGGTGTCCAGGGGTCATTTTCTCCAGTTCATAGTCAGGAATCTTATTGTAAATTCCACCTTTTCTGTAGTTTTGTATGCAGTTTTACAATCTGGCACATAATAAACATGCCTCTTGTTTTAGCAGCTCCACTGTGAGGTGGGAACCACAAAAAGTGGGCAATGAGAAGCTGGGGATGTCACCACTTGAACCCAGTAAAAATTTGAGAAAACCTGAAGGGCCTGTCAGAGGACTGAGGACTCAATCATTTTTTGCCCTGAGTGTTGTCATTTAGACTGCTGCCAAGAAAGGAAGAATAAAATATTACTGACCTGATGGAAACAGAACACACAGGACCATGAATAATCAAGGCTATAATGCTGAAGGGTTTGGACATGAAGTACAAATGACTGCATGGATTTACCAAAACTGACTCAAAAGTGATTTCTATATTGCCACACAGTGAAGGCCTCAACTGCAGTAGGAAAGCCAGGACCAGAATCTGAATAACATCATGACAAGTAGACGGTGAACTATAAATATCATTAAAGGTAAATGATGTGTTGCTTGTAAATGAATCAAAATTAATCTTTCTGCTTTTACAATCAGCATGTAAATAGCAGCCTTGAAATACATATTTATAAATTTAATTATAAAGAGAGGGAATTCAATTTTACCTTTAAAACTAGGAATGTGCCATTTGAGAAGACCAGGAAAAGAGACATAGCTTCCCTGATCACTCGGTACTTTAGAAGTGGGGAAAAAGAGGTTGTTCAAAATTCCATTTTGGAAGGTATGATCAATGAGTGGGTAAAAAAGTGAGTTTCTGCAGCTCAAGGAGTTGCCACCCAGCTGGGTCATGTTCATGATCTGTGCATGTGGCCTCATTCATTACAAATGCAAATGCAGAGGAAGGAGGATTAAGTCAGATGGAAAACGTGTGATTTATTTTGCTGTAATAACTCAATTGTTTGCAATTAGTTTCAAACACTCTTACTGAGAAGCTTAACATTTTTAATGTAGGCCCTATAATTCCTGACAAAAATCTTCTAAATTGCTGAAACAGTTATTATTAACTTAAACTATATTTTTTAAACTGCTGGAAATCATGGCTATCCAAGTATTTATTAACTGAGAGTAAGAATTTTAGGAGATAATCCAATAGTCAGAAAGGCATAAAAAGGCTGTCAACTCATCAGTTTTAGAGAGTGCTGCTTCATAATCACTGCAAATCTGTTATCACTCTTAAATTACCTTCATCTCATGTTTTCTTTCATGTAGGTTTCTAGAAAGACAAAGGGAGCTATGTTCTTGTTGTAAAAGGAGATCCCTAACAACAAATTTTTAAACATCAGAAGTGGAAGAAAATCTGAAATTTCAATTTCCACAGGCAAAGCCAGAGTTATTTGGCTACTTTGTGACCTGGAAAAAGTTTGATTCTTAGATACCTGATGCTTAGATTCACCCAATGCTAGCTACAATATTTGCTAATGCGGCAAAATGGCTCCTTTCTTTAACAAGGCAGTTTCAAATTAGGCACAACCTAAAGTAATCCTTGAAATCTACATATTGAGGACACATGTACTTCCATAATATTTGAACCTGAAAAATCAACTGTGTGAAAAGCCTGCTGCCAAGTAATGCAGAAAATTAAAACAGTAATTATTGTTTTATATCCATCCAGAGATCATTCTTTCAGATACTTATTAATTTATCCTCAATCATTCATTATATACTCAGTGCAGCCTTTTATTACAAGTAATGCTTTTACCAGCCTACAGTATATAATTGATCTTATTTTCTGCAACAAGACAATCTTTTAGGTTCAGCTGAACTATCACATTATAGGATCAAAATCTGAGGGGAAAAAATGCAGCTGCTAATCACTGGTACATCAAAACTGACCTGATAGTGTGAAAGTATTAGGTGCTTATGCAACCATTTAGACAACAAGCATTCAAACACAGCTCATTTACTTGTTTTTTGGGGGTTTTCTCACATTAATTATAAAGATTGATAAATTGTGTTTTATTAAAAAATAGAAGCAAAATTTGAGAAAACTAAATTTGGGAAGAGTTGAAGCCTGGTTTTGCTTTGAAAAGCTGATTATCATAACATTCTTACTGTTTTTTTCATTTGAAGGATGACTTAAGTGATAGACCAATCACTGGAGGGGAAAAATCCAATAACATCACCACTCCTGAGATAACACTTAAAATGTTAGAGCAGTTACTAAGTAACAAATATGTAAGTGATGGAAATGTAAAAACTGAATAGATGAGGAGCAGTGAACTTTAATTCAGAGTTGCCAGTCCAAACCTAGGAGCTGCAGTAAAAAGAAGTGCTTGCTAAAATGTGTTAAACTGTGGAAATATTTAAACCCATTGGAAATTGATTTAGTCACAGAGCCACGACAGGTTCAGAGATTTTTAACACTGCACTTTCTGATGAGGTGGTAGAAAGGCTGTGATCTGCACTTCTGAAAATGAAGTCACTTTGTAAAGGATCAGAGTACGGATTTGGAAGCCCTGTGAAGGTTGCAAAACACAGTTGCCAGATCCATCCAGCACCAGACGGTTTTTATGTCATCTTCAAAAATGCCAAATACCAGAGATTTCCAATCTACTCAGAGGAAATTCAAAGATGGAAAGTTAATGTGCATATGAAAATCCATATCTTCATAGCTCAAAGGCCACTCCTCTGTATGTAAGTGAAAGGAGAGAAACAAATACAACTCCTATTCCCCAAATTATTTTACAGCAATGTTGACAGACTGGACACCACCTGTGGCAAATAGAAGGCAGGTAAAAAAAACAACAACAACATTGTGCTATAAACATCTTTTTCAAGCCTTGACCAAGGCTCATGGAAACAAACCGAACCAAAAATGCACTTAAGCACAATTTACTACTTTATCATAAGACAAACATCTGCCTTTCTCCAGGGCAGAAGTTACAGCTGAGCTGACAGATGTGACTGTGGGCCCACACCTCAATCACTGCTGCTACAGTCAAGTAGATAAACACAGAATCATCTTCAGCTATAGCTTGTAATCACTCGGACAAGAAAGCACTGCAACCAAAAATCCAACATATTCATTTCTGCCAGCTCTGCTATGACCTTTAGTAAAGGCGGACACCTGAGCTACTTAAATTGCTGAAATAAGCATCAGTTTAACATGTGTTAGAGCCTCTGGCTATGTGGGGAACAAAAAAAAAAAAACCACAAAAAACACACAAAAAAGGAAAAAACAATGAAAATAATCACATAAAATTTTACAAGTTGCTGATTGAAAAGCAGAAACACAGGAACAGATATTTGAAAACTATGCCTCCAGTTGTGCTAATAAATATAAATTAAAATTACCTACAAATTTTCACATTTGTGCTTATCATGCTCAGTAAGAGAAGTTGCATAGACAATTATAAATACACAACTGTCATTTCCTCATGAATAGGTATTAGTTTCTCAAATCATGTATACTTAACACAGGATACAATTTCCCAAATATATGGCTCTGTTGCCACTAAATGCTGTGGGTTATCTCACCTAGTTTTCAATCTGTTCTAAAAGCATGTGGTTCTCTCACATGGCCTTTGACATATCTTCACTATAACTTTCATCCAGGAGTTCACACCCTCTCTAGCTTCCCAACAGCAACACATGTCTCTGTTTAGGCAAATCTGCATCCTTCCTTTGTATCTACCAAGGGTGCCTGTCATTTTTCAGAATCACATCAGAACTGAACCTCCTGTTTCACATTTTCAATTTAATTTGTGCCAATCTAAAAACCTCCTTATAAATCAATGTCTCTCATACAACACTTTTTATTTTTAGATATTAAAATGCTCTTGGTTTTAAATAAAGTTTATTTACAAAGCATTTAATTTGTCTACGTTTAATTTTTGAAACCCTGTCTGCAAAGAAAACGCTTTTTGATCTTCAGCCAATTCTTGGTAAGACAGATGTTTCTGAGGAAGAAAAAAAGCACTACTCATCTGCTGACTTGATATTATGTTCTGTTTTCAGTATGAGGAAGACACAGCAAAAATAACTGTGGGATTCCTTTAAATGTCCTCAAATAGGAACTGTTCTGTAGGTGCCATGACCCTGGCGTAAAACAGATCAGGTTTTAATTGACAATAGCCTGTGTGTTTCAGCTCAGGATTTCTGAACACTATGGTCTGCTGCTCTGGGGAAATTCCTTAGGATTAAAGCTCTTTCATTTTACGCCTTGTTTGATGTCTCAGCAGAAAGGCTAAGCGTGTATAGGGGCAAGGTGGCACAGCTAAAGGCATTGAAGTCAGAAGGTTAATGAAGAAAACAAAAGGAGAAGGAGATTATAGACGGTAAAAAAAATCATAGGAAAGAAAATACTGTGGTAATGAAAATAAACTGACCAGGAACAGAGTCTAGTTTCCTGATAAAACTAAATCAAAGTAGAGTTCAAATGGAGCATTTTATGAGTTTCAACAAGTTGGATGTATAACAATATATTTTCTTAACACAATACTCATGAGAGCTCTTAAAGAAGGACTTTACTACTTAATGTACACACAGGACCCTTATCTTCTATTTATACACAGCTATGCTCATTTCAGTCTGGTTACAAATCAAATTTCTGCATGCCAGCTCTGCCCCATTTCTTGATATAATATTCACATAAACTCATTTAGAGACGGAAGAAAAAAAGGAGATGAGCAAGGATTGATTCACAGAGCAGTGATCAAATTGGACAGAAAAAAATCCTCAGTTTGTCAGTGAATATGACATCTACTAAAATTTTTCTCTTCAACACACCAGAAAAGGGACATAAACAGCTAAAAGCTATAAGAGTTGGGTTACTGCCAGAGACTGGAAAATTTAACTGTGGCACATGCCTCCAGCATGCTGAGGCTGCAGACTGCCATTGGCTACTTAGGAATGTTGTGCCAGCTTATCAAAGCAATATGAGAAAAACTTCTTGGAAAAAAGGGATGGGTAATACATGATGTTGTATTTCTAATATTCCTAGCAATATGGGGAGGCCTTACTGCCTTCATAACTGTGGCTGGAATATACAAGTGAAACTCACGTGACAGAATTTTAGCTCAGGATCAGGATGGGTGCCCTGAATTTACGCTGTATGGTTTATAAGACAGGTTTCACTTTGACCAGTCTGTAAGCATACCATCAACTCACCATCATTTTCAGGACAATGACATTAACAGCTGAAAAATATAAGTGTTACTGTTACTATTTTCTTAAAAAAAGACAAGTTGCTCTGTATAAGCATTTTGTACTCACACTGTGATTTTAAATTTGAAATGTTTGGCCAGTTATAAACATTTTGGCCTATCAAATAAAACTTTTAAGGTAAGTTTGATGAGAACTACACTGCTGAAGCAGTTTAATCCCTGAAGGACTGCACTGTGGAAGGGACACATGCTGGAGCACTTCTTCAAGAAATGCAGCTTGTGGGAAGGACCCAAGTTGAGTAAGTCAATGAAGAGCTGTCTCATGAGGCAGGAGCAGGGAAGGACTGAGGAGTTCTACACCTGAGGAGGAAGGAGCAACAGACATGATGAACTGACCTCAGCCTCCATGCCCATGAAGTTTAGACTGGAAAGAAAGGAGAAGTAGGGGAAAGTTTTTTTATGATTTGGTATTAAATCTCATTACCTACTCTAATTTGACTGGTAATAAAATAAAAGAAACTAATTTCCCCAGTCAAGTCTGTTTTGCCCACGATGGACAACCTAGAATGAGATCTCTCCCTGTTCTTATCTCAGCCCAAGAGCCCTTATTATATTTTCTCTTGTCTGCCAGGATGAGGTGCCAACAGAGCAGCCTTGGCATCCAGCAAGCTTCAGTGCATGACACGGCAGAGGTGCAAAGGTAGCCTGAAGTTGTACATACACCAAGAGAAAATTATAGCTAAAGATTTTTGTGTTGTGGGTTTTTTTTTTTCTGATTGGATAAGCTGGTAAAGCAACCTTCTCTCTGCCAGCCTTCTCTGATATTCAGGAATTTGTCACCAAAATATAGAAGTTCTCAGGAAAAGAAAACTTTCAAAGATCAGGCAACACCAGTAAGACCAGCAAAGGTAGACAATGGGCCAAAATAGGTAGTACAGGAAGTCTACTTTATTCTTACTTTTCCTTAAGAAGCCTAGGAAAAGATCCTTAATTGGGAGGTAATGATACTGAGGTGTTTGCATACCCACAAGAAATTCTTAATGTGACTATGTAAAATAAAAGCAGTTACAGCTAAATAAATTCCACTAATAAGAAAATGTATGTGTTTGATAGGAATTTGGGGATGAAAGTGTGAGGGTGCAAGCAGTCCCTGGGATCCCAAGTAAGGGAAGCAAAAAGATGACAGAGTGGAATTTTCAGTAATCTTCATGCAGGTAAAATTCTCACAGATCCTCAAAGGGAAGGCTCAAATGTGACTTCCTAAATGCTAATCCACTTACTTACACTGTTGCAGTTTTAAAAGAGTACAAGAAATGGTATATCTTTTAACTTTAATTCTGCAATTCATAAATGTGTTTATGTGGGACATAAGTTTTGGTCATTTTCTAGTACATCTCAACACAGTGGCTTCTCATCAAGGCATAGGTGTTTTAGTAAATATTTTAGTATCAGTGATGATGAGGTACAGAACATGCTGTTCAGTTAAGGCTTAGTTTATAAAAGCAATCACCCTGCAGACACTGAACCGTATATGAGCTCTCTGTCTTAATGGATCCCAGTACTATATGAAACCTAAGCCATTCAACCCATTTTGTACCAGAGAGAGGCATGAGAGAGATGCCTAAAATAATTTCAGGAGGCAGGAATAGTACATGTAAGCTTACTAAGGATTTATTTAAGGTGTACAAAATCATGCATCATTTCCCAGCTTTCTTACTCTTAACATCAAGTATTACTTGGAAAAATTGCTTCAACAGATGCTATTTTGGAATAGAGCTTTTTAATTTGCCTTCTTTCTTTTACATTTCATACAAGCAAAATAATATTTTGTAGCTGTTTTGCCACCTAAGATTGCCTCTCTGTCACTCCATGTTTAGACAAGTCTGTGAGAAGTCACAGCTTTGAAGTTGTTTGTTCCTTAAACTCTAGCTGGTATAGCCAAACCACTTCTTAAATTATTGAAGTGGTTTTTTTTAAATCTCATCACAAAGGAAAAAAGTTAATGTGATCACTCTGCAGGATGACAAAGAAACTATCTGATTTTGCAAAATGGAAAGTTCACTATATGTTTCCTTTGAAAGAATCTGTGACAGATGCAACAGGGTAATTTTTTATTTTTAAACAAGGATCCCAGAAAGAATCAGTCCAACGTGTCAGGGCTTTCTCTCGCTCAGGCAAAAAGACATTTCATTCTGTATGTGTGAATGTTCCAAAGAGCATTTAGTTAACACTTGAACACAGGATCTGTAATCATACGGCTGTTCACATGTCTCAAAGACACAAAACATCACAGAAAATGCAAACTAGTTTTTGTAGGATTCAGTGACATTAGAACTCAAGATATAAATCATTCAGTATTTCAAATCAAATGAGAATAACATCCTCAAATGCTTTACATGCCCATCATTCCTTCCATCAATTTAGCCTCACAGAACAATTCTTAGCACAGGAGGAAACTGAGTGAGCTACAAGAACAACATCTTCTGCTAGAATAATACTAAGTGTGATCATTACACCCTAAAGTTGTGGTTTATCTGAAGAGATCCTTTCTTCTAGCAGGAAGGATAAGTGGGTGCAGAGATTGCTTGAATTTCTAACAAACAAAGCAATTCCTTGCTAGAGGGTCACATGGATTCACATCACGACAATTTTAGATTTCCTTGAGACTCCTTTAATGAGGTCCCATGAGTCCCTTTCATACACTGAAGATTAATAATTTTAAAAATATATATAATTTTAGGCAGGGCAGCTTAAGAAAAGTGATGAGAAGGAGAGCTGTGTATTTTATATTTACTTTAATTGATAATGAACAGAAGCATCTGGCTCAGAGGAGCTTTTGATCAGAACAGCAACATGTAATGTTAAGATTGTGTAGTTTTATCAGTACACTGTATCATCTTCTTTTTGGCAAAGTGAAAACAAATGTGATGCCTGCCTGGCATCACAGCCAGTGAGATAGGAATATAAAACAGTTGCATTTGATCAAGGGAGTCTCCTACTAATCACCAGTTAAATGAGAATGTCTAATGTTCCCTAGCAGGACCAAAATCCCAGATGTTTCTTTATTTGCCCACAGGATAAGGCTACTAGCCTAGCACTAAGAATCATAAGCTCAGGACCTAAGTGATTTATTCTAGTGGATGTGAAGTCTACTGCATAAAATCCAGAGACAGCTACCCCAACCCTTAGTTGAAATGGGATTTCTGAAACACTGATGTCCGTATTAAGAGATTCGGGGTTGCAAATCCCCATGTTTTGTTTTCTTTTCATGGGAATGGCAAGTGCCATTAAGTTGCCTGAGGGGCCCCTCTTGCATTCCAGCATGAATTGTCCACCTGAAGCCTAAGGATGACTAAACCACTATCATGCCTCCTGGCTTTGTAGCTCAGTAAATAGGGAGTAAGTGCTGTTTGTACCAGGCCACAGGTTTTGCATTAAGCTAACAAATAGGCTAACAGGTGTGCTGGGCTGTGCCTAAGCTTGGGTTGGTTTGCCTGAAGATTTGTTTTTGCAAGCAATAGCAATTATCTAATTACCAGATCTCTACTACCTGCTTTAACTTTTCAACAGCTCTGTTATAATTGTGTGATGTAATGCCTACACCAATATGTATATATAACTACTGGGCATTTGTACCATGTAGTTACTGAGAGCAGAAAGACTTATTAGACTTCCTTAATAAAACACAGCACAAAGGAAGCTTTGAAAGAACTGACAGAGAGCAATACCTGAGGCCCAAGGCCCATAAACATCTCTGATGGCCAATTACTGGTCATCAAATGAGCTCAACCTCAGGAGCAAGGTCAGTCAAGCCATTCCTGTTAAGCCTTGGGGTAGCAGAGAGAACAAAGAGCAATCACCCAAAATATGTAAAACACATGTTATGTGGTAAATTAAGCTGCAAAATGGACATGCAAATCAACAAACAATAAGCAAGCTGTGAAGCCTCTTAACACACGTAAAAAAGTTCTCAACCATGTCCTAAACTGAGAAAAAAGAAATCACAAACATCAACATCATACTTCTGGCCAAGGGCTCAGGATACTGACCAGCTCCTGTAAACCCAGCCCCAGACTGAAACCATCAACCCCATATCGAGGAGCAGTCAAACAGCAGAGAAAGGTAGAGGATAAAGAGTTTGTGTATTTATGTTACCTGCATGTAATTGAAATTATTTGATAAGGCTGTTATAAATGTAAGAAACACTAAGACTGTAATCAGACTAAGATTAAGTTCTTGGCTTCACACAAATGGTATATCCTTTTTTGCCTGTAACAGGATTACAAGTGTTAGTAAATAGGTGGGAATCCAAGCAGTCTGTTCTCTAACTTAACTGCAACAAATTTCTCATAAAATACTTCACAGTTAAGAATATTTCAAATATTCACGTGCAGCTTTAACTCTACTATTGTTACTGGACCCTGTAATGAAGCAATTAAGTTTGCAACTTAATAATTTCCTTAAATCTAAACAAATAAATCATATTTCTTAGAGGTAATTGTGATTAAGTCTTTACCAATATCAACCAACTTATGCAGCTTGTTTACCACTGGTATCTTTGAATTCAGAACCATGAGATGAGAAAATATGAAACAAAAATCCAGATGCTCTATATCTAAGCTCTGTTTGTTATCGTGTGCTATCAGCAAAGACCTATGAATGTCAAGGCCTGATTGTGATTATACAGTAATTATACTCATCTGATATAGAGGGTGGAAATAGGACTGTTAAATGGAAATCTCTTTAGAATAGAGCCCCAGGAAAATAATGAGAACTACTGAAAAGGTTTGAAATTTGTTTCTCAGTACATGGATACTTTCCTAACAGTCTAGGAATTGTTTGAGGCAGAGATTGACCTTCATATTTTTTTAATTTCTTGTAATTTTTTTTCCCACAGATCTTCAAACTTCCATTTTTATACCCTTTTCAGAAAAGAATTAAACTCAGACTTCTCATTCACACCATGCTACTTCAATATTGGAGTGGGAAAAAAATGTGACAGACAGGAATCCTCATCAGCATCAAGTCATAGAGAATATTGTAAATCAAAAATTAAGTTCTGAGCATGAGGCCTTAATCAGGTAGAGCTACTCTCTCATCTACAGGCAGCCAGTCATTAGCCTTTAGATTAGCAGAGGTGGGAAGGGAAGTTCTCCAACATTTCAAAGGCCATCAAAGGCTTAGGCAGCAGTGAGTAAAAAATGGTTTCCCCTTTCTTCTTTTATTTTTCTACTTCTCTGAAAGGAGTGAAATTATTTACTTTATTTGCTACATTTTGAATATCTACCATCTAATATTTTTTACCAACCAAAAAATGCCCAGGAAATTAAGAATTTTAGGTAATGGGAGGAGGAGAACAGCAATAAAGGTCCTGGCACAATTCAGCTCTGATTTCTTTAGTTCAGGACTTTGCTGTGACATAAGGAAGTGGTGAACTGTGAATCTGTAAAATGTATTAATATGGGTAAAACTGCATATGTCACACGCTATCTTTTATTTCACTTATGTCTGCCTCATCAATACATACTTTCAAGGTTTAATTGTAATTTTGAAACCATTAAAAAGATGAGCTGAATTTTAAAAAAAAAGTGTTGGGAATTCTTCCCTCAAAATTTGCAGTATTTTTGCATTAATTTCAGTACTTCAAATCCTTATATGGGCACTATCTGTCCTAGACACAATAAAAGTGCAAGAAAATGGAGACATAATAATTCAGAAAGTCAAGAAGATGCTCTTCCATGCAACAGGCATTACAATTCCTGCTCTTTGGTTCCAGATCTGAAAATAACAGCGTTGCTCTTAAACAAGCTCTTTAAGATAAACCTTGATGTTTTCTAACGTTTTGTTGTTTTTTGGGGGTTTTGTTTTGTTTTTGTCTAATCTGTCTGTGTAACCTGGAATACTGCCAATATGATTCAGAAGTCCTGTTCTGCAATGTTTTTAATTATAGTTGGGACCGTGCAGGACTTAGGGTGACTGTGATACAAATTGTATTGGTTATAATTCAGAGAAGACATTTATTCTTTACTGCTTTTGATGAATGGAACAAACCCAGGTTCAAGCAATTATTGGTATTATTCAAAGTATGAGAAATTAGAACAACACTTGAATTAAACCACTAACTGAAGCAGGTAAAGTCATTCTTTACCTAAGTAACCATTTCACAACAAAGTAGCTTTCATCAGGAAATCTAGATGAGCGTGAGTTCCCCAAAGACAAGCCTGATCCCAGCGGGACCAACAGTAATTCAGCCAAGAGCTCAAAAAATCCTTTTGGATATTTTTTAATCAGTTCCCTTTACCTTAGGCAGTCACTCAGACAAACCTGGATGAAGCTGCTCCCCAGCACACAGGGGTCTGATGTCTGTTTTGCACTCCCAACACAGCTATGCTACTGATTTTTACTAAAATTTTACAATACGCTCAACCACCATGTACATCAGCACCTACACACCTACAAACTACACATTTATAACCCAGAACATGCCACAGATATGCCTATATGTATATGGTACCTTCTGTAGCTTCAACACTAACTGGAAGTTTGATTCCACTGCAAGATTTTAATTGGCAAGTGTTAGAGGTGGCCTTTAAGGGCTTTCTGCTTTTCTGAAGTTCAAAACAGGTCTCCTGAGATGGTACAAACTCTCCAGCATTAAACCTTCAAGTTTCCTATCACAGAATAAGTGTATCACATCCTCATTTACCTCTAAAACTCACATCCAGAAAAACACTGAAAATTGCACTGTTTGTACAGTACACTTAAAAAATCTACAGACATATGGTTTGTTAACTTTAATTAATAGAATTGAACAAGCACACATCCATTTAGGAAAAACCCTTTCTTTATGAACTTGTATAATCCCTTCACCACTTAAGAACACCAACAAACAAACCACAGAGCACTTAATGTTTTTCCAAGGGAAATGCAGGGAAGGAATCAATTGGAACAGCTTTGTGTTCAAAATCATCTGTGAAGCATCAAAGTTATATTTGTTGGCATCTGTGCTCCAGCTGCGGGGTTTAGAGCTTTTTTCTTAATCACGTTCCTTATTCCAATGACTAAGTACTTGGTTCTGTGCATTTACAGAGTTGGAAAGTTAATTCATCAGGGACTGCTTATACTCCCACAGCCTTTAAAGTCATTTCCCCAGGAGAAGATGTCAAATCTGAAGCTTCAAAGGACTTCCTTTTTTTACTGCATTTGATAAGTGACAATTTTTAAAAATAAGCTAGATTAAAAAGAAAAAAATATATATACCCATTGAACTGTGTAGGGAGAAAAAGATGCCTAAACATTACAATTAACCAGCCAACAAACAAAAGCCCCTTGCATCCAATTCACAATAAATATCTCTTATGGCAACGTTAAACAATTTTGTAACTGTTTGGAATCCATTTATAAGCAAGTACTTATCTGTTTTAAAAAGCAGTCAGAATAACAAAAAGTCTGAGACTGGCTCAGTTATCCATGAAATCAGAAGAAGACTAAATTGACTTCACTGCCTTTTGGGTAAGACTCTGTTTTAGCAGTGACAATCAAGCACTAAAACCACTTTGTGTGTCAGTTTGTGACTGCATACAAAATATATTATGATTTTGAACAGCTACAGAAACCAAATGCTGTATTTCTTCCATAAATTTCAAAGATCATGGACTCTGAGTCCTCCTGTATGACCACCCTTAGGGTGGAAGTGTGTGGCTATCAGTGTGCAAGTGGGGGAGAAGAGGTATTTTGGGGGTCTTAAATGTAATATAACTGTTCAGTAGCTGCAAAAAGCAAGAACTCCGCTTTTAACCTTGACAAAGCAAATTAGGCTACTAGTTTAACTGCCCAAGGTTAAGAAATACGAATAAAATGACAAAAACACATATATTTTGGCTAAAAGGTTGTTGTTGGTTGTGTTTTTTTGTTGTTTTTTTTTTTTTTTTTTGTGTGTGTGTTTTGTTTTTTTTTTTTTGTTTTGTTTTGTTGGGGGGGTTGTTTTTGTGGTGGTGGTTTTGTGGTTGTTTTTTGTTTTTGTTTTGTTTTTTCTCCAGAAAAGCTTAAAAAGAATTTTCTTCGCTGAATTCTGCTGCCTTGAGAGGTGAGTCCATTCAAAAGAAAAGTATTATGGGGCTAGTCCCTGACCCCTCCTCTACAGTACAACTGAACAAAGAACATAGCTGGGTTCAGTATAACCATTAATGAGGGACCTGCAGAGGGATGTGACCCAGCAGAGCACTACAGCAGGGAAGCTCACCAGGGGCAGTGTTTTAGAGGCAGAGAGCAAATTTTTGCTGCCAATGAAGAAATCTGAGGAAAGGCAAAAAGAAATCATCAGAACTGAACAGCGGGGAGATAACACCACCCTTTGTTTTGGGTACAAACAGAGAATGAAGGGCAATAATAATGAATCTAGCATAATAAATGTAAAAAACATAATGAGAGAGGCCAGAAAAGAATTCAAGGAAGTACTTTGCGAAGTCTAAAGACTAAGATGGAGTCCTACTTCAAGGACATTAGGATCGGAAAGATTGCTACAGAGTCTGTAGGCCCAGTATATTGTGAAGGCATACAAGGGGTATTTAGAAATGACAAGACCACAGTAGGCTGTGTTAGTTGAAGACACAATGGCACAAATAGATAAAAAGAGAAAAAAATGTCACCAAAGAATGTAACTACAGAAGCAGAAATAAGAAAATTAATAGAAGCGACACACAGCTTCTTGCTTAAATTTACCTTTCTATTGAAAGTCTGGAAGATGCTAAATGTGACATCACTTTTAAAAGATACTTCAGAAAGTTCAGGGAAACTAAAAAAATGAGCATGAAATCTGAATTGGGCAAATTAGAGAAATCATAATAAAGCATGAAATTACTGGAACATGAACAAATATGATCTGCTGGAGAACAAAATTATATGCTTTTCTTTTCTTTAAAAGGAAGCTATGAACCAATCAGAACCTCTGAAGGAGTCAACAAAATTATGGGTACAGGTGGTAAGCTGATTCAGTTTACTTTGAATTCAGAAAGACAATTCACAATGTATCTCAAAGGAATTATTCCTTCTTAGGACACCTGCAGCCACAAGCTAAACAATAATCTATTATGCTTTCACAGATAATTAACTGCTTAAAAGATTGTAAATGGAAGAGAGGAATAAATGGTCAGTTTTTCCCAATGAATGGTGTTCGGCATGTGCTGTAAACCTGTGTCGCTGAAGTGATTCAACAGCAGGGAAAGTACTGTACCTAAGATGGCACTTAAATTAAAAAAATAAAACCACTCTGGAGGGTGTGCTGCAGAGGGAAAAAAGCAAAGGGTGAGTATGAAGTTAAAAAAGCACATGCTCTTTATCAGGCTGCAGGGAGAATGCAGTTCTAAGAACTAAACTAATCCATAAATTTCCACCAAATAATCAAAGGTACCTACCTCACAAGAGGCAAAAGATTAATAGTTCATTTTGATCTCTATTTGTCTGACTATATTAGGCAAAGCTCTTCTGTAGCTTTAGAAAGGACAAATACTCTTGTAAAATCTTGCACTCTTGTTTTTTATATTTTCCTTTCTTCTCCACATTTCACACTACCAGCCTCTCACAACACAGGAAATTCTGCTCAGATTTATATTTTTCTTCCTATGAAGTTTATAGCAACATTAGTTAGTTTTCTATAATGTAAAGCCAGATTTTGCTTTAGAGATAAGGCATCTTATATTATTATACTTCTTCAGTTTTACTTAGAAAACTAAGTAGCAAATAAAACACCAGTCATTCTGAAAACAAAGGATAGAAGTGAAAACATTTCCCTAACTAGAGATATGAAACAACACTGCACTATTTTACCTTTTTTTTTTTTTTTCAAAATTACATTCATATGACTCCCAGCAAGGTTTTTGATGGATTAATTCCTCTAATCCACCAACTGCTTTTTTCCTTGCATTCTGTGTAATGGATCATTTTTGTATTTTATACAAAATTGCTGATGATAGATTTCACTATATGTCTAATATTCCTTTTATCCCTACATTTCAGAAGAAGATAATGCGCACGGCTATTACTTCTTTTTCTAAGGACTTTAAAACTCCTTAACAAAATATTCCTTCCGGCAAGCTATCTCACACAAATGCTTCAATATGTGCATTGGGACTCTGGATCAGCTTTTCAATAACGGATAGGATACATAAATTAACTGTTTTTAATAGGGAGCTTTAGTGCCTTTGCAAAGAGGTTTATGTGTTCCTATGTGAAAACATAGAGTATACTTCTAGTTTTGTGAACTGAAAATTTTAGAAACTTCTGAATGAATCTCTTCTCCTGCTTTAAATATAGTGAGCATATTTCACTCCAGCTTAAAGCAGAATTATAGGTTTTCTAGGTAGAGTAACAGCCAGATACAACCTCTGTTTGGATTTCTGTTTGCTAATGTCATCCCAGGCTGTGAAAACACTTAGCTATGTCAGGTAATGCCAAGAGACGTGGATATATTGACAAACTCTCATGTTTTTCTTAGAGTTTATACTGAGAGGATGGGGGCAGAATAAAGTCAGCTGTGAAAAATGAATTTTTTGCTAATAAGTGGTATGTCCTCAGTAGTATGATATTACCAGAACAGTAAACTGACAAAGCCACATACAACGTCCCCACAATGACCAACATGTAAACAGCCTTTTATAAAGAATCCTGGAAGTCACTACCTTCATAAATAATCTTCATGAAATAAAGATGGGGCTGCTTTTGAGCACCAGAGAATAACACAGTAGAGTGTTGTGCTGGGCGCTGCACAGATGTGGGCTGAGGAACAGCCTGGTCTGACCTGATGCCTGCCAATCCAGCCTGTGTAACTGGCAAAGTACCTGCAGCACCACAGGTTAGCTCTGCTACTCTGGATAGGGTTTTTTTCCACTTTTCCTTCTGGAGACTGATTTACATTACAAAGTGATAGAAGGGAATCTGTCCTTTGAATCAGACAGCTGAAAAAATAGAGGTATAGTCTACAGTTGCTATTCTCCATCTGGGGCCTCTCTGACAAGGCAAAGCAAAAACTGCAGTTTAGGGTTGACCTATTACCAAACTAGTTGCAGTTTATGTAGGGGTATCACAAATTCCAAATGATAGATAAATGAACACCTGTATCTTTACAGGTAGTAAAAGTACAAGGTAGTAACTTGTTTCACTGATCTCTTATGCTAGAAATTGTCATAAGTAACAAGGTTGGAGATTTTCATAACATAAACTGAAAGGCCTGTTTTTATGGCTTCAGCTTTCTGATGCTTCAGATGAAACAAGTATTATTGAATTAGAAAAACTCTCTTCTGGAAGCACTAATATTTTTATTTTCAGCTGCATTTCTCTAGCTGAAAGAAATATGCTGCATGATGGGGCGTTCAAGTAATAAAAGGGGTCTTGATAGGGTGACTGTGACACTTCATCCTGCCCTTCAACCTGTAAGGACAAATCATTGTGTATTCTGGTAAATGAGCACAGTGTTTGCATGAGTTTATATTTTCAGACAAGAAGAATACAATCCCATCTGCTGGAGTATTCAGAAGTAAATATTATTATTTCAGAATGCTGCAATAGGCTGAGTCACATCATCCTGAAGATACAAAATAAGTTATAAATAAACACAATAATAATGTATGTTTGCCTTTTTTAAGGCTTGTGAACATATTTGTTCAAGATGAATGTCAGAGGCTATGAATAAATAAATGCCTTTCATTGAGGGCCTGCAGTATTAGTGCAGAAGTATTCTAAGTCAACAACTTAATGTGAAAGGGAGAATGGAATGAACCAAAGAGAAAAAAAAAAAAAAAAAAAAAAAAAAAAGTTTTGATAACTCCATCAATAAACATTCAAAGTTTTTAAAATTATTTCTCAGTCTCACATAACTTGTGTAAGAACAGGGCTGTCCGACACTATTTTCAATGAAAATTAAAATCCTACCAGAGCGAAATAAATTAAAAATTTCTATGATGCCCTGAGACTAAGTAAAAATAAAAGCTGGCACATAAATATAATTAATTTGGATGGAGTTCCATTTAATTGCACTCAGATGGCTAAGGACTGCTGTCAGTCAGCTCAGCTAACAAATCAGTCTCACACTCCTCAAGAGTTGCTCCATTAGTGAAGCTATAAATGGCAATAGTGCATATTACTTATTCAGGCTTCATCCATGCCTCAGTTTAGTGAGGTCAAATTGAAGAATACTGAAACAAAACTCTGCTTTGTGTTAAGGTCTACACGTGAGCAGACTTTTCGGTATAAAATGTGTAAACACAATTACTGTGTTCGCACTGTGCCGTTTTAAGTAAAGGTGACCAAACCCAAAAGGAACAAAATAAATCAGAGGGTCAATTTGTTGCAAACTGATTCAACACTCCCTTACAAAGAGGAACATTGGAAATGCCATTCTAGATCAGACATGCCTTCCCTGGTTATTGTCAAATGGCAGCACAGAAATAAGCAGAATGCAAAAAGCACAGCTCTAAATCTGATTCTTATCATTCAGGAAAAAAATTAAACTTTAAAATTTGATTTACTATGCTAACAAAAATCTAATTTCTTTTGTCTATTATAATTCTACTTCATCCTGATATCCTGCACAATTTTAGTTGTGTGGAGTTTTATTGGTTCTTAAGATTTAAGCCTCAACAATATCTCGCAACAAGTTACATCATTTAACAATGCCCTGGATAGAAATGAATTCCCTTCACTGGCCTCATATTTCCTTAAAACTCAGTATACTACAGTATAGAGTACACTGAAACTCCAGTGTTCCCTCTCTAAATTTGTCATTAATTTATATATTAGTCCTTCATACACTAGACCATTGTATACTTTGATATACGAGAATCCCAATATTTCCCCTTTCTTTGGAACATTTTCCGGAGCTCAACCCACTTCCACCATGGGCCATATCCTTAAAGAACAGTAAGCATGGCTACAGAACAACTTTATGTAACTGCTCTATCAGGTTTCTGAGGAAATTTTCAATGTTATGCTTCATGCACCCTTTTTCCCATTTTGATTGCATCTGTACAGTGAAGGTTGCTACTGCACTGACTACAGTAAAATTAAGGTTTCTCCATACTTAACAAAGACATATCTTTGTAATGGAAGAGACTTTGAAACGTGTAGATGAAATCGTAAGGAGCTTTCATGACTTCAGTCATTGACACAATGTGTCAGATAAATTCAGCTTCAAAATAAGCTCAGCTTTGAAGATAACAGCAGTGTTGGAGAAAACACATTATTGCAATACATGAAACAAAAACTGTGATTTTATCCGGCTTCAGTCCAGACTGCTACAATCATCTCTTTTGAGATTAGTTTATTGTGAATCTCTAGACTATCTTTTTTGTCTCTCTTGGGGATTTCTTGCTGAAAATTCCTAAATGCTATAACTGAATCTAATTTTTTTCACCACTGCACAAACATTCTGGTTTATAGCTAGAATCATAAACAATTCACACACCAGGGTCATTCTCCTGTCTTGTTCCTTGCTGTGCTTCAAGGTGAAAGCAGGAGCTTCTGTTAAGTTCATGACTGTAATTATGAACTCTTCATTTCTATTACTTCAGCCCTCAAAGACATCTAGTGCCTCCCATGTGACATGCAAATCAACTTTTGTATCAATGATGCCCCAAAAGTTCAGGTCACCAGAAAATATAATCCAATTTTTTCCTCCAAAATGCCTAACAGCACTTACAAGTAAAATCTGTCTAAATGCATTCCTTTAGGAGATCTAAAGTAACCTTCCAAAAATCTGATGTTTCTCTTTCTAGGACAAACCACTAGTATGTCCAGTGGATAAAACCAACATCAATGTAACAGATATATAAACTGATATAACTAATAATAACATTATGTAACCCCTCTATCATGAACTTAATATCATTTACTTCTAAGTCCATTTTGATCCTCAGAAACCCCTTTTATCTTCTTGAGGAACAATGTCAGAAAAATATCAAGTGTATTACTATAGTAGTAGTAGTATTACTATACTAGTAATATCCTAAGGGACTGCACTGCACTTTCCATTTACATCAGAATTATGTGTTGCACTGGAGTTGTTCAGCAATTTGAAAATCAGAGATCAGGTGAAGCAGCCTGTCTTTACCTCCATCGATTTTTTTATTTTCCTTGAATTTGGATTAGAGGTTTACTATTTTTTTTAAATAAGACAAAATACCCTATATTAAATCAGTTTTAGTTGTTACAAAACATCCAGGACAGATCTTTTTTTTTTTTTTTTTTTTTTTTTTTTTTTTTTTTTTTTTTTCTAAAGCCCTCCCTGTTTATGTCAATTCTGATTTCATGGGAATACTACTTATGTACCAAATAAAGCTACATAACCCATACAAAAAAAACCTAGATCCACAAGCACTGGAAATAATGAAGCCTGATTTCCTATAAGTTTATATTTCAAGTCTTTTAAGTTGATGCATTTAATCCTCTCACAATCCCTCTTCCCATACTCCTGCCTGTAGGATTTAGCAGTCCAACTGCCAAAAATTAAGAGATGCAGTGCCTAGTCCCAAACAATAAGTGTGCTGATATGTTCACTCACTGACCAGCACCTGACACCACCTGGACCAAGTAAAGGACTCAGATGCAAATCTGCCTCTCAGTGCAGAAACCAGTGTAGATTTTTTACCTCTACTGGCCACTGTTTTTCATGCAACTTGTCCCAGTGCCATGTTGTCATGTAAGACCACTCTCCAATACACTTGATTGGATGGGGGAGTGGGTGCCTTACTTATTTTCAGAAGAAAAAGAACACCTGACAGACCACAACATGATCCTATTATTTGATAAAACTGAGATAAAATTATGCCATATACTTTTTTGTTCTGGTTTTCAGTCTTCAGTGACAGTTACAGATTACTTTCCAGAGATAACTGAATTTTCTAGGTCCACAGCAATGAAAAGAACTCCATGAAGCACAAGTCCTTTGGATATATCCTCCAGTTACAGTTTCACTCATTAATTCAATTTAAAATTAGTGCAGCACAAAACTTCATTACTCAAGCTTCTTTTTTCCTATTTTTCTCCATAAGTTTTCATTCACATTTAAAACTTATCCAGTCAAAGGAAAGTAGAAGTTCACATCTCTTAATGGTGAGTCCCTGAGCCCAGCACTGTGACTGCTGAGCACAGACTGAAGGGGGTTTCAGGTACTTTTTCTGTGATTATCAGAAGCAGCAATGACCACAACTCAAACACAGAGCCTCATAGAGCTGGGGTAGAGTGTTATGTCTAAATAACAATAATGAAAACTACATCTACAGCATAAGTAACTGCTGAAAGCTGCAACATCTTCTGTTTGACAGATACACATATGCCCAATTCAAAGCTCTTGAATGTGTTCACTTTGGCAAACCCTTTCAATTAGATTTGAAAGACATTACAAATGAGATGGCATTGGTCCATGAAAGAACCTGCCACCTTCAAATTCTCTTTAAAAAACTGATGGAAGAAAAATATTCTTTCAAAACACAGCATGCTTTGTTCTGGTATGTGGAAAGTATATACCCTTTACCAGTCTCCCAGTACAAAAACTAAGATTAATGTATATGTTAGTATGACTGAAATGAGAACACAGACAAATATACACATAAAGCATGTCACCCAACTTGAGCCTCAAACTAAATTCCTCATTCTATTAATAATGCTTTAAAAAAGTTATTCTTTTATTATTGGCCTGAGGCAAATTCAAGTGAGATTATGCTTCTCAAGGGGAAAGAAAGCATTTTCTGAAGGAAACATACAGCTTATCTGAGTTTGCTGTAAAATCTGAAGATGTTTGTCCTCTGAGTCACATTAGTACAGCCCAGAGAATTCCACAGCTCCTTCTATAGTGCTTGTATCACCTGCATACACAAGATCAATACCTATTTTGTGATCTGCTTAAGCCTTCTATTACTAGATTTTAGCTGCTCTTAAATTTGGTTGCAATGGTTCTATCTCTTATTAGACAATTTTAAGCACTCTTTAGTAGCTTTGATTAACTTAAAGACTTTGACAGGTCCTTATGGCTCCAGATTTTGATTTCAAACTTCATCTTTTTGACCTTTATGAGTCTCTATGGTCTAATTCTCCTGTATCATATTGATTTATGGTTTTCTACATTCAGTGAAAATGCCTTCAGTCCTAAGTCCCTGGCCATCCATTTTCATGTATTGAGTGCACTTAAGCAACAGATGCATCTTTAAGATACTGTCATGGTTTCTCTCCGTGGAATATTTATATGCACCAAAACATTTATCATTATTATTTTATAAAATAATTTGGAAATAATGGTAGGGAACTATACTGAGTCCTGACAAAAAATATTCAAGTGGGTTGGCAGATATCTGCTATAAGGCAGATAAAGTCAGGGAAGAAACTGGTGAGAAACATGCAGAAGGACAAGCACAGGCAGTAGCTGCCTGCTGTGATAGTGCAGCCTAGGAGCAATAAAATGAAACTAAAAGGAAGAAACACTGTTCATTAAAAATTATGCTGTATAAATCATTAGGTGGACATAGAAAATAGCCATTAATATGGTAAAAGCTGCAAAATAAGGACAGGAAAATAGATTAGGATTGGCTATATTGCAGTCTCACAGCCAGGTTGCAGATTGGAAAACAGAAGAGGCAGGTTCTCCTAAGAAATTAAATCTGGTCCCCTGGTACCACTGGAAAGTATACTGTAAGACTTCCTTTCTTAAGTTTATAAAAACTGTTGTTGTTGTTTTCCCATGACTCCCTACAAACAAAGTTCTAAAAACAAAAATTGGCACAGTTGAAAGGGGTCCCAAGAGAGTATCACATCCATCCTACACCTCTGATGGATCAAAAATTTCTTTTCATTTCAAGATGAAATGAAGCCTAACATAGTTACTGTCTTCTTAAACAATAAGTTCTCCAATCCTCTACCTTTTTTTCTTCTCCTTTTCACAGGCCACAGGCACTGAACTATTCAGCTGCAACTCATGCTGCTCAAATTTTGTGAAGGTTTGAGAGATCATCCTCACTGAAGAAAGTAAACCAGAAACCTGGAGAGTCTCTTTATAGTTTAAAGCTGTCATTTAATGGTTGAGAGAACCAGGCACTGTAAATCCCTGAGTCTACTCCAAACTATTCCTTTAATTCAAGAGGTAAATGTTTGACTCGTAACATCTTTTACTCCACACAAAACAAACAGTAGATAGCATAGATTATTACCCCTTTCACTGCAACATTTCCCCAGATTTTTTAGCTTATCTAGTACTCAGAGATATTGAGGATGAAAGTTTTTTGAAATAAACTAAATACCATGCACAACCTAAGCTGAGTATCACTATAATCAGAAAATAATGTAAAGTAGTAGTAAGAGGACACATTGAACTCTCCTTTATTCAATATGGTAAAAATTCCTAATTTTAACTGTTTGGAAAAATACATGCCTACTACAATAAAACTAAAAAATGGTTGGTTGAAAGAGAAGAATATTCAACAAGTTTCATATTTGTGCTCCTCATTAATAAAACTTTATTAATATAAATATTTAATCCATTCAACAATTACAAGAAGGCATAAAATTATTTCTGATTGCACTTTCTTAGATTAATGAAACAAACTCTGAGAAGAAATAAAGTACTTTTTCTCCAGCTACACTTAGTGACTAGGTCCTGGCTATGGCTGCAAAGCCTCTGAGTCACGACAGGTAACTCAAAGGTTCAAATTCAGTGAAACCGAAACAGAACACAGACCTTATACCACAGTCCTTTGTCTTGCAAGAATACCAGGCTCCATAGAGGATTTCTGGATGGGTTTCCATTGGTGCCTAAGTTTTAGCAAGACAACTATGTACTCCAAAGCCTAAAATAATCAACACAATGATTTTCTAATTAATAAAAAATCTCCAGAACATTTGCATAGCTGAACTGGTAACTATTCTGTGGTGCAGCAGAGTATGTGCTAAGACTGTGAATAAATTACAAACCTCAGTACTATTAATCTCAAAGTAGTTATAACAAGAAATTTTAGCATTAAAGGTTTTCCTACTTTCCTCATAGAGCTTTCCAAGAAAATTAGAGCCACAAATTTTTGATTTAAGACCATGGGAAGATTCTCTGCAAAATAAAATGCCACTATATTTCTCTGCAAAATAAAATGCCACAAACATTATAATAGGATAAACAGGAACAAATGAGGGAGGAAAGCCTTCATGTTGTGCTCTTTTCAGTGCGAGTCAGGATGGTTTAACAACAGATCTAGACCATATGTCTGCTTTTTTGGTGTACCATCAGAAGAGACAAATATGTTGGAAAACTTGATAGAATTCTAAGTTATTGGGTTAATTCTTAAAGTTCAATGGAAATAAAAGACTCTTGCATGTTTTTAATCTACTGAAAATGCAATTCTACTATCAGAAAAAAAATTAAAAAGAACAAATCCTGGGAAAATGCACAAAATCTTCAAATTAGAAAAAGGTAATAAATTATCCTTTCTTTAGTACGGCAAATTTAACAAACAGACCACAGATTATGACAAAGCTCAGAATTAGGCCTCTCTGAAATTAACACAGGTAAAGATTGGTTTAACTGTGAAAATAAAAATATTTCTTCTACCTCTTTACCTACTCACCTCTATTTGTTCAGATAAAAGAAAACCCCCCCACATGTCTTCCCATATGTTTCTCTTAATAAGCTGGGTATCAATAAAGCACTTGTACTCACTCAAACCATCCCACTGTAGAGTCAAAGCCTGAGAGCTTCTAGGCTTCTGCTGTGCCAAGATCACCACTGCTATCCAATGTCACCTCAGCACCTTCCTGCTGCTTCCATGCATTCACTGCTTGGCTCCTTATGTATTTAGATGTGAAACTTAGCTCTGTCTCTGCTGTACAAAACATGGCACACTGGAGTCCTGGGCTCATAGCTAGGGATCCTATGCACTCTGATGATAAAAATAAAACCCACTATAAACCTGCAACAACATATCTACATCTGCACAAACTTTGCCTCAAGAAGCCTAAATTCTAGATGATACTATAAAAAAGCCGAGTTATATCTACTTCTGGTTGATAAATTGTATGGATTTCAGCACACACAAGCAACACAGAGACAAAAACTGTCTGGTGACTACTGATGTTAGTGGTAGAGCTTATATAGATGCTTTATGGGTATGGAACATTTGTGTAAGGACAGGTGGAAATGGCTTCAAGTTTTACCAGAGGAGGTTTAGAGTAGATATTAAGAAAAAATTCTGCACTGAAAGGGTTTTCAGGCACTGGAACAGACTGCCCAGAGAAGTGGCAGTGTCACTATCCCTGCAGTTGTTTAAAACACACATAGATGAGGCACCTGGGAATATGGTTCAATGGGGGAGTTGGCAGAGCTGGGTTAATGGTTGGACTTGATAACCTTAGAGGTCCTTTCAAACTCAAATGGTTTTGTTGTTCTATAACACAGAGACATACATGGCATATGGACATAGATACTAGAAGGAGAGAAAGCTGAAAACTGCTCACCACACTGCAGCCAGGACAGTCAGGACCATTTTCACATGTCCTGCGCCGTGCCTGGATCCCTCCTCCACACTGAGCCGTGCACCGCTCCCACGGCCCCCAGCCTGTCCAAAACACATGAGGGGGGCACAACAAATGCTCATTGCAGTACCTGTGAGAAGAGAAATAAGGAGACAAAGAATCCATTTATTATCAAGACAAGACCTCCCCCAAAACCTCCCTCATTTGCATAATTCAGACAGATATTGGTACAGGGAAATACTTTATACAAAGGGCCTCTCCCTGCTCATTAAGCACTGCACTAACAGTTGTCACACTGCACAGAGTGTCTAAACATTTGAGTGAGTTTTTTTAGGTTGCAGTTGTGTGGGTGGAGCATTTGTTTGCTTTATTCAGTGACTTTATACATTCCATGCAATGCAGCCACGCGATTGTACTGCGGTCACGTAAGCAAGATTGCAAACTACTTCATTAAAACCACTTGTGGCTATCTCTGTGTGGCAGTCAACCAAACAGAAGGCAAACATTCATGCAGGAAGTCTTTTATCAGTCTCCAGCTAAGAATTGATTAGGATCCATCTCTCTCATCTTCAGACAGCTACACTTGCCTTTTGCTTTTCATAGCGTCTCTGCTTCTATGGGCAGTAGAAAAACTAAAACATTGTTTCTAGGCCTAAAGAACTGCACTTGTTTATAATGCTACAACGTTATCTTTTAAAGGGTGCTTTTAGCTATTATAATCTTTAAAGGATTTTTCTGTAGGCTGCAAACTGATTCAGAGGCCCAGGAGGTTCTTGGGGGAAGCACTGTTGAATTATCATGATGGTAGCGATACATTTTCAGACACGTGGGAAGGTCCCAGCTTCAGCTGAGTTTTTTTTTCAGTTTTTGTCAAAACCCTAGATTCCTGATTTTTTTTGAGTGTGCCATCCAATAATTCTAGTGTAGCACATGCTGCTTTTTAAGGAACCTCTACATAGGTGCAAAGGATTTGGGCCATCAGCAAGTGTGACTAGGGCCCTCTAAGAGACCAAGCTCTTACTTAGATAAAGCAAACACACAGCATAGTCAAGAAACAGATAACCCTGAAGACATTCTCTGATATTTTATGGATGCATCTGGGTAGTTGTTGTTACAAGACTGTCCTGAATGAACAAATCAATCTGATACAGTATTCCCTCAGTTTTTAAACCAGTCATCCAAAATCCAATGTCTTCTTGCCCTTCTAACAAGTTTTCATCTCTAGGCACTCTTCTACAGTGAAAACTGACTCTAATACTCCGGTTGTTCATTTTCTACAAAAAGAGAAATGATAGTATGAACAATTGTCATTTTCAACAAGAATTACCTCAACAGATTTTTTTTTGTTTGTTTTCAGAAAACCCCAATATCTGCAAGCTCTAATTCTTTATTATCCTTCATTATAAGGAATTTCAACATTTGGAACTCTGTGGAGGGCAAAAAAATAATGGTGGTGTGAGTAACACACAAAAGTAGATTTATCACATATGCTGGAGCCTAAAATTCAAACTTTGTCCCTAGGCCTGGGCAACTCCATTAAAATCTAAAGACTGGGACTGGGGTTAATAGGAGAGTGACATTTAGTTTTCTGCTTCTGTAGAGTCAAGAAAATTATTCACAGCTTATATTGACCTTTCCTCTGGAAACAGGAAAAAATGCCCAAACCCTCAATATTTATGAATCTGGTGTCAGAATTCTTCAGTGCATGATTTGGGTACACACCTTACAGTTCACATTATGCCATCATTAAAGATACATAAGAATGTTCCTTGCCTGGATATTCTTCCCCTAGAACTCCAACTGCACACATTCTTTGTCACATGCAGTCAATTATGTGAATGCGTGTGATAGTTTCTTCTAGATTATTTGTTGAGAATGTGTAGTCTATCAAATATAGATGTAACATCAGCATTCATTTAGTCAAATTAGTTCAAACTTTGCATAATTTCAGTTCTTAATGAAGATGTGTTAAGTTAATTTGGGAGACACACTGAGGCTAAAGCAAATCTGCCATGAAGTCGAGAATTATCGATATTCAGCCACGCAGAAATAAAATTAAGGAACATGTCTTGCCTTAAAATAAAGGCACGTACAGTGTAGCTATCTAAAAATGAAGTAGTCATCTAACTTGAGCAACAGCTCATGGAAGGAAACAGCCCAGTTAAAAATATGATTTATGTCACCCTAAAGCAAAGGTCATATAAATACACCCCTGAATGTACAGATTGATTTTCTTTGACTATAAATGCTGCATGAGAGACAGACATCTAAGCAGCCATTAAAGGCAATGGAAATCTTGTCAATACAAACTCAGGAGGCTAGAATGATGGATCTGAAGAAGTTAAGGAATATACAGCAGAAGGACACAAATTACTGTTCTCCACAGCCTGTATTGACTAAATTTCTACAGACCACAGTGGAAGTTTGAACCCCTGACTCACACATGAACATTCACACTTGTGACCACCTGAAGTTAGGTATGACAGATCTCACTTTGAGGACAGTCATGCCACTATGCAGTGGCTCTTCGAGTGTCTGTGTGCCTGACCTCCCCCTCCCTCACTTGAGCAGGAGACAGAAAAGAAACCTAATAACAGTGACGCTTCAAAGTAAGCACTTCAAAGGGCTGGCAATTCTGTTATCCAACTCCAATTAAAAATGCAGCTGAAAAAAAGCCCTAAAATCTCTAGGCAAACTACTTCAATTTAGGAAACAGTTGTTTTTTCTTCTAAAAAAGTCAACACCATCAATTTTCCTTTTTTTTCAGGAAAACAAAACACAACAAAAAAGCAGAACAACCCAAAAACTAATATAGCATACAAGCAGAATGTTATTTTCATTTCAGCCAGCCAGCTTCTGAAAACATCAGGTATGTTTTCACAGCTAGAGATATCCTTGCAATTGATCTTTGAGAACTGTGCTACAGCACAGGGCTTTGAGCCAAGTTTCATTATATCTGTTCTTGGCTGCATTTCAAGTCACTCAGCAACCCTTTTTCCCTTTTGCTCTTTCTTCCCCTCTTAATTTTGTTCTCAGGACCCACAGGGCTAACGTTTTACAGTAATTCAACAAAGCATGCAATGCAAGAAACTTGAATCTGTGAAACCACTGCCCTCTCCCCTAACCTAACTGCAGTGAGGTCAGAGTGGAGAATAGCCTAGAGAAATGTGGGTTTTGTACAGTGACCCTTCACATTTCCCTTGAAGTGAACCCAAGTTCAAATGCACTAATACAGGAATTGTCATACTGGGGGAAGGGTGAACGTCCTCTGTCCAGTTGTGTCCACAGCTATTAGTGCCAATAGGAAATTTTACAACTACAATTTCTGTGCAATTGGCATTACTACTCTTGTTTCTATAAAGATCTCAACCTTTAATAAGACATCAACTTATTCCATTTATTTCAGTGCTGCTACCCAGCAATGAGTACTACTGCCTAACTGCATGACAGTTACAAATATGCCCTTTTTATTTCACAGAGAGATGTTATTTAAACAAATAGTTTGTAATTTTGAACTATGTTATACCACCCTGTGTTTAAGAAAAACAAACTAAGTTTCATCCCTGTCTGCCCCTTCCTGTGCAGTGTACTGTTCTCTGGTGGGTAGTTGTGATTAGCTGGTAGCTGGTGATTTTCTGGGATGCACAGACTATACCTAGGCTGATGGGAATCCCAGATTCCTCTAACGTAAGGCAGGCACATGACATACACATGCCCTGCTGGACTGAGATTGTTACACTGACAGAAATACCCACCCAAGAGACTGTGGAAGGTGGCATGTGGTCCCAGGGGCTTCTGTGGAAGAGGAGGGAGCAGAGAAAGCAAGGAGGGTGGGAACAGACACTTCCCAGCAGACAACATCCATGGGAGTGCAAGGAAGTCTAAAGCCCTGTTGGTGTGAAGCTGCTCTGCTGAAGTGGACTGGGCTTGTTCACACTGCTCAGAAACAAGCAGTGCTACACAGAGCAGGCACTTGACTCTCAGCAGTCCCTCTTTCTCATGGAAACAAGCCCAAAAGCTGAATGTTTGCTGAGAACTGTGTACAAAATAATGCGACAATATGTCCTGCTTCTAATCGTTTTATACACATCCAAATATCCCGGGCTTTCAAACGTTTACTCCTTGTCTGCAGGCAATTTACTTTTCTAATTGTCATGGGGTTTTTTTCTATTCTTTCCTGTGTAATAAAAGATAAGTGCATCTACTGAAAGCAAGCGATTCTCATTTTAATGTCCCTCATTTCTGCACAGACAGGAAGGGTGCCAGTGGACTTAATGAGGCCATATCTACAGCATCTTCCACAGAAAGGACAAACATTCTCAGTCCATGATAATGTCAAGACAGGATACTACAGACTCTATAAACTAAGATCTAGAGAATTTCCAGCAGCTTCAATGAATATTTCTTATACAGAAAAAATCAGAAAAATTAAGCCTCTGAGGAATTCATCAAGATGTCTTCCATCTGGAGTCTTAACTAAAAATTATTATTTGATTAGCAAATTTTGTTACAATGTTATTTTTACTCCCTCTCTGTAGTCTGTCTAAATGCACATCAGCTGCACTTTTGACCTACTTCTACAAGGGGAATTTGCTTTGTAATATGAGTATTTGCTCAACTCTCAACTGCTTTCCCCTCCCTTCTCACACACCCCTTTATCAGCAGAGCATGAAACAGTTTAACCTATCTTCAATGCTTTAAATTGGCAAATATTGCCATTGATTTCAAGGGAATGGCCAGCAAGCACAGAGCTGCCTGATACATTAGCCATGATAGGATCATGGCTTTCATGAGGTAAAACAAATATATCCTAGACAAACATTTAGCTCTTAACACATGAACAAATACTCTCAAGCTGAATATGCATCCACATCTGGAGGTAAATTTACTTCAGATATCTGCTGCCCTTTTTGTGTTTGCTTTCTATGGAGTTATGTACTGGATTTCTACTGAAATCACTGCTTGTTGAAAAGCTGTTTCAAAGTTTGGCATGTAGATGGCTGTGGAAACTGAATCCTATTTTTATACCCCTGAACATGTGAATGTGATTAGAGTACACACATTTACAAAGAGAAGTGTACTCAATGTGTAAATCAACTAATGCAAATTTTTACTAATACTAAATATATATTAATTTTACATATGAGCTGGGTCATCAAAAAAGTAAACGGTTAAGCTATTTTTAAACATTAGTTGATTTAAAAAAGAAAATCTGAGAAGTTGCTTCTTGGCTGTTAGGATACAAAACCAGTAAATGTTTCTCAGGAGTTATTGCACATGTAATACTTGTTCAGCCTGCCTAAATGTTGTGGGCTCAGAGGAACTGTTTCCATTTGGTGCTGATGTAACTCAATGAGAGTGAAACAATGAAATGATACTACTGTAAATGCTGGTACTACGTTGCCCTCACAGTTCAAAACTCTCTACAAGCTGGCAGAGCAATGAGTACACTCATAAAACCCTAATGGCCCCAACCAGCTTCCCCTGAGTCCTCCACCCACACCAAAGGGCCAAGGAGCTCTATTTAACCTGTGGTTTATCTTAGCCTGTGGTTTAGCTTCCTACCTGGACTTCAGGCTTCTCCCATTGTCATGATGTCACTAGGATCTAGACTCTTGGTTGGAGCTGGTCACAATCTCCAGGCTTGCCCTGCTCCCCTGCTGTGGGTGATGGGCTGGGCCCTGGCTGGCAAATATCCCAGGACTTTCTGCTTTTTACAGCTCTGAAAAGATTTATCCAAGTACTTGGCTTAACACTGACAAAAATCCTGGCAAATAACTGATGCCTCATTCCTCTAGCTGCTTTACAGATTATTTGACAAAATTTCCTAACTTACCGCACCCTCTGGAAAAAAAATTAAAGGCACTTAAAAAAATAATTAAAAGTATCAGGACATAACATGGATAACAAACAAAACCAAGGCAGAGGCAGGAAGGTCAGCTGTGAGTGAGAAAGGTGCAGAGCTTTTGGGAGTGAAGGGTTTTTCAAAGAGACAGGAAACAGTGACAGAAGAACTCTGAGAGAAAAAGGCATCCTGCAGTAAACTCACAGGCACATTCATCCCAGATTGTTGCTGAACTGGATGGAGATAGAAAGGACATTAAGCTGCAGGCTGCAAAAGCAAAGCAACATAAGCTTATTGTTCCTACAGAACTTTTGCACACCAAAATTCAATCCTGCTGGACTGCTATTATTTCAACTCATCATAAGTCACTTTCCAGTTTGTAGCTGCTCTTACAGTGCACTCATTATATTAATGCTAGTATAGTTAAGAAAGTATTTCTCATGGTTTTCTTTATTTCTGTGAACCTTCTTATCAAACTTTTATTCCATGTTAAACTAAAATGAACAATTATTATTACCACATTTAGTCCATCACTCTACAGCCTCTCCAAACGGATTTTTTCTTTTTTCCATGTTTAGTCTTGTTGTGTCCTGCCCTGGACTGACCTCTCAGCTCAGGAAAATCAATAACTGTTATTCATGCTGGGACAGAGCTAAACAACAGCAGATACAATCTATGTTTGATGGTGATGGCTTTCTGGTTGGGCAACCTATTTTCAGAAATCAATTTACAAAAGAACAAAATCCTCTCCTCTGGAATGAAATGGCAAATATTCATGGCCTTGAAACAGCAAGAAATGTTCACATTTTCTGTGATACTGATCCTCTACATTTAAGAGTTAGAAAGACCAGCTCCCTGGTGATCCGTCAATACGTGAATGTGTGATGCAACCTTGCTTCAATGAACCTCTTAATCTGAAGAAATGCTAGAGTTGGTGTTTAATTAAACGCCTCACTGAAACTCTTCATAAAGGTTACTGACTTTAGTTTACATCCAACAGCAATATAGGATACTACATCATCCATACAGAAATACTGAACTAAGCTGTAAGTGCATATGGGGAGGAAACGTATCTGCATACATCTCTTAGAATGGATGGCTACAGGACTTCAAATTTCCACACCAATGCTAGTCTTCTGCTATCTAGCTTTCTGGTATGCCTCTGGAAACAAAATAATGCATGCAAGAGTTGCAGTTTATCTGAATATATTGTAGCTTGATTTAAAGAAACATTTAATTCCTGTTAAAACTGCAAACACAAAAATTAGAGATGTAGAGATTTAGAGTCCACAAAAATTAGAGATGTAATTAGGGTACATGTAAAATAGAATGAAAGGCCTGAACTTGGCATTTTGAGCTAATGACAAAATACTTAGTCTGGTGCCAAAACAGTACATGGTGAAATCAAAACTTGAGATAACTTGACCTTCTTGGGGGTTAAAAAATATATACAAATAATGAAAAAAAACCTCACCAAGCTTACTAAAGAATTTTGAGTTTAAGGTGTATTACCTTTATTGAATGGAAAACAAAGCCCTTGAAACTTCCTTCCATGTTATAGAAATGCTTAATTTATTTACAACAGAAAAAATGAACTCACAGCATCAGTAACATAGTGCTGTGACCTTATTATATTTTGTTCTGAATTCCAGGTCTTGAGGCTGGATGAGTTACAATTCAAACACAGTGCAATCAATTTTCAAGGAGAATCAATTTTCAGGGTCTCAAGGGACAGCAGCACATTGCTTCAGCACAATTCTCTGGCACTACCAGGAGCTCTCAGGTGGCTCGGGAGGGATGAAGCAAAGTGAAAGATGAAAGATCTGCTGCAGACCCACAGCCTCGTTAATGGGAATACTGTACTGTAGAGCAGTGATGTTAAAGAGAGAGTGAAGGGAAAGGGAAGGGAAAACCAAGCAAATAAAGGAGAAAATGTCCTGTGGAATATGACTGCACAGAAGAAATTAAAACAGACAACAGAAGAAAGACAACTCACCTCTCCTCACGATTCTGTCCCACACAGACGCGTCCTCCATGCCGAGGGGTTGGATTGCTGCAGGAACGCTGACGAACTTGAAAGCCTATGCCACAAGTTGTGCTACAAGGTGACCAAGAAGTCCATGGTGTCCAGCCTCCATTTCTGGTAGAATAAAAAGCTCAGGCTCTGTCATCTGTTATACATAGCGAATGGCTGATTAGGTGTGACTGACAGCGGAATCTGGCCTATTAATATTTCTGTAGAAGTCATTAATACTGCATCGTGTTCCATTTCTTCAAGAATACTGAACCAAAATAAAGGTGCTCTGATATTCCATGTTCCATTCTTTGTAATCAGCAACTACTAAAATTACCCCTTTACATAAGAATTACAAAGATATGAAGATATGTAGTTACTTTTGGTCACTTTGTTCTGGGTAAACTACATATGCAAACTCCTGCATCAGTGTTTTGAAGCTAACTTTAAATTACATACCATTTTCAGGGAGATTAAAATGTCAAATTTTGCTGCCTTGTCTGAAAGGAAAGTGATTAAAGCCTGGAGGAAAAGGAGCTCAGAGGACACCATATCGCTCTCTACAACTACCTCAAAAGAGACTGTAATGAGGTGGGGGTTGGTTTCTCCTCCCAGGTGTTGATCTCTTGATTTTAACAAGGGAGAGAATGAGAGGAAATGGTATCAAGTTGTGTCAGGAGAGATTTAAATTGTATGTTAGGAAAAATTCCTTCACCAAAAGGATTGTCAAGCTTTGGAGCAGGCTGTCCAGGGAAGAGGTAGAGTCACTATCCCTGCAGATATTAAAAGACTCACAAATGTTGTACTTGGGGACATAGTTCAGTGATGGACTAGACAGTGCTTATTAATGGTTGGACTTGATCTTAAGTGTCTTTTCCAGCCTAATGACTCTATGACACTAAAATACGCATTAAAATGCATTCGTTCTCAATTTCAACAGGTTATTCTGATAAGATATCAATGTAATGTAACAAAAAAGCTAAAAGAGTTCACACACTATTCCTTGCATTTGTGAACTTTCAGAAAGGACTCCCACCTCCTCCAATACACTCTAGCAAAAATGTTATAGATAGACCTATTATCTATCTATATATTATATATAGATACATTAAAATATTATATATAGGCCAAACATCTGAAAAGGAATTTCATATCGTGTCCTAGGGAAAAAAAAAAAAAAAAAAAGGTACTTCAGTACTTCAGCTGTTATTCAAAGCTTTTACTGGCTACCTTGCAGATTTTGTACTGGAAATAAAGAAAAATAAAACTAAACTATATGGAGCTTTTGATTTTTCATCATAAAGCAAAAGTTAAAGCAGTGCCTTACTAATATAGCAGTGTTAACAGAAAAAAGATGTTAAAACAGTAGTGTAATAATGCCAAAGGTAGAATGCAAATCCAGTTCCAAATCACATTCCAAATTCCCTTCTAAACCTGACAGTTTGATTGTTCAGTATCTCACAGCATGTTTGTCCTATCTATCATTCTCCAGACTTGATGTTATATAATATATAGTTAGATTTTTAAAAATTTTCCTAAAGTAGACTATTTCCACTTACAGAGCTTGCAGTTACCTTGTGCAGAAATGTAATCAGTTTTATTCATTATCATGATGTGATGGTGAAGTTAAAAGAAAAAAAAAAAAAAAAAGACAAAAAACCAGAAAGAATCATTGAAAAGAAGCAGAATGCACCAGTATATGTTTCATCTTGCAATTAAAGTATGCATAATAGATGTGTACAATGTTTTAAGCATGAACTTCTGATGCAGTTACAAATACATAATTTTCTGAGTTTCTTTGAAATTATTTGCTCACACTAATTTTCTCTGAGAGTGTTTACGTTCCTGAAGAAGACAAAAGAGCAGCTAAAGAGTTCTATACAGACTGATAATAGAACTTGCTACCGTGATACAACTGAAAAATACATTGAAAACATTTTTACAGCGCAGAATGGGAACCACAATGGTAATGTGAGACCTACAAAAAAGTAAGCCATACTAAATTCCAGCAAAGAAAGTTCTATGAATTACAGAACTGAGAAGTATCACACTTTGGATATTATCTAACCCTGATTTTTTTTTCCTTACAGAGCTTTTGTTAAAATTACCTGAGGACAATGTTATTTGGTACACAGCATTTGAAATGACATTGCTCTCTTACTCATTCTCTCTCCTACAAAAGTCTGAGAGAAACTTTCTAATGTCCCATTTGCCCTCTCATGCACAGAACAGGATCAGTAGATTTCAGGGGAGATTTCAAAGGGCAGGCTTCTGATTAAGCTAAAAATTTTTAAACCACAAATGATAGAACCTGAAATTGTCTTGCATACCTGGAACAGTTGGCAATCTCCATGGTTGGTCCTTCACACAGCCATCCTCCACACTGAGGAGCAGGACTGTCACACACACGTGTCCTGCAGAGGCAGGAGCCAACACTGGCACCGTCGGTATGGGTGCAAGGTTTCCACTGTGACCATGTTCCAAAATGTCCATCCACTGTCAGATTCCTCATCTAGAAACAAACACAACAGTTTGACAGTTCCTTCAAACAACCTCTTTATTCTGCTGTGCACGAAGGTTTAGCTTTCAGCCACCAACAATAGCAGCATCCACTGGAGAGATACATCTTCCAGACAGCAATCTCCCGTTATAATTCCTGTAGCTACATAATTTCCACAACTTCTGACCGATCCCAGCCCCTGGATGCCACAACCATAGCAATAACAAAAATCACAACTAACTGTTAGCTTTCATAACCATGCTTGCCTACCTCTCAGTTGCCTTCTGTGTTCCCTACTTCCTAAAATTTTCTGATGAAAATGGAACCTAGAGATTGACTGTAAAACCCAAGATTAAAAGAAAGAGCCAGCAGAGGATAAGGAAGAAATGAAGAAGAAATTCTCTATGAGGATGATGAGACACTGGAACAGTTTCCCTTGAGAAACTGTAAATGTCCAATCTGTGGACGTGTTCAAGGCCAGGTTGTATGGAGCTTTGAGCAACATGGTCTAGTGGAAGATGTCCTTGCCCTGGCAGGGAGGATTCAAGATAAATGATCCTTCAGTTTCCTTCCAGTGAAACAATTCTGTGATTCTAAAAACAGATGCTGAAATAGACCAGGGTAACAAAGCTGGATTAACCAAACTCAAATCTCCATGATAAGCGCCTTTTTTTGAAAACAGCTTTTGAAGTGTATGTCATACAGTGCCATTTCATAAGGACAAAATGTGGTTTTAAATATACATATAATTTCATATGTTATATGAAATTATGTGTATAAATCCTTGAAACATCTCCAAAAAGCAGCACCTAACCCCACATGATGAGAGTTTGCTCCCACAGAATTCAATTCTTAACACCTTCGGCTGGAAGGTTCAGAAAATTCTCATCTTGACTGGAATGTTTCCATCAAGCAGCTGTAACACATTTAATATGAAATCTTCATTGCCTAGCTGAAACAAAATGAGCTAGAAAATTAGCTTTTCTAAAGAAAATTGAGCAGGACATGGGGAATTCAGCCCCCAACAAAGACAGATTTTTGTAATATTCTTTTAGCAAGGTGTTAATCTTGATACATCTGTGATCCTAAATGGAAATGATGGCCACTTTTTCGGTTAAGTATTAAGGAATTTGCCTTTTTTTGCCGCATGTTAACTTTCAGTCAGGACAACAGCACCAACAAGTGCAGGCTAAGTAGCATTTCAATTCACTCTTAGTAAGAATTAATATGTATCACTTGTAGTCATGCATTTTCCACCCAATGTGTGAGGACATGACACTTTAATATTTGCTTATGTATTGAAATAGGAATTACCACTTAGATTGTCATAATTGATCTGAAATGGTATCTTCTTTTATTGTTTTAGCAGTGGTGAGAGAAGTGCCCATTTCACAAATACTTTGAAGATACAAGAGATTCAATTACAACATGAAGCATGTTTCCACTGACACTCTGATTGTTGGCTGACTCTTTCCACTGTGGCAAAGATAGCATAATTTCACTACTAATTACAATTAATTAGCAATTTTTCACAAGTATCACTTGTGCAAGAACAGCTATGTGTATATTCCGTCAGCTACAACCAAGAACTATAATTCACCATTTCAAAATCTGCTGACAGCTGTTTATTCAAAAAAATCTCCCCAACCTTTGCTCACATAGAGTTTACATTGTTGGGTTTTGTAAGACAACAAGAAATACTTCCTTTTAAGTGAGAAGCAGGCTCATTCTCTCTTACACTCCTGGTCTAACAAATATTTGTAGTCCATAAACTAACAATTCGATGTCCCCAATCTAATTATGTCAGAGATGTCAAAAAGCCTTTAATGCTTTCTGTTTCTGTGCTGCATCAAAATATCTTTATTGTTGCACGTACAATTATAAACTAAAGCTTGTCTATGGTTAGACAAGCTAACAGTCATCCATGGTTACCATAATACATATTAAGTGGCAGAGAAGGTATACATAAAACATAGCTGAAAGCTGGAACTCAGAAAGATAAATTGATGACATATTCTCTTTCTTCATAATTTTTCCTTTGCTCCTGCAAAGATTGTCCCACTGGGGTCTCTGCTGCTCCCATGACTCACCTGCTGTGTCTCTCTATATGTCCCTTTGAGAAGTGATATCAAACAATTTCATCATACAACTGCAGGAAAGCAAAAAGGTCCTAATGAGGGGCCTTTGCAGCTCTCACCAGAATCCATGCCCATTACCCTTTCACAACCTGACACCTCAAGGGCAAAATCAGAGTCAATCAGACCATCTTGGAATGGCTACACTCTGCTTTCCCTCTCGAACACCCTGGTTTTGTCACCCTTTCTCTTCTGCACATACCTTTAGACCTTTCTTCCTTCTTAATGTCCTCCAAATATCCATCTTTGTCTCACATCTCTCTGTACCCACCTCATCTACCTGCTTTGTGCCTCTGCACTCTAAGTAAAGGTCAGGGTTTTTAACTTTGTCAAGAGATTTTTGGTTTGAGATTCCTTTTAGTAGAATTTTGTGAGTCTGTAGAATTTCCTAAAGCTCCTAATGAATTTAGACCCCATACTACACTTTCTCTGAGAATAACTGTAAAAATAAAGCCATCTCCTGTTGTATACTTCTGTTAAACAAACGAACAAACCCAAAACCAGAATCAAGACTGAAATCCTGAAAAACATTTTTTAAAATTATTTTTACTTTCCTTGGAAAAGCTCCTAGATAATGTCAGCACATTTTTAAGTGATGGATTGCAAGTTGTCCCACTGGAAAATATTTAAAAAAATGAACCTTAATTGCCATAAAATTATTGGATGAATAGGGATACATGACCAACTGGAAAAAGGTCAAGTGTGCCACAGCAATATTAGTGTCCATATTTATGCACAATTGCTGTACTCATGCCAACTGAAACAATAACATAAAAATCAAATTGAAAATTAAATCAGAGCAAGATAACCAAAATAACCACATTTTTCAAAACTGATCTTCAAAGTCCATAGATGGTAGCACAGACGCTCACCTATCTCTCCTATTCACCCCTCTCCTCTACCATGACATGCCTATAAGTACTCAGCCACATGAATAATTCTGTAGGAAATAACTTCTCAAAGGAAACTGGACTAAACTATTTATCCTGGACTATACTATTGTATAGACAGACGCCTCTCTGATCCAATTTTAGAAGAAACTGGTCCTTCATTAATCTAAAAAAATTTCTATAAAGTTAAAAAATCTGAGTAATTTTGCTAAAAATTAAGATATGGTAAGCAATTGGGACCAAAAGATGGACAGTAGGTTCTGAATATTCTGTTATGTTCTGCCTGCAACACCGTCTTGACTATATGTAGCACATGTTACGGATGCAGATAGCTCAGTTGCCTACAAAATTAAATTAATTACATCTTGGCTTATATATCCTGTGAGCACAGCACATAAAAATGCTATAAAAACAAATATTTGAAAGCCTTGCTAAGCAAAACTGTAATTGATTGCAGTTTGCCAGAATACTGTGTTTTCATTAGAGGAAAGTTTCTATAAGTTTTCCAACCTGCTCAAAATTGTGTTACTTGGTGTATAAGGCTTTAAAGCAGTAAAGGCATAAACCTACACTCTTCAATTTTGATAGATAATTCTAAAATCTTCCTTATATTTTGCAAGCTCAATCTGCTCAAGGACAAAACTTCTTTGGAGGTTCACTAGGTCTTCGACTTTCAGATCAGCAGGATAAGTCTCACAAGAGTGGAACTTATCTTAAGTGAGAACAAGATCAAGAAGTCCTTACTAGGAATGAAAGCAAAAATTGAGTTGGAAAGGCTTTGTCTTCATGGGCAGGACAAAGCAGCAAGAATCTCAAAAAAAAAAAAAAAAAAAAAACCACCAAACCAAAATAAAACACCTCAATAGCACAAGAAAGATACTTCTTTACCCTTTACCCCCTTTTGACATGCTTTGGAGTGAGCAAAAAGAATGAATATTAAAACAACACCAGAATAAAATTAAAAATGAGAAATGCAAATCAATTTGGTTGGTTCTTTTTTATATTATGTTGAATTTATTTAAAATAATTTTTTCAGGAGAAGTGTTAAGCCACTGTAAATATAAACCCTGCATTTATAGTAATTATCACCTCTGTCTTTAATATGAGTGAGATTTAACTCATGGAACTCAGCCTCAGAATTTATGGACTCTAGAAGATGTTATTTGGCTAAAAGAAAAGATTATACCATTAGTGATTAAACTTTTTCAGAGCACATAATGGAGAAAAATTCTGCACAGAAAAATATGCCAATATCACTAGTCTTAGAAGACATTTGTTTTCAAGGTGGGAAAATAGAGATTACAGATTAAAAAGAACTACCCTTTGAAAATACTCCAAATAACTTTATCATATAAATAGCTTAATAAGAAATAGAAACAAAAACCTAGGAATTCTGCTAAAACCTAAGGAAAATTACTTTAAATGCAGTTTTCTGAGCCTGAAAAATCTATGTCAATTCATTTTCATGAAATTCACATGGAATCAAAGGCTTTAAGAGACGAATGCATTTATACTTACTGGACACACAGTAATGCTTTGCTCCCATTGACTCATGCTCAGACTTTCTTCCAGCGTTGTGCATTTCTTCATCACCATGTCCCAGCCACAATAAGGGTCTTGGGATCCAATGCATGCACTGTGAAGGAAAACCAATCAGAGATAACCAACACATTTATCATAATTTGTAGTGACCAAAGATTTCTAAATAACTATGTGGCATCTTTTGGTACTTCACAGCCAGATAGTGAAATCTATCTCTATTGTGGTATGGCACAGACAAAATGAACAAAACCAAAAGAGAAAAAAAAAAAAATTTGAATGCCTATACAAAGCCAGGATTTCTTTTAAGTGCATAGCTGAATTTCTGTCTGCGTGCATGGTATGTCGTCTAGACTGTTGTACTTAATCACAAGAGAATTACAAAAATTCATAAAAACAGTATATAATCTGCTCCAAGTAAAAGTTTCAGCAGTTGCAGTTCTTGGTTTTCTGTTAGTTCTGGAATTGTAGCTGTCATCTTTTTCAGAAATCAGAGGACAATGTCTGCTTGTTAATTAGAAATTAATTAGAAATCCTTCTGATCTATTTTCTGCAATTGTATAAAATCTCTGGAAGTTAGTTCAAAGGGGCACTGGTGACTACCATCACACCTCTTACATTTCACATGCTGCACTCAACACTTCCTTCTTAGTTGCACATTAGGAGGGAAAGAAAAGGATTACAGGGAAGGATGGTAGTCCAGTGTCGCTAGGAGACACAAAAGACTCACCCATTAGGATGTGAGATGAGAAAAGAAAGGAGTAACTTTGAGTTCAGGGTTTAAATAGGGTTTGGACTTTGACCAGCAACTGGAGGACAAGGTCAACATCCCTTTGACCCCACTGGACAAGTCAAAAGTCCATCACAGATGTGAATTCAAAAACAATCTACCTTGTTTATGTTACAAATGTGAGAAAGCTTCAGTACAAGAATGTAAAAACATCAGAAGGCTGAAAAATCAGGGTGACAGTCCAGTTTCATACAGACTCTGAAAGATCCACTGTACAAATCTAGAGGTTCATTTCTCTAATAAATAGCGGTTTCTCTTACTAAGGTCTAGTATTAACAGTCCAGGCAATAAGTCTGCAGCTTCATAGCTAAAGATCCATAGGAAAGGAGGTGGAACTCCCATTAGAGTGAAGCACAATAGAATTGGTTTAACTCTTGTAAGAATACCTATAACTTACACATAAAAATAATGCATTCAAACATTTTGTCTAGATTGTAAAAAATGTTGAATTGACCATTTCTGTTGAACTCAAATCCATGGGCATTATCCTTCTCTCTTTAATTATATCTGTTCCCATCACATCTGTTGACTGAAGGTACACAGAGATGATCAAGCAACTGGAGCATCTCTCCAGTGATGAGAGGCTGAGAGCTCAGAGAGCTGTTTAGCCTAGAGAAAAGAAGGCTCAGACAGGATCTCATCAATATTTACAAAACCCTGAAGGGAGCATGCAAAGAAGAGGATCCAGGGTCTTCAGCAGTACCCAGTGATAGAACTAGAGACAACGGGCACAAACTGAAACAAAGGAGGCTTCAACATCTGGAGACACTTGCAGAAAGGGTGAGTGAGCACTGGCACAGATAGATAGCCCAGCCTCTGGAATCTCTTTCCTTGGAGATACTCAAAAGCCATGCAGCCATGGCCCTGGACAACTGTCACTGGGGGCCCAGCAAGCTTTGGACCAGATGACCATCAGAGACCCCTACAACCTCAAGTGTTCTGTGATTCTGTCCTAAGAACTAATTTATGTGTTTTATTGATATTTCTTTTTATCTCTGGCATTCCTCATGCACTTCCATGTTAACACCTGACCAAACACAGACTTACTAATTCTCTGGAGTGTTATTCCAAAATACCATAATTATAAATTCCAAGGAATTCACTTCCACATTCCACTTGGCAATGGGATTGCCAGTACCATGTGGGAGCACAGGTCTCATCTGCAAAGAGGGCATGATGTAAGAGGCATAACAGTCAAAATTCCATAGGTATCCCTAATCAGGATTCCAAATCAAAGATAAAGCTTTTGGTTTAGGGAATTCACTGTTGAGAACAGAGTTCCCACTCTGGGTTCCTGCAGCTGTGAGCACTTATTTGTGAGCACATTTTTTTCAGATCACCTGCATCTCTGAATATAGTTTCTTTAAAATTAAAAGGAAGATAATAAGAGGGTAAGTTTTTGTCCTTAGTGCCAAATTATGTCACCTTTTAAAACCATTTTCTTTCCTTTGAGGGATAATTCCTTTGATTTAATGTGTTAGTAACAGCACATTTTTATCTACTATGCCTAGATAAAACAAAGAAATACATAACAAAAGAAGTTAACAGATAAAAAATCAGATAGAATAACACTTGTAAGTATTAAAATATCAGAACTTCTGTGTGAAATGGGAAATTTAAAGGGACTATTCTTGACTTGCAATTATGTGTACTTCAGAAAATTTCATACTGTTGCAACTCTTTTTTTAATGAATCTCTCTCCCAAGAGACAGCAGTAAGAGAACCAGCTTAAATGTGCACACAAAATAACAAAAGAAACTATATAACATGGCTGTCCGATTTATGTCAATTTTATGTAAGGAAAGTCAAAAATCAGATACTATTACACATCTTCATCTCCTTTTCCTCCCAATCTGCCTTAATTAAAGCAATTTTAGATGCTACTGTTGAAAAATTAGATAAATTTTAAAGTAGGTATTAGGTCTTCCATTTGACAGGGCCCTTTCAGACTGTCACACTGCAAATAGCAGAGCTGGATAATATATTTCGTCATCTTGTCTCTAGAAGCACACCTTACATCTCAATTTCAGATGAGAATTAATGTTTTGTCTGTTAATCCCAGTAGGCAGCAGCTCACGTCTCTAAGACTTCACATGATTTGTCCCAGCACTGCTAAAACTGGCAATTTTGTGCAGGAAGGAAATTCTGGAATAAAATTAAACTGTTTCATTCAAAGACTCTTGATGCCACTTTACCCTGTCGAGTCAGCACTCTGAAAAAACATTCAACTGCTTTTGGCTTCTCCTGACTGATTCTAATTTAGCTCTGTGTTGTCACCTCACGTTTTTTTACCAAACGTAAATGATAGGTAGGAGAGTGTGTCCCCTGCAAAGCACTCATTTGGTAGTGATGGCTCAGTGTGCCTGCTGACAGTGGTGATTTTAGCAATGGGTTTTGACTGACTACTAACAGAACCTTGAGCCACCTCACTCTAAAGCATGTAGGTAGAGCAGGTTATTTCTTCAGCTATTTTATATTTATCACCAAGTAGGCCAGCAAAATTGTCCTACTTCTCTTATATTTGAGATGATGTATTGAGATAGAAAATAAGACAGAATTGAACACAATTCAAAATGAAACATATTAAAGATCCCATAGAGTTTTAGACTAAAAAGAAAAAAAATTTGCATGTTCCAAAAAACAAAAAAAAAATCTTAATTAAAAGCTGTACCATTAATTACATACTATAATATATAATATATAATATATAATATATAATATATAATATATATATTATTATGATACCATTAATTTCAAATAGATTTTTAAATTTCCTTTGAGGGGGAGAATACATTCCCATATGAATATGAAAGTTCTAATCAGGTATCTTCTTGAGCTGCAACATTTTATTCATACAATATCTATAAATTCAAGAGGTGCATCTTCTAAGACTGTTCAAGACACATTTTTTGTATTTACCTATATACAGCATTTCTAAGAACTGAGTCTCCTGACCCTTTCAATAATTCCTACTGAAATATCCATGCTTACAAAGTCTAAATTACCATTAAATGTGACCCGATACATTGTCTACCAGGAACTGAACTGGGGTCACCACCTTATTTTGCAGAAGACAGATTCATCACTGCAAATTGAAACAGAAAACTGAAGCTATAAGCCTATCTCATGTTCCAGATGCACAGTTCTATCCATTCCTGAATGAATACATGAACAGGATTCCAGACAAAGGTACCTATCAGTGTTTTCATTACCACTGGTTTTGTAGCTATACACATATACACGTGTGCAATAAAGAACTGGCATCTAAAGATACAAATGAATGATGTAGAAGAACATAAATGGTAGGGACACAGCTTATAAAATCCCTTGTAGCTCAAACTAAGATGCATGTCAAATATTCGGAATACTGCTTAACCCTTACCTGTACTGGAAAGAAAAATCAAATCCTTTAATCATCTCAGACAATCTGAGTGCACTACCATTGCTTCCTCTTATTTTAATTTTTGTAGCATAGTCAAAATATATTTAGGTACAATTCAATCACTGAGAATATCAGCCTAAACCCACAAGATCCTTCCATCAAATCTGAAATCAGAAATTTATGTATAAAAGTTCTTTACATCGCACAATTTGCTGAATGTTGATGCATCCAAGTGACCATTTGATCCACAAATCAAATGTGAAAGACAACTTTCAGAACATGCACTCCATCCTCTCGACACCCTCCCTTCAGATATTTGTATACATTGATAAATCTGTTTTCTCCTCTCAAGGCTGAACAGGCCAAACCCCCTCAGTCTCACCTCACAGAAGGGTTGCTTCAAACCCTCATCATCTCTGTTGGCCTCCGCTGGAGCTGCTCTAGGAGCCCCATGTCTTTCTTGTCCTGAGGAGTCCAGAACTGCACACAGCACTCCAGATGTGGCCTCACCAGAGTACAGGAGTAGGATCATCTCCTTTGATTGCTGGCAATGCCTTTCCCAATGCACCCCAGGATATCACTGGCCTTCCTGGCTCTCTGGCTTCCAGCTGGCTTGTGGATAACCTGTCCATCAGGACCCCCAGGTCCTTCTCCACAGAGCTGCTTTCCAGCATATCAACCCCCACTCTGTGCTGGGGCCTGGGATTATTCTTCCTCAGGTGCAGGACCCAGAACTTGCCTTTGTTGAATTTCAGAAGATGCATCTCCATCCATCTCTCCAGCCTGTCAAGGTCCCCCTGAAGGGCTGCACAGCCCTCTGGAGAATTGGCCAGGAGGAGAAGACATCTGCCCCTTCAGCCAAGTCATTGATGAAGGAATTGAACCATATTGGGCCCATTACTGACCCTTAGGTGATGCTAGGAGGCCTCCCGTTAGACTGTGACACTGATCACAACCCTCTGAGAGCTGGCATTCAGACATTTCCCAATCCATCTCACTGTCTACTCATCCAGCTCCCACTTCCTGAACTGGCCTGTAAGCAGCTACAGTTACTAAGAGTAAACACACTGAACTTAGAATTCCTGAATCTTTTGATATTTTTTCAAGCAAAAAAATTATTTACATCATGATATATGAATACCACATGCCTGTTTTAAATTTTTCTTTCTTAGGTCACTTTTTTGTTTAAAATAGTATTTTATTGATAAAATCTGAATTGCAAATATGTAGTGAAGTCTATCTGGTTTACTTACATCTTTGCAAACTGAAAGAGAAACACATTTTTTCGTTCCCTAAATCAGGAGCAGACTGTAAAATTCTTGTTGGACAAAAATATGTGCTTACAACACAATACATACGTACATACATACATACATACATGCATCACACTGAAGAGTTGTCACTAAATATTTCAGGGGCAGCAAAATGTAAATGAACAGTTTGTTCTGATGCATTTTGCAGGACAGAGAGACAGATACTTTCTGCAAAAGCTTTCATCTTCACAGAGGCAGAAAGGGTCAAGCTATTCCCTCTGCAGTATGAGACTGATATTATACTTCTTTTGAGTGCAACAAACCTACAATTTTGCTTATTTCATAGTTCTGCTTATTTAATAGCGTTCATAAGTTGACACTGACTGAAGATAATTTTTCAGTGTATCTAATACCCCCCCCCCAAAAAAAAAGAATTGCTCTTTTTAATATGTGCTTATTATTTAGACTTGCAGATAGGAGTATGGTGTATCCCAGTCTAAGAAATTTATAAGGATTCTGATTCTGGAATATTACTCAGGAATCACTAATTCAGATCAGTTCTCATGTGGTTCTGACATTATAATTGAGCAGCAGATTTCTCATATTTTAACTGGAATAAAGCCTGAATATTTTGAAATCAGGAAATCTATCTGAATATCCAAAAATAAATACTTTGGAATTATTATTTCCAAACAGCAATTTCAATTCCATTTGTTGGCAAGCTCTTCTGGACACATGAGCACTTAGTAATAGTTTAGACCACATACTTGTTATATGGTTTAGAGCACATACTTGTATAGTATCAGTATATAAGAATAATTATTTTATCATTTATTGTTATAGAGTGCTTATTACCAGGAACACAGGTTCCTACTGAGTGTGATGGTACTTCTGAAAATGCAAGATGTGCAGCTAGGGCAAAATAAAGGAATGCAAAAGTTGTTGAAATACTTAATCCAATAATCTTGCTGGAGTTCTAGGAATGAAATAAAGTATATTATTTTCTTCTGTTAGTTAATTCAGTACCCTTTCTAGCACTGTACTGACACAGTGTTCTTGTGTATGTACAGATTGCTTAACTGATGGCTCAAAGGACACCAAAATAACAATAAATAAGTTCAAAGAGTGAAAGGTTAGTTACAGTAGAATAGCTATGATAACATTACTTAGCAAGACAACCTTGTGACCCAGTAGTATCTTAGGTACATGTAGTAAAAAAATACTCAAAATTTTCCAGAAATTGATAGGGGTTGTGTTTTTTTATGTCAGAGAAGTCATTATTTGTACAGCTTTTAGCAGATGGCACTATTTATTTACTTAGACATAACATCATAGAAAGATTAGTTTTCAAGCCTTTCAAGTGTGTGAAACCTATCTTCAGTCAGAAATACCAGTCTTTGACCCTTGCATGGTAGGATTTTAAAGAACATTGGGCTGATGCAGCCTTTCATTGTCCTTTCAGAACTTATGCACTGAAAACGCTAGTACAAAGTATAACTTTGACAAATTTACCTCCAAAAAAATCACTGTCATCTGGGATTGCTTTTGAAGCCTAGAGCTGCCAACAAAAGAAAGCTGACTGTTTGTTTCAGGGGGCAGAGTCTCTACCCCCATACTACTCCCATATCTTATTCCCATATCCCTTATTCCCAGATCTCCACCCCCATACCTTATTCCTTATTGCAGATGCACAGAACTTTCAAAGTGAAACACAGAAAATGAAATTTTAGAGAGTTTAAGAGTTATCTTCTCATGATAATTATTCTATTTATCTCAAATTATAGTTAATTAGCAGATATATTATTTAATATTTGTTGTGCTTCACACTTGGCCTACTCAACTCTGAAGAAGCACAGAAAGATGAAGAATTCATCTGTGAAAATAGCTGCAGTCAATATCATTGATGGACTTCTGTAAAAGTTTGATAAATGTGTGAATTGCAATACCCAGGTGATAATAACCTGATCAAACCTTAAGGATTTTCCCCAAGGAGAACTGAATGTACATGACTGCTCTGCTGCTTTCTGCACCTTGAAGATGGCACTTTTCTGGAGAACTGATTCTTCAAAGTACTGACACACCCCAAATTACTTTTCTCTAGCTGACATTAAAATCCAGCACAATTATGACAGGATGTTCAAAACTATTCAGGCATTGGCAGAAGTCTGCATGAGATACCCTCCACCTGCTCACCATGGAAACTGGCAACCCAAACGGTAACGGGTAACTCACGAATGATGGAAACATCAGAGCATAATGTAAAGTGCTGAGAAGCCCAAAGTATGGGTGTGACAACAGGTTTTGCCCGTGATAAGGTCTGCTGTCACAGGAATAAAGTGCAGCAAACTGCATTTAAAGCACCAAAGGGGAAAAAAACCAAAAACTAACACATAATTACCCTCCAAATATATTTTCTAGAGACTTTGTTAACAGTGTTTATGGGAGTAGAGTCATGACTGCAGTGTGCTGAAGCAGACGGAATATCTGTGAGAGCAGCAGCACATCATGAAGTTCCTCCACCACTGAAAAGTGCTGGAGGAACAGATTTATGATATGCAGAGCATATTAAAGTGACTATTAAGGAGACATAATAAACTACAAATAAAAGCAATAATCACTTGCTTTAGAGGCTACTCTGGGAAGATGAAACAAGGAATAATGAAAAACAATTAAAATGGACAATCACAAGAAAATTATCTTGACATTGAGATATTAGCTCATGAAAGAGTCGGCTCAACAGAGGGGCTGAAGTTGTATTGTCTGAAAGCTCAGCAAGAAACCTAAACAAAAAGATTAGATAAGATTAGGCCTTGAGCACTCTGCCATTTACACAAAAAGAGCAGAAGTAGCAAGTCTTCAACCTTTTGACTTTTTTAAGGCTGTTATTCACACACAAGAATGCCCTATTCCTCAATAATTACATGGACACTGAAGAGTAGGCGTCCTTGATCTGGGGAAGAGACTCTAGCTATCATTGATGGAATTTCAGAATGTAGTTTTGGCACAATTATACAGCCTAAGTAGGATAAATGTGAATAAATAAAAAAACACACAAAAAATAAAACACTATGCTCCAAGGCATTACCTTAGGTAAGATTTAATCATTATTCTGTTTACCCATTGCTGCAGTATAGAAATAATAGTTAGCAACATAATAGGAGAATGTGGGTATTAAAACACCCAGAAATTCAGTGTGCAAGTTTAAGATGCTTCAATGCCTGTAGAAATATATAGCCCCCAAGTAATGTACTGTCTCCACATGCAAAAAGAAAAAAAAAAATGCAGCATAACCAAGGAAAAAACTAGTCAAACTAAAATAAATAAAATTAAATTTTAGGTGAGAAAAAAATTACATCTGCATTCTCCTAATAACCTGAGTCCCTAATGATAGATGACAAGGAAATTTCTTTTTTGTCTGGGTCACATCCGTAAATCCTCTCCTTTTTCATAAAAGAGAGCTAGAATTGCTGGTGAACACTTTAACCAAGAAGAAAGCAAGGATGGCAAGCCTTTTGGTGCAATGAATATTTAATTACTACAAGAGAAGTCAAACAACTACAAAAGACATGCTTGAAAAACTCCACAAGGAATCATTTTATCTCCTTTTAAATAAGTCATTCCACTAGAAGATGAGATTTCATATACCTCTGGGCAAAGGAATAAATTATCATTTGAGCAGTATTTGAGGCATTTAACTACTGTTCTCGGTAAAATGGGAAATTAACCACTTTTTTGTTTTGTTTTGTTTTGTTCTAAAACAAATTTAAAAAATCAGACAATTAGAGCGCACTGCTCAAACAGGGAGAGGAATGAATAGCCTGCAGCCATGCATGGGGCCTGTGATTTGAAACAGCAGTCCTATCCTGCAAGGGCAGAAGCATGTTTGGGCCCTGCAGCTGGAATAACATTGCCATGTCTTGGAAATTGTCCTGAGAGAAGCAGAGGTACCAGGGCCCTTGGGCATTCATATCTCACTAAAAACAAAGTGAGGCACTAGCCTTGAAATGCCCAAAGTACAGGCTTGGTGTAAATACTCACCACCACAACACATCCTTTTTCAACTCTCCGAACCAAGGAAAGATGAAATTTCTAAGGAAACTGGAACTTGGTACTATGTAGGCCACTAAACCAACAAAAACGCTTGAAGCAGAGACTTGCCCATATAAAACTTTTCCCTAAAGTAATCTGTGCAGGACTTCCAATGGGGCTTCAAGTGTTCCTCTGTTTTAACAGAAAATGCCAAAAATGTGCTACATAAGACAGCATAAACAAAAAACGGGCTGGTAAAAGGTAAAACTCTTCCTTTCCCTGGTATACTTGTTTTCTAGGGCACACCTTTTCCTTCAGTCTTCAGTAGCCTTTCACTGGCTTTCTGCATGATACCAATCCTCATGGTGAGCCAGGTCCTTGGAAATGTCCTTCCACTGTCACCAAGCCACTGTTTTACTACACCTGTATCCCATGGTCACTTCCCTGCTGTGACCAACCATGTGGTCCCTGTGACAGCTGGAAATGGCTCTACCTGCGAAGGATCATGCTGCCTTTTATGGGAGGTATATTATCTCTGCTGCACAAATAATGTCTCTGTGAGCCTGAGTGTAGCAGCCAAGAGAGGAGACTGGCAGCCTTTCAGCCTTTCCTTTAACAGCCCAGCTTTTCAGAGAAATGGATGTTAATCAAAGTGAAGCTAAAACAAGCTAATAAACCAACCACATGCCTCTGTCACAGTTCTCAAAACCTCATGACTGGTTCATTGTCCATCTAATGTAACAAATTTACTGAATTATCAGGGCCACATATATCAAAGGGAAGATACAACTAACTAGATGAAATTAACAATCTCTAATATCACATTTTTCAACCCAGATACATTTTCAGATAGCTTATTGAAAAAGTTGTGTGCTGAATTTTAAATTCCTTTACTATCATAATACAGTCTACAACCAAGAGATAATTTGTAACTTATCCTCTTTCTTTGATTGAACAACTGTTGGCTGCATAGGATTTTTACCTAGTAGCATATTAACACTTACTACAGTTTGCTGATCCAATATTACCTTTAAATAGCTACTTTTCCAAGTACTCCTAATCCTCAGTTCATCCAACCCAATTCTCTTTCTGAATCCACAGAGATACTGTTTACTTGTTATAACACAGCTTAAAAAAACAAACAAACAAAAAAAAACAACTCCACAAACCAAAAAAAAATCTCTTAAATTTGTCCATCACAGGCTTTACTATATTAAACCAACAGCTATATTTCATTTTACTAGATAACTGTTTTCTATATAGAGCATATCTTACTGTTTCACTTCACAATTCAGAATCTGAATAATGTCACTTCAATATGAATATAATTGATTGAGAACCTAATCTAGTCCTAACAAGTTAGTACAAGTAGTCAGAGATACTTCTGATAAATAGTGTACACAGGAAGTCATTGTTGAGAGAGACAATTTGGATTCCTACTTGCAGTCATTTTTCCTTCCCATTTTACTGCAACCCCCTGCATGTATTTTTCTCCAGTCAAATAAAACTAGCTGATTCTTCATACCTGTATGTTTTGTAAAAGGGACATCTCTTCAGGGGGACCTTGATCACATGTTCCTGAAGGCCCACAAAAAGGACACTCTGGCTGTGCAGGATCTGAAGGCTCCTGATGGGCTCTCGCTGACTTTTCGGCAGAAGTTCAATCTCCTCAAGCAGGCAGCTGCTTGAATTCTGGTTCATTGGGGCAAGTACTTTCTTAATAGTGCCATAGTCTGAAAAGGCAAGAGGAAAATGAGTCACTAAAAATCACACTAGTAATTCTACCTGCTTGGTGTCATTCAGTGAAAAAAAAAACATCTTTGTGCTGGATGTTTTCAATGAAGCCTTGGAATTCAGGATTATTTTGACTGAAGTTTCCCAAATTGATTATAGTACAGCAAAAACAAAACTTAAAAATTTTTAAAGTCTGTTTTCATGTGATGCAATACATTAAAAAAAAAAAAAAAAAAAAAAAAAAAAAAAAAAAGTTAAAAAAGTTATTATTGCAGAACAGCCTTTACAGCAGTAGTTGCAAGAAAACAAGGTTTCAAAGTCTGGGTTTAAAAATGCACACTCATGCCAAGGCTTACTGTTTTCAGCCTACCAGATTCTCCTACACTTTATTATTTTAAAAGTAGTTTAAAAAGCATTAAATTCCATAATTTCCTCAGTTTGTTTTAATATTCTTTGAATTAAAAGTTATGGGGTTTAGATATGCATCATTTAGATATGCATTCATTTAATAAAACACATGTATATGAATATATGCAAGTCTTGAGTCTGGGTGAATATGAATGAATGAAGCTGAACCCTTTCTTCTTACTTATCTTGATTTTGACCTCTGAAAAATCATAGCTTTTAGCATTCACTCTTCACTTCTATTCTTAACATGATTTCTCAGGAAAGACAGTAACACACTGAAAACCAGTGTCAGAATATATGATAAGATTTACAATTCACTCCAGCAAAGTTTTTAAATAATTTAAAAATATCAAGGTACATTTGTTCTGAACACAAAGGATCACACTCTCACACTGATAAATATTTTAGGGAGCCCACAGCATTATGAAATCTTTTATGTGCCAGCAATAGTAGGTATTAAAGATCCAACACTGCAAACACACAAAGAGAAAAGCCCTAAAGTCTTAAAAGACTTCCCTTTCGAGTTGGTAATAATGGCAAAAGGAACGTTTGTGAAGGCCTGTTGTGCAGTCTGGTAAACAGTGGGTAAACATCACTAGCACAAGGCCAGAGGTTTGGCTCAGAGCTGGCAGTGCAGGTTCACAGGAGGTATCTGGCCCTGGCCTGGTGAGTACTGGTTTTATCCATGGCATGAAACACCTGGTGGCCACGTGTCTGTGTCCTCCTACACCAGCTCCACCCTGGGAACACCTGAGGCCAGGAGCTGGCACCCCTACATGGTCACTGTACCCTCCTGGATAACTGGGCTTAGGGAGGGCAATCTGATATTCCCAAACTTTGCCTGTGAAATGGTGAGGAACAGCGAGTAAGCAACTTTAAGAAAATATAAAAAAGCAGCCTCAATTAGACTCCAGAGCTAAAGATAAGAGGGAGAACCAAGATTACAGTTGCTGTTAAAAGCTCCTCTTTTTCCTGAGAAAGACTGAGTATTCGAGTATTCAATCTTAAGACCTGGAGCAATACTGGAAGGGAGAGTGTACACCAAATAGCAGGGAAAGTTAATAGGAAGTTTATGTGCAAGATATAATGTTACAAAATATTATGTAATTCTATTAAACAGTCAAAACTAATTACCACAAACCATAAATGATTAGCTCAGTTGTAGAGAGTGGTTTCCCTGGGGAAGAGGAAAACCCTGGACTAATGCCCTGGGAAACTCCTTTCTAAGTAAAGTAAGCAAGTTCAAATATGCAAATTGTTACTAGAAAGTTCCCAGTTCTTTGTGTTACTATAGGTAGATTTTTGGTGCAGACATTTTAATTTTCCTAATCATTCTTCCCTATTGCATCCTTCCCTCAGACCCTGCCTTAACTCCTCTCCATGCTGGGATATATAAGTACCCCTGTCTGACTCTGGACCCTGCCTTTGGCCCCTTGTTACTGCCTTGGTCCAGTTCACTCCAAATACAGTGTACACCTTATTGTTTGTCATTTTTGCATCATTAAAATTCCCCTTCTGGACAATAGGCTCAAAGCTGCCTCTCTCTATCAAGTTGCCATTGGGGCAAAGTCCTGAGGAAACTCAAAAGATCGTCCCCTGGGAGTTTCACTCAGTGCATAAAATGGATTCCTCTCAGTCCATAAACATTTTGATCATATCAAATTATGTATGTACATTAAAATCTTCTGCCTGGCCTCTCAAGTTTTAATATAACCCCTTCATGTATCCTGAGCATTTTTCTCCTTTCTTGATATAACTATGCTTTATAATTTTTAGGGAAAAAGCTTCCAGTAAACTGCAATTTTAATTTTTATTAACTGTTTTGGTATTAAAATATCTAATTTTAGAATCAATTTTTTTCCCAAACAACCTAAAACAGATTTATATTTAAAACCTAATTAAATTGTTGCCAACAGTCAGCTTTGCCCCTAAATTAAGCAATAACCAGCTCAGCTGAACAACATAACAAGCAGTATTTCCACTGAAGACTACTGGATGCAAAATCCTGACTATAATAACAGCAATTTTCATGGTCAAAATATGGTCTGAGACGTGTCCCAAAATTTCAGTACCTGTATGTGCTTGTTTTGGCCAGGGTAGAATTAATTGTCTCCACAGTAGCTGGTATGGGGCTTTGTTTTGGGTTTGTGCTGACCACAGGGCTGATAACATGGAAATATTTTTGTTATCTTGAGCAGAGCTTGCTCAGAGCCAAGGCCTTTTCTGCTTCTCACATTGCCATACTGGAGAGGGAGTTGGGGATGCTTGGGAGTTTGGGAGGAAACGCAGCCAGAACAGGTGACCCAAACTGATCAAAGGGATATTCCATGTGACATCATATTCAGATATAAAGTGGAGGAAAAAGGAAGAAGGAGAGGACATTTGGAGTTATGCCACTTGTCTTCCCTGATGGAGCCTTGCAGTCGTGGAGATGGCTGAACACCTGCCTGTCCATGGGAAGAAGTAAATTAATTTCTTGTTTTGCTTTGTGTATGTGGCTTTTGCTTTTCCTATTAAACTGTCTTTATCTCAACCCACATGTTTTCTTCTGATTCTCTCCCTGATCACACTGGTGGGGGGAGTGAGTGAGGGGCTGCATGGCACTTGGAGGCTGGCTGGGGTTAAACCACAACACTGAGTTAATTACTGAGTGAAAGATGAATGATTTTTTTCTGAGCATAGAAGACAGAAAAATGTACTAAGAAGAAGAAGGAGCAGTGAGATCATTTTACAGATGTAAATTAATTGGTATTGCTTTATAGATCAGTCAGTGCAACTCTATATCACTTTCTTAATGGGCAGACAACAGATTCTGTATCATTCATGATGCATTGTCTTTGGCTTGTCACATTTTTCCTGCATGAGACAAAAATCAGGTATGCATTCAGCATGTGCTTCTTCTACTGACCAATATTTCTTCCTCCCACTGTGCTGAGTCTGGCACCCACAGACTGAATCACTTGCTGTCACCTTCCCCAAGAGAAGAAAAACATGCATGACTGAAGGCCTCACTCCCCTATGCCTACACACACATTCAATTTACAAATACAGCTTTGGACAGGTGAATATGATCAAACACAAATACTTTGTGTTTCTTGTGGTTTGTTTATTATTATATATGGCAAACTTACGGTTCTTTGAATTCAAGTCTATGACCTGGAGGTCATGGTTACAGCAGCATAGCACCCAGAAAGAAATAAAATATTCTCACTTTGAGAACTGCAGCACTAATGCCTTTCCCAAGACATCTGCCATTGCTCTTATTTTTCCTTCTTATCTTGGCATGCATTCTCCATTCCTCATATTTCCTTTTGCTCTCTTTCAGAATCTCCCAAACCATTCCATTTGTTTTCTAAGAGGATCAGAAATGTTTAAAGTCACAAGTGACTGAGCTTCAAGCGAAGAAACAGTGCCTGAGATCTCACAGATTATCAGGAAGAAACACTGCACTTCTCAGGAGCAATGTGGGTCATATGCAAACTCAACCAAAAGGAATAGAATGTTACCTGAGACCTACTCCTGCCTCAATAAACCCCCCTGATTCTGACTTCTATAACCTATCTCCTCTGCCTTAAATTCCTCCTACAGATGACTTGGAGTCTGCAAGGACCACCTGGGAGGCCAGACTAGGGTGAGGATCCGGTTTCAGTCCACAACTTTGAGACAGGCACAGATTGAATTGGTGTTGTGTTCCCCAGTCTACGGTACATAGCAAGGGTGTGTAAATATTAGCATCCTTAAACTATTCTAGTGTGAAACATGGCTATATCAGGCTTCCTTACAGGAGAAAATCACAGCCAGTGATTCCAGTGCTTTCAAAAGCCAGATGTTTTGTTCCAGTGTTTCCAATTCTACTACAAGGTGTGCAACATTATACATAGCCTCCAGCAAAGACTGCAGATTTCCTAAAAAATTGTAGAAGTCTCATCCTCAAAAGTGTTGTCTGTCTGGCCATTTTCACACCACAGTTGCAAAGCAAAATAGGGTGTAAAAAAAGGAGGGAAAGAAATAAGTCTGGAACATGGGTCTAGGGCATGAAGTTTTTCAGACCTGTCATCATCTTTCAAGTGAATATTTAATTATATAATCAAACTAAGGGTCCACTTTCGCCAAAAAACAGCTACTAAGCATAGTAACCACAGAGCATCTTAATGGATTTAACTTTATTGCCATGGACACAGGGAAAGCTGCAGTTTAATCACAAATGTCAAGCCTGAGCCTAACAGCTATTTAAGAATTCAAATGAATGGCATCCTTGAATCCTGACTGTAAGCAAGACATACTGGGAGAGATCCAGACACCTGACAGCCTTTTTTAAAGGATGGCCAGCTATATACAGGGGTAGTAAAAGATAATGACATTGGCAAGAACGACTAAATAATGTGCTTTGTTAGCTTGTACTGCAATAGTTTTAAAAAGACTTGCAAAACCAGCAACTGAACATTAGAAATATAATCACTATGAAGGAAGAGAAAAATTCTTGTTGAAATATTGCAATGTAATGTGTAGAAGACTATGAAGAACTGCATGGAGAAGCTGGTATGGAGTTTTAGAGAACATGCTTGGAGGCAACAAAATCTGTCAAGAACAAAATTATGATTGGACAAAATGAAAGGATGATTTCTGAAAGTGCAAAATAAAGTTTAAAATGTAAGTGGTATAAATCATAGCCAGCAATGGAAAAACACTGCAAGAGTGCAGGTGAAGTCATTATAACATCTTTGGTGACACCTGCAAAGCAATACAGAAAATGAACATACAAAACAAACAGCAGATGCAACAAACTAATAAACCTGTAATTTCCTGAGTTTCCTTACAGAAATAAAACCACTCAGCTTTAGCAAATTCTTGCTATAGAGAAAAATAAATATTTACATGAGCTGTTATGTTTACAAAATATTGCTGCTTTCTTCAAACAAAAACATCTTTAACAAATCATCACAAGGCAGTAATAGAAGTAAGTATATTTCACTTCTTTAAAACAAGACAAAAAAGTCTCTACCCATTCCTTTTTGAGAGGGAAACACTCTCAATCTTAACTCTTGCCATAGTACCTTGGAGAGTAGGTTGTTCTCCAGAAAGCTGAACCAGCACCAGGAGACAGAGTCCAAATCAATGGTTTTCAGAAGAGAAGCCTACAGTATCATCTTTCATTATTATACTAAAAATCATTGCTGTCTTCTAAGCTATATGAGTTGTAAGCAAAAGAAACTTCTAATAGTCTGAAATATCTCTTCGAGACAGCTGTATGCCTATATTTAAGACTGAACAAACATTCCTGCACTTTCTGAGCACAACAATGTGCCTTTACAGATCTGAAAATCTTCTCACATATACCAAGAAAAACCTCAAGAAACAGAACATATCTACTCTAGATTATAAACTGTCAATGGAATTATGGGCCTGTTTTTCAAAATTCCCACAAAACATTCTTCAGAATAAGCTTCTTAAGCTGATGGAAGGATGTGGTCGGTGTGATGGGAAGGGGGCAGTCAACACAACACACAGATGATAAAGCAACATTCAGAACATTAGGAGATGCTTGGAGCTAAACTTGAATAAGATACCACCTATGCAAGAAGCATTCTATTCTATATGTCATAACATGCGAAAACAGACTCAATGATAAACTTAACAACCTGGCAGCACAGTGATCAGGGAGTTTAATAGATGGAGACTTGAGACAGACATTTTAAAGTGCAGCTGAAACAAATATGAATTATGTATGTTTTCAAGAAGTCTAATTTGAAACAAACCTTGGAAAGTTATATTCAATACATACTTTAATTTTATCCATTATACACTGGTTTTGCATATTATTCATTGCATACAAATTATTTTTCCCATTAGAAAATAAAAGCATTAAGACAGTATTAAGACTGTTGAAATTAAAGGGAAAAAATCTGTTAATGTAAAATATGTTGTAAATAATATCCACATGTACATATAAACAGCATTTATATTAATCATATAACATTTGTATTAAACACCATAGAAACAAAAAGAAATAGGGCATTAGGGTCATTTCCAAGGCAGAGGTCTTTCAGAGTAATAAACTGAAATACCAAACATAAAATTGATTAACAGAATGTGTAATAGTAAAAAAATCAAAGAATATGCAAGGTGATTGATAACTATTCAGCCGCCATGAAAAAATGTATCATCAATACTTGCTTTCCTCCACCACAGGAACTGGAAAAAAACCCTGCCACAAAGTCGAATGTGCATTTGGCTAACAGCAGAAAATTATTCCAATGAACAGAAAGTATTAGGTTGCATAAGGGCTTTAGTGAGCTCAACACAGGAAAAAAACCCACAGGAACAGCTAATGCAGCAGCTGGTTCAGCCTAAGAAGGGGAAGCCCAGGACTTATGATTTAGCAATCTGTGTAACATCAAAAAAGATACATAGAGTACACAGAATGCAATGGGATTTAAATCCTACTCTTCTCTGCCTTTTCTAAAAATAACATTAAAATTAGTTAAATCATCAGTAGAATATGGATAATTAAAGCTTTGGCCATTATGTGTTTTCCCACATGGGGGTGGGGTACAATTTGGTTTAAAGCAAGGGCATGTTTAGAAGATAAGATAATATAACCATGCTCTGAAACTTCATTTTTCTTTTATCTTTAGGTTTCTGGGATAAATACATACATTTAAAATACAAGAATACATTTTTTAATCATGCTCCAGTCTAAAGGATAAGTGAAAGATGGAGCTTCAATTTTTCTTCTTTAAAAATGAATAATATACTATTGGTAAGCATAGTGCTTATATAACGATTCAGAAAATGAAAATAATATAGTTTGATCTTAAAATTCCCACCTTAATTTACAACTTTAATTTAAATATTATTATATTTTTAGATATATATTCACTAATTCTTTAGGGAAAAGAGTGAACCTCAAAATGAATATGGAATTGTGATGCTTCATCAAGATGTAGATCCTAATTTTTTTTAAAAAAATCTTGTTTTATTTTCACAGTTGTTTTACATTTTGGTCTCTCCATCTGAAGCTAAACCATTGTTGGAGCAATCTCATTAGTGTGATAGGTAATTTGTTCTTTTTCTTTACTTTTAATATATTTTCATGCTGTAATAAAATATATAGATGTGATTTTTCTGCAAGTATCAGACAAAAATGTAGGTTAAAAATCTGAATGTTCTGTTTTGTGAGCTTAACAGAGAATGAAATGTGATAAGCTTATGAAGCATTTAAACAATAGCCCAATGTGATTTTCTTACTATTACAGGTCATTATCACCCTGACGATAACAAGGCAAGGGTGGATACTAAGACAAATAGAGATATAAAGTTTATTTATTGGATCAAAAAGGCAATTATGTAACCATATAACAAAACCTTCTATGAAATAATGTAGCTGGAAATAGAAAATAATATTTTTTCTGCATTTCCCTGAGAAATGTTGCAAATTCTTCTGCCCTATCAATATGGAGATTTATTTTTAAACTCCAAAATGGCTACACAGAATGTTAGTTACCCTCTGTGCCATCACTTGCAGGAAACAGACAAGGTTAAGCTTTCCCTTACTCAGGTCTCTTAGTTTTCCTTACTCCATTGTAGGATACTTGAAGGAAAAAAGAAAACCCTCATAAATCACTGCTCATTGTCATATAATTAAATTCCAGTAAATTACATTAACTGAAGCGATAATAATAATAATAATAATAATAATAATAATAATAATAATGAACTACATTCTGGGACTTGAATAATCTTGCAGCTTGTTCATGTGAGACCTTAGTAACTATTGAATACGAAACTACTAAATATGAAATCATGAATATTTTTGGTCTTGGATTTTTTTGTCCCAGTGAATTAAAAAACAGGCATAAAAACATGCCTCTTCTAGGTGTGTTCCAGGAAGAAAAACAGGGTGTGTAGTTTTTTATCATTCCAGAATTTAAACCAAGTCATTCTTTCCCCATGCTCACTATGAAAAGGCTTTGCATTTCAGAGGTTGTTTATGTAGCATTGTCATTGCCAAAGAGCAAAAATAATCTAAGGATCTTTGGCCATATAATGACATTGAATTTTGCAGGTTAAAAGGCTTTAGGAAAGACCCTGGTCATTGCTGCTCTGCTGGTATATTATTAGGCACAGAAGTTAAAAAATATTAGCAGGGAAGTTAAGACTAAATTGAGAAAAAGCAACTACTAATGAAATAAAATTTCCTGCTTTATGTCAAACAATATGCAACACATAGCAACCTTAAAATAGGACACTCAGTTGTCCAGTGTACTGGCAATTAGAAAGGAGAAAAAAGTGCTTAAAAGGTACATGCATAATTTATTATATTTTTTAAAAGTTAATTTTAAATTATATGCAAACAGCTATACCACACAGTGCTTAGGGTATTAATAGTTCCAAACACTGAACAGCTGCTTAACTTAGGAAATGGAAAAGGCTTGACTGTTTCTCAGAAGAGAGCTTTGGAAGCAGGAGAAGAAAAACACAGACAAACTCTATATTAAATTATTCTCATCTAAGTAAGACCCCGAGTATTTCTGCAATCTGGTGCAGTTTTGTTTTTCAATCCTTGGATGCAATGACAGAAGTTTTGAAAGACAGTCTATAAAAAGCAAGCACACATACTACTTTAGATTTATGATATTTATCTTTGGCTCCAACTCCTTCATATTCCCTCTTTCCTATTATATTTCAAGTAAATATTGATTTTCTTCCTTATAGTATTGGAAATTATTTTAAATCAACACTGAAATGAGATACATTTTCAGTAATGCTTGCCATCAAAGGAGGTCTGATGGTCTATTACACATCCCCAGACTTCCACGCAGGGGAGAGAATTTGACTCATTTATCCACTATTAAGAATCTGAAAGGAGCAATTTTAACCAAAAAATAGACCAGATGTTTTTTCTTGCCTGACCAAAAGAAATTAATTTCAACAATCTCCAAATACATATATTTTAATGAATCATGCTCAGTGGTACACCTTTATCTACTGCTTCTATTTCCAATCTTACAGAGATTTTTCAGCTTGCCAAAGATGTGCCTTAGAGCTGACATGGAAATTCATAACATGTTTTTACATGGAAGATTGATCTACCCATAACAGTTTATGCATACCACTTAGAAGTCACATGTGTCTGTAGAATACCTGTAAGTGAACGCTATAGCAGCTACAATTTCTTAACAGACTATAGTTGATAAGAAAACATTTAATAACATTTCATTCTGTGATACATTCCTTTTACTTGTTAAGATAAATCATTATCTATTTTAAGACCTTTGAAGGGTTTCTTTTATCTATCTTTTATTTGTAATCTCATCTAATTGTTTTTCAATTAAAAAAGTTTTATTAAAGAATAATAAACAACAAAAAAGGTTTTTGCATTAAACAATTTGGATACTTGTGAAATCTGGATTCATTTGCCAACTTTTTTTCTCTAGATTTCATGTGTGAAACTGGTATTCAGAACAGTAATACCACCTAAAGTGAAAAAAACTAAAACTTGAAACTTCACTTTTTCTGGAACTGTTTCATTCAACTATAACAAAATCTAACCACAAATACTTTAACAGGTACATTTCCCTAGTGAAACTTCTTTTATTTTGGTGTTTCCTTGGCCATTGACTCGACGATTCCACAACAAATTCAAAACCCGTGACCAGTAGTTACTTTATTCTCCCTCAGTATTTAGGAAACAGTTGGACCAAGACAGAAAAATCTCAGGTGCAACAAAGAAAAATCACTAATTTTTTTTTTTTTTTTTTTTTTTTTTTTTTTTTTTTTTTTTAATGCCCTGCAAGGAATAGGTGTCTTCCATGTCCTTAGGGTTTGGTTGTTGTTGTTTTTTTTTTTGGAAGTTAATGCTTTATTAAAATGTCATTGGAAAAATATTTTAATGTTTTAATGGTCCTTGGAGCAGGGAATAATGCATAATCTTTCTAGTTGATTTCTCTACCTACTTGGTTTGAGAGCTGCATGGCCACACGAACTGCGTGCTCTGCAGGCACATTAAACCAGCACCAGTGAGTGCATTTGGGAGGGCTCTGCCCCATCCACAGCAGCCCCATCTCCTGGATCAGCCATTCAACAAGGAATGTTGAATGAAAATAGGCAAGAAATGCCTTTGAACATTGTGAGGAATTAAACCTCAGCACTACATACCCCTCAAAATTGTTGCAGCCATCCAGATGATGCCATCAGCAGACTGACCCTTCTCTCTTGTGTTGATGTGTTTATTACAGAGAATAATCTCTGAGAAATGCATCCCGTTTTCTTAATGCATAGCTACTTGATCATGTCCCTATACAGGGTATCACCATTTCTAACCCCTTCAGGAAGTCATACTACAATTTCAATAAAAATACTTTAGTTATTGCCATTGGTTTAAGAAATGCTATTTAAGCAGAGAGGATATGGTTAAAACTACAGCATAAAATCCTTAGATGAGGCTTTAATGAGTTGGGGAAAAGAAATCTGTTTCTCAGGACTTGGCAAAGAGATGATGGACAAGAATTTCAAACTTGGCTCTAGTACCTCACACTCTTTTTCTTTTTTTTTATCCTCGGGGAGGTGTCAGGAAATGTCAAGTAAGCAATGTAGATCAAGGCATGATTTGTAACAACATCGAGCAAACATTCCTTGATTTTACAAAATAATATTCTCATTTTGAATTCTTATTTAGATTACCCAAGTTCTGTCTACAGTACTCAGTAGTAAAAATAAATACAAGGATCATGAAAAATGATATCAGCATCCTCAAAGAAGGCCAGTAAAACATTTTTTTTGTCCTGCATCACAAAAATAAAATAACTTGGCATATAAAGATATGTTCTTCCAGCTTAGAAAAGGAAAGGATTTCAACAATGTCAGATTCAACATTACATAGAATACTGAGACCATTTTGTGGCATCAAACCTTCAGAAAAAGCAAATTGTACATATTTATCAATGTTGATAGCACATTTATTATTACATCTGAATCAAACAGATGCTGCCGATACGCACACTGACCTGTCAGCATGTGCTGTGAGACTATCACAGCTGATCACAGTTGTGACTGACAACATGCTTTTATTCCCAAAATTTTACTCCCGAAGTACAGTTAGATGATAACTAAACAGATCCAGTATCAAGAGCTACATGTGAATACCACCTATCCTAGAGAATGCCCATTTGGCAATATATTGAAATTACAGTCCCCCTTCTTTTTAGCAATATCCAGCTTTTACTGCACTAAAAATGACACATACACACACAAAACCTGAAGCCCCGAGGCAAAGAAGACACAAGAATTCTTATGGTTCTAAATGGGAAACATTACATTTGTCAAGAGACGTGCAATTTCAATATCCTGGATTCTAAAAAGAGAACGAAATAAAACTATAAGGTTGTTACTGGGGACTGGTAGCTGCAATTGACTATGAAACAAATAAGTCTATATTAATTTCCCATAAACTTCTCATGAAGGGAAAGCATTCCAATTTTGAAGAGATCCTCTAAAATGTTTAATCAATATCTAGGACTGGGCTTCTCAGATAATGGAGATGAGCACCTCTGAAGAGTTGTGTAACCTCTAACTAAAACAGTAGAGTAGGTAATAAACATAGATATTAATCACAAGATGAAGGGATTTGTGGGATTTAAGGCTTGATATCTGACACAGAGCAGTAGTGAAGAATGCCACTGTGCACGAAGGAAAAAATTACTATCCAGTAGAGGACCTGGATCCCTGCCAGTCTTCCAAAGTTGAGATACATAAACTCTGATTGGATCTGAATGGACGGGGAGTGCTTACCACTCCTATTATTTTTTATTGCCTTACTTTGCACCACCAAAACAATAAATACCTTGTAGGACCCAACACATGCTATGAATATGATAGTGCTTTCCTACTGAATAAATTTTTCAGTACCCAGATCAAAGAAGCATTTAGATGGAGAAGTGGAGGAAACTGTTTCTCAGATAATAACCCACAACACACCTTGCCCGATTTTGTAACCTATATAACGTATGTGGTTATTTTCACTGGGAGTATCAGAAAGACAACTGACTACTGTATGGATCCAGAAGCATCACCAACTTGACTGAAGAGAAAGTTTCAGGAACTATCTCATTTGTAGTTTGCATAGCACATGCCCCAGTCCCTACATGAGTCAAATCCAGTACATCCATCCATATGGAACCTCAGCAGCAATTTCAGCGTAAAGCTCACATCTTTTGTGAGAAATACAGAAGGAAAGAATGAGGCTGATTTTTTTTTTTTTTTATAATCATAGCAAATAAGAAATTAAATGGACAAGAAACAGCAACAAATCTCTCCCCACATCTCTCAGGAAGAGTCCTGAATACTGTGTACTTACACAAGGGCTACACAGCTGGTACAAAGATTAAATTTCACCCCAAAATAAGGCTAATTCCAACACTGTTTCCAAAATGAAGACCAAGCCTGTTGACTGGCAGTACATGTATTGGGGCAAAATGAGAGTTTTGATGGTAGGCGTAGGATAATAGATCTTGAAGGCAGCAGGACAACACTGAGCACCATGTAAGACACCTCTCTTGCTCACAGCTTCACACTTCATGCATTAGAATTACATAATAATAAATGAACATAGCAGTTGTCAAGTCTAGTTTCTCCTTCAGGAAGGAGAGGTGGTATTTCCAAAACAAAAGAAAATAGGAGGAAGGAAAGGCTACTTGGCCATTCTAAGTTTATAAAGTAGTCAAACAGGATTTGAAAGCTCAGCATCATTGTGATAAAGAGGAGTTGTTCTTTTTTTAATGGAAGGTTGAGACTTTGTCTCCAGCTCTTTACAATCTGTTTCTCTCCCTGGCCCATGCATTAATCTCACTCCCATCCAAGCAGAGCCAGCTGTTCTTCAGCCAGCAGCTTCTTGCAGCAATTCTGATTTCCACAGGCAGCACAAAAGTGCACACACCGTATGTTCTTCGGACATTTATTTATAGTCTTTATCTGACAGAGCTGGGCAATTATAAAGACATAATGATAATTTGTGAACAGAAAAAAAGGGCTTCTCCTACTTAAATTTGTCCCTCGAGCAAACAGAACATCATCTACTTGCAGCAGGCAATTGACGAACATGATAACCAAAATAAGAACAAACTCTGTGAGCAAACAGCAGCAACAAACTAATCAAAATCATGACCTATTTATGGGTGTATTATAATAACAAAAAATGACTACAAATAAGTGCTGGGTAATTTGTGAACCAAATAAAGGGCCACAAGTCTCACATATAAATTGCTGTCAATGAATAATTTAACCAGCTCTAGTTAGAGTCATCTATTTATTAAGAAAGCTTACCAGCTGGATCTGGCAGAAGGATTTATCTCTATACACAGTGATAAAGCCAAGGGAAATCGGTACTGCTGGACATTTTAAATGCCCTGTTTGATCCTCTGGAGCCTCATAGTATCATTTATAACTCTGTAGCCTGACTTTAGACGTAGCCACTCTCATTTAGGACCATTTTAAAACCACTTTGCACAGTACAGATGACACAATACATACGGCAGGGAAAAATCAACATTTCTTTGTTTAAATCATACAGAAAAGCAACAAAGGTTTGCATTGTCTTTCTTTGCCTTTAGAGATATTCTACATGGAAAATAACATAAATATGCTAGCAGAAATATATAGCAAGCCTTCTTAGAAAAGCTAGGATAAATCCCAGAGTGATCATTAGACTCTTCAAGGCAAAACAGCGCAATATTTTACATCTTTTTTTTAACTTTGCAGCAAAATGTTTCCTGAAAAGTTTAATAATATAAACAAAGTATGAATTCAGCTAAGGTTTTCCTTTATCAGAGATAAGTGTCACTGCAGAAGCAGAAGAGAGTAAGGTTATTAATTTTATGGTTCACTGTTTGACTTTTTGAAACAATTGTTCAAGATCATCATGTTGCTGCTAGGAATGGCAACGCACACCAGTTCCAACACACACCAGTTTTCCCCCTCAAAGTAACTGATGAATATCCTTGCTTCAAGCTTCTTAAAATGGCATTGCATAAGGCCAGAAGGTAACAAGGTACAGGGAAATGGTTTTAAAACCACTACAACTCTGTAAAGCACTATACCTTTGTCAAGCAAAGGCATAAAAAACAAAGCAACTGTGTTTTCTGTAACAACAAAAAGAAACAGTTTTTAAAAGTGACAACTGTGTGCCACAGTGTATATGTCCCATTATCCATTTGTACTCTGATTCCACTGTTTCTGGTTTTCAGCTAGAATTAATACATACAAATAGACCACCTATTACTTTCACAACTGATTTCTGGTCCAATTACAACTACTTTGGTACTTATTATTATTGCATTTATATTGTAATTTCTAGACAAAGACAGTGGTTCTTAACTAGGATTAAAAATCTGTATCTCCTTTCCACAGATTGCTTCCAAGAACTTCAATACACTTAAGATAATGCAGTCAGGAATAGCACCAAATTGGAAAAAAATCAGCCAAACTTAAGCTTTGTTGCTCTCTTCACCATGCATGAAACAAATATAAGCATATAGTTTTGCTTATAACTTTCAGATTGGCAACTGCACAGATACCACATATTTTCTGACACCATGCATATTAAAATTTAAAATATTAAACATTAAAGTTGCACAGTTTCATCAGAAGCAGTAGTCGGCCAGAAAAATGACAATATTTCATCAGAAACTTTTAAGTAACAACATATACTTTTTTTTTTTTCTTGCTAAGACCTTGGGTTGTTGCCTAGAAAAAAATGTAGTGTACTGTTTAAAAATCAAAATGAACAAAATAGAGCTGTAACAAAGATCATAGAAGAATCAAATCAGGGAGTACTTTGCATCAGTTTACTCCCATTTAGCAAGATAAACAGAAGAAAGACAAACTGTTACGAGCGCATTCCCAAACTGAGTTTCAAGCAAACTTCTAAATCTCTTCATTAGGGGAACTAGTTTCTGTATAATCTACAGTTTCAGGGCTTCATGAGGAAAAAGGTGTTACATTTGTGGAGATTTACTACCTGTTTCAACATTTTCTAAAGGCAAATGTATGAAAATTTCATCCACATTTTCCAAAAATATCTTTTGAAATTTCTTCATGAAACCTCCCTACTCGTTCATTATAATTGCTGTATGTGTTTCATCAGAATTATTTTCATCATTCTTCTTTGCATTGCTACCTGCAATTTTTAGAACTTCTTGGAAACCTGTTACTGGAGGTAACATCCTTCAGTGACCTTTAAGCCTCAGATAAAACCTGGATTTATGGCATAAACGCTGTGGTTCACTTCAGTGAACAATCCACTCTCTAGAGACATGCAATGTAGCAAACAATAAATCTTTCTTCAGGTTTCATACTTTCTTTGTAAGTCAGCCATACCCCAATTTCATCAATGCTGTACTATAAATCCCAGTAACTAAGATCTACCACTGGGTATATACCATTTCTATTCAAGATTCAGAGGGGACATTCTCTGTCCAGTAGGATTGAAGAACAGAAGAAAGCATGGGAGTCTTTTCAACATGCAGTTTTTAACGATGGCCTTTTCACCAGTTTTTCACTATGCACATATTACCTTTTCTGAACTCCCAAGTTTATTATATGCTCATAATGACTTCAAACTAGACACTATATCTAAGAATTTTCTTATTCATTTCAGTAAATAAACACATTTTGAAACAGCCCTCTGAATAAGGGCTACCTGCTCTTGCTGCAGCATCCTGTTTTGCAGAAATGTATCAGCAACATTTTTAACCGTGGGACACCTAGGCACTTACAGTGTAGGAAAGAAATATCAAGAGAGGGGAAAGGGGACAAAAAGGAGGGAAACAAACTATGACATATTGATTGGAATTTTTTTTACAAAGAAAGAGCCTTTCAAACTTAAAGTTTTAAGAATATTTAATGTTTCTATAGCTTACCCTACGTTTCATGTACTGTTATAGATGATTTTTAGTTCAGAACATCCATACATGGTTTCCTTGATCTTCCTTTTTAAATCATGGAAAATCGTTCCAGGGATTTTTTCCTGCCTAAAGCCAGCAGCACAAAATGTGCAAGAATTGATATATCCCTTCATTCTGTATTAGAAGTCAGCACAGTGAAAGATTAAGATGTTTCTCCAAAGTACCAAAGTATATTTTTTATATAAGCAGTAGCTGCTAAGCCCTAGCACACCAGAATCTAATAGCAGAATGATGACTTGGCAAAGGTTTAGGAAATGAAGACTGTTGACTCAGCAGATTAATGCATTTGTTTGCTTACTCCCAGTCTCTCCTAAAGTAATACTACATCAGTAACACTACATCTGTTTGAGGTTTAATGAAATTAAATTATACTTTTATGCTCCCGGGGTTATTCCCCCTGTAATATCCATATTCTAACAACAGGGTGGGTAGGTGAGAGGAAGAACTTTCTCTTAACTATTGGCCATCTGTTTCAAAAAATGAGACTTTTGCTTTGAATAACAAAGACAGCAGAACATTCATTTTTATTAAATCAAATCTATTTCTACTTTTCCACTGAAGCTTTGTGCATTTTAAAATACAATTTTTGCAGAACATTGGAATGAATTGTAACTACAAAAGTTATGTGGTGTACATATCTCACAGCACGGTTTGAGTCCATCCTGCTTTACACAGTTAAGTGCAAATTGCTTACTGACAGAACAGAGTTGAATGCAATTTCCTTTAGGCAGCAGAAGGTACAATGACATCTATTATTATAGCGTTGAATAAAAATGCAATTTGGCCCAAGCATTTTGACATGATACTGGCATACTATAAGCACAGGATAATTTAGCTTGGAAAGGAGATTAGAAGGTCTCAAGTCCAACCTTCTACTCAAAAGACAGGTAGCTATAACAGACTGTGTTTCTGTCTGGTCTCAAAAACCTCCATGAATGGAGATTGCACAACCTGTTGCTTGACTGCCCTAGAAGTGAGAAATTTTTTTTTACATCCAGTCTGAAATTCTCTGCCTGTTGTCTCGTCTTCCCACCATGCACCAGTGTGAAGAGCACATCACCATTCTCCATGTAAACTCCCTGCAGGCTTTGGCAGGACGCTACCAGCATCCTGCTCCCCACAATGCCTTTTCTCCTCAACGATGAACAAGGCCAGCTCCCTCAGCTTCCCTGCCCAGGGCATGGGACTCCAGCCTCCAACAGAAGGCAGCCCTCCACTGGATTTGCTCCATTTTATCTATGTCCTTCTTGAACTGGAGGAGGCCAGAACTGGGAAACAACCTCCTCCCTTTATCTCCTGGCTGTGTTCCTGATAACAGCCCAAGATGCTATTTTATGGTTGTTTTATCCCTTCAGCATGCCTAAGTCTTTTGGATGGCAAATCCTCCAGTGCAACTACTGATAATCCTAGTGGTGTGTCACCTGCACACACGATAGAGTGCTCTCCTTCTCCTCCTCCAGGTCATTGATTAAAAAATGTCGAACAGGACAGTACTTGGCTCCTTACCCTTTCTATACATCACATTAAAACTACCTTCTGAGCCTGACATCCTAGCAGGTTTTGTAGATCCAGCTGCCCACCCATATAGACACTATATCCTAATTTGGATATATGAATATTTTGACTGTGTTATAAGCCTTGCTAAAGTTGAGGTACTACTTTCTCCTCACACACAAATCCAGATGTTTTACCACAGAAAGTAATCAGATTTTCAGATGAGCTTAACCCTTGAATAATCCATGCTGAATGTTCCAAATCACCTTTTTCTCCATCATGTGCCCAGAGAAGTGCGCTCCAAGGTGTGCTCCTTGACTTTCCCAGGGACTGAATGCCCACTGGACTGCTGCTTCCCAGGTCATGGAATCATAGAACTGTTTAGCTTGGAAAAGGCCTTTAAGATCATCAAGTCTGATTGTTAACCCTGCACTGACAAATCCACCACTAGACCATTTCCTAAGCCCGACATCTACATGTCTTTCAAATACCTCCAGGGATGGTGAGTCCATCACTTCCCTGAGCAGCCTGTATTAATGCCTCAATACTGTTTCAATGAATAAATTTGTCCTAGTATCCAATCTAAATCTCCTCTGAAGGCCATTTCCTCTGGTTCTATTGCTTGTTACTCGTGAGAGGAGGCTGACCACAATCTGGCTACAACCTCTTTTCAGGCTGTTGTAGAGAGTGATAAGGTTCTCTCTGAGCCTCATTTTTTCAGGATAAACAACCTCACCTCCCTAAGCCACTCCTCACAAGACTTGTGCTCCAGATTCTTCACCAGTTGTGTTGCCCTACGTTGTACACCCTCCAGCAACTCAATGTCCTTCTTGTATAGGAGGGCCTGAACACAGGCTTCAAGGTGCAGCCACACCAATGGATGAGTACAGCATGAAGATCACACCCTGGTCCTGCTGGGCACACCATTGCTGATCCAGGCCAGGATGCCCTTGGCCTTCTTGGCCACCTGGGCCCACACTGGCTCATGTTTTGTTGCTACTGACCAGCACCCCCACGGCCTTTTCTGCTTATCAGCTTTTATTCCTTTGTCTCTTTTTCGAAGATGGAGTATTGTGGTTAAAATTTAATTCCAAATTTAATTTACCACCACTTTTAATAATGCAAGTAAATTTAATCAGGAAATATATAACAACATTTCTCAGACTGGTAGTAACTGTCAGCCCAGCCTTTCATCTCTCCCAAACATACACATGCTCTATGGCGTTAGAAGCTTGGGGCAGAGGACATTCTATGTGGGAGTAAAGCTGGAGACTGGAGAAATTCAAAAGCCTTAAACTTGGGTTGTTTCCAAAATTATTGTTTATTTTCATAGTTAAGGCCACTGCCTTTTAGTTTCTGTTGTTTACAGAAGTAGTGGCATTTATCTCATTCATCTTTTACCATATTCAGTTTATGATGAAAATTCAATGTAAACTATTTCAGTATCTACATAAGCAAAAGCAAGGCTCAAGAGAAATAAGATGCTGCACAATTAACAATATAATGAAATTAAAATTATGATCTGGACCCCAAAGAAGACAAAGTACCACCTTTCTCCCACAATCTTAATATAGAAATAAATTACACTGTATAATTTGGTACATATTGGGATTTTTAAACTACTGTACCTGTGGTATTTGTATATAAATGTGTGGTAATTTCAGATTCTACCAAAAGTGAGGATTAGTATTTCTTAGAAAATAAGTCTTAACACTCAGCTGAGGTAGAAGAAATGTTAAAAAAAATCCACTGTGATTCAATGCAATACACGTGAAATAGAACTGACTAAACTGAGAAAATTGTAAGAATAGAACAGTTTTATCATATGCTTTCTCACACTTACAAAACATGCTGTCCAGTTACAGGAAGGCATGTGCTGAATTTAGACTACAGATCCAGCTAAGATAAGTACTCTGCTTCCACGAATGATCAAAACCAGATACACAGAGAAGAATTAAAGTGAAAGGCAAGCATATATCATAAGGAGCATAAGAGCAATCTCTTTTTTTTAGCAGCATGAAAAGAACACTAACTCACTCCCAAAAACAATTTATTAATGAGCCATGAAACATAAAATTTTAGATCCTCATTTACTGACTTGAATGTAAAAGGTAACACACCAAGGGAAACTGAAACCTGAAGACAACCAGAATTATGACAAAAGTCATTATTCTTGGTGCTTCCAAGACTGTAAACAATGTAAATATCTTACAATGCAGTGAGTGATGGTCTCTTCATGTAAAACCAAATCAGTGCATGTTTCTGTAATTCAGGTTTGGCCCGAAATACAAATTTCAGGAGGCCTCTACAATACAAACACCACTTAGTATAGACATGATTTCACTTAAATGCACTGATTTACCAACCAGGCTGTTTTGACTAGAACTCAAATCCAGGTACAGTTTTAACCTATCAAAAGCTTTTCTGTTACTGCCCAGCTTTCAAGGAGCACAATGAGACAAACTGAACATTAACCAACCTTTGCTTTGATGAGATATTCCCTACTAATGTGCAGAGGCCCAAGTATTTAAAAACTATCCTAGGTTTTATACCATGAGGCTTTAAACATAGTAGTCCAATCTAATATTTCAGTCTCAGCTGGGGAAATCCTTGTTCTGCAAAAACAGTTCTCCAACATCCTTGCTATTTTTAGGAAGATTGAAATCTTGAACCAAGAAGGAAATAGCTGTGACCAATGCAATATAAGGTGTAGAGTTGTTTTTCTTTCACTGCTATGGCTACATATAAATGAGCAAATAATAAGGCAGGATATAAAATAGCATAATGAATGTCTTAAAAATGAGATGAAAAGGAAAGTTAATAAAATATATGTGATAGAAAATTCATAAATAGAAATAGCAGTAGCTGTATTTGCTATTTACGAAGTTACTTCTTTATCAGAGGGTCCTAAACAATCTAATCTTGGGCCATTAACTTTGTACCCTTAACTAAGTAAAAAGAACAAGGGACGGTGAAAATTGGAAAACCCCGTTTGTAAAATTTCCAGCATTTGATTACCTCAAGAGTACACAAGTTTCACATCTTCAAAGGAGAACAGGAAACAGACACCTAAATTGGAGTTCACAAAATAATATAAAAGACAATGTAATGGCTAAATTAATCTATTCAGAAAATGTGCAAGATAGACAAGTGATTGTGTCAAAGAGGAAAAGTTGATGTTCAAGGTGCTGTACACATATTTTATAAGTAATTAACAGAACATTAAAACTCAAAGACCTCATAAACTTTTGCAGTTATCACAGCAATGAAGATTCATACCTGTCGCAAGATAGATGATATGGAAAAGCATGTCCTTGCCCTGGACAACATCCACAACCACATGGGAAAATCTGCTGTTGTCTTCCATGAAGTATGGAATTGGAATAACTGGTTGAACAACCTCATGCATTAAGAAGAATTTTTGTGCATCTTGAAGATTTCTCTCAGTCAGATTTACATACAAACCCTGGTCCACGGTGCCACACTGTAAAGACAGAAAAGTAGCATGACTATATGTGCTAACAACAATAGATTTGTTGTTTAATTCTCTGCACAAGACAATAAAAACACGGCACAAAAAAAAACAACAAAAAAACCAAAAAAAAACAAAAAAACAAGAGCATATCTTGTAATGACAATGTGAAATTCGATTTTCAGGTCCCATTTTGCTGCTAACCAGACTCAGAAAGCTGAGTTTTCCTGAGGCAGTACTACAGAGGCTCTCTAATTTTAAGCAATATGAAAGACCATCAGAGTGACCAGCACAAGCGGATTATGGAAATATTTTGCTATATCGTATACTCACAGGGCAGGAAGGAGAAAAATTACCATTCAAAAAACCTTATTATTTTCTGACCAGTTTTCTTTCTAATTTTCACGGACCTTTTTTCACCTCTTTTCTAATTTTCACAGTGCTAAGGACATATCAAATTTTCAAAGGAAACCCCATGTCCTACCACAGTCAGGGATGGACCGGAATCCCAGGTGAAAGTACAACATAAAGTTCTAGAAGAGCCTTAGGACTAGGTCTTAGGTAACAAAAGTGGACAGTGCAGAGTTCTATTAAATATTATCCTCAACAAAGACATTTTTTGCTCTAAAACTGACTTTATTTTAGAAACGAAAACTGCTCTTTTCCTACAAGAAAACATCCACTAGCTGCATGGACAAGTTTCAAACACAAATAAACAAAGCAAAATAAGTGGGAGTTAATTTTAACATATTTGTGTTCAACTGAGGACACAAAAGAGAATGCTTCTTAATGCATGGGAATATATAAACATTCACATGTTTACTCAGGCATAATTGCATCAGAGAAGTAATGCACTACTTCACAACATTTATCAAATATTTGGGTGACGTGAAAGGCATAACTAAGTTACCATTTTCATTCTGCTTTACCATGTCATAAATTATGCCATGAAATACAGAATGAGCAAAATAATAGTGTGCAAAATCGTACCAGTTATTTTAGTATTACCATGTTTTCTATCCAAAATTGAGTGATCATTCCAAATCCACAAATGCTAAAAAAAGTCAAATTATTTTATAATGGGAGATCAGACGATGAAGAATGATAAATTTGCAACTGTCAGGAAACAGTTACTTGCTCTGTATGCCAGACCAGTGAAAAAAATAAGCCACGCCAAAGAAGTTCTCTGGATCTATTAAGCAGGAAAAATTCCAGCTGAATACTCATAGTGCACTGAAATGCAAATTCTCCTTGGTCTTATGAGTCTCTGGAGAAATGATGTTCCTCAAAACTGGGACTCCAATAGTATTCTAAAATGAAAAATAATTCATTGACATAATCCAGCATCAGAAATTCAGTGTCTGATGTAACTATATCTACGCAGCAGTAGTCTTCCTTCAAATCACATACTTCTCTCTGTTGCTACTGAGCAGGTGAATACTCAGAGGATAAATCTACTTCTGGGACTACACAAACAGAACTTCTGATCCTTTATCATAAGGACTCTACAAAAGATAAGTCCTTTCTTGGAAGGAAACCAACGACTCAGTCAAGGAATATATTTCATCCATGTGAGGTGTGTACTCTAAAGTCACAAAGTCAAGTCACAAAAAATGGTTAAAGCTCTAAGCATTAGACTAGCTTCCAGTATGCATCACTGCGGCAGTTATGGAGCCAGAAACGTAACAGGAAATTATTCAAGGGAATAAAAAGCAGCATCGGCAAAAGAAGAGAAGTTGGACATCACTACAGATACCTAGAGATCAGTTGACATCAATTGCCTTTAATATTGTATTGTAAAAGGCCACACTGCAGCTTTAACACTAGCTCTGCCTTCAAAGCTGTTTGTAGCTCAGTGAGATATGATAGAACTGTTGTCACTGTTCCTGTAAATTGGATGAAGTACCAGCTGTATTAAAATCAGCCAGACCATCTAAGAAATAAATTTCAACACCTGTCTTGACTGGGACTTGGAGACGTGCGCTAACAGTACAGCAGAGACTTAAACTGTTTTTACACAGTCATCAGACTGTCATCCTTCTTTGTAAGTACCATTCAGTATGAGCTGCTCTCACAATAATTAACACCACATTAATGCAAGGTTTGTAGGGAGAGTTTAATAAGTTTTATTGGATGTGCTTACCTAGTCAGAAAGGTGGTAAGATTTTTACATACAAGCATTTTTCAGGCTTTCTCCTTCAAAAATTTAGCCTCTCTTAGACCCTCTTCCTATCATTATTTTGACAATACAAGTATTGTACCTTCTATAGCAGGTGAAAAGCTGTATACGAACACTGCCTGGTTCTGCAGGATTCTGGTGTACTTAAGAGTGTTGTCACTTGGCTGATGATAAACATTCTACTTAAGGGAAGTTAACAGGACTCTAGCCTGTAAACTGTATCTTATTTTCCTTTATTTGCAAGGATCTGGAAGTAATTTACCTACAATCCCCAATGGGTGATTCTTTTGAATACTAGCAAAGATCTTATAACCCTTACAAGCTAGGGAAGGCGGTTCCAGGAGCAGAAGTGAATTTGTGAAAATGCATTGAGATTAAGGGAGGGTGAAAGGTGCATAGAACGTGACTACACTTAAATACCCTGATGAAAAGCTACTGTTGTTAATCACTACATTAATGTTGCTTTTCCTTCCATCTCCCTTGCAGAAAGCACACTCATTTAAATTGTCCTAGTAGGAGTGGTGACATTGCAAAAGACTAAAACCATGCATATGTGCTTACTGAAATATTCCTTTCTTTTTGTAGAGCTCCTCTAAAAGACCCACCTTGGATTAACTGGTTTCACACTGTCAGCCAGCTGTAGATTATTACACCCTCTGAGGCCAGCAAGTTCAAATGAGGGGCAGAACACATTGCAGATTCTTTTAATCTGACTCTTCAAGGAATGTGGACCAGCTTGCACATGAAGATATATAAAATTCTGACCACTCCTCCTTTACCACCTTTCTCTCACTTCCTTTTTTCTGCCAGACACTGTTCCATTTTTTATGGAACAAATGCAGTGTAAAAGAGAAGAGTAGTTTGATTATACTTCAGACAGGAGTTAATGTCACCCTGACAGATAATTATAGGGTTTTATTTTGACAGTAGATGGAAGTTAAGCACTTTTTCTCCTACACTTCAAACTACATCTGTTTTTCAGTCCAAATTATTTTGTGGAAGGATGAAAATAAAATTAAATATGTTGAAATAAATATGTAAAGATAAAAATAAATATGTTGAGTAAGTCTCTTAAGCACTTTTTTTTTAATTTAGGGGTTTTAAAGGCCATAAGCTGCAACATAGTGCAAAGCTGGATTTATAATTTATGAACCATACAGTACTTAGAGGAAAGCTCATACAAAATATTGTCATTCTCCCACGTATCCATACCTGAAAATTAGGGTTAGGATTTGGATATGGAAGCCAAGCAGAGCGAGAGTTTTCCTGGTATTTGAAGGGTCCATTAAAGGCCTGAGTTATGGCACTCAGATTGAAAACACAAACTGCTGAGGCTGCTATGCTGTTCCTACAAAAGAAATAAATATATTAACCTATGAAATAACATTAAGAAGTCAAATTGCTGAAAAATAAATAAAAAAGGCAATAACTCTTCAATGCTTCAACTAATTAATGAAGCAGATATGATCAGCCAGGAGATGATATCTCAAGATAATGATATATGATGAGCTGATTTAGCACAGTCATTGCATTTAAAATATTTGTCAGCCTTACCACGAAGCTGGTGTAGGGAAGAACTCAGAACTTCCTACTCTCTGCTGCTGCTTTAATACCATACTATACTTCTAGTACCTTACTGCTATGCTTCCACACATAATCACAAGCACTAGGAACACCTCTTTTCTCAGAAAAAAAGTGCAGGATGATATTATTCCCAGGGTTGAAAAAAGTTTCTTCCACACCACAAATGACTGCATGACATAAATAAAGATTTTCATTGTGTGGTGTCTCTAGATCCTGCAGAATCCCTGGATAAGACACGTCCACAAAAATCCTGTCTTCCAAGAAATGTTGTGCAGCAATAGGAATGAAAGTTGCAGAAACCCATCAGGAAAAAACAACTTGGACTGCTTACAAGATATCATGTTAAAAAACTAAACATCAATAAATGGCAGCTGGACAAAACACACAATTTCCTGGGTTTGCCTTGGCCTTGAAAATGGGACATACAAGGTAATAAAGTAATTCTGCATAGTGTAAAGAATATAATCTAATAACCACGAAAGCTCCTAATATGGAAAGCTGCATTGTTCTTTTCCTCGTTTTGAGATAATGGGATAGATAATGGAGGTGCCAATTGCATGGATTTGCAGCTAAAACTGCTGACAATTGATCTACACAGCATTCTTCTCTATTTTTTTTTTTTTTCTTTTCACTAATATTTTATGCTTAGCCTGGAATTTACACAAGGCTTAAGAAAACATACTATAGAAATTCCATAATGATGGGGGAAAAAACCTAAGAACTGACAAAAAGAGTTAGGATACATGGATTAAATACCAGGACAAAAGAGCAATTTGGTTTCATATGACTGTCTCTCTTATTTTAAAGGAAGCCCAAAACTTGAAGTTCCATGATTACAACTTCTGCAGAATCAGTCATCATTGGAGCTGATAAATCCCTACTTGTATCACAACATGCATCTCACTAATATTATTAACTGTACCAATGTTTTCCTGAATTTCATGAAGTCCTATAAACATGGGACTCATGTTTATAGATTTTTTACATAGTTTTTAAGAAACAAAATCAGTTTTTTCATGAAGCAATGGCTACAGTGGACTTGATAATCAAACACATATAAAAGGAGCAGGTTTGGCTGTTAGAGAAAGGTTGCAATTTTCTCCCATCATAAGTATATTAAAGTATATTGAAAAAGGCATTAAAGTCCAATAAAGTCATTTTAATTCTGAAGATATTGAGACTGAAGAACTATGAATGCCATTAAGTTAAATCTGCTGCTTTTACATGAACAGAAGGGAATATGTTGTTGTTCCCTGTCATAGGAGACCCTTGTGTTTCCTCCACCATCACTTGCAGGACAGAAAGCATTATATGAGTCCCACAAACTATCTATGAACAGGTAGTCAGCTTAGGGAAGTAATCATAACTCTGAAACATTTCAAAAATGTCCAAAAAATTTAGTTACAACATTTGATGGCAGGCATTTAAATAGAGTACCTAAAAACCCTACCCTCAAACAGTTATAGTTAGTTAGTTCCTCTTTGAACAGTCCATCTTTCTTGGACAGTCAGAACGTTGGGCCACGGGGAAAGAGTAAAGTAGAAGCAAGGCTTAAAATACTGTCTGTCTACTTTCATGTGGCAAAAATAGTCCTAACAATAGCAAGTCCATTTTCAGGATACCCAGGAAGCATAGGGAACATCATTCCTCTTCCATGGCCAAAGCCCTGGGGATTTTCTAGAGCAGAATTCCTCTGCTCAGGCTTTTCATGGCAGGAACATGCCTTGGCTACTTTGACTTTTCAAGAAAAATCAGGTTGAGCAGTGTATGTGGATGCCACCTGACAAATACCTGTCTTTTAGCATACAAACTAACTTGGAAAACAGAACAAAATTAAAAGTGCTGCTCAAAACAACAGCAAATTTTCTTTTCCCCAGTAATCTCAAAGTCTCTGCTATTCTCTTTATATGAACAGTGTTTAGATTCCCTAAATAACTCCATTTCAGAAACAGGGTGGGCTCATCGTTCAGTGTTGTGAGTTAGGAACTGGCACAGCCTGGTGAAAGCTTCTCATCAGTAGCCTTGTTCACAGTCTGAGCTGCTAGCCAAGGGGTGAGCCTGAGTCTGGAAGATGCCTAAATGAGCTTGACTTCATGCTCACTGTCTAGAATGCATAGGGATTATAATTTCTTGGCATTCACATGTGAATGTTTCTACCTGGTTAATAGATATTTCTAATAGGTAGGTATCCCTGTGTTCAAGGGTGCCTTACCAATGTTTTAGGGGCCCAAGGACTATTTAAAATTCTAGATAAAACTGATTTACAGCAAGATAGTACAAGAAGGTCTGAGAATCAGAACTCAGAATTGGAAATTATTCCAGTGGTCTGAATACTGGGCTGCACAGTCATAACACAGAGGCTGCTCTCGCTGAGCAGCATTTGAACACCAGTTATCATGTTTAAATTTAAAAAGCACATTTTGAAGAGAAATATCTCTTTTTTCCTATGTACATCCATCCAACTTTTTAACATTTTAACAACTTTGAATTTTTAAGAGCAAATTGTACTTTTATTTTTTTCTTTAATTTTACCTCTTTGATATAACAAGTTCACTAAAAATTAGGTTAAATTCTTGGTATGAAGATTTAAATTCTTTAAACTCACATAAGGATATGTTAGGACTAAATTAAAATACATGAGAGCACCTCTTGTGCTGTTTTGGGTAAGATGAGTTCTTTATGACATGGTCAAATTCCATCACGTCAAATTCATGATCATGTCACATTACAATTATAAATTATTTATTTCATAAATACATACGTCATTTACGTATTACAATAGTAAAAATAAAAATTAATTACTTTCTAACAATAAGTAAATGTGACAGAATAGTCTTAAACACAACTGGCTCCCTGCAGTAAGGAAATATTAAGAATTTATTCCTTCTCTTGTGTTTTCAACCATTCATGTGGGAAACATTTGGAACTGATACTTGTTCACAGAAAACAGTGGATTGGGCAAGATAGTAATTTGAATTTATGATGTTTACTTGGCATATGCAGATAAGAGTAACTCAGAAGTTCTAGGTTTTGCTGTCACATACAGCAAGAAAATAAAATATATCATTCAGTTTACTTACACATTAGTGGTAAAAATCCCATAGATCAAGTCCAGTTCTGGCAGGAAGAAAGTACTCTGAAGTTCATTATAGTAAAATGGAATTTCTCCAGGGCGAGAGCAGTTCAGACGAGCTTTCATGAAGGTAGTCCAGGTATCCTCCAGCACAAACTTGCCTCCAATGTCATTTTTGCACACCCGAGCAGCACGAGAGAAAACTGTTTTCCCACAGTCATGTTCCACTGCATTTTCCCGGAAGAAGAAGTAGGTAAAGTTCCCAATGTCATAAGATGACACAAAATTTGGTTCTGAAAATAAGAGAAGGAAAGATCATTTATTGCCTTCTTGCGATCTATGCACTCATACTAATGTGGAAGTTAGCTTTATCTTCAAGCATTATATTTAGATAAACACACTTCTTAATACCCTTTAGGGATATGACAACTGAATAGGCCAGTTCATGTCCAACTGGGATTATGAGATACATGACCATGATGCACTGGGGTTGGCTGGGTAGACTTAATTTTTTTCATAGTAGCTAACATGGAACTGTGTTTTGGATTTATGCTGGAAACAGTGCTGGTAATTCAGGGATGTTTTTGTTATTGTAGAGCAGCACTTAGACAGAGCCAAGGCCTTTTCTTTCTCACACCACCCCACCAGCACAACAAAACAGCTGAGCTGCCACCTGGGGTCAAACCACAACACGTGGCCTGACAGGTTTTGCTCTAAGTGTTTATAGAACAGGACTGTGCTGGGCAACCTTGGCCCAGCTCACTGTATTCCATCATCAAAAGTGTGTCAGAGTTTTCATTCTTCACATAAGGGCACAGTGAATTCTTACAATGCAATTGCTTTATCTTTTAACTCTGTTTCTGCTTTGCCACCATGCCATTACTCCAGATTAGCAGGATAATGGGTGGTAATTGATGGTGAGTAAAAATGTTCTCAGAGGCTGTAATTAAAAGAGAACTACACAAGAATACTTGATGGTAAGATAAGTGCATTTCAACCCTATCTTGCTTAATGCTTTTGAGAGCATTACAGATTCCTTTTTCCTTTCTTTAAAAAAAGTGATTGAAAACTGATAATTAAAAAAAAAAAATCAAAAACCTGGTGCTGATGAAGGAGAAATTAGAGAATATGTAAGAAAAAATCTGGAAAGCAGCAGATGGCAATTCTTCTTGAAAAAAGAGAAAAAATGGAACAGTAGATGCCACAGAAAATAAACATGTGGTCCATTTCCTATAAGGATTACTAGAACTGAGGAAAGTCCATGACCTTAGAAGAGTCTGACAACTTGATAAATTCTTAAAGGAAAGATAAATTTGATACACAGATTTGTGAGGAAGAGCCCCACTTGTGCAAGGAACCATTTTAGAACACCAACACCTCTGAGAAACAAGAAAACTTTTGTTTCTCATTTCCAAATTTTATTCTGAAGTGGGAAAACAAATAAACAAAATTGTTTTAAAAACATCTGTTTTGGGGAAGCACTTCAAATAAAATTAAAAATTAAAATTAAAATAAAATTAAAAAGGCTGCCATAATTCAATGTAAGCATTTTACAGGAGTATCTCAAACCTATCAGAACTTCAGAGGGGCACTAGAAAGGCAAGCAAGCTGGCACTGCCTCACAGTGGTCCAAACTGTCAGAAAACTCTTTTTTGAAGACAGACCAGATCCCAGCTAATGTGGCCTCTTGTGCTGCTTCCATCTCTGTCTGCTGTGCTGAGAGTTCCCAGGGCAGGTTTTTGGCAGCAGTGATTATGAGCTGCCTCAGATGTATGAAGCTGAGCAGATCCAATAGTGCTCTCACTCCTCCCTGTAACTTTCACTCTCTATTTTATGAAGTGCTTCCTTGAGAGCTGTCTGGAACACACCACATTTTCTCCACACTCAGAGCTGCACAGGTATCTTGCTGGCTGATCACAAGCCAATGATTTTAAGAACTTGGTGCCTGAGCCTTCATAAGTTACATATAATCAGTGCATTTGTATCTTTTAAAAAAAAAAGGAATAAAAAAGGCAAAATAGTTGGAGAGGACTTATGATATCATAAGAAATAAAATTACACTGACAATATACAAAGAACTAAACTTTTAGCAATATTAACCCTACTGGATCCTTAAATCTTCATTCTGCATCTGTGTAAAACTTTCATTACAACAGCGATTTTGCTTCAAAGGTTTTAAAAGCTTCAAAAACCTAGTGTGCAAATACTCAAAGTGAATTTGATCCACCCACAGAAAACATTTTGTACAAACATTAAAAAAGGATGCCCTGCCTTGCAATCAGGCCTGAAGATACTTCTCACTGGAGGCCCACTGATATAAAAAGGTCTCTACATTGGCACCACAGGATCTCAGTACAGAGTTAAAAAAACACTATTGCAAGCACTCAGCATAAAGAATGATGAACTACAAAAATAAAACAAACTTCACAGACTACAGGAGTAAAAATAATATGAAATGCATTCAGAACGTATTCAGGGTTCTTGAAAACCCGTGTCAACCTTTCAAAAGATAGTTTTTAAAAGCTGCACTGATAATCATAATACATGTATAGAAAATACCTAGTACTCATATTTCATTGTTTCAAAAATTAGAAACAATATATACATCTGCAAACACCTATACTTTATTGATTCTGAACTGATGAAATTGTGACCTGCTGTTGAAACTTATGAAAACTGCTTTCGTTTGTATTAAATGCAATAATCTCGGAGTTACCTTAGGGGATTCAGTGGATATGGAAGGATTACCATGTCAGACCTTGTTTATTTCATTCTCTCTTTGGGAAAAATGAACAGGGTCGCTCCAAAACTTCAAAGGAAAAAGTAGCTTCTCAGCTAGGAAGAATCTGTTCTTATGTGTCTAAACACTGTGCTGTGAACTGCTATTTGTTGACATGGAGGCCTTACCATGTAAGTTTTTAATGCAGCAAATGAAGTGAACCTTGTTTCATGCTGACTTTGCAAAGAGTTCTCGGAAGGGCAATCTGATTTCTGATCACCACAACAAGTGCAAGGATTCTGGTATGCGACATGATACAGTTAGTACAAAAAATGTCAACCTGTAATAATGTCACAAGTATTGTATACGACCTTTATGGGGTTTTTTTATATACTCAATTTATGGATGTGTCAGGCTGACTAGACTTTCCCAAATTAAATGGAACCAGTGGAATCAGGAAAGCAAGAAAATTACTTTGTCGATGTGAAAATATCTCCAGTGTACATCACAGAGCAGTGCTACACAGAGCACAAGCCCAAGCACTGAAAGCACTGGGTGGCTAGCTAGGTACTTCCCCTGGGCAAACACACTACTCTGCTATTTCTGAAGTTTGCTTGCTCAGCACTGATCCTGGGAATCTCTACCATTTCCTTCATAAAGCAACGTTACTGCCCAACAAGGATGTTTCCCCATAGATTCTTCTAAGTTGCTGCAAAACAGACAATTCAACCATATGAAGCTAAGATAGTGCTTCAACCAGATTTATGATTTTTTTCTGGAGGTTGGAGACAAACCCTCATTTTCTGGGGAGCACAGTCTCTGTTCTTAATGTGAAAGCACTTAACAGGAAGATACGATGATTCCCTTTAGATTATTCTCCCTTTCCACCCACCAAAGGTGCTGTGTAAAAGCTTATTTCCTGTGCCTTTTTTATTTAGTGATGTGGAGACCATCTGAGTGGGTAAAAGGATGAGAGGAACTGTATAGGAATTTTTCTGTGGATATAAATGGGAAACAGGAGTCTAAAAGAGCCCTGAGAGCACCTGAGGTAGTTTTGGCCGCCTCTTGCTCTCTGAATTTAGGAGCAAGAAAGTTTGCTCGTGTTCTTTAATCCATGTAACTTTACTTCTTCTGAGGTAATCTAACATAGCTTAATTTACATAGTTAGTGGATGCTACTGCTTCCAGACTGAACCAAATGACAGGAAATGATCCAACTTTCTTTAAGGAGGTAACAGCAATTAACCTTAAGGATTTAAAGCTCCAAACCCTACTCTAAGTAAGTAAAAGCTGTGATTTCCACTGACTGGCTCTGTGAAATGTGACCACTCACATCTGAAGTGCAAGGCATTCGAAGACCCAATCAAAAATGAAATTAACTCCAGAAATGTTAAAAGAAAGCTAAAATATTATTTTTTTCTGATTTAGACACAGATCGGATTATATATGTATATATGCACACAAAATAAGACACACACAATGATATATGAATACATAATATATTCAAGATCTGAGGAGTCTAGATACTGCTCTAATGTTGAATGACACCTCTCTGGAACTTGTTCACTTGTTCCCTGACCTCACTAGATCAATGAATCACACCATACTGCTGATGTCTCAAGACCCATTTCTTCCAAATAATTGTATTCAGCCAAATGCTTAATAGCATTAAATTCTAGAAGATGCATTTGAATTTTTTTGAATAAACTTCACATTTCAGCTAGAAATGCTCTTCAAAATGGAAAGAATTCATGCTTCAGATGTGCCAGTCTATATTATTTCCTTTCATCTTATTACCATAATCAACAAAGTCCAGTTGCAATTGCATTCTGCCATCTCTGTAAATTCATTAAGTATATTCATTTGGTTATGACTCTTTGCAGCTGTTGGAAAAAAAGTACAGACTTTGCATTAGGCTGATCCAGGCATTACTGCTCATGAAGGTTTAGGGTCAAATTTTACTCACAGAATAAAAGTTTCCTACAGCATTATATGTCTCAAAAGTAATATATAACTTATGGTCATCACTGCTATATCCATCCTCAGGAGCTAACTGTAAAATGCTAAGTTCTGTATGAAACTTCTGGAAATGGTTTATTAATAGCTGTTTTTCCTCTGTGTTTCACAATTACCTATGATGCGTGCTAAAAATGCCAACCTGCCATAGAGTAGCTGGCTACCAATCTATTTTGACTATTTCCTTTGCAATGCCTTAGCTCAACATGATTTCTTTTACATTCATTTCCTTTTGCTAAATTGAAAATTTTATAGGTATGGAAAAGCAAGGACAGCAAAATACACTAAAACTGTGTATCCCAGACATTTTTTTCCAGTCTTCTCTTATATTGCTGATAGATTTTATAATACAATTCAGCATAATCATAAAAGTGGATGCACTCATTACTTTTTTACTGATGTACTCTAATAAATTCTGAAATGCAATTATTTCTTTTCTGAAAATTTGTTTTTAAATATGGTATTACAAAATTCCTTGCTTTATTTCCTGTTGTTTATTTCAAATAAATCTCCTTCATTTTCAAGGTAAAGTGCTCTTACATGGTATAACACTTTGCAATTTATTATATCATTTTGCTGATGCAAATTTGCCAATAGTTACAGAAGCCATTCTCTAACCTAATACTTACTGAAGCCCTTGAAAGTCACACCTGGAGTTCAGTGGATTTTGCACCTCTATTTACTGGATAGACCTTGCAAAGCCATGTATCCCGGGGCAGGAGGACAAGGGTGAAAAAGACATAGGGATTTCATTAATTCACTCAAAACCCCTAGAAATTTGGAACATGGGGATCTATCGAAAGATCCAGAAGTTTGGATGGTTACCTAAAATTGAATCCAGAATTCTACATACACAGAAATCTAGTTTTCCTTTATGAGATTTTGCCAGCCCAACATTATGGTATGGAAAGAAAATCCAATTATGATGGCTTACCTATTTCTCTCCAAACATCTTCACTGCCATTTTTTTTTCTCTGTTTTAGTTTTGCAGGAAGGGAGATAACTAAATTACTTTCCCTGCAGACTTGTGCATTTGGTTTGCATGGCCAAGCTTTGGTAGTGGTGGGGGGGCTACAGGGGTGGCTTCCATGAGAAGCTGCCAGAAACTTTCCCCATGTCCAGCTGACCCAATCCTTGGCAGCTCCAACAGATGGACATGCCACTGGCCAAGGCTGGGCCAATTAGAAATGGTGGTAATAACAGATTACAGATAACAGATAACCATTAGAAATGGTGTGATAACAGATTTATGAAGGAAGAGTTATTGTGCAGCTATAGCTGTGGACACAGAAGAGAGGAATCAAAGCATGTCAGAGAAGCAGCCCTGCGGACACCAAGGTCACTGGAGAAGGAGGGGCAGCAGGTGCTCCAGGTGCCAGAGCTGAGATTCCCCTCCAGCTGTGGTGAAGCAGCTGTGCCCCTGCAGCCCATGGAGTTCCACAGAGATGCAGAAATCCATCTGCAGCCTGTGGAAGAGCCCTGTGCCAGAGCAGGTGGATACCTGAGAGGAGGCTGTGAGTCCATGGAAGGCCCATGGAAAGAGGAGCTCATGCTCGAGCAGCCTGTCCTTGAAGGACCAAACCCTATGGAAGAGTGACCCACACTACAGCAGTTTGGGCAGGACTGTTGCTTGTGGGGTGGACTCACACTGGAGAAGTTCATGGAGAACTGTCTCCCGTGGGAGAGACTCCATGGTGCAGCAGGGAAATGACTCCTCTCCCTGGGCAGAGGGAGAAGCCACAGGCAATGAACTCACCATGGGCCCCATTCCCTGTGCCCCTGCACTGATGACGTAGGAGATGGAGCTGGGAAGGAGGGAGGCATGGAGGGGAAGGTGGAAGGTTTTAAGGTTTCATTTTACCTCTCATTATCCTGCTCTGATTTTGTTAGCAATAAATTCAATTCATATCTCTAATTTGAGCTTGTTTAGCCCATTATGATATTTGATGAGTGATCTGTCCTTATCTCAACTCATGAATCCTTCATTATATTTTCTCTCCCCCATTCAGCTGTGGAGGGGAGTGACAGAGAGGCTTTGTTGCTGAGTGTGTGGAATACAGACAGCATCAACCCATTGCAAATTGCTCCTCTTTTCCTTTTTCTATTTATTTTCCTTTTTTATTCAATAACAAAAAGGAAACCAATTTCATAATCATCCTCTTCCCCCTTCACCTTAAGGCTTGGTATAACTGCTGTGGAAATTCCATCCAATATTTCTGTCATAGGATCACACAGAACCACAGAAAGAGTCAGGTTAGAAAGGTCATTTGATCTAACTTCCCTGCTCAGGTCAGGTCATCCTAAAATACATTGGACAGAATTGTGTCCAGACTGTTCTTGAATATCCCCAGCAAATGAAACTCCACAACCCCTCTGAGCAGTGTGTTCCAGTGGGCAGTTACTCACACAGTAAAGACATTATTCCTCATATTCAGGTAACCTTTCAGTCACCTCCTTTCTTTGATAAATGCTAGTTGTCATGTATTCATGTTTCCTGAAATTTGAAATTTTCCACCTTCCCCTGACTAAGATGCATTTCAGTCCTAAGTTCTTTCATTCTCTCTGGGTCACTGTGTACCATAGTTCTGTGCATTAATGAGGCTCACTCTCCTGATGCGACTCTCTGCAGTAGGGAACAGATGATCTGCTTACAGAAGTGTCCTCCTTCCTCATTCAGCCTTTCTGAGTGGCACCTGACATCAGCAGGCCAGATGAGATATAAAAGAACAGGCTGCCCTCAATAGCCTCCTAGTGTGTTTAATAAATGTTAGTGGACCTTGCTGTTTTACCCAGAGTAGATAAGAAGCAAAAATATCCTAACTCCATGGGTAGTGCTTCTTGTCGACCATTTCAAACAGGTAAGGAAATGCTGTGAAGGTGTTTTGTAACAACAGTCTGGCATTGGAAAAAGGAAGTCAGGGGAGGCACCTCCACCTCACACCAACCTACTGCACTCCCACTCTGTCGCAGACATCAGGGAGAAGATGCACAAATTTAAAAGGAAAAACACAGATTACCTGCTCAAAATTTGCCTCTAGTATCTGCTGAAGTAAAGAAGCATAAGAACAGGTTTCAAAACCAGCAGGTGTTTTCTCTCCTATTTTAGGATACTTACAAAAATGATGATATGCACAGAAGGAAAGAACCAACCTTATGGTGGCACAACCAAAGAAATGCAATTATTTATCTTGCAAAATAAGCAAAACTGGTAGAATATGCTTTGCATATTTTCAGTTAGGTCTCTTATCTAAAAGAGTATATTGCACATTCAAACACACGCTGGTTTTGAGTTACATGAAATATTACATAATAAAGAAAAGCTTGCACTAGGTAATTACAAGGTTTTTCATTAAAACCCAGAAAAATGAAAGGATAACACTGAATTATTATAGCCATTTCTATTAATCCTTAAAGACAAAATTGAAAGAATTAATTTTTGTTCTTAGATCATAAATTCTCTCTACATATCCCACTTGGAGCAAAAGTTATAATAAAAGCCTGCTAACAAACAATAATAGGCATTGATTCAGAGCTGTATTAAACCCCACTAACCAAACCAATTTAATAAGAATTTTACTCTTACGATTACTTGCAAAAACTAGAAGTATCTGCTCTGGATTAACAACCTTCTTATTAGTGTTTTTAAGAAAGTGATCTCAGAAGAACCACTTTACTAAGAGTATCTAATAACCAAATGCTTAGGACAGCAAGAGGAAAAATGGTAATATTATGTCTACCAGTAAAGCAGAACAATCCAAACACTCATCTCCTCAGATGGAAAGGCTTCGAATTTGGAAGAGATTTTATAATATTTTATTTTATTTTATTGCTGCCTCTGATATAAGATTACATTTTAATCATCTATGGTCTGCCCACTGATGAAATGATGTGACATTTAGAACACAGTTTTTATTTAATATGTTCCAATAGCATCTATCACTGCATGCCTAGGGTAAAGAGAACAGACACAGTCATTTCAAGATAGTTGGAGACCCATGCAATTGCAAACAAAGGCATTAGACAAATTATGAAACCAAATGTTGTTGTGTTTCTTTGTGTGATGAAACAGACAGGGATTTCCTTTTTTTTTTTTTTTTTTTTTACTCTTTTTTAATGTTTTGCCCTTTTATTAGCTAAGGGAAGCAAACAGACATAGACTAAGGCCAACTTTCACACTGAGGTATCAGATCACAATTAGTGATTTAAAGAGGTGTATTGAAAGGAGAAATCCTTTACTAACTGCAAACGTTGGACTACAGAAAAGGTTCCTAAGTTTAAACAGTGAAGGCTTTTCCTTGCCAATCTGGACACACTGCAACTGTGGACTGCAAATATAGCTACTACATTTACTTCTGTTCTCAAGAGCAAACTATGACAAATTCTGCCCCTGCTGCACTTTGCAGATCAACTCTACAGTAAAGGCTAATAAGAAGCATACTACAACAACTCCAGATATGACTTAAACATCGTTACACTGAGAGCTTAAAGACACTGAAATAGACAGTATGCCAGCTTAATGAAAGAATAATTTATTTTTTATCACTTAATAATGTTCAAAGCAGACTGCTAAGGCAGACTATTCTTCTTATGAACCACTAAAAAGGACATTTTAAGACATTCCAGAAGCATGCTCCCTTTACTGACCTGAGCAGCTGGCTGAAGCTCAGGGCCTTGCTGACTGCTTTGGTCAGGAGAAGATATCAGTGGAAGAGATGTCTGCTTTAGACATAATCATCAGTGTGTGATCTATCACCTCAAATTGTTTCTCTTACAAACAGAAACACATAAACACGGATTCAGAGAGAAGGGTACACAGCAGAACAGGACACCTTGCAGAGTAAATTACTGGTAAGCAGTCTTTCCACTTTCTTCATCTGTTTGTGCACATACACATATTCATGCAAATAACTTCAGGCAATACATTTTCCTTCACATGGAAAAAGTGAAGGCCAAAATAAAACATAATGGGAAGGAGAGTTGGATTCTCTATTTCACATTTGCAGGCTTATTATCCTTACTATCCAGAGCCAGCTGGGCCACTGGATGGGGAGAGAGCTGGTTTGCAGCCCCTCTTAACTCCTCTGGGTGGTCATGTCCCCTTTGAGGACAGTGACATAGGTACAAAGTACCAACACGGTTGGCAAGAGGATAAGTCCCTGCACTGTCACGTGATAAATTCTTTGTGCACAGCCCAACCTCTGTTGAACTAAGGTGAGTCCTCAGGTCATACCACTACAGCAGCCTGGTACTTCAGGGGCATCTCATCATGGAGACAAGCAGAATTTTTACATAGTTACAGCTGTAGTCAAAAAGCTGCTCATTGCCTTTGGGCCAGCTGCATTTGATCTTGTCTATAGGAGCACCAGGAAGACAGAAATAATATTGATAAACAGAACATCAACTTCTTTTTCTAGAAGCAGAAGGATGTTCTGAAGTGAAAAAAAAATGTAACTGGTGATCTTATTCAGAGATATTCAAGAGCTGAATGGATTACTACTGTAAATCTTAAAAGAGATTAAGTTCAATAAGTACCACCAGATGCTTCTTTCCTCCATCAATGAAGACAGCATGACTGTGCACACTCCAAAATACGAAAAACTTTAAGGAAGGGTGCAGACATCTGTAACATTTGGTGAACTGTCCTTTCTGCCAATAGAAATTTTTAAACCAGACAAAATTCATGGAATCAAATCCTGTTTAATAGGTGAACAAACAGTATGCTCAGAGGGCCTCAAAGATGCCTCCATAACAACTAGCTCCAGTCAGAAATAGGGTTTCTGTGTTGGTAGTCTTCCTGTGCTGTCCATCTAAAGTTTTGTATTTGTGCCCATTCAAAATCTTTGTGCTTCATATTAATTTTCCTTTTCCCTTCAGTTATATTCTCTCAGCATACTTCTGTAGCTTAATTTAGAACATACGCTGAATAATTAATACTTTTAACTGACCTAACCAACTCTTTGCCCCTCAGATAACTGAGTGTTGAGTGCACCAAGAAAACAATAATTCAGAAATGAAAGTTCCTCAATTTCTCCATAATCTTCTAATGTTAAGCAACTGATCAGGATGATGCTCAGTAAAAAGCTGCTAACTTATGTACTTGGCTGATGTGGGTTGCTTCCAAGCCTACCAAGGCCCCAGGAGAAGGCAGGATCTGATAATAAATACATGACTATGGCTGAACCAGAACAAATGGAGAGCTCAGGTCAACAACATAAATGTTTTATTATTTGTGAAATCTGTGATTCCAGAAGCTGAAATCACATTATGGTAATATGGGATCTCACTCCATCACCACCATACATCAGCTCCATTTTCCTTTCCTGCACTGCATATCACTGTTCCTGTGATTACAGACCTTCTGACAAGTAAGATTAGGAACAAGTTTTCTCCTGTGATGAAGATTCAGAGCTTTTCAAGTCAAAATCCTGCACCAAAAGGTGCAATGAACACCAAGAGCAGACTGCCTAGGCACACTGTCGTGTCCTTTTTCCCTGACTGATGGGATTGAAGATCTCCGAATTTGCTGTGCTAGCCACTGAAATAAACAATGTATTTATTGCATAGCAATAAAGCACAGAACAAGACAATCAGCTGTGTTTCAGAGTACAACCATCACCCTCAGAGATGATTTGATTTGCTCCAACATGATTCACAGAGCAGAAAATCTAAATGAGAAAATACAGGGTTGCTTCCGCAGAAAACTTTGAATTGGAAACACTGACAGACACATGAACATGAACGCCTCAAATGAGGCTGAATTACAGTAACTGTGAGCTACTGCTGCATAACAGATATTGACTAGGGATCTTCCATTCCAGTTGATGCCTTACTTTCCTTGCAAGGATTATCAATCTTTGTTACTTTGTCACTGAAAGCAGCAAAATCTTCCCTTCAATCCAAGCACTGAAAAACTAATGTGGTTGCTTGGCACTGAATCATAAAAGCATGCAAATTGACAAAAAAGCAGATGAATCCCCCCACTCCTAGCTACCCCAGAAAATATTCCCCCTTCCTTTAATACAGTTAAATGGGCTGCTTTTGGTCTTTTACTTGACTTACTTTATCTGGCTCCAATTACAAAACACATCTTGTTCTTCCTCCCCAAAGATAAAAGCTACAGTTTCCTGGTAACTTAATTACAAACAGTTTTGAGTCAGAAGAATGAACTCTAATGGAGAATGTATAAGTACATCTGAAGCTTTTAATACACAAAATGTGAATACAGTGAATATCATTAATTAGAGAAGCCTAGTGTGAATTTTAGCATGCTTTTGGCATAAAAATATCCAGTTAAGCTGCAAATTCTGTGTGAAGACTTTTTCCCCTTTGACAAAAGCACACAGGTGTGGCACAGCAATTAGTTCCAATACCAAGCTGAGTGGACAAAGTGTGCCTGAACAGGGATATACTTATAATGAGTTTGTTCTTCTCTTCACTTCTTTTGCACTGCTATAATTCTGCTATGTTCCACACAAATATAGGACTTTTTCTGTTGTTGTTAATTAACATTCTAAAATCATCCAACCTTTAGAAAAGGTCACAAATTTCTGTGAGCTACCTCTGATGGGTTCATTGTTCAAATAAAATATACCAATCCTATAAGCACAATTCAGCATTCACATTATATGACAATTGATATATTCAAAATAAAATCTGTTACTTGCAGCTGAACAAAATGTTCTGAAGCTAGAAGGATTTATATTTGTATATAATTTCCAGCATGAGAATAATCCCATCATAATATGAAATGTACTATAGGGATACTGACTGTTGTATCACATGTAATGCACTATGATTTTTTTTTCCTTCTGGAAAAGGATTTTGCATGGGCAAACTATAATATACATAATTTCACACAATATGTTTAATAATATTTTTCATTTTAGAAGAATCTGCTTCCTTTTTTTGTAATAAACAAAATGGAAACTCGGTCTGTCACATCTCAGGAATACCTATTGTTTACAGCCTCTCCCAGCTGGAAATCCTCATCACGTGATTAACTTCCGTTACACAAAACTGACTGCTAAGCAGAATTTTATGATATGTTTTGTAAGCTATTCCCTATCCTTTGGCTATAATAAGTGTCAAAAATGTCAGTCTGCCACCTAAGCAGCTTGAAAGCAAAACTTTTTTTCCGCTTGTCAAGGCTGGGACCTTCAGGGATAGCCAGGAGAATTCAGTCAATTCTAAACTGGTTTTTTCTGCCTTAGGTTTTTGAGGGACTCAGAAAAGAATGCTCAATGCAAGCTGCTCCTCAAGGCCGATTCGGTTTTGCCACGTAAGACTACTGTATGTGCATCTCATTCCTGTGCCTGCAACAGCTATAGTAACTAAATTCTGTAACATTTATACTAGGAAAAGAATATATTAAAAAAGTAAAATAATTTAAAACTTAAATAAACAATACTCCAAAAATATTCAGATTCTCAGAATCGAACTCCAGTACCATGAACGTGATGAACTTGAGTTAAAAAGATGAGTCTCACCACCAACACTCCAGTCCACCAACACTCACCATTCAGCCACTTGGAGTTGTACTGGGCAGTTCGGAGTGGAGGAAGGGCTCCCAGACTTCGATAAATAGCAGGATCTCTTCCTGGAAAATCCATGGCTGTAGCAGCATATAATTCTCCACTGGAAGTGAGAAGGGCAGTGGAATTGTGCTGGGGACTGTAGGGGCAACGAGCCATGCCACTGATTTGGTCATGTATCTCTGCCAAGTTGCTTAACTGCAAAAGAATTACAAAAAGGAATTTGAATTATCTGAAAATTATCATTTCAGCCAAGGCGCATCAATCTGAACAAAATCCTATGACAAACATCTGTTCTCTACTTTATTATTGTACAACAGAGATGTGCCAACCTCTACCTCAGTCTAAAATTGTCTCATATAGAAAGTCTTCTTGTAATGTTGTCAGATCTCACTTTTGCCATTTTGATATGCAAAGCATACATGTCAGTCATTATTCATCATGCCTAAATGTTTTCAATTAGAAGGAGATCAAAAATTAGTTGTCTCTGCAAAGATTGCTTCTATGAAAAATAAAACCAAACCAGATTGCCAGAATCAATAAGGCATCCACCACAGCAGACAATAACAAAAAATCTCTTATTTGTTTTGTTGGTGTATTTTAGGAAAAAAATCTCACATGAAAAATGAGAGAGGAGCTTTCAAAATAAGAAAAGGAGCTTTCAAACTCAGTAAAACTATCTCTGATTTAGTAGCCCAAATACTTTCAGCCATTAACCACAACATGATGTTAATATGCTATTTGAAAATAAAGGTGCAATGGGTTTAAATATAATAAATCTGCCAACAAGCTTTTTAGTAATACAGCTTATTCTTTGTATTTAAGTGTTTCTCCCCTCCTGAAACCAATAGGAAGCCTAGTCCAAACAGTGACATTTTGATACTTACTACGACTATTACTGATGCTACAATTAGGGTTTTTTTGAACACAGAATGACAGATCTTCTCAGTCAAGACTGCTCGTTCTCACCAGTCAGAAATCACTAATAGAGGTACTCTAATTTCTCCAGAATTACACATACACACTATGAAGCTACACAACCACACTTGATAATTAAACCTATTGATGCCAATCAAAACTGACAGTGGCAGAAATCTTATAAACACCCAAGGTTCGTAAAAACTGGCATGTAGGAGGAATTGAGCTGCTCATAGCTGTGTCTTCCACATCTGAGGAAATGACTGCAAAAAAGAGATCTATTTGGCCTGCTGCCAGCTAAATCAGCCTTTTACACATCAGCTCACCCACCAATACACAAATAGCCAGTTCTCAGCCACAACATGCTCTGCCTTTTAGTCTGCTGGCTCACAACAGGGACTCCAGCTTGTGGGGCAAAACATTCCCCTCTTACCGTGCGATTGGTGCAGATTGGAGTGAACGCGTTGGTTCCACAGGTAAAGAGATGGTTGCCTCCCACAAGAAGCACTCGTATATAGTTCTGGCATTCCTCCTGCCACACAGAAAAGAAAGAATATATTCAGTGATACTGCAGAGCACAGAGGAGACTAATGACACACAGAAAAATTTTAGATAAACAAGGCTTAAGCATACCTGAGTGCACAACCACAATATGCACAGATTTCTTATTCACACACATGCATTTAGCTACTTTCTGAAAAGTTCTTAATAGGATAACAATAAACCTCTCTAGTACTGAAGATTTCCTCTCAGGATACATTTCAAAGGCTTAGCTAAATTTTGAACTGATAGTTCAGGTAAATGATCTGATAGATGCTGACCTAAATAATACAGCACTGTTTTGGGAGATCAGATGTTGACTTGAAAGACAGATTAAGCCAAGAAAGGAAGTTGTGAGGAAAGAACAAGTTGTCAGTAACAAAATATAGTGACATTGGTAAAAATAAAATTCTTGACATGTTCAGATGCAGATTTGTTACCACTAATTTCATAATTTACCGTATGTATTTTATTAAAAGCATCTTCTTTCCTCTTAATTCAAAGTTTCTCAAAAAATTTCATTACCACAATACAAAGATGCTCACCCTGAGGAATAATTTTATGTGTTTTTTACCCCATTAGGATGGGTGAAGGCTTTATGGTGTTCATATCTTTCACGTCAGGAGTTAGAAATCAACAGCAATTTCTACTGTTAATTCAAACAGAAAGCTTTGTCCTGCAATACTAAAAATCTCCTAGAACTATATGAGGAAAAATTCAAACACTTGTCTTGAAAAAAATCAATGCCCATATCCAACTAAATGATCAACAGTATGTTTGGAGAAAATAAAGTTTCCTGGAAACTTACATTTGAATGTGCTCTAGCTTCCACCATAAAATAAGTCTCATAAAAAAGTATGAAAAAACCTTGTGAAAATACAGCTATGCAATTCTAGCTGATATTAAGTGAAATCATGTAAGTAAATCCATACAACAACAATAGCACAGAAGTCCCATTATCTGGCCCACAGTTATATTAAATGGATTGCTTGTTTATCTAGAAAATAAACTCTCATCCTGGAAGACAACAAATATAATCCTGAATAAATTGAACAGGCACAAAACAGACTGAAAAAGAGGATGGGGAAAATATTTTAAAAGTCTCTCAGAAAACTTCTAGAATTTATCTTCTATGCCTTTCTTCATAGAAGTCAAGTTAAAAATAAACTAAAAAAAATCCTGTAAAATGTCAGGAAAGAAATTACCACTTGGAAAAAAACACCTTTCAAACCCACACTTGCATTAGTTTCTCATGAAAAAGTAGCTCTTAAATGTTTCTCTTTGTGCCTTTGAGGGCAAGGGACAAACATCTTCGAAGCAGCATTTGATTTCTATCGGGTAAAAATTGTGAAGTTTTTTACTAACCCTATAAAATTGTCATCTTAATATTCTTTAAACCACTAAAGAAGCTAATACACAACCATATAACCAAGTTGGACAATGCAACAAGTCATTAAAAAAGTAGTTATTTCACAACCTGGTAGTGTTGGTAGTTTTGGTAGTTTCCTTGTATTAGACTGTTTTAACTCCATCACCAAAAAAAAAAAAAAAAAAAAAAAAAAAAAAAAACAAAAAAAAAACCCACAAAACACCCCACAAACAAACAAACAAAAAAACCCCACCAAAACTAGAAGGCAACTAGTTTGGGGATTGTTTTTTAATGTTTCCATTGGAAGGGTGCTCAAGGAGGTTCACAGAATGTAAGACAGCAATTTATTCATTGTTCTGTTTCCATTCTGCCCTTTGCAACAAGGCATGGAATGTACGTGTAGGAAAAATAAGTGGGTTCTGACATTACAATCCATCCAACCTCTCCTCTTCATATTCCAGAGCTCCCTGAAAAAGTGTCATTTCCTAATTACTTGAACGCTGATCACCCACTCATTTTGTTCAAATATAATGCTAATTTCTTAAACTCTGACATTCTTGGGAATCACAAGATTCTTCCTTTAACATTCCCAAGGGCTGTGCCAACTTGACAACAATCCCTACTCCAACAGGGCAAATAAGACATCTCATATGGAATTTTTGTTGAAAACACAGCACAGAAAAATGGAAAGTGAAAGAATAACTTTTTTCAATTGGCTACTTTCTTAATTTGAAAAAATATCCACTTCAATGCAAAAGAAAAATTTTAAAAACTGGTCATGAATAAAACCATCACCACCCAAAAACATACTGAAAAAGGACTTAATTATTTAGTCACTTGTACTTTTCTAGTTCTAAAGTAAAGTTTGGACATACTAGTTCACTTCTGACACATGCAAAAATGAGATGTATTTTGTAGAAGTGGCAAAGGATTTCAAATCAAAGGATTTTTTTGGTCAGAAATGGTGTTAGGTTTGGTAGCCATCTTTTAAGCAGTTTTATTCTCCACTTCATCTCAACTTCTATGTCATATACTTTCCTATTTGCCTATAAAAATATATCTAAAATAAATAAATACGTTTAGGAAGAACTTTCTACTTTTGTATCAGGACACTTGAAACAGAATACAACTATTTTAAACAATTCAGCAGCCAAGAAGGCTAGGCTTTTGCTTAAAACTACTTTGACAGTCCAAGGTCAATCTGACTGCAAAATGATTATCCTCTTGCAGCAATATTTCTTGTACAGGTTAACATTTTAAACATACCTGCATTTAATTTTAAATATTTTTATTGAAGGTTCAGATATTAACACACCCAGTCATTAGAATCTTAAATAAGCAAGAGATGGGACTTAATTAATTTGCATTATTATTTTTAATCTCTCTTTGGTTTATGCATTCTCAACAAGTGCATTTATATTTTTTCTTTCTAGCATTCTCTACCACAAGTGTCAGTATGGATAGGCAAATTTATTCCCTTAATTGTGTCTGGTGTTCTAGACTTCTACATGCTAATGCATGCTGGCCACAAGGACATAACTCTGCATGGCTCACTCTTGTAGCCACTAGCTATTTTAGGCAAAAGCTTAAATTGGTAGATAAATGTCTGAAGTCTGAGTAACAAACATCGGCCTTCAAAAGCCAAGTGCACATTACACTGTCAAATGTGACAGATGTCCCCATATATTTTCCCCTTCAGCTCTTTTCCCTTGTTGGCTTCTAAAGCATAAACCTCAGAACAACTGATAACAGCCACAGGCAAAAATTCCAGGCAGCTTCTTTCTCAAGAACAAAAAAAGAGTTGTGTTTCACTGACCATTATCTAAAAACTACTTGAGTTGCTTCAGGGTTCAAAGTCACCTTCTGGTCTCAGAGCATTCACTCCATCACTTAAAGTGACTTTCAAGCAATGAGCTCAGGTTTTGCCACCTGAACTTATTGCCCTCATGCTGCTCTGTGGTCAGCAGAGCTTCTAGAGGAACCAGGACCTGAATGAATAACCCACCCACAGCCATCCCTGCAATCCTCCTCTTTCCTTTGCCACAGCCTGGGCTGGGCTTAACACATTTTAACTCCAGTGTTTCCTGTGTCTTCCTACAGTTACATGTCCCTGCCCTGAAATCTGAATTCACCTGAGCAATGTTACAGAAACTCTGCCACTCTGCAATTTGGGCTGCATTTACTTATACAACAGGCAAGCAAGCAAGCAAGTTTTTCTGATAACAGTAACTGGAATTGTGTTTGCAAAGAGATTTCCTCTGAAGAGGGACAATGTAGCTCTGGAATAAATTCCTCCTGATCTGATAATTCCCAGTTTTTTCAAGGGAAGGCTCTGTATGCATCTCCTTCTACAGAGTGCATAGTGACCTTGCTTTAGTCTTGGAAATAAGGCAATAAAAGACAAACACCATTTGGTTATCCTTTCTCTGGTCATAAATTTATCTTCGATTTTAACCTTGACCACATCAGTGGAAACAAAAGAGGTATGAAAAGTTCAAAAAGGCAGTTGTCATTCCAGCCTGGGTAGGTTTTCTCAGACGGTATCTCCGCATTCTCCAGCAACTCCCATATGATGCTTTCAGGCCACAAAGTTTACACATAAAAAAAAAAAAAAAAAAAAAAAAAAAAAAAAAAAAAACACCCAAATGGTAACACTAAGAAGAGAACTATTTACTCCAAGGATTTCTTTTTAATGTAATGAAGCATAAAGACCATACTCCTCTTCTAGTTTGTGAATGAGGAACATGGCTATGGGTACAAATGAAATCTTTGGACAAATAATAACAATACTAAGAAACAATCCCAGATGTCATTATTTGAATTGCATATATACCATTTTACAGTGACAGTTTAACTTCCAACCATCATCTTCTTCAAAAGGGTGCGATAAGCATACATGAAACTCTGCATGAATAAAAAACTACACTAAGGCCCATTCTTAAATGCGTATCACCAGTGTTGTGCATTTCTCCTAACAAAATTATTTAATAGCAACAAGTGCTTTACACTGTTGAATAAAATGTGTGGTAACAGTGTTGTCAACATATTATTTGAAAGTACACTGCTACAGTAACGAATTTACAATTACTTCCATCCATCATGTTAGATCACAGTCACTGCACTATGACTTTCAGACAAGTTGAATGTTATTCTCACAGCCTTACACTTGGAAAATCACTGTGAAACAAAGCCATTTATGTTTAGTTACACATAGCATTCCTACCAGAATTGTTTCTACTGTATATGCCCCTTGACCAATGCATTGTGACATTCTCTATTAATACTTGATTCCCTTACTTCCAAGTATTGTCATCTGAAAGCTAAGGATAAAGGCTTGAGGGATATACTACATATTGAAGCATGAATTTTCTAGGGAAAATTAACAACTTAGAAAATTAAACACTTGCTTAAAATATGAGGTTCCAAAAGTCCTTTATTTTCTATACCTCACAGTGTAACACGGTCCGGCTTCAGAAGTGAGCCCATTCTTCCTCTCTAATCTCAAATATACAATCATACACTGCATTTTTTTTTCCCAGCACTTAGTGAAAAAGGAGCTGGAAATTAACTGTTTAATGGGAGAAATTTAAAAGTCAGTGATTAGATAACTATGCAGAAGAGATTCCTCCTCAACAAGATGATAGGGTTTTTGAAATATTTTTTTGAAGCTTGGGATTTTTTCAGTTTTGCACAACAATAATATATGCAACACATTCTACTGAATCAAAATATGCTCTTTTGCATTATCACTCTTTATGTGTTCTCCCTTTATGTTTTAGCTGAATTAACTTTAATTATTAAACAGTATAAAAATAAAAACATAGATTGCATGCAATTCTAATTGCTTTTATAATTAATTTGATAACTAGCTTCAGGTTGGGACAGCCGAAGGTTCCACCTTAGCATTACATTTACCTGTACTAAATAAGAGAAATTGCAGTTGGCCAGATAAAGAATGGGTTTTAAATACAAAAATACATCAAGTTCAATGTCTAAGAAGTCAGTAAACTTCAATATTATTTTCTTCATAGCACCAGCAGATAGAAAATAAAAAAGTTAATGAAAATGCTTCTTAAACACAGGGATTTAAACTGAGAATTTTACAAAGTAATTACAGATTTATTTGGCATTTACAGCACAGAAAATGAAGTGAGAATACAGTTCACTACATATGACATGCTATGTTTAACCTTGGTGTCAAAACAGTAAATTTTTGGAAGGTAAAGTTCATGGCCATTTAGAACAGGAATCACGTGACTGTATCTCCTACCCTGTGCTCCCTATATTCCTCTTTATTTCTGTGCTTACACATGAGTATAAGGTTCCTTTCTTACATCTCTTTCCAGAAAGAGAGATAGTAAAAATGCAAAAGGTAGGGATTTTATATACTGAATTACATCTGCTATTAACTTAAAATTTTTATTAAAGCAGAACAGCTGTCTCATGCTTACCTTTGATTTGCCTTTACTGTAACAGGCTCTTTTAGTAGCTTCATCACATTGCCACTCCACTGCCTGCAACCAAAAGGAATTTGTTAGAAATGCAGGTAACACAAAAATATAAGCCTCTGAGCTATCTAAGCCCATGTTTGTGTTATGTGTTTCAGACAGTGATGATTAGCTGTTGATCATCCATAAATGCTTCTTAGAAGTTTTCTCCTTTGAAATGTAGCTTTGCTGCTGAAGGTTTTTTATTATTTTAATCCAAAAGAAGCTGGCCAACATCATGATTCACTGTACCCATCACTACAGCAGAAATAATCACAGTTACATTTGATACCATTTAGCTTTTTTTTTTTTTTTTTTTTTGAGTGAGTGAGTGAGTGGGTTTTATGAGTAAGCAGACAGAGGAACACACAGAAAGGCTGAACCTCTTTCTGCAGCAGAGTTGGGCTGCATCAGCACAGCATCTGAGATCAGCTCTGCTGAGAAACCTTGCTCAATGGGAAAGTGTGCCCTATTGAACTTTTTGAAGTATTTATCTCAAGCATCAAATGGAGATTTTAGTCTCTAAAGGTATGACTACAGCACTAATCAGAAGTACTAGAACATCCATTCAGGGAAAGAAGCAATGGGCAGAGAGATACAAGACAAAGGTAAAAACAGTGCACTGCAAAGCAGAAGCAATTAATCCTCATTTTTTCAAGCTGTCTCACTGCTTCAACAGATTTATGCCAGGACTGTAATTCCTAGTCTGCATTACTACAGTTTCACTGCATGAGTTAATTCCAGTCATTTCCATATTTATCATTCAGCAGCTGTGACTTCCAAACTTTGCTGTTCAGTGGAGCAGGTTGCATGCTTGGTGTTAATGTGCCAATACATGTACATATTTGAATGCCTATATATGCTGTTCAGTCAAAGTGCATTTTAAATCAGGTGCATTCTTTCACCTCAGCAGTGCACATCCATATGTTCTTTAGATAAAAATGCCACAAAGCACTTCACAATTTATCAAGAAGAATTGAGATTTCTGAAGTAACCACTGCTGCCTAATTACTGAAACCACAGCCTTTTCATTTTTATTTACAAGGAAATAATGAAAGACCATTTATCCAGATTTAATATAGGACGTATTTTGTACCTGGCTTTTAATGGAGACTGCATTAATAGCAAGCAGACTCTCTAATTAATAATAGGGTGAAAGCCTACTTAAATTAAGGGGGGAAATGCCTTTCAGAGCATTTGTGTTTCAACAAGCCCAAGAATGAACATTTTTTACTTCCAGAAAAAAAAAACACGACTTATGAAAATTAACGGAATTACTTCCCTCCCTCCATCCTAAACCTTTCTGTTTACAGCATTTGCTTTTAAAATGTGAAATGACCATAGAGTAGAGGGGAATATATTGAAAATTTCTGGAAGAATCCACTTGTGATGACCATAGAATTTATAAGAAACTGTATCTAGCAGCATGAAAGAAATCCCATACTGAGGTAGATAAAAAAGCAGCAATGACCTAACTCTTTTGACTCAGTAATGCAAAAAGCAATTCACATCCATAACGGAGATCGTAGGACAACCAACAGAATTCCTAATCAATCCACTAGGACACACTGAACCTCCATGTCATATGGCACTTAATACAAGTGCTGAATATGTTATCTCTGAACAACACAAAAAATTTCAAATACCTGGAGAAATGTGAGAGTTAGGTACCAGGAGGAGGTCAGAGTAGAAAGAGAGTGAAATATAGGTACTTAAAAAGAAGGTTTGAGGGAAAGTTCTTGCCAAAACTGAACTGAGAAAAACATGCTAAGCACAAACAGAAGGAGTAAGATTGCATTAAATACAAAATGTTTATCAATAAATACATTTTCAGTGACAAAATACCAAGCTTTCAATTAATTTGGTCTAAGTCCACAGTAAAAGTAATTTGAAGGAGAAGGATGTGAAATATTAAAACATTACGTAGTATTTTCTGGACATCACAGTTAACAGCACATACAAGAACCCAAACAGAAGAAATTGCTACAACTAGACAGAAATGTAATTGCTTCCAAGTTAACCAAATGGTCAAATCTCTGGGGACGCCCTATTCATGGCAGTATCTGCTGAAAAGGAGTAATACTATGTGGACAAAAATAGATGCAGTAGTAACACCAGTAACAAAGCTAAGTCCCATCTTTGAAACCAAATGTACTTATAGTCCTATAGCCCTTAGTTCCCCTGCTAGAATAGCTAATAATAGAGGAGGCTGTAAATGAAATAGAGTACAAAGGCACCTGAAGAGAGCTGAGTAGTTCAATCTGTTGTACTTTGGTCCCGAAGGCTCCCACATAGTTCAGTAATGCAGGCAAACATTTCTATACAGAGCTTGCTTTCTTTTTGCCTTCTAATCTTCAGGAAATTCAGGAGAGTTTCCCACAAAATGGAAATTTAGATATGCAACACAGTCTATTGCTTCTATACAGGAGGAGGACAGGTAGAAAGCTCTTTAAGATAAATGTCATTACAATGTGGGGAAAAAAATGAGAAAAACATGTCCTGAATCTTCATCACACAAAGACAAACAAAATGCCCCAACAGAATAACAAAAATTTGGGTTTTGCCATTAGAAGATTATGATTTGAAAAGTGTAATTCTGAAAGACCAGATGGACACATATGGATTGTATTATTCTAGAAAACAAGTGCAAAACCATGCTTACAGATATTACTGTTATTCACTTCTTCCCTTAAATTAACATATTCTCCTGCTTAATACTGATTGATGACATTTCCATGAAGTTCAGAGGAGTGCAGATACGACATGCAAACCATTTTGGATATATTTGATTCACTATGAAGACATACAGAGCTAAGGTTTATCCTGACAGAATTTTTTTTCTATTTTTCCTAACAAGAACCTTCAATTTTCACATTCAAAATACAACCTACAGCATTCAGTGTACAGATTTTAATTAATATTATAATTCTACTTAAGCTGGCAAACAAAGTTCATTGAACCAAATTATAGACACTCAGGTTTGTTCACTCTGGGGAAAGAGTAAACAAGGATTTGAAAGTCAGTGTCAGAGAAAATAAGGACAGGTCATTCACAGCTACTACTGCACATTTCTACAAAGAACACAGCTGCATAGGTTAAGGAGGAGGGTTTAAGGCGGCACACCAATCTGTTTCTGATAGCAAGATGGCAATATTTACAATAACATGACTTTTATAAATTCTATGGTCGATATTGTCCTTCAAGAACCTCCATAAATTTAATGCCTTGACTTAATGTGCTCCTAATTTCCCAATCTCCTTCATAAATACATTCTCTTATACATAATTAAACCTTAATTACGTAAAGTAGTGAGATTTTTAATGCTGCAAAAGTCAATGTGAGCAACTCTAAAGACTGCATTTGAAAGATACAACTTGAACTTAACCCAGTGTACTCTGATGAGGCTGTCACAGTTCACTTTTGAACACATTGTTTTCTTTGGTTAAAAAATATGCATGAACCACAAAGCTCAATACAGATTTGACATAAAATCAAACTGAACAAAGTCAAGGCTTTGGTGCACACTTAACTCTAAGTTTGAACTCAAGTTTCAAACTGATGGCAGGCAGCTTTTTGAAAAACCTCAATTGTAAATAACTGTATAAGTGTTTCTTTACAAACATTGATGTTTGTAAAGAACTTCAAAACTTCAGATGAAATCTCTTCTAGAATTTTCAAGGGGTAGTAGGAGGAGAGAAATTCCAGCCAGTGAAGGAAAAAACTTCCTACTCGAGAATATGTAATGAAAATATTATCTTCAAAATTAAGAAAAAAGTGCATTCAACACCCATATATGTTAAGTTAAAAAATACATTCTTGAAATTAATAATAGTCTTTGGAACAACAGAGATATTTTAGTAGCTTCTCTGTATGAAGAGTAAGAGTCTCGTTTGGAAGTTAAACTATTGTATCTTCAGAAACTTGAACTAAATAACTGCAAAGAAATTAACTCCAACAAAAACTGAAAAACAATCTCTAATTTAAACTGATTTATCCAAATACCTTTGAAGAACACTAAAAGAGAAACATGGAAAGTGTAGAAACAGTAAATAAAGTTCACAGAAGTAAGTGTCAAGGGATTCTCTTACATGCCCAACATGCAGCAACAAAGGAAGTCCCCAGGCAAGACATCTGGAGGTACCTTCCAACCTAAATTATCACATATTTATTTCCAGAAAAATTACAAAATATAACAGGAAAAAAAAATCAGAGCCCTACATGCTTAACTTTAATGTGGCCCCTTTCTATAATTCTAACTTTAATTAGTAAGCATAGACAGGAAATTTAAAATTTGAACACATTCAATAAAGGACTGGCCAATTAGAGTGATTTAAGTGAGAGACGTATTAGTTTTATTGACGGGGCAACAAGAAAAGTGTGTCTTTCACCTACAGTGAAAGCTGCACACATAACTGAGTACAATCAGACCTCCTGGGAGAACTATGTTCCTGTAGTTACACAAATATTCAAAACATATACAGGTGGACAGGTATGCATTCATACATATATACACACACATATATATATGAACTTTGAAATGTAGAAACAGAATGTACTATTACATTTCATAGAAAAAGAAGTTAATTTGTCAAGAACCAAGAAATGAACAGAACAGTATTCCAGACAGATGGTCCAGCACTTCTTAGGCAGATGGCTCTACTAATTAGATACTGGCAAAAATAACATAAAAGAAGATGGTTTAATTACACAATGCCAAAAACTAACAACTACATGATATTTCCCTTTTTTTTTTTTTTTTTTCTTTTTCCACTATCTGCTTGCTTTCATTTCTTGTATCATGTATTTAAACAATACTCTGGGGACGTGGGGTATAATGGCAATAACCATAATAATATATGTCAACAAACGTGAGCAATATTGCCTTACTGTTCACATCAAGTCCAGCAATGGAATGGCTTCAAAATGTTTTGACTTGTTTGGCAAGGGTGTCTTACAGCCTGCCTAATTAGCTCTGTATGTTGGATTCCAAAGGCTGAATTTAAAGAGGCAATAAAGAAAGTGTCTGGATCGTAAACCCAAAGAAAGAACTCAGCCATGGAGCAGTACACCAGCAAGACATTAGCAGCAAATTAGCAGCCGCAGAGTTAGCAGTGGTTTTGATGGTTACCAGAAGTTTTAAGGCATGCTTTGGTGTAATGATATCCTTGCTTCCAGCAAATATGTAAAGCCACTTAAGGAAGATTTATACCTGTCTCTACTTCACAGGAACCATTTTCCTTGTTTTCCACAGAGTCATGACCTTGCATCATCCTTGCAGCCATTACTGCTGGAGCTGCCTATCCTGCCAATAGGCTCCTGACAAATATCTTTGGAAATTATCATTCTCTAAATGAAAACCGAAATTATTAAAAAAGGACTTCTTTTTAATATAGCTTCCCCTTCTGGCTCACAAGAAAGGAGGAAAAGCTGGTTTCTGAGGATTTAAGGCATCCTGGTTAGGCTTTCACATGAAGTGACAGGCCAGCAGCTCATACAAGAAGTCCAGCACCATACTGACAACTTCACTAATTGGCTACAGTCTCTGCATTATTTTGCCTCCAAGTTTTTTTGCCACATGTAACAGCCAATTTTCCTGGGAATAACATCATGTGTGTTTTCATTTATTCAGAACCAGCTTTTACTGTTCATCCACAGTTAAAAAATTACAGTTTCTTATAAAGTAAGCACTGTGAAATAGATGGAAATAAACATAAAATCATGCTTGAATTTTCCAGGCTTTGGAGTTTGGTTGGAAGTGAGATCCCCTGATAGATATATAATTCTGTACTTAAACCAAGTAATATCTGAAGCTTTATATGGCTTCAAGCAGCTGATGTCAACTTAATTTTATTCCAAATATACTAGCCTGAAGTATATAAAAAAGTAGAAGTACATACCCTGCCAATTCATGAAGCAGCCAAAGTTTTAATAATCTAATTTACTGATTATGCAAATAAACAGTTGTTGAAAATTGTCAGAGATAATATGATAAAAGAAAAAAATTAACCATATTAGAGAAGAACTCAGAGTTCCTAAGACTTTCACAAACCCTCAGTGGTGGGCCACTCCACTGACTTGACTGACACAGGACTCTGCCCAAGACGGAGCATTCTCAAATGCCAGCTACTCGTTGTCTTCTGCAAGGATTTCTAAATGTCACAAAATACCCACTTGCTTTACACTTAACAGACACAGTTTTAGAGAGGAAAATGAAGTTCCAAACCTAGAAGCTAGCAATTCAAAACTTGAGTATGTTTGGAACTAGGATTTTCAATCCTGCTCCCAGAGAGTTACTAAGAAACCCAAAACTGTTGCACTGTGACTTTCAAAGTTTTTATTGCTCCAATCTGGCATTTTGAGGCTTTTACAGTTTTTATGGACATTTAAAAATTGAATGCAGAATTGTGCTGAAGGGGTAAAAAAACAAAATGTTCTTGCACTACCAAACTTGGCAGCCATTCAGCAGGTAGGAATGAGATTTCACAACACATCTTTAATGCACATTCTGAAATTATACTACATATAGTAAATTTAATGTTTTGAATAAATTACATATGAATCCTTTAAAATTTAACATCTGTGTTACCACATTGAGTTTTGAAGTTTCTTGGGTTTTTTTTTTTTGCAAATAAGATTGATTTTAGTAGGCTCCAAGACCTTTTGAAAGCAACATTTTGATTTATGTAATTTTTCTTACAAATAGTGTTTTAAACTTTTAGGACCTGATATGTCAGGATTCTCTTTATTCCAATGAAATAAAAGGAATTTCAATATAATTTCATACTTCTCAAGCCCCTAAGGTTAACAACAAAGTAAGTGGTGAGAAGAGTCCTCTGGCACTGGAGTGCCACAAAATGTTAGTTTGGACCTTGAACACAGGCAAGCAGAAATTTGGTTGTTTTTTTTTTTTCCTGTACACCTGCTCATTCCTAATAAGTTGCATGGAAATTGAAAGGAAGAGACAGCATTGGAATGCGGGCAATCCTTCCCAAAGCTCACTTGCTGACCAAGACAGCCATGCTGATGTGGGGTGCCCAACAATCATCCCCCCTCAGCTTCCAGCCACGGGCAGCCAAGGAGGCCACCTCAGACTTCTCTGTGCAAATCAAAAACCTTCCTGAAATAATTTCTGAGAGACACGGCCAACATACTGTATCTTTCCCCTGGGATGTCAAAGACAGCTGCATTACAGCTTCCAGGTATGAGCCAAAAAACCCGCAGATGAACCTGAAAGATACACTGGAGGATGAAATTTGTAACACCTTCTAAGTCATACTGAATAACTGAGACTACAAAAGAAATGTATTTCTGCATGTTTGCATATAATTTTTTACATAATGTCACATTAGGAAGAGAAGAACAATTTCATCAAAATTTCTATTTGGTTTTTTTTACTTGTTTATTTAAACAGCTTTGTCATTAGGCTTTAGGGATGGCAGGCTTCATTGTGTCAACAGCAATACCCATCTGCAGCTCTAGAGTAAATACCATGCTTTACAATAAGTGTTATTTACAATAATAAAAATATTTTTAAAGTTAACCTAAAAATGGTATCTTACAAGACAGCAAAGAGACAAAATCTGTTGAAGGAACTTTAAAATATGGTTTTTTTTCCATTAAATATGCAAACAAATCAGATAAGAAGATTTTAGCTAGATGAAAGCACACAGGAAGTAGAATGGTAACAATTAAAAAAAATGTATGAACCACCAACTCATGCAGCTTGTCCAGTGAAAAGATAGTGAAAAAATATGTTTCAACAGCAAGGAGACACATATTCTACATCCTTTTACTTAGGTTAATTGCCCAGAAAAGTGATTATGAAAATCAAGTTTGAGTTTTCATCTTTCCACTCAAGGATAGCACATAAATATATAGGACATCTAGAAACTAGACTGGGCAAAATTGAACATAGCAAGAAAAAAAAAACATAAAAAAAAATCCAAAGAGTTGGCAACACAGTTCATGACAGTACAATTGACAGTTCACAAAAGGAAAGATGGAATAACCACATTTCAGTTTTTGTTATGTTTACTTTAAAATAATTTGCTTTAATTTGAAAAATGCTAAAATAACATGAGAAACAAAATAGCAAGAACATGGAGAAGAATAAAAAGTAGAGAGGCACATAAGCAAGTGTCATCAACTTATAGATAATATCATGAGCTGTGGAGTTGGACAAAAAAAAACCCAGCAGGCTAAGAAAAATTCTCATTAGACATAAAATGCAAAAGATGCTTATTAAAACCAGAAATCTTGAACCTATAGCTAATAGGAAAACCACTGGAGTGTAGCTGCACTGCTAAATTATACAGAAATCAAGGGTGAGAAAGACAAACAGGAGCCTCAGGACTAAAGAGGGTGTCTGCACAGAATATGAAAATGTCTCCACATGAACATCATATAAGCCAACCACAACAGGAGGAGCAGTGGGAACCAGGGGGCCATTAATCCAACTCTTAAGTGACAACTTCATCATGAAGATGTGAGATAACAGTGATGTTATGAAAAAGCTTGAATGTAAAGTGCTCTTCTCTCTTGTTTTGACACAACTGAACAGCCTGGAGCAATGTCAATGGCACACAGAACTTTGCACCTCTAGGTTATATGTCGAACATCATTCAAGTTATTAATTAGTGGAGGTCAGTGACATCTAGCAACTTCATAGCAGCAGCATTAAATGGGTGGGTGATTTCTATCCAATTTCTAAAAGTCAAAGATTCAGATCTAAATTGGCCACTTTTGCAAGGACAATAGAACAGCTGCTTAAAGGGAAAACACACCCTTGTAACATATAAAGGTGTTTATCTCATTCAGCATTGACAAGGAATCTTAGGAAAGCAGTCACTGAAATAATCACCATATCTTAATAATTTATCTGCAACTTTTCCCTCTTATTTCCCTCCCTGCTTACCTTGTAGACTCATAGCAAACTATTCAACTTTCAGATTCAGATCCCTTTAAGTGCTGAGAAAAGTATCTCCAAAATTTCAGTGACATACAGAAATTTTCATAAATATCTCACACAGGGAGGCCAACCAAAAATTTTATTTCTGAAACAGCTGTGTAATATTCTTCTGCTCCTACAGCCTCTTTTCCATATTTCTTGATTTAGAAACTCTTTGACTGCTACATTAGAAGAACGATATTGTACTTTGGTATTTTTCTTCCAATGTCGCTGAAAGCTCAGTGAAGGTAACTATAAAAACATGGTAAATAAAACTCATTCATCAGAATGCCCAGTGCAACAGGTAATAAGGCACTTCTATGCAGCCTCGGGGCTCTCATTTCCTTTTGCAGATATCATCAGCTTTCCCCTTTCAAATTACACCCCATTAACAATTTGTCCCCTGATGGGTATGTTATTGCTCTTAGCTCTTTAACAGTGGTTTATATTGGAAGCTGGTTTAAAATTATAAACAAGAAACAAGAAAGTTACAAAATCTATTACTAGAAATTATTTCTTAAAAATTCTCCTGTGCTTTTTCTGCTGAAAATCTTTTGAAGTCTGTGCTACAAATCCCAGAGCATTTACTAGAGCAAAGTACTCCAAAATCAAAGCAAGTTTTGTCTAAGAAGAACAGAAAAAAGGCGATAAATTGTAAACATTCTCAATATCCACTACCGAAAAGGGGCAGCTACATGGTAGTTTAGAATAGGAAACCTCCTTAGCATAGGTCTGAAACATTGAAGAACTTAGAAATTAGACCAAAGTCCCCTCATTTTAGTTTTTAATGTGAATTGTGAAATGGGTTTGCAACTGAGATCAGGCTATTCTGAGAGCACCTCTACAAGACTTCAAAGTAAAAAAAAAAAAAAAATCCAAAAAACCAATTAGTTTTATATTTTAAGTGCAAAGTATATAAAAATGAATATATTTCAGTATTCTTAAAATAAAGGATAATCTTTATTTTTTTGCTAAAAAAACCCAGGCAAAACCAACTGACCAACCAAAAAAACAACAATCAAAATAAAAAATTTAAACAAAAATGATTTTAAAAAACCCAAACAAATGACAATCCCCCCAAGAGGGGGAAAAAAAAAATCAAAATCAAAAAAGAAAACAACAAAAGCACACACACACACACACACACACACACACAAAAGGCAACCAAAATAAAACAACAACATTGCTTGCTCTCTATAGCAAAATGAAGCCTCAGTAGAGACATCCTTTTGGCTTGATGTTAACCTTGACTGAAAACCTACATAACCCTTTCTTCAAGTGCAATAGAAATTTCACATAAGCATCATAAGACTAGGATTAAGACTGGATAAAAACAATGCATTTTTTTTCCTACCTATGTTCCTAGAATAGCACAATTTTTTCCTACATTCATCCAAACTATCAGTATTTGTTAAATGTGGTGATTTGAATTTGGATATTTTCAGTATTAATCTTAATCTGTCAGTTTCTGGAAAAAGCAGAGGGAAGACAGGACAGAAATTGGAATGTGTGTACATTTAGAAAGTATGCCAGAATGTAGGCAGCTTGGCTGGCTGCCAGACGCCCACCCAGCTTCTTTCTCAAGAATTCATTTTATTGACAATTAAGAATAGAGTCTGATGGTCAGAAACAGACATAGCTAAAACACTTTCCCACCACAACCATTAGCAGCTTTTCCCAGGAACAAATTCATCCCTTCACTCTGCATTCATCCCTTTACTTCCTCCTTCTCACCAGCAGCACAGGGGTTTAGGGAATGGGGAACCATAATCTGCCACTCTACCCTCCACACAATTTTACCTACTCCATACAATATTCATAGTTAGAGAGTCTTTTTGCTAAGCCAAATTGATTTCAAAAGCTGCAGTTCTGTTAGAAAACACTTCCCATTAATTCCACAAAATCTATACTACAGTGAGACGTGGCAAATAAATTTCAGTGTGAGTTGTGTGCAAGCATGGACCATCCACCAAATTTGTCCCAATAAATGCAGAGAAGAAACAGAACACCCTAAAAATTTGAATGTTATATCATTCTATATTGAAACTATTACGTGGTTGTGTGCATTACAGAAATACATTACATACATGTATATATAAAAATAAGGTAATTTTAAAATTAAATTATTATATATATGTTTGCCCATTTTCGCCTCCATTTTGCACTTTTTGGTAATGCTGCTGTCTTCCAATCACCTCAGATCTAATGTGAATATCTTCATTCACGATGCTCTCAATTTGTCAGAAATCAGCTTGAGGGGAAAAAAATGTTCTCACAGACACTTTAGCTCTTAAAAGTATTGATTCTGATGGACACTTCATCCCTTCTTTCAGCTTTAATCACTCTTCTAAAAATATATGCCTATTCTATTCTTATATAACAGATTGAATCAGAGTGAAAATTAAAAACATCTATTAACACACATCATATTTTTATGACTAATCAATACACCTTTAGTAAAATAATCTACTTCTTACTCTTCTTGGTACTTCCCAACTTTCTGAAACCTCCACCCTTCAGACTGAAATCTTCCTCTGCTAGAGAGGGAAATACAAGTAAAGTAAGTTTTTTTGTAAAAATAAGAGTACAGAAAAATGAAATCTTTCAGTTGTTTTATTTGCAAAAAAATTCTGTCCCTTTATTCCACATGCGCAATCAAAAAGTGGTTGGGGTGAAAATAAGACAACATAGTAGGCAGTTTTATGAGAAGTTGTATTCTGTGCATAACTGGAAAAAACTTCCGATTTTACAAAGTCATTAGGGTAGCACAACAGAATTAAAATTTTGAATGTACGTGAGATGGATCTTGCATTTTTTTTGCTCCTTTTTCTGGGACAATTAAATGACATCTCAATAACTTTGTAGAGATGGCTGATGTCCTCAGGCAAGAAAACTCAATTGTTCAAAATAAACTCTTCTGCACATTAAAAAAAACTGCCCTTGGCAAGAATATTACACATTGTCCAAAAGATAAACTGCTAGAACTAGTAACAACAGTAACAGTAAAACCAGTAATAGCAATATTGAAGCACATGAGTAAATGACACAAGAAAAAAGGTGTACCACAAAATGAGATGGCTGTATGCCTCATTTTAGAGCACCAACTGCCTCCCTTACAGCTGGAACTAAATACAGCTCCATTAACAGAATGTGAAAGCACCTAAACTAAAAGTAATGCAAAATAAAAGCTATCATACCAGTATGGAAAAAAAGGAAGAGCGAGAGGAAGACATAAGGCTTTCTTTGCTGGTTTTCATCCTCTCTTACTCCACTGTCATAAATCCACTACTAACAAAGGTGCTGTATTGGATTAATGGCAGTTAGGAATTAATATTTAACTCATACACTAAATTCCTTCCTTGCACACATACCTGTGAACTCCTTTATAGTGGAACTAACTCACCAAATTTGTAAACTAAATTAGCACATTTTTCCCTAGCCAATCCATAACCCCCCAAAGTCTTCCTAATATTCACAGGAGCAACTTCTAGTATACAGTAATTGCAGCACAGAAAGCCACAAACTTATCTCAATAAATGGAGTAATGCATTTGCAATAGAAGTTTCTAATCTCAATCTAAATTAAATACAAAATCATGTTTAATGTTGTGCTAGCTAAAAGTTGTTTTCTAACACACATTATTTTTCTAATATAGATGTAGCTTGTCATGCCTTACTGTCAAAAGGATGCCAATTTTCCAAATGTGATAAGCCAAGCAAGAATCTCAATCATCTGGCACTTGTTCTTGATTTAATCAAGAGAGATTGTTATCTTAAAAATCCTGGATGGGGGACTGGTTAATGCAGATATGATGCAAGGGAGAGAACAGATAACAATTCTGATTTGGTAACAGCCTGTACATACTTAAAATGCATGCCTGGAAATCCTTCCCACTGCTGCCACCACAATAACATCTTTTATCAAAGTTTTGTCTATTTTAGGAGGTCAGTTCTCCACAAATGCTAATCTGATTCAATTCTAAACTGCAACATGCACTTGTATAAATCAAAACACCACAGAGCAAACCAAAAATGTCAACAGGTTGGCTTATTTCTGCACTCAAGAGGCAAATGTATTTTGCAGCACAGAGAGTACAGAGGGAATTTCTTTTGTGTCTTAGCAAAAGAAGCTAACACAATTTTAAATTTCTTTTCTCACATTGCAGGTTTCATACATGGTCATCAGCCCAAACACCGTAAGTGGAAGATGAAGAGAGGGCACTGGATGAACAGAGAGCACTGGCTAATATATTTGGTGGTCACACAGAGTAAATATGCTGTACTTGGGCAGAGTACCTCATTACCACACATGAGTATGTGCCCTAGTGAGCAGACAGAACAAGCATCCCTCGGTCTTTTCTGAGATAATTATATGCTGCAGTTGGGTTCACTCTAAACACTTACAAAGGGAGAGCACTGAACTGCTGAAGAACTAAATAAAGATATATAGGAGTCTGTGGAGATGACTTCCAGGAACACTCCAGAACAGTATTAAGCCCAAGAAAGATCATCCAGTGATATCATAGCAGGTGAGTGAGCAGGAGAGGAAAATGATCTCATGTTGGTTTCTCTCTACCTAAACCAATGTATGGGAGCAAAGACACCAACAAAATGAAGTTAGGTAGAGATTTGATCATCGTGTGTTTTGTAAAAGAAGCTGAGACGTGTTCCAAGGCATCCGCAGCCCATGCTACCCATCATCTTCAAAGTTATTTATGGAAAGAAAATAAAGATAGAAACAGAAAGATAAAATGGAAAATCTGTCTCCAGTGGCTTGCTAGGAAGAGACTTGGGTACATAGATGGGCATGCCCTCCAGAGCAAAAGGTAGTTTTCCCAAAGACATGTTGTAAGGAGTGCTATGAGACCAAAGAGTACAGCAGGAGTGGCAGACTTCAGCTACCCTCATAAAATATGGACAGGCAAAGCACTACAGCCTGACAGCAAGAGTAAATTTCTAGACACAAAAGGTTTTCATGAAGCAAATTAACATAAGGCTGAAGAGTGAAAAAGCAGTTCTTGACTTTGTTCTCAGTAGCATGCAGGAATAGCACTGTAACAGCAATCAGTATGTACTTGGATACAGACCAGGTTTGCTTCATGAAAAGGAACTTCAGGATGAAGCAGCAGGATAAGAAAGAGCTCAGTCAGGCAGCTGAGAGTTAATATTTTTTTCCTGGCAGCATTTAAGGAGACACATAAACACTACCTTGCAAAAAGGAAAAAAATAACAATAATCTGAGGCAAAGTGCAACTTGGAACAGATTAACAGCAGGACAGAAGTAGGAAAAAAGGAAGTAAGCATCTTTCAAAAACCTAAAGCAGTGTCAAAATGAAGAAAACAAAGCACTGAAGAATAATTTACAAAAGTCATAAATATTATGAGTTAGTCCTTCAAACACTTTAAAATCAGGAATCTTGACTCTTCAAAGAAGCAATAAAAGGCCAAAGAAGTAATTAAGATAAAGCCACACCAAAAAAACCCACCATATTTCTCCCCCTGCCCAAGTTCATCATGGCAGAGCTCAAGGAAGTTGTCATCCCAGAATACACAGGGGTGCTGATAAAAAACTCTCATCTCAAACCACAGTGTTGTTACAAGAGGTTATAGAATACAGACAAAATGAAAAGCAACACATTTTCAGCATGGTGAGTTGTTCAAGAATATTTAAAGTAATTCAGAGAGGAAAGTGCTGAACTATTAAACAGTGCATGACCTTGAGCTTACAACTGCTGTGGTACTTGAGGTCTGCAAAACAGTAAATACATATTTCTAAAATGGGCTCCAGGAAGATCCAAGAAACCATCAGTGCTGATGTCTGTATCAAGCAAATTATCAAAACCTGTATCATAAATAATAAAGAGTGAACAAAGATGCAAGGGCTGGTGGGTGAATTCAACCCTCCTGACTGCTGAGTGTAAACTGTCCAGAGCAGTTTCTCTGAGCCTACTGGCAAAGCCTGTTGAAGCAAAGCATTACTAAATGCAGAGGAAGATCAGAGTTAGGAGACATCTAAACTGAATACAACTAAACTAACCATACCATGGGACCAGATCAACATCTAAGTGTACTCAACGAGTGGACTGAAGACACTGCAAAATCATTCTCTAGCAAGTTTTCAAGGAAACAACCAGCATGGATTTGACAAGGAAAACTCACACCTTACCAACATGATTGCCTCCTTTAAGAACAGTGTCCACTGTTTAACCTTACCTTTAGGAATATCTTTGCCAGTGTTTCCTGTAGTATCCTCAGAGCCCAGCCACTGAGATACTGACTGGATTAACAGATGACAACAAAAGTGAAAAGCTGTTTGAATCACAAGGCTTGAAGTGTTGCATTCAGTAGCACAGAGTCCAACTGGTCACCAGTGATCAATCAGGTGAAGACTGATATTTGGGCCAATATCATTTAATGGCTTTATTAATAACCCAGGCAATGGGACACAGTACACTCTCAGGAGCTTCACAAATTACAGAATAGTCAGAGAATATGGGAGATCAAAATGCTGGAGAGCTCAAATGCTCTGTTTTATTTCAGAGGCACCTCAACAGGCCACGGAACTATACTGACAAAAGCCATATTAAGCACAATAAAGGCCAAGTCCTGCATCTAGAATGGAATAAAATCCTAAGAAAATTACTAGAAAAATAGATATGGATATGGACAAAGTACGATCACAGGAAATCTAGAAGATGCATCCTATTTGGATTTGCAATATGTATTGGACAAGTTCTCTTACCAAAAGACCTTTAAGAACTTCTTTGAGAAAATCAGGGCACAAGAGAAGGTTCTTCACTGGACAAAGAGGTTAAAAAGTAAGTGAGTAGGTATATGGTCAGTTTTCAGGGGGAGGACGCGAGTAGTTGAGATACACAGTAATTAACAGCAGAAGACATAAATGCAAAACATATCCCTAGGTGATGCAGAAAAGGGAATGAACAGTTATGTGACAATACTTGCTAAAGACACCAAGTTATTGAGATTAGTGAAGAACTGATTACATACAGTTCCAGGAAACCTTTATAAATCTAAATGGTTAGTTATCTATATTGAATTTAATTTGCAGTTTTAATAAGACACCAGGAAAGAACACCTTTCATAGATAAATTATTTATTTTCATGTATTAATTGATGAGCTCTGAACTAAACATTACTATTCAGAAACAGGATTTTGAGTTACATTAACAAAAAAAAAATAAGAATTACAAAATAAGAAGTACAAAACACTAGAGAACATCCTTGTACCATGGAACCAATCCATTTACCCCCTTCTTTTGAACAGTTTTTGCACTTCAGTCTCAACTCATAATTTCAAATTTGAAAGTAAAACTAGGAAAGATGCATAGAAAGGGGACAAAAGACCTCCAGCTTTTTGTGTTTTCTTTATAGAGTAGGATTAAATAGACTGATTCCTTAGGCTAAGAAAAAAGGCATCTGAGGAGAGAGATAACAGACAGTTATACAGCCATAGAAAGGTGCACAGAGAATATTGTTCACTGATTTTAAACAGCAAATTTAAAGCGTATTCACTGTTTTTTGAATTAAAAAGAATATTTAAGGATTTAAACCCCAGAAGTTCTTAATTCCCATGATGAGCTGAAGAACTCTCTTCCATACTGCAACGAAGATATTAAAAATGAGTTAAATGTCACAGGGTGAAATTGATATGAAAATATCCCTCAGGGAAGTGAGGTCTTGATTAAATCTGCCCTGCTGGCAATACATTATTCTATTTTGTGCTACAAAACCTAATCAAACAGAGAAAATTGCTTAATTATTATTAAAATTTCTGTTACTGAATAGTGTGATTTTGTTCCTGTGGTTACCCCACTTTGCAAATCCCCTGTGACAGCTGACTGGATAAAAACCCATCCAGGACCCTACCTTCACCTCAGGAAGCTCCTGGATTCCAAAGGCTAAGAAAATTTTCAAAGGAACTATCATTATAAGTTTAAGCATTTTGCAGGCACCTGCTGCAGGCTGGAGACAAGACAGTACAGCAGGTATGGTCTGACCCAGTAGAGGAATTGATGCAACCTTCTAATTTTAACTCCAAATAGACAGACATCACCCACTATTTATCTTAATTTACTTCAAATTAGCAATAAATGTCCATAAAAAATATATATTCTGATGCTCTTTAAAAAGAATTTCAGTAAAAATGAAAGAAATCAAGCATCATTTATAATTAATATCACTAACGTTATTCTTCATAGCAAGAGAAATTATATTAAATGTTTATAAAATGTGGGCCAAGTCTGGGGTTTTTTTCAAAGTAAAATAATAAAATCAAGAATCAAAATTTTATCTTAAGCCTACTCTACACCCAAAATGTGTTTTGTTTTTGTTATAGCATCCAGGTTCAAGCAGTGCACACTGCCTTTTCCTCACTCATACGTTATTTATTTTACACTAAAAGCACTTTCCCAGTGACTTACAATCTGTTCTGTTCAAGGCAGGTTGCAAGTCAGCACTCATAATCTTGTCACCTGAATCTGAGTATGTATTTCTACCTAGGTTACCTCCTTTTCTGAATATTTCTTGCAATAGAAATTTCCCTTGTACAAGATTTTGCATGTTCTGCACATATCCTTTTCCAAATTGTTTTCTCTGATTCAAAGCAGAGGGAAGAATGTCCTGAGTTCCGTGTCCTGTCTGATAAATGAACGCCCTGTTTTCCTGTTGCCTGGCTACGCTCTGTGTCCATGATGGTGCCAGTGCAACAAACACATTCTTGATATCAACACTGGCCTTTTTTAGTTTGCCACTCCTGCTAAGAGAAGTCAGGGAAATGTTATAGACTTCTACTGCTGACATTTAGATCTGCTTGGAACAGATTTTCGTTTGCAATCCAGAGAGGAAGAAAGGCCGAGGGTGAGATATGCTGGATGCTGCCCAGAAGGACAATAAGAAAAGATAGGAGCGAAAGAAGAGATTAGACTTTCCCATGGGTCTTGAGGGCCAGAGGTTCATGAAGTCTGGTCTTACTAGCAAAACCTGAGGTAACGGCAGCACTGAGTGCCTTGGTCTTTTCCATGTCATTTTTCACCCTGTGCTCATTCAGCAGTGGGACCATATTTTCCCCAGTCTCCATTTTGCTGCTGAGGTGCTTGTAGAATCCTTGTTGTGCTTAACAACCCAGATTTAATTCAAGGTCAGCCTTGGCTCTCCTAAGCCTATCCATGCAAGATCAGACAACTACTCCACACTTCTCTCGGGTCACCAGCCCCATCTTTCATCTTTTGTAGAATTAATTTTTATGTCTTTTGAGTTCAGTTAGGAGCAGTTTGCTCCTTTCATGGTCTTCCATGAATATCCATTTCTACTTCCTATTTTCAGTTGATTCATAGTAAAAATCCAGGTACACTACCTTCGTGGATTAACTCAGGACAGGGTTAATTTTTTGCAGTAGCTGGGAAGGGGCATGACTAGAACACTGAGGTTATTTGATACCACATCAGTCATAACTGGGGGCAGGGGACAGGGACTCTCTTCCAGGGAGAAGGGAACCCTCAGGGTCAAGAAAATGTGGTGAAGGGGGCCGTCTGGTATTGTGTATTTTGGGGGCATTTATTTCTGTGAATCAGTTCTTTCCTTATATCCTCTGTCATTACTATTGTTGTAACTGTTTGGTTTCTTATTTCATTGCTGTTTCCAGTAAAATGTTATTTCAAGCCATGGTCTTTGCCTTTTGTACCTCCAGTTCTCAACTTAATCCTGTCACAGTGGAAAGTGGGAGGAGAAAACTGGGAAGCAAGAGTGGCACATGGTTTGGGGAGTCTAGGTGGGGGCACTGAATTGGGAACTACCATTCCTAAACCATGACAGTGGCAGAGAAGGAAAAAAACCACTATTTCCAATTAGTAATGAAGGCTTTGGGTTTCAGTATTCACTTTCTGCTGCTCAAGTACTCTGGCACTCCAACGATTGCACTGAATCCACCTGCCTTCACTTCCATAGCACCAGTCTAGGAATCATATTGCTATGTTGTTTCTGTTTAAGCCTTTGCTGTGCCTTGTCCTCATCCCAGCTAATAAACAGGTTCACTGCCTCAAGGAACTAGCTATGAACCTGCCAAAAAGAAGCATCATTCTACCTGTAGCAGATACTTTATTTGTGTGAGATTGATCTCTAAGTCAGAACTTTCAATTTCTCAGAAGGAATAATGAAAGTAACATGCTACATTTTGAAGCACCCTCCAAATAAAAAAGGAAAGGATTTGTTTCTGAGATACATTTTGAAAACCAAAATGTAAGTTATTCTAGAAGGAAAAAATCAAAATACTTTACTCAAGAAATTTGAAAATATGCTGAGATTTTATGAAATAATCGCAGATTCGCTTACGTTGCTTAGCACAGCTCACTTAGATACAGAATCCACTTTTTTTCATCATCAAGATTCTAATCTAGCCTAAAAATTATCAGGCTGTAGTCTCCAGTTTCCTTTGAACCTTCATGAACTGTCTTTCAGTGATTTCTCACAGTCTTTCAATAGTCTCTTTTCTACTCTGAACATCCTGTGATCATCATGTTTAAAATAAACTCTAGAATTTGCAGAAAGCTTCTTTTCATCAATACAGAATCTATGCCAAGTGTATGTCCAAGCCCAAGACAAAAGAAGTGAAAAAACAGAGAAGAGCAAGTAATAACAAAAGTCATAGGCCTATTCCAGCTTAAAAATAAAGGAGATGATTACTGGAAAGTGTCCCTTATCAATCTCCAGTAAAGCAGGGAATGATTTATTCTTTTCATGGCCAAGCCCCAGAATGGAAACCTTTCTGAAAATATTGAAGATCTGCTAGTCTAATACCAGACAGACAATTGGGAAACTACAGACAGTTCAGAGTCAGCAACTACTATCAGACATATGGAAGAAAGGAGACATATAAATTAAGAGATCTCACAGGAATCCAGACAATTTACAAATTAGCTGGAGAAAAATAAACAAAAAAAATACTTACAGAAAAAAAATTAGGTTACAATTAGAATTGATGAATGAATAAATTCCTTTTTACTGTTTTAAGTCTTTACTTTGCCTTGTATGTTTAGGAATAGGGTTAAACTAGCATTTCATTTTGCTGTTTCTGAGTAGAATCACCCATCTTGTTAGTCTTTCACTCACAATAAAGATTACATAATACCAAACAGAGGTAGAATTTCGCATTGGTCCAAAGAGCAAACACCAGTCTTTGGTCATTGGGATTCCAGGAAGAAATGCTGTAACTGCCACTGAGGGAAAGCTGAGAGAGACTCTGAAGGAGACTGAGAGGTAAATCAGAATTTTGTCCTTTGCATATTACACTGGTTGGAACAAGTTTACTGGTTTTATAACATAGGCAGGTCTTTCCCATTTTCTTCTTTTAACAACATTATCCCAAATCACATTGTATGGCATTGTTAATGATATCAGGCCAACAAAATTTACCTAAAATTGGATAAATAACTACTTGCTGAAGTAAGTACCAAAAAACCCTACTGCATGGCTAAGTGTCTCAGTTGGAAAAACTATACTTGATGAGTTTTTTCCCATATGAATAAGTATATATGTAAATAAAAAATCCTGTCTTTCCTATTCTGCTCATCAGTAGTTCTGCACATCTGATAGTGATGCATTATTGAAATGCTCTGAGACTCACATGAGTACTGTTTTATACTGCAGCAGTTTCAGGCTTCCAGCTGAGGTCCCCAAGAAGCAATGACAATTTTGAAATATAGCCCAGTTATTAAAATTTAGTCACAAACTATGTAACATGGCATTTCAGTTTTGAATTTTTTATTTATTTCTTTTTCTAATTTTTTTAATGCTTTTGGCATCAGCCAAGTTACTATTTACTTTCCATTCAGGATCTTGTAATGCTGAAAGCCATGATGTAGATTTAAAGAGAGAAACATGCTGCTATGATCTAGCCAGCGTTTCTCACAAGATCACTCTGGGCTAGTTTATTATCAGACAAAAGTCTGCCAGGCAGATCCTTGAAATAAAAGTAGTAGGGCTTAAATGAGGTTAGTGTCAGTCAGAGCTCCACTCAAACTTCTAGGCACAGGAAAAAGACACGCACAGTTTCAAGTTCTGCCAATAAAAATGACAGAATAGCTTGCCAAGAACCAGCTGCAACTGGGTTTTTTAAGTATAAAACTATTTTCCTAGGTGTCTATCCAGCCTCTGTGCTAGGTGTCCAACATAAAATATTGAGGCACAGTGTAACTTCAGACAAAAAACAGCACCTCATCTGACGTCTAATATATGAAAATACAATTTGAACAGCCTGAAAGACACTGCTTAAACATTGCAGCATGGGAAGCAGATGGAAATCAATCCAAAAAATACAGGAGACCTGGTGGAAATTACAGGCTTATTTTGAAAATAAGTGTAAAATAAATGTAAGTAAGTGTAAATGAAGTGACTTTCCTAATTTATTTTTCTTTAGCACATTCAAAACCATGATTTGATCTTTCCACAGTTGTGTATTTATAAAACCTGTCATTAGCATAACCTGTTCATTAGCATAAAAGTTCATGCAGCTCCACGGAATACAACTCACATGATGAAAAGTGTCATCCATAGAACATTTCTTAATTTAACAGTGAGATTTGGGAAAGCTGAATAACAGCCCTGTGTCAATATCAGCACTACACTGCTAAACTACCCAGCATCATCAACCTCTCTGCTAAGAGGATCTTTTCCTCTGTTGTACCCAGAAGCTTTATTTAGAGTTGGGTTTACTCTCTGATTATTTTTTTTTATTTCCTTACCCCTCTTTTACATTCTTTGAGAATGTAAACCTCCAAGTTTAAATGCTGAAATTTCCAAGGGTAGTTTACCAACTTCAGTTTGAATGAAGATGTAGAGAGAATAGATTTATAAACTGGGAGACTAGATTTTCAATTGAAGCAACTCTGTTTGAGAAGAAACTAGCTATTTTAATACTTTTCACTCCAGCTGCATTCAGTGACATAGATTAGACAAAATGGCAGAGGCAAAAATGCCTTCAAGGAGATAAGATTTAAGAGGAAAAGTGATAGTATGGGTTTGGAACCTTATAAGCAAAGAAAAAAAAAATGCTATTTATTCTCCCCCAAGCTCTAAGCTGTCATAGCCTTTGGCCTTTTAGGCTGGGTGTGATCTTTACTAAAAGTACAGTAAAAGAGCAGCTGAAAGGCACAGGAGTTCTGCCATACTACTACTTCCCAAGAAGTCCCCATCCCTACTAGTTGCAGCTCAGAAATTCAAATTCTCTTCTTAAATTTGATTTTAAAAGAGTAAGTGTTCTTAAGAGGCTTGAGACTCTTCTGAGGTTTTTGTTTGATGGGTTTCTTTACCAGCATGTACATTTTACCTATTACTCATAAACAAATCACAGCTCTTTCCCCTTTCTCTTTTCAATAAACAGAAACAAAAAGACTTGTTTTAAAAAATATATTTACCTTTACTTTCTTTACCTTTTTCACCTTTACTTTTTTTACCTTTTAGGAAGATAAGTCAAAACAGGTGGTTTTATATGTTCTGGCTTAAGAGGCTGAGTTCATGTCTAGTAATAAGGTGTAAGTGAAAGGTTGGTTCCCCTCTCTATTCCCAGTTCTGCCCTTCAGTGCTCTCCTCAAGCCCAAAAAGTTCTTGCTTTACCCGCAAATTCCTGGCTCCTCCTCTGCGCCCCATCACATTTGCAGGGTAGTACAGCAAACTGCTTACATTACTAAAAATGGCCTAAGGACATTCATATTTTCTTTACAGACTAGAAAGGTAAGAGTGATGAGTGGGAGATGAAGGCAATGTTCAGCCACAAATGGAGCATATGTAGCAATGCTGACATGACCAATTAAACCAGATCATGTTGCCAATATGAGCAGCTTGGCCCCTTGGGCATCTGTCAGAGCAACACTACCATCACTCTCAACCCCATGAGGAGTTTTATTTCCTGATTCTTTGGAAAATATTTGGTGCTCTTTTAAAGAAATTTCCAAGACCTGAGGAAAATATGAGGCTCAGGCACTCAAAATTAGGAAAATAATGTCTGAAGGATGCAGCCTCAACAAAACAGAAAATAACTCAGTGTTTGGAGCACTGCTTGTTCGCTATCTAACAACAGATTTAGAATTTTGTCTATGAATCTGAAAATGCCAAATGATAAGTCAAACGAATCCAACATAAAGCTGTTCTTTATATGCCACTCTGGCAGCAGAATATCCAGACTTCTTGATCTTGCAGCTGTAAAGCCTCTTCTGACACAAACGTGAATTTTGCCCATGTCAGGATTACATGCTGAAACCTTCAGTGCATCATGAAAGAGTGAAGTTTGTGAAAAAGATCAGTACACTTTTTTATCCTGAAGTTAACCTTTCATACGTTGCAAGTTTTTTCAGTGAACAGTGGAAAAGGAGAGAAGGCAGTGGCATGTGGCAGCTCCTGAAAGGCTATCCAGCTGTTGAATAAAAAGTCTAACACTTGAGCACTATCATCATCATTCCTCTAATCTTTGCCATGCACACTGCCAGGCTATTATAGTTTTCAGATAGGAGAACAGAGAAATTGTCTCTGGACTATAATATCCAGGGAGCCATAAATTCCCCATTTATTAAAGTTAAAAAGGTATATGGGACATCACATTTTTTGATTCAAACCTTCGGAATTTAAACTTGAATCCAAGCTGTCTGAAGACTGTATCATAAAGACCTCATTATAAGAGGTGCAGCTGATAATTCAGCTTGATGTACCTGTATGCCATCTTTCCATTAAATAAATGGTCTAGAACCTGAGCAGGAAGATTTCATTAGCAGCCTTGAAACAATAATGGGTGCCCCTCTACAGCTTTCTTTCACACAAGGGAAGTTGAGTAAGTGAGAAGGACAGACTGATGGAAAAACACTAACAAATAAATCCACAGATTTCTGTGGAAAGCTTGCTCCTATTAGTATACACTGCAGGAAACTCATACTAATTTACAATTCTTGTTAGGGTTTGGACTCAGTGCTCTGTGAAATCTCCTTCTCAGTAATGGTTTTAACTTCACCACACTTTCAAACATTGGAAAGATCTTACTGCAATATAAGAAGGGAAACATTCAGCCCAGTTATAGGTAGACACCAGATATCATTAAATCAGTGAAAGAGGGTTTCTCTAATGAATTTTTCTGATTTTAAACGTTATAAATGTTTACTATTTGAATAGAAATAATAAGCCTTGAACCATACAAGGAAGAATGTTAGAAATAGATAAATATCACTATGTTGCTTCATTATTAAGTTTACATGTAAATCTGTAGAAGCCCTGCAAGATTACTTTCAGAATCTGATGTCATTTTTTTTAAAAAAAATAGGTTTCAAATGTCAAGTTTGTTTTTTTAATTAATAAATTTGAATCTAAATCAAGGCATATGTCTTGTATAGGAGTTTCGTATTTTCCCCCTCTAATTCTTTGTTTCCCCTACAAGCAAAAATAGCAAAGGGTCACAGATCTAATGCAGTTTCTGGTACATGCTGTATGGATTTCTGACATTATCACCTCATTGGTATAATCATTACTCTGATTAACTGTCATCTCCATACTCATTGTGCTTGCACTTCCTTCCACACGAAGACAAATCCTAAGGACACTATGCAGCTTCTCTTTAAATAGTGCCAATAAGGGGGTTTAAATTTGCATGTTGGGAAGCTGTACACAAAACAACATTTTATTTTCACAACTTGTCTTTAACATACCTAATCTGCTAAAAGACTACAGCTCACATTTGACTCAGTACTTTCATAGTAGTTTCTGGTCACCTACTTCTAATGCAAACTGTCTGTTGTCCTCTTCTTCAATATTTTTTAAAGCTTGTCTATTTTCTGATTAAAATACACTTGCTGCTCTGCTCTGCTCCATATTAGGACATCTGTTCACAAAAACATGGCTCTAAGTTTATAAAAAAAAAAATCTTATGACAGAGTCTCATCTAGAACCAGTACAGCAAGTAACATTATCATCTTCTCAGTATTACATTTTCCTTCATCTATTTAAGAGTTAAGCTTCTGAGACCTCTGTTTGTTTCCTAAGTCCAGAAAAAATGTCCTCTGTGCTTGATCGAAGTCCTGACTACAATCTCAGAATTTAAAATGGCAAAACTAGACCTAGATGAATAGTGCAGTCCTATAACACAAGAACACACAGAAGCCAAGAACTATTCTGCAGAGAAATTCAAGAAAAGAGGTTGTTGCACATTTCTTGGTTTTTAAGTAATAGTAATTATTATTATCATCATCATCACCATTACCTTTATCATTACTGAGTTTGTGAAATTGAGAAAGCAATATTGTTAACATTCCTTGTATAAGATTACACTAAAATTGTCTGTGATCAAAAACGCCTGTACTAGCAAGAGTGATAAGCAATCCAAAAATGCCATTAGAGGATTCATACTTTACACCTGGAAAAAGTAAGAACTTACAATAGACAAAATTTGTAGAGACAGTAAGCATTTAGGCTTGCCACTGACTTATGTGAGGAGGATGCATTCATATGACCATGCAATGTTATACAACTCCTTTTCTAAAAGGTAATCACTATCCATGGAGACTGCTGAAAAGCTTCTGTTCATGGAAGTATTGATCCTCAGGTCCTGCAAAATAATGCTAAGAGCCTCTTGAAAGAAGAAAAAGTGCTGAAAATTTTTTTGTCATTAGGTAGATACTAATGCATATCAAGACATAAATAGCTATGCCTATTAAAAGCAGAAACCTACTCCCAGCATTAATCAGTTTACAAATCAATTACTTGTGTGTAATAAGATCCCCATCTGTTCTTCAATGAAAGAGCAATCTCAGATATGCTTTTTCTACCAACAGGATTATTCATCAGATTTCCAATCAATTAGCTCATTTTTATAAAATATTTTCAGGATTCTCTGAGTATTTCCAAGCATATAATTCAATCTGATAGATTGTTGGTATAGCAATGAGGCACGGGAAGGGAAGAATATACCCTAGACAGAGTCTGTAAGGGTGGCAATTTTTTTGCTTTCCTTACAGGAGCTTTGCAAAGAGGCTGCACTGCATAATGCAAACTCGGATGACAAAAAGGACCCATTTCTGCTCTCCAACTCATTTCTCCAAGAAAAAGCCTACTTTAGCAGTCCAGCCATCGTAGTGTTCATGACAGCAGCAACAGCAGAACTTATATAAGAAACCAAACATTCTCCCTGTGAGGACCTTGCTTTCCACTGTCCAGAAGAATGAAACACTTCATGGTCTCAAGCATGTTATGGATGTCTCTACTAATCAAGCAGGTGACAAATACAAAATAAGCCATTCCACTTCTCTAAAACTTGCTGTAGGTACTTGTTACGGTCTATTTACTTTCAAGACAAGAAAATGTAGATTGAGATAACCCTTTTTTTGATGTGACTTATACCAAATATGCTCTGACTGCTCTGAAGACTTGCAGGATTTGCTTTTGTGTTCCTCTTCTGAAAACAAAATAGGAGAGGAAACAAACTCTCCTTTTCCAAAGTGGGAAAAGGTGCTCAACCAACATTCCTGTGGCTGTTATAAGAGTGCATTAACATCAGAATCAGTAACATCAGTATTTATAAACTTCCACACAGCAATTACACTGTCTGTTCAACAGGCATTTTAAAGCAACGTCTATACCACAGACAAATAAAGGATATCTCAACATGCTTCAATTAACACAAACATCTGCTACTGCAGTCCCATGATATTAGGAAGTCTGGTGCACAGTCTGCATAGAAGTCCATGCTCCTACAGCTAAGTCTGCCATCAAACCACATGCTAGCCAGACTAATGGACCTCCAGTATGCCACACATATGCACAGCCACTACAGCACTGCCAGCAAGGTCTACATTGAGGGTAGCAGAGCAGCAATATCCAAATCCACCCACTCATTCATCTATCAAAGATTCAAAATGACAGACCTGAAGAGTTTCAAAAATTCAGCTACCACATGAATGTCAGCAAAAGCAACACCAGCCAGCTCTAACAGCACATTCCCCTGTTGCCCCAGAAGCATGTCATGGACACATTGGAGAAGTCGTGTGGACTTCTTTTCTCTCAAAACCATAAGTCTTCTGTAAAAACCTTTGTATTACCCAAAGGCATCAAATATGGACAGGACTTTTCCAACAACAGTAACGACGATGCTTATGCAAAGTGCTGAACCATTCCCAAAAGCTTTTTCAAGTTGCATCACAAATTTACTAAAAAAGCTTCTCAGAGCTTGAATTAAATATGTGCAAAATGAGAAAAACCAAAGAGTCTTCTGAGTCCTACTGTTTAGGAAACTCAGGCTGCAGAATAGAGAAATCCAAATCCATGCTGTGAATCAGATGACAAATAAAGACACAAGGAAATCTTACACTCAAAAGCAGTATGCTAGCTGTTAGACTGTTAATTCTATTTCACTTTCCAGCTCTCACTTGCCTCTTTGAGATTTCTACTTCACACAGAAAATCCAAAATATTTATTAAGAATATGAAAAACTTCCTCTGAGTGAGATAAAACAGTCAATCTCTTCTATTATTCCAATCCATTATATGTTTTCAGTGACCATCTCTTTAAGAATGGTTGGAAGGGACTCTGGAGATCATCTAGACCACCTCTTCTACTAAAGCAGATTCTCCTAACGCAGGATGTGCAGGATCACATCCAAGACAGTTTTTATTATCTCCCTAGATATTATCTCCGTCCTGTTTCATCTCAGAATTAAGGGAATTTTTGGAAATGGGATTGACTGATAAGTGCAATCTTCCAGTTAAATTATCTTAATTTTATTCTAGTTACATTTTGGTTTGGGGCTGTAGTGGCCCAAAAATAGGTTTCGATTCAGATAGGTTTAACACTTCTAAAAATGGAGTTTGATATTTGTATGCTGCACCCTGCCCTGCATAAAAGGAGCGTATTGGCTTATCAGCTGTACTAAGTCCATTACACATAAGAAAATTAGGGGTTTTCCACAGAAGGAGCAAATTGAGAACCATTTTATTTAGATGTTCTTTGTTTCATTTTCCCCTTTCCTACTTTTGGGACTGAAGATATCTTTATTTAGCCACCCCATTTCACTGTCTGCATCAGACTTGTATCATTATGAGGCCAGATACAGGCAGCACAGAGGCTGTGTTGGGCTGTGTGATCCCAGATGCACAGTACCAACACACTGCCCTGACTGAAGATTTAAGAGTTTGGATGACTTCAGATACTCCCTGGGCCTTATTCAAGTCTTAGCAGACTATGTTTCAGCCAAGAAACTTGAATGACTACACACAGGATCCACAAAGCCATTTGCAGATCTTCACAGAGATGTGCATCTGGAGAGTCTCAATCACCTGTTCTGTAAAAATGTTGGCTGAAAATTACGCAAAACAGCCTGATAAACAGCACTGGCCTTCCTCCTGCAATCTGGTAATCATACATTTGCACTGCCTCCACCTTGCTCCAGAGCTTGCTGTCTTCTTTGCCATGGTGATCACATGGATTTTTTCACTGAAGTTTTTTTCTTGTTGGCTAGCTTCCAAAGATACTCTAGATTTGTGACCATTTTGTGGCCTTTTTAAAAGGGCTGCTTTTCATGCAGTGTATTTAGCCAGACCAGATGTTCTTCTTGAAGAAATTACTGGTTTTAATCCTCTTTTCTCCTCAGATTTTATCTTTCAGGACTCCATTTTCTGTGTTACACTGACTAAAGCTCTTTCATCTATTTGGCTCAGATTTTCTACACAAACCAGATTCAATCTGTGTTTTACGTTTTGGGGGGGGGGGTTGTTGTTTTGTTTTTATTTTTTGGGTTTTTTTTGTTGTGTTGCTGTTGTTATTAAGAGGTAACCTCCAGGTTCCTGGCACATTTCCTTGAACTGGCTGTTTAGAATCAGAAGGGCATTTATGCATGGCTGGTTCTCCCAGAAAGGACTTCATGATCCTTTCTGTTATGTTCTGCAATGCCCACACACCTGCTGTTCTGAAAAAGTCTGACAAATATTACTTATTCTTCACAGATAAAAACAAATAACACATTTTTAACTACTTCTTGCAGTAAACATTGAACTTTCCCTTTTAGAAACTCCCTAACTCCATCTGCAAGATGTGTTTATCCCAGAATGATTTCTCAGGCTACAAGATCTATTTTCTTTCCCAGTTCATGAGGGTGATTAGCAGACAGGCATTCCACAGCATTATCAGTGAGCTTTGTATGTTGCACCGACTCTAAAACACATTTATAGAGCTTCAGTCTGATTGGCTTAAATCACAGAAATATATTTTTACCTCTGTTCCAGCCTGTCCAGCTATTCTTCTCTGCAACTGGCAAGTCCCAGTGAGAATGTAACTGCTAGAAACCAGCGTCTCATCATGCTACCTGTTATTTCACCACAGAAGTTTCAGCAAGTTTGGTGAGAGAAATACAAATATTTCTTCAGCATTCACCTGAGTAGGTTTACCTTTTTTTTTTTTTTTTTTTTGCTCCCTCATTTTAAGGTCAACTAATTAAAGTGCAATTGTATAATGAACAATACCTTCATACGTTTTATATGTAATTTCATAGAAATAAGAATGACTGGACTTTTTTATTCCCCTACAATTGAAAATGAAAGCAATTCCTCCTTTTGTGCGTCACAGCTGGGCATGTGGCAGAAAAATCAATGAAACTACAAATTTTAGTCGAAAAATATATTTGGTTTACACAGCAAGCCTGCTTTTGTAGATTATTTGCACATAATTTTCCATGCACCAGTTTCCAAGTTTCAAATTTATTTCTCAGTCTCCTTTATAGGACAGTTAGAATATAATAATCTAAATACAAATTCAAGAGGAAACACAAAAGCAGCTTATTCGTATGTGATTTGTTTCCTTTAAAATAAAGTTCTTGTTGCTCTTCCCATCCCTCATGGGATTCAACTGCACATGTGCTTTGCATTTCCTCATCCCCACCAAGGTTCCTTGGACAGGGAATTCTGTACTCCTTCCTAGTCACCTCTCCCTGCTTCCACCACTAGAATATTTCTTCATTTTACTTGAGCTTAGTTGGAAACTCCTTGTATATCCAAGCAGGTCTCTTGACACCCCTGCTGTTCTCAGTAGGGACCATTTTATGTCAAAAATGAAAAAAAAATCAGTTTATAAAGGATTTTGTCTACATAAACATTAGCATGTGAAATTCTCCACTCGGCTTTAATTTGTCAATGCATATGCAGAGTTTTGTCAACTACAACTCATTCAGCTTTATTTTCTCATGCTGAATAGGACAATATTCTATAAGTAACACCCCTGACAGATGTGTGAGAAAAGACCGTGGAATCATGCCTAGAGCAGTCTTCATAAATATATGATGGCATATTTTTGATCTTCTATGAACATACAGAATTACTGTTTCTTCAGACCTGTCCTGACATACTGCAAAAGCTTAATTAATAAGTCCTAGCCTAATTAAAGTAAGAAAAAAATGCCACTGTGAAAGGTTTTGTGTGCATTTGACAGTATGAAATTTAATTCAAAAATTTTTATTGCCCAGGTACTCAGAAAATATGAGCCTGCATAATTTCACTGAGTAACAAAAATAACTAGGCACCTAGGAGTCAGAAAGAGTTTCACTGAGAAAGGTTTCATCTCATCAATGGAAAGTAAAACGTGCAAAAGTCTTAACATTCATGCAGATAAGCTTCCACAGTTCCACTTCCCTCAAAGTCTCTCCTCTTGCCAGATTTCATAGTTCTCGTAGTAATAAAGTGGGGGGAAAAGTAAAGAACAGTCTGACCTTTCATCATTTCAGTTAAGGGGGTGGAGGCACAGAATCACTCCCAGAATTCCCCAAGTACCTAGGCAAAGACTTGGAGCTTATGAGCTATTACCCTTACAAGCAGGATTCCCACAGACAGATCCCTAAAAGCAATGCTGTGTACAAACACTGGGCAGCTACTGCAGTTTCCACTCAATGTGGCCTCAGAACTAATTCACACTGTCATTCATGTTTAAATGCAATTAACAGAAACCAATGTCACATACACATACCAGACACTATTTAATTTAAAATGCTCAATTCAAAAGCTCAGAAAGTCATAAAAACATAAAAGCATAAATCTGGTGGGTATTTTTTCCAAACAATGGAAAATATTCCACTTAATCTCTATCCTACCTACAGAAATATTTACTAATCAATCAAAATATCTCCAAGGTGATTTCAAAATTCTGAAAACTCATGCCCACCTTATATTTCACTTAGAAACTAAAGTATTAAGAAACTGTTATTAAGAAACATAACACATAAAAATCGCCAATGCCACAATGAAATAGTTATTTAACTAATAATTAACAGAAATTTGTGTTGCTTCTGACGCAGTTACTGGTTTCTCCTAGAACTGATTTCCATAAGGTTGCTTTATCCTGGGTACCCACATAAATATGAAATTGTGAGATTTTTCGAAGGTCTTTCATTTGATTTTTAATAAACCCAACAGAATCAGACAGTTTAAAACCTAAACCAAAACACAAATAGTTTTGTGGCTGACTATTTCTGACTACTAAAATGGTAGCTACAGCCTGGGAAAAAGAACTGCAGGTTTTCATCAAGGAGGTAATTTTCAAAATTGAATATAGACATAACTGTAGGTATAAATATTAACCTCTGGTAAAAATCCATTTTTATTATTTTGTTTTCTTTGAACTATATAGTTTTCATTATTAATATCAATCTGAATTGCTATAAATATCTCAATATATATGAACAGGCCCAAGTACAGACCTTTTAATTTCTTCTTTTCCCATAACTTTGTAATGGCCTGGTCTTTTCTTTTGGTATTTTGATTATTTGTATGGAAAATCAGTATACTGACCACAATTACATCCCTGATTTGGAGAAGCAAATAAATTTTTCCAAGGCACTAGAGCAAATGTTCAGAAGTACTGACTGAATAAGATAGTATTAAAATCAGGGAAGGAAAAAAAAAAAACAGGAAAAAAACCAAACATACAGCACATAAACCTATAATTAACTTAACTCTGTAACAGACTAGCCCATATTCAATTCAGCCTTGGTTAAGAATGGACAACAGTGGTCACACAGTCTTCCACTCTACTGCTTGTAGACAGAAAGAGTTTGACATGCATTTTACATACAGTTTACTCACAGTGGAAGCCTGCTGCATATGGGTGATGTAGAAAAAAATCTTATTTTCAAATTCAATACAGATGATTTAAAAAAAAAAAAAAGGTAGCATTTACTAATTTATTCTTCCCTGTGCACTTAACATTCTTCCTCAGGGGGATCAGAAAGTTCAGAACTCAGATATCATGCTTGAGTGTACAGCTATTCCCATTCACCAGAGAGCCTAAACGCCTAAGCTCAGACTCCTAGTTCCATTTTGAGGACAAACACCTAAAAATACTGTGATTTGAAGGCAGGGAAACTTTAAGTAAAATACTGACATCATAAACAGCAACATTATTTCTCTTAATTGCTTTATGGGTGAGATTATGCCCTTCAGAGGGCAATTTGTTCCACTGAGCATTTGGGAATTGCTTGTGGTCTGTGGGGATCTAGATTTGCCTGCTTTCAAATAAATCCAAAACAACAGCTAAACAAAAAAATTACTACAAAAATCTCATATATGTGTCTAAACCCAGATATTTCAAAGAACATTTAGCTTTCAATTTTAATAAATTGATTGATTTCCATAGTTTGACATGATTTATCACTCCCAGACTTGACAGCAGAAGCATCATACTGAGGTATCATCTGGGATGGGTAAAACAATCCATGCCAAAACAGAAGAGAACTAAAAACACGGTAAGGAAAAGGCAGCAGAAAAATAAGGATAAGGCAAAATGAAGACAAAAGGTATCCCAATATATTGGATAAGCTTATGAGAACAAAACTACTTTACTCCTCTATTCTCAATTCAGAACAGGACTAGGTTCCTCTGCTATGACTAAGCAGCATCTCTCTCAAACATTTAGGAGCAGCAATCCATCCCATAAATTGGATTGAGTAGTGTTGACTGGGCAAGTAACATGCTGGAAGCAACCCTCTCTTTGTGCCCTGAACCATTTAGGAGAGTAGGTCCCTCTTCCCACACATTCCTGCATGGAATCCTCACCAACCAATGTTCTTGGCACAAGTTCCTCAAATCCTTCCTTCTACTTAGGTAATAGGAACAAGTATCCCTGTCTCTCAGCCTCAGTATGGCTGCAGTGTTTCCTTAGAAGTTTAAAAATCCTGAGTTTTCCTTAACTATACTAGAAAAAATCTAGTCTCCTAGCCTTGAAAATATTTGCACCTCTTCCTTAGGAAGGAAGGGAACAGAACTTTTTGCCTTATACAAACAGACAGTTTTTCCCATAGTTCAGCAGTTGGATGCATCCTTTAAAGTCAAAGGCTCCTTATAGCTGAGGGTCAAGATGTATATCTTAAATTTTTCTTCCCTATAGGGAGGGAACATGAGGCTGTTCCATTCCTTTTCTATTACTCAAGGTTTAAATATTGCTCTTCTTAATTTCATGGGTTGTTTTTAATTTCAACAACCAATTGCAGGGGATCCTACAGACCAAACAATGCCTTTATGCCAGGTACTGATAACCACTAACATGCTGAACTCATCTCCTCCCTGTAGCATTACCCAGAAGCATCTATGCCCTATCCCACCTAACCTTGCAGAGCTGCTGAATGGATCTCTGCAGTACTGCAAAAGACAATTCCCCCTGTGGCTGAGAAAAATGTGTCTTTAAGCTTGCTCTTTGAATATTCATGGCATAAAACTGTGGTTGGAACTTTAATTAATTGTTCCAGGCCAGAACACACAATGAAGTTCCATATCAGGGTATGCAAAAATCAATAAACATGTTTGCAGACACTTTGTTACAGATATCATGTCTTCCAGAGCATCCTGCCTATCCTGCTTCTTTTCTAAATTGCTCAGCACTGCAGCATCCAGTTGCCAAAGAGCTGGAACTCTCCATCAGCAACTGCTTGTGGCAAATTCTTCATCTGAGCAAGACAATATAAGAATTAAGACAATCTGCTTTGAGTCTCTGTATTAGTTTTTCTGCTCTCATTTTCTACAGTTACCTAACTTTTCTGAACTTTCTCAGTACAGAGGTGACACTGAAAAAGGCTGATAGTCAAACAGAGCTTGTATCCCTCCATAAATATCAGCCAGTTGTCACAGGATGCTGCTTGAGTCCAGAATTAGCTGAAGTATGCCAGGGTTGTACCTGGTCCAGAGATTTGGAAAGCAGCAGCCTGATTTATTTTCAAACAGATTCTACTTGGTGATTACTCTTGTGTAACTGTAATGATTTATTGTTTTAGCGAAGACATGAATGAGTGTCATCTTCTGAGGAAAAGACATTTCCACAATTACCTTCTGTGCCTGTAATGCAGTGTCAATGCACATATAATACCAGACACATATAATACCAGACAAAAGTACCAGGAAGGGTGAAATTATTCCACTATAAAATCAAAATCATCTGTTTCAGGAGTATCAGCTGTAAAATGTACACACATACTTTTTGATATCACCTCAATTTGCCATGAGAACAAATGCCCTTATATTATATAGTCAGGCTTCCCCTATCTCTTAAAAAAAATCAAACAAATTAAATAAAACAAAAAACAAACCCACAAATGTTTAATACCTAAAGAAAACAGAAGCTTTGCTCCAGTGCAAGGGAAAAATTTTAGTACCTATTTTGCTTCCTGACTGCAGAATCAGAACAGAAGATGTACTGTAAACATACAAGAAACGCAGCCTAACAAGAAGAGGTAAGGAAAAAAAAAATAAAAAAAGCTAAGCATCTTGGGTAAATGGACTAATTTGTCTAGGAATACACTTGCACACATATTTTAGTACTAGTACATACTTATATTTAGATATAGCAAATAGATGAAGAATTACACCTCTGCCTGCTTTCCTTTTTCTACTCTTTTCCTCCACCTCTGAAAATACTAACACATACAGATAAGCCAAAGCAGCAGCAAAACCCTGCCAATTTGCCAGCACTCTTTTTCTTCAGTTAGATGCTTTTTAAATTTATATGACAAATTTCAACTGTACTGAAAGAGAAATTACAAATTCTGGAGACTATAACCTTCCAATTTTGTAGAAGCCAAATGTAAATGAATAAATAGCAGAAATGAGCAGAAGAGTAACACATTCAGTTGGCTGCCTCACATGTCCTTTATATAGTTTATCAGTGGGGGTCTGCATATGAACTTAAAACATCACACATCGGAAATAATCCTTAAACAATTAGCTAATATGTGTAACCACACTTCTGCAGATGAAAAATCCCACACATGGAAAGAAAATTCAGAATGCAGAGTGAATCAGTACTTGGCCAAAGATGACCTGAATGGTTTTAGAACAGTAGCCATCCTCTGACTAATAAACAGGTAGAAACTAAGAGCACCAGCTGCTCCAATAATGATTTTTTTTTTAGCAGAAATGAAGCGTTGTCTGCTGGTAACTGATTTCTGCACAAATATGTTGTAAAGAGAGTAACAGGATTTGTGTGATTTAACATGTTTTATCTAGGTTTAGGATGTAACACGGTTTATCTAGCTTTCAGCTCCATGTAAAAGAAGTCATTTGGGTAAAGATTAGATACTGAACAGCTGAATTCATCCTTTTCTGGCTTTGATAAACTTTCACGTTTGGTAAAAAACTATTGTTATGCAAGCAGAAAACAAGATAATGAAAATACTAATGGGATCACAGATAAAGAAATGGAATACACTAGCCACCAGGTCTATCTATACCTGATACAAAGGACTAGCTCTGGCTTCACAAATACTTTTAAACCTTCTTTAAATTTCCAGTACTCTAATTTAATTATTTGTGCACTTATCATATAATCAAATCCAACAATCTGCCACCAGAAAGGTATCAACAAGAGGAAGAGGTATTTGACAGCAGTGGCATTGTGATATGTAGATGTACTGTCATTTGCCTTTTCTTTTTTTCTTTTTTTCTTTTTTTTTTTCCTTTTTTAAACTCTGCTCTCAGCACCAATTTAGACAAAAGGTAACAGTCCAAATACTTCTGCACATTTGGTCATCCCTAGCACCAAAACAGACATTTGCATCAGCTCTATTATTTTGTGGTCACTCTGTGATTTAGTCACTTCAGTCTTCTTTGGAAAAGTTTTACAAGCACAAGTTTCTCACTTCACCTCCAACCTTCTGAGGAACTTGGAACAGCATCAAAAGTAACACTAACTTATGCATAATAACTCAGCTTATCCATTGTGTGGCCTAGACACAAGTGTGAAGGGCCTAAGAAGAAACAATATTTTGGTAGCTTCACATAAAAAAGGGAGAAAAATACCTGTAAAAGGGAAGAATACTCTCTATTCCCCTGACCCTTAAACAGATACCAGGAACAGAAGAACCCAAGAGAGAATTTTCATTTGTTTTATCTGTTTTTCCCCTACTTAGACACTCAAATAGAATGCTAAATCTCAGTCTTCTTGGCATTTCAATATCGCTCAGCTATGACTGTCATCAGTTAAGGACATCCTTACTTGAGGTCCCTTATGCCTTCAAGTGTGATATCAGAGAAAATATTTCTTGCATTTCCTTTTTAGAACAGTTGTTTCACCCCAAAATAAAATGATGATTCATCAGATTTCCTTCATGCATTTCATAAATTAGGTATCAGTTACACAAATAGTGACTATAAGTAACATACAATACAGAAAATAAATGGATTGAAATACAATGAATAAAAGTTTTAGAAAAAGAATTGCTCTGCCTTTTAAGGATTCTATTTATTTAGTGACTCAAAAAACTTGAGGGTAAAAAATTAAAGTCTCATTCTCTTTATCTCTGAATGTGTTGATTATAATTACAGGTGTTTAACATCATCAAAAATCAAAGATTTGATCATACATAGCTACTTACAACTTTTCAGTTTGTTCATGGCAAAGGGAACTCGAGAGCACTGACACAAAAATTAACGGAGAGTTCAAGTGATTTTTGCCCCCATTTTTTATAGATTTAGCCAAGTACCACCCTAACCAAAGACAAACTAAAGTTATGAAGGCTTCTCAAAAAATATAGCAAGACCTGTACATAACAATTGTTATTTTCAAAATGGAATTACAACCTTGGTGAGGATTTGATTTATTAAAAAAAATAAAATTAAATGTTGTTAATAATTATACTCTGTATTAAAATTCAGGTAAAGCTTAAAAAAGCATTTCAGGTTATGTATATGAATTTTTAAAAAATCTCAATCATGGAATCAAATTCCCTCTTTGTTTCACATAGGTACACAGAAAATATATACTCAAAGAATAGTATAGTTTACTTAACTCATTATTTAGCCTACCATCTAGCCAATAATGTCTCGTGTCAAGGTGAACTATCACATGTAACATGTATTTCAAACACTCTTGACATATGCAAACAATAGCAAGAATCTTCTTAGGTAAAATTCCTTCTCCAAAGTAGCCCCTTTTCCAGAAAATTCATGGCTCCAATCTTGCCTTTAATTCCCTGAATGCCTTGTTAATAGATGTGCATGTATAAACACATATACGCAAACACATCTATAAACCTCAAGATTCCAGAATTTAAAGTCGAGTAACACATAAAAAGCAAAACTGTGATCTTAGTCTACATAATATTGAATTTTATACTTGAAGTAAAAATGGGCTAAGCTTGCTTTTAAAAATGGACTCTATGGTATGTGGTGTTCTGACTGAAAGATGTCCAGCTTCTGAATGAGAATAAAACCTGAGGAGAACCATGCAAATAGAGAAGCAGTTGGAATAGGCTCATACTCAACCTTCTGAGCATCTCAAATAGCAAATAGACTTCGTAGATGGAACATTTACATGAGAAAGGCATACTCAAGTATATGCCCTGCAAATGCCTTAACCACCTGAGTTTATAAACTTCACCTTACAGAAGAAAAAAAGATGCACACTTTCTATGAGATTTATTAAAAGATTATGCAGGCTGGTTTATTGTTTCTGGCAACTGTAGCATAAAGACTTTTATAAGCCAGGATGTATTAGCTTTTCCCTCTCTACAGACAAATCAGAAAATCTGTCATGTAGGTAGACACAAATAAATGTTTGAATTTAGAAGCTCTCTTTAAAAAAAAAAAATAGGAAAAAAAAGGTGAGAACAAATACTTGTGACCATCCACCACATAATGTCGAAGCCCCACTATTAATGGTGACCTTTTTCAGATGTCATGGTTTTAAAGTACATTTCTGACAATAAACTTACTCATTTAAAAACTACTATTTAGATTTTTGCTTTTATATTTTAAAAAATACAAAAGAGTTTTCACAAAATCTAGCTTTCATCTTGGTCAATGTTTTTATGGATCATTCTGCTATTACTTGAGGTGAACAATAACAAAGCAAAGCTCACAAAACAAATCCATGCAGAGTCAGGCCTTCTCTGTCTGTGAGCCTACTATTGCTGCAGAGAGAGTGATAAAATATTTGCCCTTCTACAACCCCAGTGAGTGCTTCTTCCCTAATCCATAATCATTATGCATGCATTGTTCCAACAGGCAGCTTTGAACAATTTGACTCTTCGGCTTCTCCGTCAAGAGCTTAAAAGGCTTTCACTTGCTCTATTCTTCTTTATTCTGCTACACAAAGCAAATTGCTGAGACGCATCAAATACCGGTTTGCTAAAGATGTTATCATATGAAACTTGCTTATTCAAACAACATGCTCTTCCTATAAAGTACAGAGCACAGAACCATGACATGTGGGATGACAACTTTGATGTGCCCACAATGGGGGACGATGTCTCAGTGCACAGCCCCAGCTCATGTTTAAACGCACATCCTGTCTGATGCACTCTGGAAGCACTCTAACCTCACTTTTACAAGGGATTAACTTCCACTAAACTGGTGGAAACAGTACCCTTTTAGTACATGTTCTGCATTTCTTTTGTGATAACTTGTATTTCAAATGGATGTTAAATGGTTTTGGTTATGGTTTGGGTTTTCGGGTTTTTTTTCTTTTTTCCCAAGGAAGATGATCCTGTGTTTACAAACTCTTTTCCAGGCATACACTTGTAAAAGACAGGACATACACATATTTTGGCCCAAATAAATTAGTGAAAAATTTTGCAAACAAGAAGTCATTATTTAATCTATTCCTTTTTTGGAAACTTTCCTATTACTAAACAATATCTGGTAATCTTGCAAAGTCTGATAATACTCCAAAAGAACACTTTGTTTATAAAATGCCTATCTTTCCAAAAATACAGGGAAATTTGGACACTAAATATTTTCAAATATGCTTTTGCTATAAATATGAAATTATTACTGTTGCAGTTTATTACACGTAACACGAAGCCTATTGTCTTCCCAGTGGCAGTGTGTGCACAAACTAATATATTCCAACAGACAGGCATGACAGATGAGGAAATGAACTTAGACAAAAATAACCGAAGTGCGTCAATGGTCAAAATTTAGTTTGAGGCATTCCCTTTGTTTCCCAGAGAGAAAAGTACAATGAGAAAGATTCAACTGATGAATCAGTTATTAAAAAAAAATCAAAGTGTCAGTGCAAGGGAAATAAAGTTATAAAAGTCTAATTGAAAACTGCAGAAAAGTAGGATGCAAATTGTTCCAATTTGCTTCCATGTTGGGAGTATCTGTTGTGCAAGAGAAAAAGTCAGTAATTTTTCTCCTGATTCCCACACATAATAGCAAAACTAGAGCTTGAGCAATTTTCTAAGATAATTAAACAACAGGTAAATAGATTGTCTTGTTTCTGGCCTTTTCTGTCTTGTTATTGAGCTATGCTGAAATATCCTACCCAACACTTCACTGCGTGTCTTTTCTTCCAGATGTGAAACATGGTTACTAGCTTGTGAAACATCTGCATGTTTTTACAAAAGCTGGTTCATGCAAAAACCAAATCAAACAACATAAGTAGAAGAATTAAATAAGATTTTTTTACATCATTACTATGACAAAAATTGTGTGAAGAAAACGAAATGTTAAAAGAAAATTTCTTCTGTCCATACATGACATGTCGAAGCACTCAGTCCTTTGCCAAACAAACGCTAATTAGCACACAGAGTGTCAATTGAGTATCAATTGAGTATCAAAAGAGTTAAAGCACAGCAAGCTTTATTTCTCCCCAGAAATTCCATCAGTCTGTTCTGCAAGGATTTCATACAGCTCTTGCTTTGCTTCCCACTTTTGTTCCTGCCTCCTTCAACCTTAATACTAGATTACAAGACAAGACCTGAATGTGTTGCTTAGTTAGTTTGGAAACCCTAAACAATTCACCTTATAAACTAAAACAAAGGCTTCAGTCACCTCACAGCTGATTTGGAGCTGCCAAATCTGGCATATCCAAGGAAACATGTCTTTGGATAATGGCTGTCCTGAGGCAGTCTAACAGAACTATATGTGAAGTAGGGGGAAACAAGAGGAAGAGAAGATCTGGGAAGGAAAAATAAGAAGAAGTCATAGTGGTAGGTTTGAAAAAAGGGGAAAAAATTAATACTAGGTGTAGAGATATTAAAGATATGCTGGTAAAATAAAAAAGAACACTTCTGATTTAGAAACACATATTCTTTAAAGATTTGTTGAAGAATGTTAGAAGATACAGAAGCTAAAAGATACAGTGGTGCTAAAACATTGAAGACAAAATAAGAAACTTTACCAAAAGTCAACTTGAGAAGAGTGTTTAAAGGCATAAGACTGAAACCCAGTAACCCACTATAACATCAACAGTATAATTTCTGTGCTCAGTTTGTATTCTTTTTCTGATTAGAGTGAGAAGGGGTCTCGTTGAATCAGATAGCACAATTATAAACCTCTGTAATCTACAGATTACTCCCTCATTATTGAATTCAGCCTACTGATACAGGTACTAACAGAGGAAAATCATGAACTTCAATCTATGAATTAGCAGCATAAGCTACAATGGCACCATCAGAGACTTGTAAATGCAGCCTCTCAACAAGAATCTTTAGGACTTAAATTATTTGTCAGGATATTGAATATGGCACAGAAGATGAAAGTAGACAACCCAAAATCTGTATATTAAAAGTGCTTAGTGTGTCACAGCTTTAAACACCAGCAACAAAACTGAATATTTATTAATATTGCAGTTTTGATTAAATATAAGCTAATATGAGATCTTGTTTCTAGTAGTCTAGGAAGGTAAATAAAATCTGAAAGCCTAATTAAAGCATACACAAGTTGTTTTACAAATCACAAGGACAGTCCTACCTGAAAGCATTTTACTTTTCTGTATTCAGCTGTACAGTATTACTTCATGAATTAATAGGGGCAGTACTGAATCTAAAGATAGTTAATTTTAAATTGTATTAACTGAAGACTATGAAAATCCACTCTTAACAAAATCACAGCAGACTAAGGCAGCATCAGATTTGTATGGCCTGGGACAAAGGCTAATCTGGAATTAAAAGGGATAATATTACTTATATAATAAGGGGCCAGAAAAAGGACAAAAACAGATGCATGTTTATATGTAGCTATGAAGCTTATGAACATCTTGATTATCTGCTTTTAAACATCTGGTTACCTATGTCTTGCAGAGTAACTAAGGAAACAGAAATAAAACATACCTGTATTAGAGAGAGATCTTCAAGCTTCAATCGGAAGAGGTAGTTTCTGGGGTCAAAAAAATAGCAGATAAAAATGAATTGTTACTAATGTTTCAGTAAGAAAACAAATATTACCACTGTTTAAATAAAAACGTGATTAATGACTATATATGCAGAAAAAAATTTAGAAGTGACAGGTATTAAGGACTTCAAATTCTTTCAGAGGCTGTCTTAATATACAGCCCTTTGAGATAAGAATGAAGCTGATTTCTAAAATAGATTTTCAGACTGAAGGACTGGCTGAACATGAATAAAGTAGATATATGTACATCTGATTCATTGCTCCAGTCTTCCTTTAGAATCACTGGGAAGGAATACTCAGTGCTTTTGCAGATTCATGTCATCAGTGCTGGATGCCTACTTCAGAATACAAGGACAGGCAGATTAAAGCTCTCCATTTCTCCTCACAAAGATGGGAGCCTCACGCAATTAGCTCAGCCACATACGTGTAATGTCTGAAACACAGGATCCCAGTATGATGGCGAATCTGTACAAGTCCCGGAGTTGTCACCATTTTGAGAAAAGTCTTACCCTATGTTGTCTAATTTCTTTGAAGCCTAAGAATTTTTTCCCACAGACAGGTGAAGCTACATGCAAGCCAACTGAGCACAGTTTTTGAAAGCCTGTGCATTTATTGCAAGAATATTTCTCTACCCTGCCTTTTCTCTACAGCAGCATTACTGGACCTACAAACCTTGGGAGGAGTCCAGGTAAACCACAAGAAAGACATATTCCTCCTACTGCATTGTTTTCTTTTTTTCTTTGTTCTTATCACACCTCTTTTTCTTCATTATTCATTTTTTCTACTGCATCTTCACAGAAACTATACCACTCAGTCCTCTCCTGCCTGTTTTTTACCTTATTTAAAACATCTCTGATTTTCCAACGTTACTACAGAGTGTTTATATTTTAGAGATGAAAATAAAAGGATTTCTAAATAATAATGTAAATTACTTGAATTTTAATTTTTTCATAAAAAATATATAACACAAATTTATAAGATTTTTTAAAATTCACTTAAAGCAAGAAAAAACCCCAAATTATAAAGAGATGAGTAAGTTTAAACTTGAACTTTAAATATTTGAAATATTCATAAATTATCTGAAATATTGTGTCCATGTAACTTATAGGCCAAATTTTTTGAGATAATAATTCTAATTCCTTCAAAAGAGGTATGAGGCATTGTCAATAGGCACAGGTAGTCAGAACCTGTAGTTTACATCTCAATTGTGGTTTTTTTTTTTTTTAATGAGACAGCAGGGAAGGGGAGAAGAACAAAACCAAATTGTGTCTACCTCAGAAACACAACCACCATGGCCATCATGGCTATTTTATGGACTCTCAGAAACAGCCATGAGTATTTATTTATTGACTCTGGTACATATACGATCCACTTAAATTCTTGCTGGACAGGAACAATGTCATGAGTCTTTCCTAGGAATATTGCTAAAGGGAGTTACTCAAAATGCAGAAGGTGGGTTATTGAGGGCAAGAATTCATGTGAAAGTAAAATAAAAGCAGAATATGTATTATTAGACAGGTAAATCACCACAAAGATATAGCTGAAATACTTGAGTTTGAGTCATGAAGAGGATAAACGACCTGAAGTGGATAAACCAAAACAGTACTTTGCAGAACAATGAGTACACAAAGCTTCACCAAGTTACATGAAAGAGGAAAGAATTTCACCAGAACACCAGGAAGCAATGCATTATAGCCTTTCTAACACTTCTACACTCCCTCTGTAAGGAAAAATTGCCTTCACTTCTGCAGAATGTCTTGCCCAGAAGTATTCAGCAGGGAGCATAAATACTTGGTCTCCTCATCTCAGTGCATTTAAACTTCCATCAACCATCACTGCACTCCTTTCACTCTGATATCAAAGAAACTGACTTCATTGCTGTTGCAAAACAACTTCTTTTTTTCTTCCAGAGAAACTGAACTGCATCCTCAGCAGGTATAAACTGCTTTCTTAAATCAGTGATATCAGACTCACAGGAATAGCACATAAATGCCCCATCTCACTCTACAAATAAATGCAGCCTCTGTTGCAGAATATGTGAGCAGACAGTGGTCTCACACATTTAGTTTCCAGGTCACTACTTAACACAGATTTCAATTGCTACGTGTACTTCATCTTCAGATATCTGCTAAAAATTTATGCCTCATGAGGCATTTTTAGGACAGATTATCAAATTAATAGTGACATTTTATCATTTCCCATTCTGACATCATTTCAGCCTATTAAAAAGTAAGCTATTGTCCCAAACTTTAAAGATTCTAAACTAATAAATGCACAAACATAGTGCCAGCCTGAAGAAAAACAGACACTTAACATTTTTCTTCTCTTTTTCTTCCTAGAAAATGAGATTTTTATCCTATTCAGTAGAGCACAACACTTCTACACATTAATATATTCCGTGTGAAATTAGAAAAATTGACCCTCTAAGTGTAAGGGAGACTAAAATGTCTATATTCATGTGACTGATCAAGAGGCAAGGCTAATTAGTGTACATTTTTCAATTTCCTGTGGCTGCCAATAACCAATTAAAATATTTTTAGCTTTATAAAGCCAGCAGAAAGAACACTGAACAAGAAAAGCAATGTGCAAGAGACAATAAAAACACCTTAGCAACATAAACTGGGCAAATGGACAGCACAGATTGACTGTGACTACATAAATAATCCTGGGCTGAGTGTCAAACTAGCACTCAGAGAGCAATCAGAGCTATTCCTACCTCGATGTGCCCACTTCAGTAAAACTTGCAGGACTACATTTAACTTTACAAATTCAACAGTTTAACTTCTAAAGCATGCATCACTAGCATGTGAGAACTCGTTCAGAAAGCACATATATGAGAAAAAAAATAAAAGTAAATTAAAGAAATAAGCATGACAGTAAAAAAAAAAAAATAGGAAAGGCAGTATTAATAAATCTGGCAGTCCAAATAAAAAGCCATTGCCAATTTTCATGACATGTGCAAAGCATGATGCTCCTCACGAGACAGGTGACAATATTTTTTAAAGGGTTATTGAGATTATGCCCTGGACTGCCATTTTTCAACTTCTGTTCAGCTTTGCTACAGTGCATTTATGGTTTGAATGCAACAAAGAATGAAAAAGAAAAATAAAATTACATTTCTGTAGCACAGATACGACCTCTTAGCACACAGCCCTGCCTCTTTTCCAAATACGGTGGCAATAAGCAAGACGAATACAACTTTGCACGCTGGAACTAAACTGATTTGACAATGGCAGTAATTGGCAAATTTGTTTCCATTTGGTGCTTAATGAATGAGGAAAGCAAATATGTTACATAAATCTGCAAACAGAAGGACACTTAATGAGAAGAAAACACAACACTGAGATAAAGCAGCATCCTTTTCCCCTTCAGAGATCCAGCAGGCAGTAAGTATTGTGCTTTACATTCACAGCACTGAACAACTCTTCTAGCTCAGCTGTTGTAATTAAAACCCGTTAGTCAAGAGCCTGCTCAAACCCAAGGGTAAACACTTCCTCTGGTATCAGTGGGAACTGACTGGAAGCACACAAAAAGCATGCTCCAGTCACCTCCTTCACAACAATATATTTCAATCGATTGCAGCGAATGCGTTCAGTGTGACTACAGCTAAAAGTTTAAAACTAATCTTCTGTATGTTCCTGAACAAGTCCAAGTCAAAAAACAATTGAAAATGCATAAAGATTCAAAAGTATATCGTGTTAGTAATGGTGGTTAAATCCAGCATTTTACCTTTTTTTTGTGGAGCTGCAAGCTATAAAAGCTGAATGGAACAACAATAAATACTCTTGCATTAGACACAGACATGAATAAGAAGAACATTAAGATGGCACACACAGTTCAGGAAAACATGGATTCAGGATTAAGCCTTTTTTAAAAAGAATGCAAAACATATAATAACAAAGAAAATCTCCATAACACTTCCTAAGCCCCCACATGCATTTGCAATTGAAAGCTTGAATCAATAAATAGGGGTTGCAGCAAACTCAGACACTCAAGGTATTACCAAACATGCTGCCAAATCTCCTGGAAATAAACTAAGAAAAGATTCCTTCCTGTTCATTTCTTTCAAGAAAAAAATTCACATGAAAGAAGAAAATTTTGTTCAATTCACTGGTAGAAAAAATAGTAAGACTGAAAATATTAAGTACAAACTCTGCAGAGTCAACTATTGAGCAAAATTTTACAACTCCACTATTAGGATGGTAAAGTTCTGGGCGAAAGACAACTCTAATTTTGCAGTATAGTAAAGTCATCAAGTGGAAAGAAAATTTAAAAAAAAAATGTTTGGGGCAAAATGAGATAATCAATATAAATAAAACTAATATGTACAAAATTTTATTGATAAAATCAAGAATCTATAGGAAAAATACCTCAAAAAGCCAAGAACAATACATTGGAAATAAAAGAAACCTAATCAAAGTGTTCTCATTGAACTATTTATGAAAATGGTAAATTACAATAGCAAAAAGTAGAATGGCCAGAAGTTATATATTATCTTCATTTTCATGAAACGGAAGCCACAGCAAATGAGAATAATGAAATGAAAGGCTTACTGATAAATGCTAAAAATGTGAAAACATCTTATGTGCAGAGATAAATATTTTCTGACTAGTAGGTCATGTTGATCCATCCTAAAAAATATGGAGAAGTGATTTTTGGTGTTCTTATTGCTCTTTTAAAATAATTTCTAAAATTACATGTTTTCTTGAGGAATGAAGACTAGCCACATTTCATTAACAGTCAAAGTGGCAAAGAGAAGACTTATATAAACATAAGCTGACTAGTGAGACAAAGAGCTTGTCAAACAGAACAAGAAAAACACTATGGGAGTAAATTATTATAGAATCCTAATAAAAATTGAATTAATCCATTCAAGGGTCCTGTGAAATCTGATTTCCTTCTCTCATGCTTTCTCCTCTGGATTAGTAAATCTTTGCTTCCCTGTGGCTCTTCATACGGCCTCAGCAATGCTGGAGATCCTAGAACACAGCACTCCTGCACAGATATTCCACAACAGCCAGATGTCACTTCCACATATTTCTTGCATGGGCTTCTCCAGAAAATGCAGAAAAGTACCAGAAGGGCCCCTGCAGCTCTGGATGTCACCCTCCTCCTGAACTCATGCCATGTCATCTCAAACTTCAATATCGTCCTCTGTTGGCCTTGACTTCTCACGCACAGCACTCAAGTTCCCCCCAGCTGGCAAAGGCTTAGCAATATTTTACACCTGTGTGCCTCCAATGCATGCAAGGTCAAGGATGTTTCTGAATATTATGTTTTAGTCCAGATGAGTTAATGAGGTTATTGAGCTGTTTATTTAGTAAGCTGTAGTTGGACACAACTTTATCCTGCAATATCAACTCAATCAAAATGTTAATCTTGTGTTTCATAACTGTGGCTAACCAAATCTTTAATACATTTTTATGGCTGCAACACATATGTCAAAGTACATGCCCCCAGATTTTATATTTTGGCAGATAATACATATATTGTACAGTATTCACTCACATTAAGAGCCATGCAAATTCTATGTCATCTTGTTACCATTTCATTTTCATTATATTAATCTTATGTTTCTTTTCAAGATTAATTTGAAATTAAATTTAAGTGCTGCTGTTACATCTCCTCAAAAACAACAACAACAACAAAACACCAACAATGGAAATGGGCTTAAAACCTGGAATTTTAGACAGTTCAAACTTTTTGTGGTCTCCTACTACAGTAACCAACTTGAGCATATAAGGTTTGCTTGAGTTGTTGGAGGTGGGGTGCAAGAAAGGTCAGGGGGAGAAGGTAAAGAGTCTAAAACATCCAAAGTTTGGATTTTTTCTTTTTAATTAAGAAAATAAACTGCAATGTCAGTGGCAGAAATCCCATTTACTCCTAATAAATGTGTCCTTTCTCTTTTTGCTCTGAATCAACTTCAGGGCTCCCGTGATGATGCACTATGTCAGCTACTCTAATTAAAATGCTGAGACATTAAATCATCACAAGAAAAGGAAGGACTTTTGTGGAGTTACTGAACTGACCAGTGTCACTCTGCAACCAGACTATTACCAGTATTGGTGCAAAGAAGGAGAAAACTGCAGAGTGGAACTATGCATGAGCAGAAGAGGTATGAAGCTTTAAAAAATATTCAGGAACCTGTTAGCAAGGTAGGAGGAATAAAACCTCTTCCTTTCTGCAGTAGTAAGACAATAATTTCCCATAGATTTAGCATTAAACCATACATTAGATTAGATTAGCCCAGTTCAATCAGTGGAAGGACAGACATTGATTACCCTGAGCCAAGTGTTAAATGAGCAGTGATACCCAGATGGATGTTCAAAGAATAGAGCAACAATTCCCTCTGCCTGCATATTCTCCCTGCATATGTAGCCCTCAGAGCACCTTATTAACAAGAAGCTCTCAGATTCTCCTGCTGGGAGCAGACAACAGCAAGAAGCAAACCTGTGTAGTTATTTATTCCTTTATTAGAGATCTTTAAGCCTCTGCTAATGAATCCTTTAATTTGCCTTTCTGTTATTATGGCAAGTAGTGGTAATGGTTCAAATTAATGTTCCCAAACACACATCTAATTAAGTGAGAAGCCATACTGTTGCAGTCCTTCATCAGTGAGATAAGCAGTGACTGAGGCAATAAGCCACCTCAAAGCAAGTTATAATCCCAAAAAGCAAGTTTAATTAACTTGCAAGAAAACATTTAGGAGAAAGCCACCAGTATTAGGATACTCAATGAAAAAAAAAAAATAAAGTAAGGTATGTCTAAATATATATTAACCAATTAAAAAGAAAGTTGAATAGCTTTGAGACCTATTTCTGATAATAACTATATCATTTAAAAGTAAAGTTGAGCAAGTTCACTTGAACTAAATTTTTTTTTTTTCTTAGTTCAAGTGAACTAGTTCAACTATAGTTTTAAATTTACATTTTAGGAATGAACTCAATCCAGGCTTCCACCAGTTCAAAATTTCAACAGAAGGAATGGGAAAAGAGGATAACTTCATTTTTGCTTTAAAAATAGACATATATCTTCTTGCATGGTTTGAACAAAACCTCTAAGAAAAAAAAATTAAGTCACAAAATAATAACAATAAAAAATTTGCCCTAAACTACTGGGTTTCAGACATGCTTTTTGTTGACTCTCATTGAGCCAAAATGGGTGAAACACTTTTAGCAATTTTTGGTTTATCAGAACTAGAGCTGCTATGTGTTACATACGTTGTCAGGAGATAAGGAGGAAAAAAAGGCAATGCACAATTTGCCTGGTCAGTTCATAGACTATTGCATCCTTCACCTAATCTGGTCTTCTCCCCCTTCAACTGACCTTTCCAAAGAAACATATGGCAAAGCACTTTCATACAGCAGAGAAGACAAGGTTGTTCTTGGAAAAATCCATGAATGCCTACTCGTATTTCAAAATACAGAAACCACTATAATATTTTATTACATGCTAAATCAGTCCACCAAGTAACAAACAGAGAAATATTTCATCTGAATATTTTATTAGAATTTATCAGAGTAAGATAAACAAGCAGTCTCTCATTTCCTTGAGCTTACTGAGGAGCTAATGCTCTGAGAGTAATCCTTCGTTGGTGCCACTTAATTGTAAAAGTAAATTCTGCCCTGCCATATGGGTTGGCTTTTTTCGAAGAAAACAAATGAATTCCCAAGAAAGTTTCAGATTGCAATAGAACTCATTTATTTTTATCTGTCAAGTCACATAAAATATTAAGAACAATGCCTGGGGCAAATTTTAAAGATATAGTTTCACAGGAGCATGGATTTCATGAATAATGTGAAGGCACACACCAGTGTTGGAGTGGTACCATTCACGGATTGCTGCTGATGGTGTAAGGAAACTGAAACAAGGCTACAAGACTCCAGCTTAATCAACTCAATACCTATAGGAGAACTGGATGTTTTGCAGAACAAAAAAAAAATTATCAAGCAGTTATAACCTCACAAGGAGTGGAAGGCAACCTGCGGAAGCTGAGGGCAGGGATAGGGGACACATACGATTGTAAACCATCTGGTTTTGCACGGCATCTGAATGCCCACAGACATCAGAAGACCACCTTTATTTCCCAAGTTAGAAAAGCAAGACTAATCTTAGCAATATAGGACAAATTCCCAGTTATTGCCTGCTATGGCAGATACTATAGAATAAAGCCCCTTGCATTTTTAGAGACCTCTATATCAAATTATTTCTGTTCTTATTTTGTTTGCCTCAGAAAAGTGTGACAAAATTCATTGTTTCTTAACTAAATTACTCATGGCAAACTTAAACTATTTGATTTTCTGTCAACACTTCTGTTTCATTTATACTGCTACATCCTTTTCTAGATGTACCTGTGGATGGATTTATGGGCAGGTTCTGTGCACATGTTCAGCCCTCATTATCCTGCACTACAAGTCCAACCTTCTTCTCATCTGCCTCTTAGCAGTCCTTCCTTACATTTCTAACTAATTTCATTAAAACTTGTTCAAGCATATATACATATAAACAGAATAGTACACACCAGCACAATTTAAAGTCTCCAAAGAACCTTATGCAAAGAGATCAAATTTTCTCTATTACACTGGGAGACACCTTTTGGGGTATCATAGGATCATATCTGTCTTTCCACATAGCTGCATGACATTGGCAACTCCCAGCAGGAATGTAGTCTGGATCCCAATTGGGATCTTTGCTACTGTTCTCAGTAAGACAAATCATAAATATCTTTAGAGGCTGTAGAACTTCATAAATGAAAAAGAGTCACCTGTCATGAATATCAATAATAGAAAGAGGATTTAAAAATTTCCAATAGTGTCAAACTTTAAGAATAGTATTCTGTTTGATTTCAAAGACAGATGATCATTGAAGACATTAAGGTGGAAAAAGTCAATTATGAACATAAGATGAGCCACACAGCTTCTGGCTGTGTAAAAAAACATTCCTCTAGTTTAGAATACCACCAGCTTACTAAAGCAGAATCCTGAAGGTGAAAAGATGGGGTGGGCTGACCCTGGTTGAAGACAGGTTCTCATCAAAACTGGACTCCTCCTCAAGTGCATAGGCAAAGAAAATACAGCAAAAGGTGCATGAGTTGAGATGAGGATGGAGAGAGATCACTCACTGATTGCCTTCATGGGCAAAATAGAAACAACTTAAATAAATTAGCTAAATTTATTACCAACTAATATTGGAGTAGAATAATAGAAGTAAAAGAAATCTTAAAAACACCTTCCTCCCACTCCTCCCTCCTTCCCAGGCTTAACTTTATTCCCAATTCTTTACTTCTTCCCTGCCAGCAGCACAGGGGGACCAGGAAATGGGGGTTATGGTCGGTTCACCACATGTTGTTTCTGCCATTATTCCATCTCAGGAAGAGGAGTCCTTCCCCTGTTCCAGCATGGGATCCACTCCCATGGAAGACAGTCCTCCAGGGATTTCTCCAGTATGAATCCTTCCCATAGTCTGTAGTTGTCCACAGACTGCTCCAGAACAGATCTCCTCAATAGGGTGTAGTCTCTCAGGCAGGGACTGCTGGTTTCAAGGGTCACAAGTCCTGAAGCAAACCTGCTCCAGTGTGGGCTCCTCTCTCCATGGGCCACAGGTCTTTCCAGGGTGAGCTTCCCATAGGGTCGCAGCCTCCCTTGGGCATTCCCTTGCTCCAGCATGAGTCTCCTGCATGTGCTGCAGGTGGATCTCTGCCTACCCATGGATCTCCACGGGCTGCAGGGACACAGCTGCTTCACCATGGTCTGCACCTTGGGCTGCAGCAGAATTTGAGCTCTGGCATCTTCAGCATCTCCTCTCCTGTCTTCACCATTAACTTTGGTGTCTGCAAGGCTGTTTATCTCACATTTTTTTACTCCTTTCTTCTGTAGGCATAATTATTTGTGCTCAATAACTTTTATACCTTCTTAAATATGTTATCACAGAGGAATCACCATTGTTGATGGGCTTAGCCTTGACCTGCAGCACATCTGTCTTGGAGCCAGCTGGCATCGGCTCTGCCAGACATGGGGGAAGCTCCCTGCAGCTTCTCACAGAAGCCACCCTTCTATACCAGAGGCTTGCCATACAAACCCAGTACACCTGTTCTTGTGTGGATGCTGCACAAGTAAATAATAATGTGAGTACTTCTCTTGGCAGTGTATAGAGTAATGGAAGTTTATTTGGACCTTTGTCATGTGCCCCGTTGCCCATTTTCTGTCTCTACCAGCGTCTGGGTAGCAAAGAGAAGTCTATGCTAGAAGACTACAAATTATCATTTTCACAACTGAACAGGAACTTTTCACTGTTCAGCTCTTGAACAGTGATGACACATGGCTATTAGTTTTTCAGTAGTGAAGTGTTAGTACAGGAAGACAATAATAAAAAAAGTTGAAATATTTTAAGAGAATTAACTATATATCAAAAGATACTTCATCAGGAAGTATAAATTACCAGTGCATTCTCTTTGCTGTCTTTACAAGAGCATAGTTGTTGCTTAGGACAGAAAATTAATTCTTTGAATGACTCTTCAAGCACGTTAATCCAGTGAGGCAGATGTTCAAGAAACCTGTACTAAAATTTTGTCCACAGGCCATAGAACAAGTATGATAATATTAAGGCTCTTTTCAGATGGCTCTCGGTGAAAGGTAACTAAAAACAGTACATTAAGGGGAAAAAATGCATCAACATGGCAAGCAGAGACTATGAAAGGCTGCGAAAACCATTCCTGCAAATAAGGAGAAAACTTGACATGATAGTCCCAGTGAATGGATTCCCTGCAGTGAGGACTACATGCAGAAGGTGTGTAATCAGTAAGACTGTCAGTATGCTCGATACTTGCAGTTTTGGGACTACAGCACCCTGACAACTGGTTGCTAGTCTCTGAATCTAGGACCCCATGATGTACAATGACTTGTGGGGCACAATCCCTAAAGAACAGAAACGTGTGTAGCAAAAAGGATGTACTGATATCAGTAATACATACAATCAGAGACACTGCTGGCAAGTTTAGCTATTCTAAAGGAAGGCCTCCATGGCCAAACACAACAATACCAGAAAGGTTAAAATTTAGAATGGAAATGCAGAATAAGGAAAGTGAAAATCATTATCTTCTATGATCAAGTCACAGCAAACTATACTGAACTGTGTAAAACAAAATGGCTGTTGTAATTTTATTAACCCTGAATATTTTTATATTTTAACTTTAGTCAGAACCAGAGATATGAAACATTACTAACTTATAGACAAAAGAAATCTTTTGATATATGAGATCTTCTTCTAAAAGCAGAATTTACAGCTGATTTTTTGTAGCCACTGATTATTCAACAAAATCATCCAAAGCTTATCCCACAGTGATTCAAAAGGCTTCATTAAAAACACCAGTTTAAATGAGCTTGTTTTTTGCTCACATTTGGACTCCAGATTGACAGTGTGGAGAATAAAATAAGAGAGGAAGGAGGGAAAAGTTTTGTTTTGTTTTTTTTTAACAGCTATTGGGATATCTGTAGAGAGTGCACTGATCCAAAACACATTTCCATGTGTCTGGGGCCTGGGGAGAGGCTCAGACAACTTATGGTGATAGTCCCTACAGAGTAGCAGTGGTTGACAACATCACACCTTGTTTCATGTGGTAGCTTACAGAATTGAAAAATCAACATCAAGGCACAGAATAACCTACTTCATGTGGACCAAAGATATACAAATATGTATACACACACATATACTTATTTCCACACTCAGAAAGTTTTCCCTTGTAGATCAGCAACTTCCACTGGCCCATGGAAAAAGTTTCTTGCAGTGAAATTTATGACTACATTTTGAACCTCATTTACAGCTAAGAATCTAACTGGGAAATAGAAATACATTCCAATGCTAAACCTAACAGATAAGTGAAGTGACTAGAACTCTGTTAATTCAAAAGTAAAATATATTCAGAAGGCAGATGTGAATAATAAGCTTAGATGGCTAATTTTTGGGGGGCTGATGTTTTGTCAGATGTTTTACTACACCTCATATGCTAAGAGGAAAAAAAAAATTGTGTTCAAGGACTGTCCCTGCTTCAGTGTTGACATCTAAGACAGTGTCACTGTCAATCACAGCTTGCAGAGTGCTCTCCAACTGTGCAAACAGTGACTGCCTCCAACTTTACCACTAATTCTGCAGTCTTTAAACAGATAGGTCCCGGCATTACAGTGAATAATTATTAGAAACATCCCAACACAAAGAGCCACATTGTCTTGTCAAATTTGGGATCATCCTAAGCTTCACGCAATGGTAAATTTTGTCACACTGCCATACATCACCTGTTGTTCTACCATGTGCACATAAAGACTCTGTACTCCAGGAGAGTCCTCTTAAAAATTAGAAAAGTGTAAGCTATTATAAACCTTGATAGCAGGCAGGCAGTCCATCTTGTAACTCCAGTCAGGGTTAAGGGAAATAAACACACATAACATTCAGTTTAGTGGGTCTAGAAGGCAGGGAATCACACAAGAGCACACTGACATTGGAATTTGGCTAAATATTGCTTATCAACAAAGAACAAAATCCAGTGTGGTGCAACACAGAAAGTGAAGTAGATTTCTCACCTTGCTCCAGCAATAAGCTCTTTTTGCCCTGGGTCAAATGTTAACTGCGAGAAGTCCACAGCATCCTCTGCTTTGAACACGTGTAGCCAAGGGGCAATTTCTAAAAACAATCAAGAAATACAACTTTTACTATAAATGTTGTAGGTATAGTATATCAGGTAGCCACCATTAAATCTGCAGATATCTTCTGTGGGTTTACAAGTTTTCTCCTTATGGTCCTCTAAGGAAACATAGGAGACTTTCACCACCGTGGCATTTAATTTATAATATAGGCCTGTAAAATATATAGGGCAGCCACCTGATACACACTTGAGTCAAGTATCCATATTTTGTTCTGAATTGTTTTTCTTCCTTGGGTAAGGCAGAAAACACCACAGTGGAACTGCAATTCACTGGCACATACTGAAGGAAAGTTAGATTAAATATCCACGCATCAAAAGCAGCCGCACACTAGAGGGTTTTATTTAGTTAGCTATTTAGTTATTTATTTTGTATACAAAAGTATCTGATTAAGTGAAAAGCAATGTGGAAAACAAGAAAATTTGACTTTTCATCATTTTCGCAATATAATGGTTGAGAAATGAGGGATGAAAAAGGAAAAATGCTTGACATTCATTGAACTTTTTTTTTCACCTTCCTTTCTCAGACCAATTTAGTGCCACATTAAGCAGGGCAGATAAGCATATGAGTTACTGAAAATCAGCAAGGAGCATTACTTGTATTCAGAATATAAACTTGTTCCTACTTTCAAACTTCAGCACACATAAATAGTTGCAAATCAAATTCTTAAATATTTTCATTACTAGTAGCTCTTATTTCATTTATATCACTAACTGGACACTCAACAGTTTGGCTAGACAAACACAATACTGTGAGAACAGAGTAAAATTTATTTTGAAATTTTTTACCTTTTTAAAATAGATAGAATATATAAAATTGCTGTAAAAATAGAAATGGTAGCAATGTCTCTCAAAAAAAAAAAAAGAATCCAACTGTACAAAAAAACTCATCCTTTAGCATTCTGGAATTCTCAAGACACTGATGGAAGCTTTTCTTTTTTTTTTTGTAAATGTAGTCAGAAAACAATGGTCTGGAACTTTTGTGAAAGGTGAAGAGGGCTGTGTATGTATGGCACAACGGGCTGTGGAACTGTCTATTTGAAGATTAAAGGAGTGAAACACTTGAAAGGCCAAGGCAAGCACCTGGTCATGACCATTTAGAACACAAAGTCAAAACCAACCCCTTTGAGGGTGCTGCAGAAGTGCAATTTTTGACACTGGTATCAATAGCTGCAGCTCAGGTTAACAACATTCATTCTAAGATCTCTTCTTCACTCATGAATATATTTTTGCTTTTGCAAATGTCTCAGTTGAAATAATTCATGTCTGGTGCCTGTTTCAGGATGATTTGTTCCTAATTTCAAGTTTTAGCACAAGTGGGCTATCCATTCCTAAGGAATGGGCCCTGGAGAAAAATGTTATTCTGTGTCAAAACGTGTTCAGCCAATGCAGACAACTATTAAATTCAGTGTGCAGAAGCTGCATCATCATATACTTTGGAAAAACAGATGGATCTGTGAAGTAGAATCACTTGGGTGTCAGAAAAGTAACTTCTGCATTTTTAATGTCAGCCTGTATGCATCTGGGCAATTTCAGGCTCACAATGCCAGTTTGTGCATGTTCTGCAGTACTTGTAGCTAAATTCACTGTTGATTTCCATCTGCATTGGATGGGTGCTCAAATCGGGATTCAAACACTGGGGTGGAAAGGGGATGTGGCCACATATTAGATAACTGATTACAGCTGCCATCAGCCATTACTGCAGATGCTGTGCAGAGAACCCAGCAGGATTCTGAGGGAGGAAAACACTCAGATGTATTACAGGCCTGTATACCCTTATACATACTCACTTATCTATATACATATATATGGCTACACTGGCACGCATAAAAGAAGTGTTTCTTAAATTTTCTGTATTTGATTTTGCAGCCTTAACTTCTCAGTCATGCATTTCATACGAAACGATCAATTGCAAAGTTTGAAGAAGTTAAAAAATTAGGTAGGACATGAAGATGAGGAAATCCAGAGGTAAATCACGAAGAATCTCACTTACTGGAGAAAGAAGGAAAAAATATTTAAAAAATTAAAAAAAAAAAAGGAAAAGAAAAAAAAAAGTAACAAAACAAAAATAAATCCAGACCCACTGTGGAAACATCAGTCTCTGAAAGAGAGACAAGGTAAGCAGCTGAGAATGAATTACCTCAGCTCTATACTGGTAGGCCAAGTGTGACCTTTGGTCTTCTGAAAGAAGAGGAGAGGAGTGGCTCCCCACAGCATGGGAGGGCAGGGACAGTTCAGTACACAGAAGTCAAAGAAGTGTGGCAGTGCCAGAAGGCTACAGGGAAGACTGAGATTCAAAGAGGCAATTCTCCTCCACTTGTCCTGCTGTCTCACAACACACAATAAAGCTTCAAGGTACAGCAAGCTGGTGATTGAGACCACTTCCAGGTTTGGAGCAAGGGAGCAGAGGCCAGGCAGGGTAAGCCAAGCCCAGGCTGGGGCACAAGAATGAGGACATGCTCAAGAAATCTCTCTGAAATCCGATTCCCCCCAAAACATAAATTATTTTATCTCAACTTTGTTGCATTCAGCAATGCTCTTGCTTGAGGGAATAAGGTCAGGAGGAGTAAATGGCTGCTAGAGCTCTTCTTCTTTTCAGAAAACACTCTGAACTGTATCTCTTATGTGGCACAAGTGGCAGCATGTGTCACAAAGAAATAAGCATTTCTGAGATAAAGCTACAACTTCAGGACACTTTTGTAAGGGAAAATGAACAAAAAAACAGTGCCTAAAAAAAAAGGCAATCCAACCCCATGTACACTGCAAAAGTAAAGGCTTATGTAACTAATTAACAGAATAATTAAATTTCTGTTCACCAAAGCAGTGAAATCTAGCTAAAAACCCATAGGTGAAACAAGACTTTTTAGTTTTGCTATGAATCATCTCCTTGGTGTCAAAAAAGCTCATAATTAGCTACTTAAAGTCTATAAATTATTTTTCTTCCAATTAAAAGTATAACAGTAAAGTAGTAAAAAGCAATAATTAAAATTTATAAATGGTTTTCATGCAGATGCAACATGACAAACTTTACACAATAACATAGCTGCACATTTTGTGTACTACAGCAGTACCATAAATAAATGTGTAAGGCAATTAAGCTGCCTTGCCAACACGTAACCTAACAGTATTGCTTGCTGGTCACAGGTGACAAACAGCAACATCCCTACCCTTCCCAATCCTAACCCTCCCCTTCCCAGCATTCCCCTCCCTTTCCTCTGCCCTCATTTCCTGAGAATTACAGTAAAACACCAAGCCCTTTATTGATTTCTGTCCTCTAACTCCTGATACTGAGAACACTTATTGAAACACACCTTCAGCCTGGATTTGTTTTTCCTTTAAAACTAGGTAGGCATGTTTGCCATTCTGTAGACACTGGTCCAGGACTCAAAGCTGTCCAGGGAAATGGAATGTCCAGGGAAAACCAGCATGGTGTACATACAGACAGGACAGCAGGTGATTGCCAATACACACTGTGTCCTTTTGGTACATTCAAGACATACTTACCCTTAGCAATAACAAACAAAAAAAAGATTCATTGCTAGCTTAAGACTGATATAACTCATAAATATTCCCCAAAAAACCTACTTTCTCATGGAACTAAAAGATGGATGTTGAAAAAAAATCTTTCTGAGAAAGCTACAGCTCTCTTTCACATGCTGGGAATCGGATGTTATGGGTTTTCCTGGGGGTTCAGGTTTTGGGAGGGAGAGTTAACAGCTTAGATTTAATATAAAACAAAGTTTGTCGTGGTTCATAAATTTACAGCAAAGCAAACACACTGGATTCCACTCAGCTCCTAGGAAAGGTCAAGGAATTCTCTTAAACAGTTTTAAAGACAAAGGAGGTTTACAATCAAAGCTGGGCAGAAGGACATTAGATACACATAAAACATGTGTATATTTTAAAAATATGAAAGACCAGAAACCTGTCTCTGTTTTACTTTAATTTTAGTATCTGCCCAACAGCCCATGACTTGTTTGGTTTACACTGTCCAAGGACTTGCCAAGGGTTGAGCTCTGCAGTTCTTTGCAAATGAAATTGTAAAGTTCCCTCTAACCTGAGTTTCATTATTCAGTACTTCAAAGTAGAGCTACAGTAAACAATAAAATAAATTGAGAAATTACTTACAATTAATAAAATGCTATGTTTAGAACCAAATTCAGAAGTGATCTTTAATAATAATACAACTTGGCAAATAACAAAGTCAAGAGACAATAAAGACCTCCTAATTTCATTTAAAAATTAACATAGATATTAAAAGTTTCAGTAGTGTTTATGGTGTATGTATGTGACACCTCGTGCCATGGTGTCCTTTTTGAAAATAGTGAGCACAAAGTTAAACATATGCACAGCAGCGCCTTCTTAAAGAAACTCTGCAAAATAAGACTAATAGCAATACTAACAATACCACAACAACAATACCATGACAATAACAGCAACAACAACAATAACACCATAGTTGAAAACTATGAAAGATTTGCAATATTAACAGAAGTCTCTGGGTGGCATCAGTACAACAAACTCACTAATCTTATCAGAAGAAAATTAAAATGTATTTCTACATACTAGAGCTACTTTATAATTAAACATATTCAATCTAGAGATGATACAATAACTCCATCTTCCTGAAGCTATGTAATAATTTTAGCCTTAGATCTCTTCCTGTGATACTCAAGTTGCACTACTATCCTCTTCAAAGGCAGCGAGACATGTCAGAAGTCTCCCCAGGGATGTGCCACGCTGACTCCATTACATCACCCCCCATGCCCTGGTGACAGTCCCATTAACCCCAGGGGAATCTATTAAGCAAGGTGTCAGGGCTGGCAAGAGGAGATCCACCTGTTCACTCATTCAGCACATCCTGTCTGGGGGTTTATCTGTAACATTTGTGCTCGAAGGACACAGCTAGGAGCACTTGCAAACGCTCTGCTGTGACACTTCAGCACTCCACAGTCTCTAACTATCTTTAAACCAGAACTGAGAAAAACAAGATTTTCTTCAGCAATTTCTGTGCATCATCACTATCAATTCAGTGTGACTGTTCTCATTTTAAAACTACATTATATTATAAATATATCTGTGAATAATAAATTCACTCAGAACAACTTCAGGTTAACAAGCATTGCTCCATGTTAGGAAAATAGGCAAGAAAAATGGCACGGCGGGCATGGTGCAGCCTGTTGCAGAAACTTTTATGCTTCACTTTTGTCTTGTCTATATTTTTTTCTTACACTTCCAACCACCAGTTTTCCTACCTCTTTCACACTGTATTCTCTCCTCACAGAAATGTATTAAACACACCCTTGCTGGTAAGTCATTGACTCACTGCAGATGAAAGGAAGAAAGGCGCCATAGCTCAAGTGAAGAAAGGAAAAGCACATGCCAACACCATTCCACGGGCTCCAACTAAAAAGAGAATTCCCTCAAGAAAGTTCAGAGAAAGAACATCTGTATTACTTATGAAACCAACCACAGTTCACACCCCTCCTTAAGAGAAAGGAGCTGAGGCCTAGTTTGACAAAAATATAACTTATTTTTCTAGAACTTATTCAAGGCATGTGTTGCTCAGCATTTGAGTGCAATCACTCAAATTTTGATCAATAAGTTAAAAAAAAAAAAAAAAAAAAAAAAAAAAAAAAAAAAAAAGTAAATACTGGGTAGAAAGCAGCTATAGTTACAAACATGTGACAGACAATATAAGATATCCCATACAGGTGTTTTTTTTATTCAGGTGAGCTTCTGAAAACACAGCTGCAAACAAACCTCCAGATTAAGCATCAGTTTGTCTGGTTGTCAAACACTGCAATGGAAAGAAACCTATGCTGCACCTGAACAAACTACTTTGTGCACCCTTCAGGCTGCAGTACCATGAAGCTCCACCACAACTGTGGTGGTTCTATTTCTGGTACAAAGTATTTAAACCCATACAAATGCAAGTTGTTCTTTATATACTTGCAAAGTCATGCTTTATTTTTACTTTGAACCAAATTCCTACTCTAATCTTAGCTTAGTTCCGTTGCAGAACAGGCCAGAGCAGACTTTTCCAATTGTTTGGTTTGGGTTTTTTTTCTGTTTGATGCATTAACCATGAAATCATTAAAAGTGCCATTTCGTTTGAGAAAGAAAATCAAAGATATGACAAAGGATTAATAAAACAAAAAAAACCCTCATCTAACAACAATTAACACAGCAAATATTTTTTCAATTTCTCTTACAGAAGATTTGTTCTATGAGTTACAATACTCCAGCAAAAACAATATGCTAAATTATAATACTTTCAAAATCTAAGCACAAACATCTACACTGCTCTTCTTCCACAAGGTTCATGGTAGAAGCCCAGCACTTGGAAGACAGCACCTAAGTGCAAAGCAGAGAAGGCTTAGCCATTACAGGCTGCTTTACCTTTAATTCCAGACATATGCTTTCTATATGCAGTGTTATGTTGGTAAACCTGCTTCCATGACCATATACCTCCTCAGCCTTATGACCCTGACTGCGTATGCAGTCTGCTTATTCTTACTGCAGAACTGCAGCCCTAAAGTGACTGCCTTGCCTGTGCTGTAGAGCTTTATTCCACAGGTCTGGAAAAAAATCCCACAGGGAGGTTCTGTGGAGTGCCCCTCACCTAGGCTGCAAATCCAAAGGTGCTGTGGGATGTAAAGCCAGGCACACCCAAGATAATTAAAGCCGTGGGTCAACTGTCTGGGCATTCATTAACCCTTTCTACATGCTCCTCTTGCTGTCCTCCTTTAGGGAGCATTGCAGGGGCAGACAAAATAATTACTAATGCATCCTACAATAGTAGAGTTTAAAGGTAGGATCAACACTTCATTTCGGTTCCAGAGATGACGTTAAGTAGAAGGAGAAAGAAAATGCCCAAATAACACAATATTAAGTATGACACACACACACACACATACATGCACCACCAGGATGAATTAGAAGGCACCAGGAAGGTGCTTTTTCTGTAACTTTTCATACACAAGAAGGACAAATTACTGCATTGAGAACTTTAATCAAATAAATAAACAAGGACTAAGCAAGTTTAACATCTAAACCTCACAGAAAGAGACAAATGTTTCCTAGAAGCAAAAACAGAAATTGAAAAGACAAGCCCAGCACAACTCTCCAGCAAAATTCCTGGTCCACCTGTTACTAAAATGCAGTTGGCCTGCCCACTTTTTCATAGATAAGGTACAAACATCCATGTGTCAGGCCTAAGGAGGGTCACGGATGTAAATAGATCTAATGGTCTGTGCTACCAGAAGGCTCTAACAATCTAAATGGAGTACAGCAGAAGCAGGCTGAACACAACATATGAGGAGAAGAGCGCTAGTTCAACAACAAAAAGACAGCATCACCCAACAACACCATTTAATGCTTTTCTGTAAAGTGAAAGGATTAGGACAGATGGATCTGTTACACTACTCAGTATTGCACTATAGAACTCATTCACAGCAGGGCTGTGTACAGAATTAAGAGTATTTGGATGGACATTGTAACAGGGACATGAGAGGATATACATTTATATTTTAGCCAAGCCCTTATTTTTAGTAAAATTGAAAATTCAAAATAGTTCTTATAGAAATGATGAATATGTTTTAATATGAAAAATCTAAAAAAAAAAATGAAAAATCTTGAAAAAATATAGATGTTCTGGTAATTAGTTATTAGATAGTAGGCATTCTACAGTTTCCAAAAAAGTTGTCCAGGAAGATATAAGAAAACAAAACATTAGTTCTTCCCTTCAAGGAAAAAGAAAAATTGTCTGGGCAGGGTTATTTAATGTAATCCAGTCCACTATAAAGGAAAAGATGCAGTTACAAAGTTGCCCAGAATGATTAAATCATCAACCACAAACCAAAAGATTCCTCTTTTAAGTTTTACCACACTACATTTGGTTCTCCTTTGGAAACATGAAAACATGTCAGATCTCCATCTGCAGTTCAGAGCTCTTCTTTGCTTATAAGGAGGGGGAAGAAAAAAAACGAAAGAAAAAAAAAGAACCAGCAAATAGAAAAAGAAACCTCAAAACTACAGATCCCATAAACAAGCCAGCTGCCTTCCTTCTACTAACCAGTAAAACTTAATACAGTCCTGAAGCTTGCTTTTCCATACAAAGAGAACTGTGGAAGCCAAGAAATAAATATCTACATCTAGTCCTTATCTAGAAGCTGTGCTCCTTGCACTCCTCTCCACTTTAAATCATTTGTAATAAAACAAATCCCAAGACCATAAACCTCTTGATATTCTCCAGAAAGTTCACCACCTGTTTAGTGTGTATTCATTTTATCAACAGCTATTACAGCTTCAGAACAATTTTAGAGGTAATGAGGCAGGGCTGTAAGTAATCTGTTATTAATGGGGAAAAGAGAAAATGAAGCATATTTCCTACCAAGTATATGTTTCTTGACTTCAAATGCATGAAAACTTAAACTCCTTTCTTAAGCCTATGGTAAACTTCCTTCTTTCTATCCAACTCTTCTCATCTTTCATTGATTCTGTAAGTAGGCACAAAGTGGCTGCCCCAGCCACCTCTACTGCTTTCAGGCAGGGCAGACACAGTCACAGCAGTTGCCTTGCCCCAGTTCCCTCACCTGCTTTTACAACCCACTCTAACCTTCAAGGTGTAAAATCTAGCCTGCATTCCTGTTTTCTCTGCCCTGCCAGAGCTCCCCAAGCTAGAAGTACATATTGCTGCATTCTTATGTGTGTGCATATGTCTATTACTGGGATAATTAAAGGGAATTTGGTTTCTGACTGTCTGTGCCCTCAGGGAAGAGACAGGAACATCTGCTGCAATGCCTACTTATTTCTTATTTTTCTGAACAAGGGTTTGGAATTGTTTATGCTTCATTGTTCAAACACACATATTGCATACAAATATAAGAAAGCGTAAGGGAAAAAAGACTGAACTCCCACCTAGATGAAAGCAGTTTCAGCGCTACCAGCAAAGTCAAAAAACACTAACTTCACACCTTATCCAGCACAGAGCCCTAATGCTCTTCCCAGGGAGAGCAGCTACTTCTTACAGTTACCATCTCTAGTTCCTGGGCTGCTGCTGCCAATCTCCCGAATGTGACAGAAGGATGGACTGACCAGGGGAAACATTTGACATCCTCAGTCACGCACTCTCTTCAGAGGGGTTTAATCTTTCACATTTTAACACTTACATGCTGGCTTTGGCAGACAGGCAAAGAATTCATTTTGAAGGAAATCATGTTGTATATTTATGGGAAATCATTATTTAGTCTCAAGACAGAGTCTTGTAAAGAAATCTGCTCAATTTTAATACATGTATTGTAGGGAGCAGATACAGAAAGCAGACTGCCCATAGACAGTTATGCACTGTTATTTTGTTGGAAATATCTATGCTTCAATTAGCAAGACCTCTTTTGCTAGAACTGATCGTCCTGCAATGAGGCATTCTTACTTATGCTGGCATATGAACATAATAAACTTTTTTTATTTACATTGCCTCAAAAAAATAAAATTTCTTGATCCTATTGATTCAATCCAAAACTGTAGCTCACAAAATACAGGTCTGATGATACTTCATAAAGAAATACAAAACCCAACAAAATAAGACATATCATAAAACAAAGGGTAAAGAGAGCAAAGCCTGACACTAATCTTTGTAAGAGTTTGAAGCAAGGACTTCAAAGAGGAATATATTCCCTACCTCCTCCACTCACCTACCACAAAAACAAAAAGATGCCCCAAAGCCAAGAAAAAGAAAGCAAAAAGCAAGGGAAAAAAAATAAAGAACCACAACACTACAATCAACACTTCTCTTTGTAGAATTTACTTTTGTTCTAAAAGGCACTGTTAAACTCCAGGGCTTTGTCACTATTAACAACTACTTTAGTAGATTTACTGTAGAGCTGGTTGTAAAATGGTCAGGTCCTAATTCTCAGATATGGTAGAAAAGAGCCAAAAACCCATCACAACAAAATCTGAAGTGAGCACTGGAAATGGAAAGACAAGCCTCCGAAAATTTAAAGTTCAGTCCAACCTGAAAAAGACAAATTGTCATGTATCAAGTAAGTATCTGCCATTTCAAGCCACACAAAACCAGCTGCTACCCAGTGTTCTAAAGTCTTGTCAACAGCAGACAAGCACTTCCACAGAAGAAAGGGAAGAAAGCAAGTGGGGGGAAAGAAAAAAAAAATTAACCAAACCACTTTGAAGAAGCGCTGACTGTGGTTCTTTATTTCCACCCAATCTATCTAATAAACAGAATGCATCTTGGTAAGGTTATTCAAGAAATTAGGAAGAAAACCAAAAAAATAAGTAATGTTTTTGCTCCCCATCTTTTAAGATTCTTGAAACTTTAGAGCTCAAAGCAAGGCCAAAGGATGGGCCAGGGTTTCCCCAATCTCTCAGCCAAAGTGATAGGCAGCAGAAGGTGATGTTCAGTGACAGGCAGTAAGGGCAGTAGATGTCATCAAGTAAGTGACAGCAATACAGGCCCCATAAACACTGCACAGGATCCAGAAGGTAAGACTGCTGGAATGAGCCTTTCCAGTAACTGAGTCCAAATATGAAAACAAAGTTGCTCAGGATCAAATGCCCAGTAACTGCAATTGTTGACATCTTTTCTGAGCTAGCAGTCTAAGTTACTTAGAATTATAGAATGGTTTGGGTTGGAAAATATCACTAAGGTCATCAAGACCAGCTGTTAACCCAACTCTGCCAAGCTTACCACTAAAGCAACTCCCCAGGCACCATGTCTCCATGGGTCTTGAATACATCCAGATATGGTGGCTCCACCACCTCCCTGGGCAGCCTGGCTCAGTGCTCAGCAATGCTTTCAATGAAAAAGTTTTTCCTAATATCAAATATAAGCCTTCCTTGGCACAACTTGAGGCAGCTTTTTATTGTCTTATCACTTGTTACGCGGGAGAAGAGACCAACCCACACCTTGCTACAACCTTCTGTCAGTAGCTGTAGAGCATAAGGTCACATCTGAGTCCCCTGTTCTCCAGTCTTCTTATGAAAATAATTGAAATTGTATCTGGTGGGGGAAAAAATGAAATGGAAAAAAAATCACAGCAATATTGTGCTCTCTCTTGCTTTAAGAACATGCACACACAAAAAAAGACAGAACTTTATCTGTATATGAGCTCTATTTCTTGATTGCTGATCTGTTTCTTTAAGATATCCCAGTTTGCACGGTTTACAACTTTTTAGCAAAAACACAGCTCTTTTGAAGAAGAAGAAAAAATAAAAAGAACAAAAATCCAGATTTTAAGTCCATCTGCCCACTTTGTACAGACGGTAGAAAGATGCAGCGGGAGCATCTCCCTAATTTTGCTGCTTTCTTAACAACCAGAGAACTGCACATGCTCTAAAGAGCCACATTAGGGCAATAAGGAACAAATCAGCCATGGAAAGGCTCAAAGGACATGTCTGCACAGCTCTCTAGCCATTGTAGCCACTGCTAATTTTGTATTATCAAAATTTATGAAAATTATTAGCATTCCATGTAGGTCCAGCACTTGATTGGGATGCCAAAATAATTGTGAATTGATCCTTGCTTTAAAACATGATCACTTTCATCAGGGGGAAAAGAAGTAGCTGGTATGCAAGTCCTTTGCCTAAAGAATTCAGCCCCTGCCATTCCCTCATTTCTATGGGAATGGGCACCAATGACTTTGGGTGATTCAGGGAAATATAGGAGGAGAGTGACCTTCCATGTCCAAAGATATTTTTTTAATTAACAATAAAGAGCTGAAGGTTGCTCTTCCCCATCAAAAGCTTAATCTCCTGTACAAAAAGCAAGTCTGATTCAATACAAAAAATATAGGACTGGTAAAGGAATTATTTTCCTCCTTAAGAGGGGTTGGCTCTTGGCAAGGTAGCACAACCTTGTAAATCCTATCATCTAGAAAAAGCAAAGTTACAACATCTAGCAATCAACATTTCTTCCCTGATGAATCATCTTCGTTTAAAGAAAAACCTAAAAGATGATAGGGAACGGAAAGCAAAACACCTTAATCCCACTGCAGATGCTGGCAGATCATCTTTGAAATTTATTTATTTATGAAAAATTGGAAAGAAAAGGAAAAAAGCAGTAAAAACTAAAAAGCTTAGTAGACTACTATTAGTTTAAAAGAAAACTTGCAACAAGATTAGGAGAAAGAGAAGAGTACAAACAAAAACAAGTTCATATGCTATTTATCCTCCTTCATTCAGCCCACATATTATTTCCTCTTGGCACGTTAAGTGCATACACTCCATACACAAACCACAGAATAAAATGAGCAGAGCAATGTACTGAGTCTGTATTACTTAGACAAACATCAAGTGAGGGAATTCTGTGGTGGTCAGACAATAAGGTTAAGAAAATATATTTCTTAGAATTCTCTAACCAAGGAATCAAAAATAACTATGCTATTTTTCTTTTCTGGTTAACCTCAAGTTGAAATGAAGGGTTTAAGTTCATTTTGTTTATGGATTGAGACATGCTATTTTTGATCATGTTTATTCAACAGATAACTTTGTTACAGCACAGTATGTATTTAAATTATCACTAAATATAGCTTCTAAAATTATGTAAATTGATGTTTTTTTGTTGAGACAGCGCAACTTTAAATTCTGATTATTTTATGGGAGCCTGGAAGAATGAGACCTGCCCAGAGCAAATGATCCCTGCTGTTCTCCCAGTATCAATTAAGTCAAGTTCACAACTGCACTTTATTTCTTATTAAAAAAGCTAAAGAAATTCAACTTTATGCAGGTGAATTGCAAGATCGTCAATACTTAAAATTTCACACCTGAAACTGGATTTGGGTAATTTTTTTTCCAGTTCACTCACATGCTGCTAAGCAGTTGTGGTCAGTTTTACCTCATGGATAGGGTTTGTCTACAGAACAAGCCTTCAGCTGAGTTTTGAAAGGTCTGGTGTTTCAAAGTTCAGAAAATGGATGTGTCTGGGGAAACTGTAACTACTTTTATCCTTTTTGTTGATTGTTTTCATTTTCGGTTTGCTTTTTCTTTTAATATATAATTTAATAAAAGGTCAGATCCACAGAGAGCTACCACAAAGGTTCTGTAGAGCTGGTGGACTAGGAAATGCTGGAAATATTTAGAAAAACATTACACCACTCAACTGTTTTGCTTTGAGTTTTTTGCTTAAGAATAGTTCAACCATTATAAAGCGACATTGTTTCTCAGAGAGCAAATGTGGTTTTTACAGTGTTTTCTAATGGTACAGGTTAAACACTACACTACAATCCCTTTACTATAATGTTTTTTCCAAGTAGCTGACCATCAGTAAACCCTAATGCACTTATAGAGCTAATATTTCATACCTGCATGCAAATGAAAGTATATCCAAATAATATAAAAATTTATACAAATAAAATTTGTAAGACTAATTTTAATGAGCAGCTTATTTAAGCCCTTTTTCTGTTTTTACTCTTAAAAGCTACTTCAAGCATAATTTCCTTTTTCTTTTTACATTGTAAACATTTGGAAACCTGTGTAAAGATCAAGGATCTCACACTGAGTCTCTGTGCATCCATTCTGTAATCTGCACTTTTTTTCCTTTTACCCAGTTCTAAATTACACTTGATTTATATGCCCTTGACTCCAACTACTGGAATTAGTATAGCTGATGAATTCTTAGCATATGCAGACAGATTTTTTTTAAGACTGCATTTCAACAGAATAGCACATTTTTGCACTTCTAGATGCAAACTCCTCCTTAGAGAGAGAGAGAAAGAAAGGAACTTCAAAGAGGGACCATGCACCATCAGTCAGTTTCACCACATGAAACACTGAACTCCACACTCCTGGGCTGATCCTGTCAATCTTTCCAATACTTAGAGGTCTATTTTATATTAATCTGTTTTCTGTGATAATTCCTAACAACTTCAAATAATGAGAAAAGGAAATTTTCAGCTTTCAAGGAAGAAACAAAGTGCCTTATTTTAATTGAAGGCAGCTCTATGACAAGAAATTTTAGAGCTTCCAATATTTTCTGATCTTATAGCAGACTTCCTTATTTATAGATTCTGGGAGAGCAAAAAGGTGCATTATACAGCCCTAATATTAATTATGCAAATAAATAAATTACAACATGGTTATTAGTACTGTGTATGAGAGACATAAAATTAAATCTTTGAGATCATTTAAAAAATCTTCCAAAGTGTGTGAACCTCCTGCTATTGCATCTTCTTTATTCCTCTTCCACCAGCAAAGAAAGTACTTGAGCAAAAGTACTTAGCTGGTGGGTGAAATTTTTGCCATGTGCTATCAGAAGATATATCACAGTCTTCAACTAAAGCTATTTAGCTGGAAAAATCAGTGCTAGAAATAGTATATGCATCTCTACACAAGGTATCTTGACAGAATCATCACCTAAGTGAGCGATTTTTGATGGGCAGTGGAAAAGAAAGCAAGCTCTTTCGGGAGATATACTCCCCTTCCATATTTCACTGTGACAACTCTTGGGGACTATTTTGTCTTTTTATTAGTTTTTTTTTGCAGCTGTTCATCCATACGCTGCACCAGACTCTCACTCCATTAGTTTTATTTAATAGTTTATACTTCATCTACCATACCTCTCAAAGGAAGACAAATCAAATAAGTTCATTGCTACTTTGGCATACCAGAAACTAAAAAAAAAAAAAAAAAAAAAAAAAAAAAGTGGTTCGATCAGTTATAAATAAAATAAAAGTGTTGATATCTCTGTAAAGTTGGTACTGAGTTTACAAGCTTTAAAGTACCTACCACTCAATAGCACTCAGCCTTGGTTGATGTTCAGCATCCCACACAGCATTTAGTTCTGGTGGATCTAATACTGCTACAAGATGACTTTACAGACTAGGGCATTAATGCAGCACTCAGGGATTTTAACTGTTACAGACTGATTTCTCAACTCCACGTTGGCCTAGCAGCATTAACAACATCAACAGATACAGAGAGCATTTTACTATAGGCATTCATGAAGTCATCAAAGGTCACAGGAAGAATATGGATATCAGTAAGGCTGAAACCTGCCAGCTCCTACTGCAAGACTCATTCAGAGAGTGACTTCTCACACACGTCTCTCTTCTTTTATTCTGATACCCCAATTAATCCATTTCTAACATACAGATTCAAAGACAAACCTCCCAGGCACTTTTTCTTGGGGTCTCAAAACTTCTTTTTTCCATTAATTGGCAGTCCTGCAACTACAAGTCAAATGCTGTGTGCCCACACCAACTAGGTTACCCAGCTATCACAGGCTGTATATTGCATAAAAAAACATGTTTCTACAAGTACTTTCTAATAAGTTTAAGGACTCCCAACAGATTATTGTGTAAAGTATGAACTACAGCTTGTCAGAATATTTTTCAAGAGATGTCAGTTCATAAAGGCAACGATAAGTCATGGATATGTACTAATTAGTGGTATTTTTACCATAAAGGGTATCTTGCATTAAAATCTTAATAGATCTCATAATAAAGACATGACCATAAATATTTTTATATAATTATATTTCCCACATATATTTACAGTAAAAACAAATCGGATTTTTTTTTTTTGTAAACTCTAATTGTGACACTGTATTTGGCTATACCAGAAGGTGCAACTGGAACAATACGGCCCCGATCCCCAAAAAGCCTTAGCATAGTGACTTAGAACTGAAAAGACATCACTAGAAATTAAATATGACAGAGAACACAAGAGGTCTAGAAAGCAGGATTGGTCTAAATTCAAGAAACCTTCCTAAATATTGGCTAAATTAGATTCATAAACTGACACATTTTTAATCAAGTCCTAGAACATAGCACTGCTAATGAGTCTCAATTATTTTCTTTTATCGTTGCATATACCAAATCTAAAAGTACATGCAGTGATCTCTTAGTTTGTGAAATTAAGAAGCTAAGTGCCAGAATTTTAACCGTGCTACTTTAATCACTTTAATTTAGAATATTGTGTATGCGTGTTCTGATAAAAAATAGCATTTTAAACTAAATTATGTGCACAATATGAATGCTAAGGAAACCAGGTATTGCATCAGAATAACTCATACTATTTAGCCCATCAATAAGTGAGTGAAAAAGGTCCCTTCTTCGCAATACACTGGTGGTTTGCTGTTCTGTGGTACAGAGTTCTTTCTCCAGTGTATTGAAGAACAGGACAGCTGGTACCATTACTACTATTAAACTACTAAAGTGCCAGAATAAAATACTTTCTGTAAAAAACACATAATTTTCTCTAAGTTTATAAAAAGAACAGAAACAAATATTTTTTCAATTAAAATTCAATAAATTCTTATTCATTGGAACAAAAAACTTACATATGTGCTATCTTAGAGAAACAGGAGGAATGCAGTGTGTAATACAATACATTTAATCCCTGCATCCTCATAACTAGAAACTATTTGGAACTCATTCTAAGTTGTGACTCTAATGGAAAAATCTCAATTCAAATAAACAAAAAAAAAGTCAAATAAGTTATTAACTGCCTCAGGATTTTACAGGAAACATCCTCCAAGTATCCTTTGCTTTGTTCCAACTGTTCCTCAACGTTCCACCCCAATACTCAAGATGACAACCACATGTATGAAGACACAGTCCTGGTGAAGGAAGGAACTCGTGGCACAGCTCCAATGCAAAAAGGGTTGTATCAGGCATTAGCAGGGACAACGAGGAATTTAGAAAGACCATATGGGCATGCAGGGATTATGTCAGGTTAAACAAAGTTCAGTGAGAGTTTCAATTTGCATGGAATGTCAAGAGCAACAGGAACAGCTTCTACTGCTCTAATAGTAATGGAAGGTTGAACAGGGATGAAAGGTTGAGCAGGGAAAATATCATCCTGCTGCTGACTTGGGCAGATGACCTAGTGGCAGCAGAAATGGATGCTGCTGAGGGACTCAATACCACCACTACGGTATCAAAGGCATCTGTTGTTTAGCAGAAGGGGTTCAAGAACTACCATTTGGAGAGTAAATGCTTAATAGCTCTTACTCCACCTGAGCCAGCAACAAGTGGAGTAACACAAGGATTCATCCTGGGACCTATCCTGTTTAACGCCTTAATCAAGAAGGGGAGGCAACAGAACAAAGTCTGTAAAGTTTGCAGATAATAGCAAATTCAGAGAACCAGCTGATAAGCTTGAGGGCAGGGCTGCCATCCAGAGAGGCCTAGCTGGGGTGAAGGAAGGGGACAAGAGCAACTCCATGAGATTAAGTACACACACATAGAATTGTGCACTTGGAAAGGAATAACTCCTTGCAACAGTACAGGCTGGTTTTAATCACAAAGGAAAATGAGTCACCCATCTTTAAGCGATACATTCAGCAACAAATGCTGAACAAAATTTGAAAGCCTAGTTGTATTTAACTTGCACAGAATACAACCCAGATTTTTATGTAACAGCACCAAATACACCTTCTTTCCCATACCATTCTACATTAAAAGCAGAAGTTTCCATGGAGTGATTACACAATACTTAGCCTACTTCTGGAAAAGATTTTTGGTATTTACATCTTACCTTTGTATGCAATAATTGGATGCTCAGCTCTGTGGCAGTGGGTATCTTCTGTTGTTGTTGTTGACTCTAGTATTCCTAACACCCCAAGTCCTGCCAAGAGCAGTGTGAGGAAACAGCTTCCTTCCATGGTGGTCATGCTGCGACAGCAGTCACTTCTTTTAACTGTCTACTCTTCTTGCACTCATGTGGGAAAAGCACCTGGAGAATTCAAAGAAATTTATTTAAGAACAAGAGCAAACCACAGAAAAAATAGACAATTCCTGAAGTTTAAATCAAAACAACATTGCCTTCTTTCTGTGTGGCATTTGACTACTCAAAATATGCTGTCAGCCACTCCTCTAATTACTTCACAAACCCATCATCAGATATATCAATTTAGGAAAATTGATCTATCACCCAGCAGGATTGAAAAAACCCTGATATTCATGATCCCCTTTCTTTTATTTTGTAACGTGTGGGGAAACGAATATTCACCAACATTTTTTTATTTTATCCTCTTAGACAGAGCAAACATATTTAAATCTGTCTTCCCTGTGCACTTGTATTCACTGCTTTCCTCAGAGATAAAGGAGTGCTTTGACTTCCTGCAAGTACAAGTAGAAAAGGATTCCTCACATGAATGACTACTTGGAGAGAACAGCCTAGAGCATGTATTTTTTGTCTATCTGTAAAGTTTGTATGGAGCAGTAGAGAAAGGGGTAGGACAAGATTCACCTCAATGCTCTGACACACACTTTTGCTTTAAGCCAGTTCTGACACTGGCTTAGTCCCCATCCATTTCCAGACTGATTACAAGGCTGTGAATTGCAGACTCAAATGATGAAGACCCCTTTCTAGTAAAATTTAGATACCAATCAACAATGCAATGGTTTTCATTCAGAATCAGAAAAAAAGTTGAAGTTCGACTCCCTGATTTTTCGAAACATTCAGTAACCAGACCCTTATATAAGTAATAGAATATGTACGAGATCAATATAATTTTAGATCCAACCCAGTTCCTTTAGTTTCATCACTAAAAACGTGCCAAGCAGTAACAACCTAACCACACAACCCAAAAAGCTTTCACCACTAGCAGCTTTAGTGAGTCACACAGGCTCGCATGCTGATAACAAGCAGATAAGAGACATCACAGCCTTTCATGGGGGAAGACCAAAGATTTAAGACAGCTCCACAAAGGCAGAAATGTCACTCTGCTAATTAATGGAGAAATTCAGGAAAAGAAAATCAGCAATTTTGACTTCTAATATGTTTGATCTTACTGAATTGTAGTGTGCTGTTTAATGAAGTTGAAACTTTCTATTTGCGCAAAATAAACATCCTGAATGCATAAAACGAAGGACTGTTCATGAAAAGACACTGCACAATAACAGCAGTGTGTTCTATAACCCACACTCAGAAGGCAGAATGGATAGTAAGCATTGGTCCCTGACATTACTAGCACCAGCTAATCTTTTTCCAAATCTTTTTCCACAGAACTTGTTTGGGCTAGATTGCTCCCTTCTGTACATCCTTGAGTAAGGACCGCTGCCCAAGTCCCATCACTGCCCAAGACTGCAGCTGTGAGAGTGAGCCTGTGGCAGCACGCCACACAGACCTGAAACACTGCAACAAGTCAGAAGGCTTGAAGCAGACAAAGCAATCTTTCCTGAAATCACCCCTTCACCTTACTCAAACTGCAGCTTTCGTGCCAAGAAGTGATAGCTAGCCTGAAGCAATATGACAAGACAAGACAAAGCCAAGAGAACCCTAAATATTAAAAGATTAAGCTGGTTTCCTTGATTTCTGTATAATTTCCATATGTAAATCTCTCTCAACAATGACAATAATAGTCAGGTCAAAATTCTTCAAAACATATATCCAAATAGTGATATTGACCAGCTTTTTAACTATTCCTAAATATCTGGGGAGACTGCACATCAATCTGTTATTTGCATAACTTTTCTAGCAGAGACCTTTATTCAGGCTTTCAACAAATTGCATTTTACAAGTTTGTAAAACAATCTTAAGATGAAAAATGAAAATGAAAGCAGAATAAGCAGTGCTATAAGATGTAATTTATTTCAATATATTATTTTATTCCTGTATGTAAAGGGTCATGTGCACTTACTCTATCCCTCATACCCTTATTTTTGATCCAGCTTGCCTAGAAGAAATACAAAGATGAATGAGTCCCATTAGAAAAAGGTATTATATTTTACAAATGTAGCCTCTGGTTTCTCCAACAACAGTATTTGATGAAGAAAAAAACCAGCAATTCAAGATTTTCTGTTTCAGGTGAACCAAAAAAAGACACCTATTGCTAAAGAGAAAAAGGCTGCATAGCTAAGCATGCAAGGCAGGTACCTGCTGCTGCTAGGTGAAAGCAGATTCATTTAGAGACTATTCCCTCCAGGCACAGAAGTCATATATTTAAAGTCAAATAATCAGGATGTCAATATTTCTAGATCACTTAAAGTACACCGTGATTGAAGTACAATTTACCTCTGAATTATAAACTACATTTTCCTATGTTCAATCAAAATAAACCGCTGTATGCAAAAACCGCCACACTAGCTGCAGCTGTTCCAAAGCAAAGATGCTTTCAAATAATTATCTTTGCTGATTCCACAAGTGACAGTTTGAAACTATACTTTTAGTGAAGGATGAAGTGAGCTTATGTCACTTTAAGTACACAAACTTATAAGCAGAGTTTGGCACGTTTAAAAGATGCCAATATCAGGACTGGTTCTGGGTACAGGCATTGACAAACAGGTCTGGGGTTTCTTTACGTGCACTCCAGTGTTTACTCGTGCAGATGCTGCTCATGTAATTTGTTGCAGGAGACTCGTTCCCCTTTCCCTGGGCACTTCGTTCCACATCTTTGCAAAACAGTAAAGATTTGGGGAAAAAAATGCTCATACAAAGTATCTACTCAAGATGACCTTTCTGCACTATCACAAACCTGGAAAAAAAAAGTATTTAACTAATGAAACAAACTGAACATTCTATGGGATCATTAGAACAGAATTATGAGAACAAATATGCTGTCCCATATTGCTACTGCATATACTTTAAAATAGTAATAATTATCTCATTTTTGGTCATGACAATTTTAGGAAAAATACGTAGTTTGTCTACTGTATTCCTAGTGGTACCTTTTTTTACAATTTATTAAAAGAAGATAACACTTGCTGCTGCAAGTGACATGAAAGCAGGGAGAACTGTTGTTTCCTCTTCACCAAAAAAAGACCACACTAGTGATACTATTTGTGTATCACTAGTAAGCATGTAGATAAATCAGGAAAGAGGATATCATGAATACCCCTACAATGTAGCTCAGTGCCTCTTTCTGTAATTTTTCTTGATTTATTAAAGCAAAACCCCTCAAACTCACACAAAACATTTGAGAATAAGACGGTTAGAGAAAGGAATACATGAAAAAGACTGTCACTACACTTACCAAAAATTCAGCTAAATTTTAAGGCAATGTGTATGTTCTCAATTCACCAGTAGTGACAAATCCTGGAGCTCAGAAGGAAAAAGGGATGGAGGCCATAAGCAGGCATCAAGAGGGCTCTTTAAAAAAAAAAAATCCTCAAGCAGTTGTTTTTACTATAGCTCAACCTGTTTCCTGTCAAATACACAAAAACCCCAAACCTATACCTCTTTATGGTATAATTACCTCAAAATATATCCCTTACCTTTAGAAAGACAATTTGCATCTCAGTCAGATACAAAATCAGATTAGAGCAACAGCTCAAAGATAACCTCACTAAACATGAAGATCAGACTGGAGGCTACAGATCTTCAGTGAAATAATCCAGTCGTACATCATCAAGTCTCATCACTGGACCCAGCAATGAAGACTGTTTACTATGCTGCAGAGCAACATATTCCAATTTGTATTTGCATAAAGTGAGAGTCAGCTTCAATTAAAAAACTGATTACTGAGTTCCTTCAACTTTTTTTTAATACTGTCATTCATTTCTGCAGTGGCATGAATTTTAAGTTCTGTAAGAGGCAGACAGCCATCAGCTGTCATTCACTAACACAGTCAAAAATCAGTCCTTGAATTCATAGCGACATTCTGCCAAAAGACAGCTAATATCTGTAGATAAGGATGACAACTCATAAAACAAGAATCTGTCATCAAAGCTAATTCTCCAGCACTTCTCATAGAGCTGATATTTGTGATTTCAGCAAAGGAAGCAGTGCTTCAAGAACACTGGTCTGAGTGAAGCCAGGAGTTGGTAATAACAACTCGGAACTCAATTATCGCATTGTGAGCTTCCCTGTCTCATCAGTGGAGTGTAGAGCCAGTGGACTTCAGATCCCTGAGCAAGCACAGGCCAGCCCAGCTGGACCACGCAGAAGAGAACCACAGGCAACTTACGAATACAGTCCTAAATCAGCACGGACTAGGCCCAGGTCCCAGTAAAATCTCAGCACTTTTTTTCAAATCCCTTTTTTTTCTTCACTATCCATCAGCTCCTCAGCCTTTTTGATATCCTCCCAAGACACAGATTCCTACTTAAAGTTTCCTTTCACTAATATCTAGTGCCTTGTTCCAGTCATTGAGAGAGCATTTCCCCATGCAGTGCTTGGGACATCCAACTCTGATCCTTAGACTAGCCATCAGAAATGCAGTAATAAAAGGAAGGATTCTCCACCTCAGACAAACTACAAAGCCAGCAAAGTTTTTCTTTTACAAAATAACTTTAACAGAAATATGAAATAGTAACGAGTGTTTGCAAATAAAAGTCTGAAAAGTGAAAGAAAAAAACAGAAGAGGTTTAACAAGGGAAAGGCATAAAGTGGAAAAAAATTATCCAGGAAAGGACTGAAGTGTCAACTAGGGCAGGAAAAGGAAATGGAGAAGGAAAAACTGTAGCAAATAAGGAATCCATACACATAGCATTTCATCTTCTCTTTTCTCTCTACAGAACACTTTGCCTGCTCCTTTTCCAGTTGGTACTATTACTGGCAAACCAAACACATTTTCTTAGGGCCCAACAGACTGTCAACACCATTAGTGACATAGAACACAAGCTGTTCTGTAGTAGAAATACAGTTTCAAGTGCTGAGAATAATAGCAGGTCAGAACAGAGTCCATACAACAGGGCTCTGTTCATTTTTAAAAAATCACAGAGTTTTAAAATGTGGTCTGGAAGACCTTCAGAAAATGAATCCATTGATAGCTATAAAATATCTAGAAACTCCCATTTTGCAGTGTGAAATTGAGGAACTTCTTGAGCCTGAAACTGCAACAATATTCTGGAAAAAATCCCACTAGCTGCTTGCTGTAGTCTTACCCTCTTCCCTGAGCCATGTGCTGTCTGCTCCTGACTAAGACCAGATGCTGGGCTGGATGCCCCTTTGACCAAGCCATGTTTCCATTTTCTGCTAAGGTTTGGGTCTCGAACTGCAAGCTTTTTAGTAATAAAAAAGTGAATTTTGAAATTTCATCAATGAGAATTAGGAACCTATGTGGGACCAGGGTCACAACTACAACTAAAGCTGTAACTTAATTTGCATTAACAGTGTGCTGAAGCTTCACTACATATAAAATACTCTTAAATTACAAAAGCTTGTGTTTTGAAATCTGTTCAAAATACTAAACCCCCCCTCCACACACACACACAAAAAAAAATTGTAGAAACATGGCTTGATCGAACTAAAAGCACAAATTCAGGACTGGGAGGAGATCAATGCAACAGAGCAGCAGATGACAAGACACTGAGATAACCATAGGAAAAACTAGCTGGGAAGAGAGAAGTTGTGTCACTTAACAGGAGGATAAAGAAGATTAAGGTTAGAGTTGGATGAAAAATTTTTGTCAAATCTTGAAGATGTATAGAAGTAGCTTCAAGCAAAGGCAAAGTTAATCAAAGCAGGTAAAAAAGAGGCAGTAAGAAAGTAATGCAAACTTAGCTCTTGCATTCTATATAAATTGGAAAAAGGCAACACAGAGATTGGAGTCACATGTGTTGAATAATTAAAAAAGATCATTGCATCACAGATTATTGCTGCAGCCATCTGGACATACTTTTTTCTATTTGTAAACTGTACTAAAAAATGTGCCAAAATTTGTACATGGATGTAAAGAGAAACCAGAAGGAAGACAGCGATACAGCAATTTCAAATAGCTGGGTTTCTTTAAAAAACATATATTCAACTTAAAACAGTTCTCTATCATTTAGTGTATCACTGTATAAAAGTACTTGGTAGTAGCTGGTATTTAGCTTTCACAGAAACTTAATATAATATATTTTAAATGTGAATCAGCAATCCAAAGGACAAAATTGTACTGTCAAAATAAAACTATTAGTGGGTATTCTGCACATTAATACTAGGCAAACTTCCAAAATAAAGATTATATTAAAGCAGTTACCACCTTAAAGACCTGCTGGATAAGCTCCAAATTGTCATGAAATGACAATTGTGACTGCCTGCTTCAGTCAGATAATAAAGGCAATTTCACCTGTTTGCAGTGGGTTCAGTCCTGAAGTTCTTTGGTACAGTTTTAAAGGGCACTGGGTATTAAATAAACCCTTCTCAGCAAACACAGGGTGGTCACAGCTAAGGCAACCAAAATACAGTGGAGGAGAGAACAGCTTTTATGACAAATCCACTCAGCTCTGTGACCCCATTTGCAAATACATTTCAGACTCCCAGCTCCTCTTAACTCCCATCTAATTACCAGCTTTTGATTTGTTATTTTCCATCAATAACCAATATATTCTGTCTTCATAGCAACAGTTTAAGCAGACTGATATGAAGGACAAGGAGAAGTAAGGCAGCTCAGAGCTCCCATTCCACATCACTGCTACAGAACATTTCTGTTCCCCACCTATTCATTTCTATGTAGCTTTTCTATCAAGGTAAGCATTCAAAACACACACACATCTCACCAAACTTCTGGATTTTTTCACCAGTTCTTGGATAAGCAATAGACTATCCAAAAGGATAGGTGGCCTGAACCATGCAACAGTTCAGCCTGCACTGATTACACAAATCAGTACTGACAATATACAACTAGTATCAGATAATAACAGAACGGTTTTGGTTAAAAGGAACCTTAAAGGTCTAACCCTGGTGTGGTGACACATCTAACCCTGCCCCTAGGCAGAGACATCTCCCATGAGAGCAGATTGTACAAGGCTGCTATTTTTCTTTGTTGCCCTTTAACACTATCACTGCAAAGATGATGATTTCTATAATTTATAAATCAGTAAGGTTTTTCAACACACTTAAAAAGATTTAACACACATATGAAAGCACTCTGTAATGCTTCCTCTAATCCCATGATTAACTCCCATGACTATAAGCAGAGGGGGTTCCACCAACCCAAATTAAACTCTTCTGTATCAGATCTTGCACACATATCTCTGATTCAATTGGAAGTGCAACAGAAAAATCAGACAGCTCTCCTCTCTATCAGTTCTGTCTTCTGAAGATGTTCATCAGAAACATAGGGAACCCTGATAAAGCTATCATAACCCTGGAACAAGAAACCAGAAGGAAAAAAAAATTCTGTTAGATCTTTCTGAAAGTTCATTCACATTTTTAAATACTAAATCCTGAAGTATGGTACAGATATTTTAAAGTTTCTGTGAAATATCAAGTTAATGAATCCTGTCCTAAAACAAACCAGGTAAAATAAAAAGCAATTGAAAGCACAAAGATTTTCAAAGACCATTCTACAGCTAAAATATTCAAACCAACAGAGTTTGCAAAAACAAAAGGCCAAATTCCTTATTACTACAATGCTTATAATCAAGACCCCATGTATTCACATACAGAGGTTTTACACATATGAGGAACATCCCTGCACATGCTTGACCCTTGTCAATACAAACTTGTTTATTTTTTACACGATCCTAAAATATATCACGACACAAAAAAACAGTCTTTCTAAAGAGAATAAATAATAATTTTATTTTTCCTCCAACAAAATGGTTAAAATTTTAAATTCTATTTTTATGTCTATTTAAAAGTAGTAAAACTTGACACAACAGAAATCATATGCTATCTGGTGTAATGCTCTCAATGAAGTTGTCAAACAACAAATAAGGAAATGTCAAGTAGCCTAAAGTTAAATGAGAAATAAATGGCTCTTGACATGCTTGTTTCAATAAAGGAAATCCTCTTATGGGCTGCACTGCTCTGTGTATTTGTGTCTCAAAAATAATAAAATAAATATATTCTATTTTTCCCAGTCTGAATTATCATCCTATTTTATTTAGATTACTTTGATTCCATGGTTTATTTAATTCTTAATGACAATGCTCTTTTTAATGAATCCCATTTAAAAGGAAAAAAAACTAATCTGTAAAGTTATTTCACAAACTAACAATATTGTGAAAATTCAATTTCTTAAGTGACATCTATCCCAATGGTTTCTCAGTGGCTGACAGCTTTCATCAGTCAAAGACTAAATTACATGAAGGGTCACTGATGTCTCCATCATATCCAAAATCACTTTGGTAGCTTTGTAGCCATCATTTTTCATTTATCACTTTGGAATCTTATAAGCATACAGTATGTATGCACAGATTGTATGCACTGAAACATAGCTCTGACTGCTCCTTTTGAGGAATCTACACTTCAGACACCAAATGTGTCAAGGTCACCTTCAGCTACTAAATAGAAACACATAGGATGATCCCATCTTTGCTTAGATTTTTCTACAAGTAAAGGCACAGACTCAGCTTTCTTGCTGGTTAATTTGTTTCCAATTTTTCTAAAATCCCCACAGCTGCTTAAAGGGAAACTTCCTGACCATCTCTTCATTTTATGCCAAGGCTGGATGACATGCAGTCTCCAAGATCCTTAGTGCTGTCCAAGACTAAATACCATAAATATATATGTTATATATACACCCCCAAACCCCATATGGTAGGGCCTGCACCCCTTTTTTTGCTCATCTATGTCCATCCACCCTCACCCTTCCAGTCTGTGTAGATCTCAGTTCCTCTCCTTTTTGAGGTAACCAAAACATGCTGTCATCAGCAGAAGAGTGTATTCATTTAAACACAAATAAAATGCTAACACACTACCTTTCCTTTCCTGTATTTGCTTTTATTTTTTTTTTCTTCATTTAACAATGGTACTAAAAAATGCTCTTATAATATTAAAATCTCACAGTCTCTTCTCTCCTTCTGTAAGCCTTTTGCAGTTATATTCCTTTTCCTTTATTTACTAAGTCTCTGCATTGGTGTCAGTTATATATAGCTACAGAAAGACATGTTGCTAAATCTACTTTCAGGACAACAGTCCAAGATCAATGCTTTAGAAGGAATACCAAGGAAAATGGCCATTAAACAAAAAATAAACAATGAAACAAACATACAAACAATCTTTGGAAATGGTGTCTATTGTTGACACAAGATAAGACACAAGTAAAATAAAACGTTTTACAAATAAAACCTTCCCTTTGCCTGTGGGTGTGGTGTTGAAAAGTCAGAGCAAAAAAGTGTCACTTTATTCAGTGGTGGTGCAAATAGATGCAAGTATCACAGGTATGAGAAGAGTCTACTGAATCTATTGCTGGAATGCAAAATAAAGAGCCCAGAAGAAAAATGCTGGGGATTAAATACCTTTCTGCTGGGTACTCTGTGCAATAATAAAATGTAGGATTTTATCTAGAGAGGGGCAAAAAGAGAAGAGACTGGACACACAAAAAAAACCCCACACCAAAACCACACCAAACAAGGAATCTTGCATATATTATATGCATCTGGCCAAGTAAAAAATTTCTGGCAGCATTAGGAAATGTGTAACTTGAGAAGACAGACATTTAAAATATGAATAATACTCAACTTACCAAAGAGTAATACCAAATTTCCTAGTATGATGTGGTTGCTATGCCCTAAGTCAGCATGCTTCACTCCAGAGAGAGGATGGGTCTCTCTCTGAGGTGCACACTTCAGATAGAGAACGAATTCCCGCCATCCTTTCATGTACGTGGCGAACTCCTTCTCCTGTTACATGCCACTTTCATGGCATGCTGATGGGACAGCTGCAGAATGATCTAGCAGAAATCCTAAATTGCTAATGTCACCATGATGCATTCTGTTTCTTTCACTACAGCCCTACCAATTTCTACACCTAATAATACAACTCTATAAAAACACCTATTTTACAGAAGAAATTCTGGGCAGAGTTCATAGCTATGCTTTTTTTAAAAGACATAAACCTGTATTTATACTGTAATAAACACATCATATAGAAAGATGTTGGAAACAGAAATTGAAACACGTTGCTCTCACTGTGAAAAATCTCTGCAAACCTTCAGTGCTCTGTAAACAACAAATAACTGAGACAGGGGTCATCTCATCAGGTTAACCATGAGCCGTGCTGCCAAGATAGAGAGTCTGCTCCAGCTCTAGGCTGTGCTAGCTAGTACATGGATTAACAGGGATTTCAATTTCCACGACTGTCAATCTTGCATGTTTTCCAGCACTGGATTTCACCACATTTTATAAAGATACAATCTGAATCCGAGTGAAATATAATTCAAAGTGCTTTAGTGGTGTTGCCGAAAGAGCTTCCAGAGAAAACAGGCTATACATATTTTAATGCACACGCTGCATGTATTAAGAGCTCTATCACGTGGAAAAAAAAAAAAAATGCACAAACTTGGATCAACAGAGTCTGCTCAATAGGTCTCAAAACAGTGCCCTTTTCTAGAAATTCTCCTGACACTTTCAATCATCTCGACAAGAGAAAGCATCCCATGATGCCTTAGACAAATGAGACGTATCTGGAATAATTAAAGGTAGCATCTCCATTCCAAGGAGTGCAACCTGAAGGAGGGCAGTTGTGCCAGTGGGGGGGAAGCTGAACTTCACCCCTAACTGGAATTTTAAGCGTAAGAAAAAGCAGAGAGATTAAAATTATAAATCAAAGACCATTTAGTTTCACACCAGGTGTTAAAACCCTGCTTCTAGATGTCATTAATCTCAGAGATTTAACTGGCTTTAATGGGAAAAGTCCCATTCTCTGTAGCAAGAAACAAAGATTCTTCCATTAGGCAAAATGACCTCATCCATCCCTCCCTGATCCTTCTTTACCTCGTATGCAGATTTGAGCCCAGCACAATTCATCATTTCAGTACAAAGCTGTTTGCAGCTCAGTGATCTGCAGTTATGTTACACACCAGGCACAAAGTTTCTGAAAGAGAATGCAGCTCCTTCGACTCTGAAATTGCTACTGCTGCTGTGAAGCAATGCAGGTTCCCTGTAACAAAGAATAACTACTACTAATGAGCTTTTCATTGTTATGTTTCATTTGTTTAAATTGCACAGGTCCTGCACAAAGTGAAACCCTCATCACCACACACAGTGCCACAAGGAAGACATCAGAAGAGTCAGAAGCCCAGGAAGAAGAGCTTTTCTTCATAAATGGATGAGATCTAAGAATTAGGTGGGTGGAGAAACGGCTGACCTAAGCGTCACTTTAAACTGATAATGACTTACGTTATATAATTTTTCTTCTTTCCCTTTTAATTGCTCTTATTCTGCAATTCCCACCCATTTATCTAAAACCACACCCTTGTATCCCCTCTTCCTACAAGACTCTTTCCTCAGGACTGTACATCACTATTTGAAATTTTTGTCTTTGCAAGTCTTGGCCATATTCCTTAGAAATTCTGAGTCTCCATTTCAGCTTCTTTAGATTCATTTTTGCTACTGTTTCAACAAAATTAATTTTTGCCAAGAGTGACTAACCTCTGTGACCTAATGGAAAAACAAAAATTTCCCTTCAGAATTTTTTTGATTTCAAGTCCCCTTGGAAAACTTCCCAGAGGAAGTACACATACTGGCACAGGAGGCTGGAATACCTTTTAATACTTGCATGGATCCATCCATCTCACATCCATAAACCACTGATGGAAAACCAAACATACTGTTGCTTTTATTCCCAGTATCTGCTCCTCTCTAGGTTCCTAAAATTCTGTTAATTCTTCAGAACATTACTTGGTAGTTCCTCAACCTTGTTTACATCTTTTCATTCAACTCCTTAAGATCAATTTACCTATTTTCCTCTAATCTTCTCTGATGACCATCTTATTTTAAGTACTTTTATCTGCTCCAGCCATTTAAACTGCTACCATTACGAAACACTGTCACTTTTAGCCTTTTCCCTTTGATCATGATAATATAAGTCCAACACTCTTCTGCTTCTCCAGCTAATTTGCAAGCACAAAAGTATCTCCAAATTTATCAGTGTTTTCTCATTCTCTTTGTACTCTCTTTTGAATGGCATTGCCATTTCATCTTGCTTATCTCTTCCCTTGAAATCTACTGTCTCTACACCAAAATGGGTGTCACTAGAACTCAGAGATTGAGAAAGACTGTTCTGGTAACTCCTTGCTCCCTGACAGACACTACAGACTGTACAGGGAACAGGGTAAACAGAAAACTGAAATTTCTGGACTAAGAACTGAACTCTCAGAGAAACAGCTTGAACATATTAAAACAAATTTAATTGTAATTTATCAAGTGCCAAAATAAGATTAAAAGCATTTATCTTACAATGAGCAAAAAGGCTCCGAACTCAGTGGGAGACCTCAAATTACATAACAGTTTAGCATTTTTTAAAACAGTGTTAGTAACAGAGTTGTCTTCTGGGACTGCACCCTGCAACCTTGCTGTTTATAAAACAGCATTGAAGAACCACCACAGTGGGTCAGGCTGGCTGTTTAGCCCAATTGAAATGACAAAACCATGTCATACAAAAACATCCAGCCTGACCTACTACTCTGTCTTCAGAACCTACTAACAGCAGATGTTTAGAGCAGGAACATACAAAAATTCTCTTCCACTCTCCCCAAAACACTTCATACTTTCCGTAATTTGCAGCTCAGTAACTTTCTTACCCAGGGGTAGTACCTTTGTTTATCAACTCTTTTTTTTTTTTCCTTCCGTTTTTTTCCACCTCCTTTTCCAAATTTGTTCAGAAGCTCTTTATACCAATGCAGCTCACACAGCATGCTGTGGCAAGGAATTTCAGAACTGAATTACACACTATGCAAAAAACCCAAACCAAACCACTTGTTTTCCTAGATCTAAAACTGTTCCCTGCCTGTTTTAGTTCATCTCTCTTCTAATACAAAATTAGGTGGCACTGAGCATTTATTTCCCATCCACACACCTCACAGCTCCTATAATTCTGTTAACACCTAGCATTAGCATCTGGCCATTCTCTCTTTTCCATTCTGGAAATTCTCAGCTACTTAGTTGTTCTTATATGGATGCTGCTCCATGGATGTCACCTGCATCCTGCTGCTCTTCACCTTGGTTGCCCTTCTCTGAAACTTTTCCTGTTCTACTCCTCTTGTTCTGAGATTAGGAGACCAGGACAGCACACCACCTTGAAGATACAAACACTTGACAGATTTAAAAAGTGGTCTAATATTTTGATTTCTCTTCTTTCAGAGCAATTCCTGATATAAAGTTGCTTCCTGATTGCTACTAAAGTATAGAGCTGATTTTTTCAATTAATTCCTGCTTATAGTTCCACAACCTCAAGCTGACTCAAAATACTTTAACATTACTGATCCTGAATTTCTTCCATCATTTTAACGGCCACTTGGTTTTACACAGTTCTTTTGCATTTGTTTCAGCCTGCTCCCTTTTTGTTTACCTTCTTTTGCCATGAAAAACTTAGTTTCAGAAATGAACCTTGTCACCACACTTTTGTACCAAGTCACTTATGAATATGAAAATACCCCTGGGCACTCACAGAGATATCTATGGAAATTCACTGGTGATTTCCAACACTTTTCTCCTGAAGCATTTTCCTTACCATTTGAACAATTATTTACACAGTTGGCAGCCCTCCTTAACTTGTGCCTGTTTCATTCCTTTAAAAAATTTTCAAGAGAATTTTGAATACGAAATATATTTTCATAATTTTAGTAGAACAATGATGTCTTTCACCTGCATATCAGTTGTGTCCTTCAAAGACCACAGGCCATTTTTGTGATCTGACTTCAAATGACAAAAATTCCAGCAAGATAAGACCTCTGGGAGTCTTCTGGTCGGACAGTCTGGCTAGCCATTAAAAGCCACTGAAGATCAGGCCAGCCACAGCACTGTCCAGCTAAGACTTGAAAGGTCCACTGGGAGAGGTGCCACCCCTACCACAAACTCAAGTTTCATTCAGTGCCGCACTACACTCCTACAGATAAAGATTTACCTACAATGTTCCATCAGGACATGTCAATTTGCAATCTGTGTAGATTAACCTCCTGCTATCGTTTTGCCACAACTAGGAACATTGGCTCCATCATCTTTGTAAACATCCTTCAAGTAGCTAAAAGCTAATATTAACCAGTTCACTAGGTCTTAAACATCCTCTTAACCAGACTTTTTTCATAGATATCAATCTTTCTCAGTATCTCCACTATAATACTCAATGTTCTTTCTAAAACAGAGATACTAACCTAATTTTTAATTAATCCACTCAGTTTAAAAAAGAGGCTCACTAGTTTTTAGACTCCCTGAGTCCACATGAATGCTTCCCGAAATATGGTATGAAATTAGACATCTTCAAGTACTCAAATGGTGAGACATTTAAAAGCAAGGGGCTGCATGCCGCTATCAGTAGCTGGTCTATTTCACTCTACCATTCCTAAAACAACTGGGTAAACTACATCTGGATCTGTTCAACTGACAACATGAAATTTGTTCCAGAAAGGCAACCTCCTAAAACTTCCATAAGAAGGCTTCCAAAACAGGAACCATCCCACACTTTTCAGTGGTGAGCACATACACACAAGAATTACTCAGTTTTGTTCCACAGCTTTATCTTGGATCATCCCTGTCATAGTGTCATTATATACAGTCCACACAGAGTCTCCAGCTGGCCTCCTGCTCTTGGTGTGGTTAAAAAAGCATTTATTAACTTTCCTGATAGGGAACGTTTTGGTCTTATTTCCTTCTCTGAACACAGACACAGCTTTTTTTAAGATGTCCTATTGCTTTTAATAGTCTCCTCTACCTTGTCATTTAGCTATACAGGCTTCCTTTTCCTAAGACATTTTTAGACTGATGGTAAGCATTTGTGTGGAGCCTCCAAAACAGCATCCTGAAATAGTCACCTACAAACATGTTACTCTTACAGTTACCCTTCCAGTGTCACTTCAAACAAACATCCCCATTTTTACATAATTTCCCTTTTTGAAGTTGAGCATAATTTAAGAGAGGTAAGAAGAGAGGAGAATTGCAGGTTCTTCTTCTTTCATTCCTCCCATTTCCACTAATTGAATTTCCTTAGCTTAGGGAAAAGAGAAAGGCAGAACAACTGTAACGGTCTACATAGTTACAGGTCTTTTTTCCAGAAATCATCTTACAATCTCTCCATGACATCATCATATAGTGACTGAACAAAATACAGTCTCTTACCCACCTTTTAGTCACCATCCCTCTGTAATAAAGTACTGCCTCTGTTCAGTGTTTCTGCAGAGCCGAAGTGAGGTTCTGGGTCTGCCTTGGAGGTTCCTATGAGTTAAGGAAACACAGAAGAGAGATAATAGGTATTGAGGAAACAGCTGATCAGCAATTCTCATTTATTGCAGACATAAAACATGTCTCTCAAGTCAATAAATTAGAAATGTAAGGCACTTTAACTACACAGTGTGAACAAGGACCAAATGGAAAGTGAAATTAAAAAAAAAACAACACCATTCTTTAAAATACCAGGTAGCTTGGGATGAGAATCAGGAGAGGAATTCTTGTCGCAGAATTATCAAAAACCATGGGACATGAATTTGAGAAAAATCCTTACTATAAAATTTTGTCTTCATGCCTTAACACCACTAAAATTAAACATGCCTAATATATGGACTTAAATCTGTCTCTGAGCAAAATCTATGAAAAAATTCAGAGGGCTAAAACTTCAGTATTCTTTCACCTTCCCATAAAACACAAAGTTCAAGAGAAGAATGTATTTACTCTCCAATATCTCAAAACAATACAAAAGGCATTTTTTAGAAAGAGATGCCCATTAAGCACATTTCAAGACATTAACCCATCTTGTAGGAATGACAAATACAACAAAATATTAAAAAAATTATCTTTGTGTTCCATTTATTGAAACAAAAAGTACTGCTAATTGATCAAGTGCTATCTCTACTTGAAACAGCAAGACAGGAATCACACAGCAGTTTCCTGCTCTCAACACCTCCAGAAAAAAAGTACTTCACAAGAAAAAACAGTAGTACTCTGTCCAATTTAAGCATTCGTTTCCTAGATTGGGAACGTCTACAGAACAGAACAAATACATCAGCAATCAACAGTTCACCCTTGAACCTAAACAGAGACATGAGGCAAAAAAGGAGTCATTGTTCCACTCTGTTTATTCACTTATATGAAATGACTGTTCTCGATGACTGGAAGTGGTTGTAATTTTTTTCCAGTGCTTTCCTGACCTATGAAAGTCTCAGGAAATCTGCCAAATGCATAAGCATAGAAATGTTTGGAAACATCATATGAACAAGAACAACTCTCCAGGTTGGCCAAAAAAGATTCAGATTTATGTTTACCACATCAAAAATTCTTAAGAATCCCATTCTCCCAATCATCAAGCACTTCATATAATAATTTACATATATTCTCCTAAATTAAGAATTTATATCATATGTGCACATATACACACCCCTCCATGAAATTCAGTGATGTCAAACTCTGCTGCAGAAGTTGCCAAAGGAGTTTTAGATGGTCTTCTCCAAGGCATAGGGATCAATCAAAGCAAAAGGATAGAAAGTCACTTTCAATTTCATAGTCTAAGGTGGTAGGACAAGCTTATATTTTTGACAAGACATTCCATCACCTTTTCTTTGCCTCCCACTTTTCAGAAAGGCAAGGACAAATTTAAAACTTGGAAGAGGACCAAATTCTACTTTTTATACTACTATGTACCAGGGAACACTCCTCAGCACTCAAACTCCAACTCCTCAGCACCCAAACTACCCATCACCAGAGCATGTTGATGACAAACAACTCTGAGACGTTCAGTCTGTCAAGTAATTAATTATAACTGTTATCATGCAGTAAGTTCTACAGACAACTACAAGCAACCCATCTCCAAGATGCAGTGTGCAAGTGATTTATGTATGCACTCACTACACCAGAATGAGCAGCTGAATTATTAGACTTTGAAACATTACAAAGAAGCCTGTATATCTCAATTTTCCTAAACAAGCCTAACAGTGCTTTCTATAGCAGTGCCTTCTACAAGCACTTGAACCTGCCCACCATCCCCCCCCCACTCACTTCACAATTCTTATTTCTACATAAACATATCAGATTGTATACAATCAAAATAAAAGCTTAAGCAAGTTTACTTTTATTCTAATCTTAAAAATTACCTAAACAAGACTGGAAAGTAGAGTATGAATCCATCTTACTGATTTAGGGAAAACATGCTCACACACAAAAACTAACACATGTAAGTTAGATTTCTACAGATTCACATATTGCTTCCCTTACATTTTTTCATATGGCAACTCTGCTGCTCCTATGACTTTGGTGGCACCTTCATTAAGCACAATACAGTACATACTGCGGGTAGGATAACACCAGAAACTACCCTGAGTATTCAATAATTTAAGTTAAAATTAGGCTAACTTAGTCTACACAGCCCACACCAAACCAGTCGTACAGAAACTATAAATAAAGCAACCAAAATTAGAAGTCTAACTGCAAAAAAACCCACATCAATTACTTTACTGGAAGGTATGCAATCATGTTTTAGTTTACTTTTGCTTTGGTTTAGCATCAGTTGCTAAAGCAAAAAGGCTAGAGTGGCTTAGCTTCATGCCTCAGTCCCCCACTCTTTCCTTTCAAAATGACTTCTGGAATGGATGATCAGTTTCACTGTAACACAAAAACTTCTATGAAAATGGTCAGGAAAAACAAAAAATTCCATTTCCAAACAGCTGTTTGTACCTATTTTCAGTGACAAAGACCAGTACACAAGAGCCATGGTACATTTTATTTTCCAGAAGCCCACTAATTTAAAAGAATGAGGCAGTGAGGGGACATCAACAAATGGATAAAAACAGAACATAGGTGCATACTAGTGGAGGGTTTGAAGAAATCATCACAAGATTAAAAGTCAAACACATGAGAGTGTTGATTCCTGCTGCTGACAGGACACAGTGCTAAAGTCAGTGGTATGACCAAGCAGTGTGATTGAGTCTGGCGGGGGCACCATGGAGAGCACACATGCAGTTACTACCTTTGCTGCTTTACATGGGTGCAGGCACTGTGCTCACATCTGTCTACTGTGCTTGAAAAGGTATTTGGCTACACACTGAACTGAGCAGAGAAACAACCACAGCATGTCTAGACACCATGGCTCATCTGCACGCCAAGGCTTCCCACTTCTGCTGTGGCTGCATGGCACTGCTCAGACAGCATGCCGCAGCAGAACCCCACCTCACCCTCACTCAGCTGGGACTCTGCCCAGGCACTCGGGATCTTCACACAACTCTTAATGACAACCCCTGCTCACCTCGCAAGACAAAAAAAGGACACTGAGTGGGATAAAAACATGCCAGCTCCACACCATTTCACCAGCCAGCCTTGGCTTTTTACTCCACAAAGCTGACAACCTGAGTTAAGGAAGCTGCTTCAAGTGACTGTGGATGATGTCAGTGGAGCTAAAGTTGAAGTGTTAGGGGCACCAGGTAGATGGGGCTTTTCTGCACTTCAGTGTTCTCACCATCTATCTCACCATCTCCAGTTTACCACAGGAGAACTGAACAAATACAAGCAAACTTCATGTACTGCTTAAAATACTACCAAACACATTCTCTGCTTCCGTTGGTATCTGGCAAGAGCAAAAATCTTGTCAAAACTGAAAATGTATCGAAACCGAGAAAGGGAGAGGAAAACAAGAGTAATACTAAAAAAAAATGTTTTCCTCCTCCTTCTCCAAAAGATGCCTGCATTATGCAAATATATCCTACTTTCAGGAATCAATCAAGGATGAATGGTTACAACTGCAATCGGTTACCTTGTGTTCCTTCTACAAATACTAACATTTCTCCTTATGATATATGCTAGCAAACACTACTACTTATCTTTCTCTCTTCATGCTGAAGAGGTCCTTGCACAAGGAAAAAGATCTCATTAAATCCAGCTTATTTGCTTGACTAAAGAACGCACATGGAAAGATGGTAATTATTGAGCAGAATCTAGGCATAAGAAACATGAAAGAAATACAAATAACCTTCTTATAAACCTGCATTTTGTTTATGTGCTTAAAAAATCACAATACTGGGTGGAATAAAACCAAAATAAAATAAACGTAGGGATTTTTAAGGAGAAAAAGCAGAACAAATGAAACATTAATAAAATCCTTGAACATGTCCCAGCCACCACTGCCTGAGACCATAGAATCAGTCCATACAAATGCATCCCAAATAGACAGACAGACACCTGCAGACATACACTGCAGAGCAGAAGTACAGAGTGCTACGCCCACTCCTGCTTCACGTGCAGGGCTGGGAAACTTCCAGGTCTTGACACACGTGTCTCCTGGTTCAACTCAGAAATTACATCCAATCAAAACAGGACTCTCTTAAGTTCCAGCTCCATTCTCGCCTTGCTGAGCCCAGGCTCCCAGGCATGAACAACTGTGGACATGTGCACACACACACGGGTGCATACAAATCACATAAGCAGTAGATCTGACTCATCCTGAGTTTGTCAGGCTGACTCCGAAGGCATGGCAAAGTCAAAATAATCAGAACAGACTCCTTTAGGCCAAAATAGAAGAAATGCAGAGACTCGAGTGCCAGACCAGGAATGTATTGTTAGCAGGAAAGCATAGACCAGAGTATGTGAAGTCACCAGTCAGCCAGAGTTCTCTGGATGAAAATTACAAAACAGAATGACATAACATTTATCTAGTTTTGCAGGGATTTGACTAATACTAACTCACTTAAAGCGACTGAACTTGCCCTGCTACTTGCTTTAATTCCTTTGAGGTCAAAGTGACAGGACATGTAATGTTCATTTAGCCTTTTAACTAACCACCACAGATTTACAGTCCAAGAGCAGCAGCATTTAGTTCTTCCAAAAACCCTACCATGATCCCAAAATAATAATTTTTAAAGTATAATACATTATTAAGACTGCTGACAGAACAAACAGTATTACCTTGCTTAAAACGGTAGAGATTGAGAAAAACAGTAATAAAAGAGAAATTACTGTGGTCTTGCTCCCACTGAAGTCATGTTTTTCATGGAGACTTCAAAGAGCAAGGAACACATGGCCTTTATCCAACTTCCTGCAAATTACACAACTGGGTAATTCTATTTAAAATAAAACAGTTCTGATACAACTCTGATCTCTTTGGGTTTGACAGCAAAACTTCTGAAAATCATTATTCTTTAGTGTCACACCATTTATCCTTGAGCTTCTTTGGTGTCTATAGGAGACATTTCAAGTGCTCTGCTGCCACAGGTATTTGCTGCCTACATATCTACGAACTTTTATATGGTTTTCTGAAGCTAAATTTTCCTGGTTTGATGATCCAGGCAGACTTTTCCAGTTCCAGAATATGGAGAAGAATAGCACCTTTTAGTACCTTTCAGCCAAATGGTGTAAGTACTGAGGACACAAAAGGCCAAGAGTGTCAGGACTAGAGAAATCAACTTCATAATGCAAGTCAAAGAAAACAGCTACTGAACACTGTAGCAGACGTACACAAGATTTGTTTCTGTGTGTATCTCTACAAGACTTAGGTAAAAATAAATATTTCTAGCATTTTTGGGTATCCTTAAGATGAAACTCAATATGTGTGTTATGTTTGGTTTGGGGTTTTTTCCTTCATTTTGGTTTGGCTTTGGTGTGTGTGTGTGCATATACATTTTAATATTGCAGAAGGATATAATACAATGGTCTTCTGAAGAAATCTCCTTTCTTCCCCAATATGCAATGCCGTACTGCTTCACCTCTTCTACCATTTTCACCTGTAAGACGAATAGTCTCAATGTCACTCCGCCCACCCCGACAGGAGCACAACTATTCTTGGGATGACATGTCACTCCTTTTCTGGAATTCTTCCAAGCAATTTCATGTCTTAACTGATTCTCTGATTTAAGTGACATGCTGGTAGCTGATGCTAGCATGTAAATCTTAAATTTTATTGATTATCATGTTTTCCAAAATCTATGAAAATTTAGGAAAAATAAGCAAAACTGAATACTCTGTAATTTAGTCTGCATGAAACAGTTGATTCCTTTCTTTCATTAACCAGTACATGGCTCCTTTATTTTCCAAAGGTGGCAAGTAAGCTAAGAAAGGTAAATCCAAAACTATGGGTATCATGGAAGATCAGCAAATGCATATTTAAATATGTAGCCATAGAAATATTGTTTTCTCTGAAATTTGGCAAAAGCCAGTGAACGTTTTCATTTCAGTTTTAAAAAATTCAAATGAAGCTTAGATGACAGACACCTCCTAGACAAAAAAAAAGTCCACAAGCCCCAGGGAAGTCCTAGATTTTATTGACTATTCTGAAATACATTTGCTGTACTGCAGGATACCAGCTGATACATTTTCTGTAGCATAATTAATTCAGAGACATCTGCTTGCTAGCAGACCAAGGATGAAGCTTGGGGTTATGAGACCTGGATTATAGTTCTCATTCAGGAACTGATTTGTGGTGTATCTTTGAGAACATTGATCTAACCCCATTTCACCATTATAAAATGTGAAGATGTCTTTTATATAACCTATGTTCTTTAAATAAAATGCAAGTTTTTATATATCTCAGTGAACTGCATTGGAAACACTGCAGTTCCAATTAAGACTGAACTCCTGAGAATAGTGACAATTACAGGAAACCTTTATGGTTGTGTTCTCTCAGTCAGAGAGCCCAGCTGCCTTCTGGAGAAACAGGACTGAACAGATTCATGTAGGTACTGGAAATGCCAAATAATAACAAAAAGGCTAATCCTGAATATTGCAGCTGTTGATGATGTTCGCTGCCTAACAATGCAGAAAGCATTATACTCACTACTGCTTACAGCCTGCACTGCTACAGAGAAAGAAAGGAGAGAAAAAAAAAAGCAGTGGAATGTAGTCTGGGAGAATCCAAGATGATAGTCTGAAGAGGAAAATCCAACTCAGTGCATATAGCCTGAAGTTAGTGGAAAAGTGTCTGCTAATATGCAGCAGGCTCCCATAATTGTGCAGCTGAAGTAATAATACCCCAACAAAATGCAATTACAGTGTACAGTGTTTAAAAACTTTGCCAGTTTTTACATGTTGGTTTATTCCAAAAGCTGGCTTATCCACTTTGTTAGTCTAAGTGTTCCAATATGATTTAAAGGAATCATATCCATTCCATTTTAAATACAGGAGATCATATTAAATCCTAGGTAAGTCTACAAATTTTATTTGTTATGTATCAGGGAAAAAAAATGACTTGCAATCTCCTTTTCCAAATAGGGGGAGACTTCTTAAACCTTGGGGGGGGAGGGGAGTGTGTGTGTGTGTACCTTGGTTGGTACAGCTCATCAACGAAGTTTATACTGTTTAGGTTCTCAGCCCATGTATTGTATTGAAATCATTTATGATATGCGAGAGAGAAGTAACAATAGTTTCTTTGTCTACGGTGCTTTCATATTCTGTGTCTTTTTTTTTTCCTGTTCTTGTTCTTCTTCAGTGATGGATGCTTTCCCTTCTTCCATCTCAGCATGCATGAAAGAAAGACAAAACTTAACATATCCATCACTGAGCCAGAACACACAGCACAGTCCATCTGGTACCATAAATCCCAAGGTGATAGATGCTCCCTGCTTCCCCCAGCAAGATTCTTAGCTCTTCTACTCTCTCTCTTCAGCATGAAGTTGAATGCTGTGGGTTCATTTATTTAGGTGACTGCAGAGATTGCAAGAATATGGTCATTGTGATGTGGACATATTCCAAGCCTTGTCTGAAATATTCTTACCTAGGGCCAAATGTTTTCCCCATCAGCAACGGAAGCATGCAGTGCCTTGGCATTCTTCTAGCAGCCTATCCCTCCCTTTGCCACCCAACAAGCACGAAAACTCCCATCTCCCTGGCTGCTCACTCTGCTGAAGCAATCACAAATGCCTCAGGCTAAGCAAATAGAGAGAGGTAAACACTTCAATCCTGGGCACCATCCCAGGGAGGACACACACAATAATTTCCAAGCTCCTCAACAGATTTTTTTCTTGTGTTTGGTACTAACAAGATTAAGGAAAAAGAGTTTTAATATACAAGCAGTATCCCTGTCAAGACTTTGATTACAATGCCTAGTGCATCATAAGCTATTGTTGAAAACAAATGCCTTCTATCCTCTGCTGTGCACTAGGCTTAAAAAAGTAGGCAACAGATGCCAGAACTGCCCTGCACTGTGCCCACAGTGAACTTCCTTTCACAACTGTCTCTCCTCCTGTATCTTCAATCCACAGAATATATACTTATTTTCAATCAACTTCTTCCATCCACACTAAGTAAAGCATGACATACAGGATTCCGCATTCACCTCAGGCAGCTGGGAAAGAATACTTGTGTATTTGGTTTTGGATCTGATTTTGGTTCCTGTATTTCAAGTTTGTTTGAGATTCCATTTTCACAGAAAAATATAAATGAAATGAAAGAGAGCAGGAGCTTTTGGTAATTGGTGCCCGGGTTGACCTGGAGGTTTGGAACTCAAGCTTTGGGAGAACTTATGCAGGAAGCATCCAGAGGCACAGGAATATTGACCTGAGGCACATTTATTAAAATGCAGTGTTAACTTCAGTATTACGTATTGGCTCTCATTATCTTTGACAATTCACCAAGCAACACTTATAATTCCAGTGTTAAAATACAGCTTAAAATATGAATCAGTAATACATACACAACTAACTGCAGTAAACTCACCAATTAACAGTAAACTCCTCTTAGCAATACCATTAGAAATGTACAAGAACTTCAATTGTGAAAAAAAGATTTTGCTTACTAGGCCAGAATAGTAGGATGCACGTCCTGTTTAAATTTATCTGCAAATATTTGTATGATTCTGTTTTTTCTGATGTCTTGTAATTATATATGAAAAAAGAGGTACTTGAATTAGAACATCTGCATCAGAGCAAGCCACTACAATTTTCCTAGAACAACTGAAGGAAATAAATAGTACAAACAAGCAGAAGAAACATCAAAGACACACCAAAACTTCATATGGAAATTCTGATTTTAAGACTGGTACTCCCTTCAGAAATACAAACAATACTGCTGGAAAAGCTGCCATATTCCAAAGTTCTCATCATCTTTCAAAGGTAAGATAACTTGAAACAATGCAACAAAGCAAAGAGAAGCTGCACCGCAGATAAATTTGTGAGATAATCCTACTTTGACTAAGAAAAGCTTCAAACTCTACCACAGACTATATATAGCTGATACCTGTGCTGCAATTGTCAGGGCTTTTACCCACCACACAACTTATTCTCTCACTTTCTACCCCAAGGTCTGAATTTCTTCAAAATAAATTAATTTGGCTCTCACATTACTTTATGCTGGAGGCAGTATTTGATACACAGAGATCACAAATGAAAATTAGACCACACAGAAGGATATACTAAATTTTGCCATATAAACACAATGTTAAAATGGGATTAACATTAAAATGGGTATAACATTAAATTAATAGGATTTAAAGAAATACATAACATTTTGGGAAAAAATTGTATTCTTTTACCATCATCACAGATGAGACAAAACTGAACATAAATGTGGGAGACATTCTACCATCATGACACCACACAGTCAGAGCTGGCCCAGAAGTGCACATCATTTTACACATCCAGGAGGCCCCTCTGGTTCTCTCCCTCAGAAACTGAGCAATAGTGAAGGCTCCAGTTAAACAGAATTCCAACTTAAACTTCTTCTTCCTTATAGCCACAGGAAGGAGGACTTCATGCAAAGGGAACATTTACTTTCAAATATGCAACCTTGACTTACTGAAAACATGTGCATCCTAGCAGGGCACTCAGCAGATACACTGGTACAAGCTTATTTGCTCTGGTCTGTGTTAATCAACTAAAAATTATGCACCTGTTTGAACTGATCCGAGGACTACATTTTTGTGTTAACAGAATAGTCTTTTCTTCACCAAAATAATCTATTAAAAAAAGAAAAGAAGCAATAGCCCCCATCCTTCACTTCTGTTAATTTCTTATACCCCCTCTCCTTTCCTGGTGGTGGAAAAAAAACTAAAACCAGTTTATTCTTATCCTCCAGTGCCAGTGAAAATAAAGCTAAAAGATGCCTTTTGCTTTAGTTTGTGTCCACACACTTCTATGCAAAGAGTTATCGTCAGATATTTCCTCTAGTAAGATTCAAGTCATAGTCTAAACTGTGTTACATCTAGAGAACTTGGTCTTTGAGAGATCAAATACACCTCCCCAGTGTCCCTTGCCCAAAATTAGGCTCCAAATTCAGGAAAACATTCCTATTTATACAATTCTAACCTATGTTACAGTCCCTCCTCATTCCCTGAAAAATACTATTAAGGTCATGGTTCAGATGCAGCATTTGAAGAAAATTTTCTCAACCCAGAAATAGATCTTTTGCACTGCTTTGTGTGCTGCTGCTGCTGGGAAATACTGGGGAAAAAATGGGAAAGGTTCTTTTATTTCCTTGTTTGAAGATGCTGATCCCCAGAACACTTATGGGCCTTGTACTTCACAGCTAAAGTCTCAAAGTTTGTACAGCAAACAGACAATCAGTCCAAGTGGTTTGGGATGCAGTGCAGGGCAGTTCTCGAGGCAGATACCAAACATCAGGGAAAACAAAAGATGAGCACTCTGTTTTTACTTTATTTTGTACATCTTGTTATGGCAGGCTGGTTATATGTAGCTTATAGGCACAAAACACAAAGCAGAACCTGCCCTCCTGTAGCTCAGTAATTCCTTGTCCTCCAAACCACTGAAGGGCAGCTCAGCTCAGAAAAATACAAATAAGGAAAGATTCTAATAAACATTTCTTGATACACTGGTTTTAGGTATACAGGCTGCCTTCCTTTTTACAAAGTATAGGGATCATCTACTTTTTTATCAGGTAGTCAAGAAAACAGCTCATTTTCATATAGAGCATTAGTGGGAAAGTTCTGCACAGTCAGTAAACACAAAAGCAGAGCCCACTTGAGAGGCAGGAATCAGGGCAGAGAAAAGGGGAAATCACGATTCAGTAACTGAAGGAAATCAAAATTGATACTGAAATGGAAAGGATATGACAAGTCATCAAGTGGGAGGTTAATAAACTCCGCAGCAAGAATCTTGTTCTTGTTTAGACATTCTTACATGCTTAAAACTGCTACAGGAGGCAGTGCAATTTGCCGTTTCCTGACAACATCCCAATTCATGCCCCATTTCTGCAGGTCTTGAAACATCTGTAAGTCAGAAAAGTCACTGCAGACAATAGTTATGGATGGGTTGGCTATGGGCAGTATGGTTTCCTTTTTTTTTTTTTTTTTTTTTTAGATATAGCAGAATTTACTTCAATTTTAACAGAGGATGTATCACTGGGATTTAAGACATCTGTTGTTTTTTCAGTTGCTGAGCTTGGCTTGCAGTTTGCAAATTAAAATCAGTTTTCTAAATAAAAGCTAAAATTGATAACAGGAAGTTCAAGAAGAAAGTTGCAGTTATCACAATATCTTCCCTACATCCTATTCAGTGACACCTTTAGAAATGCCAAAGTCTTTTGACAGCAGTATGGCAAAAATAGCAAAGCTCATTTTTTGCATCCCATTGTATCCTATCAGTACAATGGGATGCAAAGTCAATAAAAGCTCCTCAAGATCACCTCAGTTCTGACTCCCCAAACTGCATAGAGGAAATCTTGTGGGGAAACCTGTATAAAACCCCAAGTTAGTTGTCCACCTAGTCCTGCTAACTATGTGTTATATACTGCAAAGGAATACAATCTCTTCAGGTATTTCCCCCATTCTGCATTAGCTTGTTTTCTGTCAAGCATATTGCTCTTTTACTTGCCTCTGTTTAACAGAGTCAAAGGAAGAAAAAGACAGAAAAAGAAAAATAACATAAGTTTACCATTCCTTTTTTAGTATCTACTCTAAAATAATTGCCTCAGAAGAATTATTTCATTTGCAACAGCATAACCAAGGGGAGCAGCTTTTACTTTCTTTCAATTTGTTTTTACAGGCATACTATTTGTGATGTGTGATCCACCTCCTTAGGGAAAAAAAAAATTGGCTAAGGATGCCAGAGATGTCCCCTTGATGGCAAAGGAACAATAAGAGTTGGAGAGCAGCAACTGTGGTAAAAATTTCATTCAGATTGAAAGTATTCCCAGTGGTCTCCACAAAACACCAAATAGACAGGACTGGAAGTGATTAAATTCCAATTTCAGCCTTCAAATACCTATAAATATTCCCAAAGGACTAACAAGGCATAGTCTATCTTATAAGAAATATTGACAGTGCAGGATAAAGCTCACCCTTAACATACTGGAGAACTAGTGAAGGAACTGAATTTTTTATGGATCCAACATTTCCAATAATTTCATCCTACAGCAGAAGAACATTCATCTGCTCTGCCTTTCTTCCTGGACAATCCTATTTTTAAATCAACTGTATGACAAAATAGTTCTACTTATATATTACAAAATGCAATAAGATCTTCTGAAACAAATTAGACTTGAGCCATGAAGAAGGGAGAACTATCACATAAGAACGCTTCTGGATGGATTTGACAGCTTACTCAGTTCAGACAAGTTACATCATTTAAACTGCTTCTCTATCCCTCAAAAAGGGTTTCAGACTTATACAAAACAGTTACATGACGATATAGATAAACCCTTATTTGCAAGAGTTTTAACTGCTCCTCAAAAAAATTGACCAAGATGCAAAATTCTTTAGATTTACTAAATACTGGTTGTCCTTCTGCTTTCACAGAACCAATACTTCTGCTCAAAGACACACTGCAGCATTGATTCTGTTTTGATATTAATGGTAGGAACTGTCTACTAGAACTTGAGATATATGGTAAAAGTAGCAAATGGCCCACACTTCGAAGTTTTTCAGAGTTTTATTGCCCTCTTTTAAGAATCTAATTTTACAATGTAATTCTTCATTATTTATCTTGGATTATCCCATTAGACTCTTGTTTCAAAGAGCAACAAAAACAAAGGAAAATTGTCTCATGGACTTCTCAAACACTTTTCTGAATAGCAAGGTTGGTCAAATTAGACTTCAAACAGCACTGCTGAAACTCTTCTGAAATTCTTTTTAAATACATCACCTGCCATATTTTGAAAGAGTTTTATCCAGCACACACTCTAATCAAAACCTAATTAAAATGTGAGTAGCTCATCCGGCAGATGACAAGCTTTGAGTTTCCTCATGGTTTTTCATTAAAAGAAACCCCATAACTTAGTCCTGCAAAACAGCTCTAAGAACTTCTACGTCATGGATTATTCAATTGAACCAAAAGAAGAAACATGTTTAAAATGCAACATAAATCTGAAACTTTATAAAAATCATCCCTTAATCCCACCCAGCATTTATTTTAACTAGGCAATTTATTTCTACTAAACTCTCACTGAAGTCCTAAGAAAACCTGGTCACATCCAGCTACAAAAGGAAGCAATATTTACAATTATTTCTAGGGATTTCATCCCTTTTTGTTGCACTGCTCTTCCCTTTCCCAGAACATCAATTTTAACATTAAGGAGTAGGTAAGCAAAAGAATGCACAAGAAAAACCATCACAAACAATCTTAAACACAAGAGACAGCAATTAATTGCACTTTATTTTGCGTGCTTGAATAGGTAATTTGCACTTAACAGAAGAAGAAATTTGTAGGTACTATTTTCAATCTCATCACCCATCACCCTTAAAATTCACATATTCTAACACACATATACACATATGTACATATATAAAATACAGAACAATAATAGAATCACTTATCATCGTCATCCAAACCATTACAAATCTTCAAATATTTTATCATAAAACAGTGGAGAAAAATCAACTCCTAGAAAATTGAGTTAACTTTCATCTCTAGTCATGGGCATCACATATAATTAGCTGAGAACCCACACCAAGAAACATTTTTCATTTATAAATAAAATGCTGCAGTACACATATTTTAAAAAAAGGCAACATCAGAAGTCCCAAGACAATATTTTTGAGAACCCCAGTTTTCTAATATCCAGGCAAGCACACACTGCAGTGTATTTTTGGCTTCTAACATAGAAAGTATCTCCAGAGACAGTACTTCATCCTTGTCTAGGATGCTACCAGGATAACGAAATTCACAATCTGAGAAGCATTCAGAGTCAAGGAACAAAGTCACTCCACAATTGTCTTCTGTTCCTGTACCAGGCAAATTAAAGTCCCCTCCTTGCGAAGAACTCACCACCACAGATCCTACAATTAAAACTGCCAAACAAATAACGTGCACACCTTTGGAGAAAAGTGGAAAAATATCAAAGTCTCAGCCATGATTCAGACAATCTGGAAACTGAAGATAAGAATGGAGGGACAACAGAAACAACAATAACCAACAAAACGGGAGTGTTCAAGGTGTTAACCAGAACAGAGAACAGTTTCTTTTAATTGCAAGAAGCAAATGCTGCAAAAAGAGGCCACAGGAAGGACCACAATCTCTGTGCCAAGCACAAAAAAAAAAAAAAAAAAAAAATCCCTTCTTCCAAAACAATCCCAAAATTAAGCCTGTAAGAATTATAAATGATTAACCACATCACCATCAGGATGTTTAATGTACTTCACTTGCAAAGTACCAGTCACAAATCACAATTGACGGAGATCTAATTACAAAAACAATGGTGCCACCACAGCCATGCAAAAACAAGGGTTTGGTCTGTTATTTTCCCAGCTAGTAGTCCTCAGACTGTAAATGCCATGCAAAAATGCCATCCTGGACACAAGGAATAATGACCAGCAATGACTCCTTTGCACTCTCTTTTACTGAAGGCCTGAGCACTAGTTGCAAATCCCTCAGCTTCTAGATACATGATGATGGGACAGAATTTTCACCTCTGATTTGCCTGAAATGCTTTACTTACACTCAGTGCCTATTTAGAATAGACCTTGTTGGACTTTATGAATCTTTGTTTTAAATCAGCTGCAGCTCTTAGCATATTATACAGAAGCTGCTCTTTTCCCAACATGAACACAAGCTCTTCAAGATGGATTTTGAAAAAGTTAAACTCTCCAGCAAAATGGCTGTAAATAGCAACTGCTTAAAGGTTTAAAACTTCTTCTAAGCACTGGTCGAAGCCTTCAATAGTCCAGCACTTCACCAGATGAAGCAAGACCAGCAGAAGGGCACTTGAAGCAAAACACAACTTCACAACTTGCCTCCTTTTAAAAAAGTAAAACTGAAAAAAAAGGCCGGGGGGGTGCGGGGGTGGGGAATAAAATATTTATGAAAAATTACTGGAAGCTTGTCTGCTCCTAATTATACGAAAGAACAATTTTTGATAGTTGCATATCTAGAAATACTCAGAGTGCTTGTCCAAACACTGCCAGTGTCCTCCTCTCTGCCAAACTTCCCATGAACAGAGAGAGCTCTGAGGCCTCAAAAAGGTCAGAGGGAATAAGGGAACCTAAGGTCAGAAACAAGCTTAAACTGACCCAGCTGTAATAACAAAAGCACACAGGCTTAAAACTCAGTAATTTTTACTCAAAAAAACCCCACTGGTTTAAAAAGCCTTATCATTTTCTACATGTAGATTATATAAACAGAATTTCTTGCTTACACAACTTTGTTTCTTTCATACAACAGTAGAAAAGGCTTTTAAAAGCAAAGTGAAAAAGGTGCATAATTATGATTCTTAAATCACAAAAGCCTATAGCTTAATCCATACTGAAAACATTGAAAAGTTTACCTAAATGTGCTTTGTGAGACAATTACCATATTACCTCATAGGAAAATTCCCTAGGAAATAAAACAATTTCCCAGAGGACTGTCATTGCTGAAGGCATTATTGTCTAAATGCACAAAAATTCTTTAAAGTTTCAAAGTATTTTGTAATTTGGGGGGTTTGGGAGGGGTAAGGATGTTCCTCTTTCAGAAAGCAGTTGGGAGTAACTTATTACCTCAGTAGCCTCTTTTTTAAAGCACCCTCTCACCTTGTCATCTCCACTACCTTTACACAGCAGGTGAGAAAAACATGCAACATTTACTCTTCACAAATAGGGCAGTTGCCAAAGCCATTTGATATTTTGATTTGCTGGAGACTTTTGCAGATTACAGTCATGACAGACATCAGGGTCAGCAACATTGCATACAGGCAATTCTCTCATGCTGAACTACTCAAAGCAGCTGAAGCCCTTTTATCTAAAGTACACACATTTTCTAAAGCCTGATCCTTGATATCCATGCCAAATATGCTTGAGAGGTGAAATGCAAAGTGAAATTATTGCAACACCTTTCACAACTGGGAAATGCAGCTGTGGCCTGTTCTTACACATTCAGGTACATGACTGTAAACAAGCATTTTCCTAGCACATCTTTTTCCCCAAGCCTATTGCCTGTTTTACCTCCAACCTGCCTTTTCAACCAGCCACTGCCACTAATTTACCACCAGGCCCTTCTTCCACTCCATCTCTCTTCAGAGAAGCTGCACATCAGGATATGCAAATCCCTTTCCTGTTCTCCTGTCCCTTCCCACTCTAATTTTCTTGATGCCTTAAAACAAACTTGCAAGAGCACAGTTGTTTACAAGACAAGAAAGACTTGTTTCAGTATTCCTGGGTACTCCCTTCAATTCATCATCCATTGCTTTGCTTTAAGGTGGAAACATTTTGCCTTCCTCTATGGTTAACAGAGCAGTTCTCATTACAGCTCACAGCTCTTTATTATTAAACATGTCCCTTTTTTCCTCTGCTTGAGGGCAAAAACGTGAGTCAGAGACCAACTCTGACTGATAACTGATAACTACCTTTTCAAAATAAAATACTGAATAAAAAAATATCCTTCATAAAAATTTATATACAATAATCGTGGTGAGCATGCCCATGCAGAAAATAAATAGTTTTCATGGATATATGTCAATGCAGTTGAGTGTGAGGTGAGAAATCCTATAAGTGACCCAACATAAGCAATATATGTCAGAAGGGAAATCACAGGAACACAGCAGACTGACTTCAGTTACCACCATAAGTGTGGAACCCAGGAAATACTGGTGATCTATTTGATTTGTTTATGTTAAAAGATACGATCTTTGAAGAGATACAGTCATATAAGATGAAAAGGTTCACTTCTCATGAAAGCAGAATACCATAAATACATGCTTGGATTGTGGATGAAAAGATGTATCATCTAAATAAAAGTTAAGATGCACACAGCAAGAAAACACAACAATAAAATTATCAGTATTAAAAGAAGTATCATGCTTTACACACTTGCCAGACCCTACCTTCCTATATTAAAATTCCTAGTAAATTAGTCCAAATCCTTAAAAGAGGAAAAACAACAACAAGTGAGAGATTCTTCAAATAAAGAATATAACTCTTTTTGCAATTAAAACCCCAAATCCCTTTAAGCAAGAAACGAGACTTATTATTTCCTCTTTATTCTACTGTTATACCACAACGATTAAAGAAAGTCTCAACAACAATGAAGATGAAGTGGTTTCATATTAATTAAGTACTTAATTAGAGACAACTTCACCCCTATCTCAACAAAAAGAACTCTAAACCATCACAAGAACATCAGAAAGTAAAGCAACACTGTATTCAGCATTAAGCATTTCAGTCATTTTACTGATTTCAAGAAGCTCAGTAAAATATTCTATTTAATGTGGCTGATTTATATTAGGAAAAGAGCTGGTCATCCTGTGGAACTGGAGCCACACTGCTCAGTACAACAGGCCTGTGCAATTAGAAATGACCAGTTGTAATTCAGTAAAAAGCAAAAATTCAGAGAGAATGACCTCCTATAAACCACAGACATTAAACTTTTACAGTTCATAAACTAATAAATTATGTGTCTGAGTGAGCCACAGAGGATCACCTTTAAGAGAAGTTAAAAAGAGGAGGACAGAGAGGCTAAGACCTGGCTGCTGTGGAAGGAATGGTACTAAGCAAGACTGGACAGACAGCAGCTGCTCTGTACACTCAGGTCCCCAGCTTTAACAGTGGAGCAAGGCCAGGCACATCCAAAAGGACGTGCCAGGAAAGGCACACAACACAACTTCTCTGTGTACCTTAGAGCAAAGAATCAAAACAATACTACAAGGCTTTGAGATCTATAAGACTGTCTCCAGGAAATAATTTTTTACATAAAAATACGATAAGATATCTCTGTACACTACCTTTTTTTTTTTTTTTTTTTTTTTTTTTTTTCCCTAAAGCAGAAACAAAGGATTTCCATGTTTTCTTCCTCTCTATATTTCTCTTCAAGAACCAAGAATGCAATGTAAAATTCTAACCATCTCACCACTTATCTTCACCAGCCTTTCTCTTACAACTCTGTTTCTATGGTACTTTTTCCTCCTTAAAACAATGTCTACTCACTTACTGTATATGTGTTACATATTAAAGACATGTATACACAAAACATTGACAGCTACACACACAAAAAAAAGGGAAAAAAATTAAAATAAAATAAACCATTTTAATTTATCAAAATAAATTTTCTTCTCTGCCACTAAGCAACTCAAAGAAATTTAAATGTTACGTATTTATGAGAAGAGTGTGTAGGAGAATGAAACTCACAATATTTCCAATTTCAATCTAATTTTTCCACTTAAAAAGACAGCAACTTCATGACTTACCATGTCTGTGCTTCTAAGCTGAGATAGAGCTGCACATATTCCCTCTGTATCTTCTAAGATAGTGCAACCATGAAAAGTCACAGATGGTTTGCTACTGTAAGTGTACAGCAGGTGAAAACAAATGCCACATCAGGGCTGTTTCTCTGCACAGTAACAGAGTTCTCAGTGTGATAGCTGCTTTAAAGGTTACAAAGAAGGTATTACTCAATTATCTCCAACTTGCATTTTCTATGCATTGAACTTACCCAGCTTTAATAAAAAAGTGTTTTGCTCATCACTTATGCATCTGAAGTGTTTTTCTCTAAAAAGCTGGCATTCTGTCAGCTTAGAGATTGCCTGCTAAACTACCCATCTTGGCTTGCATTATGAAAAACAGGAACAGGCATGCTTTTATGAGGCACACAGCCAAAAATGAGTAATACCCAACACTTTATATAATTACAGAAAACACAAATTTGCTGAGATGCATGTAATATGAAAACTAAATTTATTTCTATTTTCAAAAATCTGTCTCACCATAAGTAACTACATACCTACAGTATTTGATTTCATGAAATTAGATCAGCATCTAATAACTTCTAATACAAAGAACATTCACTAGCTAACTCAGGGCAAGTAAAATGTACTTTCAATTACCTATATGCAGGTATTTTTTTAAAAAATATGCGTAAAGCAACCGATACTGGGAGTAAAAATAAGTAAACATTTAGCATTTATTATCACCATGCAATTGAAAGAGTACCCACAGAAATTTTCTCCTCATTAAGTTCTTTTAAAACACAAGGCTACGCTATTTTTCCCTTAACTTTTAGCACTAAATACTGAATGTTTACTTAATGCTTATAAAATGCAAAGCATTGACTGTAGTGTTATCAACCATTAATATATTCCTCATTAAATATCAGTAACAGCATCAGCTTGTTAATATAACTACCTGCCAGTCAAAACAAACAGCAATTCCTGTTCTTCTAACAGTAGTAGGAGACTGAAGGAACATAAAGAGTTGTGAAATAATACAACAGTCTTCAGAACACGCATTTAAGTCTGGAATACACCACACCACATCAACATAACACCAGTTTCTAGAAAACTGTGCCCCTGTGGTGTGAGTAATACCAGAGAAAGAACTAGCCCTGCAAAAAGGCAACTTCCAAAGCCCACATACAGTTTGCGGGGAAGACAAGATCAGTTATTCCTCACATAGCAAACCACACTCTATCATTTCCATTTCCAGCAATATGGATATAGCAGCTCACTGACATTTATATCTTGACTCCTCAAATAGTAATAACCAAAGTACGTTTTCTCTTTCAGGGGAGGATGGGAAGGGGGACCTGATTCTTTCCATTAACAAAACAAGAAGGATTTGGTATTTATTATGACAACAGAAATTTCATCTTGGACAACACAAATTTAACTTCAGACTCAATCCTCTCAAGAGTGCCTTGGGAACTTACATTTATTCACAATTAAAATTGATCTGTGATGCATGTACAGTGACCTTTCTGCATCAATATTATCTAGACATATTCTAGACTCACACACAAATTATTCCAACTTGATTATCTTGGTTATTTCATAGCTTTCCCCCCACATCCTTTTTCCCATTCTTTTTTTTTTTTTTAATTTCTTTTTTTAATTCTTTTCATTGAGACTAAAGCTCATAATAAAACCATTCCTTGTTTAATTTTTCTCCAGCTTCATATATTGAACAGATTACAGATACTTAGGAATCTAAAAGGCTTCACTTTTTTGTATAAGTTCTAATTCCTCAGTCCTAAGTCATGTTGCATCCCCTGCTCCTCCAACATCTTGAACTTCTGAAACATCACAGGAGACTCTAGACAAAGGTGGCTCACCTTGTGTTCCCCTTTCCTGGCATCCCTGCAGTGCAACCATTTTACACACCAAGCCTACACACACACAATGGACAGGTTGGTATCCTTCTGAGTACATACGCAGTGCTTTTTGCCTCCTTGTACTTTAAAAGGGAGCAAGCTCTTATAAACAAGCTCTTATCCAGACAGTTCAAGCTGTTCAAAAATTCACTGTAAACATAACGTTTACCACTTCTGACTTTGCATTGAAAAGCAAGGATAAAAATCAAAGGACAAGAGATTACATTACACTGGTTCTATCATTTCTTATCTTCCAAAATTCTTTATCAAACTCCATGTTTTTATGATAATCAGCTTTACAGCATTACTCTTGAGTCAACTGGTTTACTGCCATGAAACCACTGCATAATTAGCTCAAAATATACAAGCCACAAGTCCCTGTAATTCAACTCTACTATCTTATCCCTTATATATCAGAGCAAACATCTTTCTTTCAACCAGATATTTCAGTAAAATATAGATATAAGTAGTATAACCAATACATGTGACTGAGGAAGAACTAAGTATAACCCAAAAGATGCATGTGTAGACCATCAACCACATTCTTTTGAAGCTGGAAATCAAGAAGGAGGGAAGGAAGATGCAATTATCACAGAGCAATAATAAACCCATTTTCATTTGTCTCATGATTTCCAGCTGATAAATCTGAGAAACTGCCAAAGCATTCAGGATGTACTAACTACACCCTGTATTAGGCCTATATTATAACACATTCAGCTGCATATTTGCTCCTGACTACTGCTGGTGTCAGAGTATCCAAAATACATCTCTAACAATGGAACAGGTTACTTGTTCATAAAACAACAAGGTTAAAAGTCACCATTCCTGAACTCATTTTTGTACTTTAAAAGAAATCAGGTAATAGCCACTATGTGTCAATACTTAAGACCATGATGAGAATCAAAAAAATTAAGTTAATGAGCCAATTATCAAATACAGATATTCATCTTTTCACTTGTTGCATTTAGGAAGCAGTTATTCATTAAAAAAAGTATGCAAATATATCATCACAGGGGGAAAAATTTTAAAGAGAAAAAAACACCACTAAGTGGATTTACTCATAACAGCTTTTACCTACCTAAAAACAATTAGGGAAGTTACAAATACAGGTTTTGCTTTTATATTTAGAATAGCCTAACCAGCAACTCAAAGGAAGGCACAAAGTTTGATGCAGTTCATGCTGAGATGCAATTCTTGGTAGGGTCACAGTTCAAGCAGGGACAGTAGAGCACATGCCAACACCTGAACTACTGCCAGTATACAGAAATAGCACTTCTGACTAAATACCTCATCCAGTTTTGACGAGGGTAGAACTCAGCAACCACATTGGTTTTGGAAGTTAAGCAAACACCATCACTTGCTTTTTTTCTTAAAAATAGTAGTATTTTAAAATCATTTAATCCAAGTTAATATTTGAATTTTCAAATCAGATTTTAGCTCTGAACTGGCAGGTATCTCTAATCACTATGTTTCTCTTTTCACATTTCCCAGTATCCTTAAACACAAAAGTTTTTAGAGGTCTTGATAGTTCCAGCAAAGATCCAAACATTCCCAAATCAACTTCTCCAAAAGTCTAGAGTGCTAGAAAATACACTCCAAATGGTTATACTTACAGATAGCTTGTGTCCAGCAGAATAACAGCAAAAGCATTTGCACATCACTGAACTAAGTAAATAGGTTTGTTTTGCATCCAGTACACCGCAGCTTGCAACTCAGCTAGTCAGCAGTATGCTAATCAGAAGAGGGCACATACTTGTACAGAAGAAACAAAGAAGTCCAAAACTAACAAGAAGAAATCGGAGGGAAAGATCGAAAGTGAGATATGACTTGCTTTTTCTAAAACACAAGAGCAAAACACAAGTTCATTTCACAGACACTGTTATGTCTGCATATACCCAGATATGGTCTCTCTCGTGGGGTCCTCAGCAGCACAAGCTGCAGGGACATCTGCAGAGATAAGGAAGAAAAGCAAATTTTCCAGGTAAGCAGAGAGTCCCTTAACTTAGACAGCAACAACAGCCTGGCACAAATTTCCTTCATTATTTCCTACTAACAGAGAATGAAATATTAAAAGCTTTCTGTGGCATATCCTTTCATATAGTCAGTAAAAAACTGAGTGGAAAAGTGCCTACCCTCACATAAACTCATTGAAACGAGGCACATGAGGCAGATTTTCGCATTACCTCCATTTCATATGCATGAAAACAATCAGCCTTCAAGCACTGAAAAACTGCTCTTTAAAGTGTGGGTCAATAGCATAAATGTGATTTGTCAGATATTGAGAGGAGGGAGTTAAGCAAGGGATAGAAAAGCCTTTTTCCCATTTTGTCAGAAAAAAAATAATAAAACCCATAGCAAAACATACACTAAGGTGTCCTACCTGGACTGTCTCACAGGAGCAGCATGGCCAAGTGCCAGCTGATCAAGTACAGCTGAAAATCAACTGTGTGACTGACCCAATATTTCTGCGGCAAGTCACTGGTCACAGAAAGGAAATCCTCACTTTAAGTTCTGACTCTGACTTGTCAAAAGGCTACACAGAAATAGGTGAAGTGACCAGACCAGCTATTACTAGAATTTTGATGTAGCTATTAAAAACTCATTTTCAAGTAATGAACAAAATTCAGTGCAGAATAACTTACTAGCTTTATGAATGTGCTCTTCCTGCACAAACATGTGGCTAATAATATTAGAACATTCTTGTGGTATTATTATATGGGAAAAAATATGTTTAATGGTGGGCAAATAAACACCATGAAGTAAAAATATAAATAATGTAATAAAATGCATAGCCAAATTTTTGTCTGATAATAAATATGTTTCTTAGGATTATTCCCCAAAATGTAAGGCCAAACATTAGACAAATGGAGATTTAAACTCTTATCAGCTGCAGAGCTATATACAAAGATGACAGATCATGATGTTTACAGGGCAAATATGGACAGGCAGCATGCCATTTTCCATTGTTTGAATTCAAGGCTTTCAGATTCATAAGTCTCAGCGGTATTGCTGCTATGAGTAATCCATCATGTCAATTAGTTCATTCTCATTATTTGTTTCAAGAAAGTTCCCACTATCTTCTTCAAAATAAGCAAGTTGCAACAAAGTTTGAGTTGACTTTTTTTTGTTGTTTGTTTGGGGGGGGGGGGGTTGTTGGGTTTTTTTATTATTATTGGGAATTTTTTTTTTCCTATTCTAGGTGCCAGCTGGACAAAATCTAGCACAGATGCTGAATAATTTGTTGTTCCTCAGGAGAGAGATGCCCCTTCAGACAATAACCTTGATGCAAAAGCACAGCAATGTAAATATTGGTACACTTTCCTCTCTCTCTACAGGTTTGATGCACAATCCAAGTCTTCTTGATGATAAAGTCTGTTCTGTGGGGGGTTCAGAAGTATTTCTACACATGGACCACTAGGACGTGAAAAAAAGTTCACATATGTGACCATATCACTGCATTTCTCTTTGAAGTTGTCCTCTTACCTTTCATGTCAGGATGAAAACATCTTTGAGTAGAACTGCAAAAAACTCAAATTCAAGGACCTAGATTACAAGGACCTAGAAATTACTTTTGCAAGCAAATGTAATCTTGTAATAGTCAATATCTTAAAAGTAAAACTATTTCTTTAATATCCATTGCAAGAGTTTAAAACACTTGTAGAATGCTGCATTCTAAGTGGCTCCATTCCCAACCCATGGGCAGATCACCCAGCAAATCAACTGCTATGATGACAGTGGTCTTCCAACTCAAAATCCAACCCCTTTGTTTTATAGAAACATTACCTTCATTTGCTAAGTTTCACTGTAAGGCTGTAAGACACCATAATAGAAGAAAATGAATATGCAAAAAACCACTTACCTTTGCACTATTCAAAAAAAAAAAAAAAAAAAGAAAGAACCCAGAAGTCCAGAAGTGAGGTAGCAACCAAAAGAATACATTTAGTTAAGAACTACTAACATTAAAAAAAAAAAAAAGAAAAACAAACAAAAAAACCCAACCAACCAAAAAAACCCACAAAAAAACACCACAGCATGCTCTACCTTTGTTTCTTTCCCTGTACACACATTTATCACTTTCTTCCACATTTATCACTTTCTTCCAGTGGCAAAACTACATCATAAAACCATAAATATTAAACTGAAAATGAAAAAGATATATCAAGTCATCAAACCTCACCTCTGATTCTCTGAGAGCCACTGCAATATTTTTTTAATGTGGAACATTTCTGATTAGATTGGCTTATACATGCAAACTTCATAAAAGTCTGTGCAAAAGGTAACTATCCTCATAAAAGCCAAGAAAACAACTCCCTTTGTTGCACTGAATAAAATCCTGTTTATTTTATACCCTGACTAGATCTCTGTGACAAAACCAGACCTGATTCTTAATGTAAAAAATGGACTTCTGATTATGGACTGGAAAATGGACTTCAGTTTATTACTGAAACAGTTTAAAACTCTAAGTAATTAAAGTATTTATTTCTAAAAACACTACTTAGTTGTTATTTTATAAATAAACTTAAGCCATTGTTTAAAAAAAATATATTAGAGACTAGTCCCAGTTTTCCCTCCACACACCAAACTACTGTTTCTTGAGTATAACAATTTGGGAGGGCAGGCACCATCTTTTTTTTTCCCCTGGGTCTTTCACCTAGCAAAAAGAAATAGAAAAAAAAAACCATAATAGTTTATAGGGACTGCATGAAAAATGCAAATGCACAGAAACTGCCATAGGAACTCTAATCTAATTCACTGCTTCTACTTTAATCTCAAAGTATTTATTCAGACTCAAATACCCTCTCACAGCAACAGTATTATCACATACACACACAAAAGAAAACAATGTAAAAGGACAAAGGTGACAAAGTGACTTTTCCCCTCCCAGTCTTTGCATATTTTCTGACTCCACATCCTCCAAGTTGCTCTATGGTATATACACTTTCAATGACCTCAAGAAGCTGCATTGGAAGCCAACAGACTGACTGAACGCTGAAGCACTGTTACATCCTTTCCTGTCAAAGACAATCCCAAATCCACATTAGAGGCTACAGTGGCATACAAAATTTCAATGACCAGCAGCTGAGGGAATTCCAAATTCTCTTCGTACAAACAGGTTCCATGCCTCAATGCTACTGTCCCTACGTAGCTGGGAAATGTCCTTTGGGTGAAGCCAAAGGGATGTCTACTCCAGTGCTGCATCTCCAACAGTAGCTAGAGACGAGGCTCAGGATTACCACAGGTTAGCCAGTTCGGTAGCTCTTGAACTAGCAACGCTGAAAGGCAATATTTCTAACACCTTCTTACAGAGCTGTTACCTGTGAATCAGACAGGTTGCCTTTCTGGTCTTATCTGTCACCATTAGCCTCCACTGCCTCATGAAGCAGCAAATGCCAGGAGTTCATTGCTGTCTGGATATCACCGAGTTTCAAGTTTCTCTCTGTTCTTGTATTGCAGAAATTAACAAATGACAGTTCCCCAAATTCCATATTGTGATTTCCTAAAACTCAGCTGTCTTCCCTGCACACAGTCTGTTCCTCTCTATCATGAAGACACGATGGCCTTATTACTTCCTCCTACTGTTGTCTTGGTATGCAATATGTTACCAAAAATGTGTATTCTATTTGCCATCTGTTGAAACTGGTTGGGGAGATGTTTTCTTTATCTCTTGTATAACCCATTCCTCATAACTCTTGGGGCAGAGGGGGTGGGTGTCTTCTGTTAACAAGCCAGCTGTTAAAACCAGGTGGAGCAATGCTCCTTATCTCTTCCAGGACTCATTCCTCCTGGGGGATATCTTCTGTTAATGGGCCATTAAGGCTCACCACATGACTGAAAACATTACATCATCCCATTGTGAGATGCTCCAGCCAGTGGGAGTAGCCAAGCATTCCCACTTGGATAAAACTTCAGATTCAAAACAGCAGAGCAGCCTGTTTACCACTGGATTCCCAGAGGAAGGGCCACCACTGGACCCTTCTACAGGATCATTTCTACTCCAAGAGAACTACATCTGTTTACTCCAGGAGGAATTATCTGGACTGCTTCCAACACCCTGACTAACAGGGTGTCAGGTCATATTCTGACTCTGTCAGTATTTCTAGGATTTTTTTTGTTTGCTTGGTTTTTTTGTACTACTGCATTTGTATTTTTAATATTTCTAATAAAGAACTGTTATTCCTATTCTCATATCTTTGCCCGAAAGCCTCTAATTGCAAAATTATAGTAATTTCGATGGAGAGGGTTTACATTCTCCATTCCAAGGGAAGCTCCTGCTTTCCCTGGCAGATACCTGTCTTTCCAAACCAAGACAACTGTATATGTCCACCTCTTAGTGACTATTCATCTCAAACAAAGATTTGAGAACGGTGAAGAGGCTCAGTTATTTACTACAGTGTAACCCACTTGGAAAAGTTTCAAAAGGAAAAAAAAAATTAATATCTGGTAAGGAAAAAAGTGCATTTCTCAGCCACCTGACTTACACCTGAAGTGATAGACAAAAGCTAACATTGAAACAAAAAGGTTTTAGCAACACACATGGTAATATCCTCTACTGGTACTCAAAAATGTTTTTCTGGTTTTAAAATAATTTTTATTTAATTAATTTTCAGAAATACACCCACAGTTTCATACACATTCATAATGGCCATCTGATACAGTTAACCATATGATTACCTATCTTATTCCTGTACATAGAAGCAGACAGTGACGGTTTTCTGTCTTTCCCAGAACTCAACAGATACAAAGAAACAGGATTCGAACTTAATTTTCAAGACCTTTAGTGCCTTGTACAGGTCAGAGCCTATTTAATCTTTTTTTTTCTGGGCATCTGCTCAGAACCATTCCATACTACATTGCATCACTTCTTTGTGCACACCTCTATTCAGCTAAGAGAATATTTCTTACCACTACAAAATTATATAATGCTGAAACTCCTCCTCTTTCTTCACAGCAAAGGTGCTAAATAAATGCATTATGTTTCAATCTTTGAATCCCACTTACAACAAATGGTTCTCAAAAGATATTTCCTATTTCTTGTTTTCCCTATCCCAAAAGGTACTTCATAATATATTTGATGAACAGAATTACATATTACATCAGGCATGAAAAACCAACTAAAACAAGCTGAAGTTTGGATGCTATTTTCCAGTCCTTTCTTACCATCAATACCATTTTACCAAGTCAACAAATACAGTGAGATACAAGTCAACAAAAGAAGTCATCATAGCAATTTACCACTGATTGAAAAAAAAATATTAATAGCCTCAGGCAAATCAGTCATTAGCTCTTACTGATTTGGAGGGTGATATAGCATTAATAATTCAATAAAAAACACACTGAGTAATAAATGCTTAGGGTTATTTATTTAACCAATTAGATAATTTTTGGCAGCATCCTTGCTTTTGAATAAACCATGCACGTTCTTCAATTAATCATGAGAATTGAAAACTACAAATCTGAAGTCTCTATCTCCCAGTCGAAGAGATGCATTGCTTAAGAAGCCCAAAAGATTGAGGGAGAAAATAAGAATAATTTACATTCTCTGTGGACAAAGAGAGTTGGCACTGGAAGATGTGCTAATTAGCAAAGCTTGGCTACTGATGCTTAACGATCTGTTCCTCATGCACCACTTCCCCAATCCACTGAGAGACAGGCACAAATTGCACCTATAAAAAGGTATAATCCATTAGCATGCATATGAGGTGCATCTTGTTACCACTAATGTTCAACAGTCCCCTCTAATCTATGAGAGTGGCAGAAAGATGCAAATGTTTAACTAGAACACTATACTGAATTACCATGCATGTCATTTATTAACAGCTTTATTTTATTCAGAAACCTCACTGTGACAAACCATTACCACCCTGGCATTTTAAAGCCAAGGGCGGGGGGGTCAGTGTTTTGAACACTTCAGTTTTGGTGTTTCTACAGGGAATCAGTGCATGTCTCACGCTCCATATAAAGACTTAATTCTCTACTACAAATTCTAAATTCCTTAAGTTACTGTGCAATTCAAAATCCCTGGTTTGAGTCCCTTTTTCACCAAAACAAACGCTTCAGAGTGCACCCTCAACTGGAGTTACGAGATGAATGCTCAACTTTCTTTTATATCTTCCAGATATAATATCAGATGTTTCTTGAGATGCTGATTGGCTCTGCTTATTCAGAAAAAAACCTAAAATTTACCATTATAAATCTAACAATCTGCCTCTATCTGATAATTAAAGTAGCTTTAGTAAATGGATGGAAGAGAAATATAAAAGACAGCCACCACTTCCACAACTCATAATGAAGTTGTGTTCTTATAGTGAAGTCTTCTGACATTTAAATTGGGATTTCCTACAAAAACCAGAAGGTGATGTTTATTTACTTTTAATATTAGTCTTCCTAGAAGTAATGCTTCACAAGTTGAAAAACAATCTTTATAATGATTATTTTCAAAAGAAAATTTAACCATCATTAGACTAAGATGTGTCACACTTGTTTTTGAGAGAAATCAATGAATGCTAACTCAATGTAGATCCTATATACAGACCTGAAAAACAAAAGTAAACTAAAAGAAAAAGTAACCCACTGAAGTTATCTACATTCTTTTGCATTCTTTTTTCAGAGTAAACTAAAATTAGACCACAAAACAATTTTACATTACTTTAATTCAGTAAGATTCCTAATTCTGGTTCAGGTGATAGGGCATTAAGTTCATTTTAGCTGTCAATATCTCAATTCTCTGTAGCATTTTGGGGCCTTAACAGGTTTAGGGCAGATTTTTTTTTTTTCTTTTTAAGTAAAAGTTACATATTTCAACACTGTCATCTTCTAAATCAGCATTTTCAAGAAGGTATGCTTATACCATATCCATATCTAATCACCTATCCACACATCTCAGTTTTCTGAGGGGAAACTTCTGCGCAACTAGCATGAAAAGGGGACTTTTTGGACTCTGCAACTAAAACCACCCAAACTTCCAGACATTTACGTCTATATGCAGAGGAAAACAGCTTTAATGAAAGAAATGCTTCCCCTTTTTAAAAGAAAAAAATCTTCCTATTTAAAATTAATCTGCTTGTTTCATTAAGTATTCAATCACCCCTCAGTTAAAAATTTGGTATTACTTCAGACATATAGCAGTTGTGAGCTTTCATTGGTTTTTTGGGGTTTTAATTAATCCCCTGCGCAAGAAGAGGCAGGAAATGCTTCAAATCTCAGATGTATAAAAGAAGGACTTGGTACTTTTTGAAATTGCCTAGTAATTCCTAGCATCTCAGAACAAGAGATCCATACATATTCTACACCCAAAATTTCTCTTCTCTAGTAAGGATTTTAGAAGATATAGGGTGTACGTGTGAGTCCTAAGTGCGAAGTATGAAAACAATGCACAGATTCATATCAGTAACTCTAGAGCAGGAGCACAACACACCTGCAATTCCACAACTCTGACATGTCAGCAAAGGCCTGAAATGTAGCAAACATTTAACAGGTCACAGAAATAATATTCCTTGTTGTTACTTATTGTTTAGGCATCTAGGAAGTATGTTATATGGTTCCAATACAAAACCCACTACCACAACAGAAGATAGTAACTTTGAACTATGACAAAAAGCAAAATACAAAAAGCAAAGACCTGAATAAATAGCATCACAATGAAAATATCCTAGTATAGTCCTTTAAGCCACCAAAATACACAGGTGTTTTAGGAGACACTTTGGCTTTTAAACTCTCTTTTGAACATACTAACTCTCATGATTAAGTCAATGTGGTGCTGATTCCAGGAATGATCTTCAGCATCTGCTCTGCTAAATGATGATTCATTCTGTCCTGTCTCTCAGTGATGCCCAAAGTGTGTATATCTCCTGTGAACAAATAACTGAAGCTTTCAAGCCACCAACACCATGTGTCAACCAGCAGCTTTTTCCCCCTTTCCACGTCGAAAAATATCTTCTTTCCCATTCCTGCTTTTTTCCTGTTTCCCCTCACCACCCAATATCTCCTATTCTGCAGGTATCCTATTACATGTCGTAAGCAGAACAGACATACAGGGTTTTCTTCCTTCTCTCCTTTAGCCATTAACAGAAGGGAAACAATGAAATATATAATAAAAATGAATTCTTGCATTGATTAATCTGGATGTGATTTGAAGAAGTTTCTTTTTCTTATTATCAGAAAAAATAATTGCTTCAAGTAAGCAGTAACTTCATGCAGGAAGCAAATCTTTAACAACAAAATTAGTTTTAGCTGAAGAAACATTGTAGCTTGCACCCCAGAATTCTGACAAAATTGGCCGGTGAAGTCACTGGTCTGACAGCAAAGAGTTCTAACAACCAGTCTATCAAGACAAACACAAATACTTAAGTAGAAAAAAATGGTGAGTGGAAACAAGAAAAACCACTATCTATCTCAAGTCAAGCAAGAGCAAAAAGTGAAGCAGCCCAAAATCAGTAGTCAGGCATCCGGGGAGATACTTTCTTTGAAGATGGAAGATGGTTAAGAACCAGAAATTGAACAGAAACCTAGAAAGCACACAAATGTAAATAAACCAAAACCATTCAAATGTGCATGTGTATAATATTTAAACAAAAATACATTCCTTGCCTTAAAGAAAAGAAGGCAGGAAAGTCTTTAGTATGGAGTAGAATTTGCAGATATTTTCTACAAAACCTTGCAGCAATCACATAGCTTTATTTGTTAGATGCAAAATCTATTCTGAATTATATGAACTTTTCCCTTATATTCCTACAATTGCATACTGTAAAGGCCCACAACAGGAATTCTGCCAACAGATTTGCTCTAACAAGTTATTGCCACTCTGCACCAAACTCTTCTCAGCAGTTTACAGCACTTTTACAGTAGCTACAGCATGTCCTGCCCTGCACTCATCACTTAGCATTCCACAGAATCACAATACCTTTCAGCTTGGAAGGGACCTCAGGATGACCTAGTTCAACGTTCTGCTCAAAGCAGAGACAACAGTGAATTTAGACCAGGCTGCTCAGGGCTTCATCCTGCATGGTCTTGAAAGCCTCCAAGCATGGAGAGCTCACACTGTCTCTGAGCAACAGGTTCCAGTCCTTAAATATCTTCATAGTGATTTTTTTCCCCACTCAGAACTGGAAGTTCCATGCTTCGGTTCAGGACTTACCTCTCACTTTTTCTGCATGTACTAGGCCTCCTCACACTACCTCTTCTGCAGTCTGAACAAGTACAACTGACCCAGTCTCTTCCCTCCCTTCCATGCTCCAGTCCTCTCACTGTTTTACTACCTGTCCATGGATTCACTCAAGCTTATCAGCATTCTCGTACCAGGAGAGCCAAACCCTGACACAAGATTCCACACATGGTCAAATAATTGTCCAGTAAAGGGAATAATCACTTCACCTACCAGCTCTACTCCCAATGATGTAACTCAGAGCACTGTCAGGGCACACAGCTGGCTGTGTTTAGACTTCTGTCAACCCATCCCCAGATCAATTAACTCTGTCATCTCAGTTTCATTATGATTTTTCTCCTCACAATGATGCTGATCTATATATTCATCCAGATACTCCCAGATGCAAAATTGATATACTGAACTACAACTGTAAACTATTCAATGAAAACTATTTAACATATGAAAAAAATGGCTGGCTAAGAGAACTAAGAAACATTTAGTTTAGAAAGAGTTATTTGAATACAAAAGCTGACCAAAACACAAAGTTATTGTGTAACAAATAAATCAAAAACTTTACACAAATCAACAGGCACCATTAAATTGATTTTCCCAGTATTACAGTATCAGGAACTTTTTGACCACAAATAGGAGAAATGAAGCCAAGTTACCATATCACTTTCTGTGACTGCAGCACCTTGCAGTTCCAGTCAGAGTCACATTTCTCAGCAGCAGAAGTATTTTCAAATTAATTTTTAAGTAATCATTCACAAGAGTCTGTAAATTTTAAATTTTTTTACAAAACTTCTGGTGAGCTGTGTGTGCATAAATCATTAAGCAGTTCCAATTTATAACTCTCCACTCACATTTGACAAGCTCTGGAGAGCTTTGTCATCCCACTTCAACATGCAGCAATTTCAGTATTCCAAAGAATGTCAAGGCATGGGGACATCTGAACAAGCCATTAACAATTTAACAAACGTGCAAACATATTCTGAAGACTAATAGATTAAAAAAAAATGTGATGGACTAAACTGTATTGCTTTCAAGACATCCAAGTAATTTCTTAATTCAATTAATTGAATACACTTAAATGATCAGCGTAAATCAATACACATAACATTTTCCCTTCATTTTAGCATCCTGCAGTTCACCAGAACATAACAAGCATTAATCACACAAACAGAATAAAAATTACCCATATGAATGCTGGAATAATTCACTATGCTTACAATTCGAGTTACATTTTTGACAGGAAGTGCACTAGCTTCCAGTCTCTAGGCTAAATAGTTAAACTTGCAAAGTTTGAATTTCATACCCCTGAAAAATTAACTTGACAAACACAGACAGCTTTCACAGTAAATTTTCACACTGACCAATAAACTTCAAGCAAATCACAATCTTGGTCTCAAAAGTGTTGACATAAAAAATCACCCTCAGACTGCAAATAATGTTTTTTTTGAAGTAAGTACTATTTTTCTGTTACTTTTTTTTAAACTAGAGTCTAACCATTTAAACATACAGCATTCTCTGAGTAAATTAAAACCAACTCATTTTCAGAGGTCTATATTGCCAGAACTACTACTCCACAATTTCAACACCCATATACCATTTAATATGAAATAAGAACAGTAATTCTTACTCCAGGCAATTTTTATGTCCCTGACACCATAATCCAGTGAGGAAAGATAAGAACAACCTGGCCAGTGAGAAAAGAAAGAAAAGCATTGTAGCTTTGTGCTCTCCTTCCAAAACTGAGCCCACTCCAAAGCAGATCTCTGCTGAGCTTCTGTTCATCTTACTGGCAATCTGGATGAATGGACGTAGAAAGAGGAAAAGCATCCATATGGGTGCTGAGAATATTTCACACTGCAGCCATGAGGAAATAGTTGCATGTCCCTTTGATTAAAACGCAATGAGAACTTTGCATTCAGTTCTAAAATAACTATGTGCTTGTAACAGAGTAACACATCATAGTGACAACTGGGATACACTTTCAGGCCAAACACACGCAAACAAAAGAGTGCATCTACGCAAGCACAGCCTGATAGTGACAAGCATTCTTTGAAGTCTTAACCCGGTATTATCTCTCCAAGAAAAACAGGATCATCTCTTTTAATTGCATTTGTGAAGTCTTCTGTTTTCCAGAAGGTGTGCTCAGAAATTCAAAATCAGTATTCAGTGGGGGAAACACTCTATTTTTGCGTGCAGCACCTTAAGAAGCTGCACAGTACCACCAAGCAAGATAAACACTGCATAAAAATCTAGCAAAGCAGGTAGAACAAGACTCAAAAATTGTCCACTTAGGTCCTTGAGATGTAAAATCTTGTAAAATCTCTTCTACCTTACATGCAGAGATGGAAGGTCCAGCAGGCCAACAACCTCCTGCCCTGGGCAAGGCTTGCCAAAAGAAGCCCTCGAAACTGGCAGGAACCCTCTCATCCTGAGCTACCACCAGCCAGGGCAGGGCAGGCACCATCACTGACAAAGCTGTAAAATCAGGGAGACCAGGTACTAAGCTGAAAACTAGTCTATTTCTGCTCCTGTTCTCCCTTGTTTCTAGAGATGAGAAAAAAAGCCCCTAGGGACAGCATCTATTGGCATTTGTGCAGATCACTGCTGCTTGCCAAGTATACCCTGAGAGGACACAGCCTGCAGGCACAACTAATCCTCCCTGCTGCTTTGGCAGCTGCAGGGTGTTCCACAAGTGGCCTTTACAGGAGCTTGAAGTGACCAACAACAGCACAGCAACCACCTCGGCCAGGGGAAGGCAACAATGGTAACCCCACAGCTGGGAGCAGAAGGTGTTGGAGGACAGGGATGAAGCCGTCCCCATCAGTGACAGGGTCTACCTGGGTGCAGGTGTCAAGATGTTGTAGCAGCAAGAGTTGAAGGGGCAGACTCTGAATGGAGCATCTGTCTGGAGCTCCCAGACCTGAGACAGCTGTAGTGGCCCCAGCGCAGGGCCCGGCTGAGGGAGGGCAAAATGCTGCCCAGCAGCCAGGGGTGAGCCAGGGGAAGCCAGCCACAAACACAGAGGGGGGACACAGAGACCCCAGGAGCAGCTGGATGGGCATCTGGCAGCCAGTCATGGTCAACCCACCACACATCCGTGGTAAACACCCCTAGACCAGCTGAAAGCAATACTGAAAACACTACACCACACCCCAATGCTGCTGTTCACCCTTGTGGGTCATCATGCATAGACACCCAAAGGCAGACACACAGGTGCAGCATCAAATTATCAAACAAGAAGAAAATTTTGGGTTTCTGTGTTAAGCTGTCAGAATTCTGGCAAATGGCATGGAAAATAGTTCTGGCTTTTAAAGGACATATCCCAATTTTACAAATTTAGAGATTAATTAAAATTCTGTGTTCTTATTAGAAACAGTGTAGCTACAAAAGTACAAAAATTAATCAGAGACTCAAGGTCACATATAACACTTGTAACTATATCAAATTCATTAGATCTCAAACAAATAAACCTTTTGTTTGCAGCCCACCTTCCACATTTACTAAAGTATCTCTTGTTGAAAAGTATTTTGTTGATTTGTGGGTTGTTTTTTTTTTAAATAACAACCCTATATGTTTCCTTCTTCCTCTTCCTATTTATTTTTAAGAGCTCATACCCTCCCACTACCAAAGTCCATCATCTAGTATCATAAATACCATTTTATTCAGATGAAATAAGGCTTTGATTTCAAGAGATTACTCTCACCTGTATTACAGGTACTTGGGCCTTCTGACAAATCTGCTATCCCGAAAGAATTCCCAGCCAAACTAGTAATGTACTCCTACTATGCTCCTAGAATCCTCCTCAAGTCACCCAGTATGATAGTACTTGGCTGCCAAAAATATTTCGAGCATTGTAAACATGCTGTTGGGTCTCTTCAGTGCAGGAACATCTGCTGCCCAGTGCAGGGAGGGAGGAGATTGGAAATGCTGAGACCCACCAAACACTTCTGAAACAAGAGGAGAAGAAAAATTTCTCCCACGAGAAAAAGCAGTTTTGTTTAGTCCTATGAGTATCCCAGGCCAGGCATTTCCACTACTTTTTAAACTAATATGACTTTTACTAGCCTGAACCCTAAGCATCTGAGCAAACAGTAATTTTTTCTTTTCCACTATCAAGTATTTCCATTAGTAAAAGAGACTTTGTGGAAAAATGTATTGAGCAACTGCCAATGCAGTTTGAAGAATGCTGCACTATCATTTACAAACACAACCATCTCAGAAAATAACTCCATCATCTGCAACAAGTGGGTATTGGCAGAGTCATATCAGAATTATAACATAAGCCATCAGTAGATGCTTATTAACTTTACTAGTCCAATAGATAAGATTTTTAAGGCATTAATTTAATTTTTATTTAATATAGTTTTCCTTTAATGTATTTCATATTGGGAATAAAAAATATTTTAGTGCATATTACTTGAAAGTTTATTAAAAACCTGTCAGTACTTGAGTTAAAGTTACTTAGTAATTAAAAATTCTTCAACTGTTTCTTTAAAGTCCATTGGAATAGTGCTAATAGTTAAGTACTTCAAAAAAGATGTTTAAAACGTTCCTATGTTACTAACATTTTATTAGAATTTAATCTGTGAGGAAGCTGAGAGGAGCAGAAAAGCAAGTTCATTTTGTTACAGAGAAAACTGATTCCCTTCACTACATCTCCCTCCTGAGCTTAGGTCCAAATGACCATACTAAGATTTAAATTCAATTGAGTAAAATAAAAGAGTTCGCCCCAACCACACAGTTACAATATAAGAATATTCACACTACCTCTGAATGTTCTAATATGTATTCATGGAGCAACTTATACAAATTAGTTTTGTGTCAGATTCAGTATTTTGAAATATTAGAAAGGGTTCCACTACTAAAAAAGACGCAGTTGAGGAATGAGAATGCAGTTATTAAACATATTAAACATATATTTCCTTAAGATTTGGCAATTTGTTCCTGAATGCTTTTTGAGACAATTCTATATAAACAAAAAACCATTAACTTGTCTACACATATCAAAACACACTTTATAAAACCTATGTTCCTACTATTCTCTAAGTCATCATTTCTCATTATTTTTTATTCAGTGTCATTGGTAATTTTAAGTACTAAGACAACTCAAATGCTACTAGGTCTTTGACTATGGCCCACATAGGAGCCACTCTAATCTGTTTTAACAGTTTTTTACAGAGAAACCAAGTAAGATTTCCTGCAAGAGAGATACTGACTTTTGAACATACTATTCTACTATTTGTCCAAATTCTACAAACAGAAAAAAAAAAAAAAAAGCCTTTCAATTACATGATGCAAACTTAAGAGCTTCACTGATAAAAACCTCTGTGTTTCAAGGCACTTTAGAAGCAACACTTTTGAATTCTATGTCAGAATGCAAAATTTTAAGTACATTAAGGCATTTGCCTTCTAAAAATAATCTGTCTTGTGCAGTATTTTCCCCCACAAATCTTATGCATCACAGCAAGGCATCTGAAAGTAAAATGGCACTGATCAGCAATCACTGACTGGAAGTACAGTTTTGAAACTGAAGCACAGAAATGGAATTTTTCCCTGTACAAATTTACCACTCTGGTTTGCACCTCAAACATTCTTCGAACTTGTAAAAGGTTCTTCTAACATTTCAAAGATAAAAAGGTTAATATCTACACTCTTACAAAACAAGGCCAAAAAGCCTATAATCTGCACTTTATAGACAACCACTTTAGAGATTTTGTCTAATCCCCATTATCAGCATCTCTCAATCCTAAACGAAGTCTAGATTTCAATTCCATACTTCTTTGAGGCAATGTAAGTTGATGATGTTAAACTTTGTAGAGTAAAAAATTCCAAGAACATGGGAATTACCTAAAGGAATATACTTGCTTTGTCTTCTAATTAAAAATATCAATAGAGAAATTATGATTTGTTCTAGGAAAGCTGATAACACAACTCAGTAAGAATGATAAATGAAGAGTGCATTTATTACACCAGCATAATATCTTTTGCTGCAGAACAGTGTCATGTTTCATAACAAGAATTTTAAATTTCAGGTCAGTTTAGCCATTCATACATTTGTGACAGTCATCAAGTTGTGTTTTAACAGAAATTGCAAGTTCAGTATTGTGCCTAAAGGTTCAAAAATATTGTTAGTGTATGCTAACTTCACTTTTAAACTAAAAAAATCTAAATCAGAACTTTTTAAACAGTATTTCCTAGAAAATGTTCGTAACAGCAACAGTTGGGCTGATAATTAGATGCAATTTTAAAGAAAAAATGCGTTTTTATTGCTGTTAGTTATATTTAGGATAAATAAATAAGTCCCTGCATTTCAAGCTATGAAGTTACAATGCTTGTAGTGCAGCTGTCTACACAGGATCCCTCACTGGCATGGGCCAGGCATTCTGGCACTGGAGTATCAATATTCAGCTTGGCAACCTAGCATAAGCAGAGATTGTCAAATAGGATAAGTGGGAGGTTGAGGGTATAAGGAATATAGAAGATGGCATCTATTTTTAAGAGATGGTTAGTTTAATTATCTATGAAGTTACTAATCCTGAGTTAGGAAGCAGCCGAGCAAGTGTTTTAAAGAATGTTGCGAGCAGCCAGGTCGTGATAAAAAGAACACTTATACCCTTAAAAGAAACTGGAAAGCAAAAAATACTTTGGCAGTTGGGAAGTGCACTTTAAGTAGAAGAGAAACAAAACCTTAAAATATTCACATCTGTGTGTGCCAAGTCTACAGTAGATTTTTTTCATAAAAGAAATTCCACATGATTTAAAATACAAAATTTTAAAAATATTTTAGAAATATTAGAAATACTTCTAAAAATTTAGAAATATTTTCCTAGTTTTCTCACTAAATTTTCTCAAAATGAGTAATGTTTCAAGATGTTCTATTTTGTACAGATAAGAATTGGCCAAACAAGAAGTTCCTGGTCAAATCTTTTTCCCATGAACCACAGAATGGGCACACAGGTGTTTTGTGCACCAGGAAGATAATAAATGTTTATGTTCTGTGAAATAGAATAGTAGTTTAGACTGAAAAATGTCATCAGCTAGAAATCCAAATGACTAACCTCATTCCATAAGAGGTTAATTTTTATTTTTTTTAAGGTGAGTTTCTTTAACCAATGACTCAGTTCTTCTAATCAAATTTGTACACTGAACATCTATGACTCCAAGCTCCTGTCAACATAATTTTCCCAGTTTCTTTATGTGAACATACACAATTAACAAGCAGTAAAGAAATAATTTCAAGTTTGAATCATAAACCAAATGCTACTATTCCTCACTCCCTAAATAACCATAAATTAAACTGTGACTCAAAATTCACAAGGCAAATATAAGATATAGGGTAAACAGTTCCTTATCTGCAACATTCTATGGCCAAAGTCTCACTTACATAGCAAAAGACTGCACACTTACCCTCCTCAGAGGGCAGGGCTTGTTTACACAAGGAAATACCCACAGAGTTCTGTGGCTGTGGTATTGTGGAACTTCTTGTAAATAGATCAGAAAAAAATGTTCCTTTCATGCATATGACTTGCTGCTGCAAAATGTTTGCCAGTGGAAACCTTTGGTCAATTTGGTTAGGGTAGTATTTCACCAAACTTTCTTTTCTGAGTTTATCTATGCTGCAGACATACCAATTGAGTTTTATGTTGGTTAGCATAGGTATCAATAGCAGGACCAGCATGAATCTGATCACGTCCCAGCAAATCTAAACTAGGGGTGAAGCTCAAGTCACCAATGTTTCCAATCCATCAGTCCCTGAAATAGATATGGGAAAACCAGCCTGGGAATATGTGTGTGCATGTCAGTCACACTTCCCCAATGCAGCATGGTCCTACCCACAACCCAGCACCTGGAGAAGTCGGATTTGGCAACTCAGCACAACCCACCATTAATGAACTGTTACTTAAACTATTACCAAGGACCATCTTTACAACTATTTTCATTTTATTAATGTGTGCTTAAACACTAGTTCTCAAATATTATGATTAATGGGTCCTTTCAAACTCAGAATATTCTATGATTCTATAAAAATTAAACACATTAGGCAGAATAATTTATTACGCAAAGGAACTATGCCACAGGTCCTGAGATAGTAGTAATACAACCGTAGCCAAATTCAAATACTTGGCTCCTCTCTGAACATTTATCTTAATTATTTTTTATTTTAGAAAACCTGTGTTTGTATTCCTTCGTGCACAAACCATCAAGACATACTTTGAAAGCACAGGCAGACTTTTAAGTTAATGATTAATAGCAAGTAATAAATATGCGTGCAGAAGAAAACTCCAAGCCTTTATACTAGGAGGATCATTTTGGTTATTTCCAAATTACTGATCCTTTCCCGTTTCGTTAAAAAGCTTCATGAAAATCTTGGTCCCAACCTTTTCTACTTTTTAGCCCTATAAATTCAGGATGAATGTACAAGTGGCTACTTTGAACTTAAAATGACATAATTCTCACTTGGGGATATTTTGCGTATTTGGCAGGTTAAAATACCTTCTCTATGAAGTACAAAGAGGAGTGAACCCTCACAATCCTTCTGGTTCACACATCTAGCTATGCCAGATCCAACATGTTAATCAGCCATTATCTAATCAAGTATTTATTCATTCATTGCATCAACAAATTTTACCTGGATACACTATTATATTGTCACATGCATATTCCCAAGCTCTACTAATTTTTTTTAATGTTTCACAATTACAAATAGCTTTATCCTTGAAGGCCACAAAAATCAAATTACTTTCGTGCTAAATAGCTATTTTTGTCACATGACATTACAAAAGAGTCAATGAAAATGATTTTTTTTATATAAATATATTTGGGGGGGTTGAAAACATTTCTTTTACCCTATTTTCCCTCAAAAATCACTTCATTCATTTCAATATGCTTTTGTTTTATTAAAAAAAATTGTCAAAGACTTATATTTGAAAATTTCTATTTGAAATTGTCTAAATAACGTTCTATTTTGAATATCCAGTTGCAGAACAATGGCTTAATTTTGGGGGGTTTTGTATGATAAAAAACACAAAAAAATAAATAGCTATGCAAGTACAAAGAAAAACATTCTAGCAAAAGATAACTAGCATTGGCTCTTGGGAGAGTGAAATGACTGGGTGGTTCACCCAGCACTCTGTAACCAAGACTTGTCCCAGATCAGGTGTTAACTGTTAATTTAGGTGTCTTTTTTTTTGTGAATATAAAAATGCAACAAGTGCTACTTACATTAGCACTGAAGTGCATGATGAAATTCAGAGTACAGTTTCACCACAGACAAGTTTCAAAAGACCCACAAATTGTCTATGAAACTCAGAAACCCACAGTAACCTGAACTGAGTGTTTCCAGCAGAAAACTATTTTCCTTGAAGCCAGCTAGACAAGCAGTTCCTGGATGTCCTAAGACAAAATAAATAAGCTTTTCTCCAGTCTCTGTGTGTATTGCATAGGCAGTTTTTGAACAGCTAAACAAGTACCTTGCTCAGCGACGAGCTCTGTGCTTATTGTACACGAGGTTGCACTGAACATAGCATTCCATAAAACAACACACATGAATGTTTTATGCAGCACAAAACAGACAGATTTTAATAACAAAGTGCCAGGCATCTCAATCAAGGAAAAAATTGCCCAGGAAGTGCCTGCAGACAGGTCCCCTCTTTGAACCTCTTTGCCATCTACCCTGGAGTGTTTAGCAGCCGGATACAACTTGCAGATGTGGCGGGTCTCCCTGCTGGCAGGCTAAAGAGGGGTCAGGATCTGGGTTGGAGAACTGTAGCCTCTCTCATTACTCTTCCAGACAGCATTACACCCAGCCAAGCATCAAGGCCACAAACATCAAAGATTCACAACTTGTTCACTGTCCACACCCAGAAAAGTCTGGAGGAGTTTTTAAGAGAAAAGCAACTGGACTGTCAAGGACAGTTTGCTCTTAAAATAAACTCTGTTTTAAGGTCTCATCTAACTACTACCTGTCCATCTTTATTTTCATTGTTCATTTCCAAAAAAAGCTGGTCAATTTAGGAATAACTCTACTTAGAACCTTAAGAACACTACAAAAGTTCACCCTGCCAAGGCTCAACTACTGAAGTTTATTGAAGCAAGAGGCTAGGGTTGAGAAGCACTTCACTTAAATGAAGTCAAATTTTTCCACTTGTCAAAATGGAAAGTGGTAAACAGCTATTTCTGTCATTTTATCAGACGCTAGCAATCTCGGTTTTGGACTGCTGTTATCAGCTGTATACAAATGCTACTGCTTTTCACATTAATGGATTTCACTTGCCCCACACCTGCCAAAAACGATTTCCAGAAATACTTTTTTCACCACCAAAAGTACAACACAGAATAAAAATTCCTCGGTATTTTTCATCTATAGGCACTTTCATATTTTTTGGTTTTTAAGCTCTCTTGGATGTCGGTGGTCACAAAAATTCCAGATGTCAGAACAAGAAGGTCTGTTAAATTTCTGACCAGTGAATGCACAGACAACCAAAATGCAGCTTACTATACAGTACCCTCACTCTGTGCCTAAATTCTTGATGGGACAAAGCAATTACTGCAATGCCAAACAGAAAAGAAGGTACAGTACAGCAAACCATGCACAAAATGATTACAGGTCAGGTCTACATTAGGAGTACCTTACCAATGTAGCAACTGTACTTTCATTGAAGGGGCAATTACACTGGCAAAGATATCACAGAATCACTGAAAGGCTGAGGCTGGCAGGGACCTCTAGAGGTCATCTGGTCCAAAACCCTGTTTAAGATGGGCCATGACATATGTCCAAGCAGCTTTTGAGTAACTCCAAGGATGGAGACTCCACAGCCTCTCCTGGGATGTTATACTCTGTATTACTCTGTATCAATACAGTGAAGCTGTAATACAAACCACAGAAAGCCAGTTTTGGTTCAATTTTAATGTTGTAAAGGCTGTTCCTAGCAAAAATCTGTTGGTAACACAGCACACCTCTCCATCTTTGTGCACAGCTAAATCACTTCTATGCTACACAGGGCTCATGGAGCTAGATGAAGTGGTAGATCAGTCTATCCTATCATTGCTGTGCATCCCATCAAGCAATGACACCAGCAACATGGACACCCAGGCACCAAGCCTGAGCTGCCCTAAAACTCACAAAGTTCATGAGTGAAAGTGTCTCATACTATCCAATGTACCTGCTCAACACTGGCCACTATCACACCAATTTGGTCTACAGCAGCTGGGAAGGATTCTTCAACAACAAACTGGTGATCTATTAGTCTTAATAGATTAAGACTATTCTAAGACAGGACATTAGTCTCAGCAGAGAGTGTTCGTATCCATCTCATGTAGGATTATGTGGATGATCACCGCAATGGAAAAGTAGCACCTTGTTGTTTTTGATTTTCAGGGGTAGCAACTCTCTTTTTGGTCAAAGTTCCCCCAACTTCCATTACATAAAGCCATATTCCTAGTCTTGTCTATCTTTACTTCGTGCAATACGCATTGTGTGGTCATAAGAGACCATTAAGGAATGGTAAAGACATTGGTTATGATAATTTGAAGGTGTAATTTGGAAGGAAATAAATCAGAAAACTAATACAATGTCTTAAAAATTAATAGGATTTAATCAGAATTATTAACAAAAGAGCACAAAACTTTGCAGCATTTTTCATGAAAAATACTATTTCAAAAGCTATTTTTTTTTCAATGGAAACACATAGGAATAGCTAACTGAAACTATTAAAAGCATTTAAAATATGTGTTCTTAGCAAGAAGTTACATGGACCATGAAGATGTTCTGCAACAGACTGAGATTACTTTTTACAAAATAGGAACACCAGGTTCTCAGCAACTGAAGACACTGGGCTAAAGTTCTAAGTATCAGCAGAAGCAGTAAAGACAACTCCTATATAGAATATGAAGAAGACTTTAAAGGATATTATTTCATCACAAGACTAGCTCCCAGTCTTAGAGGGAATTTTACTTCTCAATAGACCTACAGAGAAAACAAACAGGAAACCGAAACTAAAATAGTTTAAAGTTCCTATCCTTTCAGCAAAGTCATTTTCTCTCACATCAAAGTTTTATTAAACACTTTTTTTTTGCAAGCTTTCTGACATGTGAGCAAAGAAATAAATGCACAGACAACAGTGACTGGTATTAATAATTACTACTGATTGGTTGGGAGGCATGTTGGGGTTTTTTTCTCCTTTTTCTTAAATAAGAGGGGGAACAACCCCCAAAAATCTCAAGTTTGTCATAATTTTAGGAAAAGACCTAATTTACCTAAGAAGAAATATAATAATTTATATAAGAAGAAATATAATCCAAGCTGAATTAACAATGAGTTAAACTAATAATTTCTTTATTATTACTTTAATTATATTACTAAATTATTACTTTAGCAATGAGTTAAAGTAATAATTTCTTTCAAGTCTTTAACGAAGACACTGCTCTTTTTGAATGAAAAGGGTAAGAGGCTGGGAAGAGCCTGGGAAGCACGGTTAGGTACCTTCCCATCACCAGATCTCCAAAATTGCATCTGCTTAAAAAAAAAAAAAAAAAAAAAAAAAAAAAAAAAAAAAACACCCAACAAAATAAACCAAGAACTCTGGCTTCCTTCAGGTGCTGCATTATACCAGGGCACAAAAGAGAAAGAGTATCTGCACTGAGATGTCAGCAGCAACAGGACGCAGATTATTCACATGTTGTCAAAGCTGGTCAATATAAGAACAGTGCCCTTGAAAACAGGATTTCCCTAGAGTTAACCTAGGACAAGAGCAACTTTACTTAGCTGCATCTGCAACAGGACACATCTGGCAGAATACAGCTGTAAAGGATTTCTTTTAGAGTTCACACAGATTAATGCAAAAGTTTTTATTCTCTCCAGGCAGCTTTAGCTCAGATCCCAAGCAGTGGTGCTAATCTAAAATTCTGAAGGCCAAATTGATATTTAATAACCCTACAGTAATAATAATGTTATGGTACATAACCACTATACTTGGCTGTCCTCCACTTACTGATTTATGTGAAAAGATGACTAGTTCAGCTCTCTGGGAAAAAAAAAAAAAAAAAAAAAAAAAAGAGGGAAAAAGAAAAGAAAATAAAAAAAAGAGAAAAAAAAAAAATTAAAAAAAAAATGAAAAAAAAAAACCCAACATAGACACTTCATAGGAAGAACTGGATTTTCCCTTTCTAAAAGACAAATAAATAACAGGATGAGGAAAATATACAGGATGTGATGCTCCATAAGCAAACATCACATCTGTTACTCATATTTTAATATCTTCCCTGCCACCCTGAAGCATACCATGTGCAATTAGGAGGAAATTGAAAAGCAATTCTTCTAATAAATTATTGTCAACAGGCATACAGTATTAAGCCAAACGCAAATCACTAAATCAATTCAGCACCAGTTTAAAAAGTTTCGATTAATCCTCAATTCGTTGCTGTGTTATTATAACATCTTATTAAATGCACCCACCACTTTAAGACTCCCTCATTTCATTTGTGATTACAGTAAATATTGATTGCAATGGTGGCCTGGAGACAGCTCTGAAATGTGCAACTCTAGTCCCTGAAGGCAAAGCTTAGTGACAGCTATTCTGTTCCCATGTGTGCCCTTCAGACACACTCAGCACAGATATAAAAATTTAATACAATATTTTACCAGCTCAAATGCATACCTGCTTGGATCTTATTCAATTAAGCAGAGAAATTTGTTACAATTTTTTAGTAGAAACTTTAATCAATTTTATCTTTAAATGCTGTTTTGGAAACTGCTTCGAAGCAGTTCTGAAAACAGTCTAAAAAATGAATCACTGTCTCAGAGTACAACTAAGAGCATTCTAATTTCTTCTCCCTGGTTTTTTCAACAAAAACAACACATACAGGTAGCAGAGGGCTTGGCAAAAGTTGCACTCACCTAAATACAGCAAGAGACTACAACTCTCTTCTGACATCTGCTCCTGCTGCTGTACAGAATTGTCCTCCTTCACCTCATTCTTCCTTCCACATCCTCCCTCCTGCTAAGGGGACATCTCCAGCATCTCCCTCCAAAACATACAGTGAGCTCTGTTGCCATAAGATGCTGACACTCAAAGCTTCTTCACATCCTTCTTGCCAGGATGAGAAAGTGTAGCAGAGTCCTAATGCACAAATTTATAATCCAGACCAGCCTCCCTGCAGCTCCTAATGAGACAGCTCTAAAAACATTGTCCACAAAGCTCCTCCTACTATAAAAAAGTTGAAACACTTCAAATTTAATCACGGTTTTTCATGTACTTCAATAAAGATTAAAAATAACATGAAGTTTAATTTTCACCCAAATAGATAAATTCGGTGAAATATATCTAGAAGATTAGCTTATCTAAATACTTGGTGTGTACTCCCTCGCTGGTTATTTAGAATTATGAGGATCTAACTATGGAAAACAACCTGGTTTCATTTAGAGACACCACTAACCTTTGACAGAGAATTCAGTCACACCTTGAACCCATTTCCATCAGAAGATTTTGCAGAGCACAGATGCCACACATGCACGCACCAAACCAACCTATTGAACACACCAGTCTATTAAAAATGGACCTAAAATCAGACAACTATAGGCTGGCATGAGGCCCAAATTATATTAATATACAAGTAGCACCTTATTACATGAAAGTACCACTTGCAATTTTATTGCCATTGGAAAACAATTATCATTTGTTCCAACATTTTTATCTAGTTGTATGTGACCTAATAGAAGCTGCCAACACTATATCTGCACAAGCTGATTAAACAGTACCAAAGAATATTCCCATGCACTGAAATCAAATTAACTTTTTCACAATTCATCCACTAACACACCAGGAACAAAATTTCTTCTGTTTTCATATGTTAATGAAAATAGGGCCAGATCTTGAGTGAGTGTGGGTACTCTCAGAATAACTGACATGATTTTCCACAATGCATCAACAAATCAAGCTTAGCTGCACTGCCAATTCATACAGCAGAGTGCATGCAGATTTTAAAAAGTCTCATTAGATTTTTTGGAACTTTATTCTTAGAAAAGCACCTCAATAAAGCAGTCAAGCCACCAGAAGGGCTCAGTAGTAAATGGATCACATTTTTCTGCAGGCAGAGTTGGCTGCTGAGAACTCTTAAACAAGACAAAGCAGAGTCATAGCATGATCACTTTTGCCATCTGGTGCAACAGCTACTGGCCCAAGAGCAACTAATAATTATAGCAATCCAGTCAAATTATAAGTAACAAAGTCAAAACTAGAATGCTGGTGTAAACACACACTAACGTGGCAACACTCTCACTGTCTGGCACAGGGATAAGGTAGCACCCAGCTCACACTTTGGAAATCTGCCAGTCCCTGTGGATCCAGCTGGAATGGACATTTCACACAGAAATGGACCTCCTCTACCACCCGCCCTCCTTCCCCAGGCTGCTCCCCAAGTCTAAGTTTCACCATCTGTACCTATTGCCACATTCCCTTGAAATGAGAAGGACATCAAGCCACTGAAAATTACTGAACAAGAAATACACAGAGGGTGTTTTTCTGTAATAAATTTTTCCCCTACAATAAAAAACACAATGTCCATAAATTGACCATATACCTTTTGGGGTGTTTCACTTCATTCTATTTCTAGTCTGGTCCTGTGGCATGAACATTCATTAGCAGACAAAGAGCACTTTTTTTTTCATTTTATTGGCAAGAAATCCAGCGTCTGTGATCCAAGGTCTGTGATTAAAAATGCAAGTTAAAACTGTAGTAAAAGGTTTGCTTCAGCTACGCAGCCAGGGACTAGAACAGTAATCTAGATGCAAGCCCTCTCAGTAGGCTTCCACGACAAATGGCTCCCCCAAAGCCAACTGCTGGACCTCAAATCTTTGTTCAGGTCAGACTGGTACACAACAAATCCTCTCACCTCACATCCTATTCTACCATGTTTAAAAATATGCACCCTTCTCCTTGATCCACCACTACAGCCAGCAGATGAAAAAAACAACCTAAAAAAGGAGAAAGAAAAGATATCCTGAATGCCCAGTTCCCATGGTGGCCCACAGAACAAGCAAGCAACAAGGTCAGGCATAACTCTTATATTGTCTGATACCTAAGACTGGCTGAAGGAGCAACCATGTAGGGTGCTCTTGCCACCTGTCACACGGACAGTGTTACCCTTACTACCAACTCGCACCAAAACCAAATCTACAGCTGACCATTCAAAACAATTTCAGTGAAATATGAAAGAGAATCCATCAGGCAGTCCAGGGCAATCAGACCAGAGTTATGGGAATCTGAGTAACTACCTTTTCTTATAATTTTTTTTTACTATATTGTCCTTACAAAATCTTAAGGCAACATAAAACTTATGCAAGAGGGTTTTTTTACTCCATTTCTCTTTGTCACCATTTGTTTTCACTTCTTCCCCTGCCCTGTTTCCCTCTACCCTTTGCTCTCCTCACTTCTCCCTCTCTTCCCCTAACTCCTAACTCCTTCCTGCCTCAGCTGTGCACCAGCAGAGTTGCTGGAGCTGGTGGGATGGCCCTGCCAGCTACTGAGGCTGTCTGGCACCTCACAGGACCAGGTTCAGTTTTCACCCACTTGAACTGCAGCCTCTTGTGGCCAGTGCAGACTGAACAATTCATGGAACTTGCAGCTGAACAGTTCAGTCACTGCCTGGACCAAGGTCACGGTGTATACAGGGTCTTGCTCACACTGTACCATCATGAAGACTACTCTACACTATTTTCTGAGACAAGCCATTGCCTCTGGCAACAGGGGAAGGATGGGACACCAAGCATCTTCCTATTGCTGCTCTAAATTTCACCTAAATTTGCTATGTCAACCAAGGAGGCTGAACTAAGCAAAGAGTGTACTGCTGTAAATTGATCCACTCCCCCTTCACCCTTTTTTGTCCGCTCCTCGAAGTTCACTGGGATGCTCTGCAAGCCAGTTCACTCCTCTGAGCAACAGAAAACTGTTCTTATTCTGGGGTGACTAAGGTCACCTTCAATAGACAGAACCCAGCACACAGCCAGAACTAGCACTGCCCTTCTAGTAGCAGCGAGCACACAGATAATCTTGTTAGGCAGCATCTTGAGCCAAGCTAGAAAAGGAAAAGCAAAATCTACTGCCACATAATTACTAAGCACCTCCTAGAGCTGAACACCTATACCTTCCAATCTCAGTACATTTATGTAAAGACAAATATTGACTGACACAATATTTTTACAAGTCTGCCATTTCAATTTCCCTCTGTTCTGGAGCAAAGGCCAGAGATCCTAATCTTCTGCATTAGTCAAGTGTTCTAGGGTTAAAATTCAGCACCTCTGATCAAAGCTGACAGAGAGGTTATAAACAGATACTACACTGCAGCTTTCTAGTGAACACACAGAAAACCACTGCCATATACAGTGCTGCCTGTTTGGAGTATTAGAAATAACTTTCAAGTGGAAATGAGAACACAGAAAACCTACTGACATTCTTCACAGCAGCTTTGCGCCACTTATTAGTCACATATTTTGATATTTTGCGTTGAATATGTGTGTTAAGGGATGGGAGAACAAATGTTATTTACCTCCTTTACATACCACTGTTACAATGCACTATTAATAAGAAGCATGCCAGTTCCACTCTGTAGAGGTTACAGAGAAAAAAAAAAAAAAAGTAATATCAGGCTCAAGTCAAGCATCCCAGGCACATAAGTAACTTGTCAAGCCACCTCCATGGTCCTGGCCACATTCCAGTGTTCACACTATGAGTTGATCCCTCATCATATGCTGGTGAAAACAAAAATGTCCAGAGTGATCTTGAGTGGTATCTATCATGCTGACTTTTTTTCCCTTGTCAGTACAACATTATTATGAGACAGGGTAGAAAGAAGTGTTTTCCAGCCACGCTCTGGCTCCTTTGGAAAAGTCGTCATCCGCCAGGTGTATGGCCCAGCTCTTGGAGCCAATATAGCCTGTCCAGATTAACTGACATGTTTTTGTTCTTAAAATTAGCCCTTCCAAGACTCCAAGCTCCAGCTGGTTCACCTATCAAAGAGTGAAAGAGTGCAAGCTTACTACTGCTTCAGAAAATAAGAAGTATAATCATCAAATGATGCATTTTTATCTCAGAAGGTTTCCAGATCGTTTTAGCTGTATTATCCTGGATCATAAACACAGTATGTTTGGAGAACAGCTGCATATTGTATTTCAGCTAAGGTCTATCCTTTCTCCACTCAGCTCTATCTTTAGGCTGAAGTCAAATGCTATGAGACAAATACATCTATTATAAATCACATCTTTCAGCAGCAGCAGTTGGCCATCTCACTGACATGTGGACGCTACAGAGCACACTCCCTCAGGCGATCACCGGTGAAGTCAGCCGGTAGATCCAGCTGCACTGAGGGGGAAAACATGAAAGGACTCAGAATGCAAGGCAGGGGCTTTCCTGCATTAGCAGGGACTCTCTCTTGAGGCACCCAAGGAGAGAAAGAAGCTTATTAGGGGAAAAAGAAGAAAATAAGAGAGATAGGAATCTATACAGAGGAACCAAAATGGTTCAATTGAGGCAGTATCTGTTGGGGGGGAAAAAAAAAAAAAAAAGCCATAAGCACAGAACTAAATATCCCCACAAGATGGGTTCATTTGAAAATCAGATTCTTTTGGTTGGTTAGAGAGACCATTACAGCTTCATAAGGCTCAGGAAAAAAAGCACAAGAAAGGGAGGGAACAATGTAATCAGATCTGCTAGTCCATTAGACCTAAGATAAAAGGAAGGGAAGGAGGAAGAAAACAACTTTGACAAGAAACCAGATGTTAAACAGAAAAGAAATGCAAAGGTTGGCCTGTGAAAAACAACTTAAGGACATTGTGTTACTGAAGGGCAAAAAAATAATAAAATCAGATTATCAAGGGTAATGAATTTTGGATTAGATGGAACAGAAGAGAAGGAAGGACTATGAGGAGACAGGACAGCAAGGCTTCAGGAGGCCAGATCAGGACTTAACAACACAGAGCAAGACATGCACAGAAAGCCTTGAGGGGCAAGACAGGATGGTTAGGAGAACAGAAACAATACAAAAATGGAGACACTCTGAAGAGACAGTAGAAATATAATATATGTACAGGGCTGTGTTTGCAACAAACAAAACAATAATCAGTGACCCAGAGAGAAAATTCACACACAGAAGCTGCACTGGAAACCAAAATTTTGGCATTTCGGTATATAAAGGGAGCTGAAATAAAGACAGAGAGAGACTTCTTACCAAGATCTCCAGTGACAGGACAGAAGGCAATGGTTTTAAATCGAAAGATTTAGACTGGACATATGGAATAAATTTGTTGTCATGACGGCAGCAAAATACTGGAACAGGTTGCTCAGAGAAATTCTGGTTGCTCCATCACTGGAAGTTATCAAGGTCAACCTGGATGGGTTTGAGCAACCTGATGGGTCTAGTGGAAGATGCTCCTGTCCACAGCAGTGGGATTAGACAAGATGATCTTTCAAGGTTCCTTCTAACTCTACCATTTATGACCCTAAAATGACTTCCTGCCTCCACTCCTGTGTGCCCTTTTCAAACAGTCCTGAAATTCAGTGGCTGTGTTCTGGTCTATCCCAAAGCTGATTCACAGTGCAGCAAATTAGTTTCTTATCATATCCTCCAGTAACTCATGTAAGGGTAGCCTGAATGACAGATTTCATCACTGATAATAATCCATATCACACACTTTTCACAGACACACACAATGCCTTTCTCCTGACATGCACAGCAGACATGCTGGATTAAAAAGGAAGAAAAAAAGATGTAATAAAGGTGGGATTTAAAGATTTTATTGCAGAGAAGAGAGACACAGAGAAGTGAAGGAAAATAATAGTTCCACAAGTATAAGAGTCATCTGTAACACTGGAAAACTGGCCTCTTGTAAATGTCTCCTTTGATCTTAAATCTTACAGTAAACTTAAATATATTGTTTAATTCAATGACATGATTAGACCACATCAGAGCTTCAGAACCAAAATAAGGTAGGAATGTCAATAGACAGAGTTAGAAAAAAAATATTCAAAACAATTGGTTAAGAGGGCTTTGTGACTTTTCAAAATCCAATTTAAATTAGGATTAAAAAAAAAAATCAGTCAAGAGAATAAAAAAAATTACCTGGCACCAGGAAAACATTCCTCTGGCACAGTTTACGTATTATGTTCATACTGCAGATACTCCAAAATACTCCTTGAAACATTCTCCATATTTATGTATGATTTTCCATCCTGATAAGTTAGGTTCCTGTCAGTCTTTTATAAAACAATCCTTATTTACCTACTCTTTGTTTTCATTTAGCAGTCACATAATCCTCAACTGCACGTATTTTGTCTGATTATACCCCATGCATTTTCTGTCACATCCATACCGTCCTTTACTCTTGGCTTAAAATTTAGTACAACACACACCAACAAATAATAATAATAGTAATAATATTGTCATCATCATCAGCTAAGGAAATTTCTACCTTTTTAGGCTTCTTGTAAAGTTTAGAGAGGAAACTAAAGGCTGTATAAATGTAAGCTACATGTCTTGAAAAGGAATTCAGATTGATTTTTGATCAAAATCTGCCAGTGACTGGGTGCTCTGGAAAGTACAAATTTGAAATGTCACAGACAGACAGAGCACATCCAGGGTGCAGTAGCAAGGCCCTTTCCAATCCAGCATCAAACCTGGCAAACAGTGTGCCAGAGGTACGTGTGAGGACAGGCCCTCGGCAGACAGACAGGAAGGAGCATCCCTCCTGGAACTGCCAATTTCTGATGAAGTCTTCCAAATCAAACTGAGGTGGTAGCCATGCAATTAATAAAAACGGGAGATAAGAACGGTAAGAGAGCCCTGTGATTGGGAAATTAGGTCCTCTGACTTGGTGGCAGAAAACATGGAATGTACTCCCCTGAGGCTTCTTCTTTCCCAACCATAAAAAGCATTCCATAATCTCCAATAAAAGAAATACACTAAATTCTCCAAGAGATTGCAAAACTCATTACAACTAAGCTACAAAACCAAATATCAAATTCTGAAACATATGATTAATACCTCCTTCATCCACAATAACTTTTAAAGAAGTTTGAATCAAAAACTTAAACTTCGGTCATAAAACAACCACAAAGTCAAGATCACTGTTGACTTGGTCTTGGGACTTCCACACACACAGGTGTGAAACAATCACAGTCACAAAGACGAGTGAAAGAAAAACAATAGCGAAGAACAAGGTAATCTTCGATTTCCATGTCCTCTAATCCAGCCCCAGCTGAAACCAAAGAACCAAAATCCACAGCTCATCTTCTTCCCTGGTGTGGAGAGCAGGCAGAAGTTATACATATAACTATCAGGTTAACATCAGACCTTTCAACTAGGCAGAACAAACCACCAAATCTGCAACTCCCCTGAGTTCTTATGCACACAGCAACCAAAGACGAGCAACAGGCTGATCCTGCACACACATCAGCTTTATTCCTCCAACCACAACAACAAAAGAGAAAGTAAAAACAGGTAACCAATTAGAAGAATGGCTACTTAGCAACTTCTCAAGTAGATTTCCTTAAAATTAGTAACAACAACACACCTTTCAGAATCCAAAGTCAGAAGCGTTAAAATTGAACTAACATGCACACACAAAGAACCTCTTTTTTACATGAAACCCATGGCCAACACCATCTTTGATTGCCAAGAAACTGTTGTGAAATCAAAAATGCAGTCCAGGCACTGCTATCACACCTGCCAACCCACCCACGTGCTGAAACAGCCACAGGTCTTGACAGTGCCACCAGAGCTGGAGAGTGGGTGCTGTAAATCACAACCTTGCATGTTTTAAAAAAAAGAAACTGTTATAAGGCGTTGGAGCAAGTGTTAAAAAATGCATTTTAATGGGTGTCCAGGCCAAGCCCTTTAAACAAATTACTACAAATATTGAAATATAGGTCTGGTGCTAAAAAGGAGCAGGTCATACTTTAATCTTACAACTGGGATCGTATTTCCTTGCTACAGAGAACATTGCCAATTAATGAATGATTTTCAGCCTCAGCTAACAAATATGTAGAAATTACCAGAGCTATCTAGACGAATCTTGAGAAAAGAAAAAAGTACTTTCTCTCTTCTCTAGTTGCAAAAACACAGCTAGCCTTACTAAGAGACAAAACAGCGGCAAAGTTTCTGATTATCCAGGGAACAGAACCTGCTTGACAGCAAGCAGGTCTGATTAATGCCTATACCCTTGTGACTTCAGCACACCTTCTTCCAAAAGAATCAACCTCCAGTTTCTGATAAAGATCACTTCCAAGCTTCTGAAAACAGCATAAAGTTGGTGGTGATGATAAAAACTAATTCTGTTTTAGTCTCAAGACTATCATGACTGTTTTTGGAGAGGGGTGATAAAGAAAGTAAGAAAAATGTGACTTAGGCTTCTTTTGCTATTCCAGTTGAAGGGTCAAAGGAATTAGGTGGCCTGCCATCAACTCAGTTCCTGCAACTAGTGGTTCTTTCTGATAAATATGGAAAGAGTGCAGCCAATCCACAGATCCAAAATTTTCATGCAGAGAAGAAAATTGTATTTGAATGATGGCCCTTGCAGAGCTCAAACTAAAAGGTACTTCAAATTCTTGCTTCCACGCCCTCTTTCTCAGCTACTACTGGTCTGTGCGGCTACAACTTGATGCTTGGACGTGGTTGCATTACATGCACAAGCTCATCAGCCAGTGCTGGAAGCTGCTTGAGTTTCACAGTTTCACTCCTCAGATTTTTGATGCTCTGTCCAACTACTGTCATGTTCAGTCTTGCTCTTTTATTACACATTTATTTATAGCGGGAGAGGCTGGAGGAGGGAGAGGCCATCTACAGGTAGGTTCTCACTTTAGTAACACTGAGGGTTATAGAGGAGAGAACAATGGAGCCGAGGTTTCCAGCCAAAGTCTGGGGGTGGTACTACCCCTTCACTCCACTTTGATTAGCAAGTCACGTACATAACTTCCCACAGGCACCCCCCTTGCTTTCTTCTGGGTGCCTAGCTTGCAAAGTGGAATCTGAATTAAATAGTCACAACACAAATATAAAACCTCTGGGTTAGATTTTCCAATTTTAAAGTTAGCTACAAATTTTCTAAACTGCAAATTCTTTACTTTGGTTTTCTCCCATACCCCATTTTTCTGCAGTAACAGAGCAACTGAACACAAAAAAAGGCAAAACCATTAACTGTTGTTGTTAAAAGTTAAAAATAGCAAATGAGTTTGGGCATGTAGGTAGAGCAGAAAAAGTGAAGAGCCTTAAAGTTTCCAAGAGGAATCTAAATTCATTGCTTGCCAAAGAAAAAAAAGGCACATGTGATAAATAGTACAGTTGTGTCATGTATTGCAGAAAAGGTCATACCTCAGGAGCTCCAAGCTGCCCAACAAACACAGGGGAAAAAATAAGACTTGTAGACACAGCAGAATTGTGTTAACTTAAGTCTGACACTGCATTGAACTGAAAAGTTTGCACTGCTGTCAGATGAGAGCTGGATCCCTGCCAGCCAGCCTGAACCACAAACAGAACTTCCTTCTGCCTTTAAGTGTTGTGTGGGCACATTCAGAACATGACAACGAGAAGCATGACAGGACATCAAGAAAGAAGTCGTACCTCTGTGCTTCTGATCATACAAAGCTGTTTTGTTTTGTTGCTTAACACCAGGATGCATTCAATGCAGCCGAGTCAAACATCATGAAAATGGAATTGCCCTTAACTAGCCATCAGCTTCAGTATTACAGAAGTGGGATGAGGAAATCAAATACTTTCCTGCAGAGTCACCTTTTTTATTTTTCTTACCACTTCAAATTCATTTTAAAGAGTAATGAATTACATTAATATAATTAGCCCAATAATTAGCTAATAGCTCAAATTGACTTCATACTCAAATCAGAGTAGAACAGAGACGATGGTAAATCCCCCTCCATATTCAGTCCCTCTTCTTCCTTGGTCAGAGAAGCCACTGGTGGATAATTCATGAGACATCCTCCTGTTCAAAATGTCAAATAGCCTCTCCCTCAGGTAGATCCAGCAAACAAAGGACTCTGACTACAAAATGCACCAATTCATCCAGAAGATACTTGCCTAAGGGTTACAGTGAATGAATCCACAGTAATTGTCCAAAGAGCGGTAACTCCCAGAAAGACAGTGCAGCAGACACTGCAAATGTCTTCTGCATTTGAAAAAACTCCACTACCTCAGGTAAGTTGTGTTGTATTTAAATAACAAACAAATCAACACACACAGCATTGTGGAGTTTAAAATATTCTAAACTTAATCTACATAATATCAAAACAACCTGAAGAATATTTCAAGGCTGAAGGATCAGTAATTTAGAGGTAAGCAACAGAGTTCCAGATTTCAGAACTAACAGCATAGAACAAAAGATCAATACTAACTAGTAAAGAAATTATTAACATATGCAGCACAACTCCAGCAATGTAGAGCTAATTGCTAAAGCTACAGTATTATAATAAAGAACACAGATGGTATTTTATATAAAAATAAATAAATAAGAGCATCATAGATGACTTGTTGCAAAAAAAACAAGCCTACATTAGCTTATAATTTGTTTAGCAACAAATTATGTTTGGCACTTTGCAAACAAAGAAAGAACTTACACTCAAAATGTAACTTAATAAGTACATAAACCAATACCAGGGCTACATTTGTTAAAAAAAACAGTCCTCATCTCACAGATTTCACAGGTCTGTTCCTGGAAGCTAGGGAATATTTCCATACATGCTAAAAGAGATGACAGCCAAGGATTGAATCTGAGCAATATTCTTTTTCTAGCCCACTCAGAAACAAACAGCACCCTTCAAAATTTTGTTGTTTTTTTTGAGGTTGTTGGTTTTTTTGGGGGGGAGGGGGGGAAGAAGGCTTATCTCCATATCTTTGCTTGTATACAGCTAAATATATAGAGCAGACACTAACCCATTGGCCAGGGCAGAAAATACTCTTTCAACTCACTGTTTTATCTATTTTTTATCTTGAAGTCTAGAAGCTAAGAAAACATTATTGCAAATTCTTAGAAAAAGCTTTTTAAAATGCCTGAGCATATTGTTTTTTTATTCTGGACGTCTATTTTCCAAAATCCAAAATATCCCAAGGCCGAAAATCTGTTTTCTATAAGGGTATAGTCAAGCTGTAATTACCCTTGCAAGCATGAAAAAAAGTTAGTTTTTAATTCCTACCTTAAGCTATGGGAAAGTAGTTAGCTTTGATGCCAGTTTCTTCTATTCACTTCTTTTACCAGTCTCATTTACAGTTTCTAATGCAAACCAGATGATAACAACCCAATTCTGAAAAGCACAAAATAGCTAGATGTGTCATTTCCACTACCTTCTCTTTAGCAAAGCAGAAAATTTTAATCTCTTTTCCCATTTTTTATACCATAGTTGATCTTGTTCTGCAGGTCACACACAATTTACATGACTGAAAGCAAAAAGTGCTGAAAGTGTTGCCAGAAAGAAACATCTGTGCCAGGAAACTCTCACTGACATCACCATGCATAAGCCCAAGAGCCAGGACTCTAGCTGCCACTGGAAAAGGGCTCCTAGCTCCTTTGCTACACAACCCATGGTGGTTGCAACACTGGGCTGATCTGCACAACACCTTGTATCACAAGTGCAGATCACTCTGCATTGCTGGCTCACACCATAGGCAGGCCAGCCTTCCCTGGACACTTATCCACACTGTGAGAAGGATCTCCCCACACTTATCATGACATGAAAAGTTTTTTCTGTACCAGAGTATTTAGGTTCCAGAACAATTTTACTGTTCTCTGTGGAATAATCTTTGTGATTTTTTTTTTTTTTTTGTCAACAGTACCAGCACCACCACCACCACAAAAAAAAAAAAAAAAAAAAAAAAAAAAAAAAAAAAAAAACCACCACCTACTGAATACCATTATTATTAGGACTTAACTTGAAGATGCCTGTGGGTCCCATCCAGCTCAGGATAGTCTGTGATTACTGAATGGCTTCCAGGCAAAACTGGTGTCAGTAAGTGCCAAGTGAACACTGGTGACAACCCTAGTGCCGTATTATATTAATACACCTAGGAAATTGATACTCTTTTTTTTTTTAATGTGGTATAATTTAGCCATTGTAAAATATGTCTTCCCAATTTATTTATTGTTACTATCCCACTGCAGTTTTGATTAGAAGTTAGTCTCTTTCCTCTGGTAGTTGAAAAGATCAAGTTTTTTCATATAAAATTGTCCATGTTATCTTTGCATGACATGCGACCTCAGACCATCCAAAACTCCTTTCATAATTCCTTAATTTATTGACCAGACATACACTTTACTTTTAGTACTGAGTATTAAATACAGATATTTGTACTTGAAACTGACATCTGAGCATGAAAAGCATAAAATAGTAATGATTTAGGAACATATACACTCTTCAGAGCTATATTGTAAATGTATCTTACACAGTTTATCTTATCTTAGTAAAGGGCAACTCTTACTAACTCATTATTCTTAAAAAACCCTAACTAGTACCTTACTCCTCAAAAAGTCCTTTACAAGTACTGCTCCCAGAAAAAAATGTTTCTTGCTTTACCTTGCTGACTCAGGCCCTTGCATTACCAGAAGCTGACTCATGTATCAACACAAAACCTACTGTTTTAAAAAGCAGAATTCAGCAGAGATACATAAAACCTGTTGAAGTCTGGCCACTTCCATGCCATGGTGCAAGACTGCAAACAGCTTTTGCTACCACACCTAAGCCAGACAATATGCAAAGAAAAAAGGTTCAGAATACTGTAAGCATGTTGTCACAAAATACAAAACCTCCATCTATATGTAATTCATACTGATTAGTAATTAGTTAATTACACTAATAAGTTTTGGAATTTTTTAAATGTCCAGGCTTGGTTTTGCTCACACATGCTATCTGCCCACAAGTTCCTACACAGCTCAGTTTTCAGCTAGAAAAATTCTCTACAAAAACAAGAGAATAAAAGCTTGTTATTAATGCTTGATGTCAACAAAGATAGATGCAGAAGAAACTTAGTCAAAAGCACAACATATGATTGTGGTTTTTTACCAACTTAGAAGGCAGCGGAAAAAACCCAAATGAACTTTGCTGCAAGTATGAGAGAGGGTGGGACTCCATCATTCAGATGAGAAAGCAGGTTATAAACAAAGGAGAGTGACACTTTAGAGGATTAGTTACAGCCTCACTTCCAAGCCATTGCCAAAACGAAGGCATCTAGGAAGAGAAATGTACATGCTTGTTTGTTTTTATTACATTAAAGGCTGCTTGGCTTTCTTTGGCTTCAGTTATCATAGTCTGTAAACACTCAAGCTCCAAATCAGAGCACCTGTAGATCCGTGTGGAGCGCATTTTACTTACTGCAGTCTCCCATTTCTGCCAAAATCCCAGAGGTTTCCTGCAGGTAAGCCACAAGGTCTCACCTGTATGGAGACATGGCAAGAGGTACAGCCAGAGCACTGAGGCTGGCACACAGAGACCTCCCCATACCCTTGGGAGCACAGCTGCTCAGAAGCTACAATGAAAAATGTCACTGGACAAGCTGTCTGCAGTGTCTGCACAGGTCCAGCCTCAGCTCCTTATGGTTCCTGGATATCACCATTTGCCCAGTGCCTACCGAAAACACTGGTGATAGAAGCCCAACTTTGCAGCACTAAATCCATCAGCAGAACTGGGCACCAGCATTGAGAGTGGCAGCAGAAAATTCAAGGAGCAGTTAAGTAACCAAGTTTCAGCCACTAACAATGAAAATAAAAAAACAATAAATGAAAGTCTGCATATTAGGGATAAATTCACAACCAACTCTCTGCAGCTGAATAATCTGACACTACCTACAAGCACTAGGGGAGGTGGGAGGGGAGAAAAAAAATCATACAGAACAAATAAGATTTCTTAATTTCTTTTAATTTGTAAGTGAAAAAGATTCTAAAATTTAAATGTGATTTATGTGCTCTCCACATTATGTTCTACTGGACACTTACACTAAAGACAGGTTTAATCTACAGCCACATACTTCTAATAGCATTTTTATTTTATGTTCTAGGACAAGTGCCAGTAGCTAATGATCTTCCTGTTATCGATTCCAACTTGGTGGGATGAAAACTCATTTTCCTGGTCTTGACACACAAAACCCCTCTCTTACAAATTACAAATATATACATATAAAATAATTTGGGTAGTGGAAGGCATTTAACAAGGTCAGGACCATCAGTATGGCCAGACACAAGGCCAAAAAAATCCCCTTTTGGCAAAGAAGTTTTGTGACCATTTCTTGTCACTCCACTATTACTGTAGCTGTTTAAATTCCTCTGGCTACAGAAATTCTGCAGGGTATTATTTGTACATGGGACATTTTTGTCTTACTGTGGATTTGCTTTTAATAGTCAAGTAATTTTCTGAAGCCAAAGAAAAGGAAACAGGTCGTGCAATACAAACAAAATATACGAGTGTAGTGGGCCAAAAAAATTGCACAATATGATCCCTCTGTCAGCCATGCATTTTTCCTACCATTTTCTTGCCATCAATAGGAATTAGCAGTTCAGATGACAAGCCAGAATACATTCACGAGTTCAAAACTCATATATTCCGCACAGAATTGGATATCACCCCTTGAGTGCTCAGTCCAGCAATGAGTATATTTAAACCATACGCCACAGAAGCTAGGCAGATTAGAAGCCACCAAAAAAAAAAAAAAAAAATCTGACAGGAAGAATTTTCAGGGACACAAGACCCATTAGGGGGCAACTTACAGGGTGCCTCATTTAAGTAGCTGGACAAGTTATTTGAGACAGCATGAAAAATCTGCCTCGCCACTTGACAGTGAAGTGGGAACTCTGAATCCAACATTTCTCACTCCCAGCAGCAATGCTGGAACAGGCAAAGATGCCCAGTCTTCTAAAATCAAAGTTAGCTTTGTCACAGAGGTACTTAACAGAAACTTCAGGAGTCCTATTCTCCCACTATACATCAACTTTTGGTTATAACATACTCTGGAGTAACAAATACTTACCTAGGAGTCCCATTCTGCATAGTTGTTAGGGAACACTCACAATTCATCTCACTTTCCTTTTCTTTATTAATTGTTAGACTTCTAACTCAAGGCTATCTTTATCTTACCCCAGTACCAATCTGATTAACGGATGCAAACCTTTCACCTTTCAATTACACAGTAAATTTTCACTGCTTCATGAAACTGATTAATTCTGTCATATCCTCACCCATAGATAACTTAAAATGCATATTCAGTACAGAACCAATTATCTTTGACCGACAAAGGAGGCATCCTTCCTTCTTAGTTCCTTTGGGTCATCCTTTTTTTTTTTTTTTTCTTTTCCCTACCTATCAGGTCCTCTTAGGTGAGGTCTTTTCACTGCAAGAACAGTGAAAAGTGAATTGTGAAGCAGCACCATCAATCTCATGCTTTTAAAATGTTAGTCTTGGATTAATACTTTACAGGATATGTAGGACAAGTACTGGAAGTCCTCATAAGTAAAAAGTTGAGATAGTCTGTAAAATGTGCTAGAAGAGGCTAAATGAAAACAAATGCAGTCTGAACATGGGTGGCTGATTGGACAGTCTGTTCCAGTTCCAAGCAACCTTCACTCAGTGATTCTGTGATGGGCCCAAGAGCTATGCAGCACCCACCCGGGACAGGTGTGGTGAGGAACCAGTGACACATGTTGAGAGCAAACACAGTCAATGCCCAGCACTCTTTCCCTGAGTAATTAAATGCTTGTCTAAAAGACCACTTTAGAAGTAGCAGACTGCCTAGAGAAATTATTTTTGTTCTGTTCTGTTAAGCTGATTTCCAAAAGAGCTTGAACCATCAGCTTTGAATAAGTAATGCACACTTTGAAGTGTCTAGGGGTAAGTGGCTACATTTACTTTAAACACAGTTAAAACAAAGACATCCATGAGTTACTAGGCAAGCAGGATACATTTTTTTCATGACTGCATATCAGATGTCAGAAAGATCCAATGGAGTAAAAACAGCAAAAAGAAATTAAAACCAAATAAATTCTTCTAATGCCATTAAGAGCATAAAGATCTCAAGGTAAACTCAGACAATACTATAACATACAAGAGTTAAAGCATGAACATTTTCCGTTAGCCCTTTTTCCAAACGACCACACATGCAAAAACAAATTCTCATTTTTTTTCCCTTTTCTTTTTTTGTTTGTAAAATATGTCTCTGTTTGGGGAAGTGGAAACTTTCAAATGCACAGATGTTTGTGATTGCATGCTAGCAGCCTGCTGGGAACCATTAATGGTGTAGAGAGTAAAGTTATTCAATCATCTATAAGTCACTTTTCAAAAGTGTTGCACTCAGTCGAGGGGGTGATTAATGGCATCCAGCAATGACACAGATTACCCCCTGACCATGAAAGCTCTTTGATTTTAATGCAGTTAAGCTACTGAAGTAAACAAACCAATTTGGATGTTCAACGAGTTCTTTGTCCCATTAAAAAATTATTTGACTAGACTACTGGTAAAAGAATATTGCATATGTTCCCAAATTCAATTCAGCATTCTGTAATCATAGCAGCAATTACATTTGCAAAAAAAAAGTTTAGAAATTAACAGTGGCAGAAAATGGTCAACTTTTCATTAGGGACTTTCATTAAGGATTTTCTTGTGTAACGAAATTAATATTTTCTAATCACCACGGTACAGCAAGCAAGCTTCTGTATGCTCCAAAGAGGCCAACAGCAACTACAGTCACTGGGCAAAAGTTTCAGCAAGTAGTGGCAAATTTGCTGTTCAAAAGCAGACAGCCCTCTTCTCCTCCCAAGTAGGCTTCCTGCAAATTGCAGGTCCTTCAGCCCTCAAGAACACTGCTGCAGTTTGTCCGGCTGCTCTTGGCACTTCATGTCAGGGCAAGTTTTCCTGCCCTCCCTTGTACAACCAAAATGATGAATATGAATGCAGCAAATTGAATTATCAAGGCTGAGGCATTTTGTTGCTTCATTTAAATGTCAGGTGCTCCATAATGATAGGAATTCACTGTTCTGGCAGCAAATTTGAGTTCACAATACCTGTGAGTGTATGGCTACCTTTATGCTCTGCACACATTCAGTGACAGAGACAACTACCTCAGAAACCACAGGGAGAACCCAGGTACTTTGGCAAAGCTGAGGGCAAACCTCTGCCCAAAGAGTACTGGAGGGAGTACCCACTGTGGGCACAGTCTGATGATCACTTCAATTCTTTTGGAAGTAATGCAACAGGACGGCGCCTCAGAGCTATTTATGGTGTGAACACCACCAGCTCTGCGTGAATTCTCACACCGGCCCTGGCCCCTGACAGCTGGGAAGCTGGCTGCAGCAGTGCCTGGGAAACAGCCTCCTGGGCCACGCCACACCACACCTTCAAGTGTCTTCCCTGTGCACCCCACAGCCTTAACACTTCTGCTGCTTAGCAGAAGTGTTACTTTCACAGAGTAGCCACATTAAAAAATTACAACACCTCATCTAAAGTGGAGATGACAGCATTGCCATCCTTGGTTTTAGAAAATGTCGCTAGATACGTATTTCACAATACATCAAAGATTGCTTTCAAACCCTCAAACCATTATCAGAGTCTCATTTTTCATCATATTCCTCCCAACAAATTGATACCAGCCTTCTTCATCTTGTGTCTGAGAACAACCTATCCCTTTCCCACACATCCTGATCAGCCTCTTCACTCTGAACTCATTCCAAATCCATCTCCTAGCACCCTGCTACTTCCTGACCACTCCTCCCAACCTTTCTCTTATCCTTCTCACACAATTTTCAGTATCTAATCTACACACAGCCACAGCGCAGTAACCTGATAGAAACTTGGTAAAACCTGTTTAAATTGAACAAAACCCAATGGATGGCAGGGAGAATCATTTTCCTTTGGCAGTATGACACATTAAGCACAAAAAGTATAATAATAAAGACAGATTCCATACTAGGACAAATAATACAGTTCACATACATATATCTGATGAGCATTTTAAGCTCTCAGTGTCTCATGGTACAAGACTTCTATGTAGAAGATGTTACTGTCTGGTAAATTTGCAGAGGGACAATCTATGAGATGAAAAGCATGCAAAAGTGACAAAAAGAAACAAAGCTTAGCAAACAAGGGTATTATTTTATTTTCTTTATCAACATGTAATTTAAAGTGGGGGGGAAGGAAAGAAGGTTCTGGGCATGTCATCCTCAGAACAGATATAATCCATATGAAGAAAGCCAAAGGCTTGCTCCAACTGATATTATTAAACAGCATTAGAAAGTACATTTTTGTCACCACTACAAATTTTCACATGTACTCCAAAACATGGGAGAGCTTACAATACCCAGACTGTCAAAGTCAGTACTTAGCAACTGGAACCATCCAGGTTACTTTTTACCTTATTTCTAACACTCTAATATATCAATTTACTAGCTCCTCTGTTGTATTTAATATGCAAAGAAACATGCAAGGTTTTAATTAAAAATAATCACATATTTTCAGCAAGATGTATCTGTGTGTAGCTTTGGTTCCAAATACAAAGTGAAATACAAGAGATAGATGTTGACTTGCTAATGTGTTAAAAAGGAGTTTACATTTTTAAAGCATGCTTCCTTTTTAGCTTTTAAGCTTTGTGTCCTACTTTCTGGTCTATTAAAAGATTTCTTTGCTTTTTAATTTAAATTATCTTCTCTTTACCCTTTCTTCATTTCTCAGTTGACAGGATATTATTACTCCTCATGGAGAATGCTCTTCGATAAATAAGACTACTTTAAAGCTGCATTTAATTATTCTCACTCATTTCCTCACCTGAAGCAGTTGCAATGCTATCTATCCTATTCTTTCAAAGGAGCTTCCTACATAAATCAAACCTAAAGAAACAAAGCCATAGCATTAATTGTTACTGTAAAACGAAAATGAACTATGCAAGGAAGCTACAGATAATGAAATCTAGAAATCTGAAGTCAGCATGAATGGATTTCTGTGTCATTTCCACTACAACTTTCTTATTTGACCTCTGCAAAATATCCCTTAGTTTAATGCAAAGGACAAAGCAGAAAAGGCACACAGGGTGGGGCTTTTTTGTCAGATTTCTTTGTTAAAGCTGTTCTTACCGGTAGCAGATGCAGCTTCTTATAGTTTCATCTTGAATGATGTTTTCTCAGATACAAATCTTCTCCAGTCTGTAACCTGTCCACAAAAGTTGAGAAATTTCATTGTTTTCAATTATGTTTTGTAGAAAGCAGGCAAGGGTGATTTGACAGCATCGAGATAACGGAAGAGTTTAGAAGTCAATAAATGTTGTTAATGATTTCTATGTCTGATAGCAAAAATTGCAATTTTAGCTTCCTAACAGAGTCAGGAGGCTGCAAAGAACTCAGTAAGGCACCAGGACAAAGAAAAAAAGTCCCCTATTGCTCAGTCAATAACCACTCTGAAATTATAAAAGCAGAAAGACATGCCATTTTCTGAAGACAGTCCAGGTGTTAATCGTACAAGGAAACAGCTTGAGGCATAACTTGCTCTTCTCTCCCTCATCATTTTTCTTTTTTAAATAAAGGCTTATTTTTTCTCCCAGGAGTGTTTACATACAGCAAAAGCAGTGAGTTCTTACAACATCTTACACTTCAAATGTCATTCAAGCTGTTTGTCATCTGTCCTAAAATGTCACATCATAAAGAACTAGTCACATTTTCTACTTCTCACGCAAGTCTCCAGTTGTCACTTAAACAAAATGGAGCTCTCTTCCCTACACCTAAAGCATCTTTGTCTAAATATAGTGTAAAAACTAACAACAATATGGAATAATTTGTATTTGTGATGCTTAAATCCTTTTTATAAAAAGAGATGAACCATCTAAGCCACATATATGGTTGTTCAGAGAGAAGAACCAAGAATTCTTTGCCTGCACAGGGTGCATTGACCGAGAAGCACAGAAGCTGAGGGGGAAGCAGAGTCCATGAACAAGCTCAGCCTGCAAGAGTTTTCTTTTCACTAGACCCCACCTATGCCAGCACAGCTGTTATAGCTGAAATAAGGGTTAAAATGGTCCTTTTCAGGGGTGGGGTGGGAAGGGGTAGAAGGCGCTGTTGCCTTTTTCTAAATTTTACTTTTTCTTTTTCCCTAAATCTTAGAACATAACCAGAATTTTATAAAAAGAAAGACTGGAGAAACCAAAACTGTTCTGAATTCTTCTATCCTAAATGTGTTTAATGTGTTTTTCAACTGTTTATGTTGTTGTCCAGGTTAACATTAGAACAGCATGGGATTTTTTTCCTTTATCAGAGTATTAGAAGCTCATTAGTGCTCAATTTTTTTAAATTATTTTTTAAGTAAGTTCACTGAACTTGGTGAATTGACCTATTTACCCATACAGCACCTTCTACTGAAACAGTCTGAACTCCTTCATAAAAGGTTTTACAAGCAGCTTGTACAACTTAGATTCTCCTCTAGACAGGGGAAAGACATTATCGGCCCATTTTAATTTTTTTTTTTTTTTTAGATCTGTTATTTATATGCCTTTATAAGGGGTACTATGCTAAGAACATAACTATACCTTCATTAGATCTCATGACACAGCATTCAGCTTTCCCAAAATTCATCCTGGACTGAATACTTTCTTAGAAGGTTCTTTTTGGTGCTTGCATTTGCACACACACATCAATTTCACTTGGAAAGTAAACCAGATCCGCAGAACTCATTTCTGCTTCTAGCTCATGCACTAAGTTTCCTTGTGGCTGCTGCCTTGGTAACATCATTCACTTTCATGGCTGCAACATTTGCTCCTCCAAGATGAAAATAAGTAGCAGAGATCCTTGTGACACCACACCACACTACAAGCTCATTAATGCCAGGTTTATTTTGGTGGGCAGAAGATTACTTTTCTTCCTATTTTTTTTTAACTTATTGTTCCTACAAGAGGAAAGACTTATAATTAAAAAAGAAAACTTGCTTAGGCCACTGGGTTTAGGTTTACTGAACACTTCCATAAAGACATGATGCATTTGCTATCACTTAAAATTACCTTTATTAAACACTTTATATGTGTGGGAGTTTTCCCCGTCAGCTTTCAAAGTACAAGCACTGCTCAATCTCATCACTGTTTTGAAGCCTACCACTAATCTACTATGGCAAATAGAAAGAATAAGCCTCTGCTCAGAATCTTTGGAGAAATTACACTTCTGTCTTACTCCCTGTATTTGTTGTGCCCCCTTCAGTACACATGAATGGCTTTCTTCACTCTAGTCATGAATATTGCACCAAAAAATCCAGCCTCTTCATTCCAGCATTACCTGAACCCTTAAGTGAAAGTAATAAAGATATCAGATATCATCTAAATTAAGAATGAATTATTTCTTCTATCACTCAAGAAGCTGTTGGAATACTCACAAGTATTCAATCTGACAAGGAATTGCTGTAGAAAAAAAAAAAACGTGACCAAAGCAATAAAGATGTGCAGATGAATCTGAAAATGTGAAGCAGCACTCTCTCACCTTACTTTAAGACCATGTTAAAAAGTCAGAATCTATTTATAACCTCCAAAATATTAAGTAATACCCTCTGAATTAAAAAATTATAATCACATATAGTTAAAATATAAAAAATAAAGGAAACCATCTTTTTCCTAAGTGTTTGTCCTCTAGGAGAATATTTACATACACAGAGAGTTCTGTCTCTCCCACACCCTGCCCACACACATACAGACATCTATAGAGGGAGTGAGAAACATATGCTCTTGTTACCCTATCTGAAAACAAACACAATAACTAACACCTGTACTCAGTAACTATGTCACAGGAAAATTCTATCTTATTTCTACGGGTCATTCCAGTGGGTTTTAAAGAAACCTCCTGCCCACAGTCATTAAAAATCCTATGTCCTGCTATTGTTCCAGAAATAGGAAGAAGAGGGCAGAATAATGGGAAAAAAAGGTCAGTACAGACTTTCCCCATATGATACTCATCAGAATCTAGTGTAATTTGAATAAATATTCAAGTAATGAATCAAACCATAATACCCGAGCTCTGTTTCTCCTCAAGCTTTACACTCCCCCAATGCAGGGATAGAAGTTTTCTTCAAGCTTATTTGGCCAAACTCTACCAGAATGCTACAAGCAAAACAGAATAATGTGAAATAAATCACACTCAAACCTGCCAACTGGCTGCATGTTTATATATATTATCAGGAAAGAAGTCAGGATCTACTAATACTCCCAGCTGAAATCACCTGGAATTGTGCCACTGACTTCCATTCATGCAGAACCATGATGCTAAACATCCCTGGCTAAGGCTTTGTTTTAATTCCTATGAAACACGTTTCACATTTTGATGCCATATAAAGAACAGCAGTAATAGCAGAAAGGTAGCCTTGCATAAAACCATAAAATGTTTAAAGTATGTTGGGACCTGCTTGAGTAACAGAGGGTGCTGAATACAATTTAGTGCTTGTGACCACCTGCAGTACTATATCCAGGATACAATGCTAATTTTAGATTTCTGGATGAATGCCCACTGTAGGATATGCTATTTTTACTAAGTTCTGACATGTCTGCCCAATGGCACATCTCCATTTCCGAAGTGGTACTGAGAGGCTATTAAAGCTTCCAGTTACCACTTGGCTCAAAACTGCAAACTACGAGTCCTTTCACCAAACTGTTCTTCACATTCTGATTGACTTTACACAATAGAACTTACAAGTCAAAGTGAATACCGAAAAACAGTATAACTAAATAAGGAGCCCTCTCATCAAAACAAAAAATAACAGTGTTTTTTTAATAAATTATTCAATTTTCATTTCAATGCACAGGAAAAAGATACAGAAATAGCCTTCTCCTTCTAGGCAGACTCTCTAAGGTGTCAAAATAGAATCAAAAATGTAACAAAAAGACCATGCTGACACATGTATTACTGTATTTCACATAATAACATGGATTTTGGGGGTCACTACTCATCAAGTTTCAATTTATACCTGTAAGGCATGAAGTACATTGAACAATTCAGATTTACATATGACTATTTTTACATATGAATACAAAGATTTTTCCCAAGGAGGTATTTTCAGCAAGTTTGGAATGAGCTTTAGCAGTATAAGATTTCTATCTTTCTACTCAAATGTGCTTCTTCCCTCTCCTGCCATTTTTCAGCAGGTAGACTGAGAGTGTTCTCAGAGATGCCTTCCATTATGAAAGATTTAATACATATTTAATAACAGAGACTTAAATATGGTCATGGTATTTGGCATACATCCTGAAGCACACCATAAGACATGTCTGCCACTCTCCAGTGAGGACAACAGAGTAGTTAGGGAGAAATGTCAGCCAAAAATAGCTACATGAAGCATAAAGCCCCCTGAGAATGAAAAGGTCTTTATTTGTTAAATCAAATGCAGATCTTTCACTCTAATACTTCTGATCTGTTTTTGTGGATTTTCTCAGGTATGCTAAATTAAACCCACTCATCAACACCAACTTCATTCAAAAGAGCAATTAATGAATATGGCACAGAAGCAGCTTAACCCTGGAGGAGTCCCTGACATTTGTTCATAGTGAAGACTGTTGCTTAATTGGTCCCCTCATTCTAAGCCTCTAAATGATGTTTTTGACACAATACTAGAAGTCATTGTGACTTATTTCTCAAGCTAGCAACATCTGCATTATGTTAGGTTAATAAAACTACCTTTGAAAGGTTTTCAAGAATATATTTAAAGACACGGGGAAAAAGGAAAGTCTGGATGTGCTGACAGTGGAATAAAGAAACTATATTGAATTTTTTACTATTATCTCAGAGTACACTTTGTATTACAGATAATTTAAGCAAATATTTTGTGTTCCATATTCACCATAATAAATAGAACTCTGACAGAAGTCCATTACAATTTTCTAACCTCTTTCAACTGTGTTCCCACACAAAACTAAGCATTAGTATCTGATAGGTCTTCTGATGATCTTAAGTTCTCAGACAACGAAAGTATTGGCTTTTTGATGTCTTTGGTAAAAAACATTACATTTTTTATTTTTGCAGAAATAAAAGGTTGAGAGTAAAGAGTCTGGGTTATGAAATTAACACCCTAAACCAAAGACCTCTGTCCAAGATATAAAAGAAAGTTGTTATCATTTCATACTGAGTGCATCCTTTATTTAATCAGATGGCTTTGGAAGAGTTAATGAACCCTTTTGCGTTCCAGAAACCAGGATGCATTTTATAAATTTGAAAAATTAGCTTGTTTATTTCCATAACACATCTCTAGGATTATATATTTCACATTGACTTCTACTGGAAAGCAGATAATAATTCACAAAAAAACCCACAAAACAAATAAAAAGGTATATGGAAGTTCATACCTGGGGAACATCTGAAAGCCCTGTAGATCCAAAGATCTTCAACATGCAAATGAGAACAGTGTCCACCCTCAGAGCTGGTGACATTACTTCAATTAGCCTGACCCAGTTTTCCAACTTGGAATTCAGTTTCTGTAGTTCCTATTATATAGCAACTCCTCTCTGCCAATTATTTACATTTACACAGCCACGAAGTTTCACCCAGTTATGTGTGTGAGAAACTGAGTTAAGCATTCATTAGCTAATTGTATACCTCTAAGCACTTAAGAAAAGCAGTGCAGCAGCAGTGTATATTGTTAGCTGGAGCTTTGGATTTTGATCCAGTCCAAAAGGAGCCTGATGCCATAGCAGTCAGGGTGAGACTAAGAGGGTAGCACTGTGTCCCCACTGGGGTGCCAGGTGTGTAGTGCTGGAGAGAAGAGAGGAAGAAAGGCTTTCACAGTTTTGCAGTTGCCCATCTGCTAGCTCCCACCACATTGCTCTCCTATGGCACACAGGCTCTGGTTTCCTCTGAAGCTTTCTATTCCCACTCACCCAAAACATCCTATCCCACCTGTTGTTTCTACCAGCTGTTTCTCCCCTCTGGCCCACCACCTACATCACCATCTTTGCTCCTTGAAAAAACCCCACCCACCTACACAACAGCAGCTGCCCTTCTCTGTCCTGAGCTTCAGGACACAAAGCAGCAGGAAAAAACCTGACAGCTCTATGAGTGCCAGCAGGCTCCTGCCAGCCCCAGCCTCCTGCTTGCTCAGAGTTCAGTGACAGCAATACACTCAGCCTGGGCGATGGGAATGCAGGAAAGGTGACCTGCATGTCTGATATGTGATAGCAGCAACAGGACATTTGGCAACCTCCTGATGGCAACCTTGGCCTTGCTCACAGACACAATTTTCCCTGCTGGGACACCGTCTTGGCTGACTCACACTGCTGAGTGAAAGCAGAGAAGAATAATTCCACCTAGTTACAAAATTCACAACAGGTTCTTACTGTTGATGGATTAGGCAGAGAGGGATCAGCTAACTCCACCAGCACTGCTAGAGAATCATTTGTTCATTAATACATTAACACACATTTAACTCAGAAGCAGAATGCACCAGAATCCAGTCTGCCTTAACACTTTAGGCATTGTCCTGCACAGGGCAGATATGGCAGAAGTGAGCCAAATTACTAAACAATAAAGCAAGAGATATTCTGATATGGCTTTACCTTAAAATGTTCACACAGCAAAAAGGCACTCAACAGAGCATAAGAGCTCATTTTATTAGCATTGCTAATCTAAAACATAGATAACAAACAGTGTATAACTTCTATTTCCAATTTTTTTTAATTAAGTAGTGCAAAATGTCAACCCTCAATATTCCACCCTCTGTGTTAACCCTCTTCATTAACATTAAGCAACCTAACCTTTAATTAAGGGCCCTACAAAAGCAACATATTACTGCACATTATCTGAAATACCATACTAGGACCTATTGATGCCACTTTCAGAACTACAGCTGCAATTTAAGGCAGCAAAACCTGAAGAATTTAGAAATTAAAACATAACAACTGCACTTAAACCTTACAGAACACAGAGACTTAATCACAGCCTGTAGAAAGAGTGCATGGCAAGATATACCATCAAATCAGAGGCAAACTGTGGAGAAACATTTGCAGTTACAAAGCATTCATCAGCTTTCAGAAGATATATTAAAACCTCAAGTGACTGTGTAAATTTGTGTAGTCCAACTATCCTGTCCATGTTTCTGGTTCATCTAAATTAACATAACTTCATAATCCACAAAAATTCTTCTCATTCAATTGTATTTTCTGAATCCAGATAAATCACTTAATCACATCTGCCTTTAAAAGATCCCACTAATCGTAAAAGATTAATTCAAATGACATTTGTTTTATTAACTTTTTTTCACTCTCCAGCAAGGGTTGCTGCATTTATCCCTGCAGTCCAACTTGCCAGAATAAAGATAAGATTATGAATTTTGGATATTACACACTCAATATTTGATACCAATATTTCTTTGTTCTTCAAAGAGATGAGCTCTTCAGAGCTCAAAATAGAACTATCAGCTATGAGAACAGTGTTCTTATCTCTGTTTCACCTCACTTTGTCTTTGGAACAATATTGTGCACTAACCACTGGACTGAAGCTGGTGTTCTTCCCAGCAGAAAGGCTTCCCTATCCTTCCACTATTATTCTGTGGGATACTACAGCAGCAATTTGGCTATACAAATGAATAGATTATTATCTATCATCTAGCCAGTGCCACTGCTTGACAAACTGGAGTGGACTGTAAAAATGTGGTGAATGCATGTGTGTAGAGAGGAGGAAAAAATGCCTACCCTACCACCAAGCAAGCAGTCCTACAAATATGTGTAAGAACTGTAAGGTGAGGCTAATTTTGACCATTCATAGAGTAAACCAGGAAGCATTTATAAATTCTGTTTGCAAAGAGTTCGTTAGGAAATTAAAAGTGTCACAGATACATTTTACTATTAATATTAATCTTGTAAATTGTAGATAAGTTTTACTGTCAGGAGGGAACCTTACTACGAACCAGTTATCTGGATAAAATAATTTTGGTCACTGAGCTCCACCCAAAAATTTCTACACAGAAATTATTGCTCAAATGAGTTCTGTCTAGCACAGTGTTCATTGAATTTATATACATTCGTCATACATTACTAAAGTACCTATCAACACCGCAGTTTTACTACAGAGATGTGTTATACTTCATTTTCCTTTGATGGGTCAGAACCTTTAGCAAATGGAACATGCCACCTACAGGTTACAGGCAGCTGCCTGTAACAGAAATGCCAAAGGAATGCAATTAGGTTGTGTCTCCAGCTTGCTCTATGCCACACTGCATAAGACACCAGAATCATTAAACCATGGAACAATTAGGTTTGGAAGGAACCTTAAAGATCATAGAATCATTAAGATTTGAAAAGACCTCCAAGTTCATTGACTTCAACCTTTGACGGAACACCCCCTTGTCCACTAAACCACAACACTAAGTGCCACATACAGTCACATCTTGAACACTTTCCAAAACTGTGACTCCACCACTTCCCTGGACAGCCCATTCCAATGCTTAAGCACCCTCAGTAACGAAATTCTTCCTGATGTCCAACCTGAATCTCCCCTGGCCCGTCTTGAGGCCATTTCCTCTTGTCCTGTTGCTAGTTGCCTGGGACAAATGGCCAACCTCTACCTTGCTACAACCTCCTTTCAAGGTAGATAATCTAGTCCCAAACCCCCTAGCATGGCCAGAGAACCCTCCACCAGACTAGGTTACTCAGAGCCCCATCCAGACTGGTCTTGAACACCTCCAGGGACCGAAATTCACAATCTCTCTGGGCAGTCTGTTCCAGTGCCTCATCACTCTCACTCGCAGTAGAGAATTTCTTCCTAATATCTAATCTAAATCTGCTCTCCTTTATCTTAAGGCTATTCCCCCTTTTCCAGTCACTACATGCCCTTGCAAAGAGTCCCTCTTCAGCTTTCCCTTTTAGTTACTGTGTGGTGCCACAAGGTCTCCCCAGAGCCTTCTCTTCTCCAGGCTGAACAGCTCCAAGTGTCTTAGCCAGTCCTCGCAGGAGAGGTGCTTCAGCTCTGCTCTCCAATGGACTCATTCCAACAGGTCTGGAAACATTAGAAACTTGGCAAGATTTAGCAGTAAATCTTTCAGGACTTACTGAAGTAGAACTTTGCGTAAGGAGATGATATTTAAATACAAACTACAGGGCCTACAAAATCTTTTCTTTAGGACTGCAAGTATGAAAATATTACTGCCAGAAGTATGAGAAGTATCTTACCATTTCAATGATTCTGCATGTTGACTTGCATCCTTCACTTCCCATGCTGAGCTACAGTGGAATGCACTGGGAGGCATCTTATCAGACAAAATCCACTCCATCCATTGATGCCTTGGGGCAAGGATGCTGTATTTCCAGTAATTTTTGAGCACCTAGGTATACCCCCCAAAAACCTAGATAATGGAAAATTGCTCCAACAGCTTTCTCTGATGATGAGTTCCTGGGACCAACATGCAAATGTTGTCCAGAAAAAATGGATTCATTACCCAGTGTGCAACAAGTCAATAGTTACACACTCAAGGGAGATATTGCTTATTTATTTCAGAGTTTCACAAGCCTGGGTGCTCAGTGATACTACACAAATCAGGCATGCCAACTATCAAAACTTTTTATTATTTATACATTTTAGCAAACAAAAGAATTAGTGTTCACTGGCTACAAGTCACATAGCTTTCTTATTGATTAGTATTATATCTTCTATTGGTAAATTATTCTCTTGCTTCCCATGCTAATTAGTCCCATGCTCAGTGTTTCTCCTCTATTGACTCCAAATCAATTTTCTTGGGTTGGTGGTCTGTGAATTTGAGGCTGCAATCTGCCCTGCCAGAATTACCTTTTACCCAGACAGAGCTGATCTCAGCACAGTTGCTGAGTTGGCTTTGTTAGTTTCTTCACTGTCTTGGGAGCTCTGCCAGATGTCTTCATGGCCCTTGAATTCTGCATTCTGTGTGTCCACTATCAGTGCTGGACATCCTTCTTCCCAAGCTTTGTTAACCACCCCCTAGGTCTGAGATCACTGAAGCATGTCAAGCCCTAAACCCTAACAAGGCAATTCTACCAACAAGTAATTTGTTCTTGCAACACCTGGACATCACTTAGAGTTTGTTTGTTAGCTGCTGTTTCATGAATTAAATCTCCCTTCTGGTTGATTAGGCTTGAAAGTATACAAAGGTGAAACATCAATGAACATTCTTTCTTAAGAAAATTTTACATATTCCACATTTTGCTACATAAAGACTACAGTTATAAGCCCAAATGCTATTTAAATGGTCAATCTTGGGAACTACTGTGGCAAAAAGAAGCCAAATTTCAGAAGAAACTACTAGTTTATGTATCAGTTGTCACTGCTAAAACTGAAGAGACTATCTTCTGCTCATCACTTTCTCCCTAGTCAGCTGCCTGAGAGGGCAATTCCAATCTCCTTTCACTCACAGTATGACACGTAAGCCTGAACAATATAAAACTAATTCTTGCTAACTCAAATCCTTACCACTCAGTCACAAAAGTAAGGCTCCTATGAGCATTCCAGTTCACTCAATCCTAATGTTTTTAGGACAAGTAATACAACTATAGAAGTAAACCCAGATGTTGTTATGAAGCCAAGAGTTGTGGGTTTTTTTCTCTTCTTAATGCTTTGAGATGAAAGGGGGCATTAGAAGTAACTAAAACAACATAAATGATATTCAGGAACAGTTTTTTTTTTGAAGACTGATCATTCCAATTATCATTTATAGATATTAATACAAACACAGAAACACTATTATTCAAATGAAGATTGATTTGTAGAAACAAGGTTTTATGTGGAAGCAAGAACATGCAACACATGCAAAAAATTTCCTGTAAGGCTTGGAAAGTTTTAGTCCCCAAATACTCAAGAGGGAGACAGTACTCAGAGGTCACAAAGCAACAATTTTCACAACATAGAAAGGGGCAAGAGAAGACAAGCAACCGGCAACTTGTCAAGAAGCAAACTAAAGCTGCTAGTTAAAACCAGAAATCTCTAGATCTTCAAGTTTCATCTGTAATCAGGTTCTCTGGACTAGATCTACAGCTACAGATAAATCTTCAAAGGTGTCAGAGTGTGCACAGAGCTGGGAACAGGCCTGGTGTCAACTGCTCCACTTATTTTGAATGCCATTTCCAAATTTTTCAGTGTTGGCATTGTTAGAAATTTGGGGCTTATAAAAAAAAGATCAAGGTTGATGAAAGTAGCAGAGAAAAAAACCCAAACCTCTTGTTTAAATTACTTTTTTAAGGGAATTGCCCAATCCCAAAAATAAACAAACACATGCACTTATAAATAAGGTCTGGTTTATACAGAATTCACAGTAAATCTGAAAAGCAAGTTAAGCACATGAATTGTTCCTCACAAACAAATTGAGCTCCTTCTATTTCCAGTTAAACAAGTCCTATATTTCCTATATTTCTTCTTATTAAAATATTAGTGTTATGCCACCACAGAAAACTAGTTCTTTTTTTAGCCTTCTGGTAAAAAGAAACAATTACAACACAGCAGCTCTACAAGTGAAGCTGAAGGACAAGCTTTGTCAACATTCACCCTATAAAAAGACTAATGTGTCCTTTTCCCAAGAGGCAGCCAGCTACTGCCAGCAATGAGTTCATGGGGGTACTCTAAGAAAAATAACATGTTTGCTCAAGTTATTTTAAGAGCACTTTATGATTATGGGTTTGAGAGAAAAAATATAAAGACTCAAGTTAAATATCAGGATTAAGTGTTTACCTCTAGTTCAAGATTATTTTTCTTCAAACTTCGATACTGATCTCATTGGCCTTCAGATTAAATAAATTTGCAAAACAATCTCCCCTGACAGTTATAGATAAGTGAGCAAAAATGGAATTTTCTAATCAAAGCTACTTGCAAACTCACTTAAAGAAAGAATACTGGAGAAAAAAAATCAAGTTCCTCCACTCAGACCATCAATTTAATTTAAAACAATAGACAACAATGGCAAAAAGAATAGCAATTCAGCTCTAGAGCCCAGATCTCTTTGTGCTATTGTTGATAACCACTTTTTTTTTTTTCTGAAACCAGCCATTAGAGCATGATGCCCAGGCTTCACTGGGTTGCCTTCTATATTAAAGATTTAACTAATGCTTAGGTAAAGGGTCTGACACTATGCACTTAGGAAAGCAACAGAAGATAAACTGGAAAATTCAGCAGCTTTCTTGGACAATTCAAGAAAGTCTGTAAACTCTGACCAAGCCTTAGGACAGAATTACAGCTAGACACATCTCCAGAGCCCAGGGCAGCAGCATTTTTGGACTTCTACCCACATAGATGAAGAGAAGTTTTTCTTCCCACAAATGCCAACTTCAACTCTTGCATGTCTCTAGAACTGTACACATGAACACACGCTCCTGGCACATAAAAGAATAAGGGCATTGTGGCTTTCTACTATCAATTCCAACAGCATGTATAAGAATCTATTATCATTTTTAAGTAGAGTAAGGTCTGGCAGACAAACTCTGGAAGACTGAACTTCAGTATTTAACATATTAATCCCCTGAATTTCCCCACTTCTGACTCACTCGAGGGCAGTGCAATGAGGCATTGCCTCTCAGGTACCTCACTCCTCAGGAGGCAAGTTCAGACTGCTGGTGGAGACAGGCATACAGCTGTGCCTCAGTCCATTTGCAGCCTCCTCAAGAGAGTTTGCTGCCTGTTACAAAGCTGACATAACAAAAAGCTGTCTGGTTACACTCTAAAACACCGAGGCAAAATCCTACACATTTCATTGTTATTTGAGGGACCAATCAGAATTTTATTCTGCACACACAATCCTCCTCTCCCCTCCTTCCCCACCTGACAAGAGTCATTGCACACCTGCAGTTACACTGAAATCAGTGCCTGTGGAGTTGGCACTTCAAAGGCAAAGTTTTGAGATGATCAGCCCCTAACACTGTTTACACTGTGATTCCACATGAATAGCTACACTAGCACAACTAAAAGGACCCAGAAGGCAATGGACTGACACAATCCCAGAATTTCCAAAGTGGACAGTAAACTACAACAGCACTTTCTTACTCTGATGGCACAGCATTCTCCATCTACATCTGCCTGTCTTTGGGAATCACGACATACCATGGTGTACAGGTCACAAAGAGAAGTTGTTAATAGTGGACAGGAATTAAGAGGGTTTTCTGGTTGGTTGGGTTTTTCTGAAGTATATTATGAAGTGAGAGCCAGGACATGGATTTACAGGGTCAGAAAATGATCACAACAACAATATCAACATCATCTTTAGCAACTTCAGCATCACAGCTACTGATCGAGATCACAGGAGTCATTATGCTCTTGGCCTACCCCACTCTGATACACCTTGAAGAGCACTATCAGAAAACTATCCAAAGCTGAAATCCCGTCTTTTGGCTAAGCTAGGAGTCCTGATTTGCAGCATTGTGTAATATAACATCTGGCACTAGTAACAATTTTGTGTACATACTGTCTCCTAGATATTTCAGTGTCCTTGCTTAGGTTTAAAAAGCAACAAGGAAAAGCATGCACTGGAGCATGAGAAGCAGCTAAAATCTGGACTGCAGACACACAGTTTATATGACAAGAACTAAGAAAGCAACCATATATTCCTATTGCAAGTTCAGAACAAGAAAGCAAGCAAGACCATCAAGAGGAGAGGCCATCAGGAATTGAACTCATGTCAAGCAACGTACAGCCCAATGGCTGTGGATAATTTCTTTTCACAGTCTTCAGCTTTGACTAGGACTTAGTAAAGAAGCCCTAAAACTCAGCCAGACATTGAGAGACACAAAGCAATACACATGGCCTGTCGTCCTATAATTGCCAAGGTCAGGAGTTTTTCCTCAGGTAAAAGGTGATTTCACTATCGGACAAGGTCCACAGAAATGGTTTCACCCCATACATTTTCTCCCATAACAAGGTCATTTCAGCCATGCTCCCAGGGGGCCCTTCATAACTAGGGGGGTTTGCCAATGCAAATGTTAGTGAGTTTCCAGTGAAAACAGGTCACAGAAATGACACAGTGAAAAAACACGTACAAACAGTGAAAGAAAAAGGCAACAAAAATTTCTGAGAGACTGTATGCTGAAGAAAACACAGTGAAGAGCAACAGCCTAATAACTTTTAAAACTACAAATGAATACTTATTCTCCTGCCTTTGTCTGTAGATTTCACCAGTAACAGAAATTATTTACTCAGCAATAAGATCACTGTGGGTCAGAAAAACAGGGCCCAAAATTATTAAAATATTCTCTCCCTAGCTACAGAGGCCTCATAGTTAACTTTACATTAAGCATTCCCGATACCCAGTTAAACCTAAGTCTAAAAAGAAAGCACATTTCAGTAGCATTCTGGGTTTCCAACTAGACTAGCAATTCAGAGAAGGACAACAGCACCAAAGACAGCAGCTCAATTTTGAAATTTGGAGAGAAGTGGGGAAAAGAAGTGAGAAAATCAATATAATTCCAGTATAGCCCATTTCTTCAGCTCACCCAGTTCACATTATAACCCAATCCTGCAGCCATCACACATACTCTAACTCGTTCATCACATGTATTTAGTTATGCCTAAGAATGCATTCCAGTATTACAAAGACAGAGAAGAGTAAAAGGCTGCATTTCAGTATTTTCAAAGCTACACTTTGCTTTAGCTTCTCCTAAACCAAACAAATACTATAAAATGGATGCATGTTGCTATTCATCTAGCAAGAGATTAAAAAATCAGAATACTATGTGCCAAAGATTCAGAGCCACTCAATCAACATTCCTAAATGAAACTAATCTCCATTAGTGAGGTTGGTAACAATGAAAAGATTTACCAGTTCTGTCAGAAATTAAGATCCAACAATTCTACGGTATACTGGAGCTCAGGGATATACCCTGATTTTAAAAAGAAAAAATGGAAAAGGGATCAAAAGCTGTATTATCTGGCTATCATGCAAGAAATTTCATAACACAGATAAGCTAATAGGAGATAAGTCTGGAAATGATAGCACAGCTAAAATGCTACACAGCATTTAAACTTTCTGAACAAGTAATTCAAACTGTTGGCAAAGAAAAGATAATGTTTGAAAAGATACGTTTCAACAGTTGAGTTAAACTCAAGAGTTTCACTGCAAAGGCCTCAGTGCAGGCTATGTATCAATCCCAGTTTCCTGCTACTATCACTGACAAACATCATCTTTTTGTGAGTTTCCTGACTTTCTAATATATACTGGGACACTAGGAAATTTCTTCCAAAATCAATCTCCCCAGAGATTAATTTTATTAATATATTTATTAGCTATGGAGATAAAGAGTTCATACCATACAGCAGTCAATTGGACTGCATCAAAGTTCCCCAGGTAAACACAAATTTGATAATAGATGCATGAACAAATCAACTAAATGAGAAAAAGATTTGCGTGCTTCATACTTTGGAATATACATTCTAGCAAAAAAACTCAAGAGGACACTAATTAGACTGCATTTTGGGGATCATTAACTTGGTTTACATTTGCTACCTTTCTGACAAATGTTGACCAAATGTGCTATAGTTAGATGCAAACTGGCAAATTTCTTAAATAAATCCTAGGATATATTTATAGAGAAAACTAAAATAAAAGCCCCGACTTTTTTTTTTTTCTTTCTTTCTTTTTCTTTTCCTGAAAACCATTTGCCGTTTTAGCAACAAGAGATTTAACAGCAAACCACACTTGAAGTGCACAGCTTGGGCTGTGGCATTCCCCAGGTGTCTGTAAGAACTGCAGATAGCAGAGTGCCACCTGCCTTTCACGGGTCACAGCTGCAATGCTGCAGCCTGGAAATTAAATCCAGCCTACCACCAACAGTTGGCAAACATACCTCAAAAGGGTCGGTTTGAAAAATGTTTATGGTGTTTGACAAAAACGGAACTAACTAACTAAATAAATACCAGAAAACCCCAAGAACTTGTTATTTTGAAGCAGCTACAGCTTTGCAAAACACATTAGGAGAAAAGGAACGTACAGGCTGTAATGTAACACTGTTTCCAAATCGGAATGCAAACACATGCCAGAATGGATAAAAGGATGATAATAAAGAGAAGCAGACGGATTAACAATAATTTGGAGAATTCTGCATTGACAAGAATGCCCATTAAACATTTCCATAAAATGATGTTACAGAAAAAGAGAAGCTCCTCAGTGCCGCTTCCTATAATTACGGCCGAAACAATAGTAATTCATATCAGGAGCCATAGTAACTTCAGAACACACATTACTAAACATCAAGAGCATATCAAAATTTTATAAACCAGATGTTAAATCTAAAGCTAATCGTATTTCACTGCTATTCAGAAGTCCACCACCACAACACACTAACCAATCACCAGACACTGCTTTACGTGAAGTAGCACAGTATCAGATTTCACACACCCTCCTCCCCACTATCAACAGATAGTACTGCTAGTACACACCTACTATCAACTGATAGTAGTATCAGCAATCCACTTACGTGTCCCACAGCACAGAAATCAGACCCAGCCAACACTGCTGATAAAGCTGTTGCAGACCAGAGGGCAGAAACGAGTCTTTCTGCTCCTGCTCCCTTGGCTGAATTCCTGCATGCAACTTCTAACACAAAAGCCAAAATTTGCAGGAGAGTTATGTTGTATTTCTGCAGTTCATAGATTGTAGTGTACAGTTACTCCCTGAAAAGTAATGAACTTCATTCATTGAAAATCCTGTATTTGTACAAGACTATATCAACAGAAGTCAGAATCCACGTGGGTTTCCTAAGTAGCTGGGGGAAAAGAAAGTTAAAAACAAGCTACCACACAACTCTTTCTTCTGAGAACAGCAGCAATACACAGTTACCACCCTATGCATCTCTGCCCAGCAGGAAATGAGTACAACAAACTTGCTACAACTATGTTTACAGATCATTACAAAGTGCACAGGCACTCCTACTACCTGTAAGTACTTTATGAAAACAGCACTAGTTAAAGATTACAAGAAATGAGACACTTCAGGTATTAATGCCTTCAGCTTTGTCAACCAAAACAAATCTGTTACAACATCCCAAGGAATAAGCAGTACAGCTCAGAAGCCAGTGTTTACACTGCTTAGCTCAAAACAACCTCTCGAACAGAGAAGTAAACTGCTACACTCCAGAGCAAAACCTTAGCTCTCAGCAGGACTCCTCGCAGCTGTTCAGCATTAAAATGAGAAAATGAGATGAATTCGTTAGTAAATGTAATAAAGTTATATTATTGGTACCTGCTGGAGAGAAAGGTGGGAACACAGGACAAAATCCAGAAATCTACAAACGTCTTTCACTATACTAAGCAAAGGCCAGACCTCAGCCTTTCAAGGCAGCAATGTACTTTTGATTGACTATGTGTTATGCATATATATGACAACAGCAAGTTCAACAATTCTAAGCCAAACTTTACTGAACTGAGTCAGCCTTATATAACAACCAGGAGATGTTCAAACTTCTAGAAGTAAGATTTGAGTGCAATTTCCACTGTGAAAAGTAATCTACTTTACATCACTCTAGCTGGGCTAGCATCACTTCAGGCTTTACAACAAAATTCAAACCAAGTGGCTAGTCAGCTTTCAGAAAGTAAGACCTTCAGATGCACTACCTTAGGACTGCTGGAACACGCTATCACTATAACTTTAACAGCATGTTTTAGCCTTAGGATGTTTTTCACAGCTATAATCTTGAAAATTCTAACCACCTTCACAAGACTGCATATGCTTGCACACACAGACCTCTCATGCCCATAGCCCGGTTTGCTGAAGGAGCAGATGCACTGACAGCTCCCCCCAGGAATAATCCCGGGCAGATTATCATTGTGTCGATCTACAGTGCACACTCAGCGCCCGGAACGATAGAACAAACCTTAACAGTTGTCATTTATCTGGCAAGCAATCCTCATACAACGATAGATGTTTACAACTGACTGAGGTGTTTCCATCTGCATCGCTGCGGAATGGTAAACTCTAACTCCCCAATTCACAAAGTGCCAAAATACAGTCACGCCACAGACCGAAGACAGTCCAGTTAAATAGAACAGCGAGCATAAAAAAGCACATCGGGGTTTCAAATCATACCACGCGAACATCCCACTGAAAACCCACGTTTCTCAGACGACTGCCGGTGCCTTTCACGCCACTTCTACTCTCACCAGAAGATGAGCCTGAGCAAACTTCACTTGCTGAAGTGTGACAAAACCCTCGGAAACGTTCTGGAGCCAGCGGCTGCCCTCTCCGCAGCCGGGGCTCAGCGACAGCAACGCACCTCACTCTCCCGGGCGAGAACGCGCTCCCGCGGGCGCGACCCCGAGGGCAAGAGCGGCGCGGGGGTCCCGCTGCGCGGAGCGCCCGCGGTCCGGGTGCCGGCCCCTCTGCAGATGCGGCTCCCTGTCCGTCTGTTTTTTCTGGTCCCGAGCAAACAGCACTGTCTTCGAGGACAACGGCCGCCCGTTCTGAAAGGCGCGGTGGACTTTCGGGGGTGGGGCCGGGCAATGCCCGAGACGGGCTGCGAGCGCCGGCAGCGCTCCCCGGCACCGGAGCCCGGCGCTAGCGGCGCTCCGCCTCGCTGCCGGCTCCCCCTGCCGGCACCCTGCGCCGCTCCCGCCCGGACCCCAGCCCGCCCGGCCTCCGAGCCCCCCGGGGCGCTCGGCGGACACCGGGGAGCAGCCCCGCGGAGCCCAGCGAGGCGGCCCCGCTCACGGTCACAACGCCCGCGGAGCTCCGAGAGCGCCGCCGCCCGCAGCCCGAGCCCGGCGAGGAGGGGAGAGGGGCGGGCAGGGGTTACCTGGAGGCGCCGTGGGCTGCTCGCCGCAGGCGGCGGGCGGGGGCTCGGCCGCCGCGCTGCTGCCCGCTGCCCGCCTCACGCCGCCATGGCCGCAGCCCCGCCGAGCCGCTCCGCTCGCTCGCACCAAGTTTGCGGCGCGGCAGCTGCGCGCCTCGCCCGGCGGCCGGACCCAGCGCCCCGCCGCGGGGGCGGAGCAGCCGCGGCCGCCCGGCCCCGGCGATGCGATGCGATGCGGTGCGGTGCGCGGTGCGGGGCTCGGCTCGGCTCGTCCCGCAGCCGGCGCTGCCCGGGCTGGGGCGATCTCGCATTACTCCCTGCCCTCCCCCGCGCTCCCCCCTCCGGGCCAGCTGAGAAGTTGCAACTGGTTGAGATATTTGTCCTTGGGGTTTGGGATTTTTATTTTTATTTCCTTTTATTCCTTAATCACTGCAGCTCACAAAAAACATGACCCGAGGCTGCTCCTTTGCCATCAGATCTGAGCAGGGGCGCCTCAGCGCCAGTACAACTAAGCACGACAAATCCCGGCGAGCTGCAGCAAGCGACAGCAGAGGGAGGGGAGGCAGTGGGACACGGGGCAGCGCCGCTGGTGCCGGGTCCGCAGGGGCCCCCGACCGCTGCGCGGGGCTCCGCGGGGCTCCGGGGCCGGGGAAATGTACCAAAACCGCGGAGCAGCAGATCGGGGAGGCGAGGGAGAGCCGAGCGCCAGCCACTGCCCCGGCACGGAAGGGGCACGGGAGCGCCCCGGGAGCTGCCAGGCTGCGCGCCCGCGGCTCTCCGCGGCCCTGTCACCCCGTGCCGCAGCGGCCAGCCCGGCCCCAGTGCCCGGCCCCAGTGCCCGGCCCCAGTGCCCGGCCCCGCGCAGGCAACAGGAGCCCCGCACCAGCGGCCCCGGTCCTGGGGGGAGCGCGGCGCTGACACTTCTGCCGCCACGTAAGAGCCTCCGGCGAGTCCCTCTCCGCCCTCCCCAGTCCCCTCCCTCCCCCTATGGCACGATCGACGTGTCAGCCCCAAAAGTTCATTTCCAGGCCCTGGGAGAGTCCCCTATAAAGGTCCCGGGCCGTGCGTGGGCCAGTGAGACGTGGCAGTGCGGGGCTGCAGCCGGGGCGCGCACGCATCTCCCCCCAGGTACGTGCGTTCGCATTTTTGCGCTCACCGGGCTGTCGGCGCATGCTTTTGTGTTTTGTCAGCTCACCTGTATTAAGCCAGGAGGTTATTTTTGTTCATGTGCGCATTGTAATTAATTCCATCAAAGTTGTTTGGTTTGGGTTTGTTTGTTTTTGGTTTTGTTGTGTTTTGGTTTTTTTTTTATGACAGCATTTGTGCATTTCTACTACAAACTGGAGCAGAAACTGACTTTTGTTCGCAGCAAGACCTCCATTTAGAAGACTTAAAAGCAGTTAGAGTTTATTAAAACAAACAAAACCAAGGAATTCATCCATGCTAGAGTAATCCTCTAAAAGTTAGCTAATTAAAACAACTAGCATCAAAACTTATCAGCGAGCCCAATGTTGCAAATCCAAATTGCCTTAAACTTCCAACTCAAGGGAGAATTTTACTTTGGCTAGGATATAAAAGAAACTTGTTCAAGTAACAAAACATTACCAAAAGTTTGAAATTATCATTAAAATGAAGTCCTGGAATTTGGAACATTCTTTCTGATTACTTGTTGGTATAAAAAAAAAAAAAAAAAAAAAAAAAAAAAAAAAAAAAAAAAACAACCCACACTGCAAACACTAAAGGCCAATTTTTAATTTTTTTTCATAAAGTCATGTAACCCTGACAGTCAAGGATGTTTCTTTATTTATAACAATAGAGTTTGAGAAGCCACTACTGTAATTACTGTAATGCCTGGGGTCACTTTCTCATGCGATTTTCTTCTGATCTAGAGAATACTTGTACAGAAAGTATAAGAATTCATTTTGCATCTAAAAGTTGCTGTCGAAGTAAGGGCAAATATGAGATGATTCACATATCTACACTGTTCACTTCTTTGGAGTGTTATTAAGACATCTCTCTTCAGATCAACAAGTCCTATACTTTTTATGTACCTCTACCTATTACAATACATTTAGGCTTTCTTTTTATAGAGAAGAGATAATTGTTTTTTCCAACTGCTGTGTAAAAAAAGAATAAAACATCCCTTTTTTATCTGTGAAAAGTAAGCACTGTGTATCCAAACCAAACTGCCAGAAAAAAAAAAAAAAAAAAAAAAAATTCTAGCCCATTGAGTGATGTACATTTTAGCCTCTAAAAATTCCTCTACAGTTTGCCTATGAAACAATAGGCACATAAGTAAAAAAATAAACAATACCTCCAAACTCACCACATTTATGTCTTTATATCATACTGTGTTAACAACATACAGTACATTCAAAGAAAAATTCCACTGGAATTATATTGACTCTATATCACCCACAGAGCATTTAAGTCATTCACTTTATCATTCTGTACCAGTTTCATGGAGGAACTGTAATGATGTCAATTCTTAATTTCATTTAATTTTATTTTAAAAGTTTAAGGGAAAAGATGTCTGAAACTGCCTGTGAGATTAACCATGTTTGAAATAAAGGTACAAAATGTAACATTTTTAATGTTATGTGTAACTGTGTGCTGTGTCTAAGTTATAGAGTTAAACCAGATGAGTTGAGTGAGTGAGCCCAGCAATTTTAGGTGATGCAATCCTCAGATGTACCATTGCAAGTAGGCGCTGAGGGTTTTTTGTTTCTTCACAAGTTGCACAGTGGTATCTCAGTCCTAGGCTAAGCCTCAGTGTGTTACTGTATCTAAAATAAATAAGGATATTCTAGGAATATAATGCTAAGGGCAAGGGAGAAAGCAGCAGAAGAACCTCTCAGAAATCAAGTCCATTGCATCCAGCTTTTCCTCCAGTATGGAGCTCATCCTCTGCCTCCTATTTTCCTGACATTATATTTTCTCACTGTTAGTTATTTTTGATCTCTCTTTCCAGCAAAATAGAGCCCCAGAATATTAAGGGATGGCAGCCTGTGGAAGCAGTAAAGGTACTGCAGTTGGAAGAGGAAAGGCTGCACAGCACCTTCAGGCTTTTGGCCAGTTTGGTGGGAAGCCAAATTTCATCTCATTCCTGTGGTGGCAGGATATAAGGAGTGTTAGAAAGCAGGGAAGGGGGTGGATTTCCATCTGTTTAGGTGGGGAAGTCACAGTGTAAGGGAAGGCCTGTCTTCACATTACCCATCAAAAGCACCTTGGATAGTATGGATAGTAAGCATCTTTCACCATTTAGAAAAACAAAGTCAGATACAGTAAATTGAAAGTTTAGGTTGAGTTTAAAAGAAAAAAGAAAAAAAAATTAAAAAAGGAAGAAAACTGAACCTTGAGTTATGCTTCCATCATAGGGAAAGGACTTTGCTTGCTTCCTGATCACAGAGTTCAAAGTCTTTATTACCACTGCATGTTGCTTTTTCCAGACCATTGAAAACATTAGTCATTTTTGTTTAATTCATGAGAAACAGGCAGAGGAAAACTTTGAAGTCTCACAGTTAATTGCTTACTTTTGTGGTTTTTAACCACGTCATTTTTTTACTGAGGAGAAACCCTACTGGTGACCAGAGCCTTTCCAGAGCAGACCAGGCAGGAGAAGGGCGCATACAAACAAGTATCATTTCTTGGATCAATGCTTAAGAACAGAGAGTTTGTGCAGCCTGGTGTCTTGAATTTACCTGATTTACACGGCATTGTTGAAATATCTAATAGTCAGATCTACATTAATGTTCCTTTCTTTTTTCCACTGAGATTAAGAAAAGGGTTTGCCCTGCTGCATTTGAGTTGAGCAAGCCCTTAGCATTCTCACCTGCATGGAGGAACATCACCATGCAAGGCTGGATCATCACGAGTCTGCCGTGTTTAAATATCAGGGATGTGTGATGTTGTTATGGGTAAAAACAGGAATGACATTTTCATCTCAAGAAAGCAGATGACCCAGAAGATTTAAGTTTGCCATCCTCATCCTCAGATAGGTCTGGTAGGGAAGAACACTGTTAAAAAGCAGGCCAAGAAGGGCTGTAGCTGTGTATGCCCAGTAGCAGACACAGGGCAAGGTCAGACTGATCACCACTTTAACTGTCCCAATAAAAGACACCATTTCAGTTCTTCATTTAAATAATAGGGAAGTAAATGTCAATAGTTACAAACTTTGTTGTTTTCCATTAAGTTACTGTCTTACTTTATGTTCTGTATTTAAAGGTTAAGCTGACTAGTCTCCATAATATCTATGAATTAGGAAAAGCTAGGTGAGAGTCTAAAACTTGGCTTTTGAGAACTATATGTTCTTCTGATGAGTTTATATTTACCATTTGTGGTCAAAAGATAATAAAGTGGCATGTTTCTCATGGCATTTCTACTATTAATGCTCTTTATAAACAAAATGGTTTATTTTCATGAATGCATAAGGTATTTTCAACACAGCTATATAAATAAATGTGCACTTACATTTATAAATCTGTGACCTGATTTTTTGTAATTGGTGCTTTCTTTCCATTAAAGTCTCTGACAGATAAGGCAGTAAAAGAAGTTATGATATGAGTTCTAAATAAGGGCCATCTAACTTCAAGTCCCTAAAAGTAGTTAGGTATTTGGTGAAAATGATGAATTCTTGGGTACTGATTCATGTGATCTGAAAATGCCATCCATTTCCTGATTCACCTTCATATCTCCTCCAGGAAAAAAAAAAATTACAATGAATACCGTCAGTCAGACAATTTTTATGTGTCTGTTTTTCTATCTTTCAGCCAATTCCCGAACTGCTACTTTCAAAATGAAGAGGAAGATAGGAGTGGGAATGAAGAATGCCTTGGAGAAATCCAGTCATAAAGTTTGAGGAGTAGAAATAATAGGAAATATTAATAACTCTGGTCTCTTACATAGGTCAGAATTGAGGCTGAAATGATGTAAAGTTACAAACCTGAGACATAAGGGCTATTAGATTTGAATCAAGATTCACAGACTTTTTAATTAATATATAATGAAAATATTTGCTTTTTCCCCCTCTACTTTGGATGTTAATATATTCTGCTGCCTTAGACAAATTTCTTATATAGACTAAATTAAGTTTTCATTTTTTTGGGATATTAGCCCCAAGACAGCTCTTCAAACTAAGCCAGATATTAGCAATCCATGAGTTGCTCCTCTCTGTCTGCTTGTCTCTAATCATTAATATTGAATTCCTGTGTTACTCCATCACCCAGCAGTACAAGTGGAATTTGGATAGAGAGCATACACACACAAACACATCACACACACACACACACATATATATAAATAGATATGATTTTATAGATATGATTTTATAACTGCCAAGAAGTCTAAAACAGAAGAGCTCACCTTGACTTCAGTTTTGTGCTGGTGTTTTTGGGGATGAATGGATAGAGAGGATACTGGGCATAACTCCTGCTTTCCTAGAATTAGACCTTCGCAATTTATAAAAGGAATTTTAACCAGTTGTGAAGTCCTCATGACTCAGAGATCATTTCTTTGGCACTGGTCTAGCACTAGGAGCCCTATAGCAAGCTTACCAAGTGGTGGTAGAATTACTCATGCTATTTAATTTAATTTAATAGTAAATTTTCAAAGTAGGTCAACATCTAAGTCACTTTTAAAAAGTGATTTATCTGGATTAGTGCAAACCTCTGTATGAACCTTACTGTCTTGCTTTGAGCAAAGCAACAAATCCACTAAAAATACACGTAAATTAAATAGTCATTAACAACAAAAAAAGACTAATCAGTAATGGGTTTTCTTATAAAGAGTGTAACTGTCTTTAATGAGAGTTCATTTACCCCTTTAGTTAGGCACAGACAGGATATTTATGTGACCAAGATCTTACTTGCTCTCTGTCTTTTCACTAAGACTGACAGTGAACACAATACAGTAGATGTACCTGTCAAGAGGGGTTTTGTAGGAAGGGAGTCAGCATCTTAACAAGCTGTGTAACATATTGTAAGCATTTTTCCAGCCATGCCCTTCCTGTCAGATCATTTGATAGCAGCAGTAAAAGTTACAAGTCCAGTTCAAGTTATATTTTCCTCAGTTGCTCATACACTGTATTCAGTTGCCTGTTAGGAAAGAACTCAATGGTGTCATTTAGGCCCAGTCTTTGCAATCTGGAATTGTTGCAGAGCAAAATGCTTACCAGCTTGAAAGTGGCTATAGAAGCAGTAATAGTCAAAGACAAAAGAGAAAATAAATTAAAAACTAATGAGTGTTTGTTACTGAGAAATAAAAGCAAGTAACCAAGACACACATACACAAACACACACTCTGCAAACTCTACTGAACTGAGTTACTCTGATGATTTTGTGCGCTAAAGCATCCTCCTCACAGTCTGGTCTTCTGCTTTGTTGCTAGTTTAACTCAGGCCAGACTAAAACAATAAGAGTATAAGGAGGTATCTATGTTTTTCTTGACTTGAAAGGAAGCCCAGATCACTGCTCTACAAAGTTTTTGTGCGTCTTGGTGTCACTTGAGAATTTAGCAAGTGTCATTTTTTTAATGTGTTTCAAAAGTTTCTGTAAGCACTACCAAAAATCTGTGTTGACCTGAACACTCTGCTGTCAAACTTTAAGTGTTCATTTTGTGCTCTGTCCCACAGTGATGCCCAAGCTAGAGATCCCACCATTTCCCAAAAAACTGTGAGCTTTGCTGGCAAAGTAAAGCACATCCATTTATTGCAGGCAGACCATTTAAAAGTGCACAGCTATTTTCTACTATGAGGGGTTTTTTTTTCCGTTCTTGTGTATTTATATCAGCCTGCATTGTGACATTGTCAGTTCAGGGTCCAAGCAAGGTTATATTCCATACTGAACAAAATTTGGAAGTCATAGCACTGCAAGAAAATGGAAATATGGACATTTGGTGATACTATTTTCAGTTGCACTGGGTTTTCTTGGTGTTCTGGTAGTGGAGAGGCTACAGGTGTGGCTTCTCCAAGAAGCTTCCCTCGTATCCAACAGAGCCAATGCCAGGTGGCTCTAAGATAGAAATGCCACTGGCCAGGGCTGAGCCCAGCAGTGAAGGTGCTGCACCTCTGGGATGTATATTAAAGAAAGAAGTTACTGCACGAAAGTTATTGTGGCCAGAGAAGAGAGGAGTGAGAATACATGAGAGCAACAGCCCTGCAGACACCAAGGTGGGTGAGAAAGTAGAGGGAGGAGGTGCTCCAGGTGCTGGAGCTGGGATTCCCCTGCAGCCAGTGGAGGTCCACAGGGGAGCAGAAGTCCACCTGCAGGCCCTGGAAGGCCCCATCCCAGAGCAGGGGGATGTCCAAAGGAGACTGTTGAACCTGTGGGAAGCCCGTGCTGGAGCAGGCTTATGACAGGACCTGTGGGTCCATGGAGAAAAAGGCTCACACTGGAACAGATTTTTGGCGGGCTTGTGACCCCTGTGGGGTGACACTGGAGCAGCTTGTTCCTGCAGGGCTGGAAGGGGCTCACACTGGAGCAGTTTGTGAAGAACTGCAGCCTATGGGATAGACTCACATTGGACAAGTCCATGGAGGACTGTCTCCCCATGCTGGAGCAGCGGAAGGACTCCTCTCCCTGAGGAGCAAGTGGCATGACAAACAACATGTCATGAACTGTGTCACCCCCTTTCCCCATCTTCCTGTAGTGCTGGGGCTGTGGTATAAAATCAGGAATAAAGTTAAGCCCAGGAAGGAGGGAGTGGTGAGTGGAAGGTGTTTTTAGGGTTGTGTTTTACTTCTTGTTATGCTACTCTTATTTTGCTTGGCAACAATAAGTAATAAATAAGGAGTTCAGTTAATTTCCCAAAGTTGTGTCACCTGTGACAGCAATGAGTGAGTGATCTCTCCCTCTCCTTAGTCCTTATCTCAGCCCATGAGCCCTTCACTTATATTTTTTCTCCCCTGCCCACCTGAGAAGGGGAATGACAGAGTGGCTTTTGTGCATACCCAGTGTCTAGGTAGGGTCAGATCACCCACTGTTACTACCTAACATTTGAGTGCTTAACTTACTGTCCTCAGCAATAATTAGTATACTGTAAAGTATAAGTTCAGTTATTAAATATGTAGCCTGAAAATTCTGTAGTTATTGGAATTATTTAAATAAGAAGTTAAAAATAAATCAGAAGTTAAAAATCATGTTAAAAATATTTTCCTTTATATTTGTCTAATAAAAACTGCTTTGTTAAAAACATTGCATAATAATTATTTGGTTGGGCACACTGAAAACTTGTAAGATGTTTTGCTTCAGAAGGGAGCACCTAGCCTGAGTCTGCTCTAGGAAGCCAGAATTTTTGAAACCAGAAGTTTCTTAAATAAGCCTCATTGAAGAACACTCAATCAAGAGGAGGGATGTGTAGACATGCTATTGAAGAGAAAAAAATTCACTATTTTTTGCAGTTAGGTCAAACTCCAATTCAATTACTAAGTGATTTTACTACTTATTCAGATTTGGGGGTTCATTAAAATTGAGAGGAAGGAGACTAAAACCCTTGTTAGCCTTGTAAGTCCAGTGTCATACTTTAAATGATACCAGAAGAGAACAAAAGGAGACCAAGGGCTAATCTCTACACACCTTGAAGTGCCTCTTGTCTCTCATGGACAGTCTCAATCCAGAAGCTGAGGCTGGTGGGGGGATTGGTGTGTGTACTGATGCTTTTGCATAAACAAAATAAGGCCGTTCACTGTTTGTTCTTCCATCAGCCATATGTTTACAAAGAATTCAAAGGCTAAAATTTTCAAAATAGTTGCAGCACGACAAAACTTTTAATGAAATATTTTGCATAAAAATGTCATATTTCAATAGGATTTGTCAGCGGGGCATAGAGATTCTAGTTAAAAATTGAGAAGACAGGAGTGAGTAAAGGAAGAAATATGCAGGAGTTTAGATGGGTAATTCTACCTTCTTGGTGTTGTAATAATCACTTTCTTGTACTATCAAAATGAAGGCATCAATAATAGGACTCAGTTGAAAAATGGAAAAAAGTACTTGAATTATCCCAAGGAAAAAATAACATTATCCAACTGCAACACAAAGCCTCCATACCTGCCAACATCCTCAACTTTTCACAAAAATAGGCTATGTTTTATGTCCCAAAGACACAGCAACTTGGACCTGGAGATAAAAACTAATTCAAAAGTTAAGGGCTTTTCTGAGAGAAAGTCTCCCCAAAGCTGTTCATTTTGTGTAAAAGTGGAACTAGCATGTGGAAAGAGACACATTCATTCTGAAGTGTGTATGCATGGGACAATAGCAAGCAGTCACTCAACATGTTAGACAATTGGCAGTTTCTGGTTACAGCATGATAAATAATGTAACAAAAAAGTGAAACAAAAAAAATCTGATACATATTCATTGGCATCAGCTCCTGGAAGAGTTTTACATGGGACAGAAGCACGTATAATGTCACAGCAGCTGCACATGGAAGATGGAAGTTCTGTGGAAAGATAAGTGAAGACTGTTTTCCCTTGGCTGTTTCCTATGTCTGAATGGTGGCACCCTCAGCTCCTCCTGCTTTCTATATCCTGGAAGAAGTGTGAACTGTGTTCCTCCATCCCTCATGATCTTGGTGCTTTCACCATGTCCTCTGGCATCTTAGGAGAAAAGAAGCTCAGACCAGCTCCCCTAGACATACGGTATAATCAATTTTATTGCCTTTTTACTTGTTCAGGTTGTTCAGTAAAGGACCTCGGGTTTTGACTGAAGTTTTCTAGACTATTCACATTGTTACTTCTTTTGTTTTAGGGAGGAAACTGGAGAGATGTTCTATTATTTGAGGGAAAAACTACATGAACTGGAAAAATTCTATATGGTCATAAACACTTTCACTCTGCTGCTGTGATCAAAAGCAATGTGAATGGACAGAATGCTGTAGTTTTATCATTTCATTTCGCAGTGTTTGAGGAATTTAATTTCCAAACACTTGTACTCAACATTTAATGGATGTTCCCAGGTTCAGCAGACACGGAGCTGCCATCAGTAATGCCCTAGATATTTGTTACAGCAGATTGTCAGGCAAAGCCTCCCACTTGGCTGATTAAACAGGATTGTTCTTCACTAGATGCAGTTAGAACACCTGTAAGCATTCTGAAGTTTTGTTCAACAGCAAATACTTGGGAAATATTTTTTTCTCTCTCTTGAGTGGTAGCAAGAATGGGTAGTAGAATTTCTGGATTGACACAACAAAGAGCCTTTTAAGGAAATGAAGTGCCTGCAATTTTCTTGCACACTAGTGGGATTTGCAATTAGAGGAAAACTTATAGATAATATAATTAAATAGAGCTCAAAGTTCCTGCTGTATTTAGTGGTATCTTGCAGTACACTGCAACTCTTAAAAGTGACACAGCATGAAAAGTATCCTTTAAACCTGAATCAATTACATTCTGCTTGGAACTCCCTATGAAGAACTGCACAAGCCAAAATTCAAATGCATATCCTGTATAGCAAATACGACTGAAAAATCAGCAGGGAGGAGCTTAGAGTGTGCCAAAATACTCCTTGGATTTGTTAGTTGAGATCATGAAAAAAAAAAAAAAAATGAGTCTTTTCATTTTAAATGATAGCTTTCCTTTCAGTTCTCAAATTCAAATTAATCATCCAAAAATACAGATAACTCACATATATCCTATGTGGCCTAACTGTTCAACATCAGGAGTACTGGGGGGTTTTATCTATTTAGGAGCACTTCAATACTGGTTACTGCTGATAATGTGTTGTCATCTACAAATACCATACCTGAGGAAACCACTCTGTGTATTTACTCAGTGATTAGCACAACAGGACTCTGGTTTCATTTGGATCTACTAATTGCAATAGTGTTATAGCAAAAAAAAAAAAAAAAAAAAAAAAAAATCAATGGAAGTCCTTCTGTTTGATAGAAAGATAGAAAGTTACACACTGTGATTTTCTGTGAAGGCTGCTACAGATAAACTCTACAAATCTGATGAGAAAAAAGCCAAAGATGTTCAGCTATTATAATCAGATACAGAGATCTGAAAATCCCTTAACACTGCCAAGACCTAGGAATGGAGTGTCTAACTCTATCTGATCAAAATATCCTTAAGGGCATATTTGGTTTCTCAGAAATTAATTACCTAACAAATATACACCTTTCCTTGGTATTCATTGTCTTCTTTTTCTTATAACTCCCTTCCTTGTGACTGGAAGTGATGAAGAACAAGGGTTGCTGATTGTTTTGAGGGTTTTTTTCTGGTAACATTATAAATGAAAATGCATTTTACTAAAGCCTGTGGAAATGTAATTTGTTATGTCACAGCAATCACTCAGTATGTGTACAGCTGGGTTTGATGATACCAAACCCTGCTTGTTATAAAACCAGTAGCAATGGCCTCAAGGAGGGGTAAATGAAGAAAGACTGATAGCTTGGAGGCTCAAACTAGTTTGGGTCATCAGGAGCTAAAAGGGAATGTTTTAACTTGCCAATGAATTGCTATTCCAGTGCCAAGGCAGAGGAGTAGAGGCCAAATTAACATGTCATATCTCATTTCAAACACACTCCTTTTACCGAAGTCCTTTTGACTATTTTAGAATAGAGAAGGGGGAAATTTTGTGCTATGTATATATCACTTAAAGCACTTTCTAAAAGGATTAGTAAGAGCATAACAAGAAATTCTGGATTTTCGATGGAGCTTGTCATGGGACAACTTCAATTCCACCTACTTGAAGGAAAGCAGTATAGCACTTCCAAAAATTCATCAATACCCCACTTGTTTATGTTATTTCAATTCAAGGTGACCTGATTAGAAAACACTATCTGGATCGAAACAGAAAAAAACTTTTATCCCTCCAAATGTTTGTTATTGCTATCTTAACACTGAAAACACAGTGAGAGCACAACAGATCCAGCACAGACAAGGCTAACTCCACCAGCAACCCAGCAATGCTGGGCCAGGAGCTCAGACAGTGCTGTTGCTCTGGCGCCACTTTTTAACCTGATCTCTAAACAACTGCTGAACAAGCATACAACAAACTGCAAGTCCTTCAGTAGATATTAATAAGCAAGAGCAACATTAAACAAGAATCAAAACTCTCTTCAAATCTCACCCTATGGCATCTCCTGATTTTGTCTGATAGCTGGGAGAACACAGACTCTGAGTTCAGCTCCACAGTAGAGAACCGAAAACAAAGAAGGAAAGCTGGAAATGCTTCACAGAATTTATTCACCAGTGTGGGTGCTTACTTTTTTTAGCCCTGTTTTTCTTTAGGGCTGGAGGATTGTTTGATACAAAGAAAAAATAATTTAAAGAGAAGCAGAGATTAAAAGCAAGCAGATGAGGAAAAGCAGAAGGATTAAAAAAAAAACCTGAAGGGTAAGGAAAAAAGGAAAAGGCAAAATTATGTTGCCGTTCATTGTGTCAATCGAATAATAAAGTGTTTCCTCAGTACTATGCTTGAAATCCACCCACCCTTTGCCAAACAATGTTCAGATTGTCCCTTCACCCAGAGCACTCAAATTCTTTAGTATAAGAGATGGAATAGGGCAATGGTCCATCCAGCCAAATTAACCTGTCTCTGATGGTCACCCATATGAGATTCTTAAGAAGGAGTTAAGCAAGGCAAGCATACAGCTCCTCAGCAGTGATTAATGGCTTACAGACCTCCAGTAATGCAGTATCTCAGTACGTTCCTACAGTCCTTCATAGACCTGTGTTTCCAAAATTTTTTCCATCACTGATGCATCTACAGACTTTTAGGCTGAGGAATGCCACAGCTGAGGTGTGCTTTGAAAGGGTGCACTCCCTTTTGTTTTGAACATCTTCCCACCTAGTTTTTTTTTTCCTTATCATTGTGTCATAAAGCAAAGTGATTAGTCATTATCTATTTGCCCTCTCCAGACCACATACACTTCCCTGAATCTCAATTATCTGTCTGTCCTGAAACAGGAGGAATCAAAAGTGTAAACAGCCTTTTAGGCTTACGCATGCTATGGATTTGCATAGTACCAAACCTCAGAGACAAGCAGTAGGAGATTATCTTGGTTGCTCTCTATCCTTTTCCTAATATTCAGTACTTATTTTGACCCCTACTGAGATCTGAGCTGATGTTTTCACAAAAGCAGCTATTGAAATTCCAGTATCTTGTTCCTGAGTGACAACAGCAAGTTCAGAATCCATCACTCTTGTGAAGTTAGGATTGTTTCCTCCTCTGTGTGTCCCATTTTAACTGGATACTTTCAATTTCACCTCCTCTCTTATCATCCATTCACTCCACATTCTGAGGTCTTTCTGCAGAATTTGTTGTTGCTCTTCATCTTTGCTACCTAAAATAACTCCATATCATCTGCATGTGCTTAAGTACCTCTTGCAGTACACTAAGAATAACAGATGAATTTTCATCAGATTGTATTAAACATAAAAGCTAAAATTACAAGCACTTGAGAAAAATGCAACAAAATGTTATGCCTACAAATGAAAACAGCATTCCACTGATCTTTGGTGGAGTTGGAAAAAACCTACAAAACCACCTTTACACAGAGAGTTTTGATTTCCAAACAATTTTCTACAACTTGGATTATTTCTTTGATTAGAATGTAAGAGACTTGCCAATTCAGTTTGAAGTGACCATGTTGTGCCACAAGTTTAAGATCTGATGATGAATACTGACAAGAACTTTTTGAGTTTGATGTTTTGACAAAGAAATATAACCCAGAAGTACAATTGGTGTTTTCAACAATGGTCAGTCAGTGAATCTGGTTATTTCTGGAGCTCTGCTGAGGTTACTGAGGAACTGCAAGTGGTACAATGACAGAATTGACCAGTGAAAACAATTAAGTGTGAATGCACCGTGCCAGACCAGCTCACAGCTTGCAGCTCATTTCAGCATCTGGTAACAGCTATAACTGGCCACGATTTGAAACATGTGAGGAACACATAATATAATGCTTTTGGTCAATGTCTGCTAAATATTAAAATTTCAGACACCCTTACCTCATAGATAATAGGTTGGCACTTCCCCATTTTTTCATCATTTTAACAAAGCAAATAATATGAGCAAGTTAATTTATGTAAAAATACAATTTCCAAAGTCTCCTCTGTACTATCTGAGGTAAATAAGGAAAAATAATGGAAGAGGTCATGATGCAAAAAATAGTGGATGGAGAAATAATTGGTTTTTTGGAAAAGCTTAATTAATTTCTTTGTGTAATAAATCTCTCTGGCTTTTGAATACATTGAGAAAATTTGGCATAAATCTTTACAAACAAAAGAAAAAACATAAAGAGTTGTAAAAATTAGAAGAAAACAGAATATTGATGAAAACAATCAGAAAAACAGGATTAATATCCCTTCAAGGCATTGGATTATCTTCTTATAATTCCTATTTTCTGGGATTCAGTTAATGAGTATGGAAGTGTGACTGGGTCATTTTTTTTCCAGTAGATACAGTGGGTTTACAGCTGTCTGCATTTCCTTCCCCATTATTCAGGGATTTAAGAAAAAATCTGTACAGATTTAGGAGTCAAGTTCTATGTTTAATAAGTAGCCAGCGGACAAGGCTTGGCTTTTAAAAGAAGTTGTTCTCTTTTATCAGTTTAATTTATTGTGGCCTCTGTGGAAGAATTGTGGCTCTTTATACTGTAAAGGCTCCAACAATATATACATCAGTCATGATGTAACAGGCTTCTAACATCACTGTTTTAATCTGCAAAGGTTTTTATGAATAAACAGGAATGCCACAGAAAATATCCAGGTCCCAGTTCTTTAATGTTCAAAGAATTTTTATATCCTATTTTAGAAATATGGCACTAAAACTCTCTATCTAATCCATCAAGTATCTGATCAAAATTAAAACCATAATGCATTGAATAAATTGAGCAATTCTGAATCAAAGGAAGGCATTAGACTCTTAAATGAAAAGATTATGCTTACATGCAAGAGGCAATATACCACATACATGCAACTATCCATTTATGATGAGCCTAACTGTTATTTAAATCATCTAGAATTAAATCATCATATAGAATTTATAATAGTAACAATGATGATGATGATAATAAAAATCAGAAAATATACAGAAAAATCGAAGTAACTACACCCCTAGCCCAGGCATTCCCAAAGTGAAGCCAATGTAGGTAAGCATCAGGCACGTGTCCACCAGGCAAATTCCACCACAGCTAAAACCAGCTCTCACCGAGGCAGAGCCAGACACGTCCCAAGCCCCCACATTGCCAGGTGCCCACCAAGCCTGTGACCTTCTGCTATTGATGGCAAAAATCATATTTATTGGTTAATGACTACAGAATATCATAAGTATCACCTAGCCTTTCAAATTACATTAGATGGGGAGAAGTCCTAAATATCAGTTAAACCCACACATAATAGATGCATATGAACATCTCAAAGGGCAAAGACTAAATGAAAGGCATCCTATGTTTAGGCTTTTCATGGACCTTCAGTTTTGTCAAACCTGGGAGAGACTGCAAGAAACCATCAGAAGCATCTTACCTTGGTAAATTCAGCTGTAGCTAGCTTTGGTACCTGCTTTTCTTGGCAGATATGTATCTGTTTCTAAAAATATCCAGCTAAGGAGACATCACAATCTTAATGGATTTCTACCCATATTACTGCAAAGGGCTTTGTGCTCCTTTACCTTAAACTGACATTTTTTTTTCCCAGTTGTGATTGGGAGCAGTTTATTTTCTCCATTTTCCAGTTACCATTAATGCTTATGTAGACAGTAACAAAAATTTCTTTTTTCTTTTTAAAGGAAAAATATCTTTATTCTTTCATCATTTCCTTATAGGTCACATTTTCTGCACTTCTAATAGTTCTTGTCCCTTTCTTTCTGATTCCCTCATGGTTTCATCTCACTTACAAACTCTCTTATCATCTTTACCTGGATATCTCAGATATTGCTTCATTCCAGCTTTCTCTTCCCCAAAATACTACCTTCACAGGGTAAGATCAAGGCATGCCTTGCTCATATGCCCTTGGCTGTCATCTCAAGTTCAGCACAGCTAAAACAGAGTGCTGTCTCTCTTCTTCAAGCCATTTCTTCCCTGCCTCTTCTCTAGATTCTGAAAAGACTCTTCCTGTCCTGCTAGTTTCAAACACCCATAACTTGGATGCTAGGTTTAATTTAGACTCTTTGCTGTGCTCACAGAACCATCTCTAAAGCTTGGCCTTTTTCATCCATTCATGCTGTTAAAGTTTTCATTAAGGTCACAGTTATTTTACAGCTCACTTACTATAACATCTTGGCCTCAGAAAAGGCATTTTTGTCCTAATCACATCTATTTATACACTGCTGCCAAGACCGTCTTCAAAACCCACCAGTTTAATTTGCTCATGCAGCTCTTTGCAAGGTTGACAGTAGACACCACAACAAACAAAAAAAAATTTTGTTTTTAAAGAAATCAGCAGCTATTTTCATTCTATGAATAATTTTTCATTTCTTTTCTAGGAATGAGGTTCAAGCTTTAATTAGACCACCTATTTCCCCATCTGCTTATTTGTTCAAAAAGCTCCCCATAAATATACATAATTTTAGGCTTTTCTCTTCCCTGGTCCCTTCATGCACATATCTTTGCTGTAGTGCTTAATAATCCTCATCAAAAAAACCCCAGATAATTATTAATCTATTATTGCGTCAAAGACAAGCACATTTAATTGACATTGTCCCCTAATCTCCTGGAACGCTGGTTTGTCTTCAGATTTTTACCCTCTATTTTGGATGGACAATGTGCTCTATTATGTACTGAGTGCCTCATCTGGTCTTGGGTGTTATAAGAAAAATAACGATGACAAAATTAATACTTTTATTGTATCACACAGAAATTGAATGATGCAACTAAGCAAATAAATTCTTAAGCTAGATTCTTGCAGAAGCATTGTAGTTCAGAAAGTTTAGAAAAGCACAAATGTCTGCCAACATTGCAATATATTTGTTCTCATTGGAGTTGCAGAGGCAGTAGTCCTGCTAAAACTAGTATAATTATGTATAAATGATGTTGGCAGACTTCACAAAATGTCTCAGAAGGACAGAACCAGATGTTTCCTGGACTGCATATCCTCAGTAGGTTTTACACCATCAATTTGCAAATAAAGCAAAGGCCTTTTTAGTGAAGCATGTTTCTCTCTTTTTCCTGAAAAAAACATCTCCTAATAATGAATAGAGACAGTACATAAGTTACCAATTAAGTTTCTAATCACTCAGGCCTTCTAGGTAATTCAGCTGATCTGTCTTGTATCAGATGCTACATATTTCCTTAATCCTTGAATTCATTAATATTTTAACTCATTTGTCATTTCATTCCTGCTTCCAAAACTTAAGAGCCTAAGTCTACCTCCAAAACTTTCATTCCAGCACACCTGTGAGTGTGATGTGTCTTGTACAAGAAGTGATTAAAGAAGTTGTTCTACTGAATAGAAGCCTATTTCTATTTGTATGGGTTTTTTAATCTTACTACTCCCAGCTGTCCATGCTCTCCAAAAGCTCTCTCTTGGAGAAACTGCAGTAGCCTGGATCTAGTGGCATGTATTGCAGGTTCAGGCTTTTACATCCTCTCTCTGTATTTTACTCATGATATCTGACATCAAATTCAGCTTTTCTGTGCCCAGTCTCATGGAACTTCCATTACCTATGTTTTTTTCCTTATCACTGAGACTGCAATGTTTATTTCTATACACTTGGAGATCTCCTTACATATGGTGACATAACTTCATATAGTGATGCAATCATGAAACCTATTTCTCTAAGAATAGCGTTTCCTAGAAGCAAACATATCCTTTAGTGATAAAAGTAAACATATATTGGGTATTCTGCATTTCAAAGAGCAATACTAGTAATTAGGGAAAAAAGACAGTAAAGACAAGGTGGAGTTAGGAAGCATGGGTTTTCCAGCATATGTCATAACTTAAATAAATACTTAATAAATAACTTATATAATGAATAAATAACTTAAATAAAGAAAGAAAGAATCCAGTCATAAGGAAGGAGGCAAAAGCCTCTCTTATTATACACCTTGTGACTGTTTCTTCTGATAGCTAACTCCTGATTAAGTAGTCAGTGCCATGGCCTGATTTGCGTTGCACTGGTTAGACTTTTCAGGCAGTGAAAGCTCAGGGTTATACCTATTTTATCTCATGCTACATGGAAAATGTTCCTCTCTTTTGTTCATAGAGGCTGGGAAGAATTGCAAAAAATCCATTAGGTACAATTGTCCCAGACTCTTAGAAGCTATTAAGAAAAACCTAGCCAAATTCCTTCCTTCTCCTTTTTCTTATACTCTGGTAGGAGATCAGAGGAAACTCATGCATAATGCCTTATTCCTTGTATTTGCAAGTGTTCTGAGATCAGAGTCTTTCTCAGAAACAAAACAAACCAAAATGAAACAAAACAAAACACTTGAGGTATTTTTGACAGTGAATAGGTCTCTAACTGGACTTACGGCTGAGACATTGATCCAAAAACAAATCATGAACGAGAGCATAAACTGACAAGACAGTGTTTAAAGGAAAATGGAACATAAATTGTTGCCAGCCATTGCTTTGGAAAAAAAAACCCACAATCCTAATGGGCTCTTTGATATTTGTGCGAACTATGACTTAGTGATGTATTTTCTGGTAACATCTGGTCTATGGAAATCTTTAAAAGAAGACAGAATGTCGTTCACTGATTTCCTTGCCTTCAATGTTCATGTATTGTCTCCATCTGGATTCATGTAGCAGGGATCATGTAGCAGGGATCCAATGGTCCCAGTGAGCAGCTCTTTATGTGAGCCAGCAACAGAGGTTTTGTGAGAAAGATGCATCTTTTTGAACATTGTCAGTTTAAGCCAAGACAGGAGACATATATAGCTGTTTGGCATTCCACAGCTTGATATACCAACCTCTGCCAGCTCTGCAGAGGAGGAAGGGTGAGGTCTGGCTTCAGGCACTGCATGAGTGCAAGCTGACATGTGGTGTAACAGTCTGAAACAGTCTGAAATCTGTCTCTGACAGATTTATCTTGAGGTTACAGATGACTGTCCAGATGGACTGGAAATCTCTCCTCTGGAAGGTATGCAATTGCTATTTGTAGTCCATTTGAACTCCAGTGACAATTTGCTTCAGTTTCTCACCCGATTCAACTGTTTTTGTAACAAAACTGAAGTTCAAGGATTGCAGTGCTGTCCAGAAATCTATAGCTTTGAGTAAGTAATGGAACAGACTTAACTGCATTAACTCCATATGCACAAGTAGTTGATGAACACTTTCTGTAAACATCCTTAGCACCAGGGAGAGTCTGACTATTTACTTTGCTGTGAATCACAGATATTTTATGGGAAAGAAAGAGCTCACAGCATGGAAGCGGGCATCTGGGAGGGAGTTAAAAGTGTCCTTAGCATTATATAAAGAGAAAGAAGGAAAGTATCTTGAGACAGTCCAGTTTTCTCAAGCCAAAGACAGAAATAAATATTTATGTTTCTATTTTGGAGAAATTAATTGTCACAAATAGACTTTTCCCCTTGTTTTACAAAACACATTACCTACCAATCAGGTATCCAACAAAGCAAGGTTATATTTTTTCACATGCTATTTATGAAAGACGTCCACGAAAACAATGAAAAAGCCACAAAAAGAATCTGTAGTTGATGAGGATACACAAAAGAGATGAATTCTAGAGTCTGGCTAAAGATTATTCTATCTCAAACCTAAAACAAAGGTAAAGATGAAATTTGAAGACACTGAAAAATCCTGTCACTGTTCTTCCTCGTATCACCTTAGACTGTCTTGGTTATCTCACCGACTGGTTGCCTTTGTAAATGATGGCAGCTTTTTATAAGGAAAACTATTTTCTTAAAACATAACCGGTTGGTTTTTCACTGCAAACATGTAGGTACTCTGTAGTTGTCTGGCTCTGATATTTGAAGGGCCTCCACCAAAAGATCAAGATATATTTGGGCAGATGTTTTTTCTGAACTTTGCATTCAATGTGTTAAGCTGCTTAAAAGACTTCTGCCTTCAAAGGAGAAAAACTGCACTGAGTTCCCTTCAGAATTTTTGAAGAACCCTTTATCATCCCAATCATTACGGCAAATTATATGGAAAAATAAGTAATTGTAAGGACTAAACTTCCAGTGTTACTCATGGAAATGTAAATACCCCTCAGAAAATGAAGCCTTGTATTATTTAGCTTGAGACTGAAATCTGTTCACAAAGGCAGATGCTTTGTTCTGTCAGTAAGTAGTATTTACATATTGTTAGTTTGCTAGGCACAGTTGGACTGAAATAGAGGAGTACTTATTTTAGTCTGGCCTTTGGAGTTATTTGTTCCTGGGAACAGCTGTCATTAGAGAAAGCTGTTTAATTTTTTTAGCATCTGGAATGATAGTACCTGGTGTCATTTTAAAATTACTTCAAGATGTCTTCTCTAAAGAACATCACTAACTTTTCTCCAGGACCTAAATGGGTTGATAATTGATGGCCCTTTTTCTCTGATCATTGATTTTTCAGTCTTCAGGTTAGTACCAGCTATGGATGGCACCTCTTGCAAAGATTTGAGATCAATTGGGAGCAATGTAAGAGCAGAACAATGTGTACTCATGTCATGATGATGAAGATGAAGCATTCTTAGGAGAAGCTGCAGGGCATGTTCTCATGATTCAAGATCTGTGTCTTCTGTGCTTATTGGGTGTACATCATCTCTGTCCCTAAAAGCTTATCTGAGAGTACTTGAAACTTGAGGCCACAGGATTATTAGGCCATTTTAATTAGCAGTACACTGCAGATAAATGGGAAGAAAAAATTGCTTCTACACTTTGATAAACTCAGCAATGTATTTACTATGGATAGTCCTGAAGAGGAAATATTTTGCACCAGCAATAAATTACCACAGTCACTTTTAGAATGATATTTAAGTTTAGGATGATAATGTAGAGCCAGTTTCAGTGTTGCAAGTGTTGTATTTGGTGATAAAGAAGTTGTACTAAATGTATGGACTGGAGTACCTTTAGAAGCTAAACTGGTTGGGGATCAATCCTCAGTGGTGTTGCTACTAAAATGGTACTTTGAGCTCTGTTCTCAATCAGGAAATATAGGCATTCATGATCTTACTTTCTTCTGGTTTTTTTGTTTTTTTCTTTTTTTTTTTTTTTTTTTTTTTTTTTTCTTGTTTGCTTTTATGCCTCTGTACTTTCTCTGTGTCAGCAGTGGAAGTTTAGCACAAAAAACCAAGCTCATTCAATTCCCTGCTTTTAGAACTATATCCTTACTGACAGCAAGAGACATATCATGGAAGATCATAGGAGGAGATAAAAAAGCTTCAAGTTTTTCTTTTTGCTTTCAGAGAGCAATCTCATTTTGTTGTTAGTGCCGGTACTTTCTTCTCCTGGAAGAGATTGACTGACAGATGAAGCAGCTGAGTGGTTTTCCTTAAAACAATGTAGACAGAAGCTTTGCCTCTCTGAGAGAGGCATGAGGCTCTTATGTTTTGAATCCAACTTTTGAAATCACTGTGATGCCAAATATGCTGGGAAATATTAAAAAAATAATTAAAAATCAGAATTAAAATTGGCAGATTTTACAAGGAATTAATGCCTGAAAAGACAGGTTGCAGAATGAGCAACAGATGAGCAGACATTCAGGGGTGGTGTGAGGGAGTTCTGGAACTGCTGTCATTCTTTCTTTTATGACCTCACTGGATGAAGGGCTGAAAGAATTACTGGTCATACGTTTGGTCTAAACAGCAGTAGTGTTTGAAGGCTTCAGTGTAGTGTACAGTGAAGTATAGCTGGAGTGGTTTCTAAACAAGTGAGCCCTTATTGAAGAACCAAAGAGCCTGAGACTTAGAAGCAAAGGTTGAAAAAGGTCCTTCTGCAAGGTAAATAGCATCTCTTCAGAGAGTAGGAGGTTTAAATAGGTACTTTTTCTATATCACTGAGCTCAGCACTGACAGCTCAGCTCCTCAAGCCAATTTTTCTTCTGATGTTGACTTTGTACAGATTTCTTTGGTTTTTTGGTTTTGCTTTGCTGGGTTATTTTAATATGACAAATGCTTGTTGTTCCAAATGAAAAGTCTGAGGCACATTCATTACATAGATCAAAGATATTTTCTTGTAAATTTTTCAGAATTATATAGAAAGTTTTTAAAGAGTCTGATTTCAGGCATGTATGTCCTAGGGAACATGTATGTCCTAGGGAGCATAGATAAGATAAAGGAGAGTTGAATTATATTTCTAATGAGCTCAGATTTCACTACTGGCCTGGATTCAGCCAGGACAGGGTTAGTTTTTTACAGCAGCCAGGAGGGAAACATGGCCAGATGCTAGTGTTATTCAGTACTTCCTCAGGTCTCTTGCCAGGGGCAGGAGTAAGGGATTCTCTCTCTTGTTTCTTGTTGGAGGAAAAAGTGTGGTGGGAAAAATGGTCCAGTAAATCATTTCTGTGTAAATCATCTTTTTGTCTTATACCTTCCATTATTAAAATTGTTGCTGTTACTGTTCATTTTCTTATCCCATTGCTATTTCCAATAAATTGTTCTTATCTCAAGACATGATTTTATCTTTTGTACCTCCAACTCTCAACTCCATTCCCAGAGCAGGAAGAGGGAGAGGAAGGGGCAGGGAGAGAATAAGTGGTGTCTGATTTGGGAGAGTCCCAGTGAGGGCACTGAATTGGGGAGTACTATCCCTAAGACATGACAAGTAGTAGTTTTGGAAGGTAACCGTAATACACAAATGATCTAGTCAGTGTAGCAGCACAGAGAATGCACTTTCAAGTAATTATGCATACCCTACTTAAAAAATTTATATTCAAATTATACAGAAAGGACAATTAAACCCTATCATGAGCTACTAAATCCTATCATGGTAGAAGGATCAGGGTCCAAGAAAGGAATAATTCCTAAGAAAAGCTGAGCCTGTAACACAAGTCCAAGCCCAATCTTAGTCGATAGTCATCCTCTTCCAAATAATGGTAGAAGAGGTTCTTCTCTCTCAGCCTCTGATCACTGTCATCTACAAAAGTTTTGGCCACTTCTCTATTGGTGGTGTAGGTTGCAAAATGATGCAGAATTGGACAGATTGCTTCGGACAATTTTAACTATTTTCATGAGAATTACACCACATTAAAAAAAGGAAGGTGGTGTGATTATCAAAAAAAAAAAAAACCCTGTGATATACCTGAGAAATATGTTTAACTTCCTAATGCCTAGTCATCCAACTAAAAACAAATGCTTGGTATGATCAGAGCACAAGCTCTACATTCTTTGTCCTAACTCCATCATTCCCATTTGCCTGGGGAGGAGGGCTGAGTAGCAGATACTCTTGTGCTGCCCTATTTCATGCCCTAGCCATAAGACCATTATCTCTAACAAAGCCACGTTTGAGTGAGTGGAGGGAGTTGCTCCCAGAGAAGCAACATTTCTTATTTTTCTGTAAGTAAGGAAGTCAAGCACAATATTTAATTATGGCCAAACTTCTCTGAAATGTAGTCAATGATCCAGAACATATATCCCAGTCCTTGGACCGCCTCCATCTCTCTTGCCAAAACAAGTAATAGCAACCATGTACAGACAAGACAGGAATTTAAAACCTCAATTCATACTCTATGATTGCCTTATATCATAAAAGGGATTTTTCATAAGTTTACAAAATTAGCAGGGTAAATGTTTTATTGATGTAAATATCACAAAATCAACTCTCATTAAACTACTGAGTTATGCTTCTTTGATTCAAGATTATAGAACTGGTTTATTTTGCAGTAAATTTATTGGATATTCCACTCCTACACAGACAGTGGAACGGGCTTCATGCCTTCTTTTTACCAAGGGAAAGTACATTTATTCCTTCATGTAAATATTTTTGTCCCTTCACCTGTTCATGCACAGTGGAATGGGGCCTGATAAATTCGTTAAAAAAAATATTTTCCTTCTTAACAAAATTTACAAAAGTGTAACACATGGCTAGCAACTTACACCAACAACAATGTGTACTAGATGGAGACTGAAAGGCCCAAATCATGGCCAGCATCTCGTTGTCACCTTTCAGTGACGAGTCTCAAGTATTCTGATGCAGCACTGGTGGGAGATTGCTTGTGCCTGCAGATGCAGCCAGACAGCATCCAGCATGGCATGCCAGCATGTCACTGACCTTCCATCAGCTACAGATTCCATCTGTTGTGTAAATGAGACCTTATGCAAAAAAAAATTTCCAAAGAGCTTCAGTGCATTTCATCATCATCTCAGTCCTGGGGAGGAAGTTCCTCTGAGGCAAATTCTTCACTTTAAGGAGCTGATACAGTCCAGATAGCTGTTAATAGCCAGATTCCAGAGGGATCATCACTTCCCCTTCTTCTTCTGCCTCAGCAAGGGAAGAAGAGATTTTTTGCTGTGCTGGGATAATGAACCGTATCTCTGTCTCAGTCTTGATGTGACTCTTCCCTGATGCTGATCTGGGCACAGTTGTTTTACAACTCCCATACTTTTTAACAGGACAGGCTGCATATTAATCTGGAGCTCAGACACAAGGGCCTCTTCCAAACCAGTGTTCAAAAGAAATGTTTTATCTCCTTTCGCTACGAAGTACAACACCATGATCCAAGTGAGAAAAGGTGGCATAAGAAGGTGCTTGATGTATTGCACTTACTCCAAATGCAAATTTAATGTGTTTTTATAAAGGCCAAATCCCACTTTATGCACACACTATTGATTAAGAATCAGCTGACAGAGTTCTTTAACTGAGATATTGGTGCAGAATTGTCCTTCACAGTGGGGATTTTCTATAAAGATTCTCGACTACATTCAAATTTATTCAGCTTCTCCTGTCTAGAAAAATAGACAAAAAGAAAGCCGTGTACTCATCCAGCTTTTCATGCACTATCCAGAGGTGGCACAGATCACATGATAAAAAAATGTGTGTAGTAGGAATTACAGAGGATCCTATTGAGGTAAAGATCACTGTGTGCCCTTTTGTCATTTGAACATTCTACTGCTGATACTTTCAACAGCTGCAGATTGTGAAGCTGTTTCCTGCCAGCCTTTCTGTGGGAACAAGCTACTTGTCTGCTTCAAGAAGGGTACCTTTTTGCTCTGATTAGATACTTATCTGCATATGGAAATGGCCACTTGCCTGTAATGCAACATATGTCTCAGACACTGCAGAGCAAAAGATGTTATGAAGCCAATAATTGTTATGGGACTGCTCAATGGCAAGCTACATTGATTTTACATCACAACATTTCACAGCAGGATGAGACAAACACCGCCCTCTCATGCACCTGAAAATAGTTTCTGCACTGATTCTCCTAAAAGCTGCCCATTGCACATCAAGCAGCAGAAATGAGCAGAGGATATTTCTGAAATATTATGGCACTTGCTACACTGCTCACCCACAGCAAATCAGCTGCAGCAATTCTCGAGTAACATGTACAAAAGAAGTTCAAGCTTCCTGGCAGGAGCTCACACTCCTTATCCCATCTCTTATCTCAGTACGACTTTTATTCATTCCATAAAAGAAATTATCAGAAAATATTAATACAAAAGGGAAATTCATCATTCCACAGCATATACAGGAAAAATAAATTTGTACTTTGCGTAGTTAAAGAATGAGTTACACTTCAATGGGCTATTGAATATGACATTGATACAAGAGGAAGAAAGGAGAGAACACTGTTGAGTCTTGAAAAATAAGAGTTACAGTCTTTTTAAACAGAATATATTCCTTCCCAAGGCCTCATTTTGTACTTTTAGGAGATAACAATTTGGGGAGTGGAGAGCTCATAAACGCAGAACTCTGCAAGGCATTTTATTTAGTGTCCTGTGACATACTAATCAAGCAGCCAGTGCTACACAGTATAATTTTATGCATACTTTATCAGGGAAAAAAAGAAAGAGATAACTGAGAAATACCTAACAAGAGACAGAGATTTACAGAAATCTCATAGAATAGCAGGGAACTTTCTTTCCTGAAGAGAATTGACAGGAAAAGACTACAAAATGACCTTCATTCACACTATTAAATTTTTACAGAGGGCCTGGACTGCTGTGACAAATTCAGAGGAAACAAAAACCAGCAAGAGGACAAATGACAACAGATACATTTGTGTGGTATGGGGCAGGGAGGTGAGGACATGGTTGCTAGCATGGGGGTGGTCCTTTTGCCCATACTTAACCTAATCAGATCAATGCAGTGTAGGGAGTGTTGATGGATGAAAGCAGGCTTGTGGGGTTGGCTGGGAAAGCTGCTCTTTTCATGTAAGGGAACACGAAATGAAGAGGGAGAGGGGTCCATCAGACAGGGCAAACAGCCCCACATCAGAGCAGGACATTCAAACAAGACCCATTTTCACACTAAGTCATCTGGCTAATGAGAAACATCAGACAGCCCTTGTGGGAGAGCAAAAAAGGCCCAGCAGTAATTCCTGGTGTCATGCTATGCCAAAAGGACAGATAGGGAGGAAAGCTGTGATCAGTAGCAGAAGGCTGAAATTACACCTGACTGTGACTTTAGTGAAACTAGCAGTAAACTAATTCAGATTATACAACCACTGTCAATATTTGTGCTTTTAAAAGAGCTTTGAGAATTGAAGATGATCAAGAGACACAAAATCAGTCTGTAGTTTGGGAAAAAAGGGTTTTAAATAATTCAAACTGTCACTTCATCACGGGTGAGAAATGAAAGGCAACTTGCACGCAGTACAACTGTCTTTATTGTGGGAAATTAGTGAATACTGATGAAGCTCTGACACTAAAAGGAAAGGAAAAAAAGTATACTTCAGGATACATTCAGAATGTTCAGAATCTGATATTAGAAAAATTGAAAATAGAAATTAGGCACAGGTGTTGCCTAATGTGTCCTCTTTGGAAAACCACATACTAGTCAAGTGTAAATTTCCTCAGACATGGATTATTCAGATCAAGAGAGACAGTAGGTAATGAAACAGAATGAGGTGTACCATGGGGTCATTTTACAGGATGGGCTCATTGGGACTGCATTGCAAAAAATGCTCCAGCACTTGATTGAAGTAAGTCTGATGAAACTGTTGCACAAGATATCCCCCTGATTCTTGTGGAGAAGGTGGGACCAGTGGAGTGGATTTACTGTGCATTCAAAAGCATCTATACCATGTACAACACAGACTCACAGATCTGGGTCATAGGGTACACAGGACATCAGCCAGTGTGATCCAGTTCTTCCTTCTGTAATTAAATTCTATGGATCTATGATAAATATAGTATAAACAATGGCGAATTGTCTACTGCCACAGTTGAGATCTATGAACCTATTTAGGATAGGATAATCACAACTCAGATATTTGAAGTGTTACTCAGGTTTAACTCCTTAATCAAACCTTTTAAGTCAAAACATAATTCACTTGTGGTTGCCAGTGATTAGTTGAGACATTTTTGTCAGCATGCAGTGCCCCAGGGCCTTACCCATAAAATTTACTCGGTTGCTAGCTTATGTTGCTTGTTCCTGTAGTATATATTATTTGTTCCAGTATTTTTGATATGCTAGGTTGAGCTGTGAAGTTTTCTAATCCAGGTTTCTTGATGTGGGCAAGTAAAGAAAACTTGTGTTTTCTTCTGTGCAGAAATATGATTGTCTCAAAGAGAATCAAAGGATATTAATAATGTTTCCTGCTCCAGTTAGGCAAAGCAAGTCTTGGTAGTGGTGTTTTATTCTTCTCTGTGCCTTTCACTGTCTCACGTAAAATATTTTCACTGTATATGGAACACAAAATAAGTCACTTTCCCTTAATGCTCTATGGGAAATTATGTTTCTCCTGAATACTGTGATCAATGTCACTTAGACTACTACCCAGATTCTTACACAGAAAAATAAAATAATCTTTGCCTGTTTTTAAGATCAATTCACATTAAATCCCTGCAGTCATTTATCCATCAGCCACTGAATCTTATGTTTAGATTTTTATGGTGTTCTAGGACAGAAACATAATCATGGTTTCCAAATGCATAAAGCTTTGAGCCTTTGATCCCACAATCACAATACTTCACGCAGTACTATTGAAAGCAGTAATATAACTTAGAAATGTAATGTAATTTACTGAACATGCTTATACACCAGGAAAACCTTGCTGCTTTCTATCCTCATTGTCTGAGTGAAACAGGAGTTGGAAGAAACTGAGAAATTACACCATTTGTTTGTCTGCTGAATTAAGAAAGCATCTGAAAAACTCAAAGACAATTGAAATTACTTAAAGATTCTACATATGAGCTACAGTAGGAGAGTGACCAACAGATACACTACAAGCACTAATTTTAAGAAAGAAAATGTAAAAAAAAGGGCACATTAAAGGAGAATAAAATGTGGCTTAAGGTCAAAATAAACTTTCTCCAAAGAGCAATTAAAAGCTGTACCTGAATGACCCATGAGGAATAAATTTATCAGAATTCACATTTACAGTGCCTTAAATATTCATTTAAGTGTCCAGTGCCTTAAATATTCATTTAAGTGTCCATTTCTGACACATTTTTATTTCAGCAGTATTTTAACACATTTCAGTTGCCTGCCACTGGTGAATAGCACTGTTGGGATTGGTTACAAGTGCCCAAACTCTTGTCAGACAGAATGACCTAATCTTCTTCAGTTCAAATGCTGTAGCCTCTACTGCCAGGGACTATTCTAAATCCTTGAGGTATCATGGCAGTTTATACCCCAGGGCCTGAAAACTGCAGTGTGTTTTCCAGATGTAAGTGCTGGTGAGCCTAAGGGCTTTCTAAATACTATTGCAAAGCCCTCAAAACGTGTCTCTTAAATGGTCAAATATGACATACAATGGGTATATTTAAAATTGATTCAAGAGGTCAGAAGTGGCAGGTATTTTCAAAAGAGAAGAGCTTTCATAGATGTCCCTCCTAAAAATGAGAAGAATTGTCATGAGCAGTAGCTGCTCAGTGATGAAGACTGAAGTTTAGACAGAAAATTGCCTTTATACTAAGAATTATGCTATCAGGAACCCAGATATCATCTGTCTGGTGGAAGTTGCAGCTATGCTACGAAAAGGGGACTGAATAGAAAAAGGTCCACAGAAAGCAGTGTGTGCAGAGACACTGAAATTAGCAAACATGAAGCTTATGATTTAGCATGCCCTCTTTCAGAGTCTTTGGTATCTAATTCCTTAAAATAAGAAAGCACCTACTTTTACTGAAGAGTCCTTATTTTTTCAAGAGTGAGATGCCTAACCATTTCCTATAAAGTACAAGAGGAAGAAACATCGACTGAAGGAGCAAAAGCAAAGCCCAGTTAGGACAACTGCAATCACTAGAACTCAGTAACTAGAGCCTTTATGGGACACGTGGCTTGAAACCTCTACAGAGGGTGAAGACATAAAGGAGCCAGAGTTTCCAACACAGCAGATGATCTCTACAAACAATGCCACTTATTTAAAATAGAGGATATTTCTCCATCTTTTACTTTGTCAGCAGCCTTTTACGTGGTGACTCAAGTATGTTTTCTAGTGATCTACTGGATTGGGCTTTCTGAACACCCAGCACAACACATCCCCACAGACACTGTTAGGTCTTAGAAATCTGTTTAGCATTATTAACATACGTACGTGTGGGTATTCAGATATAATTAAGAACAGGTATATAATCATTTTTGATAATTAATGTAGTGAGACATAATTGCAAAGAATTTTTTATAGGTATGCATTCAGTCACAAAAATTTGAGACAAATTCAAAGTATATCCTTTTTAATATTTTCAAATTCTCCAATCTGTACATTGTTGACGTGTGAGGTTTTCTTTGGTTTTGTTTGGGGTTTTTTGGTTGCTGTCATTGCAAATTTTTTTCCCATAAAAGCTGGGAAATAGGATGAGAAAGAGACTCTCTGAATGAAATAGTTCATAACTATCTTTGTCATTTTTTTACCTACTTTGGGCTTCCAATTTGCTACATCACACTAAATCATGATGCGTTTCCCTACCAGCGGCACATAATTAGAGCAGGTTGAAATTGGCAAGTCCATTCTGGTGGCTACACATGTGAATGACCACTTGTCTGAAGAGCCATTTTTCTCACGTAAGTATTAAATAGATAATTATATTACTCTGGAGATAACAGTGAGATGTGCAATATATCTTCCTGGAGAGGAAAAAGATCTTTCAACCAAAGCTTTCAAGACAATATCCTGAACAACATCAAATGGAATTTAAGAGTTTAATTATTTGATTTAGGATTCAACTTTGCTCTCACTGTATATAACTGGGAGCTTTGTTAGTATGCTTAATGGAGAAGTAATAACAGGTTAGGGAAAAAGATTCAATAGAAATCAGTACTCAACAGATGCTCAGAACAACACACAGAGCTCCCCTGAAGAGTAGCCACAGATCAGAAGACCCAATCACCTCCTCCCAGTGACAGCTCCATGCTGCTCTTCAGAGTCTCTATCCAGTCTCATTTCCTTGGCTGCCAAAAAGGGTTGCTAAAAATCTTTTCTAAATATAGGCTACTAAACAGCCAAAGAAACACAATTGAGAAATTTGACTTTTAAAATCCAACTTGCTAGAGCAGGCTGTCGAAATTAATGACTGAAAACACTAAACCAAGTTTCTTTAAAGATGTTTTAGTATGAGTCACTGTGGTTTAAAAATCAGACCGCATATGATGAAAGCCTGCGTGGACTGTGACTGCGCCACTGTTTACAAGAAATTCCATTTGTTTGTTGTGATTAAATCACTTATAGAGATATTTCTGAAAGAACAAGCAGAATTGAATTGGAAATATTGGTCTCATTTTCAAGTTCAAAGACTTGGAAAACCTCCTGTCAGTTTGAAGGAAGCAAATAGGAAGGACATAATTGTTGTGATGGAGAAAGTAACCCAGGGTGATGGCGATGCACTGGTGGAGTTGAATTATGTGGAGGACTAAAAAATCTTTAAGAGAATGACCCATCATGTCCTTAGTAGTCCTTCCATTTGAACTTTGTAAGAAAAAATATATCAATAAATTGCATGAGGAGAGGTTTCATTCTGAACAATTGTTGTGCAAAAAGACAGGATATTTGGGGAGCCCAGAGAAGGTCACTGGGGACATATGATGGGCCAATATTTTATTTCTTTCAAAGAGGAAGGGCCAAAGTCTGCAGAAAGAAAACATCTCATGACAGCATCAGTGATATTTTTCAACACAGGCATGGAAGGTATCAGTGCATAAAGACAAAAGGAGCTGACCAAAGGCCAGCCAGATGGGAATTCACTATGTGGATAGTCAAATGAAAATCTGAAGAACAGAGGACAAACAGCAGTGACTGATGGCTGGTAGAGTGATCACAGGAGAAAAAAAACAGGGAGATATCATCTGTCATCATATTCATCTTGTCCTGGATGAATAAGAAGAATCAAAGAGCCCCAAAGACACCAAGAGAAATGCCAATGGTCTCAAGACAAAAAGTGGCTCCTCCTCCTAATTCTCCACGTGACAAACACTCGTGCCTCTAATACTCCCTGAAAAGTTGCTCTCGAGAAGCCTCAGGGAGGTGTCCCTCTCATGTCATTTTCCTGGTGTGCATCAATATTAATTCAGCAGAATTCAGATGTCGGACTGGGTAAGAGCTCCATTTTCATTCCAGGGAAATCTCTGACAGAATTCCAGCCATGAGAGTTAGGAGACTTCAGTGGCTGTTTTCATGTCATTTCTGTTTGTATTTAGATACAAATTCATCTTAAATTAGATACAAATGCTCCTCATTTCTTGTTATTAAGCAGCTTCATTAAGGCTGTTTCCAAAACCAGGTCCTGGCATTGAAAAAGTCTTAATTACTCCCATACACTTGAAGCAGGAGGGATATAATACTTTTTCAACCTCAACTTTGCCACTTCCCTTTCTTTCCCTGTGTTGAGACTATTGTGTCCTCAGTCTCCAGTGGGCTGCTAATACTTCATCTTCAGCTGTTGGCTTCAGGAGTATCCAAGTGGACATTACTGGCCTTGGACTGTATTCTGCTTCATGTTCATGCTTTCTGCTGGCACCAATCCCTGGTGTGCCCCTCAACAATTCTGAACCAGGAATCTAGATTTTAAGTTTGCTCAGACTGATGAGCACAGAGGAACACATTGAGGAAAGCAAAATAAATGGCATGGGGAGCACCTTTGTATGAAATCACCTCTTACTGTCATGCCCAGCTACTTCCAGAGCCTGGTATGTGTGAGGTGCTTTTCTCCTTCATTTGTCCCTTTCTTCTGCTGCCAGACTAAGGCTGTGCAAAGAGGAACCCATGAGTACATTCATTTACCATCTAAATTGAGTTGCTATGTGTTAATATTATTTTGATTTTTTCTTCCTACTAAGATTTTGCTGAGGTCAGTTCTTAGGGGCAATGCAGTCTCTGTTTTAACCATGTAGAAAAGTAGACCCACAGACTCTCCTGACAAATATCTTCTGAGTCAACATAAACAGTTTGTTCTGAAACGAGGTTTGTAATTCATGGGTGAAGACACTACTGCATTTTCAGAATTAAAAAAGGGGCAGCTGGAGTCTTCTGACTGCAGATAATTTTTCAGGGGAACAGCCTTCAATTAGTGAAGAGAAAGGTCTGTGCTGGATTAAAACAAAATATATTCTCCTATTAAGAATTATGTAATAATAATCAACAACTGTTTTACTAAAAACTGAAGTAGTGGAGGACACAAAGAAATTTCACAGAAAGGCACTATGGAAATTTAGGGAGCAAGAACTGAAATACATGTAATAAAAAAACTTGTATAACACCAAAAGTAGACTATATTAGGGAGCTGTTAGTAACATAGCACCTATAGGACCCAAATTTTAGCAAACCACAGCAGAAGGCACCAGAGAGCAGCAAGGGAGACAGAAATAGCAAAGTAAAGAGAGTAAGAGAAATCATTAGCATAAGCTATCTCATACACATTGCATCTCATTTTGTGCTGCCACAGAAATACTAGGTAACTTTAGCATATCTAGAGCATTTCTTTTTTACAAGACCCCGCTAAATCCCATACAAAGTTTACCCAGTGTAGTTAACAATATCTACACTAAACCAGAAAAGGAGCATGGATGATGGTATAGGACAGCGTATCACAGAAAGGTGAGAACATGTCAAATGTGGAGAAAAAGCACCACCAGAACCATGAAAATTTTACAAAAAAAGAGTGTTTGGTAATGCAGCATCTGCAGTGTTATTTTAAAATGAGCTGGTGAATAATATATTTCCAAAATGTAACGAACACTCCAAATCTAAATTGCAATGGTTAGGTAGACGGTAACCAAAATACTTTCTTTCGTGCCTCATGGCCAGATAAGGGGTCAATCAAGAAAACTTATTTCTTTTGCAGAAAATGAATAAGCACAGCTTCCTTACTGGACTTTATCAGAGGTAACAAAAACAAAAGCATAAAAATTAGGATGAATATGTTTTCCTTCCTTAAAGAAAGATGTAGAATGGACAGAGACAGAAGGGGTCTTTCCTTTTACTGGCATTCCCAGCAATCGCTATACTGATAGGCAAAGGAAAAAAATAACCAAAACAAATAAACAAAACAAAACAACAAAAAAAAATTAAGCAAAGGGTTTGACAAAATAGAAATTTGTCATCAGTGCCCTTTGAAAATCAGTGTTTCACAGAACCCAATAAAAGAAAGTCATCTCCACCAACCAAGGTCTAGCAGCAATGCACACTTACTGAATCATCTCAACCTTTCCTAGATTTTTGTTTTAATAACAGGTGTTGAGAAAGAACTAAGTGATCAAAGGTAGGGAAAAAAAATATATGTTGCCACAATAGTTCATCCTTTCCCACAGTGATGATCTGATCCCTAATCACTGGTGGGGAGAGAGTAGGAGGAAAGTGGCACCAAGGCCTCACAGTTCCAGACAAACAAATGGAACTTAATAAACACTTTTTTTTCTTTATTTTCATGTTTGAGGGATCTCATGTCTAAAACACAAGTAAATCTCATGTCTAAAACACAATGTCTAAAACACAATGTCTAAAACACAAGTAAAAGCAAACCCAAAGCAACAGATATAATGAACAATAATTGATGTTCCCTGTTTTAGCTTGTACCAACTACATGCAGGGTACAAAGCCTTACAATAATATGTCTACACAGTAATAAAAAGTATGACTACAACTAGCGTAGAAACTGGGAAACCAACTCTGCCCTGCCTGCACTGGATGGCATCCGTGCAGACACAGCACCAAGGCCCGGTGCAGCTTTGAGTTAGGTATTTATACAGATTTGGAGAGCTTGCAGCTTGCACTGCAGTTCATGCCACAGCAGCAGCAGCACAGCTGGAAGCACCTGAGCCAGAAAGCTCACAGCTGGGACATTTTCACACAAATTGCCAACAGACTTCTGGCACTCTGTAGCATTGACATTCACGTACAGCTTCAGAATTTGTGTTCATTTCACATGGTTTTGCTTGAATATGAAAAGTAAGAGACCTTGTGGCTCATCTCAAGGCATGATAACTAGAACATTTAAAACTCAAACTTTTTCAAGAAGAAATAAGACATAAAGGAGTTAAACGGTGGTTTTATTACACAGGGAAAATCCCTCAAAACTCCTAAGCAAGAAAAAACTGTAAATAATATTCATCTTGGTGTTCTGTCTTCCTTCTATATTTAACTTCTCTAAGTACCATACCCCAGACATCTACGTAACACAGAAATCTGGAACTTTGTGCATATGTAAGGTGTAGACCAGGCATAAGACTTTCAACTGAATGTTCAAAAGGTGTGATAGTAGCTGTTGGTATTACTTTGATTTAACAAAATACACATTTCCAGCCATCTACCATGAGTATTCGCAGGGAAAAGAACAGGCAAAAAAGACAGTCTTTGAAGGACAGCCCCTAGACAAAAGAGCGTAACACTAGGATTCAGTTTATTTTGCATTCTAGTGGAAATAAACATTTCTTGAAATATGATTCCTTAACAATTCTTTGATAGATATTAATCCTTAATTATACTAGGCAGAAACACCAAGTGATATATTTCATATTGTCTACCAAAGAAAACAAAAAAATTACTGGACAAGAATCAAACTGAAAATGTACTGTATTTTCATGTCTTAACCCTATAAACTTCTTCATGCTTGACTGTCATATTTGTTTCTAAATATTTTTGTTCTGATTCTAAGATATTTCAAGTGAAAGACACCTTAGGTCAAAACTCTGAAGTTTCTATATACACAGGAAAAATTAATACCTTCCAGGAGAAATGACTGCCTAATTATTACCCAATACAATCCTGGTTCCCAGCCAGCCAGGGCCATTTTTCACCAGTTGTTCCTGAGACACTACCTTCACAAAAATAGGATCTTAAAAAGTGGACAGCACATTTTATATCATGTGTCACAAACAAAATATATCTTCTCAGTGTCTATTCATGCTTTCTTTCCATAGCTTATTGTGAAAGAAAAGTGAACACTTAGAAAGAATTAAAGAATTAAAGTATTCTGGAGGGAACAGGAGGCAAAGCAGGGAGTAAGTAGTTGTTAAAATATGAAAAAGTAGCAATTTAAAGTGATTACAGTCTCAAAGTCCCAACCTGCTTCCTTAGTAGCTGCATGAGACCTGTTAGCTATTTTTAACCAACTTCCAAGGGTGAGAAATTAAACAGAGATATTCAACAGTTCAAGCTTATTTTATATATGAGCAAAAGTAAGTTGAAACTGGATGATAGCTTAGGAACTGGCACTGAGAACTGAGTTTTTGGCAGCAACGAGAAAAATATGAATCATTCACAGAACATAAAAGGAAAAGAAGAGCAAAGGTCACAAGTACAATGGTGACATGCAAAATTTCAGATGGTCAAGAGAACATTTCAACTGTTTGTCAGTGTTCTTTCACAGCATTTTATTTCACACTGGGAAGATTATTTGCATGCCCTTTCACTCAATTTTTTTAGAGAAAGAAGATGCTGTAATAGATGCATATATAAAAAATAATCCATTCACCAACAATAACAAGACAGTCCAGGATATATATTATTCTGTTAATAAAGAAAATTTCATGTACCTAAAAATATTGTACGTAGCAAGCCATGGCTCTAAAGGCAGTGTTTGAGAAGGAAATTACTTACTCTTGCCTATCATGGGACACCAGAAAGGCTGGGGGCTGCAACAGTCAGCCAGGGTGAGTCAAAAAGAAAATGCATCATGTATGAAATGTAAGGGAATAAAAATATATGGTTTCACCTACATTGTTCAGCTGCTGAGTCCACTGGCCAAGAAACATGGCTTTGCTTTACAGAGTTCCAGACAATTTTATCAGTGTAGGAAGAATAATTACAGGCTTCCATGAGTAACAGAACTGCAAAGAAGCTGCAGAGAAGGCCACATTTCCTTGCTGGGTTTTGCAGAGAGTGAAAACACCAATGAATTCTCTGCTAATTTGTGATATAGCCAACCTATTTAACAGAATTGGAGTTTTTTGGTTTGATTTTGGATTTCGTGGGTTTTTAAGGTTTGTGAAAGACTGCTTATGCAGAAGCCAGGAGGTTGCTATGGGATAGACACGTCTCTTGTTAAACACTCGACCTAGCACTCCTAGTTAGTATTTCAATAAGACCAGGGACCTCTCTGTAAACTTCCATTTCTCCCTTTAGATCTATTGACTTGGCTAGCAGCTTGATTTTTCAGTGCAACATGTTGCAGTAATCACGCTTGGCAATCACAAACAGGGATGAGGATAGCCAAGCGTAGGAAGACAGGGTGCAGTTTCCTGTCCAGCCTCAGGCAGAAGGGACAATTTGCACAGCTGGCATTGTGCACGTTTGCAAAAGCAACATAAACAGGCAAAAGGCCCCTCAGGCTCTACATTTTGACACATCCCAAAGTTCAGTCCGGTTTAAGCGCTACCTTTTGCCAAATGAAACTGCACCTTATTGTGGAAAGATAAACACCACAACATATTAAGAAACCCAGAACATTCAATCTAGCAGCAAACAAGAAGTTGTGTCAAAAGCTAGATCAATATCTGTTGCTACAACTCTATTTCCTGGAAAAGTGAAAAAAAAAATACAATGAGAAATGCTGAACTGCCTGCAGATTTCCTTTTTGATAATTGGTCCCTCTACTCTCTCATCTCTAATTCATTTCAAAGCCTTATCAAATCAGAAAGCACCACTGGTAAAAGATCTTCTGTACAGTGGATGTAGCTTTTCACAGCTGGAGAGTGATTCTGGATTTACTAGAAATATTTTACAGAGGGAAAAAAAAATAGCTGTTGTTCTAGAAAGAATTACTCTCTTCCTTGAAAAGACAACTGTTGTTTGAGCCTGCCATTCTTGCTTTCTGCCTCTGGCCCATAATCAAACTCTTATTTTCGAAATGAAATTTAAAGTTTTTCATCTGAGATTTGGCTGGTATACAGCCAACCTTTCCATTATGAAGGAATGTAGGCTTTTGTTACAGGTGTTTTTTTTTCTACAGAGCCAAGCATGATGTATTCAGGAGTAGCCAGTCAATACTGCATGCTTTAAAGAAAGACATAAAAACTAAAGTCATTGATTGATCAATAATTTTTCATCAGAGCATATTCTACCAGAAAAATGTGATTTTGGGTAGAATATCCTCTAGGTTTCAGTTGAAAAAGACAGCAATGATTTCACCAACAACAGTAAATACAAAGTAGTGGCTTTATTGAGGGAAGTAAAGGTGAGGGAAAGGTAATTCAACAGAAGAGAAACTTCAAACTGTGGAGATACTTTTCAGAGAACTGTAGAAAAGGGAGAGGAAAAGCTTTTGAAATTGTCACAGGAAAAATACAGGGGTATTTCTGGACCAGTCCTTGATAAAACCCATCATGCAATTATGCATGACTCCTGGTGCAAAATGTTCATCAGTAAAAGGGCCTAGGTGCTGTATTTGTAATAAAATTTACAAACCCCTACACTTAATCCTCTTTCCCAGCCCAGTTGTTCATATATGTTAATGTGCCATAAAGAACAGAAGCTTTTTATGCACTGGGAGCTAATGCCAAAGGGTGTGTGATTTCACTAACCCACATTCTGAAATGGAAAGCACTTAGTGAATTACTCTGCTCTGTAGAAAGATCAGCTTCGGGTTTTACCACCTGAGATATTTCACATGTGACAGTCTCTGACTCCTTATCCAGTCGAAATCCTTTTAAATGACACATCAAGGAACACATACATTATTTTCCATTATTCTCTTTTATAAGAATTTTGGGGTTTTTTCAGGAAATATTAATATTTTCTTCTGCTTGTTGCTCCATCAGGCAATGCGTATCAAGGATATGCACTACCAGACTATCCTCTTAAATCAAGGTCACTGTATCTGTGATATTCTACATAACCAGATAGCTCTGATAAGATAATCTACCCTATTACCACCCCTGAACACGTTTTTGATTGCATTTTTGCCTGCCAGGTTGTGTTCTATAGCATAGCATTGCTGATATCTCATGCAAGCAGAGTAAGTGGGCAGATGGGACTATTCTCACCAGCAGTGGCATTGTCTGCCACAAATGTGCTATTAAAGTTTTCCATTACTGTCATCCTTTGATTTTGCTAGGCTGCTGTAACAGGTCTTTACAGAGAAGCTCTCCAAAGAAAAACTTCTGAGGTCTGCAGTGGGCTTAGGATCAAGCTAAATCAATCCTAAAGCAATAAATTCTCTCTTATTCTGCATTTATTTCACATATGAGAACAAAGGATAGTCATAACTTATAGGAAAAGGAATGTCACTTTTTCTCTTTTTTTGTTGTTTGTTTTTGAAAGCATGTAAAGTTCCATATGCAAGATACAGTGTGGATAAAACCACGAGTTTCCATGTCCTACTTTTTTCCTGAATGAAGAAGAGAACAGAGATGTAATAAACAGATTACCAGAATAATTGAGGCTGGAAGAAACCTCAGGAGGTCCTGCTTTCTTCACAAATCAAAGCTAACATTGAATTCACATCAGTATCTCAGGGTTTTTAAAACCTCCAGGGTCACAGACCTATAGCCCTTCTGCACAACCTGATCCAGTATCTGGCAATCCTCACAAAAGAAAACAAAACACAAACCAACCTTATATCCAGTCAGATAGTTCCATTTCATTTAATAAGCATTACCTCCAGTTCTCACAGTATGGACCCCAGTAAATAAAAAAGACTTTTCAAAGAAATGAAAATTCATTTTAGAGGAAGGAAAACTCAAGGAATAAAATCGTGTTGTTTTCTTGTGTGTTTTGATGAATAATTATTTAAGGCTACACTATATTTTGCATTCATCCTTCAGTTCCAACAACTCCCTAAAGTGACATGTGACAGCTTCCTTCTCCTTGCTCTCCTGTGATCTGTCTGTGTTCCCAGTAATCACTTGCTTTATTTTCTAAGTTTTCTATCTTATATCTAAGTTCTAAGCATACTTGAAATTAACTCAAGAACTTGAAATTCACTCAAGAGCAGCCCAACAGGAAGCCTTTAAACAGTGAATGGTGCCAGCCCAGCCTTTCGCCATTTCTATTTTCATGAGAATCTTCTGAAAAGCGTGGCCAGTCCCTATGATTCAACTTTTTGTGGCAAGGCAACACAGAACACAGAGAGCCCATAAAACCACAGCTCTACCAGGGAGAGCTGATATGTGCAGTCTCTCTTTGATACCGTAACCTGAATCATGAACCTCTCTTTTTTTGTTCCCATTTGATGAACAAGCAGTCTTCTGTAAGCCTTGCATGTATTTCTGTGTCAAGATTTATAATGTACTGAAGTAGTGAGTCAGGGAACTGGATTGCTTCTAATGTCCTTTCAAAACAAGAAAATGGAGAAGCTGAATTACTGAAGCTCACTACTCCTCTCACTACTAGTTATACAGACTATTTAAAAATCCTAAATACTCTTCTCAAATATCAAAGGAAAAAAAAAATGAAAACCAAGCTCTTTATTATTATTCCATTTCTCTTCCATGTTAGCTTCTCTTAGTGTCTTGATTTTCTTTGGTCTTCAAACTCGACTTCACTCCCATCTGTCCTTTTTCAAAAAGGATACTGTGAAACCGATCTCAGCTTTGGTGTCTGAACTCTTTTTATTTACCCAAATAGTTTTAAAGGGATAAAAAATAAAATATGTTCAATAGGTATTTTCTTTGCTGCCTTTAGTACGTACACCTTTCGCTTTAATTTTCTTCTAATACTTTTAGTTCATTGTCTTCCATAGTATTCACTTTTATTTTCTCTCAAAGGTGCCTGATCTTTCTGAAAGTAATATAATTTTCCCTTTTACAGTATCATCTACAAGTGTGTCTTTGATGTCTCAGACCTTTTCTCTGTAAGTTCACCTTTCATTCTGCTTTTTAGAACTATACAACGAACAAATGTCCAAGCCCCTGTTATTATAAGCAAAAACTTTAAAGCTTTATTTTGTGTGTCTGAATTACACACTCATTTTCTCTGGAAAAGATAAAAAAATATTCCAGACAACTAGTCATAGACTAGATGAGATCTAGCACATCTTTTTATGCATAACATGTTCTTACACAAATATATAGATATATGCAATATCAGACACAGTCACGTGGTTTTACATCCAGGTGGCCAACAACTGGAAAGGCTGAGGCCAGAAAACTCCAGTTTTCCTGAAATCATCTGCAAAGGCATGCATTCATCTTCCTTTCACGGAGTTCTGGTACTACTTTATTGCCCTAGCCATCACTAGAAATGTGTGCATTGAGACAGCAGATTTTCCATACCTTTTGTGCCATCACACTCTCTAACCAGGATAATCTCTGTATCCGTTGCTGAACAAGGACACACACAGCAAACTGAGGACTGTAGACTTTGCATCAAAAGAAATATGGCTCCACTGTTTATTGTAAGCATCACCACTACAACTTAACAGCTTGTTAAGGATTATTAAAAAAAGAAAATCAATTAGAAACATATTTCTTTGCAGTAAATTTTATTTTTGACAGTGAAACGATGTACTTCACGTGGTTTTTAAGTACTGCTCATTACAGAGAATAACCCTAATTATTTTCACATATATTTACAAATTTCTCTTTCATGCTTGCATGAAAGGCAAATGTTTAAAGGACTTTAAAAGGATTTTATCCAGTGACTATTTTAAAACAAAATACATAAGGAGTCCAGAAATAAAAAACTGAGGATCTTGTGAATGGCGATTAGAGTCCAAAGATCCACTTTGTTCAGTCAACTACCTGAAATATTTCCCCATGCCTTCTGGTATAGTTAGAGGAATTTTTTAATTCCTTCCTTCTCCAGTGGCCCAGGTTGTCAGGAGAAGTGGAAAAGGCTTGGATTCAGTGCAGGTGTCAGCCTAACATCCAGGGCCAGCCCTGACAGTGGGCGAGTCCCCTCAGGATAAAGAGAAAAGCAGAGCCCACGGCCCCTCTTTCCTGGCTAGGTGCTGTAACCAGTAACCCACTGGAAAGCTCCTGCTGCCAGTAAGCTCAGGCAGGGGTGAGGCACTGGCACAGACAAGGATAGAGCCTGTCTGAGCAACTGGCAAGCTCAGAAATTACACTAGGATAGACATGGCTCTGTTCAGTGCTCCAGTCAGACCAAGGCAGGGAGGCACTTCTGGCAGTGAGACTGACACGGATTGCTCTCATCAGAAAAACTACACCAGTGTCATTACTTCAGAGCCAGTCTCCTGAGTTACTTCTGGGATTACTTTAGCACAAGCAGAGACTTTCAGATAAACTGAGGAATGAACACCAACATCCCTGGCTCAACTAGATCCTCTTTTAAGTCTTCCCTATTAACAAATTACCTCACAGAGCTAGTATTTTGTTTCATAATGTACACAGCATAATTCTAGACACTTGAAAAATTAAAAAATACAAAAGAAATAATGCACAGTAAAGAGAATAAACGAAGAAGTCTTCACTTCCCATTGTGTCACGGCCCTGTTTTTCCTAATCAATGTGCTATTGAAGATCTCAAGGGTGCCTTAGCACGCTTTGAAATCAAGGTGAGTTATGTTTTGAACATATGTACCTTAATATAGAAATGGTAACTGCTATTGGTAAGTCACTCAACCAATTACCAATTTTTAACCCTAGTAGTGTAAGTTGGAAGAGATGAGACAAACTGGTGGCAAGTAATGATTTTTTCTTGATTGTGTCAATGTTTGAGAGCAATCACAGTTCCTCCCCAGAAGCCTTAAAGCAAACAATTCTGAGTCCACATGTCTCCCAGTATACTCCTATGGTTTGTTATTATTGTTTACCTTTTCTTTCTCCAAGATTTTTTCCACAAACATGAAACGTACAAACTGCACATTTAGAAGGATAAAGGCAGCTGGTATATACATTATACAGAGTGAATTGATTTATTCAGGCATGCACTGGTCATAGTCACGTCTAGCAGGTGTGAAGCCTGTAGCCACTACATTGTTTTGTACAGTTCCATTTAAAAAAGAAAGTTCATTGTGACTTCCCAGTCTAGCATAGGACAGCAACATTCCTGGTTACCAACATATAAATGAAACCACCTGCATTTGAGGGTCAAATCAAGTGTCAACTTCCACATCACCCATCTCACTTAACTCAACAAAACCACTCTCTGAAGGCTCATCTTAAAAGCCTGAAAAGCTGGATTGTCACCCAGGTTATGTTTTTATTTCACCCCTCAAAACCTGACGGGCAGGTCGAGCCCTACATCACACTCTCTCCTGTCGGGTGTTCAGCTGGCTCCTTTCCACCAGCAAGCAGAGACACACACACACATTTAGGGACTGTCTTGTCAGAGGCCAGAGCAGAAAGGGACGTAGGAAGCACGAGAACAACTCCAATAATGAGGCACTGGTGTCCTGAGCCTGGATCATCTCCTCTGAAAGGGACCAGCTGAAAATGTCTGGAGACTGCTCCAAAAAAAAAAAAAAGGTCTATGTATATCTACACAGTAGCCAGACATGTGCCTTCTGAGTCTGCATCGAGAACAGATTTTCTTCTAGTTACCAATTGAGTTATTCTTTATGAATTCATGGAATTGCTTTAGAAACCCATTTATGCTTTTAGCCCTCTCAAGATTGCACTGGGAATGAATTCAGAACATAATGGTACATTGTGTGAAAAAGTACTTAAATTATTTTTAAATCAAATAGTTCCATTGACTGACTTGAGTCCCTTTATTTTGAGAAACAGTGATTAAATTATTTCACAGTCCCATTTTTCATGCCAGTCCTGATTTTATGGCTCTCTGTGATACTCTGCCCTTTTCCAAGCAGGAAGGTGTGAAGTTTTACCTTGTTCAGAACATATTCCCTGCTGCTGACTGACCTAATTGCAATTAATCTAGATGAGTTATGAAAAGAGCAGTGTAAATGTGATTAAAACTAAACATGAATAATGTTCGCACCCCAAATTTTGAATTCTAACCCCCTCCAACAGAGCCCTGAATAGCTAAAGTTGATACTCAGGCCTTGAACACTAACAAACAGCTGGGCTGTCTGCAAGAATTTCTGGCACTCTTGCCAAGGTGGACAGAAGCAGCTCCAATTCAAAAAGTGCTGATTTTATACACGCCAGCACAGCACTTTCAGACCAGAGCTGCCTTAGGGCAAAGCAGAGTGCAGATTGCCAAAAAAGCTGGGTAGGCAGATTGCACAGTGCACAAAGGAGATTACGGCAGAAAGGCAGAAGCATCCCTGATGTGAAGTGGGAAACAATGCATGTGGGAAAGCTTGCCCTCATGGACACACTGCCAGAGTGTTCCTTTGGAGAGACAGGGAGCTGAACTGCATGCAGCCTTCAAGATCTGACTTCAAGGACATAGCTCTAGAACTAAGAGCCACACACACACACAAAAAAAACCTACCAGATGTTTTAATAAAAGCAGTATTTTGTTTTCTTAAATTAAAATTCTAGAAAAATACCTGGGTTTTATTTGGCATTTATTATTATTTTTCTGTAGTTTGTCCCGAGAAATAACAATAATTCACTGCTTCCATGAGAACACAATTGCTTGTATAACCCAAAGAAAATAGGATCAACATTTGTCAAAAATTTTAAATTCTTTCATAGGAAACAATAAAATTATATAATTATATGTTGTTACTAAGTACCTCTATATTTTAATGAGGATTTATTTCAAAATACATCTCCCATAAAAATTAGGGGAGAAGGCATTTATTTTTGAAAGCCCAAACCCATGGTCCTTACTTAACATGTTTTATTGATCATTGACTTCAATTGCTCATTTTACAACTTTTACAAAGAAAACCCAACAAATAAACAAAAATCTACTGAGGCCTCAGCAAATACCTAATTTTGACTAAGTATATAAGTACACTGAAGCTAAGAGAATCACCTGCATGCAAGATTTAGCTACTTATGGAAGCGGTGCCAAAGCTGATTTATCAACACTTGGAAGAATGAGAGAACATGAGCAACAGGACTACAGCCCAGACATTCACCAGGGAAATACACAAGTGAAATGTTGCTTTAAAGGAAGAAAAAATTAGAATATATTTTCCACCACCAAAAAAAAAAAAGGAAATAAGTACTGTAATAGAAGTACTGACAGGATTTCCCAACTGTGAGAAAGTAAAAACATTCAACTGATGCCCAGAGAATGCCTTGGGACTTCATAGTTTGGTGTCATTATTCAGTCCAAAAGCAACAGGACACAAAACGTCTAATGATCTTCAAGTAATGGTGACAAGGGATATAATCACTAAAATACTTAAGTTGCCCCAGCAAAATACTTGTTTAAAGTTCAAAATGGAATAGTTCAAGATATTGTAGTTTACTAAAACTACTGACTATGAACATTTATTATTAACTCTCAAGTCTGGAAAATACTGGGTTTCTTTAACATTCATGGAAAACACCGGCTTTTTACAGTCTTGTCTTTTTATGAAAGCTACCACAAAACTGGTGATTTAGAATACTACTCACTTGCATTTGAAATTATTGTTTCGATATTATTTGGGTTTTTTTTAAAGACCAGACTAAGCCATTTTGCAGCTGAAAGCCAAACTCTCACCTTTAATTGAACAGCTTACTTGAATACACAGCCTACACCAATAACAAATTCTCCAAACTGTCAATAAAAGGAATCAATAGAGTTCCAGACAGGAATCTCCTTTCTGAAGGAATTTTCACAGAATTTTTGGCCTAAGTAACTCTTTCAACTCCAAGCTCTTCCCTCAGGAGCAAACACAATAAAGACTGGTGAGCCAGTTTAATCCTCACTGCATTCTGTGAAGGTGGGCCTCAACGTTCATCAGGCCAGCATCAGTAGAACTTCACAACATGCAAAATCTTGCATTCATATTTTATGTTTGCTGGTGTGCATTCATGGAATGGATAGTTGGGTGGTATCTGTACCTCGTCCATGACAAAAACAGAAGTTGATCTATACTTGTCATCTAGATTTGAGACCAACATGCCATGTCATGTTTGAAAATGTCAAGCATAGCTGTCTAAACTCAGATAGCTGGGAAGTAAAGGTGGTGTTCATCAGATTTAAAGAAAAAATAAATTAATTCCAACATATATAAAAAATCCACACACAAACCAAAAAACAAAGTGTAATCAAGAATGCAAGAACCAACTATCTACAGGAGTGAAATAACACTCTTTCTGCAGATGTGCTATCTAATGCTGGGATCTATGAGAAAATCCCAAGGACCATATAGGTATGGCAAGGCAGAAACGTCATGAGTGCATTAGCCCATCATGAAGCAAAACCATTCCCAGGGCAGACATTCCTGTGGCCCACAACCACAGCTCTCTTCTGTTACCTTACCTGAGAGAGCTGGTACTGTTGTAATGTTTTTGTCTGAGGAAAGTCAAGTTAAAAACTTTTTAAGTCTGATGCCACACTCTGGGCACTTCCAGATAACAGGAGAAGGCTGCTCTAAACTCCTCTATCCAGGGATGAATAAAACCAGCTTCATGGCACCGATGATTTAAAATATTAGGCCTGTCAAGGAGCATCACGTAGGACGGGTGGCTTGAGGCTCCAGGGACTACAAGCTTTCTAGTCTTTCCAGGTTCCCTTAGTTCTGAAATCACATCCTATTTTGCTTTGTAGAAAATGGGGAGAAAAACTGTATGAACTGGAATGGCCTGCCATAGTATCAGAAGCTTTGCCTTCATGCTGACATATCCAGTTTGAAGGGGTCTGGTTCATTTTCTTACTGCCAGCAGAAAGACTAAGAGCCTTTCCTCCAAGGAGAAAGAATTTAGGAACAATACTTGAATCTCCTCTTCCAAGCTGAATGGCACACAACAAACCCAAACATAATACAACTATAAAGTGTTTGGCAAGGAAGTAGTGCATCAAAAGTACAAAAGTCAAAGCAAAAATATCAAGGAAGACGGGAACTGACTGGCAGGAGGTATAAGAAAGGGCTTGTAACTCAGGGCTTGTCTCTGATGCAGTGGCGCTTGGAAGAGATTATATAGGATACAACATTTTTCAGAGTTATGATTTGAAAAACCTGACCTGTCAGCACTTTGAGGTAAAATTAAATTTCCTTTTCCTAGAGATTGAGCTATTAATGATCTAGCTAGGAACATCTCTAAGGTTTTGGACCTAGGCATGCTTTAAGAATAAAAAGTCTTCATCCAGGAACCAGTTCAGAGGCTGGTGATGGATAGCTCCTCTGCAGAGAGAGCAGAGTTTTTAAGAATGATGTTCAACCTAGACAGTGGGTATATCATCCAGTTTTGAAAACTGCCCTCTCTCTGCTTAATAATGTTTATCTTCTACTCCTCAAACAGGCTGAGTGAGAAAAAAAGCATTCAGTTGGGAAAGACTTCTAAGATAAGATCTCAAACGGAGTATAGACAGATTTATATATTTTTCATTGTTTTAAGCTATTTTATATACTATGCAGCCCAATGCTTGTTTTTAAGCTTAATCTACAGGTGAAGACTAAAGTAAAATATTCTTCTTTCACTTACCAAAACAAACTTTCTTTCAAAAATAATGCTGATATTAAATAGGTTTATTACATTATTTAACAAATATAATTACTTATAACGTTTTTCATAGAATATGTGCTGACAAGTCATTAGCTGGTTAGAGGGATCAAAAGTTACCAATTTTTCCAAAGTTTACTTCAAACCTGTCTTTTAATTCTTCTCAGCAGCAATTTCCAAGTACTTTGGGGGAAAAAAATTCTTTCAGCAAACATATCAGAGGTTTTAGAAACAGAATTTTATGAGATTCCATCGTAATGCTTTACGTGTCATATTTTGGTTTTAGTCACAAAGGCAAGTAATTGTACATTATGATCCCTCCGTGGGCTATGAAAGGAGAACATACTCATTATCTTCATTTCTGACATAAAGTTATGATGGTTGCCACTCTTACTTCAGAATGGCTCCCTACTTCAGCTATGCTTCTGCTAATAAGTTACTGTTAAAAAGACAGACACCTGTCAGAACTTGCTTCCTGAGACAGTGGTAAAACCATTCCTCTTCTGCTGTACCTGTGCTGAGCAGCTTCAGAGTTAAAAGGCATAAGGGCAGAGCAACTGGTCATCCTAGGTTTATATTTTCAAAGATATTTATCAACAAGAGTAAATGAAAGCACTGGAGTAATTGTTGTTATTCTCTGCTCTTAGTGCCAGCCTTAAAACTTATCATAAATTGAACAAACAAGTTTGGAATAACAGGCTCTAATTTTAACTCTGTGAGTGATTTGCTGGGAACTCAAATCTCTCAGTAGTCCAGCTTTCTTTCCTGGTAATACAGACCTAATTCTCTGGGCTCCCAGGGTGGGGGAAGGAAGTCTGATTTGAAACTTAACTTTCAACAAGCTGCAAACCATTTACTAAAATTCTCAAATTTTCTTGAAGGAAGTCTCTATAAAATGCAAACTAATGCTGTGTACAGGAGCTCTGCATAAACACTTGGATAAAGAGTACACTTAAATGGAGCCCAGCTACCTACCCTACAACCAGTGTCTGTAACTGTTTTCTTATTGCAATCCCTTCTTTCCCCACTCTTTGCAAGTTAAGTTATCTTGAGGATTTGAGCAGATATAACCCAGGGTTTTTTGTTACTTGATTTCATAGAAACCAATACAAGATTTGTGCTGTGCAGAGACCAAGGAAAGGAAGCAAGCAAGCAAACAAACAAAAAAGATGGTTGTGTGACAGCTTTTGTGTTTGCAAAACATACCCTGTCACAGCTGAAGTTGCTAGAGACTGTGAAGGTTATTTCAGTTGCAATATATTTTTCAAAAAATATCTTTTTTGTTTATTAACACTGAGCAATGGAATACCCTGCATCCAATAGATTGCAGCTCAGGATTTGTTCTGTGTCTGGTTTAGCTAAAATGTTTAGAAGTAAAGCCTTCTGACCAACCATTGAAATGTAATAATCAGAGCTATAACTGAAATTTGTGAAAATACAGAAAAAATCTCAAGCCTCCCTCCCAAAAAAGCAAACAAACAAAAACAAACAGACAAGCAAAAGAAAAACATCCAGACAAAAAACCAAACCAACTCTGCCCTTTGAAATATTATGTGTGGAAATGAACTTCTTTTTCTCTGACTGGAAATGGAGTCATCATAAATCATAAATGGAGTTTTTTCCCACTGTTTTGAATAACAAGATGTTGTAATCTTCAAAGCTATGTTTTTAATGAACTTACATAAAAATGGAAATAAATCTGAAGGGAGTCTTCTGTTACAACTGTTGCAGAAAAATATGGTATTATGCTCAGAGGAGAACAGTCACTATGAACATTTAGAAGAATTATACAATAATTGCCAGTGACTGAATTATTTTCCAGTCAATTCCTGCCCAGAATAAGGGGATTATTTTCCTTTTTCACATTAAAGAGGAAAAACTGCTCACTGGAACTGAAGATTTGGGTAGCACAAGGGAGGAAAATTACCCAAGTAAAATGCCATAAGATGTCTTTTGAGGAAAACGATCATAGTAACTAAATCTTGTAATTCTTACCAAATAGATTGTGCTTCCTATGAATTAAATATCCATTTTAGTCCACAAGTGTTTCCCGCATTAAAGGTTTTCTCTGAATTGTGTTTTGCTGTTACTGTGGAATCATTGTCAAGCTCCTTTTCTGTGTAAGTATTCTGTGCAACGGAGTTGGCTATAACTATTCAGTCTCCACAGTCATTCACACTGTCATGAAGGAATCATTGTTTCGGAAATGAGGGAGGCAAAAATAACACAGGCTCTCCAGGACACCTTGTGGTCTAGCAGCTGGAACTAGGAGATCAGAAGACACCTAAAATTGCCCAAAACAAAATGATAGGGGTCTAGGCACATGATAGGATTCCCAAACAGCAGCCACTGGAAAAACATTACATGCACAGCCATTAAGAACCATGATGAAACACAGGATGATCTTAAAAGCATCTCTTACTCCTGTTCTCTAAAATCTGACATTAGTCTAGTCAATGTATAGTCCTAGTAAAGAGAGCTTGTGAGACATGACACTTGTTTGGCATTACCTGATCATCAGTTGCCCCAAAACAGTGATGGACACATAACCCTTCAACTTACTGAAAAGTACTTCATGCACCATTTTTTGCTTTTCCCTCTCACTATTCATAATGCATTTCACCTTCAATTTCAGTGCCTGACTGAAATCAACTCTGTTATCAAGGCAGGTGGAAGTTGGTGAGGTGCACAGTCTTGACTACAGCAATTTGCACATTGATCTAATACTTCCCAAAGCTCCTCAGAGGCTACAAAATATCCTGCCTCCTGGCCAATACATAAACTACATTTATCAAAGTTTCTACCATCATACCCTCAAGGCTCTCTGTGATGGACAGAGAAGTTCAGAAAAAGCTGTACCTACAGGAGAGTAGAACAAAATAAAAATGAGTGCCTTGTTCAGCAGCAGTGGGAGCTAAAGAAGTACTCTGTCCACATGCAGAAAGTTCCATGGGAAACCTGACATGAAAGGACATGCTTTACTTTGTGCATAACCCCTGCATTTAAGAACGTAGGTAGTTTACTTGCATCTAACATTTCCTCATGCTCTAAACACTCATGGGTTTGCCATCTGTTGCAGAAGGATCTCATGATGATGAGCAACTGGGCAATAGAAGAGCAGCTGAAATTCAGTGTCAATAAATACATATAATGGGCAAGACTGCCTGCAGTAACATGCAGTAACCAAAAAAACGAGCTTGCTATTCTCAAGGAGGAAGTCTTATAGTCCCTACAGATAGCTCTGTGGAAACAAATGGCAAAAGGCTCACTGGTGACCAGAAAGACAACAGAACATTAGGAAATAAGTCAAGCACAAAACAGAGACCCTTATGCCACAGGAGATATCAGTAATGTGCTCAAATCCAGAATTATCTGCTTTTCTGCATTCAACAAATAGACTATTACTACAAAAAGGAAAAAAAAAAAAAGATAACAACATATCTGTGTAAAAAACCCCAAAGGAACAGAATTAGATGCTGCAGAGAGGAGAAGGAATGATTAAAAGAGATAAAAGATAAATCTGTAAAATGAATAGCAGCATGCAGCAGATGAATAGGGAGTAGCTATTCACTGATGGTAATTTGAGTGTTGTGTCACCTGATGAAAAATGTCAGTCATTGAGCTCAAACCAAATATGTCTAAATATTCTTTTCACAGAGCATAATCAAACACCCTGGTTGCATTAGGATTTTCTAGAATATTAAGAATTATTTCAAAAAAAATGAATTAGGCAAACCAATGGAAGAAAACTTCATCTTGAACAGTGAAACGTAAAGTGGTATGAACACGGGCTCAAGAAATCCTTATGGTAGTTTGAGGGAAACTGTAAAGTGGAATTACTATGAAGGAGTAGTCAAATCTTCTGCAAACAGCTTTGCAAACTTGCAGCAATCCAACAGGATTATATCTAGAAGCACACGATACTCTGAATTTGAAATTGAAGTGGAGAACTGGTCTTATAATTAAAATTACATTACTTTTGCTCCACAACTGAAATAAACACCAGGGGATTTGAAAAATCTCATCACAACAACAATTCCCACAGAGCAAAGGTATAATAATTTGAAGGGGGATCAGGAGGAAATTCTGGGGTATTATAAAACCCTTTCATTTTATACTTCAGAAAAATTTTGCATGGGACACAGTTTCAGTAGAAATTAATTCATAGCACAGTAGCCAGGGCATTGTTTTGAAAATCAAGAAAACTTCATCCTCCCCTTTTTAATTCTGCTACTGATGTACTGCAAAACCTCCTCACATCCTTTGTGATTTAATTATCTCACCTACAAAACAGAGATTAAATATTTTACAAAAAATAGAGACATTTTTGAGATCTATGAATTAAGTACTTCTTTGCTGATCATCAGCCTGTAAAACGAAACTGACAGAACAGCCCTATTTTGAGACTATGATGGACTAATTTGAGTAAGCTGGCAAAAGTTAAAACAGATTTATTAGAACAGCTGTAAAAGGTGGCTTTTACAGAAGTCTCTCAGTGTTTTCCTGATATTGCTCTTTACAAGATCTCTAAAAGGTTATTCTCTGAGCTTTTGATGATGTTTAGCCCAATACACATGTTCTCTTTTTTTCTGAAAAATGGGAAGATGATAGAGGAAGAAGACTAGTCTCTGTTGACAGTCTGGTTATATTTGCATCTCATTTCCATGAGATGTCTTATTGTGCATGTTTTCTTAGGATGATGGTAACTTGCTTGGAGTACTTTTCCAGTATTAGGTACTTTAATGCTACATAAGCAATGTCTTGTTTATTCAAGTAAGGCCTTGAGAATATGTGCCAAGATTTACTTCCTAATAATAATAGGGTTTTGTCCCTCACCAAGAAACTGCCCAACTCAAGGAAAATTTTATTAGCTACTAAGTGCAATATTTTAGGTCTATTTGTATGCAACAATATACTTTTGATAGGTGTTTTCCCTATTAAAAAAAATAGTCTGCTTTGCTGTCAACTGAGTTCTTGTTAACACTTGATAGTTCTAATTTTGGTTGAAAATTGTGACACTGCTGCTGGAGAACAGGGTCCCCTTCCTGATACTGGGTTGACATTTGTGCTGATTTTAGCTGGGGGAAAAAAAGTTAAATTTCTTCTTAACAGCTAATACGGGGCTATGTTTGGGATTTGTGCCAGAAACAGGTCTGATAACTCAGGAACGTTTTAACTATTGCTGAGCAGTTTTCACAGAGAGCCAAGGCTTTCTCTGCCTCTCTCTTCAGCCCACCAAAGAGGAGGCTGGGGGTTGAGAGGGGATACAGCCAGAACAGCTGACTCACACTGATCCGAGGGACATTAAATACCATATGGCATCTTGTTCTATATACAAAGCTGTAGGAAGAAGAAGGTAAATGGAGCAATAGCATTTTCTTCCAAAGTCACTCTTATAAGCGATGGAGCTCTGCTTTCCTGGGAAAGCACAAACACCTGCCTGCCCATGGGAAGAGGTGAATGTGTTCCTTATCTTGCTTTGCTTGCATGCTGACCTGTTAAACTGGCTTTACCTCAACCCATGGGTTTTCTCACTTTTACCCTTCCAACTCTCTCCCCCATCGCTCTAGGAGTGGATGTGGGGAGTGAAGGAGCAGCTGTGTGGGGCTTAGTTGTTGTCTGGGATTAAACCCCAACAACATTTCACCAAGTCCCTCTAGGTTTTCTTAGTTGTCTATTCCCCATATACATAAATTAGAGTTAGAACTGCCTTCATATATTCCTGTATAGTATGACTTAGCTTTCTAAGAGATAACTCATTCTTTTCCCATACTCTAACAAACTTAACCAGCTAGGTTATGCAACCTTATTTTGTTGGGACCTGTTGGGGGCTGTTTTCAGTTGGGTATATTTGATTCTGAATCACGTATTTACCCACAGATCCCATGTGATGTGTGCACTTTTAGCCTGCAGGACACTGGGAAAATCATATTACAATGAAACAAACATATTTCAAAATCCAGATTACAGTCACCTGCCCTTCCAGGCTCATTGCTTAACCCTTCATAAAAGTATAAAACCAGGAGGAGACATGTATTTTGAAAAAAATGCAGCATGCCTAAGATTGTTTTATGTATCCTTAGATATAAGGATAAAACAAAATATATCAAAGTCCTGATATACACATCTATCAAGATAACTGCTTTTTAGATATAGAAACATACCGGTATGAAATAGTCAACTCGTCATAGTTCAAATATGATTTTTAAAAAGTGTATTTATATGTCTTAAGCTGTCTCTCATTCCATTTGTCTCACAAGTAGAAAATAGAAAGTCTTAATGTACTATGTCAGAACAATACCTGTGTGGTAAAGAATTTATGTTTATGTTTAAATTTATACAGTAGAGAATGTTGCATGCCTCCATTGGCAAATCAAAATACAGAGTCAATTTGAACAGTAAATTCAAATTAATGACAGATCTCAGCAACTGTGTATGTGGAATAAAACACTGCAGATTGCCCTCAGAAAGAAACAAATTTACCTTCCAAGGAATAATAGGTTTAATGCCAAAGACAAAATTAAAGTTTTACTGTGGTTGTCACTGTAGGAGATGCTCTGGTGAGAGTTCAGCTCCACATGACAAGGGCCCGTTTGAAGCTGGCAATGATGCCATGAAGAGCACTAAAGAGGAGGAAAAAGTGAAAGGAAGGGAGCTAATTCTAAAGCAAAATAACAACCATCATCCCCTGATACTCATATGGGCAGGGCATAGGCTCAGTTGCCTAAACCTAAGATAAGCCTTCAAATCAAAACTTATTTACCTTAAGATTTCATTGATATTTAAAATGCAGCAGTAGTTTTTAAGACAAATAATGCTTGCTATATCCACTGCAGTTTTCAATGTGGAGCTTTTTTCAATAATGTTGAAAACACAGAGTGCTGCACACCAGCTTGGCATGATTTTATTAAGCTAATTCAAATATAAAGACAATGAAAGGCCAACACTGAATTTCTAATCTGGTTTACCAATTTTTTCTAAGTTATAAACATACGTATCAGGACACATATCCTCTCCCCGGTCAGATTAGAAGAAGCAAAAACATATTTCAGAAAAGAAATTATGAAAACCTTAAGCAAACTTAGGAGGTCTACTTTTAGATTCTTAACTTTTCTTTCTATTTTTGAGGACATTAATTTGAACTTTTTTTTTTTTTTTCTTTTTAAACACCAGCTGGCCACTGTTATCTCTTGTTTTTTGCTCCAAGTAATTTTAGGCAATTTACATATAGTTTTCAATTATACTCACTAATGATCTTTTAGAACTCATCTTGAGAAGCATGACCAAATTTCATATTATTCTAAAAGCATAAGTTAAATGTTAATTAGAAAAATTAATTAATTATAGATTTTAACCATATTTGCATAGAATACTTAATATCATGTTCTTTTTCTCTCCTAGAAGTCCTAAAGATTATTGTTACAAATGTGCTGTTCAGAAAAAAAGGGTATGAAAACCTGAAGTGGAAACAGCTGACCCTGGAATGAACACAGCTTACTAATGTACAAGTCAGGGGAAGAACAAACAGGTGGTGCATGGTAAGTGACAATGCAGGTAACAAATGCAACCCCCATAAAAGTCAATGCATTTAAATACTTTGAAAATGTTAAAACATTAGCAAGAGGAGTAAAGGTGTGCACTGATTTCAGCTGAGGTAGAGTTAATTTTCTTCACAGTAGCTGGTAGGGGGAAGTATTTTGGATTTGTGCTGAACAGAGGGTTGAAAATATGGAGCTGTCTTTGTTACTGCTGAGCAGGGCTTGCTCAGAGCCAAGGCCTTTTCTGCTTCTCCCGTTGCCACACATGTGGCACACAATGGTTCACAGTGGTGAGGAAGCTGCAGGTGCCTGGGAGGTTTGGAGGTGACCCAGGCAGGACAGGTGACCCCAGCTGACCACAGGGATATTCCAAATCATCTCACATCATGCTCAGAATATAAAGGTGACACCAAAACAAAATTAATGAAAAATAAGGGGCAAATGGGCAATAGCCAACACAAATCTACAGCAGCCCTGTTGGGGGCTCTTGCCACATGGTTCAAAAGAGACAGTGAGAGGACTAATTGAAAAGTCACCTCTTCTTGTCAAATTGGGAGAAAGTTCACACCTATCAGGTTGTTTTGGGCTTAATTCAGAGCATGCAGGCACTACCTGGAACAAGCACCTGTACTGCAGTAAAAACCAACAGTGAAGCCCATGCTGCCATATCTGATTTAATTTCACCAGCTCACATACCAACAGCTTCAGCAGGAGAGTTACCACTGGTGTAAGGACTGCAGCAACTGCAGTGATGGACCTAAAAATGAAGTGAGCACTTGCTGGTGGCAGGGCAGCAGAATCCTATTTTGGCCATTACATAAAGGTTTGTGTCAGCCAACTCATGCCACTGCCAGCAGTGATGCTCCTGTGGGCATCCTCTACCAGCTGCGGGCAGTCAGACATATTAGCATGAGCAGTTTGAACAAGAAGTGGAAGACAACCTAGTTTAGTTTGCTTGAAGCAAGTGGTTGTCAGAAAAGGGAAGGAAAATCAGTGTCAGATAATAAAAACTGTACATTTTCCTACCAACAAATTACTCTTGTTCCTTCTCTCCTAAACAAACCAAAGAAACTTCAGCCAGCACAGCCACTGAGTCCCACTGCCAGTCCCCTAAGAGCAGCATGCTGTATAAACCCACTAAAGCAAACACTATACTTCAATTAGAAGGGGTGAAAATACCCCTTTGTATTTATTGACAGCTCACTGACAAAAGAAAAAAGTAAACCCAAACAAACCATGGCTGAACTTATCTCACAAGATTTATTCCAAGTGGGGATTTATTCCAAGTGATGGTCAAGTGAATTCAAGTGAAGCTACATGGGCACAAGCATCATGTAGCAGTCAGGGCTCAGTGTACCTACCATTTTGTTTCCCTGTTCTGAAACCAGAGGTGATATGCCGTTGAAAAGGACATAGCGAATCCCAAAATGAAAAGTTTCAGATTTTTTCCCTCTTATCAGTTCAAAATCATTCACAACTTTATCATGCTTGCTTTGCCATCACTTGGAAAACAGTCCAGTTATCTAAATAACAACTATTATTTCTCCTAAGCCTTGCATCTCTGCTCTGAGAGGCAGGAAAAGAGACACTTAAAGAAAGTGAAGATTTTCACAGACAAATCTTAATGAAGAACAATAATGGTTTTGGGGCTTTTTGCTTTGTTCATCACACAGAGTAAAAACATGAGACTTTTAATACACAGCTCTAAGGCTAAGACAGGAGAAATAACTGAGCATCCAGGTAAGCATGAGTCATCAACCATACATGTCAATGGGTTTATCCATCACAAGATACTAAGCTTAGGGGAGTGACCAACAGCCTTGAGGGCAGTGCTGCTCTTTTGTCATACCTCAAGGCTGAATATAAGGCTGATATAAGCCTTAAAAGCTCAGCAGTAATACACAAATGGGAAAGCAAAAATCCTTTGGCCAAGAGGGAAAAGCCCTCACCCTGGCACTCGCTGGCTAAGCAAGTGCTCTGCAGAAAAGTTCATAAGGGCAAGCTGAGTTAGCAATATGCCCTTGTGCTGAAGAGGGCCAAATATGGACAAGGCTGCATTAGCAAGCAAATGGCAAGAGAAGGGATTATTCCCTTCTAGTCAACACCCCTGGGAATGCACCAGGAGTCCCATGTCTAGCTTTGGCATCCCCAAGACAAGAAAGCCATTGACATGTCGAAGCCAGCCTGATAGACAGCCACTAAGATGAGTGGGCAGCCAGGACACAGGGAACCAAGAGCAAGAGACGAGTCATCAAGCACTGAGAAACTAACCATGAAGTTAGTTACACACTGGCACAGCTGCCCAGAGATGCTGTGAAATATCCATCCCTAGAGACACTGAAACCTTAGCTAGACAAAGCTATTAAAATCCACTTCACGCTAGTTTTTCATTCTTTGTTTGTGGATTGGACCCTCAAATAGGATCTTCATAGGCCCTCTCCAATCAATATCAGTGTGTGATAATAACAGCGATTTATTATTACCCATCTTTCAAATTCTCTAGCATACACCCTTCTCAAATAAATGCTTTTCTGCTTCCATTTACCTTCTTTGCTTAAAATATCCCCAAAACGTAACAAAACACTAAAAACCAAAAAACCCATAAAATCTCCCCAACATTCTAATTTTTTCTTTTGCTTGTTACATGAAGTATCAAAGCACCTTCTTGTATTAGAGAAGTTCTTTGCAAACTTCTTGATTGTGAACTCTGGCATGCCAACAAACAGCACATCTCTGACATCTAAGGAATCCATTAGCATCTAGCCAGCTCAATAGGATTACATTGCTTAAGAGCAAAGACTAAACTGTAAAGGTGACTGAGCTTGTTAGAAGCTGTTCTTCTACAGCTTAGAAGCTATTTTGAGAAGAACAGGCACTTGTTTCTTAAGTAACTTCACAGATGATTATGAGAATCATGGTTGATGTATATTGTTTCCTTTGCTACCTGAGAAAATAATTCTTCAGCAAACTGAAAGTGGGGTTTCTGTTTCAAAACTTCATCTTTCTTTCATCATTATTATTTATTGTGCATTTTGTAACATGGAATGAGATGTTTAATTAGCCCAGCACACAATCAATACAAATATTTCCATGTACAAAAATAACTGCAATGTCATCATGGAGGAAGTTGAATTATATTCTGTATTACAAATTACTCTCAGTTATATCACTACTTTCATCCTCCCAGGACAAATGCTTCTTTTTTTAATAGTAATTTTGTGTTTTCAGAGTTTCTTCTGGTTTGCTTTGGATTTCTCTTGTTATCATGCATTTCAAGTTCTTCTGGGCTACCACTTAAATCAATATATTGAAACTAGGATTTATTTCCTGCAAAATTATGAGAATTACATATGAGAAAAAATATAGGATAGACAGTTCCAACTGCTAGTAAAGTTGTATTTTCTGAAATATATTTTAGGTGGTTTTTTATTTCTATTTCTTTCAGTAATTTAAGAACCGAGATACAAATCTCATGAAAGTTAGGAATGCATTAGGTGGTCAGAGAAAAACTGAAACGTGCAGTGTAACCAGTAGACAGGAGGGCAATTAAGAACATCAAAAGCAGTGTTCCCGGGCTCAGACTTGTACCTAAAACTATGCATTGCATAACGTTTGCAGATTTTGTTTTTTCGACTATGCACTCTCTATATGGCACAGTTCACACAAGTCATTACAACACACATAAGGTTCATAAGTACATAAGGTACAGACAGTAAAATGTTTCAGGGTTATTCAACTAGCTATAGCTAAATTAAATCTATTCCAACCCAGCAAAGCAGTTCAACTGATGAGTACAAATTAATTTATTTATATATTGTTTCTTGGGTCAACACAGAAATTGACACTAATCACCAACTTGCTGCTCCAGCTATTTTACCAACAATAGTCATAAGCTGGCACTGCTTTTAACAGAATAAAATCCTGCTGTAAACAAAGTGTCCATCAATATTTAATTAAAATATAATGAGGAACAGAAAATGCAGTTCTGGTGCTGGTTAAGGTTGCATGGCACCATTTAAATGATGCGTTGTTTGTCACATCTCCTTATTGACAAGGAAGTGTGCATGACACCTGAGAACAGAGCTACAGAGGTGACACCATGCATTTTAATAGTTATTCCTCATTTTTTTGCATGTTGAGAAATGGATCATTTTAGGCTTCATATTTCTGCAGATTAACTATCAACACAAGGGTCTCACAAAAAGCCTGAAAAAGTCTGTGAAAAATCTTTCCTTTAATGTCCATGGCTTTTAATCATGTTATGTATTACTGCTCCAAAACAAAGAATTTTTTTTTACATTTCTTCTCAAATCACATATATTTTTCGTATATTTTGCAATCAAGTTACAAATTTGTTTGTTTCACTTAAAAATCACACAAAATTTGGCAAGAAAGTGGAGAAAATTGAGTACAAGGCCCTTTGGTTTTAATTCATGCATCTTCTTAATGTCAAAAAGCTGCTAAAATCAATGTCATAATAGAGAAATTAACTTACTTAATTATATATTACTTGGGTCAGTTATTTATGGAGTTTTAATAGGAAATTCACAGGTTTGAGACCAAAATTAATCACAGAGTAAAAATGCATCTGTTTTCATACCTTGCAGGCTTTATACCTCTACATTCAGGAATCCGTGCCAATACCAATTTTCCCAAGGTTCCTCTCACTCACGCCCAAATAGGAAAGTTACAAGCGCAAAGTAGGACTTTGTTTACATTCTTTCTATAATACCATAAAACCTGAACTCGGTTACAAAAACATGAAGCAATGCTAATATTATTTTGTTATTCTAAGTAGTCATCAGGCTTAAGAGTAGTGACAAAATACATTGTAAATCATTTACTGAAAGAGTGACTAGGACTAAGAAGTTCTTTGTTTATAAATTGTTTCAAACAGTAGCTAGCTTAGAACCTAAACCTATATAAAAATGGAACACTTTTTTTTCCTACAGAAAATTTCAAGTCATTCCTGCATTACAAGAATTCACCTCAAAAGCGAGTATGGTCACATTCAAGTTAACCCTGCATAAGCCAGCTCAGTTCCAGAAGTTGTGGGAAAATGGACTGTAAGGTCAGGGATGGAGAGCTGGATGTTGATCCTGGCAGTGAGGGCTGCAAGCAGTGACTCACCAGCAAGCACCAAAAACCAGCTCAGAGACAGAGCACTCACCCGTGGGATTTGGTAACTGAAGTGGTGCAATGGGTGCATCAACAAGCACTAGCCTGCACAGAGGTTATACACACCTCAGTTCACTTAGGTCCAAATTGTAAATCTAAATTATTTCCTTGAAAAACCCTGACAATAATAACAAGAAAATATTTCATTCCACCCAGAGTAATCTGTAAATAAAATTAGGCTCAGCTCTAAGAGCACTGGATCCACCAGGCTGGTACCACTGCCTCTGACCAGAAGAGTCCAAATGAGGAATGGGACTGCTGTTTCCAAGCCTCCACTAAGCACAGATTTCAGAGTGCCTTCATGTACCTTATAACCTGTACCATGGGCTCCTTACTTCTGCTGAGTTCCAAAATATACTCCTGGCTCTTCAACAGATTCACTTAAAGAACTCATTTTAGCTTATTTAACCAAGGGAAATTGCTGAAACCACCAACTGCTGCACTCTAATAAAACTTTAGATCACCTCAGGCAGTTCTTCCATACCCCAGGTGATTGAGCTAATCACTGAGTACAAGGAGGATAAAGGAATAAAATCTTTCAGATTTTGCTGTCTAGAAGGCTCCCAGGCTTTCCATTTAAGTTATTTTTTATTTCAGATAGAATTTGAAGTAGTTCTGGTTGAATGAAATTTTATTTCTAGAAAATAATTATTAATATAAATGAAAGTACTGTTCCAGAGACACATAAAATACCTTGCTTCTGGCCTAGAGAATTCAGACAGTAAGAATTTAAAACCAGTAATTTCATTACATCATAGCATGTTTTCTTCTTGATAGGGTCAGTTGAGCCCAGACATGTTAACAAAAACATTTCTTGTTAAGCTTAAACCACAACAGTACTATCTGTTGTTTCTCAACCAAAGAAGTGCTGAAAATCTACCAGTAAAGTAACTTTAAGAAATATAAGTTAGGAACTCCTGTACAACTTATGGCAGCTCTCAAAAAATTTTATCCAAGCTCGTTTCTTCTACTTAGGTATGCCTCTGACTTCCTAGGCTTACCAAATACCATTCCAAAAGCAGTGAGGATTAGTGCAAGACATCTCCTTCCTTTACTGAGGGTGTTTTTTCCCTATTTTTATTGCTGCTTACAGAAAGCCAATACAACATGTCACAGCACTGCAGTGACAAGAGATCCATAACACTCCTTCCAACGTTATGTGCTTCATTAATCAGCCCCTAAAACAGGATCCACTGAATGCATCTCATAGTTAGATAAATGTACTGCCTGTTTTATATGCAACTCTAGAAATACATGATCATCTTTCCTGGATTTTATCTCTTAGCTTTCATTTTGGTCACATCTACCATCACTACTCTTCCCTTCCTGAAGCTCCATTTTGAAGCACAGTAAGTGGCCTTCTTGCTGCTGGGTACTCAATTCACAGCATCTTGAAAATTCTCCTGTTGGCTGAGCAAAGACTGGAGAAAGAGGAGGTGAAGCAACACATGCAGCAGCCCCCAGTGTGGATACACAGACCAGAGTCCTGTTCCTAACACTTTCCCTGATGGCTACAGCTGAACAGTGGCAGCAGAATTCATGGAAGGTTTTCTTTGCCCTGTCATTTGATAGGGAAGTGAATGGGGAAGATACCTGCAACACACTGGATCAGGGTTATTGCTTGTCCATTCTGTGCTTCCTCTATTTGCTTTTTCTCTAGTGGTTTCTTCCACAGAGAAGTGCTCACAGCTCATGGCCTTCTTTCTGCATTTTACATTCTATGCTCTCAGCAAATTTTAAGATTGAAATACATGCTGATTATACTTTGAAACTTAAAGTTCAAGCCTCAAAAGAATAACATGAGTAAAGATAATTTCAACAGTCAGTATTAACTTGGACATATACATCATGTTTCACTTTACCATCCTTTTCTGTTTCTCCATTCTCTCCCCTGAATTGCTTACATGAGCAATGAGAGGTAGGATGTAATTTCTCTCAAACCTCCAAAACAGTGGAGATTCTGTAAACTTTTAGAGTCTGAATAATAGCTATGATTTCATCATTTTTAGTGTTCTACATTTGAATTTCACCCAAAAATGGAAGCAAAGATCATGATTTTTTCCAGATAGAATTTCACCCAAAAGTGGAAGCAAAAATTTTAATTTTTTCCAGATACATCTTTTATAAATATCAGCAATACGTTCATGCTGCATGGGACACAATGATAGATATTGTCCACATCAGTTGCTTAAAGACTCACATATGTTCTGGCAACAATTCTGTTTCACTACTCTGCCTAACACCCATTATTGCTCTTTGGAACAAAAAAATTATCTGTATACATTTTCATGTAAAACTTTCATCGCATTACAATGCCAAGGTAACTGTGTAAGTGAACAGACACATACACATCAGAGGTTCCAGAGCTCTGCAAAATGCAGATTCATACTACACAAAACATCAGGACTCAGGTTGGCTTCACTGCCTTTGGAATTGATGACAGAAAAATGGATAATTTGGTTAAGTTTTGGTGGTAGGCACGAAACCAATCCAAACAAAAAAATAATAGATTTTTTCTTGTTTGCCCCATAACATGCATACAGCCAATGCAATGTCTGAGCAAAGCAACACTATAATTCACAATCAGTAGCAAATTTATCATGAAGACGAATGATTTTAAAACTTTGGGTTTCCAGTTTATACTTTATATAAAACCAATTGAATTCAATAGGATTCAGGAACCTGTCAATTATATGGGGTTTGCTGTGGGAGTGGGCGGAGCCCCAGCTGCTCTGCCCTGGAGGGAGCCAAGCTGAAGAGTCAAGGAAGAATTTTGCAACTTCACCCAGAGCCCCTAAGACAAAGACAAACCTCCTAGTCACGGCGACCTGTCCGGAGACCCACAAGCCCCCTCGGGATTTTATGTAGATCTGTTACAATTGATTGGTTCTGTACCCTTTTCCTCCCACCTTGGTGTCCCATAAAAACCCCTGGGTTTCCTCTGGTCGGCAGAGGTTCCTCGTCCCTAGAGCCTTTTGCTGGTACCATTACAATAAAGTACCACCAACAAAAATTCCATACGAGACCTCTCTCTCTCTCACCACAGCCGGCTAAAAGAGGGGCTAACTCACAAGGGCATGAGCTAAGAGCACTGAGCTGAAATCACTGAGAGCTGAAATCACTGAGCTGAAAAATCACTGCTCTGCCTGCTGCTGAGAAGCCCCTCTACCAACCAAAGAGCGCCCTAACCCCCCAAGGAGCTGTTTCTAGCGAGACATCCTTTGGGGTGGCTGTAGCTCTCTGAGTCCCAAGCGGCGGACCCCATCCACCAGCTAGAATAGTTTGCATTATAATTTTAGTTCTTCTAGATGCCTAGATGCACTGATTCACAGAGAAATTTATTCTTTCTGTGAAATGAGTAGAGGAAGAAATAATTTTGCCTTTTAACTTGATCTGTACAAGTAAATGAATAAATAATTCACCTGGTTTACATTACACATAAAACCATTCCATGACATAATTTCTATTGCTTCTGGGATAAAATTCTTTCTTACCTAGCAATACTATGTCCCCATGGGAAACTGTAAATTTTCCTGAAATTTTGCCTTTGACAGGAACATGGGAAAATATAGAGACAGAGGCCTATCCTCTGTAACAAATACACATGGCAGCTTGCAGACCTTCAGGCCATGAAGGATACATCAGGCCATGAAGGATAAATCAGATGTTTAAGGCTTTTAAGACTGTAGAGAGAAAGCAAACAGCAAAGGAGAGCACAAAAATCTCTTTAACTTCCAGACAGATTGTGTCTTGCTTTTTCTGACACTTGCCCTACATTAATGGTGAAGTAAATACAAACTAAAAAATTACTAAAAAATTGTATGATGGGAAAAAAATTCTTATTGCTATTGAAAGTTTGAATTAGAAGCTTTACTTACCGAACAAAGCTTCATCAATTATGACACCCGCTAATTCTAATCCAGTTCATATCTTCAAATCTGCTTTTTAGCATCAAGCTACTAAATTATTGTTCTTGTCTTCTCACTCTCACTATTACTGTCTCATCCTCCACCAATCTTTTTCCTCACTCATTTTGGGAGCATGTTCTACTCTTCCTAATTTAGCCCCTATTAACCCCACCTCAATACAGGCGCCTATGCCTCTGATTCTTTTCACTTAGGCAGAGCTTTTTATACTTTCAAAATCTGTTTCTCTGCTTCTTATTAGTTATCAGCTGAGTAATCTAAACTGTAGTACAGCCAAGTGACTCAACCAAAATTGGTTTTAATGTTTTTAAACCTGTGTTCAGTCCTCATCTATTTCACATCTTTTTGTGGTTACTGACTGTATGTATTTTCCTGCTATTTTCCATAAACTGTGAGAGCAATGTCCCAGCATGGCTCTTCATTTACTTTGCTGCCTGCTGTTTCTGCGGTTGCTTTCCCTGCTCCCCACTCATCACATCCTAAGGGACCCAAACTGAAGTTCTGCTTTCTGCCTGCCAGCAGTAACTTCTGTGAGACCATTAACTCTACAAAAAGTCATCCACGGGCATAAAACATGATGGGTTTTTTTTTTCCCTGCTGCAATCCTTCTTCATCAAGATCTATTCTGTCCTCTGTGTAGCAGAGCTTGCCAGCCTGGCAAAAGCAGAGCATGCTTGTGAATAACTCACCAAGAGAAGGAAAACCTTGGGATTTGATGTCCCATAGAAGACCGTTCCCAGGCCCTCACAAGACAGCCTCAACAGCCCCGCAGAACCAGCCTGGAGCACACACACTTCTCATTGAAATCATCACCATCAACATCCCTGTGCCTGGCCACAGCTCCCCACATCCCTCAGTGCAAGAAAAGGCTTCTGAAAACCTTAGGTCACATTGTAGATGGACCATTCAAGTCCCCTGCTGTGCTTGCCCACCCACACTGCTATACTCGTAACAGGAGAGGGACAGAGGGACAGCCCTGCACTAGTCACACAAGGACTCAGTAGGGAAGACTGATCCTCACTGCTGATGTAAATATCAGGAGCAAAAGAAGTTTGGCCTTGACAGTAAACATGTTTCTTTTGGTAGAAAGAAAATGGTATTTAACCAGTCCTTTTTTCCTGACTTACTGCCCTGGTGGGGCAGCTCAACTTCCACCTGCCAACACCACTGCCAAGCCAGGGGCAGACTGTCCAGCCTCTGCCACCACAGTAATCATCTCTGCACACTTTGGACCCGATCTGCAGGCTTCACCTCATCCAAAACACCTGGATTGAAGGAAAATCATGTGGCAACAGCATGCCAGGATCCAGTATGATCCTGGTATCTCAAGCAAAGTAGGGAGCTTGTTGTTCTTTGCAGACTTTTAGGCTGGTCTAGCAGTAAGGACTAGTGCTTGGCACTGTCCCCTCCATAGCTGAAATCCTCTCAGATCTGAGTACTTAGTCTTTGTCCTCTGCCTCTTAGTGCACTCTTTTTTCCTATTTTGTTGTATGTCATCTCAAAGACAAGGTTAACCCCTTACTCTTCATGATACCACTAGATTTGTGGGTTCTTTCATCAGAAATATTTTAAAATCTCTTGTTATAATCAAATTATTTCTCTTTCCTTGCCCCCCTCCAATTATTTTCTGAAGCATGCTTTACACAGATTTTTCTCATATTTCCACATCTCAGTTTCTCTTTCTTTGCTCATGTTCTTTACTTTACTTCTTCCAGGAGACACATACATTAAAAAAATAGAAATAGAGCAATAACCATATGCTTCCTTTCTGATCTCTATCCTTATTTACCTTAGCAAAGTCCCATTATAATGAACGACTCATAGCATTAACAACCAGCCAGTGTAAAGCCATCCTAGTTTGGCCCTAAAATGGACTGATAGATTGCAAAGAACAGTTGGAGGACTAACATTTGCAGAGAGAACAGCTGTTTGTGAAAGAACATGTTTCTCCAAGACTTAATTTAGTCCATGTAAAGTTTCACTGAGTAGAACAAAAAATGCTCAAAATGTGTAAAGTATCTGGTTATGTAAGAAGGTGAAAGATTTTCTTGAGCCCAAAGAATGCCCAAAGTATCAGCCAATAAATACTTAGAGACTTGTACCCACTGACATTTCCAAAGTATTTTAGTCTTTTGTGTTATTTTAAATGCATCATACTGTGGCCATCAAAAATTATGAAAAAGTTATTTTGATAAAAAAACACTAAAGAATTAGCATTATGTAAGACAGTTAAAGTAACTCCTTGCAATGTAAAACATACACAAAGAAGGTTTTTTCTATTGTTATTCTTGCTGTCTTTGAGAAAATAAAACCACCTTGAGAGCCATAATGTAAGAAAACGTATTTTTTAATTTTTTTTTGTTATTTTATTTCACCATTCAGGTTAGAAATTAATTATTATTTCATTGCTGCTTCTTGTAATACCACTTAGGAAATCCTTCAAGAGTTGCTTCAGAAATAGTTGCCATCCCCAAACTATAAGGCATCTTTACTTTGGGGTGAAAGTGTTATTATTACACACACAAAATGCATTGTGCTAATTTTGCTTACCAGCATACAAATAAAATGATCTCATCTCTCTCAAATTAGTCACTTTATATACTTAATCATTTAACTAAACAATCCTATATCAGCAATGAAACAGGGGTGTTTCATTGTCAAAGAAGAAAATGCAGATAGCAGTGCATGTTTCAGCAAATTTACAGGTTTCACTGTAATAGAAAATTGTCACCAACATTTGTTCTTATGCACTTAATTCCATCATCAACCACAGTTCAACATGCAGGTCTGAAAAACATGCAAAAGCAGAGTGAGAAAAATCTTTAATCTATTCTTCAAGCAATAATCCTAACACCGTTTCACTTTTTGCCTCTTGGCTTAATGATCACCCCAGACAGACATTTAGGGTCAACAGACACAGACCAGATAAAACTAGGGAATTTAATTATTGTTTCACACACCATCACTTCAAGTCTACAGTCTAGTTTTTGCCTTACACGTGAGGTCAGGAAGAACTTAAGGAATGTCCCAACAGTGCAGAACAATGTTTCATCAAGCCCATTGTTGCCTCTGCATAGAGTGGTAAGAGATGATTTATCTACAATCTATTCCCTCCTCCAGCCTCCAAACTCCATGAATTAGAAATGGTGGATGGGACTAACCTCCTCTTTGTTACTATTCATCTGTGGAGGTGCTGCTCATAAATTCAAGCAACTTTCTTGAACCTGCTGATACTATCCATCTCTACTGTTCCCTCTACTAGTAAATGCCAAAAGTTTGCAACCTTCAGTGCAAAATACTTTCTTTTGATTGCTTGAAATTTATCTACTGCTATTTTTGTGTAGCATCCTTCAACTCTTGCAATCTGAACTTGATGAACAACACTTCCAATAACTAGTATGTGTTGCCTTTGTGACAGTGTGTTGTTTGGTGAACTCACACCTCAACCTTTGTTCCAAACTGAAGAAACTTGGATCTTTCTAAGTCCCTCTTCAGTCTGTTTCATCCACTTTGTCATTTTAGTTGCCCTTCCCTCTGTTCCTTCTGAAGTGGTACTTTATCTTCCTTCGGGTCAGGAGGCCAAAACTGCACACAGCACTCAAGATGCAAGTTCATGAAGATCTTACACAACAGCAAAATAATTCTATCTTTAAAATACTTCTTGATGATGGCCATAATTTTTACATTTTTAGAAACCTGGTTTGGGCCTCTGCTTCAAAATGAGCTAATGGATTTCAGAGAACTGTGAAAGCAGTCGTGACAACTCTAAGTGCTCCTTCCTGAGCGGCAACTGCCAGTTATGAATACATTAAATATTATATTCAGAGTGTCCCAATCTCATCAGTAAAGGTTTAGTAATAAGCTCCTGCCTTTCCAAATCTGCTCTGTCAATGAAATCTTGGGCTGTGCATACTTGTTTATCTGAGCTTAGCTTCTATTTAAAAACCCCCTTGTACCCCAGCCCTCTGGTCCTCACAGTCTAGGCAATCTTTCTGCAGGAAACCTGTCCCACCTCTTTCTAACCTGGCATCTTGAAGAAGCAAATCTCATTCAATTACACAATGTCTGCATGTGAATTGCAGAATTTGTGATTCCATTCCAGTTAGCTTTCAATCTACTAGCCCATTTCACACATGTTAAACAGGAGGATAAAAATCTCCAATGCTATTATATCCTTAAGTTTCACGGAACTAGAAAACTGGAAAGAAGAAGAGGCCTCTGCTAAAGAACAAGCTAAAACATGCAGTGATCCTCAGAAAAAATTCTGCACAGAAAAAAATTGTCAGGACCTCAATTGCAGAAGAAGTTTCATTTGGTGTTTGTGCTCCAGTAGACATTAGAGGATGCAGTCATAAGACACAAATCCTTCAGAGACCAATCTTCATTAATTCTAACACTCACAGAAGTACATATCGATTCACCTCGGGTAATGACTCACAGGAAGCCACTTAAATTGCTTCATGGCAGGAGAGAAGCCTGGACCAGATGCAGCCTCAGCTGGAGTTGCCAACAGCCCCTCTGCTCTAGTTTGAAGATGCTCTAGGATAAAATTTTCTAGTTAATAGTGGAACTAGCGTCCCACAGACCAGTACAGCAGAAGAAAACAAAGAAAAGCATAACAGCTTCTATTTACTTCACCAAAAGCCAGGCTTGTCCAACACAATTGCATTAATTTGCAGGAGAGTCATCCTTTGGAAGGCAGGATTAAGAGCAGGAAGAAAGAGACCATTGTCCTGTTTCCCACTGAGCAGCCTTGCACTGGGAACATTGTCAGCAAACTGGTCAGAGCTCATCTCCAGTAACAGCAAATCCCTGCCAATGGCTGAGGAAGCAGCCCTCACCCTATGGTGAGCGTTTTGGAAGACTCTCAAGGGAAGCAGCATCCTCCCCTTCCCACTCTGTCCCAGGCTCAGCAGGGATTGAATGTCGAGGTGTCAGAAAGATAAACAACATGTCAATAGAATTCCCTTGTTAAGATTTAGGACTGGACATGCTTCATGATGATTTCAAGCCTAGGGGGAGGTTGTCAAAGCTTGGGGAGAAGAATGTACCACTGATAGTGGACACACAGAATGCAGAGTTTACAGGCCACATGGGTCATTTGGCAGAGCTCCCAAGACAATGAAGAAACTAACAAAGTCAACTCAGCAACTGTGCTGAGATCAGCTCTGTCTGGGTAAAAGGTAATTCTGACGAGGGCAGATTGCAGCCACCAACCCATGGACCACTGACCCAAGAAACTCAGAGACCCAAAAGAAGAGAAACAGTGAGCATACAGATTAACTAGCATAAGAAGCAAGGTAATCATTTAGCCAACAGAAGATAGAATCCTAATTATTAAGAGAATTATCTTTGGTGTTAAATACAGCTCTAAAAAGCCTGCTCATATGCACATTTTGATAGCCTGAGACAACATGAGCAAGTGTCATAACTTTTCCTTGAGAAGAGCAATTCTTTGCTATTGATTGTAAGTATAAAAGGTTTGTTGTAAGTATAACCATTTTTTTTATTTGGGTTTTCAGATTTTTGTTGTTGTTGCTGTTGATATCTTTGTTTTCCTCCTCTGTCTAAACAAAACACATTTCCTCTAAATACCTTACACACCATAAAGTACATTAATCTCCAACAATCTCAACCAAAATCAGGTATTTTTGTTAGTGAAGGAACTCATTTTCCTGTACAATTACTATCAAAACATTTGGTTGACTTAGACTTATATTTTCAAATTCTTATTATGTTCTTGATAATTTCAACAAGATTGTTAAAATAGATCTTTATGTATGTAGGCAGCATCCCCATGTGAGGAGAGGTGACTGGCACCAGATGATGCAACGCAAGTGGGAAAAGAGAGAAGTTGTCAAACTGTAACAGCTCCTCTTCTTTTTGGCAAACCAGTAGCTGGGATGACCTGTGTTAGTGATACTATACTAATGCTGCACTAACACAATCTGATATTTCAAGCTAAATGCTAAAAAGGCATTTGACTTCTGCCTTTAGGAAAATTAACTAGAATACCATAAAATCCCTAATTATAATTTTCAGTACTACATAAATCCGTAACGGAGAGCAGCACAAACCTTGAGTGCATATCTGCCCTACGACAAGAGAGTTGTTGCATGTAACAGAACAAGTTGCATTTTATTATCCAGATCTGCATCATGCCTTATCAAAGAATCTTTTACATTCAAAAACACAGAAAAGGAAGGAACTGCAATTATGGCTTCAGAAAAAAGCAGTTCAGAATGCATAGTCTGTCCCAAAGAAGAAAGAGTGATGGATTGGTTATTTTTAAAACACAATTTTTGTGGAACAGTTCAGACAGGTGTCACCAAAAATCCCAACAAAAACCGAAAAACCCCAAACCACTAGATAATTATCAGAGCAACAATATTCCATCATGATGGCAGTAGTCTAGGTAGCAGCAGGAATGGGAAGAGAAAGGCTAAGATTAAATGAGATTTGTACAACAGCTGCCTAAAACAACTGAAGGTGTCATTCACTTGTAGAGAGTTTGAAACAGCAGAGGGAAAAAAGATAAATATGGCTCCTGTCAGCTTTAATGGCCTGTTAACAATATGGGGTTTGTGAATTTGGCCTTTTTATTGCTGATGATTTTAGCAGTAGCATTCTACCAGTGAGCTCACAACACAGTCCAAAGTTAACTCCCTCTAACACTTGTCTGAGAGGAAAGATCCAACAGAAACACAAACAGCTGCCAACATCTTCAGCTACCTTTCACCTAATATTTTTTATGGCGCAGTCAAAAGTTTTAAGACATAGTGGAATCACACAAAAAAGTAAAACTGAATTCCCCAGCAGATATGCTGATTATGTTTTGCTAAAGACTATAATGCAAACATACAAAGCTGTTGCAGAAATCTCTCAGAGTTGAAGAGCCCAAGGATATTTGGTGTACAGCACACCCAGCACCTCAGCAGAGAGGAATTAACTAAAGCTGAGAATAATGCTGTGACCCACACAGTTGGCAAATCCCTAATCATAAAGGATGCACAGCAAGACATTGTGAATCAATGAGGCAGCACAGGAAAACATTTGCAGTTGGATTTTATAGATGTACTTTGTCTCTTTTTCCTTAAAACAACAAGACAATTATTCTGCATCCAGAATTTAAAATTAGACTTTATCTCTAACAATATTTTACTTGTAATTAGTACTAGCAGAAATGTGTGACTTTTTTACTTATGTTCAAAACATCTTTCCTGTTAATTTCCAGGTTTTTACATTCTTGACTTTTTCAAATTGCTAATACTGTGTTAGAAGGAACCAGGCTAAAGTGGATCTTTATTGACAGAAATTGCACAAACCTAAAATCCTGAAAATGCAATCATTACTCATGCATTTGGATGTTCATTAAAAGCAACAACTATTATAATTTATCATGACCCTTGGGTGAATTCACCAAACACAGAAGAGCAGCTCAGGGACACAGTGGGTATGTTCCACAGTAAAGAGATTACAAAAAGTAATCAGTATACTTATGAACAACCCTGGTCTAAACAAAACTTTCCCTGCAGTCATATCAACCTAATTTCCCCTTGGAAACACTTGAGGATAAGAAACACACAAGGAATAACATAGGCAGGCTCCTGACCCCATACTACACTTGCTACAGCCTTACACAGGATATAATAATGGAATGTAAGTTATTTTGAAGTAAAAGCCATAAGAATTGGAGAAAGCCAGAAAATCTGGTCTTGCTGTCCTGATACCTCTCAAGATCCCACATCTGGATGTCAACTCAAAAGGTTGTTATCTGTCAGCCTATTCCAGAATTGTAAATTAACATGAATTCAAACCATAGATCTAAACACAGATTAATATCTTTGTTCTCTAATGGTGAACTAAAAATACAATAGTTCTTCTCAGCTTAGACCAAGTTAAAAAGCAATATAAATGTAGGACTTTTCTTATTTTGTTTTAGGCAAGATTCTCATGGGGAAGAGAAGGAAATAGTATTTCTGATGCTTGTGACTTTTGTGTATTTTTTATATAATTTCTCAAAGCTCTCTGCATTTCAGCCCGATCTACCTTTATTTTTCCATTTCCTAGAAGATCATCAGAAATTAGTTTTATTTTGTTACAGAACATGTCTTTGAAAAGAGATAAGATGCAACTGACAAATCAGAAAAGAAAAAAAAAAGGCAGAAAATTTTTGCAGAAAGAAAGTATTTCATAGGATAATGGGCAACCTGATGAGCACACATCTGTGAGATCATGAAGAGATTATCCTTTTGTCTAGTTAAAAACAGCATTACAGTAAGTTACAACAATTGTAAGAACAGCAACAGTATCAGAGGTAAAAATAAGAGCAAGATTGAGTCTGATTCCCCAGCCACAGCAGACAGAAAAGAATAAAAGAATTTAAACTTTAACTTACTGCTTTTGTGAAACTCCAGGAAATTCTTTTTTTAAAAAATGTGGGCTTTTTGCAAGTATGCCTAGCAGTATCTTCCCCCAATGGCCTCTGTGGCAGTAGTTCTTAGGCTTGAGGCTTGATTTTAAGTTTTAAATAGAATAATCAAAGGAACCTTTATCAATTTCTAGTTTAAATGGAGGTCTTTAAAAGAAGGTCTTGTATTATAAGAAAAGCTGAACAATGCTGACCCTTAATATGCACCTCAGTTCTAGTTGAATTTACTATTCTGCCTTCGTTGATGAAGTCAGAAGTACTATTTTCTTTCTCTTCCCTTGTTACACAGATTGTTATGAATACACTCAGCTGATAACTGTTTAAAATGCTCACTGCATACCTATTTATCTATGGCTGTGCATTGGTTACACACACAGCAACGCATCTTGAAAAATCGAAAATTTTTCATGTTAGGAGCACAGTCAAGAGGTATAATTTGTATATGGACTTTCCTGCCTTGAGAAAAAATAACCTTCACTGAACCAGCTTTCTTTTACATAAGAGTATTTTGCTTCAGCTCCTGAAGTGTATCTTTTTGTTTGCCACCCTGACATGCAAGCTGACTAATGAATGCCTTCATGCCAGTAACAAACAAAAACACAGCAAGCTCTTCTTTATCTGCGAGACTGCCACAAACATATGTAAATCTTCCCTTAATGAATCCTAATTTGTACTTTTTAATTTTGTTAGACCTTACGTGCCATGACATAAAAATTACACTTCCCTAAAATACGACTTGCTTTCTAATTCTGCAGATAAATGAACTAACCTTAAGGCCAAACTGATGGAGTTAAATGGAAGAAACAAACAAACCAAACCAACAAAATGTCCCAACAGAAAACCACCACACATAAAAACTGCATCCATACGTGCATACTTATTTTCCACACACTTTCAGGTTTTTCTTTCCTAATTTTCAGCTAGTGATTCAACCATTTTCCTCAAAGCCTGACAAGAGCACAGCAGCTTTACTCTCTTAGAACAGAGCAGCTGAGAAAGAAAGAGCATCTTTAAAACCTGCTTGATTTTGATGCACACCTCATGGAGCTACAACAGGACCATAAAAGAAAGGTAGTCTGTAAGGAACTTGTTCAAAACAATTCTGCATTTTTCAGTATGAGGTAGGAAAGGAAGTTATTGAGGGGAGGGCTAAATATTTTCATGCTTATCCACCAAGTTTACCAGCAAATAAAAGAAAAACAAAACCGGGGAAAAAAAAAAAAAAAAAAAAAAAAAAAAAAAAAAAAAAAAAGAAGCGGTATCCACATCTAAATAAAAGTTAAAAACCTATCTTATTCTATGAAGACTGAAAAAAATTGAGGAGGGTTGTGTTTTTAGTTTTATGAAGAAAATTTAATGCAGTATCTTATCAGCATAAACAGTACTAGGTATTTCTGGAAAAGCTGTATAGTAGAAGTGATGTGTTTCTAATAATGTACTTTCAGTTTTATTAAGTGGTCAAATTACATTAAAGTACAACACAGATGGGTAGTATTACTTTAACTCAATCTAAACACAGCTGTAAAGACTTTTTTCCAGCCAAGGTACTTTGATATCTACAGTAAATTTATTCATGCAGACCTTTTTGGAGTATCATTCAATAAAGAATGGTTTCCAGCCTTTTTTTACCCCATGACACCTGTGCTTCAAACCATACACTACATCTTATGAATTAATCATTATTCATAAAAAGTTCCAGTTATGGTTCCCAACTTTAAGAAATGGGAAAGTCAGTATAGGCATTTTGTGTTTAGCTTTTGTTGGCAGAAGTTTCTGAAGAAAAATAGAACTACTTTGCAAGATTACGAGGTTTAGTTATTTTTATCCATTTCCTGGAGCCTATTTGTCTCAGTGTGAGGAGAATTAGACCATTTTAAATATTAGATTCACAGGCTCAAGTGAGAAAGAAAATGATGGTGTTTGATTTATGAAACAGGAGGAACAGACATCTTTTTCTTTACAAGTGTGTATTGTTGAAAATAAGTCAATGTAAAATCTTTCTACAGAGAGAATACAAAACTGGTCTCAGGAAAATATCAGTTACATGTGGTTAAAGTGAGTCCCCATGAATAGGCTGGTCATTTAGCTGAGTTCATATCTTGAAATAAATTGCAAAGCACTTTGCTGCTCTAAATGCTTTGAGAAACTACCAAAACCATCAGCTTCCCAAAAGAACTGTTTGAAATGTGACTTAGATTTTGTTGCTCCTGCTTTCCTCCTATCTTTGCTTTACACCTTCTTTCCCTGCCTATTGCACAGATTCCCATTTGTCTGAGCATCCATTTCCCCAAGGATTTTCTCCTGGCAGCACTTGGCAGCTTCAGTTTGACTGTTTTCAGTAGAACATTGGAAGCAAGTGGATGCTCAGGCTCCACTGGGGCCAGAGGGAGAGAGTGGGGCATCTACTCAGCCATCACAGAAACTCATGGATGCTTTTTAAGTTCAGCCTAGGATTTGGCTTACATTTCTTATGAAAGGTCAAAGATGCTGCTTTGTGCTAAACAGCAGGAGGGAGGGCTACTCTTGGAGAAATATAACTAGCTGGTCCAGCAGAACCCAGGCTGAGGGTAGTAGGAAGTCCTGGCCACCAACATAGCATCCTTCAAATTTCTCTCTCTCTCCCCCTTTCTGGTGCAGGGCTGCAAATGCACATTTCTTGATGCACTCTTTCTAGAGCTACTGTACTTGAATTTATGTTTTTGCTGACTATAAAAAAGCCATCTGGGAACCATCTAAGTTTTCTGACTACACTTGTCAGTAGAAGGGAAAAGGACCTGCTGAAGAAAGTTTTGTGACACATGAAAGTAAATGAGGTACACTTGTGCAAGTGGTAAAGTTTGGGGTAGCTCAGGCACCTCAAAAACTATCTGGAAAAGAAGTCTTATAAAACAGAAGTGAAAACTGTGTATGGTGTTAATTCTAACAATCTGACACTTGAAAGGGAAAAATCACTCATAAGACCCAAAGATAAACATTCATGCAAGTAACCAGAACGTATAAATAAAACAGAAAAAAACTTGATTACACAAGTGGCATTGACTCTTCAAACCATTCTTAAGAGCATTGTCAGGTCGTCAGGTCTAATCATAAAGTCGCAGAATCAAAAAAATCATAAAACAGCCTGGGTGGGAGAGACCATAAAGATCATCCAGTTCCAAGCCCCTGCCATAAGCAGGGACACTCTCCACCACCAAGTTGATCAGAGCCCCATCCAACCTGGCCTTGAACACCCTCAGGCACAATCAGCCACAGCTTCTTTGGCCAACTTGTGCCAATACCTTACCACCCTCACAGAAAAGAATTTCTTCCCAATAGCTGGTCTAATTCAGTTTGAAGCCATTCCATCTTGTGCTATCACTACATACCCTTGTAAAAATCTGTCTCCAACTTTTATGTAGGTCCTCTTTAGGTTCTGGAAGGTGCTATAAGGTGACCCTGAAACTTTCTTTTCACTAAGTTGGTCTCTGCTTTTTTGTGATGCCATATCATACAAATATGTAATATCCAGCTCCATTTAGAAAACATTTTAATTAATTAATTGAACAGACACATGGGGGGTGGGTGATATTTTGTGGGGGTTTTGTTTGGCGGTGGTTCTTTCATTGCTGGGGAGTGGGGTTTAAGAGTAGAGTGATTTAGACTCATGAGTTGGGGTTCTGACAGATGAACTTTGACAAACTCGCAGTTTTAATCTATCCCTATTCCTAGCTCCCCATGTCATTTTCTGTAGAGATTAGCACACTGTAACAGATGGAAATGCATGACTGAATTATTCCAGTTCACAGTGCAAAATATCAGCTTAAAGCACTAATGAAGGTGTGGTTTTTGCTAAGACATCAGACCATGAACTGAACTTAAAAATGCTATGCACACATGTTTCACCAAGTCTGAAGAGGTGATGGCAAGTTCTAGGATGGCAAAAAATATTCAACATCATCTTTATCCACTCAGAAAATGAGAGCAGGATCCCTAAGCCAGATGGAAACTCTTCTAAGATGAGCTAGAAACTCTTGCATTGTCCAGTTTCCTAACTGACCATATCTTCCGTTGTTCCCTTTATTTCAGCAGGCTCATTGGACTGGTTTGTATCTTCTGCAAAAGGCTAAGCACAAATCAGATCTCCCAAGGCTTTTAGGGGTTGATATAAGACTATTAAATATATATATATATAAATTAGTCATTGTGAGTAGTTCAGAATTAGATTTTTCTTAGAAGGAAACCAGAAAATTACTTATAGCTTAAAGTTCTATATCCTGTTTCCTACTGTATGTTTAGAGTCCCTCAATTTTTTATAATTTCCAAGTGCATGTTATGACTGAAGGAAGAATATTTCAAGTCTAATCTAACACTTTCTGATTAATTTCTCCTCAATTTCCTGTAAATGTCCCCAGAAAAACTGTAAAGAAAATCAGTAGTTATCAGAGATAAATTCTGCTTGCTTTCAAATTCAGTCACTAAATAGGAAATTATGTTTATAAAATATCTGAAAGGACATTTAGAAAATAATTTTGTTTGATTTGTATTTTTCATATCTACACTTATGCATGGAATTATGTTTAAAAGCAGAGATACTGAAATGCATTAACTTCATCAGAAATCAAAACTTATTTTCACCTGAAAATATCCATTGAGTTGAAAAATAATTTAGATGGAAAATTCAAATTAAAATGTAAAAGGTGTTAGCAAGCTCCATGGCAGTTCATTCTTCCTCAATATAAGTTGTCGGATGTAGATAAAAAGTGGTTTTAACCAAATTTCTGTAAGAGGAAGAAAAGTAAATTTAAAACCTCATATGACTAGAATTTGTTTAGTGTTCAAATAATGAATATCATTCTGCTGTCAGTCCTGCTCAGTCATAGCTAATCTCCTTAGTTTTTATTCATTTCCCTATGATGCTGAATTGTCAAAATTTCTAAGCAGTATCCTAAATGACTGCCACTAGTGCATTCAATAAAATAACAGTTCACTTATAATGTGCAAAATCTTATAGTTAATCATGTTAATAGCACATGAAATCACTGCTAAAATATACTATGTAGGTTTATAGAAGCTATGTAGAATTCATTGAATTTACCAAGCAAAACTTAGGTAAAGATTTTCCCTATTCCCCCAAGAAACAGTAGATATGAAAACTACAGCTTTAAGAAGGTAAACTACCCTGCATTGATGCACATATAAAGAAAAGTGAAAAAAGCAGTGACGAAATGGGTAGACCATATATTTGAAACAAAACACATTTTGTGTTTGGAATCAAAGTAGAATTCAATAGGCCTTGTAACTCCCTTCTTTCTCTGTGTCTCTCATGGCATGAACACTCAGTTAGAAAAGGCAGTACTGGAAGGGGTGAAATCTTTAGAGTTGGTTTAGTTGTATCAGTATTTCTCAGCTGCAGAGTATCTTTCCAGTCCTACCATCTTTGTTCCCGTTTTTCCTCCTTCTATTGCACACAGATTTTTGCCCAGTGGAACTGAAAGCTGAAAGGTCTGCATCTGCTCCCAGATCAAAACATGTTTGTCATTAAATAACAGCTTTAGACAAAAAAAGACAAAAAACACTAACAAGGGGAGCGAGTGATAATTAGGAAACTCCACATTTTCCTCTGCCTTCCTGTCCCTAACATCACCAGAAAATAATAGCTTCCCTGAAGTGTATTTACAAGTCTGAGAAGGAAGAGCATTGAAATTCAAGGAGACATCTGGAAAGAAGTCAAATAACAACCACTAAGAAGAGTAAAACATGTTGTTCCATGCACTGAACAAAAGCACAGCTAGTTTTTAAAGTAATAAAAACTCATCTTAGGTGCTCATGAAGGGAAGAAGCTGGTTTTGCACCCAGCTTACCCACTTGGATCAAAGAATCCTCTTGTTTCCAGCTCAGACCTTTCCTCAGCCCTTCCTTGGAAGCATGCTAGCACAGACCAATAAATATCTTCATATTTCTCAGCAAGATGGGTTCCAGAACTAGTTCAGTTTGTGATGTCCCATTCCCTTCCTTCTCAGTCTTCAATTAAGATTAAGAATTTTAGGGAAACACACTGGTGCAGGTGATAGACTGTTTCCTGCAGCTCCCAGTCCTATCCACTCTGTCATTTTTCATCCATAAATCTGATCAGAAGCATGCTTCTCCTACAAGAGGACCTCAGCTAGAGGAAAGGGAATGCAGAGACTGCACAGAGGAGCACCCAGCAGGAATGATCTGCCAGCAGGTGAGGTGTATTTTGCTTTTGCACCCTAAACTTGCAGATATTTGTCCCCTTTCCACAGCTGTCCCCTATTCATAAGTTAAAGGTTTAGCACCTCATTTTCACTGATCCCCTCATTATGCATTGCTCATGGTAGTTTTAATCTGTGGGTATTGTTCAGACTAGGTTTATTTTTCTCTTCCAGTATTTCACTATTTGTGTATGTGTCATCTAATGTAAGGGTTGCTGTGGTAATTGCTACCCTTCTGTGGAAATGCTCAGTAATCACTAAGTAAACCTCGCATAACATCCAGAAAGCAGTTTGGACTTGGCTCCAAGCAGCCTTAATTTACATGTCCAAGTGTATTTTTGTAAAGCTAAACTAAACGTGTGTTTATCAGAGAAGTCATGCACTCAAAACTACCACGGCCTCTTTTCCACATAAAGGTTGTCTGCAGAAGGGAGCTGGAATTTACTACCAGGACGTCAGCTATTGTCAAGCAGAAGCCCTTCTGCCCAGAGAACACACAATAATCCCATTCCCAAACCAAATCTAAATCAGCCTTGGGCAAAATACTGTCCATATTGCATAACTAGTTATATCCACCAGGACAAAAAGAAAACAAAAATGTACAAACAAAACCCAAGCCCAACACAAAAAGAAATCCAGAAGAAAAGAATATCCAACAATTATTTCCCCTACGGTGACTCAGGTCTTGTGCCCATCTATCATCTCAGTAGGTGTTTTGGTGATTACAGCTATAATAAACAGCAAAAAGGAGGCCAAACAGCAAGGTAGAAAAAAACTTGCTGATGGCATACAATTGTAAATTATTTAATTCAATTAATCACTTAAAAATTATGATGATCTAAGTCATCTGAACAGAGCTAGCAGTACTGAGGATCAAATTCTGCATCAAATTTAAACAGTACCTCATCATGCCAAATATATCCAGTAGAACGATTTACTAAGAAGGTTTAATCAATAGCTGACAATAATAATGCCCACCAGATTGAATAATGTGAGTATAAATATATGCAAACAGATGTCTTTGTTTTTTTTGGAAAAATAACTTTCTGGAAAAAAAATTACATAAGAAAATGACAGTAGCTGAGCTATAGTTCCCTCCAGGAAAAAAAAATAGAAAGGGTTGTAAGAGCAGCACAAAAGTGGAACCTTAATTAAAAGCTTCAAAGGCAAATATTAGCCAAACAATAAAATAATATATCTATATAAATAAATAAAAGAATAGAGAATGTGATGTGTGACAGCATCACAAGAAATGAAAAAGCCCATGAAAGGCAGCAGTAAGAACAGGAGAATGAAAAGAAAATGTGTGTTATGGTCTATAAAATTGAGATGAAAGAAGACAATTTAAAGATCCCTTGTTTTTCACTATTGCCTTAAATTAGCAAAGGCTGAAGAAATACTTTCTGAAGCAACTATGTAACTTAACTTTAAAAAAATTATGAAGCTATTCACAGTGGAAAAAATTGAAGAACACATTTCAGAAAGGTGTTGGGAGTGAAATGTTTAATAACAAATCTACTTACTGCAGATTACTATTTCTGGAGGTAAATAAAAAAATGTAGGTACTTAAAATACGACTAAAGAAAAACTAAAAGCAACTAGACTCCAGAACTGTGCTTTCTCTGGTTTCCACTCTGTTGACACCTAATCTCCCAGACATCTAAACGCTTTGTGCACTTCAGTCTTTGATCTCAAATCCAGGAAGAGTAACTGCATGTCCAGAAGTGCCCCAGGTCTGCAGAGCGGCCTTTCTCATACCAGCCCTCTTCTTGGTACATCATTCATGCCACAGCTTGAAGGAGATTCAGAAAGTGGGAGTTCTGCACCACTCCAGTTTGCTGAGCAATAGCATGATTACCGTCTCCGAGTATGCTAAAACAACCACAACTCTTGGAAGGCAACTGTAGCTCTCTCTCTGGCTTGAGGGTTTTTATACTGAATTTTGTGTTGAGCAGGCCTCAGAGAAAATACAGAAACTGACCTGGAAGCAAGGATAGAAAGACGGTGCATTCTCAGCTGAACTCCAAGCAGGGAATTTATCTCCTTAACAAAGGTATCTGGGCTTCCTCTGTAGTCAAGAAGGGGCTAAGCACCACAGCCAGAGGGTTCCAGACAGCACCTCACTCATCCTACAGCAGACATGTGGGTCAAATGAATCACTGCCGACTAGCTCACTCCATCACTGACTGTAGAAGAGTTTCAACACCAGCCTAGAATTAACACCCACTTGTTGGCACCTGAAGTCCTACCTTTACTAGGTAATCTATTGTAGATTAGTTGCCTCTTGATTCACTCACTCACATCCAGACAAGGTCACCTTCCTTGTTGTGCACTGGAAAAGATGCAACTGGAGGGAAGAAGTTTCTTATCCAAGACTTGTGTGGCAAGAACTGCACATCAATATCAGACTAGAAATGAAGTTATGATCCTTTTCAACGAGCAATGTAGCAGCACCAAAAATTTTCCCTATTCTGAAAAATATCCCACTTTTTATTAAGAAATGATACATCAATTGTTTAAGTAATTTCAGGCATGAAGACAAAACTGCAATCCTTGGCATCCCATTCTTGAATCCACTGATAGAAGGGTTGAGAAGTGCACTGTACTTGTCCAGCATGAACAGATCTAGAGGTTATGTGGTTAAAAGTGGCAGCTGAACCTGAATCAGCTCTCACTTTGATCTGAAAAATAAAATCTTGAGAAATGCCCAAATTTAGTTCTGAAGGAAGGTTAACTAAGAGTACAGACAGCAGCCTTGAGCAAAAACAGTTCTGAGAGTAGCTGTTTCACAAACTTTTGCATAGTCTTTCCCACAAAAAAAGCATGAAGTGGTTCCATGATTATTTCTAAGGTAAGGAAGATGACAACACAGAGGTTTAGCTGATCCCATACCTGTACAGGACTCTCATGGTTCAGAGAGAAATGCTGCCTTTTTGGAGGAGCTGTACGAGTTATTTTGAGTGGAAATGATAGAGCTGAGTGATAGGGCTTTTATCTATTTATCTATTTATCTATTTTTATGTCTTTATATACTATGTATTATATCAATATTTACTTTTTTTCTGTATAAAATCAAATCTGTTCTGTCCTGGATAGAGAACTTTCAGTAGTTAATGCTGCCAGAAATTTCAGAACGAGCCCGTCATGTAGGTATTACTGGCTAATTGCAACAATTTGCTGGATGCATTATGGGAGAAATATACTGTCTGGAAAACTGGAAGAGTAATCCAGATTGGTAGACATGAATGATCTGTCAGCAACAAGCTGTAGAAAGAGGTTGCAGGAAAGGTGAGGGGAAGGAGATAATTGCTTGAAGGATGAGAAGCCAGAGAGTCCACTGCAACCACAAGTTGGCATTTAAAAACTGCTGACTGAGGAGACAATGAATACAAAGAATTGCTAGACCATTAGCAAAAGTCCACAACCTTTTATAGAACAGTATGAAAAGACGTTGGGAGGAAAGGAACCAGACAGGAACTGACACTAAATTTATGATATAAGGCTGCAAGAGTTAAGAGATGCCAAGGAACAATCTGTCCAAGGTGAGCTGGCAAGAGGGCATGACACCTACCTATTGAGCTTCAGCATACTCCTATACTAGCATAAGATAATTCTGACCATGAATAATTACCTCTTCTGGAGATCCTCAGAACCTTTGCCCGTGGCTGTTAACCTGGGCAAAGCTAAAAGCACATTCTAGCAGGCAATCAGCATTCTACAGAAAGTGAGAGTCCAATGCAGAATCATCGTGGCACAGAATGGCAATCTATTTTGCAACTCAGAGGGGAAGTTCCTGGTCCACCCTTTGCAATTAATGGACAGTCATCTACCTCCTTATAGACAACATTGCTACCTTTTCAATTGTATGCTCTGCCCTTAAATCCTAGTGAAAGAGAATAACGGGGCAGACAGCAAATGAAATTACTTTCTTGTCCTTTCTTAATCCAACTTTGTTATAGAACTAAAGTGATTCATATTATCAAACCAGAATATTTTAGGTCTTAAAAAAACCCTACATCTTTATCCTGGTACTACAAACATAGAATACAACATGTGGATGACATTTGCCATGCAACAAAGGAAGGTGATTGGAGGCTACCAACACTTAAAAGGGATGTCATTGAAGGCCATCATGAAAACTGAAGAGCAGAGTGTATTGCTTAGCAAGACAAATCAGATTCCAGTCCTGTCACCTATAAATGATGTTTTTCATCATTTTCTAGTACATGTTTTTTAGTGATTTCTGCCATTCCATATGCAGAACTTCAATGTACATACAATAAGTTCTTTCCTCCTCTTTGCAGTTGTTCAGCATCTGTCCTGGACTAGAGGTAGCAAATTCCTTCAGCACTCTGAGAGAAAAACACAGAGAAAGAAGACTCCTAGAGGAAAATAAGGAGTTATTTGCTTGAATACAAGCAAACCAAACCCTACCAGCATTAGTCACAGAATGACATTTTGACTTGATATTTTTTAAATCAGTTACTGGACTGCAATTCTGAAACACAGATAAAGTTTAATATATTAATATTAATAAAATATAACACAGGTTTTTATGTAATCTTATTCTTTTGTAGTATGCATTTATTACCTAAGAATATGTCACATTACACAGTTTTGCAGAAGCATGTGATGAAGAACCCTCCCACATACTCATTTGCTGGGGCAGGATGAACTTGTGGAGGAAATGTTAACTTTGATTTTTACAGGAATAAAACCACAGTCTGAATCTATCTTTTCCAAGTACTAATAAACTTTATCACTACACAGAACTGCAGTATAAAAATGATGAACCAGTATCTTCTTAATTTGAAACACTCCATTGTGAACCATAATTACTGATCAGCTTCATGAACAATGCAATGCCACTTTCAACAGCCCTCGCAGACTCAGCTGGATAATAGATGTTGGATTTTCCTGTTGGGCTAAAATAAATAAAAAATGTCCCATGACAACACAATAGAAACTGATCCTAGCTTACAGTCTTAAGCTATTAATTTCTTGGAAATGCCAATGAAGCCTGCCTAGTACATCAAAGCAGCTTGCAGTGTGCTACATTGCACACTACAATGTGCTCCCAAAGTTAATAAATTCAAGTTTGGCTACTTGTTTTCAAATTCTGTATGCTATTAGAAAGAATTTACTTTTCCTCATTTAGGTAAATCTCTTTTTATAAAGAAATAGAGACAGCATTGGTGAAATGAATCCATAAATAAATAAAGACATGTTCTGTAAAGATTTAATTTTTTTCAAGGATGGAAAGACATCTAACAAATGCTCTTATAACTTAATAGATATCTTAAAAATTAAGATATTCCTATCTGATCAAGTAAGTTTCACAATCTTTGTTTGCTGTGTTTAAAGCCAGCTGTATCTGAGCAAGCTTAATGGCTGGACAGCTTTATCCATACTATACAATTTCTAAAGTAAACAGTTTTATTTCATGCCAGGAATGAGCACATTAAGAACAGAAGTCACAAAGGTTTATGAATAAAATCAACCATGAGTGAAGAGATGTAAATCAATTATCTTTCTGCTTTGCAGCTTAACCTTTAAAGCAAATGTCCCACCACTGAGGAAAAAAACAGACCACTTTTGGGAAATAAGAAATTGCCCTCATAGATATAATGATATTATCGAGCTGAGCAAGGAAGCCTGAATCAAAGTGAAAAATAGGGGCTTTTGGTGCAAAGCAACAATTTCCAGCAATTACAGAGATGCAGGTTCCACATCCACTTTAATGAATGCTGTCAGCAGCCAAGTGGCTCCCTTGCTAGAACTCCAGGAAGACAGCCTTGGACACAGTTGCATGAATACAGTCCCCAAAAAGCTGTTCCAAAGGACTGAACAGGACATCAGACTCCTGGAGCATGGGGCCACTGAGCAGCTGCATTGCCCAGTCTAGGACCATCACTAAGGGCTGCAAAGTCATTTCTGCTGAGCAGCTAATATCCATTGGGCTGGGCTTTGGGAAGGCAGCAAAAGTTGGCTGCAGGCAACTTAAAAGTCCCTATGATCTCACCCAAAATGAGCTGAAGAAGCAGGGATTAGTTTGGGTGCAGAGAATACTAATAAAGAGGCCTTACAAGCTGTACTCTAGCCATAGCCCCCTGCAGGATCAGGGGGTCACACAGGAGCGGTGGGAGTGCTGTGCTTCTGATCCATGAGGGACAACCAGCCAGGAGCCAGGAGGATAACAGCACAGGCAGGGTCTGCCCTCCTTCTGGCACAGATCCACAGTGGGCAAAGCAGAGCAATGGAACTGCACAATTCACCAGCAGTCCCCAGACAAGGGGAAGGCAGCACATCAGGTCTGGTGTCAAACTGGGAAATCCAAGTGACAAATTGGGAATAGCAGAAGACAGAATTCTGCACAGACACACAGAACACAGTTCAGGCACAGAGCAACACTGGTCAGAGCCATGAAGGCCCATTAGTGCCCTCAGGGCCCTGGCACATGCCAGGTGTACAGGGAAGCAGTAAAATGTAACCCAAAACTCTCAGCAGTCCACACAAAAACAGTGTTTCTGGACTGTGGCTCAATCCTTTTTTGCTTGGATGTAAGAGTGACCACAATACTTGGAGACACTCTCCCCTCAGCTTCTTAAATCTTCTAATTTATAGGTTCTGCTATTCATCTTCTTGTACAACTACTGTTCCACCAGTGCACGTGGCACAGATACACAGTCTGGATTGAGCTCTTGGAGAACTGAGGAAAATCAAGGAGCCTGAGTTGGTTCTCAAAATGAACCAGAGACATGTTTAGACTACAAACAGTGCTAAGATAGCATTTTAATTGATATACATGCTTTTGCTATGGAAAAATGCATAGTGTATTTACAGGAGTAAAAACAGAAATACAAAGCAGCATTTAAATGAGTAAAAAAACAAATATAAATGAAAAATAAACAAATAAATTACATTGTTAGGCAAAACAGCCACTGTGCACCTTGAAAAGATTTCCAAAGTGTTGGCATATCCTGCCAGTATTTAGCCACTGATAAATAACCACTCGAAAAATTCAAGAGTCCTAGATTTTATTTACATGACAGAGTTTACAGATGATTTGCATAAAGCAAATACTTCTATTCACTGTTCCTTCTGTCCTTTTTCCCTCTGACCCAGAAAGTTATAAAGATATGAATGTCTGCTCAAAGGCAGAATGAGCCTCTGTGGCTTGTGACTACTTAAGTAATAAATAATCAGGTCATACTTAAGAGCACAGAATGGTGAGCAATTGTTATGATAATGGTGGATACCTCTGAAATAAGTGAAATTTGTACTGTAAGAACAGGTTTTAAGCTGATAAATGTTTACTTAGACAACCTTCCACCCAATCCAAACTTAACTGAAATGTTTAATGTGCATCCGATCAAAAGTCCGTTTAAAACTTCTAAATATGTATTATGATGATATTTAAATTATAAATCCTAATGCTCTCATGCCCCCAGATATTTACTTTTTTCAAAAGAGGTTTAACAAAAAAATAAATTCTGTGATCCTTTACATGACTGATGGTTAATTATGAGAGGAACTCAGTTGCGTTTCTAAAAGATTAAAGTCTATGAAAAAGTATTCCAAGAGATGATGAGAAGTCATACAAAATAACACAAAAATTGTTGTCTTTTCCTGACAGTTCAGTATTTTACAGGACAGACAAGCCTCCCATATGCCAGTTTTTTCCTTCTTTGTTGTGATTTTCTACATGTAGTTCTGCTATTTGAAACGCAAAAAAGCGTACCAGATTTTTAAATGGTAATAAGATGCATCAAGCTTGTTACTACTGCAACAATGTCAGTCACTAAAGGCATAGAAGATATTTAAGAATGAATCCCAAATCATTCAGGGTTGATTAAACCTGATTAATGTCATGACCTGAACTTTAGGAAAGTTAATGCAGGCATGTTGAGCCACAGATCTCTGCTGAACCTGAAATTAAGATACTGAGTTCCATGGCAAAGGTGGAATGGGGAAAAATACCCTTACCATGTTTCTATGTGAGCAACATGCTCTGCTAGCCACCTCAGCATAGCAAAGCCACAGCCCTGACTGCTCTTTTCCCTATGTCCTAAATATTGGAAAGGCTATAATCAAGTCTAAACTCTCAAAGAGAGAAATGGAGTAGGAGTCCCCTCCATCCTCCTTTCCCTTTGGGTATCCACAAAGAAGAGCTCTATTTCGCTCTCACATACCATGACAAAAATATGGGTTATAAAAAAAAAAGAAAAAAAGCTGTTCTTCTCTACAGCCACATTAAGAGAAACATGGCAGAACTGGTGAGTTGGTTTGTATCCCCATACATAATCAAGCTGTAGAATGAAGGTGTTACCAAAACCAAACACTTCATGCAGTGCAGATAACATGCAGATTTGCATTAAAATGTCTGGAAAACATCATTTTATTATTAACCTATAGCACAAAGAAGGCTGAATGGGGACTAAAGTGACCTTTTAATTGCCTCCTGCTCAAGAGATTTGAAAAGAAGGTCTTATGGAGGAGGTTTGTGGGAACCAAACTAAATCTGTCAAGGTCACAGGTATAAACATTTTTCACGTCTTTGCACTTTTTTTGTGGGCTTCATTCTCTTGTCCTTTCTTATATCTCAAGTCCTCTGTAGATTCAGACTATATGTTGTATGATATATGGGTGACCCCAGCAGAAGTCTATGTGTTATGTAACCTGACATTGCCTTCAGCAGCCAGAGGAGTGTCATACGAGAGGCAGATGGACAAACTGGCTGAGTTTTGCACAGCGTTGCCTGAAGAATACAAAGAAGCAAAATACAATCTACAGCTCCCAGTGTGAATTCATAATACCTACAGCCTGATTTTTCACCAGAAAAATTAGATTAGTTTTCATAGAACCACAGAAAAAGAACTTCAGTAAATAGTCCATTCCATTGCCATTGAAAAAAAATTTTAAAACCCCTAAGAACCAAAAATCCCCAAACAAACCAGCAAGAAAAAACTAGAAGATAATTTGACCAGCCTGTTTTCAAAGATACATAGTGAGAGGTAGCCCAGAGCCCCACTAGACAATCTTTTCCTTGTCTTCAGTGCCCTTATCATTAAAAAAAATACTAACATTTAATCTGAATTTTCCTTACTGAGATTTAGGCCCATTTGTACCATTTCCAGCCACAGCAAACAGTTTATTCCCTTCTTCATATTAATAATATTTTAAAAAGAGTTATATCATGAGTTTGTTACTCAAGGAAGGAAATAACTGGCATATGGTACCAGAAAGGAAAATTTTTTAATAAAACAAAGAAAAAAAGGTATTATCCATAATAATTGTGCAGTTTTAGAAGAGGCTATATTAGTTGCATAGAAATTCAACACTAAAGAGAGATGAAAGAGCTCAGTTAAATTAAATACTCTCCGGCTGTTCAGTTTGGACAAATTTCATGTACAAATACTTAAAAACCTGGCTGAAGCACAACAATTAAATTACTATCTCTAGGAGCTCATGGAAAAACAAAATATCTAGGAAAAAAATCCATAGCTCCATAGCACGTATCTTTACAAAGGGTCTAAGGAAAGATTTTGGGAACTTGATTAAGATAAATTCCTAGAGAAGTGTCAGAATAAAAAATGGCAGAAGTGCAAAGATAGCGCTACAAATAAATCATAGCTAGGACAGGTTCCTTCTACGAATAAGTCACGTGAAATCAAAGTAATATGCATCTTTAGCAGAATTTTATGCCCTGTGAATAGTGGAAAGCCAATGGAATTTATAAAGTATAAACATTTTGGCAGGATTTAATGTTGACTTTTCACAAGGGTATGAGGCAACCAAGATCAAAATCTGCAAAGGGTGTGAAACTCATAGTCACAGTACTGCTACATGGTTAACAAGGCTCCACATTAGTCTGCTCAGTATTGTTGGAGATTTTCATTAATCATCTAAATAATGCAAGAGAAAGTCTATTGTTACTAAATTCAAAGACGTCAGTGAGCTGGGTTGCAGGAACGAATAGATTTAGAAGGATCTTAAGATATGTCTGTTCAGTAGTGGTTAATATCCAGTGGTACTGTGCAATTCCTGGGATAGCAAACCTCAGTATAAGCATCCTTACTATGCTAATCTTAGAAGTATTTAGAGTGCTACAAAAGCGTTAAGTGGAAACTGAAATGTTTAAAGTCATGTTCGTTTCTGTTTCATACAAACTGCACTGACAGGAGGAAAGTACAACAATACAAAAACACACAAGATTTATGTTGCATTTCAGGCTGTTTCCAAAGTTACTGAGTAAAGCTCTCATGCTCTGATGTAATATACTGGTCTAATCAACATAAAGAAGGATAAAACAAAAATACAAGGTCACAGCAAGCACTTAGAAATGTACTGAAGTCAGGTTTAAGGATACAACTCATTCTCATTCACCTTTAGAAACCTACTGAACACAAAATTACATCTGAGATAGCCGCCTAGGGCAAATTTATCGCCAATAAGCAGACACAAGCACATCAAGTGAAGTTTGTCTCATCCTAGGATACACACCTGACCATGGGTCATACCCTAGCACTGTACTCTTCTCCCCATGAATCATAGGGGACACTGCACAGCGAGCTCTATCCAGGCACCTGAAGCTAAAGAAGTATTGCTTTGTGCTCAGTATTTAGGCAGAGGCTCTGAATCATCTGTGTTGTCAGAAGAACATCAGAGTGGTGACACCGTTCTGGTGGGTTTTTTTCAAATCTAGGTTACTGCAAAACAAATGAAGACCTCAGGCTGCTGTTTTCAGTCTGGATTTCTGTTGCCAGTTAGGTGGAAGCTGGTACAAGAAGGTCAAGCAGAGTCGTAAATGTGCCTTAATAACTCTGAGCTCATTTTCTCCAAAGTACACAGCTTACATCTTGGCCTTCTAAGCTTTCTGCGGTTTCTGCAATTACAGATACTGATTTCTGTGCTACGTTTTGATTAAATTCTCTGTTTGATCCCCTTCTGCCACTTGTCTATCAGATGGTTTGGAGAGGGCAAAATTCTCATGGCTCTTTGTAGCAAGGTTAGGACTTCTCAAAGTCTCACAACAAGGTTAGTCTTGCCATTGATTTCAGTAGCACTGAAATTTCACTCACACAGGTTTTGGGCATGGATGAGCATCATGTATGATGTTCAGCATTGTACAGACCAAGAACTCAAAAAAGGGAGTCTACTTTCCAAGTTCCTCTCTAACATACATTTTTCAGTAGAGACATACTGCTGTCTCTACTATTGTCACAAACATATAAAAATTATATTTAGCCATTAAAATGGGTAATAAAATCATTCAACAGCACCTTAGGGTGATCAGAATAAAACAGCTGTCACCTATTCTTCAGAAAGGTAATATTCTCATGTAATGCCCATTTGCTACTGATATCTACTTCTGAGTGCAGCTTTCAAATACTGCTCATTGTGTACCCAGAGGTAAACTGAGCTAGTTCTTCCAGGTGGGAGGTTTGGGGGATATCTGTGGTTGCTTTTCACCAACACTCCTGGATTTGTAGGTGAGACAAGAACAACACTCAGTATTTAAGGGGTAGTTTTATACATATCCCTTTAATTCCACACAACAGCTACTTCCAATTCTCATTGACCTCAGGACCTCAAAAATCCACAACAGTGATTTTAGAGACAAAATTGAACATATCACATCATCTTTTATTTCATTCATGTGCTGAAGAACTGAGGACAACTGTGAATGTGAATGTAACACATAAAACATTACCCTTTGATATAAAGGATTATTGAAACCTGTGTGAAATACAGGGTTACAAATGAAGCTTCGCAAATTTTTGCCTGATTTTAAAGGCAAACTGAATGACTTTGGAAATGATCATGAATTTAACCTTACAGACCATACATACAACAACATAATTAATTATAGGACAGCAAGTAGAGTACAGAACAGTAGCCCTTGAAATATCCAGGAGTGGGTTTCTGAGAGTGAAAAGATGAGGCTTGCAATACTGGGGCCATAGGTCCAGCTCTGACTACTGTGTATATCTTCCTTGACAATAGAGGTTTCAACCTTCATGGGAGACTTTACTTTTAGATGTCTTCTCTTTGATTTAATTTTTTCCTTTCATTTTTCTAACAATATATACTATTTATGAATATTTCAACCTTAGATTTATTTTTTTCCTCACAGCAGCCCGTTCTTCTCAGAGGCATGAATTTCTGAAAATCAGATAAAATCCCAATATCAATACTTTCTGCACTTAGGGAAAGAAAAATCTAGTCATGTCACCAGATACTGCTAATGTGCTATGTCAGCAGAATACATGAAAAAGGCATGATTTTGAATGCCTGGAGAAAATGATCCCAAGGGATGAATAAATGGTTTCTTCCCCTCTCTTCTGAAGATAAGTTGAGACACATGATTACAACTTATGATCCCTGGAAAGCCCAAGGTACTGGGCTGCTAATTTCCCAAGGCATTATCACTCATATCCTTGGCACAGTGGCAGAAATAAAGAGCTATGCTGTGGGTTAAACATTTGGGGTTTAGTGTCATGTTATTAAACCCATCCAAAAAAAAAAACCCTGAAGCACAACAAATGCCCACATGAAGAATTAGTTTACTTCTAAATTCTTCACCAGTATTGTATTGCTTTCTTGCCATGGAGTAATTATCACACCTAGTTTTCAAAAGAATACACTAGAGGAACTTGAAATAATCCTGAAATTGCTCCACACACAAAATTCAGTCTTCTCAAAGAGTGTCTAAGAAAGATTCCAAGACTCCTAGGAAAATGGAGGTTCTCCAGATACTAGTCAGACAGAAGACAGAAGAAAAAATTTCCTTATGTATACAGTCAAAAGACTGTTTACCATCAATTGTCCCCTCTTTGAAGGCACAAAATGGAAACTGAAAAACAGGTTTCTGTACCTAATGACCAATATCTAAATATGTAATTCCATACTTGCCCAATCATTTTTCATTTAGCATTCCATATCTACTTTAATAAAAAATAGTCACCTGAAGTAACTAGACCTTTTGATATCTGCCATGGAGGTTATTGTTTTCCTAAAGGTGCTCTGCTTTAAGAATGAGTAGGTAAAACAACAGTAGAAGAAAGTGAATGCAGATAAGTATTGGAAGGGTTATACCATACCAGTACCATCTAATCAACATAGACACTTACAATTATAATCATACAGCATTAATTTGGATCCACTTTTGCACATATCCAGGCATAAATATTTTTTCTCTTTTCAGTACATTTCACAGTGTTAGCAGAACTTAATTCAAGTAACTAAACTTACCCACAAAGTTATCTATAATGGTAATAAGGTATAATGGCAATTAGTGATTAAGAACTAGGATAAAATAATATTATTTGCCTCTGAAGTTGAGATCTCTTACAGTGACCCTTCCAATTTTCACCTTCAGTAATTTGCTTTATCATGAAATAAAGAGTTTTGAGAATACGAGAAGGGAGAAAATCACAGGTATTTTCACACAGAGATTCCATCTCTGATACTGTTCCAATCCCCTTTGTAATACAGACAATTGTACCTCCACAGTAACGTAACTTCATGGTGGGAACATGAAGCGAAGCATTCTTCCATAACTTTAAAAGTCCAGATGGATCTTTAAAAGCTATATTACTTTATGGAATTCCTAAGCTGGCAAATATTTTCTACTTTCCTCATTGCTTAGTGAAACAGTATAATACAAAGTAAACAATTATTAATTAAGTCTTTTGGTAAAAACGCCTGAGGGCAATTTTTAAGAAAGAAAAACAAAAAGTTCAACAAACTATTTCATCAAAAACAAAATGAGGGAAGCTCATTAGTTTATTTAAACCTCAAGCACTCTTTAGATTAGGTACTGCACTAATAAACTTCATCAAGAAATATTGCAGTAATACAGATCTGCATGCAGCCACAGCTCTGGATAGATCAGCTTAAACATGACAGTGTCACAGAGTCAGGTCCAGTAACCTGATTCAAGAACTGGGCAGTGACTAAATATGGCTGGGCTTCAGTCTAAAGCTTACAAGAAGCCGCCTTTGACTCAATAGTCAAAATTAAGTAGAATCTGTATTCCTAACTCACTTTGGTCATCTTCATCTTCCAGGGAAAAATAAATAAAAACAAAAGCAAACAAATAGACAAACAAAAGTTCTCTTATATTATTTAGGGGAAAAAAACCCTGAAGGGAACAAGCAAAGAAAAAATATTGCTATAAAACTGACAACATGAACTTTGAATCTGTTATTATTTAAGTTGAAGAATTGCTAACAAATGCATATAATACAGTGACTGCGGTTGTTCTGGTCTGTAAAAAAATGCAAATCTCTTCCAACAGCAGTTGGACACATTGTGTGGAGGGCCCAGTTTCAGGAGCATTTCTCTGAATACATTTTGCAGAGGAAAGGGCAAGTAGAAATTTCCAGACATTGCCAACAAAATTACTGACATTTCTTTTCCTTCCTTTAAGCTTTCACTGCCTTGGGTTTTTAGCTTCACATCTCTACTGGTGATGCTCTGACGCACTGCTGGTGAAATAATTCAAACCTAAGCTTGAAGAAAACTTAAAGCCTATTTCAGAAGTACATGAATAAATATGCTGATTAAAGAAAGATAAATTCTAGCATTTCTTTCATTATTATGGATTTCTGCAACAAAAAAAAAGAAAAAAAGGAAAAAGAAAGGAGCAATCAGGGACTGATTTTAAAACACAGCACCCTCTGACATATGACTAAGCATCTCTTTTCTGTTGCTCAAATCTTGAGTACAGGAAGAAACTCATGGAAAAATTGCCTACAATCTTTCAAGTTCATTGTTGTCAGCAGCATTTTTTTCTACTCTTATCAAAAGTTACTGTTAAATTAGTATCCTAGTTCTGGCCAGGACAGGTTTAGTTCTGGCAGTAGGCAGGAGGGGCCATGGCCAGGAATCTCAGATTATTTTGTACTACATCATGCCATTGCCAAGCATGGGGAAGACAGTTTCCTCTGGGGGAAGAAAGGGTTCGTTCTGGTGGAGTAAGAATGATGAAGGGGGAAGTGGGGTAGACCCAATCCAAGCATTTTGTATGTGAACCGCTCACCTCTCTCCTGTACCCTCCTGTTATTCACATGTTTACTGTTAGTGTTTGGTTTTTCATCTCATTGCTGTTTCCAGTAAATTATTTTATCTCAACCCACGATGTTTGCCCTTGGTGCCTCCAATTCTCCTCTCCATCCCAACACAGGGAGTGAGTGATGGTGATTTAGAGTCTTAGTGGGAGCACTAGACTGGGGAACACCATTCCTAAACCACAAGAGTTGGTCACATACACAGTGCAATTAATGTGACCTGTGTGACGTGACATTTGTTGCAAGACAGAGCCTGCCTGCCCTGCGCTTCAGGGCATCAGGGCAGGATTCTTCTGCTGCAAAGTGTTAATGTTCCCTCTTCCCTGCTAAAAACCAGCTGGGGAGAAACACAGTCAAGCTCTGGAAGGTGAAATGAGTCATGCAGTGCCTGCTGCTTTCTGCCTTTGTTACAGTGAGATAAAGGTCAGCAATATTAAGGTTTAACTTACACCATAAACAGGCTCAAACATATTCTGTTGTCACCCATTTATTTTTTCTCCTCTTGTTTATAATCTCATCCTTCTCATTAGAGCAGAATTTCTTACGTCAGTCCTGATATGAAAACAGACAGGAAACCAACTCCCAGAAAATTCTGGAAGAATGAAAAAGCTCACAGATAATTTTTAAGGACACCTTACCTCAAAGTTGGTCCTGGATCTCAGGAAAATATTAGGGAAAAAAGACCAAACTCAGCAAAAAATACTGTCAAAAATATGGTCCAAAAATTTGATTATCAAATATATTGAACTATTAAGTGGAATGCCAATCTTTTCAAAGGTTTTTCATGCTTTTATATGACCTATTTGTCATTTTTAATAATGTCAGTACACCCTACCTCTGCAAAAGTGACCAGTGAAATGGCATGTCATGTACATTTGTGTACAGTTAACAGCTTAAATGAGAAAATGCTTGTTCATGTCTACCTCAGAAAACTGAATGAAGGAACTTCCTCTGGGCATGATCAGTGATTCCTCACTGATAGGCAAGGGGTTCCAGGTCACTAATAAATGGTATATATATCTGAGTATTTGCTTCCATAAGATGAGGCTGAGGCACCTTCTTTAGTGCTCTAAAACCCCTCAGAAAACAAATCTTTGAACAAGTATTGTTCATCCAACAAGAGAATATAAACTAGCAACTCCTGTGCATGCTTGGAAAGAAGTCCAAAAGTCAAGGAACTTGACTAGGGTCTTGAGGGCAGGACCAGGATAGAGAGTCTGCATAATGGTGACAGCAGTACTGCAAATAACTTGAACCATGTAGGATGTGCAAATTTCCTGTTTTCAGTGCAGGATTTCTCCTTCAAACAAGGCCAAAAATAAAAAGGGAGAAGGGAAAAAAAAAAAAAAAAAAAAAAGAGAGAGAGTGAGAGAGAAAGAGAGAATAATTAATCATCATAGTGAAAATCCAGGGCGGTCTACAGCTGGGTGAAGGCTGAAAACACATTTCAATAAGCAGGATCACACCAGTCACAGGCAATGACGTAAATATTGCCAGTGAGAATCTATATCAAAAGACTCGGGCAAAGTGAAATAGAGCAGGATAACCAGCGACTCAGATGACAGACTGGAGCAGAGGTGGTGTCTTCCCTGATACCATACTCAGATCTCACACTGTGGAACAGAAGGACAATGTCACCTCAGCATGAACCAGTGAAAGACAGACCAGGAGCAGGTTCAGCCCGTGCTGGTGGAGTAGCTTTGGTCAGGGTTGCTCTTGGCAGCACCAGAAATACAGAGAGGAATGGGATTTCCCCCGGGTATGGTAATCTTTGGCTCAGCCTGGCAGTCTGAAGCCACAGACTTCAGGCAGCACAACTCAGGGTCCAAACTGTACAATTTCCTGTAGATCCCAGTGTTGCTGAAATGTCCCTGGGTCATGTACAGTTTTAGAAGTCTATCTTTAGTGACACAAAACTACTTACTGAGTATGCTTTAATCACCTTGATCCTAGAATTGGGATCCTAGATATGAAATGCAGAGGCAGCAAGTGGGACAGTATCCTTTGCTGCCTAAATTTATGCCCCTGTTCTTACTGCTTACAATTCTTCCCAACTGACACCACCTGCAAGGAGGCCAAATATTTTTGACATTGATACAACATTGTTTGGGTTCTACATAAAAGAAGTTCTCCTGCCTGCAATTTACCCTTTGTCTCTAGGACCTATTCAGACTATTTTCATGAGAATCACACATGCTTTTTTTAATAAAGTTTGGAAGCTTCATACTCCACATTTTTTTCTTAATTACTTTCCCACTGCCCACATCCTTGCCTGCTTTAGTCAGTTTTGGAAATTCATGCAATCCCAGCCACTGAATGAAAAACAGTGTTGGAGTGAAATGTGGACAGAAAGGGCTCCAGCTTTCCATTCTTGCTCAGTAACCTAAAAGTACTGTCTTATCTTCGGACTTGACAAAATGGGTGAAAAAAACAAAAAAAGAGTTACTGAAGATCCCAAGTACACACAAAATTACAATGGTTTTAAGACCATTCTGCCAAAGCAGAGGACAGCATGGATGGTCATTCAGTTTTCAAATAGCATGTTTTCACAGAAGCACAGAATAATATAGGCTTGAGTTATCCAGTCCAAACACTTCCTCAAAGCATGTCTCACTAGATAAGGTTCATCGGGCTGTAACCCATCAAGCCCTGAAACAGTGGAGAATCTAGAGTCTTCCTGGCAACATGTGTTCTTGTGTATAATAACACTCATGGTAAAAAGAAACTGTATCTGATAAGAGTTTCTCATTTTTCAGCTTTTGTCCTACTATTGCACACCAGTAAGAGGACTCTGGCCCCATTCTCTCTCTGTTTTCCAATTAGTCAGTTGAAGTAACAGGAAGGTCTCTCCCAAACCTTCCCTTACCTAATCATTTCCTCGTATTTCATGTGCTTCACTTCCCCGGCAATCTTGATGGCCCTTCAGTGGACCCATTCCCATATGTCAATCCCTTATGCTTGCAAACAAAAAAATTGACATCATACTTCAGACAGGGCCTCACAAATGTCACAGTGTGGCAAGATCACTCCCCTGGAACTGCTGGATATATTCATGCTGATGCAACCCAGGCAGTGGCCAGTCTTAGGTGCTTTACTTGATTGGCCTTTTTTATTTAATTAGGCGTATTTCTATTCTGAGTAGCTTTTAATTCTATTTGTAAATCTTTAGTTCATTGGAACCTAAAATAAGACATTCAAAGGTAAAATAAGACCCTGCAGAGGGGCTGTCAGTGTTTTAAGTACAACCAGGAGGAGGCTGGTTCAATTTCTGCACATACTTACACCTGAGTCTTTGTTTATAACCAAGAGTTGTGCTAACTTTACCAGGATGATTTTACGTCTTACAAACCAGCTTAAGAGCTCTTCAGCAATTAAAGTGAAGATATTTTCAAACCACTGCCAGCAGAATGACTCCTTATGTACCTTAGGGCAAATGAGAGTGAAGTTCCAAGAGGTGCCAAGTAGAAATTATGTCAACAGCAACAAATGCAGTGTACTCTGGTAGCAATCCCTCACCACACTGGACCCATACAATAAACCCTGCTGTGAAACTGCAAAGACTTTCTGAACTAGTGTTGCTTTTCAAGTTAGTAGGACATTGCCAGATCATGGATTAAATAATGACTTTTTCACAGAAAAAGGCATTGTACTAATTTATTTCTTTAAGAATAGTAGACATAAAGACCTCTCAAATAGAAGGAAATTATGTTGGGCTTTTTTTCTGAAGCCACTTTAATAAAAACAAAGACATAAAAGTTTTATACTGAACATTCTAAAATGCTAAAGTATTAATTCAGGATAATAACTCCTATAAGCATTACTGAATAATGCATTTTAAATTACAATTTTCAAAAAATGGCAGTGAGTATATTACAAAACTGAAAATAAATTTCACAAAACTATTCTAAGTATTTTCTATGCAATGATTTGTGTGAATTATTTAACATTTTCATTAACATTGTCTGGAAATGTACAACTTTATCTGACTCATATCTTGAGATCCTTGAAATGTTTAAAGGCTTAGTTCTGCAAGTCTTCCTGCATAGGCAGGACACTAAATACACACATAGACATTTCTAGAACTCTGTACTGAAATATTCCGTACTGAAAATACAAACTTGTGCTGAATGTTAACACCATTTGAATTGTATTATATTTACATTGTTTGCTTCAAAGCACTGGACTTTTATTCTTCCATACTACATTAAAGAAAAACACAAACTCAAACTTTTGCCTGGCTTTCGTGCTTTTTCAGAAGTGTATAAAATTTAGACTTAGAAAGGAAGACAGAAGTCCATCAAAGGAAGGTTTTACTTTAAAAATTCCAGTACATCATGTGCCCAGTTAACCAACAAAAAAGAATAGCACTGCTTAGTGCAGCATCTGTTTTGAAAGAGATATGGCAGGCCAAAAAATTAAATCAAAAGTATTCAAGCACCAATTAACATTTGACTTGAATTTCAGGTAAAGATTTAAACTATATCTTATATTATCAGGACCATCCAGACCATCTCTAATATATAAGAGAGCGAGACACAGACAGATGATAACAGCTATTAAAAATTAAAGCTGCTTAATTGTTTGCATAGAGGAAAAGGCAACAGATGGGTAAAATTTCCACGGGAATTTTCAGCCGAGATATACAGAGGGGAAGTAGGTGCCTCAGTGAACAATACTAGATGCTGAAAATATCTTAGATAGATCCTTTTTTATTGGTGAGCTTTGCTGACATCTAAACCTCTACACACATATGCCTCTATCAGTTAAAATTCAGCAGCCAGTAATGAATGCTGCTGATTATGCTTCCAAATGGCTTCAGTTTGCTACTCTAAACTCGTACTATGACTGGGGAAATAAACAAAACTCAAGTTTTCCTGTCCCAAATGAATCTACCCATAAACCCAATACATCCATTTCTTTTTTGCCAATATTAAACTTGTCAATTGCTGCCACTTCTTTTCAGCAGCTCCCAAATAAATGGACTGAAATGAGCCTTTCTAATTAACACATGTAAATAAGCCCCAAATATGGGATGTTATTGCACATTTTAAAATTGGCATACCATTTCTTTTTCGCAGGGGTACAAAAATTTCCAACTGCCAAAAACCAGTTAATAGGAGGTAGAGTAAGGAGTGTGCAGCATTTTGCTACAACTCAGCAGACATAAACAATGCAAAGTATTTTGTGTGGATTTCCCAAAGGATATTTTAAGAACAATCTTCCACATGTTGAAGATTATGGGTAAGGCTTAATTTGGGGTATTAATAGCTATCCTGACAATTTCATCTCTGCAAATATTATTACTATTACAGGAAAAAAAATCCATATCCATTTTTCTGAGGCATTAGCCTAGATTTTCACGTGGTCAGAGGTGCTTCTTAGAATTTAAATTCATTTGCACAGAATGTATTTTGGAAAAGAAAAAGAAGAAAAAGAGAGAGTACATTGGTTTCCAGCTTTTTTATGAGATAAAAAAATACAGAATTTTTTAAGCTTTACCTTTGCTTTTGCACCCATATGTTACAGGTACCTGCAATTATGTGGAAGCACATTCAGTATTAACACTTAAATATTTAACTTCATAATATGCCTATCTACACAGGATGTCTGAATGAGGAATCTTGTACTCACAGCATATCATTACAAAAAATCCCACCTGAAATCATTTTGCCCACAAAGCTGTAGCTGTAGAAATGGAGAAAATGAATACTTCTAAATGAAACTCCATGTCAATGTCAACAGGTTTATACTCATTAGTGATTGCTTATTACGTGATTTTATATCTTATGGTAGTCCAGGTAAAAATCTTAATCTCAAGCCATAAATGCTTGATTTTACAAAGATGTGGGACACAGATATAAATCTGAAGAAAAACATGTGAAACCACAATATAAAATTACATGTCTTCCATAGAAAATACCTGTGACCCACTAGTGTTAAAAAGAGAACAAAAGAAATTAATTACAAAGGACCTACCAACAAAATCGTCGAAGATTTTACAATGCATTTACTCAGGGAAGTAATACAGCCTTATTCCACACAAAATCCCCAAACCCTAGTTGGTAAGAAAATCATACTCACCAAAGTCAAGTGAACTAACATCCTTGATTAGCATAACATGGAGAAAGGAAATGCCAAAAATCATACTGAAGCTATTTTTTTAATTATCAGATCAATAAAATTCGTGTCTATAATCTCTTTCAAGGTTGATTACTATTAGGAAAACAATCCTTTAATATTTATGTGTATGTTTTTAAAATAATGTCCAAATAAGAGAAATTATGTTACTATTTTCACACGGTAATTATATATAAAACTCAAGTTAAAATATGAATAGAATCCAGTCATTTACATTTTGTATTCAAAAGGCACAGCAATATTTATTCTTAGCTAGAAGTCGCTAAAAGTGCAATCATTCCAAGACTTAACACTATGAGAATTATTCAACTAGCAGAACAGAATAGCAGCAGGAGTCGTGTTACTACCTGAAGTAAACAGAAAGCAGGGCTGAGAGAAACAGTCAACGTAAACATATGTCTCAGCTATTACTCACTCATATATAATCCCAACAATGCACCATTTTCTGTGCAAGACATTGTAGAATTAGTACAAAAGTGATTTTCTTGCTAATAATGTGGAGTGCAGGCAGATGCACAAATCTGGTTTTGTTCACTAGCTATGCAAATTTGCCTTTTGTAACATCACAGAAAGCCAGAAAATGATTGAGAAAGGAAGGAAAATAACTGATGCCAACCATGCAGCACATAACTGAGCAAATGGAAAAAATTCATTTTGTCTAACTGCAGGATGGCAGCATAGTGATTGACACCACTTAGTTGGTTGCTTAGCACTCAGGTCAGCAGACTGAAATGCAGTGAGAACACAAGACTAGGCATTTTATCATATGACCACAGTGCTTCTACTCCTGCTGCATTTCTTCATCAGAGAGAAGATACAACTTCATGGTTAGATCTGTCTATAAATATGTTGGTATGAATAAATTTGTATCTTTGACACAAGTCAATAAAACCTTCCATCAGTATCCATGGTTCTGGAAAAACCAAAGCTTCTAAAACTTTGCAGATTATTCCTTGAAATATAAAGATGGGATTCAAGCCTACAGGTTTGGTGGTTTTTTTATTGTTGTGTCTATTTTTTTCCTAATGGTTAACAAAACCACAAAAAGACAAGAGACTAAATCAGTGGTAGACACTAACAAGCTCTCAGTAGAGAATTGAAACTGAGGGAACTAGAATCCAGGTTAATTCAAGACAGAAGAAGACCACTTGCCATTGTGTCAGTTGCAAAGTGGCAGATGTCACAAGAACCCAAGTTCTTTGCCTTAGATGAAGCTCCAAGACACATACTGAGAAGGGGCTATGTCAGAAATAGAAAGAGACCATAATAAAACAAAAGGCTTGAGAGTAAGGTAAATCCATCATCTTCAAACAGACATAAAAAAGCCCCAGGTCATAGGTGATGAAAGAAGAAATTGGTTTGACACTTAGATGCTTAAGGTAGACACAAACTTGGACAGAAGCAACTTTCTTCCTAGCAAGGACAAGAAATAGGAAAGAGAAGCTCTTTTCTTTTCAGTGCGACAGAACATGCTGCAAAATTATGTTCTAAACTCCAAGAACAGGAAAGGTTGTTAGCAGAACTTCCAGTTTCTACAAAGGAAGTTTACCATGTCTTCATTTTTCTCTCCATCCTGAACTCCACCCCAAGCTCAGAAGAGAAGACTATAAAAAGGAGACTTCCAAAAGACTATCTGTGGCACAGTCACAGCCCACCAGCAGATGCGATTCTCTGTGTCATGGTCCCAGTCTGGTGCTGTTGTCACACAAAAGGTTCTCCTGGAATTCTTCTTCTGTTGCTTGTGTTTTACAGACTCCTCTGAAATCAGTCCAGGCTAGGAAATGCATCTTTCTGAATCACAGCGTGAAGTCATGCTTCTTAACGGACATCAGTGCAGCTGAGTAGATGGGCATAAAGGCAAGAACTATCTGCCTCAGATCTTTTTTCTTTAAAATAGATTTTCATGCAGACATCCCAAAAGCAAAAGGGAACATTATATACAATAACAGCAAGCAGAAGGGTAGACAAAGCTAAGTAACCCCTTTGGTGCTGCAGGTATAATAAATTCCACCACAAAGCAAGACGACGATTTCAAGCTCAGTTGAAGATTCATGTAAATAGCACTTCCTTCAGATTCTCAGTCAAGTTCCAGTCTCAGCAAGGTCTAGGTCACCTACACTTACCCATATCAGTGCTGTCTTAACATGGCTCTTGACAGCAATCAGTCTATGGCTGGTTAAAATCAGACAAGCCTACACCTACCAAACTTTCTTAGAGCAGGAAAGGTTTATATTAAAGTCAGTGTTTTTATTCAAATCTTTGCTTTCTCATAATTTCCTGGTTTTAGAGAGCTTGTTACAGCTCCTAAGGAAACTCAATGAGCAGTAACATCCTCTCTGACAGCTTCCCAAGGAGACATTTTACCCACACATTCTTAGTTCAAAACATACCAAGGGTTTCATCCATCTCTGACTCAACTGGACTCAAAGGCCACCGTACAGATTTAATTCAAAACAAGTCCTTTTCCCAGCTTCAATTTTGTAATCTGATCAGTAGTGAAAAAGCTAAAATAAAGCTGCAGTAATACAATAAAATAATTTCAATTCTATCACAAATTATTGTCACTAATGTCTATATGTAATCATAAAAATTTTAAGGCATTTTGATGATGCAAGATATTGACTAGTTATAACAAACCTATCACAGAGTCCTGAACTACAGAAATCTTTACAAATTATAGAAAAACAAGACTAACATTCATTTAAGCTTTATAATGCAGTTTTATGATATCCTTATTAAATTATTTACTAACCTTAAAACAACTTTGATTTTTTTTTAAGCCTTTCTTTCAAACTTCTTTTAAACTTTCCAGTCACTAGTAATGGGGCTGTCAAGAAATGGAGAAAACATCCCAGACACTCATCTGGGAAGAGAGTACTAATAGAGGAACCACCAGTCTGGAATGGGGACTGAAAGGAGGACATGTATTTCTCTTACTCTTTTAGAAATACAAAAGCAACACGTGAGACAAAAAAAAATTGTAACAAAAGCATTTTTTTGAGACAAAAAAATGTAATGAAAGCATTTCTGACAGCTTTCTCTGTCAGAAAGCATCAGAGGCCCACATCTGCCTTCTCCCTGCTCCTGCAACTGCATATGAATGCAGTTAAGCAAAGACAAAACTGCAAACATTTCTCCTGAGCACTATCCAGAAGTTGTAGTCATAGGATTTTTTTCTAGGTCCCATCAAGGTATATACATATTATGTTGTTCAAATTCCCTGACCCCATCCATACTTCATAAAATAAGTTACTTATCAGCAACTGAAATTCTTCAAAACATTTACATATACATGTTCCATTTACAGGCAAACTGCAGTTACTAGGATATAATGTCCATCTTTCTTCCAGTGACTGCCCGCATCCATGTGCGCAGGAATGACACTTTGAAAGAACTCCAGGCTCAGCTATCAGGATCTTGATGTCCTTCATTGAGACAGTAACTGAAGGTTTATCCTAGCAAGTCATGTCCATACTGAATGTCTCTGTGGAAACACAAATCTTAAAAGACCAGGATTCATCCCCAGAACTGTACTAAGTAAATGCTGTGGTAGAAGACATTTTTCAGGGAGGTCCCAGACACAGCTTGAGCTCTAATGCAGCATTTTGTCAAGGTGCAAAATGCTTTGGCTGTGTGAAAATGGATTTTCTTTTGGATCTGTAGATATTGATACAAACGGACCTTCCTTACACTAGGAGTGAGCACCGTAAGCATAATAAGAAAAGGTTCTCTAAAAACCAAATCTGTAAGGTGTGACTTCACTCTCCCAGAAATTAAATTTAGCCTTGAATACTGTCTTTAGGTAGCAGCAGGCAAAGGAGAAGCAAAAACACAGGCTTGGTGTCAGAAATACATCTGAGATTACTGTTGATACCATCTGATCCAAGAATCTGAAAGTCTAACCACTTCTTTTTGTATTTATCAGATGGGTTCCCTGTCCCAGGTTACTCATTTCAGATTTCCATTTTGCCGAAGGATGTTCTCCTGCACCTGAAGAAAAGCAGGAATCCTGTACCAGTTTCTTAGCATTGAACATAACAGTATTGTCAGCATAAAACATGACAACCCCAGAAGCAGATCCAAAGTGTTCTACAGGCTCTGAAATTGCATATTCATGTTGGGTTTTCATTCCCCTCAGAACCAGTGTCATTCTTCTGGCTGCTGAAACAGATCACAAAAGCAGAAGGTCTGTGGGGGTCTGGCACATCAAATCAGGACTGTGGGAGATGCTGAAAAGGGCTTGGATGCTGGCTTGAGCTATTCAAAAGTCTGGAGTGCAGTATTGTGAGAACTGATGTGTTTGATAGGGATGATGCCTGTCTGAAGAATGGATGGCTCTTAGCCAACTTCGTGACAGAATCTGAATGCGTAGTAACCCTGAGACAAAAAAATTACACCCTATCTTGAAATATAGTGGGGAGAGAGTAGTGACTAAATGATAAACCACATCATAGAATTAGTTTAAGGAAAATTAAATATTCAAAAACAATGTGGACGTGGTTCTTGGGCATAAGGCTAAGTGTTGAACATGACAGTGCTGGGTTAGCCATTGGAGTCAAATGAATTTAGAGGCCTTTTCCAACATCAACAGTTCTGTGACTCTATGATTCCATCATCTCCATTGAGACAGACATACAAAACTGGAACACAAATCCTTTCAGATTGTGCTTCAAAGTCAAAACCGGAGCCACACTAACACTCAGAGGCAAAATAGTAGTTTTTGTCATTTAGATTGTACACACAGAATGCTGTACAATTGGAAAGAGATGCATCCTATGCCCTCCAAAGCTACCTTTCCTGCATCCTTCACACAATAAAAGATTGCCTACAAACAATATATTGAGATATATCTATATATTGAGATATATCTAGCATAGTATAAGAACCTAGGAAGACAGTTTTCTTTTTTCATGGCTTAATTTAACGCAATCTAGTATACTTTGTATAAATACTTTTCACCCAGACCTGATGTTCTGTTATGAGAAGACAAAGAGAGCCCATTTCAATCCCCAGAATTACTGCTCTACTGCATCAAGCATTAAACAACTCTACAAATGCCTACTTAGCTTATATATAAAAATCTGTCAATACCTGTTGAACCTCAAAGATTCACTTTCTATCACAAGAGGTATAATATTTGCATGAGGTTTACACTTCATTTTAGTTGTTTTGGACATTCTATGTGAGTCATTAAGTGCTTATCCTGTCACATAAAGTAATTAAAAAAAAAGAAATGCTGAGAAATGACCCACAGATTCAGCTATCATCTGCCTGCAGTGATGATGGTAGTCTGCAGTGTTGAGAACTTACAGATTTTAAAGAAGTATTTTCTCTCAAAAGAGTGGAAGTGCTAAAAAAAAAGATCGTCTAAGTGCATGTAGACAGGAAGAAAATGTAGTTTTAGGTTTAGCAATGGCAGAGCTATAAAATAAGTTATATCTGTATGCACTACAGAATGAAAATAATTCACTAACAATCCCCTTCATAATGATAACCAATCACCAAAATGTCAAACAAAAGGCTGGAAAACTTTATTGAATCAGATGCTTGTCAGTCTTCTGACAAATGTGTCAGCTATGGGCATTTTAGTCAGCAATTTCAGTAACAACGAAATGGCCTTTTGTACACTGCACATGAAGACAGCCTTCAATTGGCACAGAAAACAATAAATCCCAGGCTTTTGGACCTTTAATTCTCACTCTTTTTCAGACGTGTTGGAAGAGATAAATGGGAGCTTTACTGATCTCCTTGCTCACATTGATCCAGAATACAATTTTATACAAAAATTTTATAAATTGCGTGCCTGATTTAAAAATCTGGAATCAAATGTTGCCTTCCAATGTAGGTCATCAGCACAATTCTCAGAACAACTTCAAGACAGCAGGCTGTATGCACAGCATAACAATGCTCACAAATAACTACCCAATGGCAAAGACATGCACACTGTATCAAAACCCAGTTTGAGGGATGGGTTGGAAATGTTCAGCCCCAGCATGCTTTGAAGCTGGGTGCTTCATAAATGCATTGCTTTGGGCAAGGCATATGTATCAGCTGTATTTCTGTGGGTAAAACCCTGTCAATCACAGTCTGCTTAAAAAAAATCAAAAAACACTGCAAAAACAACAACCACCCACAAGTCACCTTTTCTGTCCAAATAACCACAAGGGATGGAGTCAGAGGAGGGACAAATTCAAACAAATTAATAGTCTGTTTATCAGCAGTGATTCTGCCAATTTATTGAAATTATGCCATGTTTACTCCCGATTCACATGGCAGCTTCGGTGAAAATCTGGATGTACAGAAATCAGTCAAGGAAAAGATGCCAGAAATCTCATTTTCTAAAGCAAATTTTTGCACTCTTGAAAACCTGATTCCTAAAATTCTTGTGTCCAGAGAGCAAAAAAGGTGGAGAAAAATGGACCATTTCAAACATGTATGCCAATTATGATCACCCAGGAGAAGAACCCTTCTACTGACAGGCCAGCTTGCTGCTGTTTCATTACTCAACACCTAAACTACCATTTCATATGATCAGTATTTTAGAGGGAGAGCAAGTAAATCTCTTTGGAGCACCAGCATAATGCTGGCAGATCTTAGCAAGACTTATGAAAAAACAAAAGCTTAAAAAAAAATCTGGGCTCACAGAAATGACATATTGCTCAGGTTTATTTCCAGATGGCCCAGAAAGGATCAACTTGCAAGTCGAAAAGAGACTTGGTTCAGGAACTCCTGCTGTCACTTCTGTCAAACAGTGCCCTTGTGATAAATTGTCTTTAGAGTTTGACAGAGGCTGCTATTTCCTACATTGCAGAGAGGAGCTCTGTATTACATTATCTTTTCCCTGAATCTCTTAGAAATACTGAATGTACATTTAAGATAATTGAGAAAAGAAAGAGAAGTTATGAGTTCTTATAAGTACATATCTGCTAAAATAATAAAAGAAAAAACTGTACTTACTGTAAAAGCTGCCTATTAACAAATTTGAGTCCTGTAATTCAATTTGTTCATGTAATACAGCATACTAGAGTATTAGTATTAAATCAGTAACTTAACTGCACCTCTCTTTTACAGAATTTGGTGTCTCAAATTGCTTTTCTTGTTTTAGAAAATAAATTTTGCAACTTACAGTTCTTGTTTTAGAAAATAAATTTTGCAGCTTACAGACAGTAAACTGATAGCTGTTATAAAATCGCAGTATGGCAGAAACATACTGGTCTGCTTTCAGTACACTGAAGCTGAGACAGGAATGCATAGATATCTGTGTTAAGTCTTGCTGTGAAAACTACTTTCCTTCAGAATGCTCGCCTATTATAATTAGAATAAATAGCATGCAAGTAGAATTCAATGCTATTGGGAAAGACTTATAAATAAAGTTGCTTTCCCCTTAGCATAGATTAAAAATTCAAGAAATAAACAGCAAAACCTGAGTATTATGACATAAAAGCCTTTTAAAAAACCCAAGAAACTGTCCTAAAAATAAAAATAGTATTTCAAATTACTCTCATATGCCTTTTCCCCTTCAAAACATCAGACCTCCAAGAAAGGAAGATTTTTCACACAACAAAGCTAAGCCAACATTAAATTTGTAAGTAATAGAAGACTCCCAAGATTCAAAAGCCCCCAACTAGAGCTTAGAATTATCATTCTTTAAATATTATGAAAGAGGCAAGCTGAATATCAGAGCAAAAAATTTAAAAAACTGTGAGAAGAGGAAGGAATTTGTTCAGGCTGCTCATCAATGTACAAACACTAATTGAAGCAAGCGGTGGGTTCTGACAGCCATGCATTTCAATGCATGCTTCTAAACAGCCATTTATTCTCATAGTTACTTATGAACTTCATCAGAGCCTGACTTCAAATGCCATGTTAAATGCTGTATTTCAAATGCAAAACCAGAAATGTAAACAGTGGCCCAAGAAAGATGCTGATTTATATGAACTCATCACAGCCATGATTACTTCCAAAAAATCTACAAATTCAGATGCATGAGGAATAATTTAACTTGGAGAATAAATTACTAAAAAATATTTTTAAAAAAATAGCACTACCTGAGGATTGGATTTTTTGGCTACCTTTTTTGGAAAGAGACTACAGGAGTGACCTCAAACAAACACTAAGTCTAAATAATCAAGGACCCTGGAAAAATAGTGGAGAAAAACTGAGAGTAAAGAGGCAATATGACATTTTTTGACCAAGAAGGCTTCACAGAAAACACATTAGTCAACACAGGAAAAATGTGGAAGAGATGAAAGGAAGAGAGTCCACTGAAGGCCTGGAAATACTATTCCAATCATGGGAAGTGACACCTGCTTTACAGGCAGTTCTGACAAATGTACTTCTCACATAAAGTCATCCAAACGTTTCAGTCTAGGAGTGAGTACAAATATTAAATATCTGAGCTGACCTTTTTTCTACACTGCAACCTGTCACATCTGCCACTTGAATGTGAATATAGTGTACATGGTAACATGGATTACTTCTTTGAATAGGGTATTATCATTTTCATTTGGATGATTATGATTCTGATGAGATTTCATAAATTTCAATGATTCTTTCTCCAAACCTAAGAGTTTGATGACAATTTGTACTCCTTGTGTTGCAAAACTGAAAATACACAAACACGGTCTACATCTGTTCTGCAGAGAGATGGGATGGAATGTCATGGTGTGGTCTGTGCTATAACTCAGCAGGTTGGGAGTTTATTGTTTTGGAATAGTTATCCATACACCTACATCACCTAGGGCTGTTAACTGACCTTTTTCTTCCTTTTTCCTTCAAAGCAGCCAGAAATTCCTAAAATACTTCTGAACTTCTACAAGCCTTAACATGCAGTGAGTGAATGCAATAAAATATACACACAAAACATCCTCCTTTTCCCTTCATGAATCTTCAGTTTCTCTGATACCCACATACAGCAGGATAAAGGACATGCTCTTCACATTAACACGTTCAGAAGTACTCCCAAGAACAAATGGTGTTATCACAGATGTGCAATGCATCATCTGACAGGTTCCTGCTGCATGACCTGTTTTGTGATGAAGAATTGGGTGATATCACCCATTCATCTGAAAGTTTTCAGTGTAGTTTCTATTTGTAGGTTCTTTTAGACATCATTTTGATGACTTCAGCCTGGGAAAAGGCTAACACAGAGAAACTACCCACAGTAATTCAAGAAATGGTGAATAGAAGTTTGAACAAAATAAATCACTTTTAACAAGTGGAAAGCTTCAAGAAGTAATTTGACATTTGAAGTTAAGGTAGCATCAAACCAAGAAAAGATCTGTCATGTCACCCTACACAACCCTACTCTTAGAACAAGAAGTATAAAGCCCAAAGGTGGCATGTGCACCACAGCTGAAGCATACATGCTGAGGAGTGGGGCATGCTGGAGGTTCAGAAAACAGCAGTGATGATACAGATCTGAAATGCAATGACTGCCCTGCCTCATGCCAACCATAAACAGCCCCTGCTGCAGGAATCCTGTATTACCATCAGTTATTTGATGGCTGTTCTTCACCATTTAGAATAGTTAATCATACCATGACCACTCCTGTGACAAGCATGACAGAAATGGAACAAAATGAAACCTTTGTCTCAGAGAGTGAAGGCCTTATGGTGGGAAATAAACAGAAACAAGTCAGAAACCACAGTAAAACAGATGTGCTTGCAGTTTTGGTGATCTCTGAAGTAAAAGAGCAGAAGCCATCCCAAAATTTTAGATTTCCATGTCATACAATTAAATAAAGGTATTCATGAGGAAATCTTATGGTTTTGCTAAGATATGCCTCAGAATATGAAGAGCAATTTCCACACTATGTCATAAGTTGTAGTTAAAAAGAGAAACTAGTTGTATCTTACATATTTAGAGATTTTATTCAGGAATATTTCTAGTAAACTTCAGTCAGAGATTTGACTGAATTTGACTTCCATAAATAGAGGGAGTCTTTGAAGCCACTATACAATACTCTGAGACAGATAATCAAATAAGATTATGATTATGTACTGTTTATTCTTCAGTCTAAAAACAATATGCCTTTAAAGAAGGCAAAGGACGCTGTAAAATACAAAAAATGTTCAAGAACACAAGTCAAGATTTAAAATTTAATGAAAACAGAAGAGATGGAGCTGTGAAGACCTGTCCTGATTAAATACTATCTTTAACATGCATTTAGACAGGAAAGTCTTTTGCTTAGGCAGGAAAATAGTATTTCAACATAGGCTTCATTTATCCTTCATGAGAAGGCTACCCGCTACCTTCCAATTTGGATTTCTCTCCTATTCTTTGGACACTACTACTTAAAACTAGGCTGCTCGTCTCAGTGGTTATGCAGGCCAGGGATTTTCTGTCAATATTCTAATAAGAAGTTCACTTGCATCAGTTGTGCACACATATTTAGCCTTAGATTTCAATCAGCATTTGTTTCTGATCAGTAGAAGTGAACTTGCAGAACAAAGACCACAGGAACTAGAGGTTTTGCCCACCTAATTTAAGAGATGGCATGTAAAAAAACCAAACAGATTTGAGCTTCTTGCTTTCCTGCTTTCAAATATGAAATGAAGAAATGTCATGAGCACATGTAAGAAAAGATGTGCTTTTGGGACAAATATGATACCACTAATGTCAAAGCTGATGATTATCCATGTTCAAAGGATTTTCTGGGGGGCATGAGAACATTCACTGCAATTAAATGAAATAGATGAGAAACCTATGTATTTGAAAAGGCTTTTATAACACATAGAACAAGCAATAAACAAGTTGCAATAAGATCAAAAACAAAGACTTATTTCTACTACTAACAAAAAAACACCTCAAAAAAGCCTTCCAGACCCTCAGAAAGCTAATAGAAGGAATTGGAAGGAGAGGCTCATCTTTCCTATTTTAAGTTTTACTTAATGTGCTTCTCATAAGACAAAAGAAGTAGCTACACTATTTATCATGTTGAAGAATATACTTCTAAAAATAGACTCATCTCATTCCCTAAAAACTTACAGCCAAGCTAAGGAGCAGCACAGATCCTACATGAGAGAGTCTGAAGACTGAATGGACACACACCTATCTGTGTTTGCACACATATATACACACATCACTTTAACCTCCAGCTGTTCAGAATAAGCTTAAAGTTTTAAAGTCGTGACTACTGAGAGTCTATTCTCTGACAGGTTTCAGCATTACAGGTTGCAAGCAGTAGAGGACTAGATACTGATGAGAGGAAGATGAGAAAATACCTTTCAGGTACTGCTTTATGCCGAAGTGATATTTTATCGTAATTTCCACATACACTCTGTATACACTCATACAGTCTGTAGATTCTTGTAAGTGAACTGTTGTCATTGCTATCCTTTCTCTAGATACACTGTGCCTCTGCTAAAAGATCTATGCTTCACATCTAAAATCCAGATTATATTTATTTTTCTATTGATTCATATTTTTAGGCCTTCAAGTTAGACGCAGTTATCCTTATAAATTCTTACACTGTGAGATGGAGGGTGCCTACACTGAGGTGAATGCTCAGATCTATGAAGGGAGTAACCAGAGAGGTGCTGGGGCCCAGTGACCCCAGCAATGCAAGAGCCACAGATCACAATAAAATCTCACAGGGAGAACAAACATCTCGATAGTGAAATTCAGAGAACTGTTAGCACCCTGGGCTAAGCACCCAAGTCAACGCTACAAGGAAAGACATGCTTCCACTTTGAACTCTTATCTAAAAAATTTTATCCTGGATGTACCCTTTAAAAATAGAGGGTGGAGGTAAAAGTCAAAAAACCACCTGACAGCTTATACAGTGAGGATAATTTTTTATTTAAATCACATTCACCGCACCTATATCTAAGTGGATCTCTATTTTGTCTCTTTGAAAAGTGACTCACGGATTACGCATCCAGAAAGAGAGATGGGCTTGGGATCTCTCCCACAGGTATTTCCAGGAAAAAGATCTTCAGCAATGCTTACGTATTGATACAGTCCCAGTGTGGACATATTTACAAAGAAAAATTAAATTTTGCATCCTCTCTGGAACTGGGAAGGAAAAAACCATTATGTCTTGTATTGATCACCTTTTTTTAACTAAAAGAGACTTCATGGAAAAAAAAACCTAAGACTGATTAGACAAAAGACAAAATTGTGTGTGTTCATTTACATATGTATATGTGTGCATGTGCATCAGTATTCACATTTCCTTATACGCTAGGGGAAAATAAACGCAGCAAAGAATCGCAGTATTAACATTACTCAGAACAGACTTCTCTCTAAGCCCATGACAGACAGTTAAATAAGTAGTCACATTAGGGAAGAGTCAGTCTGAGCATTAGAAAAACAAGAATAATATTCAGGCATGAAAATCTGTGGAAGAATCACTAGTACTGGAGACAACCTAGAAAAGATTAGCTGATCATCTGTTAGTTTAAAACATACAGCTGAAATCCACTTAGAGGGGGAAAATCTGTTATGGAAGGAGGGTGAATTATTTGGCTGCCTGAGATGTGTTCTAGCCCTATCTTTTTATTGATGATTAAAGAAATAATGCTGAAGGAAAAATTTGCTACAAGAAATATTAGAAACACTTTGTTACTGTGAGATATTCCTAGCTCAGTAGGGTATGTTTTCGTGCAGTGGTGGACTTCAGAGATGAGGTTGTATGAATGAAAAATGTTGGTTTAATTAACCTAGAGACCTCTTCTTGTGTCAATTTGTCAAACATACACAAAACTTGCAGCAGAATCTGGAAAAACCTAGTCATGTGATCAGATAGCGTTAAATAATTTGTGCATCCGCAAACAGTGGCCAAGTCTTCCTTGTCTGCTTGGAATTTTGGCACTGCACATGATGTAAGTCCTTAGTCTCCATGACTCAAGCAGTTAAAAAAAATGCAAGAGATCCATTGGCTAAGGCACAGAATCCTCCCTAATGCCACCATACATGTGGTGTCCATACAATGGACAGTAAGCATCCATCCTCATGAGGCAAGCGTCTCCATTTTGAAATATACCCCAGGGAGAGTCTCCCGGATGATCTAGGCTAGTCACATTTATAATAATCAGTTTTTCAGCCCCACTACAGGAAATTTATTTGCCCCTGAAATCACCATTTGGTTTCTGGGTACATGATAAGTGCCTTCACCTAGGCACAAAGGATAAAGTGTTCTAAGATTATTAGATATATTTTTAAAAAGTAATGTTGATGTTCTTCACATTGTAGAGCAAAAAATTGCAATTCATTTTTGCGGAGATATACCCCTTTTATTAGCTGGAGATCTGACTGCCCTAAACACTCTTGATCTAAAATTATTGTCTTTTCTGTTGAAGCCTGTCAGAGATCAAGAGATATCTATGGATAATTTTGAACACCTACTCAAAGAAAGTTACCTTATACAATGCTTCTGCTTTAGCTGGAAGAAGAGACACCCGTCTTAGTCTAAAGCAAATTGCATCACTTTTCTCTGCACTCCTCTGTGCACTGATGAGGTAGTTTTGCTGAATTCCAGCCTCAGGACAGGTCTTTCCTCCAGGAGCAAAATGACATGCCTAACTCAGGGCTGTGAAAATGAGTCTATGCAATGCCTAATCTGTTTGAGCTTCCTCCTGCATGGATAAGGGATTATACTGATCAACATAAAGTGCTCTTAGATCCAGATTTTATGCTAAGCCTTATTTGAAAACAATTCACTTTTTTCCCATTAGACAAATCAAGATATAATATTTTAATGGAGAAATTCATTGAAGAATCTGTTTTCACTCTCTCTGGTTTTTTTCTTCAGTTCTCATATGTCATATCTTGATTGTAAAAATCTCTTCTCAGCCCCATTTATCTTCTGGTAAGTGGCTATCCATTTTTCCAAAGCTAACTGTTGTTCCTTCCTTCAGTTGTATTTGTGGGAGCTAGTAAAACCTAGTTCTAAATAGTCATTTAAGATTACTGCTTTTCTAACTAATCTAGGAAAGTGGGAATTTGATTTCTTTATGTCTAATATAGCTTGGTTTTTGTATGGGGAGAGTTTTGAAGTTCTTAACTCTTTGGATTTTTTAAAAATATTTAGAAGTAAAATGAAGGAAAGATATTGTTAAATAATGAATCAACAATATCTTTAAGGTGTCTGAAGTTTTCTCTTGGCTCCAGTTTTATGCACAGAATAAGAAAACTTTGAATTAATTCAGCTCCTTGCCTCCATGTTGTATCCAAGGTAAGAACAAATATCTATAGGTACCACCACACCCAGCCCAAGCCCATTTTACATTTTTACCCAGTCACAGCTTATACCATATAATGAAATGCAGTACAACAGTAATGATACATGTTCAAATAGGACTTGGAGAACTGCTAAGCAAAATTGCCTGTGACCCTCTGCAGGGTTAGAATGAAATCTAATTAATTGCCTATTAAAACTGTTCATGGTGGTTATGTATAAACAACCAGTATTTGCATACACATTCACTCTTCAGGTTAATTTAAGCCCAAAAATGACATTCACTGCAGTATACAAAAATATAAAAACTATATATGGTTAGGTAGAAAATAGGATAAGTATTCACTTACTGGTAAAACAACCAAATAGAAACAAAAAAACTGTCAGAGTATTTGCAACTTGCTAATTATGACACAAACTTTATTTGCCATTGCTCCAGTAGAAACCATCCTTGATAATAATGACTAAAACGTATGGAAAAAATGAAATTAATTTAATTATGAGAATTTCCCTAACCGCTTTACATCGTTTTATCCAATAAGTCCAAATAAGTGTGAAAAACATTTTTATTGAGACAGAGGAGATCAGCACTCGATCTGCAAAAGTAAAATAACTGGAGAATTGAGTGAAAAAGTAGGTAAAAATATAGAAAGAAAAACCATTAAGCAGCTTGAACTTAAGAAAGTGTGAAGTTAGTCTACCTAATAAAGACAAGATGATGCAGCATTTTTATATTGGTTTGGAGGTTTTTTTTACAAGTTTAAATATTAACAAAGGAGAATAATACAACTTTCATAGCAATCATCAATGCCTTCTTCATTTGGAAGGAAAGAATATAAATAATGCAAGAACAAACCATTGAACCTTTTGCATTCCAAACATTATTGTGTCTTATGGGCAGTCAAAATATGAAAGGCACTTACATGAGCACTTAAAATTTACACAGGTTAAGGCTTATAATTTTATGTTCTGGATCCATATAATGAGGTAAGAAGTTGTAAAATATAATTCCATGCTCTGTGGCAGTGTGATTAGATTAAGTGCATAAGTGAGTTTTGCATGTTTAAGTGTTAATTATTTCTAATTACTAATCAATTAATGCATTTCTATTTTGTTGTAAGAAAGGCCACAAAAACTTTGTCATTTTCTTATTAAATCAATATTCTATAAATTCTTTTTAATGCTTACATATAAAAAATGGTTTTGCCCATTTTTCTTATTAATATCCTTTTCCATAAAGAGCCATACTGCACCAAAAAATAAGATTCAGGAGAAAAATGTAAGATTATAAATGAAGCATCATGCCCTACTACTCAGACAGCAGCATCGCATATTTTCACAATAAGGGTTGCTCACAATCTCAGTAAAACTTTGCAAATCACAGCTTCTAACAATGGTCAGCAACTGGCAGGCACTGTCAAAAAAAATATATGAATACAAATTGACAGCTATCAGAGCAGCAGATGTGCAGTTCAAAATCTCTGATTTCCTACAGCTATATTTTGGGTGGAGAAGGCTGTTGAGAATGAAGTAACATGAAAAGCTTCCAACTCTCTCTAACCACTAAGCAGACAATCCTGTTCCTTTTGAATACCCTGCAGCACAGTATTTTCAATATCAGTCAAGGCTAGAGCACTGCTGTCATCTGTGATGCCAGTGTCTCTGTTTAGGCATGCCAGAGCAGTGACAATCTGAAATTCTCTTGCACATGATAACCACAATCCACACAAACTGCCTCTGTGTGCCTGAAAGAGCACCTGTTCCATTTTCTGTTGGTTTGTCCCTCATTGTGTCTCAACAACAATGAATAAATAGAAAATTTAGCAACGTACTAGAAGAACCTCGAGTCTGATGAAAAACAAGGCTCAACAACCTGTAAGAGCCTCCAGAACCATTATCTTTTAAAATAGTTTGCAATCTCCAACACCTTAACATTCACTGAGGGAGCTATTTACTTATTTTTCTCACAATAATCATACAATTAATGAGTATTTCCTTACCGTATACTAGTGAAATGAAAACTTTATTGCCTTTCCTATGTTTAAATGTCAAAGCTTGGCACAGCAGAATTTACTAGTGGTGGAGTCATTCTTGATCACCACCCCACTGAACAGATATAATTCACAAGCAATTTCCATTCCTCTTCCTGTTTTGCCCACTTCAGTTCAGCAGCATGGCAAGCACCTTAACATTTTCTGATAAGTAGAGCTTTCTTATGAAAAAGAAAAAAAATAAAAAAGAAAGAAAGTGCAATTTCCTATATGTAAGAGCTGCGAAATTCTTCTACTGACCATATTTATCCTTCCCTGCAATATTTCAAGACAGTTTGGAACAGCAGCACCATCATGAAACACATGCCTTAAATTGACATGGCTGAGACACAAAAAGTTTCAAAATTCATTTACATGTACTAAACTGATGCATGCCTACAAACAACATTTGACAGGCTTGGCAGAGTTGATTAAACCTTGCCTGTGCTCTGGCTCTCCCCAGTCTCTCTCAGTTTTTGTTATCCTCTGTGAGTGATGCAGGCTATTGTATAAAATCAAAGAGCTACAAAGATGGCATACAAAATATCTCAAAGCAAGCAACTTACTTGCTTTTAAAGCAGGCTGTACTATTTTGTTGAAAGAGAAAGCCCTTACAAACCAATCTTTTTCCCTCTGCATGGGAAATAGATGTTACAGTTATTACCTTAACCCTGTCAGACAGAGAAGCTACAGACATTATACCATCATTAATTTCTTATTGATAGGCCAAATAAGATTCAAAAAACAGAAGAGATTTTTTTTTATGTAGATAGAGATAAAATTGCCCTTATTTCCTGGTTGGGACTTTCTGTACAACGGAGCATGTAGTTTCTGCATATTCTCTAAGACCATGATTTGGATAAAGAGCAGAGTTTCAGTGACTATTCAGTCAAATCAAAAGGCTACCCATGGCTTCTTAGGATAAAACAAAGGGCAGAGGGCACCTAGCCTCTCTATTTTTTGCATATATGGAAAAATATATATATTATGTATATAAGAGTGCGTATATATAGATAGATAGATATATATATATACGTACATAAGTATATATGCTCCTGATTCCAGCACATCCATTTAACAATGTGAATTACATTGTGTGAATAACACTTTTCAGGGATACAATCATTCCAACCTTATTGGGGGAAAAATAATTTTTGAAAAGAGAGCTTTTGCATCAGACACCAGACAAAATACAATAAACCATCTAAACCAGGTTAGGGCGTACCAGTGGAAGAGGCTAGCACAGTCTGTTTTCATCTGATGTATTACATAGGGCCTGCTTATGCCTGACATATTATATCTTTTGAACAGTAAGTCTCAACTAAAAGACTCTATATGTGACTTTGACACAGGAAAAGAAGAGTGGTGAGGAGAAAAACATTATTTTAAAACTGTGAAAATATTTAAAAGGAAATTGGCAAAGGACCAGGGGAGCAGAAGGTAAAACAGGCAAAAGGAGAGAAAGTTTTACACCAGAAAAAGTGTAGGTGGATGAGGAAGGAGCATCAGTCAAAACAAAGCACTGAGAGCTGGTGAAGGATAGCTACAGATGGCATTTAGTCCTTGATACAATGCAAGAACCTCTCCAACATGTTGAAGGAGTTCTCAGTGGTTCAACAACCTCACGCTCTATGTTAGGTACTTCATGGTGAGCTGGCATATTTCTTGGTTAGACCATTATGGCAGTTCCAAAGGGCCTCCAGTGTCTGAGGAGTTATTGTGGATTCATTTCCTCTGGAAGATATCTAGTTCATGTCCATCATGACCACCCTGAAAACTAAGCTCACTGGAAATGATGGAGACAGTCATGAAGGTTGCTTCAGAAATGTATTTTTCTGCTTGTTAACTGACTGCTAATGTACACACAGCCTCAGAGAGCAAGATCAATGTTGATCTATTGCTTGCTTAAAATGCTGACACCTAAACACAGAGGAAAACCAATATAAATGTTTGGAGGGGCACATATTGATGCACTCTCTTAACAATTAACCTCAATTTGATAATTTCATGGCAATAAGTTTCCTAATTGTAAAAGAAAGTGCTATAGTCTTCTAATCGTGGCTGGGATGCAGGAAGATCTTCCCTCATACATCAGTTAAGTGGACTCAACCACAAAAACCTTAAGTTATGTAAATATAGGTATTATCTCAGGACACATTTGAAGCCTATTTGGAAGGTCTAAATTACTTCAGTAGTGAGGCTGAAAATCACTCAAGCATGTCGGATAAAAAACTCTGCACTCACTGAGCTGAGATCATGCTACTGTTAAAACAGAACCGTAAATATGAGTGGGATGTTGGCACCAAGTCACTCAATATGAAAAATCCTTAAATGCAAATATGAGAAATGCAGGAAATTCTTCCTTCAAGCATTTAAGGCTGTATGATAAAGTATAGGCATGGATTCATTTTCCAACAGTTTCCAAATTCAAATATCTTGTCCTCAAAATATTGTCAGATAATTGCAAAACAGTAAACTCCAATTGCAGAATTTAAACATGGTCATAGCCAGGGCCTGGAGTGAAGGTCTGGCACAAATTCCACAAATAGGCACTCCTGACCTATTTCAGAACATCAGTTTGCCCGTCTAATGAGTTTGTTTACCTAGATTCAAAACACCAGTGAAGGGAATTAGATAACATCATATAAAGAACTATTTCACTTCAGCTTTTATATTGTGTTTGCAAGAAAAGGATGAAGATTCATAGTCAAGGTATTTGTGTTAGAGAGCAGCAATTACAATGAGCTCTCGAGATCTCACGCAGCAATAAACAATACACCTAAATGAGGAAATCCTAGAGGCAGTGAGACTGCCATAGCAACTGACTGCCAGAAAAACTGACCTGACTTCTGCAGCACCAGCTGCCCGGAACTGAAGAAAAACTCCAAGATACACCAGGCATATGTCTCCTGTGTCCCTGAACAGCCAGAGATGTGCAAAGATGAATAAATACAGTAGCATCTTTCACAATAGCCAAATGCTGTTAAACATTGCTGCTGTATAAAGTACAATGAGCTGAATAAAATACAAACCATTTTCATTTTGAGTCTAGCCAATGAGCTTCAGAGCGCACATGGTGCACAAACTCCAATTCCTAATGATTTACAGCTGGCAGTGAAATGATCATCTGCAGTAGCCATAATTACAAGACTATTCATTCATTAGGCACAGCCATTGTCAGGCAGTTATAAGGAAGCCCTTCTCTTAGCAGCAGCAGGGATTTTTAAAAGTCTGGAGAGCTGACAACCCTTCTCTTTCCATAGGTTGTTCTGGAGCTCCACAAAATTTGGAGTTCATGAGTCCGAAAACAAGCCTCTGAGGAAGCCACCTGGAGATCCTTCAATTTATTTCCATTCCCAGAGAAGCACTCCTGCATACAGAATTCCCATGGAGCTGTATGTTGTTGCTCAGCCACCACATCACAGTCATGGGGGTGAATCCAGGACAATAAAGATATAAGATGAAAAACAGCAACCTGTCTCCCTGGAGTTGTTTGGTTTTTGTTTTTTTTTTTTTTCTTGGAAGGCAAGATATGAGTTTTAAAACCTCATCAGACAGAGAAAGACTCGAGTCTGAGCTTTTTATATTATGGAACAGAGATTTGCACTCTTGATTAGAATAATATAACTGTTATCACCTCCCATTCCTAGTATAGCACATCAGTCTTGATTTTTTCCTGAAACCTCTTCACAAAGCCAGCTATCCAATGTATGCATGCAACATTCACATATGACATTGACATATGCAACAGATAGAAAAGCACATTAAAACTGCTTCTATAAAAACTGATTTTCCTTCCCAGCATAATACCAAAACCACTGCTTTTTTCTTCAGTTACTATCAGTTTCTTTCACTTTGTTGAACTCTGCCACATGTGGAAAGATAAATTATGTATTGATTTTTTCCTCTGTTTAATAGCCTCATGAACAAAGAAGCAGTGGTGTTGAAAATGGTGCTTCTGGGAGAGACGGGACATCACCCACAGAGAATTTTGAATCACAGCTCTCTTTTGGGTGTTTTTTCTGAAGTTAACAGACTTCTCACCACAGAAGCACACTTCCAGAAAGTGCATTCTGCTGATTGCTCCTCAAATTGGAGCGAAGGAGAGCCATATGCATCTATCAGTGTAGTTCTTCTGCCAACAGTACAGCAAAACTAATGGGCCTTTTCTGCCTCTGTCCCACTCCCTTTGCTCCTTCGTACATTTTATGACAGCACACCACTCTCCGTATTGTTGCTTTGTGGCTACTCCCATACCCAGTATCTTTTATGGCCCTATAAAAACTATCCTCCTAGTAGAGCTGCCCCAAGAAATGTATCACTGGCAATTTCAGCCTTAGGTAAGCGATCACTTCACCATTATTCACTGTGCCATGCACAATTGTAACTACAATAGGTTACTTCTTTATTGAACACTACAAATCTTTCTGCTACTAATGGCAGAGTTTCCAGCCCGCAGAAGTCAAACAATGTTTCGTTTCTCTCCTCTTCGAGCACATTTTGTGACAGTGAGTTAATTTAGCTAAGTTAGCTAACACCACGAGAATAGTTCCCTCAGGGTATTTTGTTATTTTTCATTTGAAGTCCCCAGCCAGACTAGAGATCAACCATGCTGGAGGGTGTGTGAAAAAAAAAAATTGTTTATTAAGACATTCTACCACAAAAGAGCTGCCACAGAGTTTTAGGCTCTACTTCAAAAACATACTAACAGTGTCAATCACCATTTGGTCCACAAACTAAATAACACCTAATCCAGCAGGAGTACTCCATTTCTTATCAATGTTTAAACACCAGATTTTTCCTTCTTGTTGAAACATAAAAAGTGTCAAATGTTTCACAAAGCATTATTTCAGCTATCTGGGTTTCTGATCAGAAACTAGCAGCAAAACAAAGACCTCAATAGAAAGGATAAAATTTTTTTCTAAAACAAATATAGATACTCAGTTTTTGAGAAAACGGCAGAGTACATCAGAATTTTGTCTCACATATAATGTTTGAATATTTTTCAAGTAAAATGTTTGGCTACATAAAAGAAAGAATTTCTGTCCAAAACAAAAATCTTCCCATCCAAACACAAAAATTAACTGCCATCCTCTCAAAAAAAAACCACCAGAAAACTTTCCCAGAGGCAGAAGCAAAATTAGGTGACCTCAATGTGTTTTTCCATCTCTGTTTAGTGCTTGAGCTTTTTCTTCTTCTTCCCTTTTTTTCTTTTTTTTTTCATGTTTTGAATGTCTGAATATTTCAAAATATTTTATTTGGAAAAATTCTAATGTAAGTCACATAAGAGAAATCAACAGCAAGATTCAAAGTTATAGCTGAAGAGGACAAGCATTCCCATTAGTTCCATCATTAATAGCAGGTATGTAGATTCTTTTGTCTACCTTCTGTAGATGCCTGCTACATCTCTCACTCCTCCAGAAGAGCCCTAAGCATTGGGCTTAGTGTTTGCTACTCATATGTGATGGCTGTTTAAGGGCCAGTGAAAAGTGACCTCCAGAAGCACCAGGGCTGTTGCATTACTGGTGCAATGCAGAGAGCATTACACCCAGAATGTCCTAGCCCTGGAGGCATGGATACCAATCTAACCGGTCAGAGGAGCAAACTGACACTCTATGTTCAGACACCTGTTAATGCTCCTCTCTGCAGGCCACTGCCCTCTCCTTGACCTCCTGCTTCTGGCCTGGAGTACTATATTACCCTTGCTTTTATTACAAGTAAACAAAATAAACAGTCTGTTTAAGGTTGCAAAAAATCCTTTCAATCACTGAAGCATTTTCTTGAGTTCTCACACAGCTTTTATTTTTTTTTTTCATGCGCTTGTTGTTTCCATTTCACTTCACTGTGCTGGGTCCTAAACCCTGCTTTAGCAGCTGACTTGGACAAAATATTGATGCACACAGTTCTACCTACACCCTTCTGGGGAAGCGTTTGCAGTCCATTTCTCACAGCTCCACAAACTCTTACCTTTTTTCCTTAAAGCTCAGTCTCAGTCCCACAGGAGAGATTATGACTCTACTGGAGAGCTTACAAACTGGTCAGCCCCCATCCCTTGAGCTCATCACAAGCAAGAGCATCCCACTGAAAAGTTTTATATGTGTCACTGCACCTTCACTCACTTGCTCATTTCTCCAAAGAGTTCATTTGAGGTTTTCCTTATCACTTACAAGAAACTTGTTTATAATTTGTGGGAGATTATGCAATAGCCACTGGTGGACTTTGAACACTTAAAATATTCTGTCTGTCCTAAAAAAAAAAATAGGATGATTGCATCCTGAGCTAAACTAGAGTCTCAGCTCTGTCCTCTACACAGAACAGAGCCAGCTATCGTTATGCATACAGCAGCTTCAAAAACAAGGCCAGATATTTTCCTTGTGAAACAAAGGCCATTGGTAGCAAAGAAATAGTTAAAATAGAAAGCCAAGACATAGCATAGAAGCAAAAGGTATGTCCAGTAGTGTGTTTGTAGAACAAAAGAGGGCAAACACAGCTTCCTTCCAGCTCCTGCCCCAAAACTGGCTTCTGTGCTCATTACCCACTAATGTTCATTGGCTTTCAATGGAAGGTGAAGTAACTAGCACGTGTCTTCAAATTTAAAGGTTTAAGACATCTAAATTCTATGCAGTCATGAGCTGTTCCCTTCTCCCTGCTTTAATTGTCTGGATTTTTTTCAAAATGAGACTGTAAGTCCAGTGACACATGCTCTTGTCCTTGTGAAGGAAGCTGGCTTCGAGGTCACCTTAGGATCCTCCCCCTGAGGAAAGGATGTCTGTCACAGGAGAGGATTCTCTGTTACAGAAAGCAAAGATGAGTCAGAGACCACAAATGTTGATTTTGCTCAAAACTCTGGATCTATGGTAACATGGGAAAGGATTTGTGGTCTGCGTGTGAATGTTTGAAAATTCAAGAGTCATTACTCAAATCTGTCATTTTCTACCCTACGTGTCCACTCACACTGCACATTTCTAGGAGTCTAAATTACTGTGACAAAGTGCAGGACTGACTTTCATTTAATCAATATTATTTATATTAAATTACTGAGGTACTGAACTCTTTATTTTAGCAGTAATCAACATGACAGTGGATAGCTGTGTCTGGATGGCTTCTTCTATTTGTGCAAAAAGGGCTGTTTTATAAGTACAGCAAAAATGGAGAGAAGATAGGGATAGAGAAACACACAGACTGACATATCTCTCAACACTGAGATTAAAAAAAATGCCACCAAAACTAACCCTGAAAAGTATTTCTGTTTTGCTCTTGTGCTTGAAGCTACAAAGGTGGATGTTATCTTTCCTGTGCTAACAAATGTAAAGCTGTAAAGGATAATGTCCACTGAGCTGAGGGATAAGTTTAGGGAAATGTTCTGCACTATTTTTCAGGTCAAAAAGTACTTTATTCCACAAATACTTGTGGGAATGACAAGGTATATCCAGTAAGTAAAAGCAACGTATCTCAGAGTCATGGAATTAACCATTAGCAAAACTATGACACCTAAGGGCACAGTAATACAGTCACAATTTTGGGTAGGTTATACAAGTGTAGACTACCAAAATTTGTGAGAACCACAGCTAGAAGGCTGAAAGCAAATCTATTAACACTTTGTTCTTATGTACTTTTAGACATTCCATATCCAGTTCATCAATTTAGTTAAGAATCACTGAAAAATGATGGATATTTGTCATGACACAGTTTAAAATCATGAGATTCAGTACATCCATCACCACATAAAAAATATAATTTCACAGTTTCTTATTGACCTATGTATTTCATGTGCAACATGATTTTACCTATCAAGGAACTACTGAGTGAGAAGTCAACACCAACACATAACACACAGTCCTACAGCATTAAAACCTAGTTTACTTTCATTTCTGTTAAGGTTTATAATTGTGTCACCTACTGAGCTGGGTTTGTCTGTTCCCTACCCCTGCCCCACCTCCTCAGCAGTTTTTTTTTCTTTTTTTTTTAAATCCAGGAAAGTTATAATAGACTTACTGCAACAGTAAAGGCAAACATTTCAATAGGCACAGGTCAAGATAATACAAGGTTATTGTACCCAGGGCAATACTGATGTTACCACACTGAACAAACTTCACAAATAATTATATGCATACAACAATTTTACATCAATCAGCATAGCCAAGCAATTACTACTACGGGAACCTTTATATTTTTTATATACCTGACATTTTGTATCTATATGATTTAATTGTTGTATTAAAATAATTTAAATTTTCTCTGCTTTGTGTTGTAGTTTTACAATATACTGTGGCTTGCTCCAATACACTCCACTATTGTCACTACCAAATATGGAGAATATGGGATGTTTTTACCAGAGAAGGTAAATTTTAGGAGATTTAGCCAAGTACTTGGAAACTAAGAGATAATTACCAATGAAAATTTTGGGCATTTATGTCCTAATATATAGAAGCAGTTTCAGAAACTCTTCTAAAGGTTTTTAAAAGCTCAGTACCTCTGTTCCATTTTATAACAATAAAAGCACCTCAAAGCTGGAAGTTTGGACATATCCTTATATGTCAATAATTCAAATTTCCATTTGGTCATCAAGAGTTAGTGTAAAAGGAGGATGCAAAATGCTACAAGTTGCAAATTAAGCAACTAATCATTTAAGGAAGAATTGCTATACAGAATTTGCATTCCAAAATCCCAGAATCAAGTATTTACAAAAAGTTTTGAAAAACAACAACAAAAATTACTATCATCAAACCAAATAACACTCAATTTATATATTTTTGAAACTAAAATCATGTTAATGGGATATTCCTGGTAAAAAGGCACAAATCTGTAAAATGCTCATCATCTCACAGAAAGGAAAGAAAAAGGAATTCTCGTCTATGGAAGTCCAGTGAATAAGTCCATAATACTTACAAATGGCCACTCCAATGATGAGGCTGTCCTGCTAATAGTTCTTCAGTGCTGGTGCTAGGAAGGACTTCTAACTTTTGAGCATCTATTTAGTGTTTTGCTGAGAAGCAAAGACCAAACCTTCAATAGAACAAAGCAACTTAGATACCTTCACAGCTGCTGTAAGCTGACCCATTTTATTTCACTCCACACCACCTGTTTTTTGTCTCAGCTGCTGATGCAGTAGCTCATATCCACAATAAAAGACCTGATGAAATCAAGCAGAAGAGAATGCAATAGCACTTTCCCTCCTTGACACCACTTGTAGCTTTCTGGTTATGTCTGAAAGATGGGCAGTTCTCTCTCTCCCCACTTCAGAGCCACAATAATGATATATTCTGACCTACAAATGTGAAATGGAATTGTGATTTTACAACGTATTCCAGATATTAAAAAACAGCTGTGCCTCAGCCTGTTGGTGACCTGTTCATACTAGAGTCCATTTCTGTTTCTGTGAGCCACAAAGTCATCTAGAAAGCAAAACATCTGAAAGTTATCTACTCACAGAGAGCACTGCTAGGCATTCCCTTAGAATTAATAATAGTCTTGCTTCAGGGTATGAATCTTTCTAATCCCAAAATCTAAAAGCCAGGGAAGTAAACCATGTATCCCTAAATAAAGTGAATACAAGAGAGCCAGAATGATGCATGAATTAAATGCAGGAGGAGTTAAATGCAGAGCAAACTACACTGTAGTTAATGTTTTAATTCAAACTACGATATTTTATTTTCTTCCAAAGCTCAGGTCTTACTCTCTTCCCTGATAAATCCTGTTGTTCTGTCTTCTCTTCCTCTATTTCACCTGCTGAGGGGTTTTGAATTAAGGAAATACTAAATTAGGATCTTTCCAGAACTAGATAGCTTTACTTCAGTTTGGCAAAGTCCAGAACAGAAGGACATTTTTTCATTTTTAAGGCCTGAAAATCTATTGCTGACCCTATGATGATTGCAGATGAATTTTGATCCACATCTATTTACCAGCATATTTATGGGTTTTCCCAGAATTTCTAAAAAATACAAAAAATACCATTTCTCAACCATCTAACGCAAATAAAATACACATGCTATAAAAAAAAATCAGCTGAGTTTCTGTTGAAATTACTCATGATTATGGATCAAAAATACCTTAATTAAATCTATCCGCACATACTATTTCACTCAAAAGTTTAATAAGCTGTACTGGGCCTGGCTGGGATTGATTTAATTGTCTTCATAGCAGCCTATATGGTGGTGTGTTTTGAGTTTGGGAATTTGTAATTAAATGCTAAAACACAGCTGATAACACACCAGTGTTTGGTTATCACTGAGCACTGCTTGTAAAGTATCGTGGAGTTTTTGTGGTTTTTTTTTCTTTTCTTCTTCTCAATATGCTCCTGCAGACAAGTAGGCTGGGGGTATGAAAGAAACTGGAAGCGAGCACAACCAAGACATCTGACCTAAACTTCCCAGAGGGATACTTCAAACCACATAACCATGTGCTCCCCAGTAAAAGCTCAGCAAAAGGAGGAGGAAGGGAGAAGCTTCGGGGCTACAGCATTCATCGTCCCCAGGAATTGTTAGGCATGATGTAGCCTTTCTTTCTGCAAAGTGACTAAACCTCTGCCTGTTGATGAAATGTAGAGGGTGAACACCTTATTTTGGTTTGTTTCTGCTTGCAGCTTTGTCTCACCTATTAAACTGTCTTTATCTTGAGTTATCTCACTTTTGCCCCTCTGAGTCTTTCCCCCTGCACAGCTGGGCTCAGTGAGCAAGTGACTGGTAGAGGCTTAGGGTCCAAACCTACCACATAAGAAAAAATAAACCAAATAGATAGACTTCATTTTATATATATGGCAGACATACGTGATTACAGATTCCAGTTTTAGATTGGAAACAAGAACTAGATCAAGTTAGCTGAGATGGAAAACAGCAGAGAACCTGTCCAGCCAAGTAGGAAGAAAAAAGAGTCTTTCGGTGTCATTAATTAAATTCATCAGAATTGATAAAGGCTTAAGAAGACAATATCTGCTCCCAAGTAGCCCTAACATTAAGAAAATTAATTAGTAATAGGCAGAAAACTAGAATTAAGTGCAGAGCATGATGGACACATTCAGAAAAACGAAAAAGCCTTCCATGAACATTAACGTACTGATGAGGAAGAAAACTCCGAGGAAACATGTAAGAACATGAAAAATTCTCTATTAAAATCTCTCCTCTTTCTGGTTGGCAGAAATCTTTTTTTAGAAGAAAAATTATGGCCACAGCTGGAGGGCCTTAGGAAGAAAACTTTCTTGCATGAACACCTAATTGATTAATACTAGAGACTCACAGTATTGGTATTACTTCTGCTGCCAGAGTTTTGCTCTCTGTTGAAAGACACTTAACACTGGTGCCAGCAGAAATCAGACTGGAGTTTTGCTCTCTGTTGAAAGACACTTAACACTGGTGCCAGCAGAAATCAGACTGGCACCTCAGAAACTATTTGCTCCCAGTTTATTGTTGTTAAAAAGAACCCAAAACAAATTAGACAACGAATCCTGGGCACTCAACAGCTTGTATTTTTACAGGCTGATTGTGCATGTACATCATATGTTCAGACATATTTTTATTCAAATCTAAGCTACAAAGAGGATATTGCAGTGACAGCACAGACCCTACCTCATGGTACTTTGCAGAGAGAAATATTTACAATAACTTCTGCCTCAATAATGAGGAAGTTATCAGGCTTCTGAACTTCATCATTTCAATATCTAAATATATAAGGAGTGGGGAAGGAGTCCAGAAGTCGTGTGAGGCACAGGGGAAGAGGAAGAAGGAAGTCTTAAAACATGTTGCATTTTTTGCTAAGATTAACATATCATAACAAATAAAAATGGAAAAAGCATCGAAGACAATTTTGCAATCCTCATAGTGAAATCTGGCTCTGATCCACTGCACTGCATACAGTTAATAAAGATATTACAAATGTGCATAATTTTGAGCATTTAGGGAAAAATTAGTATTGGCTCCCTTGAAGCCACTCACTGCAGTGTCATTCTCCATGAGTTATGCTACATCTAACCGTTCTAAAACAAATTAATCAAGACATGCTCTTGGGTGTTTTGCAACTTCTCCACTAATTAATTCAGATCTTTCTTCACTTGCATTTGTGAGAGAATATGCAGTCAAAAAGGTTTGAGATTTTTGTCTCTATAGCTTGTCTCATTATGCAGCTGAGTGTGACTTAGCCCATACATGTACAGTCAGCAAGCAGAACAAAACTGCTGAGCACCCACAAATACTGCTGCAATCAATAGAAACTGCAGGGACATTGTGACTTTCAAGCACAGCTTATCCTTCTTCAGAAGACTGGTAGAAGGCCTTATTCTGAAGCTGAGTAAAAACATTTCTGTACTGGTGGGTTTCATCTGTTTTATTTCCAGAGAGCAGGATCAGACACACTGTACCAAACAGGCCAAGTCCCAGGGCAGGGTGAGAAGGAAAGAAGAAAACCTCTGTCTCAAGATGACTAGAGTTCAGAGGAATCATGATCCCATTCGCACATATAGGCAGCAAATCTACAGCTGGAAAAGTTATTCTATGAGCAACACATCAATTAATGCTACAAATTAACAGGCTGAGCAGAGATTCCCAAAAAAAAACCCTTCTTTTATCTAGCTTGGATGAAGTTGGAGTGTTTGGCATTCAAGGACAGTGCAATGGAGATATCCTACAAGGCTTGTCCCTATTCCAACTCCTGTTAAGCACTAAGGGCAGGAAGAGATGCATGGTAGTCATAGCACGGAGGTCACAAGCATTTTCAAAGCTGAAAAGGCCAAGCTGTACAGGCCATCTGCCTTCATCATTACTGCCAGAGGTTGAGATGTCTCTGTGTTATTGAGATGAGTACTAAAAAGGCAACGTGATTGTTGATCTGTTTAAAGAAAGGCCCTTGCTTACAGTACAAGGACTGTAGTTAACACTGCAAAACAAGTGACATGATCAAAGAACGTAAAGGAGTCAAGTGGGAGGTCTAAGTTCTGAAAGCACTGAATGCTGTTTTTCAGCAAGTTCTCCTGGATTTGGATTCCATCCCTTTCCCAGCGCAGGGCTAAAGTGAGAAGCAGGAATACAAAATGCAGTAGATTCCCTACATGACACAAACAGCTAGCATATGCCTCAGGTGGTAGAAAGTACCTGTCAAACAAAATTGAAAGATGCTTTCAACAGTGTCCTCAAAATACTCTGTTGAGACAGAAGATGCAGAACCTGGTAACAGGTTTTGTTTGGTTGGGATTTTTGGGGTTTTTTTTCAGAAAAGTTTGAATTCACTGCTTTTAGAGGAAAATAGGAGTGAACCCCCAAATGACTCCACTAGAAAGACAGCTTTGTGGCAGGGAGCAGCAAAAGAACAGTGACTGCCCATGGGTGTATGTGTGCCCATGCCACCACCCCAGCCATGAGCAGGGCAGCTACAGGGCACCAGGGAACCCCCAGGTCTGGGCACCTCCCTGGGGATGGGACAAAGAAGAGCTGGGATGTGGGCCCAGCTTGGTGGGGCCCATGACTGGGCACAGCAGGGCAGGGCTGTATTGAGCTGAAGACCAGACTCTGCTGTGGTATTACTGAGGCAAGGGCTGGGCAGGGACAGTCGAGGCTGCTGGCATCCCTAGGGACACCACCACTTGTACAACAACATCAGCAAGAACTGCAAACGAGGAACAAATTGCAGATTTTGATTTAAATTTTCCAAGTTTCACAGCTACCTAATAAAATTTGACTTGCTACTTGTAAACCCTTTAACATCTTGCTACAGGTCTTCACACTTCTTACACTAGAAATTTGCTTTTCTAGTGTAAGAAATGCACTGACTTACAGTGGTTTCAGTAAAAGGCAGGGCTCTTTGGAGCCTAGAAGTAGAAAAATTGCTGTAAGGCTGAACAAAAATATGTGGGCTGCTGAACAAGACAGGTGATTTAGCAACAGCAGGCACAAATAACATCAATGTATTTAATGTCATCTGTCTCAGCCTTCACTAAGGCCTACCATACCTCTGTGATTATTGAAAGGGATCGTGGAGATCTACCAGCAGTCCATTAGGGCTCAGGGATTAATTGAAAGAATTCAACCCACACAAGCTCATGGGATTCAATCGGCTTTATCCTCGCAAGGCTGCTCTCTATTATCTTTGGAAGCTCACAGAGATCAAGTGGTCCCGCATGACTGGAGGAGGGCAAATGTTGCATCAATTTTCAAAAAAGTCAAGATAAGCCCAGGGAACTTGAAGTCTCACTTAGATTTCTGGAAAAAAAATCACAAAGCAAGTCTTTTTCAATAGTGTTTCTGGGCACATGAACTAGATAAGGTGACCATCTATTCAGCATAGATTGTAATCTAGGATAAGGTTATTAGATTTGGGGATGAAGGGAGAGCAGTGGATGTCATTTACTTTCATCTTCAGAGATATGCTTGACTCTCACAACATTCTTAATTGCAATTTATGATGTTATGATCTGTATGAGTAGACAATTTGATCATGAGAAAACCTGCTTGAATGACCAGTTTCATAAGACAGTAGATAGCCCATCCTACTGTGTCTGGAGGCTAGTAGCAAGTGGAGCACACCAGAGGTCTATCCTGGGACCTGTCCTTTCTAATATATCTACCACTGACTTGGAGGTAAGTGGTTGTACACACTTTCATCAAGTTTGCACGTGCATCAAAGAGAAAGAACTGACATGCTTAAGAGCAGGACTTTATTAAAAGAATCTAGACAGAATATATGAATAGGCCACCAGTACCTTATTAAATTCAAAAACGAAAAATTCGAAGTCCTGCACCCTGGAAGAAATGAGCCCTTGCACAAAAGCAGGCAGCAGAGTGAAAGGCTGGGAAACAGCTGTACTGGAAATGACCCTGGGCAGACAGCCAGCAGCATACCCTGGTAGTAAAAGAAAAGTAACAGCATCCTAGTTTGTATTGTCACAGCTAGTAGACAAAAGAACTTCATAGACCACATCTCAAATACTGCATCCACTTCCCTCTCTCAAAACACACATCGAGGAACTGGAGCAAGTTCAGCAGAGTCCAGTGGAGAGCTACTAAGACACTCAGGGGTCTGGAGAAGTCACCCTGTTATCAGAAACTGAGCTAATTTGGCTTCTTCAGCCTGGAGACAAGGCTTCAGAGGAACCTAGTTGCAGCCTTCTAATATCTACATGGAGTTCACAGAGACAATGGAGACAGGTTCCTCAAAATTATGCATGATGGGAGGAAGAGAGACTGAGACTGGCTGACGGCATTGTTTTTTCACCACAAGGGCAGAAACTCATAAGAACAGCTTACTCAGAAAAGTTGTGCAGTCTCCTTCCCTGGGGATTTTTAAGTATACAAAGTATAAAAAATACCAAGTAATCTGGTTTGCTCTCATAGCTGATCCTGCTTTGAACATGAGGTTGGACTTGCGACCTGTTTAGGTTCCTTCCAAAATCAATTATCCTGCGATGATATTTTCTGTTCAGTATGAAAGGTCTCAAAATCTCTTTGTGCTAAGGCTTTAGACTCCATGTAAGCACATCTTTTCCAGAATATGCTGCATCGCACAACCCTTGTGACCAATCAAAACTGGAAATCACAGCTGAATCACAGAATCGCAAAAGTATTAAGGTTAGAATGGACCTCTCAAGGTGTCTAGTCAAATCCTTCTGCTCAAGTTGGGTCAGGTAGAATAGGCTTCCCAGGAAAAGCAACCTATGCAGAGCAATTCTTCCCTCACTCTGCTATTATAGTAAATGTCTCTCCTCTTCAGAAACCCTTATTTAAAACAAAACAAATCAAAAAGCCAGGACATCCAGTGACTTCTTCACCTGCAAAATCCAACACAGAAATGAATCAGTCATCTCATGTGAAGAGCAGTAAAAATACACTAAGAATTCCTAACAAACTTGGTGAAGTCTCAGTACTGTGAGAGTCTGACAGAAGATGACTAAAGCAAAGACACATATTTTCAATGAACTGGTCTCAGGCAAGCTTTAAATGGCTTATTTTATTTTAGCACATTGAAACATATCTGCAGCATATGTAGGTGTTTTTAGTAGAGCAATTGGAAATAAATAGTGCTATGGATTCCCGGTCTGGAATTGTAAAATGCTCTAATAATAGAGTAGATCGAGACTTTTGAATTTGAAATGTTACTTCGGACTTAATACCCATTTGTGCATTTTTCTTCATACATTCTGAATGATAATTTCAACAGGCATAGGAGAAAGTAAAAAAACAATTAATTAAACAATATGGAGGAAGGACTTAGGAATTTCCCTAAAGTCACTTGGGAAGGTGAATTTTAAATATACTACAGAATAAAATTAAAACTTCCTTTATATTGAGACAGTATATTTCTTCCTCAAATAGGGTTACACTTTTGCACCTGAAGTGCCAAATGATTTATTTAGCAACTGATTAACTTTTAATTTCATGATCTCTAGCCAATATTTCACCTAAAATAGAGAAAATTATTATTGTTCTTATTAAAGATCTGGAGATTTACTCTTTTGCTTTCACAACTCAAGGACTATAATTATAATTGAGATGTCAACGAGTTCTTCTTTATCTACCATGTAGTATAATGTTTCCTAAGTGAATTATAAATACAGACTTTATACTGCTCCTAGGACTCTCTACAAAGGTACCTAAGTTTCCTAAGGTGTCACTTTATTCCTGGATAAATCTTACCTTAGCCAAACGACTACTAATGTCTAGCATGTATGCAGTTATCTCTCGTCCTCATTAAAATAGAAGTTACCTGTACCAATACAGCAGCTTAACCCTGCTTCTCTCCTCTGGACATGAAATACCTCTGCTGCTCCCTGTGAAACATTGCATTCATGTGCCTTTGTCTCAAAGGGATTATATACTTTTTCCATTAACTCACATTAAAATAAAAGGAAATAGATTTTCAAATACATGAAGGATAAAATGTTGATCAGGAATAATCAGCAGAGATTTACGAAGTGCAAATCATCTGTGACCAATCTCCTATGATGAAATGGTGAGTTGCATGGACCAGGGGAGACTGCTGGATATGACCAACTTTGGCTTTCATAAGGCTTTTGACACCATCTTCCACAGAAGCTCAGAAAGCTGAGAAACTACGGGCTGACTGAACTAGATATATTGAAATCTGCCTGGACACTGGGCTCACAGTAATCAATGACTCAAAGTCCAGCTGGCAGTCAATAACACAATGAGAATCAGGGAGTTTGTTCTGGGTCTGACATTGTTCCTGATCTTCATCAGCAACCCGGGTCATAAGTAGAATATGCTTACTAGAAAATGCAAGAGCAGTACCAAATGGAGGAAAAGTGAATGCATGGAGCAGCAGAGTCTTAATTCACAGCAGTTTGAGAAACCTGTGAACTAGAGCAACAGGAATTTCCCAAAGCTTAATAAGCAGAAATGCAATGTTTGCATTTGGGGAAGAATAACCTCACACCCAATTACAGCTGGAAAGTGGCTGCCTGACTGACTGCCCTGCTGAAAGTATCAGGGACCACAGTGGGTGCCAATGTGAGTATAAGCCATGGTGCAGTCTCCCTGTGAAGCTGGAAAGCCAGTACTGGGCCACATTGGGAAGGCACAGCCAGCAGGTCAAGGGAGTTCCTGCACTGAAGAGACTGTGTCTGGAAAGCTGTGTTCAGTTCGTAACTCACCAATTCGTGAAGGACAATGAAGAAGGAGCTGAGCAAGGTCCAGTAGAAGGCTATAAGGTTGGCCATCACTTGACCTTTTAGAAGTGATTGAGAGAGCTGGGCTTGTTTAGTCTGGCAAAGATGGAATCTAACAACAGCCTACAGCTGCTTAAGAGGTAGCTCCAGTGACCAGAGACAAACTCTCATCAGCTAATGCCAATGGCAAAACAAAGGCCAATGGGGAGTGGTTGCAGTTAGGAAGATCGAAGGATATTGAGAAAAAATTCTTCACTAGAAAGATAGTTGAGTACTATAATATATTACTCACATAGGTCAAATCTCCAGCCTCAGAGGTTTTCAGTATTGTCAGACAAAAGAGGTTTAGGCGTGCTAACAGTCCTGCTTCAAGCAGAAGGATGGACTTGATGGCCTCCAGGGGCCACTTCCAAAGAAAATTTTCATGATTTTGTGAAAATTTGTGAAAAAAGTCACACTGACGAGTGCCATTTGCTTTTTAGAGTAATGTTCAGAAGGGTTATGGAATATGCCCTCTGTTCATGAAGTTTCTTGAATAAACAACCAATAGGAGTATGGACTAATCCAAAACGGTAAGATGTCTCTTCATATTACCTACAATGGAAGTTGTTTAGGTCAATTCATCAGCTAACAGCAAGCATTTACTGAATTACAAATCAACATAGAAAGGCAATTTTCCATAGGCAGAAGGTGGCCTAGACTTTAATCAGAGAACAGCATGGAATGCTGTAGAGGTTTGAAAGCAAAACAAGTGAGAGGCTCCAAGTCAGAAATACAATTTAATAGGAAGGAAAAAAAAAATAAAAGGGAGTAAAATTTAAAAAAATGGTAAAATACAAAAGACCACTGACAATCAGAATACAACCTGACACCCTGTTTGTCAGGGTGTTGGAAACAGTCCAAAAGTAAGCCCTCCTGGAGTGGCAGATGTGGTCCACATCTGTTGGAAGTAGAGATGAAAGGGTCCAGAGATGGGTCCAATCTTCCTTTGGGAGTCCCGTGGGAACACTGGTTGTCTTGTGACGCTTGTGGCTCCTTTTTATCTCGGTGGAAATGGTTTGGCTCCTCCTCCCTGGGTAAAGCATTTCACAATAGGATGATGTAATGTGTCATGTCATTGGTGAGCTTTAATGGCCCATTAGCAGAAAATGGCCCATTTTCTGCTAATGGAGGTAATGGGAGGCACTGGGGTGATGAGCTTTAGCGGCCCATTAACAAAAGATATCCCCCAGAAGAGTGAACAGATATAAGAAACAATGCGCCACCTGGTTTTAACAGCTGGCTTGTTATCAGAAAGGCAGCCGCCCCCTCCCTCCTGGAGTTACAATAGATAAAGAAAAAACTCCTCCCCAACCGGGTTTCAACAGACGGAATAGAATAAACATTTTTTTTTGGTTACATAACCCAAGACAAATGCGATTCTGGAACCTTCTATAATGTATTAAACATATTTTTGTTTTTACAGTCATGGCACCTTCAACACATGAGTGCCAAAAGTGTCTAATATTTGTTCACAGAAAAGATTCATGAACACTATTCTGCCAACTTTTTGGCAGCTTTCCCATGCAAGAATTTTTTTTTACTTTTTTTAAAATGAGAGTGAGAAGGGTCTCCCACCGAATAAAAATAAACTAAATAAAAATAAACTGCAAATCAAAACAGTTCATTTAAATCTGTAAGAAAGTAACAAGATGCTGAATTTTGCTCATGCCTTTCAATAAAAATGTGGGACAGAGTTGTACTTGTAATGTACAAGTAAATGCACATTGTAACTTGTAAATGTCAACTAGTAAACATATATAATAATATTTGGTTTCTTCTTCCTGACTATAAAGGAAACCCCTGGATATGATGCCTGTCCTGGCAAACATTCAGCTAAGAAGCCTGCCTCCTACCAGGCACATTACTTCATATCTGCATATGCCAGTATTATGCCAAATGCTTAAGTGGTTTTTCCCGCTCTTGGCCACTGTTTTCATACAATAAAAAAAATTATAAATTGGTATGTAAACTGCAATAATTTGGGGGACCCACCTCATCTCCTTCAGCAAAACAGTTCTCTTTATAATCATTCCACTTAAATCAAGCCAGTCATCTTTAACAAAGCTAATGAGCTACTTAGTACTGCTGCTGCAGCCATTCAGACTTCAATAGTATATAAAGCAACATATTGAGAGAAAACAGGAATAAAAAAGCCCACTTGTGGTGGAATTATAAAATGGTTTGCAGAAAAATCCTTTCAACTCATAGAGAATATTCAGAATTCGTAAAAAGTACTAAATTAGCTGCATGTGCCCATACCAATAAATTAAAGGCAAGGCAAGGGCTCAAATACCAGCCTTCACTCATCCATAACATTTAATTGCTAACTTGTATACTCTGTCAACAGTTGGCAATTAATATTCTCCCAGACAGTGGGAGATTAAGTACAGTCTGCAGGATAAGAGAGGTCAGGGACAGTGTGTTGTGAATGCAAAAATGCACCATGGTCTATTCTATTTTCTAGCATGGGCACAACCCTCGAGTCTTCAAGAAAGCTGTTCAAAACAAGAATCGGCATTACACTCTCTTGTCCCTCAGAATCAGAATGCATATCAAAACCACAGATGGTATCAGGTAGCACCAATCCAACTAGTTTGTCATTACTCCAGAATCAGTTCTCCAGTGGTCTTTACAGCACTATACTGCTCCTTCAAGGAGCAGTATGTCTGGCATTCACTGCTGTAACCACAGCTCACAAAAACATTCCTGATAAGTCAAAAATGCAGAACCTGGGTACTGTACTGCTGACAGTGCAGCCACAGCAAGACAGAGCCAACCTCACTGGGTAGAGTTTTTTAACCAGTTTCCATTGTGTGGCTTTCCTGCTGCAGCAGTAATATTGACAATACCTGAGCTCAGCAGCTTCGAGCTAACTCAACTCATTCACCCCAACTGCAGCTGCTATAACACAGGAATACCACAAAGTCCAGCTTTCAAAAGCATGGATCTTCAAAAGGTTCCTTTCAGCTGCTGGCCAGCCCTGGAGTCCAGGCTGGTTGGAACTCACGGGGCACACAGAGAACAGCACACAACCTGCCTTTGTGAAACAGAAGCTGGGGTGACATGAAGCCCCCACAGTACTGACAGAGATTATCAGTGGCACCTCCTCAAGTACCCAAATACTGAGCGCACCCAGGGGGTCAGCTCCACACTTGAACAGGCAGGTACAAGATTCTCCCCTCTGTCACACCAGAGGGTTTTTCTCCAGTGAAAAACTGGAGGGCAGAGGGGAAGTTTTAACCACGTGGATATACGATCATACAACCTCAGCAGCAGGAAAAGCATTACATGTCCTCCCAGATCAAAGCAGAACACCCAGATCAACATGGTATTCCTTAAAAAGTAGTGCAGCACCCCTACCTGAAACCAAACCTGAGCAGGTTTGAGTAGCAATAAAGGAAAATTTTGTCTGTGACACTGATGTGAACAATCCACTTCCTGATAATATGTCTATAATCATAACAGAAAAATACTCCATGCTGCATAATCCCATCAAACCAGTGAAATTCAGTAAGCAGTACATGACTGGGTTTAACTGCCTCGAAAAAAAAGAATCCAACACTGCTAAGTATTTTAACTTCTGGTTCTTAACACCCTGAAGAGCTTTCAGGCTGATGCCTTCAATAAGTCAACTCCTGAAGTTCTGATAATAAAGTTTTTATTACTTTCCTGTAAGTAGATTAAAACAAGTCATGCCTCTGAGTTAGAAATGAGCACCAAAAGTGCTTGATTTTTTCATTTTCTTTCTAATAAAATAAAAAACAGTTATTTTATGCAAAAATGGGGGGGAAATGCAACACACCTAGAATTCCATTTGATGTCACCACACTTGAGTAGCAGAGACTACTTAAGTGTTTTACTTATAACACTAAGAAAAAGAGAAGAAGAAAAGTTATATTTCACTCAGTGGAGATTGGTAGTCCCTTCACAAAAAAAGCCCTCTCATTTAAGGTCACATGGAACTATTTTGCTAAGTCTTAAAGAGCTGCCTTAGTGAAACATTAGTTTCTCAATTGGATCAAACTAATTTGACTTAAAGTAAGTGGGAGGAATGGTTTAATTAGCACTATTGAATATACTCTACACCAGACTAGATTTTCTTCTCAGCATCAGGCAGAACTCATTAAAAAAGAGAACTCAACCTTTTGCTCATAATTACCTTTGGTAGACCAGCACTTGAGACAATTTTCTAATTGCAGAATAGGAACTGCACAAAGCTACCATTCAAATGCATATATTAATTCAGTTTTATTTTCTGCTCAGCCTTCCAAAACTAATTATTTAACACTGAGGTTAGGAAATTGGAGAGTGAGCCTCAGGAGGGATGGGACAGAGGGTCTCTTAAATAAATTGCATTTGAACCTTGGAGTGGAAGGACAATTCTAAGAAACAACTTTCAAGATTGCATAAGAAAAAATGCCCCCCAAATAAGCCCTCTAAAGGGCATGCAGTTCAGCACTGTTTTTGTCTCCACATAGCTGCCTTACAAGATTGGAGAGTTACATGGCAAACAACATTCACTTCTAAAAGTAAAAGTAAACATAAAAGTAAAGTTTTGTATCCTGAAAAATAAAGAGATTTAACATAGAGTAATGATTTTTGAGCTGACCATAACTACTTCTAGGTACAACTACATACAACTCAGATTTGCTCTCTGGCTGCCAATAGAAGTCCTGAAAGCAATCATTGAGATCACCTCTGATGAAGAGAAGAAGAAAATGCATTAAAGAGAGAAGCATAAATTAAAGGCAAGGCAAGGGCTCAAATATCAGTCTTCACTCATCCAGGAGGGTTTCCTGCTCTGAATTTATTATCCAGAAGACACACTCCGACCTCATAGTGCACATACTGCAATGTGCACACAAGAAACTGTATGGAGCCATTGTTTTAAATTAAATCTTAAAACAAACTTTGTAAATGTGAGGAAGCTGGTTTCACAAAACATCATTCATCATCACCTAAATGACCAGGACAAAGTTCATATATCAGTGTTCCTACTGGGTACTCATAATCTCGATTGCATCTCAAAGAAAGAGCAATAGACTTAGTAAAGACATCATGTCAACCAAACATTTCCTTATTGCACAAAGAAATGCTCATACCAAGTTTAAGACTTGCTTTGACTATGCTTAGAGCACAGCCAAAGATCAAACCAAGGAGTGTTAATAGGACAGAAAGGACCTTGACAGCACTTCTGAGAGAATCCTCAGCATCTTGCAAGATATACCTCTAAGTCTGCAGGTTTTCTGGGGAGTAATATAATATCCATGTTGTCTTGCATATAGTAATGCTTTCCTTTGCATAATCTAGCAAATCTCTGTCCTGCTGTGATTCTACTCTGTAGATCTCCATAAACCCCATTTACTGCTACTCCAGCTGCATCATAGATGGGAAGCTACTATTAAGAAAAAATATAAACACCTTCTAAAAAGGTCACTTTCTCTCTCTTACATTACTTTTGATAGTATCTTGACTCGTAAATTTTTTTACAATAAATTCCTGTTCCACTGCATAACTTCAAGAATTGTTTTCTTGATAATAGAAAGAAACAAGTTAATATGTAACTTTGTTCATTACCAGGTGCAGCAGAATTCTGCAAACAGTAATATGGAATACAAAAACTAAGGAGAGAGTCAGTAGTGTGCCTAGCTGATACCACTGGAAATCCTCAGGTATAGTCTCACTGGAGCACAGGAATCTTGTTTCTCAAAAAAGCACTGCAGAAACCCCACACAAGTTCTATCTTGTACTTTAACTGTCCCAAAACAGCACAAGACAGAAGAAATTTCTAACAATATACTACTTAAATTTTAGTAAATAATTTTGTCAGTCTTACACAATCAAACTATTTTTCATTTCACTTCATTAATTCTAGTTTTTCTTCACCACATCTTTCATACAACCTCCAACCAACCCGTTCATAAAATAATTACGCTGTCTTACAACAAAAACCTTGGATTTACCCTGTAAAAATAACTACTAGTCAGGAAACCTATGGTTTGATAGTATTTTTATTTATTTTAGCATAACTTCCCTTTAGTTTCATCCCTGATTGGCATAAAAGAGGTCCTTATTCAGACCAACATGACCAAAACCAGAAGCAGACTTCTTTCTCCTTAGAAACCGACTTGGAATCAGTTAAGCAAGCTTTCAATGTTCTTCTCAAAGAAGAGACTGATTCAAGAATTCGTACAGTACACAGGAAGAAAAACACGGGAAGAATATTTTTTACTATTGCGGAGAATAAGGCTTCTTCTTAAACAAAATATGGAGAAAATGCAATTTAGGAGAACTCTAGCTACATAAAACAGGTAATGAGTTATGACGAAAGGACAGGAAATATATTTAGCAAAATTGCACTTTGAATAGCTGTAATTAAATTATTATTAAGTCACTTAAGGGGATAACTGAATATAAATGAAAAAAAAAAAAAGGCAAGATAAAAATCTAAATCATACTATGACTGTATTTTATGGTGTTTCACCAGAATTACATCTAGGAAAACAGTGAATTCCACAATATCATAAGCATAATCCACATGAAGATTTTCTCTTCAAATTTAACCACAAACGAACCTTATGGTAGACACTAAATAATAGCCTCTAACCAAAATTCAAGTTTATCTGTAGCACCTAAGTGATTAAAGTTAATATGATTCAGAATTGTTAAAGGAAGACATCTATGCAGGACTAATACAAGACGCTCATTTTATAAATCAAAATCCATCATCAGCAAGTCAGGTCATTGTGCTTCAGAGCAGCATGCACATAAAAATATTGCATATGAATAGAAATATTATTATATGGGTACCACTGTTAAGGAAAAAAATATTGGGTTTTCTGTAAATACGTCTCCCCTTTGCCCCTACAAATGAGTAAAGACACAATGAAAAACATGCTTGTAAAAAAAAAAACAAACCCAGAGGCATATAACAATAATTATGATATGAATCTTCTCACATGTAAAGGCCCATAGGATTTCTTAGCTCTGATGAAGCTCAGAAAAAATCCTTCAGTCTATTAACCTCTTGCAGAGTTAAGAAAGTAAATGCCTGAGAAGCAATCAACACAATTTTTTCAGACAGCATTTTCTACAGTCTTGCAAAACATTTCTAGTCAAGACACAAAAGTATTTGTTAAGTAATGGAATCTCCAAATGTTGTTATTCCTCCTTTTATTTATTTATTTCTTGAATCTCTTCATCTCTCCTAGGAGTTTTCCCCACACTACCTGTACACTTCATGGGCATTGTAAACTATGGGCAACAGCAGGAAGGCAGGCCAGACCTGGGGTCTTCTGGCTGCATGGATGTAATAGTGTGACATCCCAGTCCATGTGGAAAAGTCAGAAAACATGGAGGAGAAGCACAAGCAGCACACGGGAGACCACGCGGGGTTTGGCTGCTGAGCTCTGGTAGGAACGAGAGCCAGAGGGATGAACCTTTCACTGCCTGCTGCTCCAGCAGGCTCTGGAAGCATGGGAGCAGCTGCTCTGTGGAGATGTGTGGGCACTGCCAAGGCTGGGAGGTGCTTTAGCCTGTCACTTAGTGAGTGTGGTTGTCATGGGTGGACATGCCTGCCTGCTCCCTGTCTGTTCATCACCTAGGCTTTGGGAGGGCTGCCTTTCACCCATCTTTGCACCCTGCCCCAGTGCAGCTGGGGCTCTCCACTGGAGGCCAACCCTTCTCTTGGCACCTCTCCAGCAGGTGGGGTTGCTGTGTGAATCCGCACATCCAGGTAACCAGGCTGACTACCAAACCAGTGCCAAAATGCAAAGAGGAGATTTATCTCATTACCTCACTAACAGCACTGGGTGGCACAGACACACAGGGACACGGGCTCTGTTTGGCTTAGTTCATCCCAGGCAAGGGTATGCAGGGGCTGCTGCCAGCCCCAGTGTATCAGAAAGCTTTGCAAATGCACAGTTTTTCACAATGCTGTGTGACTCAGCTTCAGTACTGCCAATAGTGTCAAAACACTATCAGCTCCCTGATAACCATTTTATTTTACTGCCAAACCTCCAAATCAAGCCTTCTTTTTTCCATGTGTATGTAGTACTTTTTATATAATCATGATGTAAGTCCCTTCTATAAACTTTGATTTGCACACCTGTCTGGTTCCCATCCCAGACTTCTCTGAAGGTTTTGAACCCTGACTTTAATCCATCAGTTCTGACTAAACCTCAGCCTCAATTCTGCTCCAAGGACTCTTCACTGTGCTCTCCCAGGTCATGGCAGGCCTTAGAAGAACCTCTAACTCCCTTCCTTCAGTAAATTTTGAAGAAGAAGAGAGAGTATTTGTCTTTATTACTTGCCAGCTATATGAGCTCCCCAGACTGTTCCGCTCTCTCTGCTCTTTTTGCTTGTGCTCCAGGTATGAGCACGGGACAGGGAGGAAGGAAGATGGATGAGTTCAGCATGCTTCTGTTGCAGACTTCATTTGATGCTACAAAATGATGCAAGCAAGGCAGCAAAAGGCACTTTAATTAAAAAAAAAAAAATAAACTAGACTGGCTTCAAAAATTGAGAGACAAACTGAAGTTACTTGTTCTGATTAACATCCCATAGAATTAAAAAATTCTAAAGCTACCCACCTCAACCAGATATTTAGTAAGCAAGTGTCAAGTTTAGGTCTTCTCAGGAGAAGCAAGCGGGCTCAAGGTGGGACACAAAGACATAGCCAGAAGCAATACTTCATGAAGCACTTTCCACACAGATCTGCTTTCATCCACAGAGCTGTGCTGTTTAGTGCACCCCCCTGCCTCTGGCAGGAAAGGATGATTAAAAGGAATAGCACAACATTCAAGAAAACAGGGTGGGAAAAGCCCTCAAACCACTTAACAGAGCAAAACTTAGACACTTGGTGAGAAATGCTGTAAAAGCAGTGCCCTGAAATTTGGTTGACATTTTCTTCCCCTGTGGGTGAAAGGTAGCCACCTGTCATCTTCAAGGACTGCTGTATATAATGGCTGCTGAAAATAACATTTTTCCACAGTAAGGTATGGCTAGGTGGCACTAAATACAAAAAATGGTAAGAGGGAAGAGGGGTGGTCCTCCATCATGTAAAATATTTCTGTCTCATGGAGTTGTGAAGACAGTATGTACATCAAATTTCAATATGGCACCTAAAAGCTGGGGAAGGAATCACTGAGGAAAAAGAAATTTTAAAAGGACAAAGAGTTAAAGAGTTGAATTTTTGTACAAAAACTGAGTTTGCTAATGCCTGTGTAGAAAAGAAAAGTCTTTTTTTAATGATAGCAACAATGCAGTCCAATAAATCAATGAAAAGGGCAACTTGTAGAGAGTTTACAGAATTTTAAATAAAAAGAAAACCCACACAGGGATTTACACAACTTTCCCTGCAAAATGTTCATCATTTAATACCATGTTGTGTACAGAATATGCCATTAAAACTTTTCTAAACTATCTTTGCTTCAATATCTGTATCATGTAGCTTTTGCATTTGTGGATATCTTTGGGAATTTTATCTTAGAATTTCTAAAATATTAGGGTTTGGTTTTTTAATTAAACTTCAGTCAAGTAACAGAACTAATATCACTTTTCTAAGATGCAGTGCACTTTGATATGCTGTATAAATCAGTCTTTTCAGTTAGTCAATCAGAAAGTGGGGCATCTGAAACGTGACGTAAACATACATTTAAGATAAAACTAGAACTAGTAGATTTACATTTTAGTCACAATGCTGCACTTCTGTACTGTGAGCTTTTGCTAAAATATACTAGCATACTGCTCATTTTCAACAGTATGTGCTTCATTTCATTTTTAAATTTACTGGTGTTTACTCTTATAATTCAGAAATAAAGAATATAGAATTTCACAGGAACATCCTGAATAAATTCAAGATAGTTTCTTGGTAGAAACATGGATAGAAATACAATTGTTGCTTCTAAGAATGGTAAGTAGCTCTCTATTTTTGGTGGGCTGACCCTGACTGGATGATGATTACTCACCAAAAGCTGCTCTGTCATCCTCTCTTCAGCTGGGCAGGGGAAAGAAAATATAACAAAACACTTGTGGGTCTAGATAAAGCCAGAGAGAGATCATGCACTAGATACTACCACAGGCAAAACAGATGCAGCCTGGGAAAATTGATTTAATTTATCACCAATCAAATCAAAGTAGGTTAATAAGAATAAACCCCCAATCTTAAAAACACCTCTTTCCTGCCCATTCCTCCCTTCTTCCCCGGCTCAACATTGCTCTCACATTCTCTACCACCTCTCACCATGGGTGCAGGAGGACAGGGAATGGGAGCTGTAGTCACTTCATCACAAGTTGTCTCCACAACTCTCTCTCCTCCTCTGCAGAAGGACTTCACACTCTTCCCCTGCTCAGGTGTGGGGTCACTCCCATGTGTGGGGTCACTCCCATGGAAGACAGTTCCCCATGAACTTTTCCAGTGTGGGTCCTTCCCACAGGCTGCAGTTCTTCAGCAGATACCCCAGTGTGGGTCTCTTTCCATGCAGTGCAGTCCTTCAGGAGCAGGCAGCTCCACTGTGGGTCCCCTTCAGGGTCACAAGTCCTATCACCAAGCTTGCTCCAGCACGGGCTCCTCTCTCCACTGGCCCACGGGTCCTGCCACAGTGTGGGCTTCCTACCAGGGCCACAGCCTCCTTTGAACATCCACCTGCTCTGGTGGGGAGTGCTCCAAGGGCTGCAAGTGGATCTCTGCTCCCCTTTGGAACTCCACAGTGTGTAGGGGGACAGCTGCCTCACCAGGGTCTGTGCCAGGGTCTGTGAGAGAATCTCTGCTGGGGTGCCTGGGGCACCTCCTCACCATGACTCAACCATGGGCAGCAGCACATTAAGGCTCTGAGATTTCAGTTCTGATTGCAGTATGTTAATTTAGGATGGAATTCTTAATCAGTTATTATAAAAATTAGTTCTTAACAACATTCTGAGTAAAGTATGACATCTGTTTCCCCCCTCAAAACACAATTGCGTCTGATGCTCAAGTGTTCAATGTGCCCTGCTGTTGCTCTCCTTTAGACTTAATCACTGTATGCACATACACAAATTGTTCTGAGACTGAAAGCCCTGCAGCTAAATGCTGAACCATTCAAACACTTCTTGATAAGTAAAAGACAGAAGCACTACAAGAGATGTTTTATGTTTGGGTGGCCAGTAAAATTCATTCCTTTGCTGAAACCACAATTGGAAAGATCACATTTTCCAACAGAATGGCCCCTGTGTCATTATACAAATAGTATATGTAGTTCTGGAAAATAAGAGTTTGTACAGGAAGGAACGAAACCACAATATATTGATGAGAAGAATGAAAATAGTAAAAGGATTTCACATTATGCTATGAACACTGTAATGTTTTAATCTGTCCTGCTAACAGACAAGTGTGTAAATGGGGAGAGAGGGATGAGTGTTCAGCGTTGATTAAAAGACCCCTCAGAACAAACTGAACTTCACAAATGTCTGTGAAACAGCATGAATTTTAAAAATAGATACATGATTTTTTCAGACACAAAATTCAATTTATCATGCTACCTGAAGAATCAACAACATAGCAGCTGTTGCAGACCAGTTATTTTAAAAAACTGTAAATTATAATGACAAGAAATAACCTCTGCCACAAATACAGAAGCCTTGCAAGGAGCTATTTCAAGTAGGACAAAAAAATTTATTTTGTTAACAAGAAAGAAGTCTCATACAACAGCTAATGAAAATGAAAACAAAACCATGACCAAGGGTGTTTAATTTGTCTCTTTATTAAAACATACAAAATGGATTAATAGCTATTCTATTTAGCTTCTGAAACTACAAATTTAATACTGCTGTGATCTCTTTCAAAACCTAAAAGGAATGCAAACTTAATAGTGCTCTTCTGATCAAGTTATGTTCAATTACATATGCATGATAGACCCATTCACATTTAATGGGAATGGAATAAATTCTGCCTAAATTACAAATTGCTAGCTCCTGTTTCTGCATGTTATGGATTTTCATTTAAAAATAGCCCTTCTTGTGAGAAGTGTAGCCATCTAAACAACAGCAGTCAAAAGAAATTCAGGAAGGAAATAAAGAAGGTGGGGGAAAGGTAGAAGGAGGCAATCTATTAAATTGCTACACTAAACCAATATGCAAGTAATTTTCCTGGTGAGAAGATCCAAGAGAGAACAACTGGCACTGGAATTAAAAGTAATAATATCCTGCTCTGTGATAAATGTTCTATTATCTTTGTAGGCTTTAGAGCAATATTAAGGGCTGCGGAATGGTGGGAAGATAAGAATCCTCTCACCCGAAAACAAAACCAAAAGATCTTGCAGATGAAAGTGCTGGTGAAAATACAATTGCGAAAGGTGACAGATTTTTACACCTTCAGTAACATTCTTTTGCTGAAATGAGTTCTTGTCTCACATTTGTATCTTCCACAGGAATGAAGAAATTTTCGCTGTGGCACCATGAAAAGGTCTGGTGTTTCCCACCAGAGACTCAAGAAATTTATAGTGTTCCAATATTAACACAGATATTTGTGCTGCTTTGAATTATTTATCAAGGAACAGAAAAAATAATAATTAAAAACAAAACACAACAAACTGTTTATAACTATCAGTTTTATGTGTGTAAACACTTGCTTAGAATTCTTGCATAAGAATCTCCTTGTTTGAAAAAACAAACAAGCAGAGCCTGGAAATGGATGAAAGATCAATCCTTTCCACACTTCATGAGGGAGCAGCCCTCAGGAGCAGGACAGGTGGCAGGCCAGCAGAAGCAGCAGGTCCAGGATGGGTAGGGAAGCCAGGCTGCCATCCTGCCAAGGACACATCAGAGCAAACCTGAGGCAGACCTCTCCACAGCCACCCCAGACATTCAGGATGCCAGGTGTTGTAGCCCTGGTTCCGTGCCTGGGATGTTCTGGCCTTCTGAAATTCTTTTCCCAGGCAATTTTCTGTAAACAAGAGAAGTGTTTTTCTAAACTGCACCCATGTTATTCATTCCTTTTCCTAGGAGGGACTTCTTCTTGATGTCCCTCTGGTCTGATGTAGCAAGGGTCCTGACTATTAGGGGATCAGACAGAACAGATGACGCAGCTAGCCGATACGGGTTCTATGTCGAATTCCTCTTTATTATCAGCCTGCAGTGAGTTACATAGGTTTGCCACTTAGTTTATAGTTACAGGCTATACAAAGAATGCAAACAACCCTTATTTATCTAAGTCTTAAGGTGGTTAAAGTGTCAGAACTACAATTCTACATTTAGAAACCCATTACTTCCCAAAACACCTTAACATAAGCTGTGAGTTTTCTACTGCGCCACGACTGGGAATCTCTAACTGCATCGCTGTGGCCTGGAGGCCCTGTGAGCTCAGGGGCCCACAGGCTCTGCAGGCCAAAGGGCCCAGTCTGGAATTGCTCACCCTCAATCAATCCAAATATAAATCCCAACAGTCTGACCAATGTGATTGAAGAGGTTTGCCTTTTTGTCACCAATCAGATTGGTCTGTGTAAAATAGTATATAAGGGAGATACATCCCAAAAATAAAGGAGTCATTTCAGCCTTCTGAAGCTCAGAGTCTGTGTCATTGTGGTGTAAAACAGCATCAAGGTGCTGTTTCCCTCAGATGTCCAGAGCAGGAATCTGGTCTCAGTGGCACCTTTTCTCAGAGAGATTTGGGATGAAGACTGCAAGCAGCAGTACTAATGTGCTATTTGAGGATATTCCCTGAGAATGAGGTCTAGCAAGAAGGCTTCTGCTTCCTCCTCCACTGCACACCTTTGTAGGACCTTACATTAGACATTGTAATCCCTCGGTTCAAACCTGATGCCTGGCCAGCTGCAAAACTGTTGGTTGCAACTGCACTGACAGCAATTAAGTCCAATGAATCTGGGGTAAAATGTGTAAAGCAAAATACTACTAGCAGCCACATTCTTTCATTTCTCCTCACAGGATAGCTGGGAATCTCATCTGGCAGGAACTGCCCACAGAGCATCTCAGATGAGCCAGTTTCAGCAGATGGGCTGTTTTGGTTATTGTTGTCATTTAGATAACAAAGGTCCCAGGGAGGTCAAGCTAATGCTCTCAATGCCTTTGTAAAGGAGAATTCAAGCATTGTTTTTAAGGCTGTTCATATAGGTGCTATATGTGCAGTTGAGTACACTGAAAATGCAGAATGAAGGGGAGTTGTTTTTTTCAAGACAGATATATTGCAAACTCAAAGCATACCACGGCACTCAGAGAGAGTTGAGTGATAGGATATTTTCCCTAATGTCAACTTCGATAAATTCATGTACACGTCAGAAGAGATTGACAGTGTTCTCTTTAGAGGAATACTTTAGTAACCTGCACTTAAACAGAAACACAATATACCAATTACTGGGGAAATTCTTGCCGAAACGTTTTAGCATTCATTTTTAAAAGCCTAGCCATAAGAAGAAACAATGAACTCAGACGAATTTGTAGCATTTGTATTACACTGCAGAATTTCTTGGGTATCAGAGTGTTGCTGTGTAACAGCATAAAGTCAGACACCAGAACTACAGCAACTACAATGCACTATTAGCTTTATATTATCTCATTTATTGCATTTCAGCATTGAAAGTTAAACAAATGAGAGTGCTAATCAATGAAGTGACAGTGCTAATCTGTCTCTTCATCTGAATTTTGAACAGAGTGTACTTCTGTAATGATTACAGGCTCTCAATTTTACTGTTACTCAAAAAGCATGTATGAGATAGTACATTAATTGTGATCTGGAACTGTCTCTGTACACCAAGTGTCTGTGTTACAATTTGCTTTGAATTAGCTAACAGAGAAAAATAAAGTGTATTATGCAGCAAAATCTCTTATTTTTTTAGAAGTTTACACTCATTTACTAGCATTATGTCAAACTGATAATTAAGCCTGGAATAACAGCACAGCATTACCGGGCTGCCAGCCCAAATGCTGTTTAGTTGATGGGCAACTAATCATCCGTATGTGGCTCCCAACTGTGCTCCACCAGATAGAACTCTGGTCTAAAACTCAGGACACCTGGGCAGTGCACTTCACATTAATGTAGAATGAAACTAAAAATTGTTTTCTTTTAAGAAATAAGATCAGAAGAAGACAGGCTAAACAGCAAGTAGGTGGCTATACTTTGCTTAAACATCCCTTTTCACTTCTATATAAAATATCACCAAACTTCAGACTATTTCAATGCTGCATCTCATCAATTCCATGCTTCAATCTCTAACAGCTTCTGCTCTTCCCACTCTTGCATTCAACTCTAACAAGGTATCATTCAGTTTTTCTGCACCTTTCCCTCATTCCAGAGTAAACCTGACTTCTTCCATGCACAAGATGGTAAGATTTTTCTGCTTGTAGTCACCCACTGCAATAGGCTTCTGTCTGTAGGATAACTACACCCTTGGTTAATGCACTTAGGAATGTTTGCACCAAATGAGTCCCAGGACTGCAGGAGACAAAAGGACGGTCACATGGCTAAGGCAGTTCAGTGCCTTCCTCAAAGACCTGACTGATTTGGTCTTTATCTCCTCAGTCCTGGAGCTCTCTTCAGCAACCTAAACTCACAGCTGATCACTGGACATTCTGTAAATCCATTTGCTGAGATCCAGATTTACAAAAATGCGATCATGCAAAAAGGTACATCCAAAGACACCAGGAAGTACATTTTTATAAGAAGAAAAAATTAAATAATTCAAAGTACTCTGGGCATTTAAAAGAACATACAGAATTAGAGAATGTGACAATTTTTAGGATTAAATCTCTTTTAACCTTGCTTCATGCTCTGAAAAATGAAGACAGTTTATTTCATCTCTTAGCATATTCTTTTCACTGCATCTCTGTGATAGTTGTGAAATTCATTCTACAGTAAGAAACTTAGTTTTAGAAATTGTCTCTTCAGGAGAATATTTGAATTATTCATTAAATGAGGAACTAGATGAGATATGGAGGGTTTGCTATATATTTTTTATTATTATTATTATTCTGGCCATTCAGATGTAACTATCAGTGCAGAAAATTTGCTTCTGTTTGCTGAAAATTTTAAGGTTTGTACTTCAACATTATCCTAACGCTGAACTAATTTTCATTTCTATATTTCCTAGTTTTTTACTACTTACACTGCACCTCTGCTGTCCTAGAGCTTAGCAAGCTTTATATCACAGGGAAAAAATATAAAAGGGCATAGGAATGAGAAATATTTTTGGAATATTAGAAACCATTGAGTTTAGTTTCAAGTTCAGATTGAGCTTTCACAGTAACGCACATTTTATGTGCTCCTACTCACCCCATCTCAATTAAAACTTGTACATTTGCCAATAAAGATTTTGAGATCAACAGTTCATTTATCACATTTGCTTGAGTTACTAATGCCTAAATCATATGCCTACTCCAGCTACTTACCACACAGCAACTGATTAACAACCATGGTTTCTGTTGCCAGTGACAGCTATGATAAAAACACTTAAAAAAAGGAAGAATTGCATCTAGTGCTATGAAAATAATGTGCTGAAATATGGAAAAGTTTTTAAATCTCAAGATGAAAGTATTTTCCAACATGAAAGATGCACTTGGCCTGATAAAAATTAAATTATAGAAATGAGAGCCGGGTTTGCTAAACACAAATCCTGTGAGTTAAGAAAAAAAACAAACAGCAATGTATCTGTTTAAAATGAAAAATTTTAAATATTCCAATAGCCAAGAACCAAAAAGAATATTCAGTTTGATTTTAGTTTTCCAAAGAAATGCTGTCTTCATGTTCAGAATTGCCATGAAAAATAATTACAGGAAGACATGGCAGGGAGCAAGGAATTAATATGCAAAGGGAAACAAAACAATGTGCTGCAGGGGTAAGCATTCCTGTGATCATACTGATAGAGTAGTCCAAACCTGCTTGCTTGCTTGTTTCAGAAAACTCAGTTCTCAACTGTGAACTACACTTCCTTCTTTGCTTGCAAGACTAAAATGTTTGAAATCTAGCTCTTACTTTTTTTGGTTAAGCCGGTCATGCCTTAAACACCTGCACAGCACATCTTAAAGAATATAAACCTTTCATCCCCTTTGGCAAAAGCTCAAACTGCAATGACTGAACACTTAAGCAAAGAGGAGAAATCAAAGTGACTCTCAAAGACGTGACCCTCCAAGAGAGTTTCTCCAGGAAAAAATTAAGTCCTACAAAATTAGGAAAATTTACGCAACCTATTCAGGAAAAACTTTCAAAATATTTGTAACTGAATCCCCTGAATGAAAAATGCCTTTTTTATTTTTTATTCTTTCACTATGGAGTTATCAGAGAGGAATAAAATGCACTCATCCAAGAAAGTGCATATCTTGAGCACATTTTTATTACTCAAATAGACATTTTCTGACCTACGCCCTCAGTTTCCTATACTTAGCAAAGTTGCTCAGGGTTTCACTGAACTTTCTGCCTGCATAAGTAAGCATGTGGAAACAGCACACTAGGAAAGTTATGTGGCAATAATAGCTATGGAAGACAGCTGAAAACCATCCAGTTGAAAATTCCTGATTTTAAATAGAGCGCATGGCATTTTAGTAATTGGGTCACAATCACAGGCTGTTTAAAGAAAGGTGTGCCTATATGCAAGTTTTTCTGCGTGATTGTTTGATTGGTTGCTTTACCTTTTCCCACAACAACAAAAAACCCCTGATCTTAGATCTCACAACTAGTTAAGAAAATGCCTATTTTAATAGTATTCCTTGTTATTGTCTGTTACTCTATGGACAAAGGTACGGTTCTGTCTGAGTAACAAATTCAAAAAGCAGGTGCTCATTTATCAAGTTTTTGGGTTTCATTTCTAGTGAGAGGATTTATCGTTTGTCAAATAACATATGGCAGTGTTAGATCATTTAGTCCCTGGTCCAAATATACTTTTCTAATATTATTCTTTTTCCATCTGCCAGTAAGGCATTAGTTATCCACTTCCATGCTCAGGACTCAAAACTATGTTTACTGTACTGGTGAAAGTTTTTGGCATAACATCAGGGTGAAAGTACTCAAATATTCATATGCCAAAGTCCTGAAGGGAAATACAGACTATCACTCATAGTGAGGATGCAATTACTGTGCCCTTAATTCCATGTTAAACTGTGACACAAGTACAATTATCTGGCCCTTCTCTCCTCTCCCTTCCAAGTTCCAAATGAAGAAAACCAAGCATGTAGACCCAAAGAAGTTGGAAAGGAGGAGCAGCACCCCAAAGCCCCTCTGCTTTACAGTCCAGACAGACAATGTTTAATAGTGTATTTAGACAAGTAACTGAGCTATTTGAGCAATGTGGGAAAATAATCTCTTGGCAAGGATGAACTGCATCAACAGCCAGTGGACTTTGCCAGTAAAGTCAGTATAGATTAGATCTATGTATCTCTTTCTTTACCAGTCCTCTCCTAACTTCATTCTCCAGTCTCCAGGAGATTCTTATACTTTATTCAGATGTGAAACCACCTCTTGAAAGTTGTACTGAGCAGCCTGAGAGAAAAGATGTATGATTTGCTTTTATCTCCTTTTTGCAAAGGAAGTGTCTGGGACTACCTTTGTAGCCTCAGAGGAGTTTGGTCAGCTTTAAAAAACCAGAAGAGAGGAAAGAAAATCTCTGGGGTTTTTTCCCATATAGTTTGACTAATACATCCCAACCCAAACTTCCACCTCAGCAGCAATTCACAAATTAACCAAACTTTAGCATTTTTGAGCAAAGAAGAAACTTGGACTCATAGGAAAAGAAAAACTGCAGTTAGAAATGGTAACTTGAGCTCAGAACACAAGAGAAATGGAGATGTCCAAAAAAGTTCCTTCAGAGTGAATAGTACCTTCCCTAAATGCCTAATTCAGCAAGTGAACAAAAAGAATGCAACATTACTCTAAATCCTTTCCCTGTTAGAAGTTTCTTCAAGAGTTTGATGTTGATTTTGGAGAGAAAGAGGTTTTTCTTATCTCATTTTCCTTCTTCAGATTATATGAGATTTGTCTGTTTCCTATTCAACAAAAGGGTCTTTCTGATAGCATGAAACCCTGTGGTAGCATGGAACAAGCAAATGAATCACATTCATATGAGTGTGGTTTGATTCAGGCTTTTGAATTCAGATAATAAGGAGACCTTAATACTAAAGTAATGAAAACCCAAGGTTTTACTATTTGAAGAGTGGAGGTTTCAGCCAAGGATCAATGAATCAATGCCATTTCCAGATTCCTTGTAGAAAAATGAATCATCAGTTCTTTAAGTAAGTCAAGCCTTTTAAAAACTGTGTGGGATCTCCAAGAATAGGGAGGGGAAATTAACAAAAAAACCCCTCTTGTTAAGTCTAGAAGTTCTTGAACTTATTTGCTGCTAATATTTTCTCAGGATATTTAAAAACATATTCATACAGGTAATTATAAATCTGAAAACGTGAGTTCATATAAATAATACTTCATGTTATTTTTATTATGTTCTACATATTGTGAAGAAATTCATTTCATCAAAGTAAATCTGATGTTTTGTCCAGAATTAATGCTCCAGGAAAGGTCATAATTTGCTGTCATCTTGTAATCTATTTAAACACATTTTCACAGGTCTTCAAGGAAAAAAATAAAAGTAACAACAACAAAAAAAAATTCTCTGTTAAAAGAAACCCCTAAATCTCAAATTTATTTGATATGTTACCCACATAGAAGATTAGACTTTTGCAAACAGGCAAAAATGAGATTTCCAAAATAAAAGTGTGTAACATCTCAAAATAGCTTTCTTCATTACTATAATTTACATTTTAGCATTTTCCAAATATCTTTCGTTATATCTCTAGATTTTTCCTGGCAAAGGATTAGATTTTTCCTGGATAAGGACAAGCACAGTCAATGAAATAATCAACAAGAGGAGCACCAGTATATAAGTCAGACACTTATACTTACACAGGACTAGGATCTCAGTGCCTTAGATGTCTAGCTCCTGCTGAAAACAATGTAAGAAATGGAAATTTGTTCAAGAACATGTGACAGGGTTCTTAATATAGATCTACACCAATATAAGCCATACACACTATCACAGCATTTTAAAATACCTGATCAAGAGAATATTCTTAGCCATCTTCAGCCCAGAAAGATAAAGAATTAAAGTTTACCTTACATCCATTTTCTACTCATATCTCAAGAAAAAGAATTAATTATGCAGTTGAAAAAATACTTTGATATAGAACTGTTGCCTTTTACTTACATGAGAGGAAAAGAGGAAATTTTGAAATAAAAAGGAATAAAGGGACTTTTTAGTGCATTTCCCATTGTACAAGAAATCAATGACCAAACACAAATAAACTGTTTGGCTACAGCATGTCCAGCCCTACCATTACAGTGAAGTGAAAATCATTCCTATTCCCTGCCCATGAACCATGTGCTAGGTCTTCTTTAGCTTTCTCAGGGACCCACTGACTTCATGTGAAAGTGTACAGGCTCAGGAGAATTTGCTATATCTGCCTTAATGCATGGGTTTGCATTCTACCTTCAGCACAGAATTGTATTTATCTCCCCAAAGCTGGAAAATAAGGCTAATACTGCAATAAAACTCATCCACATACAAGCTGGGGTCTTTTGGTTTTTTGTTTGTTTCTACTAGAAAAAAATTGAAGCAGTACTTTATTGTCATGAAGTAAAACTTGGGGGGGCTGCATAGACCTTGATCTTCCCTTTCCACCATATTCTCCCCTTTTCATATCAGCATATTAGTAAGTTCCCTAGATTGCTCATCAGAGTAATGGTCTCTCCAGATAGCTCAGAAGAAGCTTGAGTTAACTCAAAAGAAAAAGAAACATTTTACTGAATAAGCTAACAATGTCCAAAATCTTTCTACATGAGAAACATTGGGCTATGTAAAGGTTCATATCTAACATAATCAGGCTTTCTGTTCCCTTAATGCATAAAGTATTACACCTTCCTAATATTTGCATTCAAGACAATAATTAGAGTGGAATAATATTTCAGCTGTGAGACTATTTATCTGTGCACCCGATATTTTTTAAAGTTCAACACAACTGAGTAGTGATCAAAAATAATAACACATATGGGTCACTAGGAAGTGATGCAACAGTTTTCTGAAGGTAAATCAGCAGACACAGAACCACCATTAATGCCAATCAGCAGCAGCTGGGTCATGTTTTGTCCTGTTGTGTCACTCTAAAGGATGCTGAGCTTAATGGCTGCGCACAGAACCTTGCAAATGTAGCACAGAACACAAAAGGATAACTTCTCCAGCTTGCAGAGATACTGGGGCATGAGGGCAGTGCAGGGTTTACATAGCCATGATCTCCTCACACGGAATTTAATTTTTATTTTGTATTCCACTGCTAATTTTACAGCACCAGCAGTGCCATTCAGTGCTGTTAAATTTATGGCTGATAATTCAGCACAAACAACTAACACATCCATTTGTTATGTTAGCCAACAGAAGAACAGGCAAGTGGGTGCACTTAAAACTTTACAGAATAGGAAATTGAGTTCAGAGCACCCTGGTGTCATAAAACACCTTTATGTTCTTTTCCAAGAGAAAAGGAAAAGTATGTCAAAAGCATTAACTGACCTTGTGAATGCAAGATCCCATACCAGGAATTACAGAAGCCTACATTTTTTTCCCCCCACACACTTACTAAAATGTAATTATCGGCTGTAAACACAAATATCCATGCAAAGTTGTCAGCGGAAATTTTTAGCCAAATAAGCAGAAAAGCCCATTATACAAAGCTATATAAATGCCACTAATATTGGTACTGGCTGGATTGCTTATGCTTAATGATTAATAAAGGTTTGAATTGTAATTTAGCTTTAATCAACACAAGCTTACCTTGGAAAAACACTACTGAAACGAAGGTTGGGGTTTGTTTTTTGGTTCTTGTTCTTTTTTTTTTTTTTAAAAAAAAAAAAAAAAAAAAAAAAAAAGCTTTGCTTATGTTGTTATATTTATTACAGAGAGCACTTTACCCATTTCAGGGCTCTTGATGAATCTCAATAGCTGGAATAACAGAGATTTCTAAGGAGTTAGATAGGTAAGGAGGTTTCTAAGGAGTTACGTAAAATAGTGTAAGTTATGATCCCATCCATCACATTTCCCCCACAGGGACAATATCAAAAGTTCAGTGTCTGCCCATCGGGTCTAACTGTGATTTGTAAAATGTTCATGGGATTTTTTTAGAAATTACATTTTCTTCAGTCTTCACCACCTTCCGATTCTCTTATACAAGAAGTTTACTTTTATGAAGTTACCTACAGCTATGAACTGCAAGCCAATCAAATCTACTATTACTACTACAAGCTAAATTAATCAGCAAATGCCAGAAAGCACATTCATCACAGCTACTGGTTTGCATTCTGATACCTGCATGATAGTTTGATATTTACTCTTCTGATCCATCAGCTGGCACACCATGCTGCACAGCACAAAGGCTACCTTCTGCATCTAAACTGTTGAGGCAAACATAATTAAGTATATGCCTTGTTTGGCTTGACCCTCAACACACTAAATTCAATCCAATATAGAGACATACAACAGAAAGATGGTTCAAAGAAGCATCTTATTGAAATAGGCAGAGCAATTATTCAGTGCACAATCAGCTTGATAAATTTATATGACCTATCAGAACTGTCTCTTTAGAAATAGAAGAATTATGGGAAATCAGGAAGGTAGTATAATATTCAAATAATATTATTTTTTAATGCAAAAATATGCTGGGATTCTATGCATTAGCCTAATTGGAAAGCTATGCATGTTTCCTTTGTTTCATGCCAAAAATACATTATTGCATAAGAGCGATAAGCCATTACCAAAAGACATTGTTTTCACAGAATACAATGTGATGATACAGTAACTCTATCTTCCCCTGCTCAAATCACAAACCTTTTAATCTTTCCAAACAATTCATTTAATTTCCTGAACACAAAAAATTGATGTATGTCTTCTCTAACTCTTCCCATGTATCCATATTCATGCAACTATTTAGAGAAAAGAAAGATGAACCAATTTGGTGGAAATTTTAAAAGAAATATGACACCAGTCTGAAATCACATGTGATGAATCTCAGACCAAACATAACCTTTTGTGGAGCTTAGACGTTTTGGAGATATAAAAGACATTATTTTCACTTCACCTTACCATTTATACCATCAATGCTAACATGCTGTGCTCCTCGGAAATTAGTTTGTGGTGCCAGACAAAGGCAACTCCTGGTTAGGCTTATAAGTGTGGGTGTCACAGACATGACTTTTAAAATGTAGAGGAACTTATGAGCCAAATTTCTACTAGTGTCATTGTCTGAAGCAAACAGAGAGGATGAAGAAATGAGCTCTACAAACACCTGAGGGAAGCATTTAATGGTCTCCACAGACACATAGGTGTAAGTGAAAACAGAAGACTGGGAAGTACTCAAGAGAGATTTTTAGATGAAAACTTAAATGTTTTGGGGAAACCAAGGCATTTTGGAAGACCAAGATTCAGAATCTAAGCAAAGAACAAAGAAACAAGTAGGAATAGAAATTACTGGAATATACTATATACTATATACTATAAATATACTATAAAAACCCAGGAGTAAAAAGGGTTGCAGGAAAGGCAAAGTACAAACCAAGAGACAAGTCTCTCTGCATTCCAGCTGAATGCTGGTTGCAAGCAAAATAAGAATAGGGGAAACAAGGAAGCTAAATCAGGAAAATTAGTTTACTTTCCTAGCATAAATTTACCCTTTCTCAAGAGCTGAGAAATACTGAGGTTTCTGCAATCTCATTCCTGTCCCACAGTGATGAGAAAAATGCTGCAAGAAAGCTGCTGGCTGGGCTGCAGCTGCTCTCAACATTGAGCAGCAAGGCAAATGAAGCCTCAGGCACTGCACTGACAGAAAACTAAATGGAAAATGTTGTATTAATTACCTTGAAATAGATATGCTATGGGAGTCAATGATCAGGGATGCCAGCAAGATCCTGTCATTCTCTGGTCCTAGGCAGTTAACCGTGGTTCAAAGAGTTGAGTGCATCTGCTCTGTCTCATGCTAACCACCACTAGTAAATCTTTCTAGAGACCTTTAAAAGGAAAACTCAATTAGAGCATTCTAGGTTTAAGAGGAATATCTCACTTAACATTTCAACAGCTCAACTTTCAGCTGCAAAGAATTTCAAGAACCTTTCCCCTTTCCATCACAATCTTCAGCAGAAAAAAACCAAGAGCTGAGCTGGGCTAAAGCTTCTGCTAAAGTCTGAACAATTTCTCTTGACAGAAGACTACATACAACAGACTAATGTATCTCCAAAACATACATATATACATACATACATATGTATATAAATGCATTTGGCCATCTTTTCTCTTGGCTCACTAATTCATTGCTGGACATTGCACACATTCCTACCACTGTCTTCAAGGCCTGGCAAATGGCCATGGCCTGGCCTGGCTGTAGCTGTGCCATTGTCTCAAGATGCACGGCAATGCCATAAGACACTTGGTTACTGACAGGAAGAGCTGGAGACTCAATAAAAGGCAAACTCAGTAAAGGAGGAAAACAATGAAGAATCATAGAAGAACAGAACAGAAGGGCAGAAAGTTCATAGTTAAATTCCTATTACCTGGAATTTAATAAAACATCAATGAAATGGTGTTAGAAAATCCATCTTAAGAAAAAAAAGTCAAAGTAATTAGACAAAAAACTGTTGATGCATGAACTATGTAAAGATGTCTATCATTAAATTTTGCTGATAACAGATCAGGATTTATCTTCTGTACATTTAAGGAAATAATCTTATATTGAGGCAATGGGTTTTGCTTTCCCAAATGACTTTTTTTCCAGATACCCATGTTTTAATTGAAGTTTTGCTTGGTAAGTCAGTGCTTCCACTTGACTATTCAAATTAATCCTGAACCTGGTTCCATTGGGCATGTAAAATTTGTAAAATATGTTATATTTAAGACTGAGTATTGGTTTTCACAGTTTCAGTTGATGTCAGTGAGAGCGGGGGTACTCTCACCCCTTCAAGGCAGTTCATATATAGCTCTCAGTAGAAGGTGAGGATCACTTCCAGCCTCTCTAAGTACATGACAAAGCATAAAGCTCCTGGTGGCAAGTGAGATTAAGCCAAGTACAACATTTAACATACATCACAATCAACACAGGAAGACATTTGTCTAAATATAATTGCCAGGCCATTTAGTCCTACACTTAAGCCCAGTGTCCCAAAGTTTCCCTGTTTTCAAACCTACATGTCACAGGCTGTGTGCTCCCCACATATCCCACAGTAGCACAACAGTATCAGAGTGGGCAGCAGAAACTTCGGAGTAGATTTTTAAATGATCAAAGCAAGAGGCTTTCACAGAGGAGACTGACAGAACTTATGCCACAAACCAATAGTTGCCAAAGAAATACCTGTAATTCATGTTGGATATGTGCTATCCAGACTTTTTACAGCAGTCAGAAGGTACCATGGAGAGTTTACAGCTACTGTAAAATCCCCTTTAATGCTTATGGCTCCTGAAGAGGATGCTTAATGTTCGATAACCTTTGTGTTCCGCTCCCTTTTCTGCAAGTACCACTACAGTTTACAATGTCCAAAGAAGTGCCAACCATCCTAACAAAGGCTCAAGTAAAATAAATTCATCAGTGCATATGAAAAACATTGGACTTTTATAGAACTATTTCAAACATAAGTTTTAAAAAATGAAATACAAAAACATATGCAAGTAGTTAAGCATTTGCCGTTATGCTTTTTGGAGCTGAAATTTAGGCCTTTAAAATATAATGCATCTAAGAACTTCAGTACAATTTTATCCATGCTTACATAATTAAACTCAAGACATATGAAGAGTAATTATATATTTTAATTAATTACTATACTCTCAGACTAAAAATTGCCAGACATAGTGATCAACTGAATATTATTGATTTATTTGAAGCGCATTCACCTGCCTGCAGTTACATAAGGTAATCTTCTATCTTCCTCTTTTAAAATAAACTAAACTAATAAAATAAAATAAACGCAAACTCAGTATTCATACACCTTATTGGCAGTTTACTGAGTTGAGATGATGATCTCTATTCACTTTTCCAATAACCTCACAGAGTTATTTCTTTATTTACTTACATGCTTTTTTCTTCTCTAAAGACTAAACATGTTTCAAATGTCCTGATGATTGCTTTAAAGTATAGAGCAGTAACACAGACACAACTGTCTTCTGACAGACATCCATTTTGTTAAAAACAGATGATATCTCTCACTGGCTAAGCTCATATCTCCAAAATACAACTAAAAACTTTAATTTCTGGTTGTATCAAAGATTATCCTCAAGCATACTAAGAAAACAACAGCTGTTGTTATAAAGTTTGCATTATTTAGAAGATATTGTGATAAGCTTCCATCATTCCAGGGAAAAAGCCTTAAAGTTCTTATTTTTGTCTTCATTATAATGCCATCCTTTTTTTTTTTTTTATGGTTATTGCCCATTCACTTTCTTAGAACTGAACATACTTTTCAAAAAAGTATAAAAAGTAACTTGACAAAAATTTAAAGGAATCTCATGTGGAAGCTGATATTTAAACTTTACCATTTTTAAAGTTTGATCCATTGATTTTTCTGCGGAGAGAAAATCAACAACTCTCTCCAATTGTTGTGCTTACAGGACAACTTAACATTAGACAGAAAAATCACCTTGCTGAAATTGCTCTTCAGAAATAACACTCCTTTGTTTCCCTGCACCAACACCAAAACAGAGATCTTTTCTTATGTATCATATTTGAACACAGTAAATTGTTTGATGTCAATGTGGTTTGACAATTTCATGGAAAATAAACTACAAAAAATGCAACTGAGCAGACAACAGTTGAAATCAACTTTTTGCAAGTATATGTATAAATAACCTCAGATCATTGCTGTTAAGGCTAAAGTTTCCTCCACATTGCATTTTGGAGAAAGCTATTTACCAGAAGACTAAAACATGAGGGGATAGACTGCATGAATACTTCTATTTTAGAAATACATTTACACTTACTGGCTTTCCATTTAAAGAAAAACAATCCAAAAAGTGTAACTGCTTGAAAACCTTGCAACTGCAGACTTTTATCAATAATTACAGAAAAAAGTATGACTCTGTAAACAAATCCTCTTTGCTTTTTCATGATGTGCAAACACTCAACGAGAAAGTCATTGTCAGGATGAGCAAATTAAGTGAAAATAGTTATGCTACAAATGGATTTACAACGGAACACTTCATAAGAAAAAGCAAGCACTACAGTACACAGGAAGTGAGATGCAAGATTCATTTTCAAATTATAACCTTCTTGGTATTATTCTACTTTTGTATTCTTATCATTTACATTGATGTGACTAGCACATTTACTGCACTCCAAAATTCTGTTTGCTTCACAGAGTCACTTCAGTACTACAATAACTGCAATTTGCAATCTTAACATACTTCTCATTCTTTCAATTTTTACCTCAAGCTCTCTTCTCTTTAGCATCAGGGTTTATTAATTTTCAAATAACATCCATCTTCATAAAGCAACATCATGGTTTTGAGTGTCTTTCAATCATAGATTTTGAACTCAATTTGTGGAAAGGAATTGATGACTAACAATTGAAAGTTTCAAGTAAATTATATGAAATATTAAATACTTCTTAGTATGAATGTAAGATGCAAACTTGTGCAAATAACAAACAGGCAGCCTAGTTCCAGCTACTGATTAAGCATACGCAAAAAAAAAAATCATCATTCTCTTGCCTTAAAAAAGACCAATTAGATATTTGATAATAACACAATTTTAAAGATGAAGTAGCACAGACTTTTCAGTTAATTACCACAAATTACAATGTTTTCAGCTGTAACACTGTAGTAGTTTTGTCAAGTTTTAGTCTTCGTCATCTCAAAAGACATTAGAAAAATAAAGTATTTCAAAAGGGAAAGAAAAAATCCACATATTTGAAATATAGTGGACTACAATAAATATATGAACATGGTATTACAAGTTTTCACTGTGCTACAATAGAATGCATTACTGAGTTATACATTGCAAGAGACTGCAAAATAAAATACATCATAGAGGATTGCATATTAAGAAGCTTTTCATAATGTTCCATATATAAGTTTTTATATCAATTATTTTATTCATACCATAAGATCAGAAGATAAAGATAACTTTTCCAGTTTAAACATACAACACACCATGCATTTGGTAGTCAGAGCTATATGGATTTAGGGCATGATCCAAAGTGACACTTTACTGGACAGTAACACATTTATCTGTCTCTTGTTTGTCACTTAAATCAAAAAAGAAAGATTTACTATGACAGAAAACAAAGCCTTAGTGTTGCCTAAAGTGATAACAGGCAGAAAATGAACAGGCTTGGTTAGAGCATGGTGCTAATAATGCCATGGCTGTGGGTTTGATCCTTGCACGGACCATTCAGTTGGAAGCTAGACTTGATGATTCTTGTGGGCCCCTTCCAGCTCAGGATATTCCTGAATCCTGAGTAGTCCTGTGAATCTCCTCACACAGCCTGAACAAGCAGCTTGTGCAGCTCTGTAGATATCCTTGGGAAGAGGTTTGTCCTCATCCCCAATGGCATCATTAAAACCTGAGACCTGGACAAAGCCAGGTTTTTGTCGCATTGGTCATTTGGTCACATTTGGTCGCATGCGCAATGTTGGCAGCGACCTTTGCCTGCATTCCTCGTCCACCATGGGAGTGAAGTTTTGAGGAATAAAGTAGTGCAGGTAGCTTGTGGAGTCTCTTTTGCTCTTAAAGGAATTTCCAACTGCCTTGCCCTGGAAAAGCGAAGATTAAATATATCCTTCCCAGGTGTAACAAAGGCTTCTCCCCCATGGTTCCTTGCAAACATGCAATCTTCTCCTTGGATTTCTCAAGTCCATTACTCCCCTATGGTATCCCCTTTCTCTGTTTCCCCATTTACTATAGGGCCTGGTGTCCAGTTTCTGTCTTCCCCACAGTCACTTGCACCCTGCCCTGCCCCTTGTACCGCCCACAGACCTGAGACACTATACAACTGAGAAAAATCATATGATCGTCTTTCTGGCCTCCTGGATCCACCTTCGGCACATGGAATAAACACTGGAAATTGATTTGGGGCTGGAAGCCTTCTGCCTCTCTGCTGAGCCAGCTGGTAACATGTGTGGATGTGTGAGCTTGATTGCTGCCTGAATTCTTCTCAAGCAGTTTCTCCACTGGAGAGGCTGCTTGAGACATAATTAGGCTGTAGCTACACTCCGAAAAAGACACACTGTTACAGTAGCTCTGTGTTCTGGGTCCCTACTCGGATTAGGCTATTTGAAGGATCTGGACATCTGAGACTGCTGAGGGAAACCTGGGGCCGAGCAGAAAAGGAAACCTGGTCTGACTATGTGGAAGTGGGGTGTGCAGTAGAAAAGGGACCTCAGTCCCCATGAGATGTGAAGTGACTGACAGTGTGATTCCTGGACGATCAGACAGGGAAGTTTCCTAAACATGAGGGGGGACAGCAAGCAGACCAGTTCCTCAGCTGGGAAATGCTGGAGCAAAGCCTCTCTAGGATGGAGAAGTTCTCATATCCCTTCTATACCACGAAAATGCATGGACAGCCCTGAGCTGCTGAAAATACAGTGAACATAGAGGACAGAAGTGGTGAAAGAAGATTCCTCCTCTGGTGGCAGAGAAATTGCTTCAACCTTGGTTAGGATCTTTCTGCGAGAGATGTCCTTCAGCTCTCGCTGAAGATGTGGGATTCTCAATTTGTTACAGTTTCATTGAATCCTGACAGAGTAATTTGAGGACTTCACTACAGCTCAGTAGGATTCAGCATAGCTGCATGGGATCATGGAAATCCCTAGTCACAGCACTCATCTTCAACCTTAGTATTGAGATCAGCTTCAATTTCAGCAGGCCAAAGGACAAGGAGCTGTTCAATCAGCTAAAAGCCAGCAAATATGAAAGAGTAGTAGGTCCAGACCAATGACACTTCAGGGGGATTTATCACTAGGAAAGGCTAATTAATACTTTGACTCTCTCCACCTAGATTTATTTCAGGAGATAGAAAGCTAAGTCTCTTCTGTAAGTCACAAGAACGCTGCCAGCTAAAAGTGTCTAGCCAATAGCAAGAAAAAGGCTCTGAATCCACTGAGACATTGCTAAGCCAATTTTGCTGCATGGACTTCAGAGAAGGCTGAGCCTTCTCATCCTGTCTTGCAGTATTTGTAACCACATCTCCTGTTTGGACTTGGCCTGCTGACACACACCCAGCTTGTTTCAGATAATAGCAGGAGACAGCAGTTAAAAGAACTTGATCCTTCCAGAAGAGGCAGATGCCCATGTGAAAACCCTTGTGTGAGCAATTGGGTTCTCCTGTTTTTGGATATGCACTGGACTGAGGCTTTCAGCTGCTCTAGCTTTTTTTACTGCAAACTGTAGGACACTTTTTTTTTCAAACAGTTTTTATCAGAATAATCATTTACTATTAAAGCAGTCTTCAGAAAAGATACTCCCTAAAGCATATATATAAAATAGATGCTGGAACAACTCTGTAACAAGGAAAACACTTTAAATAAGGAGAAACTGCTTGAGAAGAATTCAGGCAGCAATCAAGCTCACACATCCACACATGTTACCGGCTGGCTCAGCAGAGAGGCAGAAGGCTTCCAGCCCCAAATCAATTTCCAGCAAGTGTTTATTCCATGTGCCGAAGGTAGATCCAGGAGGCCAGAAAGACGATCATATGATTCTTCTCTATCACCTTTCAATAAACATTTTGAAAGCAGCTACCATAGAAGGTTCTTGGTCTTCAGGGAAGATTTAGTGTTTCTCAATTCAGTTGGCTTTTTTGCATTGCCCATTCCACTCTTGGCCCTGGCTGAAAAAGCATATTGATTTTTATTCAATCTTAGGGCTCTAGCTGTACCAATGTAGCATGATAGAAGTACAGGCTGAACACTTGAGTGTTACTATGGCTGGATAACATCACCTAATTGCCACTAACTACTGTTCTCCCCAGCAACTTTTCCTATTTAATGGAATTCTAGTGGTATTAATTACATCTATTAACATATTGAACAAAAGTAGTATTCTGCATAAGGTGATGTAGAGGAAAGTCTTTCAGTCTCAGGGCAGGGGAAGAGTTGCCAGTGATCTTTCAATTAGGGGAAAAAAACCCCAACCAAATATTTCATGTTACTGTGTAGAAAACAGTCTCAAGCAGCCTTTTTTATATACCCATTCTGAATTGCTTTTTTCATTTGGCATGACTAATGTGATTTTGTGATTCCTTTTGGGATTCAGTGATCAGATGCAGAAACCAGCAATGCTGTTTACTGCACTGTTTCTGCACTAACAAACTTTGACTATGTTGACTTAACTAACAGACAAAGTATTTGATTGCCATGGTAGAGGTAGTGTATTTGTTCATGCATCACTCACTACACATTTCCCTGAGAATGGTAAAGAAGGTATTCTGTCTCAAGCTTGTTCGTATTTAGAAATTGTGTCAAATTTTTATCTCTTATTTTAGAAAAATCAGACAAAGCAAATAATCTAGCCAGATTCCATGCAAGATGTCAGCAGCTGTCTTTAAGTGCTGTTTTCGTGATGTTTAAGCTGATTGCTTCTGAACCAGAAGATCAAGATAGTAACTGTACTTAAAACTGATACTTACGTCAGGTAAAAATAAGTCTGGGATTGTCATGACAGAAAGTTACAGCAGCAAGAGCTGTTGATGAGTGACACCAACACAAAACTTTTTCATTCTATTTCACAAGCCACATTCACAAAGCATAAAGTTATTAAAGACCTAAGGAAAATAGTTCTTCTCTCAGATCATCTCATTTGTACCCATGAAAAAATATAGAAATAAGAATGAGTAGGAAGAAAATGTAGGCTTATTAACATAGGCCAGATCTAATATCTTCATAAAAATCAAGTTTCATTTACGTATAGTGAAGTGTACTCAGGGAATTAAGATATGGCTCATGCACAAAGGTTTAATAAAAATTATAAGGCAGGTAAAACAGTGATAAACAAAAGTGACAACACCCATGCTGGATTGGAGACAATTTATGTTTAATACTCCCATTAACAACAGATTTAAGCCTGGAACTTTTCTGTCACAAAAGATAGAATCATCAAAACAGAGAACCAGTTCAAGTTTTGCCCAAAAATAGACCAGGATGTAGTACAAAACACAAAGTCGTACACTTTAATACAAATAATAAGTTTAGCTGTGAAGTCATGTGTCTAAACAATGACAGGAGGATCCAAATGCAGTTAAAAGCAATAACTATAAGACATCAAATCTAGCAAGAGCTAATAAAAACCAAAGAAACAAAGCCACGATCATGAATCTGACAGAGACAACCACTGTAGGTGCTATGTCTTACAGTTGGTAAGCAGTAAGAAAGCACGATGTGGCATAAGTGAGCATCTGCCCTTTCCATCTCCAGCTCCATCACTTGTGAAAGCGCACAGGTACTGCCACCCTCAGGAGCAACAATTTATAAAACACATTCTTCCAGCTGCACACACGGGCATGCAGTTGCCGGCTTCATTTTAATCACAGCATTGCCACCAATTGCTTTCGTGATCTTGAACAAATTAGCTTTTTGCTACCGTTTTTGCAGTTGTAAAGGGTGAAGATAAGATGCGCCAATAGTAAAAAAAGTGTTTCCAGATTTATTATTCAGTACTAGCTTGAAAATGAATACTGCTGTATAAACACTGCATTTTACTTCAGGGCTGAATGCAAACAAATAACTACCATTCCAACTGCTATCTTCTACATCTACTTTTATTTCTTTTAAATACATGCAAATAAATTCCCTAAAGTTAATAGGCTTAACACATACTTACTGAAGGGAAACCTAGAAATTTCTTTCTCCAACCTAGAAATCTCCATTCAGTAGCATTTAGCTTAGTCTATTCCCAGAGTATTAGTATCAGAAGGTTATTATTATATTTTCATTATATCAATACTTTATGATATTTTTACTGACATGTAAAAGAAATTATGCTACTGTGAGGACCAAAACTTGGTTTTCAACAATCCCCCTAAAGGCAAATAGACGAAGTTCTGCTACTCCAAGACTACATACTAGACCCAGTATCAACCCCTTGGACTAACCTAAAGGCATAAGTAATTATATAAAATAGTGGAAATCAAGATGTTCCTAACTGTGTGTCCTGACAATCTATATCAGCAACAGGAATTAAAGAGAAAGCCTTCTCATCTCTACTGCTATAGGATCTTTGTGTTGCTGAGAGATTTTTCCAAAGAAAAAGGGAAGTCCCTCCGTTCAAGAGCCTTGCTCTTAAGTTTGTACTAAAGATGAAAGATTCCAGCTGAAAAAAAATTAAAGAACAATTTTCTACCACTATTAGTCAGACATTAAAGTAAGTGAATTTCTCTATTGCTTAGCAGAGTTCTTAAACTGGCGGAGGGAGAAAATTCAGCGGCCCTAAAATAGCCTTTATAAAAGCCTGTGAAAAACATTGGTGCTTTTTTTCCATCTTTCTTAGACAGCAAACTTCAGGAAATCTTTAGCACCCTGAGCTCACTCATTTCAGTGCCTTCAAAGACTTTGAGGATTTCTTAGGCAGACCCTTGACTGAGACAGCTGAAGCTAAAACTGAGCCTACTTACATCAAAACATCAACTGAGCAGGTCTCAGTAGGCCCATGGCCTAGATAAAACTGGAAAGAATGTGGTAATTTGTACCAGCAGGTGAACAGCAAACAAACACATTCTGATGGATGAGGTTGGGGTGAGGGGCTGCTTATTCATGGAGGGGGGCAGGACGGATGAGGTGTAGTGATCAGGGAGGACCTAACAACAATAACTACAAAGCAAAGTTCAATACTTTTATTGGATTATCTGCTTGGAGCTTGAGCTCCAGTGTCCTGGGTTCAGTGTTGCTTGGAGCACCCCAAAAAGAAAGCAGCAGCATTCACAACACTGGTACTTACAAGCTCAGACAGTGAATGACCTGCATATCCAACATGGAAACACTGTCTCACCACAGTAATAAAGGTGCTCAAGGACAATAAAACAGCTCCTGGGTATTTTGCACAGAAACGGAAATACACATTTCAAATGTTGTTGTATTGCCAACATAGATTCTTCAGGCATATGACAGAATAGAAAGATGAACTATAAGCAGTATCTGGTTTTATGCCAGTGGAAATGAAAATTTTACCATTCAGACTAAAACAATACTAGAAAATGGATCACTATTGATCACACATTCTGAAAGAGATTAAAGGCATGCTCCAACATCTGATTTCTCCTTACATATGCAAGTATGACCCAAGTATGGAAAAATGTCCCCACTCCAATCATCTGATTGTTCACAGTCTCTCAAAGTACAGACAAACATGAGGAAAACAGCTATAGATAAAACTCCATGATGGATCCAGCATCCAGGTTTTCTGTGCATGGAAAATGCTTAGACTACTTAATTTTCCTGCAGTAGGCAAATAATCCTGAGAAGAGTGTTATTTGATCAGTGTTTTTATTAGAATAAGCAAACAACCTAATTCAGAGTGTGCATCCAGGAGACTCACAAGAAGCAGTAACTTTTTCTAAGTAACATAAACCATTTGTTAAGTCACTCCGGATCTGACCTACGTTATATTTAATGCACTCTGCAAAATAAGAGCCAGCTGCTGAATCTAACAACATTTTTTCACATTAAAAGCTGTTTCCTTATATTTAATTTGTAAGGATGATAAAGGTAGTTTCCATTTAAATTCAGGAAAGTTTTCATTCAAAAGGGCTGTTATTTTTTGGGGTTTTTTGTTTGTTTGTTTTTTTGGGTTTTTTTCATTTGTGGGGTGGAGGAAAGGGTAAAAAAATTATAGGAATTGTTTATCTATTTATTTACAGAATAAACACTTCAAGATGCTCACCAGCTGTAGTATTATAAGTAACGCTAGTATTCTCCCATGATGACTACTATTTGTCCCATTCCTCCTCAAACTCCTTTTAGAATTGCTTCAGTGTGAGACCTGTGCTTGCAAATAAACTTAATTGGTATTGATCACAACCACAAAGCTTATTTATGTATTGATATAAAGGTATTCAGAGTGTAAGTCTGGTTTCTGTGTACTGAAAAGAAGGAAGCAGCAATAAAATATACATGAACACAGATCATGAGGGTTCCTGTGCACAATTTAGAGAATAGCACAATTGGACATATACATTACTTTGATTCGTGTACACTCTGAAAAACTTGAAAAAAAGAATAGGAAGGAAAGAAAAAGAAGTATACTTTCAAGAAGAGCTACAAAAAATTCAGGGAAAATTAAAAAAAAAAAAAAAAGCATCAAACCTTAAGGGCTGACAGAGAAGGTTCAGATTTTGGCTGTATCACTCACCACTCCCATTTTTGTCTCACAGAGCTCACACTGATCCTCCTCCTGATAACTCCTTTTGTGTCTTCTCCTCACACCAACATTTTCAAAAAATGTCAAGAATCAAGCAAGCATATGCAAGAGAGACACAATTTCTGCCTCTCTGAACCAAAGCTTCTGCATGGACAGGTGCTGACATTACAGCATTAAGGAGTTTCACAGGCTCTGTTGGCCTTTTAGACAGGCTTCAGTAGCAGTTGATCAGGTGTTTTGAAGATGCAATTTTAATGTTTAAGCAGATCCTAAACCAAAATATATGAATACCTGAAAAGCCAGAATTATTAAAATGCAATGGGAATGTGCAAAACCATGAGGCTGCTGTCATATAGCAGAATAGGAAATTACATGCTCATCAGAAGAGACAGAGAACCTTGTACACTGCAGAGGTTCAAAGCTCAACAATCCAGGTAAGCAACAACAGAAAGAAGAAAACAAATCTTTCCTCACTTAAGCTCATTTTCACTTAGCTAGTATCTTACATAAATGCATATTTTTGGTTCAGGGATTCTCACATGATCATTTCAGACACATTAAAATTTTCCATTGGAAAAACACAACCACGGGTAGCAAATAGAAACCTGCTGATAGTAGATCTACTTTTTAAATTAATTTTTGTGGATTCCCCAGAAGGTAGCCACAAACCTCCGGTTGAAAGCCCATAATTTGCTGCTTCTGACCTTGCAAAGACCTCTCTGTGCCACAAGTTTTATATGAACTTCAAGGACCCCCTTTACTTTTAAAAACCACACCATACACAGTAAGCTGAAAAATATCCCTGTACTGGTAAGCAGGTTTCACATAATTTTTACCAATGCCAGCAGTTCATATGAGTATATCACAGTGATCGTTCCAGCTCTCCACACCAACTTGCAGAAAAAACATCCATGTGACATTTTAACCAAAGCCTCTAATAGAAATACCAACATTATACTAAGGAAAAGAAATCAGCAAAAGTCACACCTGAACAAATAACCCAAATCCAAAGAACTACCAAAGGGATAAAAGGCCTGCATTCATTTGCCATGTGATGAAATACAATAAAAATGTGAAATTAGGTACTTAAAACTACTAAATAGCCAGAATTATTGTAGACCAAGGCTATTTTTCAGTCTAAATACCATTGGTGTGGATGTGTTTTTCTTTCATATACTGGAAACAAAAGCCATGCTATGTCAGCATAGACTGCTAAATAAATCAAGGTTAGTTCAATACATGTTAAAATGTTAGAGAGAAAAAGAACATTCCTTAACATGTTTAGTCTTCCTGCAAAGGAAATTTGAAGACTGATTCATTTATTAGGCCAGGTAAATTATAAAAAGGCAATATGAAAAATCAAAGCAAACACTTAAGTACAAGGGAGAATTCAGGAAAAGAAAGGGAGGAAAATGGTAGTTATCCATGTATGTCTCCATCAGTAAAGCATACAAGGATTAACAGAAAGATTATCATGCAAAGAAAAAAACTGCTGAATGAGTATTTTCAGTAATCTTGCTCAAGGGTGATTTTTAAGTTAAACAGAGATGCCACACTGTCCTATCAAGAAATTTTCTAGAAGAAACGTGTATTGTTTCTGAAAAGAAAGTTGACGCTATATTTTAAAACTACAGAACTGCAATCTTGGCAAATGTAAAAGAAAAACAATTCACTCACAGCAGAATTTACTGGCATTAAATCTAATATTAGGCTGCCCTCTTCAACCACAGAATCACTGAATATCCTATGCTGGAACAGACTCACAAGAATCATTGAAATCCAACTCCTGGCCCTGCACAGGACAATCCAAAATTCAACTATGAATTTGAAGGACTCATGTCCTTTCTTGAATAAAGGCTACAGTGAAAAGTGGAACTGTGGAAGTATGAGGCAATCTATGGATAATTAGTGTTCATCTGAGAGAAATGGCATCAGACATGAACCCATTTCTGAGTGGGTGCTCATCATAACCCAGTCACAGCATGGATTCTCTGATGCAGTGAGAAGCACACACAGATGATCCAAGTCTGCCAAACTGCTTTTGAAATAGATCAAAATCTATTGCCCTCCTTGGCCTGTAAGATCCCCTCTCTCCTTTGCCCTCTTAACTCCAAATATAAATGGTAACCAAAATGCTGCTTTCGCTTACTTCTCCTACAGATCTTAAAATGGTTTTACAGTGGTCAAACTTCTTGAAGAACACTCACATGAGAAAAGCAAAGCTCAAGTCATTGTTAAATTATGCAGAATTCGGAAGATCTCTGCTGCTTTCTGAGCTGTGTCCTTCATGAAAGGTGAAAGACTTCCACAAAGCCTGGGGTTTGGAACTCTTTTTCCACAGACTGTATTCACTCAAATGGCTTGTGTGGTGCTTTATTTGAACCTGGATTCTGTATCTTCTTACCTGGCTACAACTCAGGAGTCAGAAACAGCAGCTCAGAGACCGAGGATTTCCTTGGAGCAGTACTACATTAAGTAGGAACATATAATCAGACCAGAGGATAAACCAAGAATTTCAATATGCCCAGAAATACAGAAATTCCTAAAATCCACAAAATATGTGCACATTTCTTAAACAAATCTAGTCAAGTTTGGTTGACACTGCTGTGTGGCTGTAGTGACTGTGCATTTTACGCCTACCACGTGGCTGTCTTGCAGCCATACCCTCCTCCTTCTCTCTACAAAGCCAATTTCTGCAAAACGGAAATGGAAAACTACAAAAATAGAATTGCAGTACTAAGATGCTGCATTTGTTCAATTCACCTTGCATCACAAAATCTGTAGGACACAATGTGTCTCACGACAAAAAAAAAAAAAAAAGGGGGGGGGGGGAGAACAAAAAAAACTTTTGTAAGTATGACCCTGAGCTTTACTATTTGCAAACAAATTAAATCCTACACTATTTAAGGAAAGCATTAGTCATTCAGTAATGTAACACCTTTTTTTTGCTAAAATCTGGCAGGGCAAGGAAAAAATAACACAACTCTCAAAAGGCAAGTGATTCTACTAGAAGATACAAACAAAGATAAACTGTAAGTTTTTCTGTGTATCTAAATTACTTTGGTACTGAACAGCATGTGTAGCTTGAATGTTTCTTCCTTTTGGCTTCAGACCTACACTATAATTTGATTATGGTAATTCTTTTCCTGTTTATCAGAAGAATTTTTTTTTATTATTCTGAAGTATCATATCAACAAAATTTTAACACATTACCTTAGCAATTGAAAGTGTATCAACATAATAATCCACACAGTGATAACTGAAGTCACAGTTAAGTATTTAATCTTGAAAACTATCAAATGAACATAGCAAATGACAGAAAAGCATATCTCAACAAAATTATTTCCCACTCCTCCTGTGTAAATTAGAACACTTTGCTTTCCATTGCACACTTAAGCCATGGAAACAGGAAATACAGCACATTTCCTTATATGATAAGGAATCCCAGACCTTCAGACTACTGCCTAATTCAGTAGTAGGCCCCTAAAAGAAAATAGGCAGAGCAAGAAACAGCCCTCTGCTTTACTTTAAAATAATCATAAATCTCTCCTTGCCTGGAGGACAGCACTTAGTGCTCCTAAAGCTCAGGTCATCATATCATTAATTCTATTGTGCCCTTCTCAAAAAGTATTCCTGGTGCAATAGGTGGTGACTAGGAAGTGCATATCCCAAAACCTTTACTTCAGGCAAGAATGAGAAAATCAGTTTTACCTTTTAACAGGCAAAGGTTAATGCAATAGAAAAATACATAGTCAAATACAGGAGAAAAGTAAATAACTGCTTCATTCCCTACAAAATAAATTCAGTGAAAGCAGATTGTAGAAACCTGGGTCAAAGCACCGCACTGCAGATGAGTCACATACAATCCAATGGATCAAAATATTTTGCCTCCTCTTTTCCTTCATGATCATTTAGGGAAGAACTTTGCTTAATTAGCTAATTTCCTCTTTGTTAGTCTCTTTTCATTAAAAATAATTTCAGATTTACTTTGTCTGCGGTTCCAGTTTTATGGCCTTGGGATATTAAATTCCGGCATTTTAGATAAGCCACTCTATCCCTGTCCTGTCACTTTATCTCTGTGTAATGATTGTAACATTTAAATCATTGTAGAAAGAATTTAGTGCAGTTTTACAAGATGCCTTATGCATTTTTACGGCAAAAGGCTGTCAGACTGTTTAACAGGCACTGGTGCTCTTCAGTACACACAGCCTCGGTGTTCACAGTTGTGCCCTGCCATGCAAGGCCGAAATCACCTTTCCTTTGCACACTTTTATTTGCCCCTTTCTTCTCCTGCTTTGTGTACATTTTCAGGACAAAACCATGCTCCATTTCAAATCTTCAGTGTAGGTTTATATTTTAACTTCTTCCTGTCCCCTCATATCAAAGCCAAAAAGCATGGGTATAGGCATCATTACAAATACATATCCCAAACAGCACACAACTTCTTAAGTCAGATTCTACAGAACAGCCAAATTTGCTTCCCCAGCACTTGATAAAATGTCAGACTTTTTTTTACCTCAAATCGAAGGGTCTCAGCACTTCTCTTGGACTGAGCTAATTTTAGTTGTGGTAAAGACTGCCTTAAAGTCGGGTGACAATCGCCCAGCTTGTTTTAGCTTCATTCTATAAGTAACATATGCAAAGATCTGACAACTTACATAGTTACTGCTTAACAAACAGGCTGTATGTTAACTGGGCCCAGGGGAGGCTGACCATGAACTTTGACTAACTGCTAATGGGTGAAAACAGTAAAACTTTACCTGACAACCAGAAAAAAAGAATGAGTAAGCAGACCATTATACAACAGAAAAGTACTGTAACTATAGCAGGAAATAAAAACATCAATGGAGTAACAGTACCCCACTGCAAACAAGTATCAGCAAAAGGACAGGGAGAACTTTCTTCACTTACAAGGAAAAGCCACACAGCAATACCGGGAATTTCCGAGAGCTCATCAGATGGTATGGAAAAATAAATGGAAAAATAAGTCTGATTGAAAACCTTCCTTCTCATCTCACTATAAATTAAATGAAGTTTAATCAGATTTAGCCAAACTAGCCAGAACTAGCTATGGAATCAGACACAGCCTTCAAGTATTCTAGTGAGCAACTCTCATCTGTATCTTTATCCAAAGTTTGAGAACACAGAAATGGTGCCACTTCACTGAGAAGTAAATTACTTGAAGCCCTTCCTAAATTAGAAAATTAGAAAAAAATTACGATCACCTGCAACAGCAATAGCACCTCAATAAGAGCATCCTTCTGCAGTCTTGTTTGTCTGGTTGCAGAGAGAGGCCAGAGTTTAGTGCTGTGACCAGGCTGTTATTCTACGCCATGCACACAACCAGTGGAGGGCACAATTTCCAAAGGAAAGCCCTGGTCCTCCACAGGGAGCTGGACATTTTGTCTGCCCAGCCACCACGCTGCCTTTGCCTGAGGAAACCCCACAGACACGATCTATGGGAAGCATACACCATGATTCTTGTTCCCAGTGGCAAACACCCATTTTTGTCAATAATATACCTTCTTTTTGTATCCTTTTACTATTAATGTTACTGTGCCATGTCTTGTTCTTGCTTTGTGCTTTCAGTAAACTGCTGCCCCAACCCATGATTTCTGCTTTTGCCCCTCCCCTACTGAAAGAGGCAAAGGAGAAGGGGTGTGGGCTTACTTGGAGTTTATTTTCCAGCTGATGCTAAAACAGAACACAAGTTAAATAAAAATACATTCATATAATCAGAGGTAGCACTTGTGTTAATGAACAAACAACTTGTTGTATATGCCCACGTCTTGGGTGCAATGCAAAATGTAACCAAAAGTACGTGTTCTGTTACCATCTGTTGAAACCAGCTGGGGAGGTGCTTTTCCCTTGTATGGCTCATTCCTTGTGGCTCTGGGGAGGAGGGGGCAGGTGCCTTCTGTTAATGGGCCAGCTGTGGGGCAGTGTTCTTTATCTCTTCCATAACGCATCCTCCCTCCAGGGGATATCTTCTGTTAATGGGCCATTGAGTCTCACTGCATGATTGAAAAAATACATCATCCCATTGTGAGATGCTCCACCCAGAGGGAGGAGCCAACTATTCCTAGCTGGATAAAACCTGAGATTCAGAACACCAGGACAGTCTGTTTTTCACTGGAATCCAGAGGAAGACTGGACCCATCTCACTACCACTGAACCTTCAGAGGAAAACTACGCCCTTCTACAGGATCATCTCTGCTCCAACAGAACCACATCTCTCACTCCAGGAGGACTTAATGGGACTGTTCCCAACACCCTTACCAACAGGGTGTCAAGCTGTATGCTTACTCTGTCAGTGCTTTCTCTTTTGTTTGTTTCCTTTTTCTGTACTACCACATTTCTATTTTTAATATGTCTAGTAAAGAACTGTTATTCCTATTCCCATATCTTTGCCTGAAAGCCCCTTAATTTCAAAATTATTATTCAGAGAGAGGGGCTTTACATTCTCCATTCCAAGGGAAGCTCCAGCTTTCCCTGGCAGACCCGATCTTTCCAAACCACGACAGCCCATTTTGTCATACTCAGCTTTTAAAAGTACACATTCGAGGCCGCAGTGTGAAAGATCAGTGTCATCATCATACTCCATCTGGATCAGTTTTGTGTCTGCAGCATCTGTGTATGTATTTGGCATACATAATTTAGACATTGTGGAAATACAGATCATTTGAGGAGCCGCTTGAACACCATTCCAACACCAATACCAAGTGCTCTGTAGGGTCAGAAAGAACATATATATTAAGTTTACAAATTTGAGCTTTTGAACTTACACATATATTCCCCTTAACTGTAGTGAAAGGTGTCCTAACCCCTTTCCCACACTGAAGTTTTCCACTTCTATAAAGAGGTTTTGTTTTAAACCACTTTCCACTTCTATAAAAACTTTTTCATAATTTTAACTAACTACATATTCTGCTTTCAGCTGGGAGTTAATTTTCTTCCTATTAGCTGGTATAGCACTGTGGTTTGGATTTAGAAAAGACTAATGCTGATAACACACTGATGGTTTCAGTTGATGCTAAGCAGTGCTTACTCCAAGCCAAGGACTTTTTAGTTTCTCATGCTCTGCCAACAAGGACGTGTGCAAGAAGCCAGAAGGAAGCACAGCCAGGACTGGCCAAAGGGATATTCCACACCACAGAACATCATGTCCAGTATATAAACTGGGGAGAATTGGCAAGGAGGGACCAGTCACTGCTCTGGGATGGGGTGGGCATCCATCAGTGGGTGGTGAGCAAGGATATTGTGCATTACTTGTCTTTCTTGGGTTTTACTCCTCTCTTGTTGTTCTTATTATTAGTAAACTGATTTCAATTATTAAACTATTTCTATCTCAATCCATGGTCACAGGTATCACCCTTTTTTCAGTTTTCTTTCCCATCCTACATGGGGAGTCTGGGGACTGGAGTGATACTTTGTGGTACTTCGCTGCTAGATGGGGTTTAACCAGGACACCGTATTAAGCCATTTAACTACACCTTTCAGAAACCTTTGTGTGCTTTCAGACAACCACTGTACTTCAGTTCTTATAGTGAATACGTATCTTCATATGCCAGGGCTCTCCACATTAATCTTATTTTCAACAGGTCCAGTCAAAGCTAAAAATTTCTGTAAGAAACCAAATTAGATATTCAAGATTCTGTCTCTGGTGTATTTTCCACACTTTTTGTTTCACATCCTCTAGAATGTTTCAAATCGTAGGCCCACACAGTGTCTATTCCCTCTCCAGTAGTATGATCTGGAATCCAGCAAGGGAAAGGAAAGCGACAGGCAATGATTCTGGCATTACATTCAAGTTCTTCTTCCAGCTTCTTCTCCAGCTGTGGCATCTGTTGAGTTACAAGAAAAACCTCTCACAAACAGTAAAAAGGAGCATTCCCTTATGCTATTTATGACATCCCAAGGTTCATGAGCTATGTGATACTCAAAGATCATCACTGCTCAGAATTTAGTCTAACCCCAAGACTGATCCTGGGACACTCAAAACATCACACAGACAACAACCCAAAGCAAACATTCTGCTGTCACTCTATGGTAAAATACTGTTGCATTAAATAATTGAAATTGAGCTTAGTCAAATCCACACTCCATTAACATATGCATGTGAATCCCTTCAGCAGCATTCCATGAAACAGAATGTAGAATTATGGAATGGCTTGCATTGTAAGAGATTTTTAAAAGTAATCTAGTTGAACACCCCTGCTATGGGCTGGGATATCTTCAACTAGATCAGGAAGCTCAGAGGCCCATCCAGTCCCCATCTACTGCCTCTCCAGGCAACCCATTCCAGTGTTCCACCACCCTATTAATAAAATTTTTCTTACTTACATCTAACATGAATCTGCCCTCTTTTAGTTTAAAACTATTACCCCTTGTCCTGGCCCTACTAAAATGTCTGTCCCCCTCTTGTTTACAAGCCCGCTTCAAGTACTAAAAGGCCACAGTAAGGTCTCCCCAGAGTGAAGTCTTCTCCAGGCTGAATAACCCAAATTCTCTCAGCCTGTTTTCGTAGGAAAGGAGCTCCTCTGAACCCACTCCAACAGGTCTACATCTGTTGTGTGCTGGGGTGCCCAGAGCTGGATGCATCACTCCAAGTGGGGTCCCACCAGAGCGGAGTAGGGGGGCAGAATCCCCTCCCTCCCCTGCTGGCCACACTGCTTTGGATGCAGCCCAGGACTTGTTTGGGCTCTGAGTGCATATTTTGGGCTGTGAGTGCTTATTGCTGGATCATGTCCAGCCTCTCAGCCATCAGTACCCCCAAGCATGGCTGCTGTGGATCTGTTCATCCCCTAGCCTGTGCTGGTACCTGGGATTACCCTGACCCAGGTACAGCACCCTGCACTTGGTCTTGTTGAAGCTCATAATATTCCCATGGGCCCACTTCTTGTCCAGGTCCCTCTGGATGGCATCCTGTCCTTCAGGCATGTCAACTGCACCACTCAGCTTGGTGTCATCTGCAAACCTTTCTGAGAGTGCACTCAATCCCACTGTTTCATGCCATTGATGAGGATATTAACCAGGACTGCTCCTAATACAGACCCCTGAAGGACACCAATTATAACTGATCTTCATGTGGACATCGAGACATTGACCATTACCCTCTGAATGCAGCTATCCAGACAATTCCTTATCCACTGAACAGTCCATCCACCAAATCAATCTCTCCCCAGTTTAGAGAGCAGGATGTTGAGGGGAACCATGTCACATACCACTGTGCAACTCTCCTTGGCTGAACACCTACAGTCCAGCTTTCCTCCATTCACAGAAACTGAGAAGATATGAAAGTCAGGGCAAATATCACTACTTTTCTAGAACAGAGCAACACCCTGACCAGTCAGATGCTCTTTTTCTCATGAGCACTTTGCAAATTCTGCCATGGATTAACTGAGAAATAAATTAACATATGTAGACTTAAAATAAATTTCTTTTCCATCACAGATAATGATTATGTTCTAGGGAAAAAAAAAAAAAAAAAAGAAACCTAACAGATTTAGCCATGTCTGTTCTTTGGAAAAGTTTGATGGTATGTTTAAGCAGATCAGCAGTGCACAGCCATTTGGAGTTCCTTTTATTCTTATATATTGTATCTATCTGAATGAGTAATTTTAACAGCAAACTCCACAGGCTGTGACATGTAAAACACTATTTACTTTGGTAATCATGGTGTAATGTTTAATATTTATAATTAATATAATTAATTTATAATTAATATTCATATTTAAAAATTAAAAGGGCAGTAGTTAGTTAAAAATACAGCTGAATTTAAGTCACAAAGACAAAAATACATAAAAATTTCACAAAAAGGATAAAAGAAAAGAAACCCCAAAGAACATTATTAGAAAGTAAGACTGACTAAAGAAAAGGTATTTCCAAGGGCTGCAAAGAGCTTCCACTATCACATACATGGAGGGTGTGCCTTTGATGTAATATCCTAAAATAGACACATTTAAACTAACAATGCAATATTTTAGGAAAATTACAGTCATAGATCTAATATACCAAAGAATTACCTTCAAATATTTTTAGGGATCAGATTTCATCCACTCTGCAAATGCTTTTAAGCACTTTTGCTGCCTTAAACACTCAGAAAAAATTTTGTTACAGAAAATATAAATATAGACCTAGACTAATTTTTTGCAGTAATTATGAAAATTAGTGACATTGCATGTCCATATTAGCACAAATTAGAAAACACCATTAATAGCTCAGCCAAGTTTAGCCAAAAAGAATTATATCCTTGAACCAATCAAACTAGTTTTTAAGCTAAATATATCAGTTGCATTAGGTGTTACAATCATACCGTATTTTATGTGAAGCCAGGGTTTGGGGGAATTTTTTTGTGTGTCAACATAGATACATAGTTTAGTAAACTTTTTGTACAGTATATAATCAGTTAAAATACACAGGAGCTGCAAACATGAACACCTGGCAAGACTTCCATCACCCTACCCTGAACAAGTAAGTCTCTCTCTGCAATAACTTGGAAACAAACACACCTTCCCCCCAGATGCTTGCAAGAACAAGAGAGGTCATAGTCCTCCCCAAAGATCAATAAATTCAGCTTTTTAAAGCTAATCTTGGATATGAAATAAAATCACTGTGTGAAAGCATCAAATCAGGCCAGCATTATTAAAAAACCTGAAGAGCGCTATTGTTCCTCAGTAAAAAATAAGAAATGCATTAAGGTTTCTAGAAAATTAATTTAGTCATTCAGGAAGCTAAGCATAAACAACTTCCAAATTAAATTCAAAGGGGATCATAAGCCAGCAAATGCTCAGAAAACACAGAGGTTCATATGTTTGCATCTGTTGCATTTATGACAGTACTTTTGCTCAAAGAATTTAACCTATTATTTACTGGATCTACAAAAGTTATTCCAAGCCCTATAGCTACTCTTTCTATCACAGCTGTTACTAATGCATCCCGTTTTATTACATTTAAAAGTTAATTCAGTGTATCTGCTGGGTTTACTCACGTTTTCCCAGGGCATTCGTTTCTTTCTAGTTTACTGAGCCAGCTTTCCTCACCAGCACTTTTCCCCTCGGTGCAACGGCAGAATTCCTGACCGACAATCCAAACATTTCCAGTGCCCCCTGCCGGAACTCAGGCAAGGGAGCACGTAACACCCAGGGCTGGCAGCATGAGAACATCACGGTGCTCACTAATACCCCGCCCATATCCACTTCAGTTTCCAATACGGATTACAACTGGAATCTGAAGTAGAGATTTACTTCTGGTGCCGTTGAAAAAACAAACAAGCAAACAAAAAAGTACAGAATAGGAAGGTTTATTATGCCTCCTGTTACTGCTGCAGAAATGTTTTCAATGTATGCTGTATGGTATGGAATCACATAAGGCTCTTCACTCACTTCATTTCACATCTGCCTTAGCAAAGGAACAAGAAAGACAGAAGCACAGGCTGACAGAATTGGGTTTGTTCAGCCTGGAAAAGAGAAGGCTTCAGGGGGACCCAAGTGCAGCCTCCTAGTACCTGAAGGGAGCCTCCAAAAAGGAGAGGGACCTTCTACAAGCACATGTAGCAACAGGACAAGGGGGGAGGGCTTCAAACTGCAAGAGAGTAGGTTTACTTTGGGTACTAGGAAGAAATTCTTCACTTGAGGGTGGTGAGGCAATGGAACAGGTCGCCCAGAGAAGTTGTGGATGTCCTGGCCACGGAATTGTTCAAATTAGGTTGGATGGAACTCTGAGGAACCGGGTCTAGTCAAAAGTGTCCCTGCTCATGGCAGGGAGTTCGAACTAGAGAAGAGAAAGTTGCATGCACAGCTCATAGCAACCTTCCAGTATCAGAAGGGAGCCTACAGGGAAGCTGGAGAGGCTCTCTTCATCAGGAACTGTAGAGATAGGACAAGGGAGAATGGATAAAAATTGAAAGGGGAAATTTAGGGTAGACATTAGGAAGAAATTCCTTACATGAGAGTGGTGAGACACTGGAACAGGCTGCCCAAGGAGGTTCTGGATGCCCCAACCCAGGCAGTGCTCAAAGCCAGGCTGGGTAAGGCCTTGAGCAACCTGGTCCAGTGGGAGTATTCCATGCACAGGGGGATTGGGACTTGATAATGTTCAAGGTCCCTTCCAACCCTTAAGATTCTATAATTCTATGGTTATTACTGAGTAGCTTTGACCATCTGCAGGTTGATTAATTTTGCAGATTAACGTATTAACACTGAACGCCTTGACATTAAAATAATCAAGCATTGTAACAAATAATTAAACAGCATAATAAAGAAAATAGAATAATATAATAAAAATTAAAAATAAATAGTAAGCTTACCATTTGAGGTACTCCAAAAACAACAACATTTCTATAATCGGAAAAAGAAACCTAAAAGAAAAATTGAGAACAAATCTTAACAAAAATGGCATTTATAGTTAAGAGAAATTCTCACCATTCTTTTCTCCTAATCCCCCTAGCTGTACTTCTTTCAACAGGGATTTAGACCAAAAATACGTAAAGAGATCCCTTACCAACTTTTCATCACAAAAATTTCCACATAAAGAAAACTTTATACTGCCAAACAGCAAAAAAACTTCTACTGTCTGGCCAAGAATATGGAATAGCTATTCTAGAAGCAGAGAAGGCTTTAATTTAGAAAATATCTACATGACTTTACTAATAACTAAAGGGTTATCTTCACAGCTCCTGTATATGATAAAATCATGTATGCTTTAAGTTTGCCCCTTCTTTTCTTAAATGTTAGCTAGCTATAAAAACTTTCTAGGCATTCTAATGACTGAGTTCTTCCACTCAGTGCCATGAAGTTCTCCTATGTTCCTCTCTGAACACAAACACCCCCACAGCCAAAAAAAACCCTCCCACATAATTCATCAATTCAAGCTGACCCAGGCTTGCTCAAGGAGCCTCTGTTGGTAATGGAAACACTTCAATAAAGTACAAAAGCAGCAGAACAGCATACTGAGCCCATAGAAACTAGATACCCAGCACAAGTACTTTGCTCAAAGCCCATTATAGCACCTTGTGGTCAGACAGCATTTCAGGTCTTTCAGGAAAGTATTTGCAAACTTATAAAATTTCTCAATCATCTCAGATTCATTCTTACGTAATTCACTACCTACCTTCCATAAGTCTGAAATATAAAATTTGGTGTTCTGATGTACCCCGTCTCTCCAGGCACGATATCTGGAGTACCAGACTAGCCAGGGATTTAATTCATAACCAACAGCCTGGAATCCCTTTTTTGCAGCTGCTATCACCTACAAGGAAGGAAATAAATCTTCACTTAGAAACATAAAAGTCTATTCACCTAAACAGGAACACATATTTTCATTTAAAATATAAATCAAAGGAAAGCACTTTTCTAAGTCACCCTGGTTTTAATGCCCAGCAGACTAGCTGTATAGTGAACAAAAACACAAAACTACATTTTACTATTATTACTAGTCCAACTGAAATATAGTCAGAGAAACAAAATGAAAACAAACATTGACAGAGCAAAGCTGTGAGCTTGCAGTACATCTGTGATTTACATAAAAGTCTAATTTAACCCATTCATGACACTGTCTTGGAATTAAAGAGTACCAACACTGATCACAGACAGAACAGTGAAACTCACAAGCAAAAACACTCAAAATTAAGACACTTATTTGAAAAGCAGTGAGGGGTAGGCACTTGAGCAGCACCTGAATCAGAGCCAAAATGACAATAGAAAAAGTCTGAAAGTAATCTGTTGATCTACATTTTTAAAATATAAAAAATTGCACTGGTTTCTAGAATAAAAGTTTAAGACATAATTTAAGAGGTTACTGCCAACTTCTAGTTAGGAATTGCCTGATGAACTGTCACTTACAAAACAAGCAAGGTGAAATCAGGAAGTACACATTTCTTAACAGAACTTCTCAAACAACCTTACCTGGACTGTATATTTCACATTGTTAAAATAATGCATCTTCCATTACACACAGAGCACTTGTAAATTCACCAAAAAAACCTGATGTTTTTACCACACTTGGAAATGTGGTAAATAGCTTCATACTTATCCACTGATTACACCTGAGAAAGTGCTAAATAATTAAAAGCATCTGAACAGACTTTTTTCAAGACAGATGCATCAAGGAAGCAGCTAGCATTCAATTTTAGGTACCCAGCTTTCCAAATAGTCTTCAGTCCCCATTCAGGCATCTATATAATATATCAGAATTAATGACACAGAACCTATTGAAATTAGATACCTCTGATGAGAATCAGCAGCCAGAACGATTAACAGAGGGCATCAGAAACTGCAGTTATCTCATGACTAAGTTTTTTGGTCCTTTTCCTACCCAGGCACAATTCAAGCAATTTTCACAGATTTGGGTTCCAAATAATAATTTTTTACATGGACAAATAGTTGACTCATTCACATAAAACATGGACAAAAGTAGCATTCAATAACTTGCATGTCTCCACCAAAACCCACCACCATGTTGCTAAATCTGACTTGATGCAGACAGGTATCAAAAAACACACAAAACATCACAGCAGCAAGAGAAAAACCAAGCCACACCATTCTCCACTATATCCTCGCCACTTTCACAAATTTGGGCTCAAGCAACACCTTGGAAACACAGCATCACTTTTTCTTTCATGATTCTCACAATTTCTCTTGGTGTTTATTCTAGTTTCACCAGGATTTCGAACTGGGGAAACCAGCATTGCACAAAGGTGTGAAGACTACAGTTCTAACTACACTAGCATTTTCATTTTTATAATCCATTGCTCAATCACCTTTATACATTAAGCATCCCACAGCCTCACTTGCTGCAGCTACACACCTTTGTGAAATCACAGCTCTTTGTCAATCAGTACCAAGACTCTGATTGCATCTTTTCAAGTGAATGCACTGTGATTCCCTCCAGTCACCACCATGACATTTTGTCCACTACCTTGGTCAAGCTACCGGTAAGGGCTGCAGCAAAAACTATTTATTACTCATGAAAACTGAATGAAAACCTTTCTCATTTTTGATCGTTTTCATAAGATTCAGACACAACCACCACGGGATGCCAAAGACAAGACATTTTTAAGCGTAAGGAAACGCAGCCCCAGCACTTTGGCACTTTGTAAAGAGGTGATCTAAAAGGCAGCATCCATAACTTACAATGCGGCCATCCCCGCTGCCAATGTCAACTAGGGAGCCACTTCTGTTTTCCAACATTTTGAGCACATTCTGGATCTGCACGGCGGTGGCAGGAACGAAGGGCAGGCACACCTTCCTCAGGGCCGGGGTGACGAAGGGGGTGGCCACAGCATAGAGGGCCACCAAGGCGCCTCCCACGCCGGCCGTGACCAGCAGCCCCCAGCCGCTCCTCCGGGAGCCGCCCTCGCTCTGCTCCTGCGGGATCTCCTTCGCCAGCGCCTGGGACATCGCGCCCGGGGACGGACTGGGAGAGTTCTCGCTCACTTGAGACAAACCAGTATCTTGCAGTAGAGAGCTAGGATGTTAGAGAGGGGAAAAAACACCATGTAACCCTTCAGCCGGTCCCAGGGAAATGCTACAGCTGCTGAAAAGCTGAGGCACGAGGGGCAGGAATGCGGTTTGCACTGAAACCCCCGGCCCTCCACAGGCGGGCGGGCAGCAGCGCGCCCCGACACAGCTCAAGGGCGGCGCAGGCGGGGACCCCGCCACCGACCGCCGGGAGCCGCCACGGGGACACGTCCAGGAGTACTGCTGCTCCTTGCCGGAGGGACTTTGCCCTGAGACACAGGGACATCCCCCACCACACACCTCAACTCGGCAGCGCACAACCCCGGGTTGTGCTCGGCCTGCAACGTTTATAGGGAAGGGCAGTACCACTTCACCATGAAGGGGTGGGGGACCGAAACCTCTCTGGAGAGAAGCGCCGCGCACGCTTTTTCCACCGTGTGTCTGTCTTCCCTCCTCCGCCCTCACGTCACCCGGCGCAGCCCGCTGCCGCCTCTCCCGGCACCCGTATTCCGCCCCGTTCAGTACATCCTCCCTCCCAGCGCCTTCCAGAAGGCTCCGCTCCGGGCGCCACAAAGGTCCCGCCCGCGAAATAAGGCGCGGGTGTGGCGGCTGCGCAGGCGCGGGGCGGCGCGCGGCGGCGCGGCGGGCGCGGCGACTTCCGGGTGGTGCGGGCGGGCAGCGGCGGTCGGAGCAGGCGGTGCAGCCATGTCGGCCATGGGGACTCTGGCGTTTGACGAGTATGGGCGGCCCTTCCTCATCCTTAAGGACCAGGAGCGCAAGACGCGCCTCATGGGGCTGGAGGCGCTCAAGGTGAGCGAGTGAGGCGGCTGCCGGCGCCACCCGCGGGCCCGCTCTGGCTGGGCCGCGCCGCGCCATGCTGGTGCCGTGCCGTGCCGTGCCGCCGCGAGGGCCGGGAGCATGGAGCCTCTGGGGCGAGGCGCTGCCGCGCTCAGCGCCAGCCCCGCCCGAGGCGCAGGGCGGATGGAGCCTGGGCTAGGCCCGTAAGCGAGGCAAAGATGGAGAAAGAAAGAAGACATCGCCCCGGGGCTGGGAATCCGCGGCACGGCGTCCATGGAGTCTCCGTGCCGTGGACCCGCCCCGGAGCTGCGGGGCTTTGGGGCCATCAGCCCCGTGGCTGCAGCGCGCCCCTCGCCGTGGGTCCTGCCCAGGCCCCCGCTGCCCCCTCCCTTAGACCGCCGCCTGGAGCTCGGCCGCCGAAGGAGGGCCGCGGCTGAGGGCGGGTGGTACAGATCCCGACGGGAGAAGGGAGCAGACGCTGCAACAGAGAGGTTGTGGATGCCGCATTCCTGGCAGTGCTCAGGGGGAGGTTGAATGGGGCACTGAGCAACCTGTTCTTGTGGAAGGTGTTCTGCCCCTGACAGGGGATGGGACCTGGATGATCTTGAAGTCGCTTCCAAGCCAGACTATCTTGTAATGATTGCACTGACTTCTCTTTTAGCATTGCTCTCCCTGCTTTGAGCGTTAGGGCTGTCATTTGTCTGCTCTGCTTTTACACGCTTTAGCAGAGCTAGTACGAGCTACACAAGAAAAGGCATAGGAGATGTTTCTGTCATAAAACCGATACATACATACTGATTCTTTTTCAATCATAATTGTTGGTAGTTAAATCACGGCATTTGCGCTATTTGCTGTGTTTTCCTTAGCTTAATTTTGTGATTTTAGAATGCATGATAACAGTTTAACTTCTGTCTTTATTATCGTTTGTTTTACAGTCTCACATAATGGCAGCAAAGGCTGTAGCAAGTACTCTGAGAACATCCCTTGGACCCAACGGTAACAATGATGAACTTTTAGTGGTTCTCTCTTAGTAATTTTGGGGGGGCATTTTCAGATTTTTTCTTCATCCTTTGAACATATGTTTTTTAGGCTTGGATAAAATGATGGTGGACAAGGATGGTGAGGTGACTGTGACAAATGATGGTGCTACCATCTTGAATATGATGGATGTGGATCACCAGATAGCCAAACTTATGGTGGAGCTGGCTAAATCTCAAGATGATGAGATTGGTGATGGAACTACTGGAGTCGTTGGTAAGAAAGTATTTTAAATTTAGCTTTCTTTTTGATATTTAAAATTGAGCTGCTTCAGCTATTAAAAATGTGAGAAATAATAGTAGCTTTTCTGTAGCACTTCTTTGAAGTATTTATTGTTGCAATATTCCTGTCAGTTCTTGTTTTAGAAGTTTTCTAATTATGAAGAAGTCTTTTGTGTCTTTTCAAAGTTTGGTTACATTTTAAGGTAGTGCTGAGACTTCCCTTGATACTTTCAAATTTTTTCTGCATAGCTTTCTTCTGTAATCTCCTTGTCCTGTCTCGATGCCTGTAATTCATTTTGTTGTTAACATGATGTGGTTTTTTTTGTTATGTTTTTTTTGGGTTTTTTGGGGGGTTTTTTGTGTTTTGTTTTGTTTTGTTTTTTTGTTATTTAGGAAACCTTGAACTCTTAAAATGTTGCAGAAAAATCAGAAAGTGTGCTTTTAAATCTGTTGATAATGAACTTTAAATTATGATTCAATCAAAAGTAAAACTTCCCTTTTTTTTTTCTTCTAAATAGTTCTGGCTGGGGCATTACTGGAACAGGCAGAGCAGTTGCTGGACCGAGGCATTCACCCCATCAGAATAGCAGATGGTTATGAGCAGGCAGCACGCATTGCTATTGAGCATCTGGACAAAATCAGTGACAGCTTCCCAGTTGATCCACAAAACATTGAGCCTCTGATCCAGACAGCAAAGACAACTCTAGGATCTAAAGTGTAAGTCACAAAAACTGAATATTGAATGAATATTTACCCTTCCATTGAAAACCCTCTGTGTGGAAAGGAGAAATTATGGTGTTTTGATGGATTATTGAATTGTTTGTGTTACTGGAGGGCTGCTGAAGACTCTTCAGTATCTTGTTTTGGCTAATTCCTCAATGGACTCCTGCTTCAGAACAAGAATTTGTGAATCCTTTGTCTCCAAAGGGTCAATTCAATGAAGTTAAACAGCTGCAGTATGGATTTCATTCTAACTTTTTAGTTACAGGTTTCTGCATCCTTGGTTCCAAAAGTAATGTAAATCTGTTAAAAATAATAATATGTCATCTTTAAGGCTTTTTTCCCACTAAAAAACTTTTAACCTAGGATGGTTCCATAAGTTCATTTCCCTTTATGGGTTCTGTGTGTAGTACAGAAATTCAGACACTGGAAAGGCTTCCTTTGCAGAGTTGTCTTACGAGTGGTTTCTGTTTCTTGAATGCTCTTAAGTAGTTTAGTTCTCCCGACTTGTTCCAAATCTGTGTTGAGACTCCATTGACAGAGGTTCCCTGCACAAAACATATTGTGCATTCTGTTTTCTGCCATAGGCAGCACCTTTATTTCTGTGAACAAACAATCAGGACCCACTCTTTTCATACAGTGTGCAGAAGTTGATTGCTATACCAGTACTTCTTGCTGTTTAAAATTGATTGATAGACCTTTTTATTCCAAATTGTGGAAATGGAGTACAACTTGATTTTATTTTTTTCAAACCTAGAGTGAACCGCTGTCACAGGCAAATGGCAGAGATTGCTGTGAATGCTGTACTGACAGTAGCAGACATGGAACGTAAAGATGTTGATTTTGAGCTGATCAAAGTGCAAGGCAAAGTGGGTGGTAGACTGGAAGATACACAGTTGGTTAAAGGAGTGATTGTGGATAAAGATTTCAGTCATCCACAGATGCCTAAAGTAAGTGATGTCCTTGTGTATGATGGCTTGAATAAGAATTTTTAGCCTACCTGAAATGTTGCCCTAGCATTTATTAAGTATTTACACAGTCTTGTGGTTTGGCTTGGCTTTTCACCCTTATATCAACAGAGGAAGGGTCAAGGAGCATGAAATCTTTCATACTGGAACAGATTAAGTTAGAATTTACAAGAATATTGAGAAATTGTGGTGGAAGGGAGGAATTACTGTACTGCTAAGTGAGGACAGGTGCAGAGTTCTATGTTATGTAGAAATAATTATTCCTGGTGTGTGATATGTTTGATATGCTTAGTGCAATGCAGTGTCAAGATTCCTAACCTTTATGAATTGCCATGTTGTCCAGTCATGTGTTTGGAACACTCCAGAATCTGCCCTTGTTTTACGTTTGGTGTAGGTAAGATCTCCAAGTCTTTGGGCAGTGGACTTGAAAAAATCTTCTGTTCTAACATATTTTTTTTATTGTAGTGTTTATCCTCTAAAAAGGAAGACTGGTGGAAAATATCAGCCATGTAATAGTTGAAAAGTTGTTAGAAAGATGAGTAGTATTCTCAGTGGTCACAGTGGATAGGGATGGTTTAATTGAATTTTTCTTTTGTTTTTTTAAACATTAAACCATAAAAAGGCATGACTAGTAAAGATTGTTAAGGGCCTAAACAGTGTCTTAGAGCTGTGGAATTTGTTCTAAGTGGTTTATTGAGACTATCGACAGAATTACTTAGTTAACTTTAGAATAAGTCAAATGATCTTCGCATTTCCTCCTAAGTTTGTGTTTATAAAAATTTGTCTGTATGTTTTGCAAATACAAGAAAAAGATGTTAAAAGGTCACAAATCTTTTTTTTTTTTCTTTTTTTTTAATTGCCTAGGAGCTAAAAGATGCTAAAATTGCAATCCTTACATGTCCATTTGAGCCACCTAAGCCTAAAACCAAACATAAGCTTGATGTCACATCTGTGGATGATTACAAGGCACTGCAGAAATATGAAAAAGAGAAGTTTGAAGAGATGGTGAAGCAGGTAGCCTTTAGGATTATTTCTGTTTGCTTTGTCTTTCATAGCCTTTAGAAAAAACCAGCATAGTGCATTGATTTTTTTTTTTCCTGTAAATGAGCTGTTAATTCTGGTGGGAAGCAACATACAAGCAGTTGTAATGCTCTGAATCAAAGTTAATGTAAGAAAGAGATAACAACTTGGTTTAAAATATATTCTGATCTCTACGTATGCCAGAGAGTTAGTTATTCTTGGGAATTGTCTTTTGAGAAAATTGGGAGAATTAAAACCATGAAGAGTGTTTTTCATTCCTTTGTTAATTCCAGTCAGAAGGTTGATGATTTGTGTTGCTTTCAGATAAAAGACACTGGTGCAAACCTTGCCATTTGCCAGTGGGGTTTTGATGATGAGGCAAATCACTTGCTGCTCCAGAATGAGCTGCCTGCTGTTCGTTGGGTTGGTGGACCTGAAATAGAAGTAAGTAAAACTGGGCTTTGTACCAGTTGTTAAAACATTTATGAAGTAATTGGATGTACCAGCTCGAAGTTCAGGCTTCCTGGGTATCACTGTAAATTGTGTATGGGGATGGGTATTGGAGAAAAATCACTGGGAGGTTCTGAGAAAAACTTACCATGAAGAGGATTATGATATACAATTGGCACATATTTTTCCAGTAATTATATTACTTAATGAAAGTTTTAGGTGTCTAGGAAAGTTTCTGCTTTAGTCCTGCTGTTTGCAGAAACAAAACATTGGCTGAAGTACTTCAAAGTAATGGGAAGATAACATTTTGGAGTAGGCATTTGGCAGATTATTTTCCGCTAGTTTCTTGTTGTGAAAACCACCATGGGAAGCTCCTGTTACAATAACTGGTGGCTGTTTCACTGCAGTTAATCGCCATCGCGACGGGCGGGCGCATCGTGCCGCGCTTCTGCGAGCTCACGGCAGAGAAACTCGGCTTTGCCGGCGTCGTCCGAGAGATCTCCTTCGGAACCACCAAGGACAGGATGCTGCTCATCGAGCAGTGTCAGAACTCCAGAGCTGTGACCATTTTCATCAGGGGAGGAAATAAAATGGTGAGAGGCTTGCTTTGATGCATAGTTGCAGAATGTCTACCTTCTTTGTAAAGCTTATTAGTGCGCTCTTCTCCACTTTGTCTACATCTTCCTTGGGGGTGTGGGCAAATAGTAAGGGGCTTTTAGGCAGTCAGGACTGTATGTCAGAAATAACTTGTTAGATTTACATCCTATGTTTTTAAATGAAGACTTCATATTTCTCTCTGTTAAACCATATAGTTCATAAATTTAGAAACAATTTTACCTGTGGAGGCTCCTAATTTTTTTTTCTTATGAGAGGGTCAGTTTTATGGGTAAAGACATATTAGCATCTTTGAAAGATTAGTTTTTATTGTAGACCTAGTTGTATCACTTCTGATTTAGTCCAGTTAAAATAATTTCAAATAAAACCCCCAAACTACTGCAAACTGTATATCCCCACACCCTATATCCCCCACTTCCCCTGAACTGAGACCACTTTAAATACTTACGTACTTAAACTGGGTTTTGGTTGCACTATTAGTGCTAAATTATATTTATTATAGGCCAAGTCCTACTTTAAATGAAAAACCTTGGGGAAAAAAGAGCATACTCTAGTCCGAAGTGTTCTTTTAAAAAACCAGAAATACTGCTTTAAAGATTGGCATTTTTGTTAAACCTTCTACTTCTGTTCAAGTGAGAAGTGGACAGAAACTGCAGTCTGACAATAATGTTGGCATTTAAAGTTCAATGTTTTGTGTCTTGTAAATATGCAAGATTGAGAACCTTTTTCGTGTAGGTTTTTGTTATTTTCATGTAAGTTTTTGTTATTTCAAATTACAAGTTTAACAAATATATTAGTATATTTTAACAGTATATTTTTGTGCATATTTTTATTCTTTGCCATTGGATGTCTAACATTTACTATTTTTAAGTTGCGTAACACAGCAATAGTAAGAGCTGCATTGGAGCCATGAGAAATCTTGGAGTTTATTTGCAGTATCTACATCTGTATTAGGAACTACATCTTCACAGCCTTGAGATGTGTGTACTGTCAAACCCGGGCTGTTGTGTAATTCCAGATCATTGAAGAGGCAAAGCGCTCTCTCCACGACGCCTTGTGTGTAATCCGGAATCTCGTTCGGGACAATCGCATTGTGTACGGTGGTGGCGCAGCTGAAATATCTTGTGCCTTGGCAGTCAGTGAGGCAGCAGATAAGGTAAGAAAGGAACTGTTAAAATTTTCTTCATTGTGTGAAGGATTGAGCTTGCCTTAAGAGATTCCAGAAGGACTTCAAAGATTTTCCAGAAAGTTCTGTAATATGCTCTTTCTGAAATTCCCTGATAACCAGTACAGTGTTATCCTTCTCTGTAAAAAGTCATTACCAGTACTTTTTTCCTTCTGTGCTAGGAGGAGTTTAATTTTTTTTAAATTTTCAAGTTGTTATCATTCAGGGGTATTTGTTTAGTTACTATATTCCAAATAAAATCTGCTTATTGTGTGTATGTATTTTATATTTAGTATGAAAATCTGCTTTTACTAACATTGGAGCTTAATGGCTTATGAATTTGAATTTATTTTCTTCTAGTGCCCATCTTTAGAACAGTATGCTGTGAGAGCTTTTGCAGATGCCCTGGAGGTAATTCCCATGGCCCTCTCAGAGAACAGTGGTATGAATCCAATACAGACAATGACTGAAGTGCGAGCAAGGCAGGTGAAAGAAAATAATCCTGCCCTGGGCATTGACTGTTTGCAGAAAGGAACAAACGGTAAGAACTGCAATGTGGAGAAGGAGGAGCATTAAAGCGTTTCTTTCTCAAAAGCTCAAAATGCTCACTGTGTTTGTTTTAAATCTGTGCATCACTTGACTTACTCCAACTCTTGTGCTTTGCCATAATAAACAGGAATGTGCTTGGAGAATATATCTACCAGGGGGAAAATGTGTAATTGTCTGAAAAACTCTGTTTGGTGGTAAGATTAGTTGAGGATGTTGACTGATGTTGTAGTACAGGAAAGAAGGCTGCTCTTGGATTGAGGCAAGTAGGCTGTCCTTTAAATACTGCAGTTTAAGTGATTCAGGTTACACTGCAGTCCTAAGAACGGTTGTTTTACTTGTGAAGAAGTAAACAAAAGGCTGGAAATATTTGTAGGCAGTGATGTTCACACCAATATGTCTGCATATATAAACCTGGAGCAAATATGCAAAGACTAAGAACCCAGTTTATAAAACCTTATTTTCAACTTGATCTACACTTTTCACCTTTTTACTTACTCTGTTGGTTTTTTCAGAAAAGAGCATGGTAAACTGTAATATGTACATTCATAACCCTTCTTTAGGTGTTCTTGTTTGATGGTATTTGACCTTTCACTTCTTTAGCATTTGCTCAGCCTTTAAGGTGCTTTTAATATATCTGTGTGGAAATTTTGCTTTTCATCATTCTGCATTGCTTTTTGAAAACACAACATTATTGGGGAAAGAGTTATATCTTAATGTCTCTTGGTAAGAACCCAGGTGTAGAACTCTAGTTTGTACAAATTGTGTTTGTAACCACAATGGTCAAGAGTAGTAATTTCAAAATGTTCTTTGAAATTATGTGGAATTCACTATTACTACTTACTAGCACTTACAGGTTAAGTGTAACATCTAAATTTCATGAGGGTGTCTAATTCTTCTCCTTCCTTTTGGCAGATATGAAGCAGCAACATGTTATAGAAACCTTGATTGGTAAGAAACAGCAGATTTCTCTGGCGACTCAGGTTGTTAGGATGATCCTGAAGATAGATGACATCCGTAGGCCTGGAGAATCTGAAGAGTGAAGGTCAAAAAGCAGGAAACATTAAGGGGCCACAGCAGTAGTGAAGATGGTAGTATTCTGATGCTTCATCTTCAGCTATTTATTCTGGACACTTCTTGTTTCACATACTGTAATGGCTAGTTGTTGGAAATAAAACAATTTAGCACTGGTGATTTCAAGACTTGTTTCAAAAGTATTGTTGGATCTTTTCTTAGACAGGTGTTACTATTCATAGAATTTACTTCCTGAATGAATAGGGAAAAAACCATAAATAATGCAGCAGTAAAATTTAATAAGTCATTTTCCATTGTTCCTTATGGGGAAAACCCACAGATTCTCATTTAAAGAGGTCTGTCACTCTTTGATGAAGCTAGGCAGAAATAATTTTAATTAGTTATTTTCACTAAATTTAACTAATTAAATATTAACTAATTATTTTAGCCTCCAGTAATTCTCATATATTAAATATATTAAGCATGAAGCTTCCATCTGAAGATTTAAAGGAACTGTATTCTATGCTTCCAGTTGTTTCAATTTTTTTATTTTTTTGTTGCCCTCTTCCTGATTTATAAGATTTAAGGAGGGTTTTTTCCCAGGGGTATACACATTCAGCCAAGTGAGGGTTTTTTTTCAGAACTTTGTCTATAGTACCACAGTTGAGTGCACTTACTCAAAAGGTCCCCAGTATGATCTTAGAGTGGTGGAGTAAAATTGATTAGTAAGGTGCCATGCCTGTGAAACTATCAGCAAGAAACAAGTGGTAGACCTAATATGCAATTTCTTTGAAAAAATTCAAAAGTGAGGAAAGTGTTACAAATACCAACTTGGCATTACTTGTGTTACACAGGGCAGAGGAAGCTCTTTGCTTGCCACTGTTTGCTAGCAGGTCAAGTTCTGACTGGTTTTTCCTGTGGCTACCTTGAGTCAAACAAAACCCTTCAGTGAATGTTGGTCGAGGAAGAAGGGTAGGAAAGCAACAAGTTGACTAATTACAGGACTGGTTTTATTTCTAGAACTGTTTAAAGATAAGTGCAAATCTTTATTGTCATTGATAAAAAATTAGTAGTGGGTGTTTCATCATTACTCTTTTGCCTTTTCCCAGATTAGCTTCATTTAGATGCACTTCAATGGACAACAACAGTTCATCAGTTTTACTGCTGCCAGGCTCTGGCATTTTCAATCTGTTCAGGGGTGTGAGTGTAACTAAAATCCCATAAATATCTGGGCTCATGTAGAGCCACCTCTTACTTTGCTAATACAAAAGGAAAACAGCTGTAGCTAGAATTTAAAAGGGAGCAGTGTACTTGTACTAATGTACCCCTTTCATAGTCAAGTTGTGCATGTGAGAGGAAGTGAGAAAACAGCTCTTCCAATTTCACTGGGTTTTCATCTTCCATTCCCTGGCATGGTTGAACCCCCTTTGCCATCTAAGCCCCATGTAGTTACATACAGGTTTTGACTGTAAACTGCTTAATGCAGAAGCCCCTAGGAACACGGGACAAATTACTTTGAAAATTGAAATTATGGCATTGCTGATCCAGCTTGAGGAAATAAACATTTTATGCTCTCTCTATATAAATATTCGTTAATGTTCAACTAGATCTTAGTATGGAAGTCGGAAGCTTGGTAATGGAACTTTGATAAAATTGTAAGAAATGGAAGTTGTTAATTTTTTCAGGGGGTTATACTTCAACATAACAAATGTGTGGCATTAGCACTGTCAATGCTGCATAGAGGCAGCTGGAGGACAAATGGCTTTCATCACAGCATGCAACATGCAACTGGAACTATTAAATTAAGGAAACAACTGCAGCTCAAACTGGTACACTTTCACAGTGGGAGTAATTAAATTTGTGCTTTGACAGAACAGTAGGAATATCCATATTGGTAATTTGTGTGCTGTCTGGCTCTGGTCAAACAAAACAGGAAACATATGAATAACGACAAGATTGAGGGAGGCAAACACTGATGTTGAAATTAATCATGGTGCATTTGTAACCAGTGGGAACTAAAAGCCTGGCCTGGTGCTGTGTTTGGAAATGAGGTCCATGAGCCCTACTGTTCATGTAGTGCTCCATGACTCCTGGGGAAATGCAGGGTTCACCACGGGAGGGCAACATCCACCCATCACTGCCATAGCAGACTGCATCTGGATTTTTTAAAGTGAGCTGAGGCAGCCAGCAGGTCTCCCTGCATCATTGACATGGCACACAGATGTCATCAGCAAGACGTGAATCTTTACATCTTCCCCCTCAAGGGCTCAGTTACTTGAGATAATTTCATTACTAAGTTCCATGTGTCTTCTTAGATCCAAGTTTTCACATCCTCATAGGACCCTTAACCTGGCCCTGCCTGTATGTCCTGCTGCTTTTAGTTCCCCTGTAACCAGCTGCCTTTTCCCACCCTTGTCTGTGGGTTTCTCCTGCTGCATTCCCAAGCCTGGGCTGCTTTCCCCTGACCTCACACCTCTGTGCTGACACTTGTCTTTGCAGGGGCACAAGGAAAGGGTGCCAGAGCGCCGCACAGCACACAGGCTTCTCTTGCTCCATTGTGGTCACACTCAGACTGCAGCAGCTGGGGGGACCATGCATTCAGGGCTGAGCTTCTAACTTCAGATGCACCACAGTCTGAGTGGATTCTTTTTCAGGAACAGGGTTAAGCAGAGCAGTGAAGCAACTTTCTTGTTTCTCTACAGACACTTTTTAATACAAATGCATTCTTCCTCTGTTGAGGAAAAAAACTTGCTTTTTTACCATTTCTGCATACTGCATGGGGAAAGATGCCTTATAATGTGAACAGTTCCCATCCCAGTGATCCAATGTGACCAGTTTACAGATAGGATCTTAAGTGGAGCAAGTCAAGCAGGTCTTGCTTATCTGCAGGTCTGTTAGTTCTCCCTATAATATCCAGGCATTTGGATATTGGGATACCTACTTAGCTAATCTAATCTGAGTGGCTCCAGAACCTACCTAGGCTGGAGGTCCTTCTGCAGAGTCTGCACAGGAAAGGGGGCACCACAGTAGCTGCTCTCCTCTGTGGCAGGACTGTGCCTTGCAGTATTAGAAACTGCTCTTACCTAGGCCACGGGGATGGTTATTACACCCTCTGGACTCATCATCATCTGAGAAGCAATCATTCAGTTGTGAGGTTTGGGTCTGGCCTTGTTTGTCCTCCCTGCACACAAGTACCTCTCCATGTCACGTCTTGGAGGGTTTCCCAGGAACTCACTGCCAGGGAACATTTCTCACCATGTTAAATAGCTAATTAAATGGACTGACAGCGTTTGCTTTATAAGCAACTCATCTCTGTGACACAGGAGAGACACTTTGCTGAACTCAAATGACAATGGAGTAAAGCTGTAGTACATTCTCTGTAAGACATGGGCTCTGTTGTACCTGTCTGGTGTACATGCACTAGAATTTTGTTCCTTGTGAAATTCCTCCCTGAGCTATTTGGGACCAGTAGTTGTGTTGTGGTGAGGCTCCAGGCTCACAGCAGTACAGACACTGAGAGAAACAGGTCTCTGCCAGCTCTCTGTGCCTGAGTGCTCACTGAACATGGGAAAATGCTGGGGGCTGAACCTGAACTACATCTCAGCTATGCCTGTGCCTCGATACTGATGCTGGTTTGACTTTCTGGCTTGTCCTCAGTCTTGCCTTATCAAGCTGGACTTGCCAGGTGATCTCGACTTTTCACTGACCCTGGTCACTGTGACTGAACCTGCTCTGCTTTTTCTTTGGGTACATTGAAGTCAAAGAGCTCTGGAAGAGTGGCCAGAAGTCTGGAAAAAAAATTCAGACAGCCATTCAAGGAGCCATTACTCTTTGGCATGGGTGGCTCTCCTGCAGTGTACAAGCAAAGAGGTCTGTTCAAGCAAAAGTAGAGTGAGCAAAAGAAAGATGGAAACCTCAAGGAAATCAGCACAATCAAATAACTTCATCAACAGGGAATAATGGGCACTTGGAACTTTAGTAAGGATGTAAAAAAATATATTAGAATTACGAAAATATATGTCAGTATGAGTAATGCTATCATGGACTGCCAAAGACATCAGCTCTGAAGGATGGGGTATTAGCAGAAGCACTCTCTCCCTCCCAGAAAAGTCAAGCAGTGGAGTATCACAGGATTTTAAACACTTGGTGTGTGTTTTTCTGTTTGAAGTAGGGCCCATAATGGGATGCAGTGGTTTTTGACAAGAAAAGATAATGACTTCTTCAGTATCATCTTCAAAGTATTCCAATGCAGTGGCTAAAGAGGGAGCAGCAATGAGGAACTTCATCCTCTGCATGAACCAGCTGTGCTGCCAAAAATAACTTATTCCATTCTCTGGACCCAATATGTAGTGTCATTCTCAAATCCATGGGGGAGAAAAAAAATCTATTAAGAACTGCTACAACTAAAGTCTCCATCTATCTGCAGACTCCTCCTAAATCAAAGTCTGCTGAAAGCTGGAAAGTGTGTTTGAGGAATTGTGACTATATGCTTGCCCTGTTCTTATAATTATTTTTTGAGACAGCATATTGGATTATGCTAAACTGTTGGTCTAATGTGGAATTATAACTGTGTTGAGACAAGCTCTTCAAACTTTGTGGTATACATAAAACTAGCTGATGTAAAGAACAAGGAGTAACTGGCTAAGACTGGTGAACTGGCAGATTGTTTCTGATTCTCACAAGGCAATTGTCAAAACTATGAAGCTAAGACTTTTAAAGATGTACACCTAAGACTTTTAGATGTACCTCTTTTCCTGGAACACAGTCCAAAGTTACGGAAAGAGTACATCCTGCCATAGTCTAATTTCTGTGAGAAAAAAAAAGAATAATTTTATATTTGGATCAATCTTGTACAAGTTCAACAACAAAAAGTTTAACCCATTATAATTTACAGAAATGCCACTGAAGCAGCATTGTTTTCCCTCTTTAAATGTTTTGATTAGCTGAATAAATAATGAATGGTCTTGAAAAGATTTCCTTGAATTCACACTTGATTTGAAATTATTTGGTTTTAAAAGAAAAATAAGTATAATTTAAATATTTTAAAATCTGGTTTGAATTTAGAGATTTTGTGATTTCTGATGCAGTATGGTTCCTTTTTATACCATGTGAAGAAAATCATCTGTTTCTCTAAAACATACATAAGTAGGCTGATTCCTAAAAAAAAAGTAATTTATCTTTTCACTCCAGATCATGAGGAGGTGGTTTCCCTGCTGGCACAAACATAGCCCATGTACACAGGGAACTATCTAGTGTCACCTCTGCTGCTCTGAACTCAGGACATCAGGGTCTCACACTGTCTCAGTTTCAAGATTTGATTTATGTGCCTTGTGGCACCTACTTCTCAAAGTATCATAAAAAAAAAAAAAACTGCCCAACATTAAAATTGCTGAGTTCTCACTCTCTAAACTGAACTGTCTCGTGGTGCAATTCTCTACCAGCTGCTGGCACTCATCACTCACTGACTGTTCTCATCACCCAGCTCATAAGTGAGAAGTGCTCTGCAATCTCCTGACCATTCCTCCACGTGTGCACCACTCACTCCCCAGCTGCCTGCTGCCAGGTGTATGTACCCAAAACCCACTGGCAGGAGCTGATGGTCCCCACCTTCAGCTTTTCCAATGAAAACAATGCTTCTCCAAGGACCCTTGAATCATATCTTGTTGTGCTCATCCTCAGTGGTCATGGATTCTCCCTGCTCTCTGCTGCTCTTTAAATTTGAGTCTTGCTCTGAGCTGACGTTAGCTGGTTTCTGTTTTCCTCATCCAGCTACTGTGCTGGCTGGCATTTTGCAAGTCCCTTGACTAGACAGTTAGATATGAGGTCTTCTCATTAACGCATCTGCTGTAATTGGAGGAAGGCCAAAGGCTGGGAAAGGCAAGTTTCCAGTGCTGCCTTTGATTTAAGGGCAGCACTAATAGTTAAGGTTAAGTGAGTGCAGGTGCTAGTGATTGGGAGTGAGCATAGGGGGGCAGAAGGTGATGTACAGTGAGCAGTGGGGAAGAAGAAAGGACTGAAATGACTGAAAATCCACTTAGGAAACATCCTTAGCTGAGTAACTTCAGCACAAGGTTCCAATGGTACATCCTCCTAATGCTCGCTATGCTGCCTTGCTTTTTAGCTACATTGATTTGCTCCTAAGAAAAGCTACTGCTACAAATCCCATGGGAGTTCTATTTCTGACTCCCCAGGATCTGGGTCAAGCTCTCTCTCTCACTATTTCATGGAGGGATCATACAAGTCCCAGGAGATGGACAGGTCATCACAGCCTTGCCTGCTTTTTCTTGACAAAGAAAGTTTGCAGCAATTGCTTCTCTTTTGCTAATACAGAAAGTGTGTAACATCTAGCTCCTGGTTGTTTAGGAAGAGCAGAGAACAGAGGATGTACCTATTCCAAACTGAGCAGTGAGCATTAATGCTTTTGAGTAGAAGTGCAGAAGTTCAGAGGCTGTTGCAGTGATTCCATTCCTTGGCTGAAGCTAAGTATGAGAGAAGACGAAACTCAGTTCTGGAGGGAGCACTTTAGAGCTGGTGGAAAACAGGTCATGTTACTAAGGCCCAGGCAAATCTGGATTCCTGAGGCAGGAGTTATAGTGGGCATGGGTGTTTGAATCCTTGGCATGCTCCCAGCACTGGAAGCTTCAGCTACTGCAATGCAGCAGTGTGAGCATCCAAGGCACTGAGATGTAGCAGTGAGAATTCTTGTAGTGAAACAGTCCCTTTAAGGTAATGCAAAAACACATCATACCTTGCTCTGAGAAATTACTCTGCAGATAAAGCAGAATGGGGACAGGACCACACACTATCAGTAGTTAGTGGGAATATAATCCTTTCTTCCAGATCTGAACTGCAAACTCTGCTCCAGGTCATTAAAGCAAGTTGGGCCAGCTCCTATGAGGGTTTAAGTAATGTCACAGATGATATAGCAGGAGCCCTGTTGAGCACACAGAGGGGAATTTAGTGGATCTGATGTCCTGACTTTCCACATCAGAGACTTGGTCCTGTTGGCTTCTGCTCTGTTTGCCAGGACTTCTGAGGAAGTCAGGACTGGAGTGACCAGCAACAGTGCACATCCAGGCTGTGCTCCATCAGGGAAGAGGAATACAGAAAGGGCGTGCAGGAAAGGAAATCATTTACACATTCCCCAGTTTATATACTACCACAGTTTACCAGCTCCTAATCTAATGCTGGATTTATCTAGTGTTCAATTTACTCACCTACAGTAAACATGTACATTTATCCTCTCTGCATACTAACATAACTAAATCTTGAGGGAAAACTGTAGGCCTGAAAATTGAGAAGGTTTGAGAAGGCTATAAACTCCTTTCTCAGCAACTATTCTCAATTATTTCCATATCACTACTCTAGTGACAGCACTATAAGGGAAGAAAATGTGTGAGTGTGAAGAAAATCCAATAAATTCTTCTTGTCTGAGGCTGTGAAATCTGTCTCAAGATATTTATTGCCTGATTTTCTGCTTTTAAATGCTTCTTTCCAGCCCCATGACACAGGTAAGAAACTGTCTGCTTTAGTAACTGCCCTGATATGACAGATGTGCTGGTGCTTGCCTGACAAGCTATATAGAAGGGTGAGATTTACTCCTCTAATCTAAGCAATATGTGTCTACATAAGCTCTTCCCTTGCCTGCAGCCTGCCAGGTAGTAGCCCTTGCCTCCTAATTGCAAGAAAATTATGTCAATAAAATGGTGACCAGATTTGTCTCTGAAGTCATGAGGGAGATTTGAAAAGCAACAGCTTTCTGAACAGCATGGAAATTTCTTCCAGTATCCCATGAGACTCCAGAATAAAGAGCTGGAAAAAAAGAGCGGAAAAAAGAGCGGAACAGTATCCAACAGCATCCAACTTAATGTGAGTCAGCTTTGCAAATGCTCTGGTTTTGCTCTTGGTAAGGAAAGGTTCCTCTCCTCTACCAAAGAGTTTCTAATTTCTCTTTCTATTTTCTATGGAAAAATAGCAGTTTCCCTATGCCATTTTTCTCAAACCTTAAGAAGAAGCTGAAAATTCTGAAGCAGGGTTGCAAAATCCAGCCTAATCCAACCTGAGCATTGGTCCTGACTTGTTAGTCTCCCCTGCATAATTCTAACACAAGGATGGTACCCAGCCATCCTCTACTTGCTAGCAAGAGCCACTAAACAGCAACAATAAAATCTGTATCAGAGCTTGGCAAAATGAGTAGCCATGCCAAAAACTGGAAACACAGGAAACAAGACCCGGGTCCATACAGACATTATTGCCCTTATTTTCCCCTACATGAGGTAAGAAGGGAATAAGGGGAAAGGAAAATGAGCAGTCAAGGTCAGGACTTGCAATTCTCTGCCTAACTCCAGACCACAGTGATCATGTCTAATGATTATTGAGACCTGAAGTCAGGATTCCTAAAATATTGTTTCCAGCCTGGTGGGTGACCCAAGTTGCAGCTCAAGACTTTCCTTTGTATACAAACTGCTTATCAGCAAGGTTTCTACTCATTGAAGCAGATTTATGGTGGTGGTGGCAAGCTACCCCCTAGAGGTGCCACCATTCCTTCTGCCAGTGCCACTTGGCAGCCCCCACACACCACATGCCATAAACTCATCTCTCTCCTGTCACGGAAAGAAAGGAAAGGACAGGGGCATCCTGTTACACCAGGTCTCTGGCAGCCCTATCCAATTCCTGACATGCCCTAGTGTAGCCAGGAACCAGTGGGAGGGTGGCAGGCTGCTCAGGGGTGGGGCAGAATGACTGCCTGTCATGGCTCCCACTTCATGCCCAGATTTCCATTACGGAGCAGTACAGAAGAGACCACAATCAGTTCAGCAGTTCCTGGGGCAGCCCAGCAGCAGTAAACTCAGAGATTGGCAATGGATACCTTCAAAGACATGCAGAGGATCACCAAGAGGTCCAGCTTCCCTCTGCACTCCTCATTCCCACTCCTCCAGTGCTGGGAATAGAAGCCACCCAACTTGCCTGCTGAAGTCCCCTCCTACCCCTCTACCAGCAGTACCCAAACAGCAGTTGCTCTTTGTGCAAGTGTCCTCTTACATTTCCAGCTGAGGGATAAACAGTCCTGATGGGATAAGGGCACTGCAGCCTTCTCTGAAATGCCCTGAGCAGTATGGATGTGAGAGAGGGGAACCTGAGCACACGAGTGCATGCTGCTTCTTGCTACAGTCCCCAGATCAGTGGTGCAAGGATGTGAACTGATCCAAATGAGTGGCACCTCTCCCAAATCAGTAAAAAGAGCCACTGAGATGTACAGACAGTGCCCTGTGATGCTTCTCAAGAATATAAAGTCTCCCAGGGTTTGGTATAAAGGGATACTTCTTTTGCACCAGATTGCCCCAGCAAGGGGAAAAAGTGGATGAGCAAGTGATCCAGAAACAGGGCTGAAAGAGTGAGAAAGATTGAAAAAAAAACGCAAGAAAGGGAGAGAAAATAAACTGTACCACAGATGGAGAATCCCTGAAGTTTCTCAAAACTGGAGGAGGAAAAGGGTCCCTTCCTTTCTTTCAGTGTAAGAGATGTTAGTCCAGCCGTGTGAGCACTGTAATTTTACTAAAGCCTCATATCCATGGAGCAGTTCTCACCACTCCCCTGGGATGATCTGTACCTCTGAGGATAGCACAGCTATTCCTATCATGCCTCCACAATAGGTGTGGCTGTATCAATGCTGAGTCCTGGACTAGGACAGGCATATATCTGTCTGTAGTTTGATCTATCATATAAATCTGGTGTATTGTAAAATTCCTGCACTTAATCTGTATTGTCCAGTTCAAAGGCATGTAAGTCTACCATTTGCTCATCTTGCTCACTTCCACGGCTTTGGGCAGGTAAACAAATTCACACCTCAGGGAACTGACCTGTAGGCAACAAAGGGCTTATCAATCATAAAGGTAGGAACAATTAAATGTGTTTTGGTTCCTTCCAAGAAGGCTCAGCAGCCAAAAGTCATAAAGCAACTGCAGAAAGTGGTGCAGGGTAAGTCAGAGAGAGGCTCTGCTGAAGGAATTGTCAGGAGTTAAGCCTGTCCAGGATGCCCCTAGGGAAGACAATCATGAGTTAGCTCTGCATTTGGCAATCTCTGTGAGATTTACTGTCCTGAAGAGAAAGATAAAACAATATCTCAAGGCAAATGTCAGCTGCAACAACTGTTAGTGACAGAACAAGGGGATGTGAAAGCTGCCACTTTTTCTCTACCTGAATTTGGAAAGAGCAGATTCAGCAGATGTCAATCAATGCCTGGACATTTCTGTCCTTGCTCTGCTTCCATCACCAACTCCACCAGCAGAAGGCAAGACAACCAGTTGTGCCAGGCACTGGGCAACACCGGGGTCAAGGACACAGGACTGTTCAAGCAGCAGTTTGAAGACATCTGCACCACCTCTAATCATGGTAACATGACTGCTTTGCTTGAAGCCAGCTCTGTATATCTAGATGTCAAGTACACACTTAAAACCTAGTGTTTTACCACTGAAGATATGTTTTCTCCTGAGCACCTCACTTAAATAAATCTGTTCAGTCATGAATCATTTTTCCGGCTATCCACTAAGAAATATGTCAGCAAAGTAAAGGTGGAAGTTGCACTCTGAGTTAGCACACAGAAGGTGGCTACCAGGGAAGCTGGAGCCTAGTGTGAGTCTACCCTGAGCCATGGTGCCAGCCAGAGACACGAGTCCTTGGTGGGGGGCAGCTTGTAAACAGCGAAGAGGGTTACAAGTGCAATTAGTCTGTGTGACAGCCGTGACCGCCTTCTGTCACCACCCTGGGCCAGGCCAAATCCCCTTTCCTCCCTCTCTTGCACAAAGCTGAGCCAAGGCACAGGGGTTACAAACATGCCCAGCTGCCTGTCAGCCCAGGGGAAAGAAAACAAATGCACCACAGCAACAGGCAGACCTGTATATGGGCAAGCCCAGATTATTGGCTGCTGTGCCTGGCTGTCAGACCTCAGTGCATCCTAACTAGGGAAGTCTAGGATGCTGGCTGATACCAGCCATTAGGGGATTTACTAGTGGTCACTTCTCTTCTTGTGGTCAGCAGCAACACAGATCCCAGAGCATAGCACAAGGGGAACTAAAATTACAGCATGGGTAGCAAGGTACTGTGCAAGCTATGGGATGTGAAAAGCACCAAGGCAGTTCCTTTGATCTTCCTGTCTAAGGTATTTCTCTCTGGTTTCTGTATCTCCACTCACGGATGCAGGATAGAGGTAAAAAAAGGCTAAAAGCTGAAATTCCATGGCAGAGACCAGGTATCTTACACTCTGGTCACTTTCAATCCTGCAAATCTTTGGCATGACAATGGCATTTTATGATTTCTCATGGCCTCTCAGCTACAGGCAGCTCTAGAAGACATCAGCTGGGTTGCAGTTGTTACCAACATGCGCCTACATGAGAAAGAATTAAAGATAACAGATTTCACCATTTTTATTCTCTAGCTACTTTCTCTTCCTATCCCTGTGCTCAGGAGACTTATTCAGAACAGGGGCATATTTTATGGTTTTTAACAAAGCTCTGGCCTGCTTTGTCTTTGAAGTGAAAGTCAAATTTCAAGAATAAGCAGTGTGGGAGGAGTTAGGCTCACACCTCATGCAGTCCTGCATCTGCCCTATCATATTCCCTGGCCTGAGATGCTTTCCCCCACTCATTTTTTGTACCTGGTGCTCAGTCCTTTTGCAGTCTCAAGACCTGACACCTGTGTGCAGAGTGGGAAGGGTCACACAGAGTGGTCAGCATGTGGTCTTGTTCAGGGAATGCTGGAGGATACCACCCTTCTTAAGAAACTGATTCAGTCATAGTAATGATACTTAAGGGAATTTAAGTGGGAAGGGATGGGAGTAACATAGTGTTAGAGCTGGCAAAGCAGAAGGAAAGTTATGTGCAAGCTTCTCGAAATTATTCCAGAATTGCCAAATTCCTGAAGGCTGGGTCTCTGCCCAGCCTTTAGTCACTGCTCCAGCTTCCAATAGACTGACTTCCGTTTTACTTCCTGTAGAAAGAGGAGATGACATTGACTCCACTATGCAATTTGGTCCTACCCTGCCTTTTGTCCTGAGTCCAGCCAGCATCGCAACACAGTCTCTATGTTGGGGATGCTGCTGACCTGTGTCAGCCCAAATAATTTGCCTACAGTCTCTCTTCAGCATTCAGTATTTTAAGTCTGAAATGACTCATCTGAGGCATTGCTTATCCATTATCACGACTTGGGTCATCACTTTCAAATCAGCCAGAATTTTCACGTCTGTCTGGCAAACAGCTTTCACTCTCACTTCTTCCTAACACCACTTCCTAACAGGGAGAAGAGTTGCAATCAAACTATCTGTTCAGTTAACAGATCCAGGTTCAACTCATTATCTTTCTTCCAGCAGTGCTGGCCCATACTTTCCCTACACCCTGCAGTCTCTGATATGCATCACATTCCTGCTGAGTGTAAATACTCAGGAGCCATATGGACAGTACACTGCAGAAGTGGAAACAGAATCCATAGTGAGGTACACAAGGGGATCCAGAAATATAGACAGTACCTCCCAACAAAAGCCATGGGATCCATACTCCTGGCCCATGCATGCACTGTGTTGCAGGGCACCAGGGCCTGGATTCACACTTCTTGGACCTACAGCCAGAACTCACATAGTGTGGTGAGCTTGGCAATCGCCTGATTTATCCTTTCATTCCACCCCAGAGAGGAGCAAATTACCACATTTTTCCCTCCTCTTCAGAGTCACCTGATGCCCCTTTGGGGATGACACCAGATCCACCCCATCCCTCGTGCCTACATTAGCTGAGATGTTGCCCTTTCCAGTGCTGGGCACTTGGCCAGCCCTCCTGCAGCCAGAGGCTGGGCGTGCAAAGGGCTGGCGTGTTTGCACACAGCTCCCTTCCATTCAGCCTCTCCCAACAGCTGCTCTGAGGGTGATGGGAGCAACCAGATCCTTTTCCAGACCCCCTGGGTCTTTGCCAGGTCTGTTTATTCATTGATTTAAGAAATCCAGCTGCAATTATGAACAAGCTACTGAGAAAAGAAGCCTGAGTTGGGGACTTGGCTCAGGGCATGTCTTTTTTGCCACTGTGCTTAAATCTGTGTTTGCTTCATCGCAGCCCTGTCCCCACCACCATCACATGCATGATGCAGTCACAGTGCTGACTTCACCACTTCACTATACATCACACAACTTTCTGGGAGCAGAAACTCCTCCTACCAAAGTCTCTAGGCTCTGTGAGAGCCACAGAGAGAAAGGAGACAGAGAAACTATCCTGGTAATTGCCACTTCTCACTGCCATTAGCCAGTCACATTGCCTTTGTCAGGCAGCACTGAATCCCTGATCCTCATTGGCATAATTGGCTCCTGCAAAAAAGCAGCCTGGGTTCCTAATGGCACAGTGCAGCTTGATCTGTGTCCCCAAAGATATCAGTCTTTCATCCGTTCAGGTTTACTTTAATTTGGAATAAATCCTAAAATCTTGCTTATCCTTTCTTGTCAAGCCGGTTTTGCATTTGTCACTCAGTTTTGCTGAGACCATGCTGAGCAATTCCAAAGGAGAGACACTTGGGAGCCCCAAACATCCTTAGCTACAATACAGAGTGTCTTCAAAATAAAAAATGTTGTGGAATCACAGCATGGTTGATACCAGACAGGATGTATGAAGATTGCCCACACCAATTTCCTTCTCAAAAGAAAGATAGCTAATGAAAATTTACCAGAGCCTTTTCCTATCACCTTTTGAATGTCTCCAAAGCCATAGACACACAACCAGTGCTACCAAGTTTGGCCACCATCACCATAAAGCCATTTTTCTTTTGTTTAAACGCCTCCTCTCTCACAATTTATACTTGTGCCTGGAAGTATAAAGAGGTATAAGATCCACCCTGACTCTTCTCTCTACACCGAACATTCTCCACTCTTTCAGCCTCTGCTCATACGATGATTTCTTTCAGTAGGCAAGAACCTCACTTCTGGAGTGCTTGGCTTCAGCCTCTCACGGTTGCTCTTGGATCGTTCTCAAATTAAAATAGGTCATTAGTAGGTGGTATTTTCTCCTCAGTATTCTATCTCATAATCAATTCACCATACAGTCTTCCTATTTTAGATGGTTTAGCTTGTTTGTTTCTTTAAGGCTTTCTTACAGCTTTAAACCACAGTCCCACCATAGTATTTTCTGAGCTGTCTCCAGTTTCCCAGCTTGCCTGTAATTGTGGCACCATACCCAGGAGGTATCAAATACTGATCACTCACTCCTACTTCCCACACTCGTCTTTAGGCCAGCAGGAATCTTGTTAGCTGTTTTTGCTGAAGATTTGACCATCCCTACTCTCTGCACCTCTTTAGCCATGCAAAGAGCCAGTTTGCCTTTTTTAACAGGACAACACAATAAGAATGCATGTAATCTTATGTATCCTCTGTGACTTGGCAAGTTTTTAGGGATCCTTTTGTAAGGATGGTTTTTATTCCTATGTGTTCCGACCTAATTATGCTTCTCCTACTTGTAAGAAAATGTATTTTTTTAAAGATACTAATCAAGTTACCCAGATCTCTTTGATTAGCCTGTTCCTCTTGCTACCACCATATTCATGCTTGTGTCACCTGTTTTACCTGTTTTGCGTTTTCCTTAAAATAATAGTTGGAAGTGTTAACCAGTTTTCATTTAACTGATCCCTGCAGAAACCAAACAGAATAGAGCATTCCAAGTAGACAAGTATTTCTTCTGCCTATTGAGAGTTCTCAATCCACTTAATCTATACTTTATGGAATTTGCATAGTGCATTTTCTGAACCAATACAACATGCCATAATTCTCTTTTTATCAATAGGTCATGCCTTACAAAAATTCTGTATCATAATACTATGAATTTACTGTATAAAACAAGATTTAATTATAAAATTGGATGTCTCATTCCAAAAAGCCACATTCCTGTTCTGTAATTCTCCATTAGCAAGCATCTGTAACAAATTTTCCATTGTTCTTCACTGGATAGTTGCTAGCTACCTGGCCTTTAGATTCATTGGTCTTAAGGGTTCTCCACTTAAATACAGGAACTGCGTTAGCAGCTTAACACTCCTCTGCTGTTCCTACAGTAATTAAAGAGTAATTAAAGCCAAATCTCAGCAGGCTGCAGTTGAGCAGCATTTATTTTGATTTCAAGTAATGAAAGATTCTAAGAGATGGAAGTAAGCAGAAGAAAACTGTATCTTGGACAATGTGAGCATAATGCTGTTTGGTAAGGTAGTTTGGGGAGTTGGAAGACTCGAGGCCTCTGTGATGTAGGGAGCAAGAACAGCACAAAATAGGAGTACAGAGGTAATGTTGCTGAGAGAGGAGTGAGCAATACAGCATGCTACAATGGGTAGCATTAATAGAGAAGTTAAGTAATGCTAAAATGCCAGTGGGTGAGAAGAAGCTGGAAAAAAAGAACTGGAGTTTGGGGAAGCATAGAAGAAAGAGTGAGTGCAGGAAAGGGTCTGACATTAAAAAAAAAAAAAAAAAGCTGGGACAATAGAAAGTATAGTCCTGGGACACTGCATTTTTAGAAGTTATGAAGCCCCTGAGAGTGAAAAACGACCTGAAAACGACCTATGAGTGTTTCCAGCAAAAGACCAGGTTAAGCGCAGGAAGGGATTATTATCAACAGCAAAATCCTAGGGATTGAAAACAAGTAGAAAAGTAAAAAGGGTTACTAACCCCTAATTCCCTCTTCACTACTCCTTTTCAGGATCAAAATGTGCACCTAGGAGGATATAATTAAAAGAGGTGCGTGTCTAGGGAAGGGTTAAAGAAGTGACAGGAAAGGGGGAAAGGAAGGTGTTCTAGAGGAGTAACCAGGCATCTAAAAGAGGGTGAAGGACATTGTCTTAGGACCTGAAGGCAGTACAAGGGAAGAGATGTGTTTAGGCTGGCATGAGGTAACCTCAACACCATAACCATTCCCCAGCCATCATCCATGGCCACTGCTGGGTCTCCCCAGCCCCTCCATCCCACCAGGCTGAAGCCACCGTCCAGGTGTCCTGGAGCGAGCACAGGCAGCATTCAGAGATGGCCCTTGCCTTGTCCTGAGATAGCTGCGAGTTCTGACAAGTGCCCTGCTTTCCAACAGCAAGTGCATCCCAACAGGCATTTATTAAGAGGGAAAACGAGCCACATACAGAAACATAAAAGTACACATTTTGCTCTACGTTGAGACATGGCAGATGCTGCAGCCTAAATAGCTCCCTGGAGTTCCTGTGGCTAGGAAACAAGTGGACGCTTCACACTCAGTCACTTCCAGGAGAAAGATGTTTTCACGCCACACGGAGGCGGCCCTGGGCAGCACGGAGCCCCGGGGCGAGGGCCATCGGCCGCCTGGGGAAGGAGCTTGGCTCTGCGGCCGCAGGGACAGTGCTGCAGGGAAGCTGCTCTCTGAGGCGCAGTGGCCCTCACGCCCAGGTGCCCAAACCCTGAAGCCCCCTGCAGGCTGAGACCCGCCTTCCCTCCTGCCGTGGGGAGCGGGCTCTAGGACTTGAGGGCAGCCTCCTGCAGCCGCCAAGGGCAGTGGACGTAGCGCAGCACGGCGCTGACGGGGCCGCGCCGGGCGGGGTCCAGAGCCAGCAGGCTCCGCAGCATGCCGGCGGCCTCGGCCGTCAGCCGCCTCCAGTGCCGGGGCACGTCCTTCTCTAGGCCCGTCTCCTGCCACTGCACGAAGTCCTCGAAGAAAGGGTCCTCTGGCAGGCTCTGCTCCCAGGGGAAGTAGCCGGTCAGCAGGCAGAAAAGCAGCACCCCGAAGGCCCAGGCGTCCATGCTGCTGTCGATGGGCACCCCCTGGGCATCAGCAGTGCTGCTCAGCTCGGGGGCGGTGTAGGGGATCACCCCGGCCACCAGCTTCAGCTTGGTGCCCTTGGGCCGCGTGAGCCCGAAGTCCGTGAGTTTGACGAGCCGGCAGTCGGGATCGAAGAGCAGCACGTTCTCGGGCTTGATGTCGCGGTACACCAGCCCCCGGCTGTGGATGAACTCCAGAGCGCTCACCAGCTGCCTGGCACACTGCTTGGCGGCCGCCTCGGGGATCCCGTCCTGCGCGGGAGAGACGGCGGGATGGCACACACGGGGCGCCTCGGCAGCCCTGCCAGATGGGCTCTCACCAGAGCGCCCTGCGCTGGGAAACACCTTCGCATTCCTCACCTTTGCCAGCCCAAGGCTGCTCCAGCGCCGCAGACCCCAGAGGAGCCCACGGCCCACTGCCTTCATCTCCCTCCCTCTGACCCAGCCAGCCTTCAGAGGGGCCAGGTGCCACAGCCCAGTCCCCATCGCCTTGTAGCAACACTCACGCGGGGTTTGATGATAGAGATGAGGTCTTTGTGCAGCGCCGCTTCATAGAGGAAACCATAGTACTGGCTGGACTCAATGGCAATTCCAAACATGCCGATGATGGCAGGGTGGGTGGCGAGGGACAGTGCTACACAATACTCATACAAGAAGGTGTGCAGCTTGGTACTGGCTTTGGGCAGCAGCTTGAGAGCCATAGGAGTCCCTGGGGATGGGAAGAGTGGGTTTTACTCCTCTGGAAGGAATTAAACAAGGCACACCAAGGCAAGACAGAGCAGCTACAGATCTAGGCAGTCACAGCAGCAGGTAGGTCTCTAGTCCAAAGTTTGTCTGGGTATACCCTGTGGACACCAGCTCTGGGAACAGGCACTGCCGCTGGTGTGAGTTTTGAGGCCTGGGCATGGACAGGAGCCCTGGGCAGAGTAGGGATATTCAGGATACATGGGCCCATCAGTCTGAGCTGGGACTACTGGGGACAAGCAGTGTCAGGGCACTCATATGGCCAAGCCTTTGTTCACACCCTCTGTCCATGGGCCTCAGGGCAACACTTCAGCTCAGGCTTGGCGCTCCTTGAATGAGCCCTGTGGTGGGACTGCTGTTTCCATCTATATCATGCCAGCTGGTGCGTATCTGTGAACTCTCCTGATCCTCACTTGTGGATTAACTTCCTGGCTTGACCTTGGACCTTTTTTGCCACTATATTCTTCCCAGATGTTCTGGGCTGCCCCCTGGCATCACTTCATCCCTGGCTGGATGTAATGGGATTGTTCCTGGCTGGGGAGGTCCTCATCTGCTGGTCACTCTGGGAATCCTCCCTGCCATGCCTCATGCCTGGCCCTGAGGTGCCACCAGCCCACCCCATGCCCCGAGCCCTGCTGAGTGGAGAGGAGACAAGGCACAGTAGCTCACAGGGCACAGCCAGTTCCTTACCTCTCTGCCTGTGGGTCACTAGCATCACATGGCCATACTTGCCCCTGCCCAGCTCCCGGATAACCTCATAGTGCTCCGCCACCTCGGCGCGCACCAGGCTCTGAGCGGTGATCTCCAGGAGCTCCTCCAGCTTGGTTGGTGCTGCTCTCTCTGACGCTGCTGCAGTCACAGCTGAGCTCTCGGCCATCGCTGAGTGCTGCAGAAACACCAGAGTCAGGAACATCACAGCACACAGAGAAAGCCAGATCAGACATCCATCACAAACAATGCCATGGCAGGGCATATTCCTGCCACTTGCAGCCTGAACATTCTTGCTGCTGTGTTAAAGTCGAGTTTGCACTTTTATACAGCTCATCTCGGCAAAGCCCCTCATCACAGACAAGGTGCATGGAACCTCCTCCACCCCACTAATCCTTTTGCCTAATATTAGACAACAGGCAAAATATTAGCAGAGCCCCAGATTTTCAAGTGTAACTCAGTCACCTCCACTTGTTCTCCTTAGCTTACTGCAGCGAGACATCGTTTCTCTACTCAGAATTCCACCTCTACTGCTTACTGGAGAAAGTCCTTGAGGTAGCTGTGCCCCTCCCATAGGCAGAGGCACAGCTAGCACGTGACAAAAGGCAGAGTGCCCTGAGGATGCCAAAGGGAGCTCAGTACCTCACATGCCTGATGACATTTCTGACCAAAAGTCATGCATCTGTGGAGCCAAGTAACTTACACAGGAAGTAACCGAGGACATCAATGGCATTTTGAGCTATAGCCAGCTGCTTCAGACCCATTTCAGAGAAGTGATTTTCACTTTTCCCAGCCAGCCACAAGGCAGCATTTTAAGGCCTCTGTGGCAGCGCTCTCTCCCTGTCTACCTCCCTGTGCTCTGTACAAGGCACTTTGGGCCCAGGTGTTCCTCCTGGCCTAGGAGCAAGGTCACAGAACCAGGATGGTCAATGCCAGAAGGTACTTCTGGAGACCACTTATTGAAATGTCCTGCACAGAGGAGGGTAAACTAGAGAAAGTTGTGCCCAGCCCAGTTTTAAATATCTACAAGGACAGAGACTCTACAGCTGCTGTGGGTTACCTGTTCCACTGCTCAATCACCTTTATGGTAAAAAAGATTCTAACTTATGCTTAAGTAGAAATTCTGTTTCAGGCCCACTGCCTCTTGTTCTGTCACTCAGTATCATCTGATACTGTGATGCACCTGGTTGTCTGTTTTTGCAGGTATTCATATGATCCCCTCAAGCCTTTTCTTCTTGAGGCTCATGAAGTCTCAGCTCTGTGAGCCTCCCCTCCAATGAGAAATACTCCCATATCTTAACTGTTTCCACTTCCTGGATTTGTTCTAGTATGTCCACATCTCTCTTCTGCAAAGGAAACTCACTGCTCCTAAATCCAGTCATTTTTCAAAATAAAGAAATTTGGAAAAAAATAGTTATTTGAACCTGGGAAGTCTACAGCAAGCTTGGATTTCTACAGGAGCCTAGGACTGTTGGTGGGAAAGTTCCTCTTCTCTTCTCTTCTCTTCTCTTCTCTTCTCTTCTCTTCTCTTCTCTTCTCTTCTCTTCTCTTCTCTTCTCTTCTCTTCTCTTCTCTTCTCTTCTCTTCTCTTCTCTTCTCTTCTCTTCTCTTCTCTTCTCTTCTCTCTTCTCTTTCTCTTCTCTTCTCTTCTCTTCTCTTCTCTTCTCTTCTCTTCTCTTCTCTTCTCTTCTCTTCTCTTCTCTTCTCTTCTCTTCTCTTCTCTTCTCTTCTCTTCTCTTCTCTTCTCTTCTCTTCTCTTCTCTCTCTCCTAGACTGCATTTCTATATCTTATCCAATTCAGAAGTGCCAAATAATTTGCCCTAGTTTTCTGCAAAGGCTTTGATTTGGTGTGAGAGTCAACAGCAGTCAAATTTAGTACAGCCCATAGAGAGTACAACAACGAACAAGTGGTTGCATGGGAGGGGATAAATAGAAGGCTGGAAAGAACAAGTATTTTCAAGATTTTGCTTTGAAGTCCTCCTGTTTGCTGCTCAGCCAACGAGGCTTGTGAAATTCCAGACAGCAAGGGCATCTCAGAACCCACAACTGGATCCATCCCGCCAATAATATTTCCAAACTGGTACCTTCCTCATTTAGGTGTTATAGAGAGAAAAATGTAAGTGGAATATAGACAAAAAACCTAAATTGTAATAGACCTGGGAAAGGCATAGACCTCCATTTGATATTAGATAAGCTGAAGCCACATTAAAGAGTGGAGTGGAACAACAGGAGAGATGTCTGCTTGTCATTTGAAGAACGCTTGAAGAAAATGTATCAGTCTTTGTGAAAAAAAAATCAAAAAAACTTTTCTGCAAGAGAGTGTTTGTCCTATATCAAATTTATGGTCAGATACAAGTTCTTGACAGAAAATTGTTCACCATCTTCTTAGATAACTGAAATTCTCAAACCTGAGTTAGGTAAAATTTCTTCCCTTGTAAGCTGACAACTTGTGACTGATATTTAGCCCAAAGGTTAAAATCTTCTTGCTTTAAAATTTAAATCAACTTTAAGTATTATTCAATAGTTAGATACTTTTAAAATATCTATTGATTAATATCTTTTATTTGCATTTAATTACTTAGAACATGATTAATCTATTTTATATGATTCTTTACTTCTCCCCTATTTACTATGCTAAAACTTGCTTTTGTGAGTGGGAGGATGTGCTTTTCTGCGTATTCTTGGTTCTCAGTTCACCTTAGGGAGTCAAAATAATTCAGTCCATAAGCTTTGGCAATTTAAAGAAAAACCAAGAAAACAAAACCAAAATAGAACAACCCTAACCCCAAAAATTCTTGTATCCTTCCACTTCACAATTCAAGCCAACTGCAACAGAGGTGGAACAGATCCATACTTCCATCCATGGTCTCCATAGCATGGGAGGGCAAATGGTCCAGGTTCAGAGTAGAACATTAAAGTGAATGAGCCAGCTTGGAAGAACAGATCATGGAGAGGATATGGGTAGAATTTCTTGAGGGCCTGTGATGTTGGCTCCTTGTGAAGAGAGCCCCAGCTGCAGCCACTCCAGAGCAGTTTGCAGACTTTGGCCCTTGCTGCCCTTGAAGTCATTAATTACAAGACAAAGTCCATACTTGAGAAAATAGCTGACGTTGTCAGGTCTTTCTTTGAGATGCCACTGCTATTAGCTAGGAAGGTAAGTGAGGATCAAATTTGGGTCACTGCTGAATAGAGTTTGCCTGGGTGCTCTGCACCTACTTCTGATACCTTCTAAAGTGTCATTTCCCCTTTGCGGATTGACAAGCACTGAAGAGGAGGTCACCAGGGCCCTGTCCAGGATGCATTCATCATTTGGCTGTGCTGTATTGAAGGCAGCAGGCAGAGTCCTATTCAAAACTGTTCTTTTCCTCCTCTATCCTTTCCATTCTTCATCCCTGCTAGAGGTCTTGTTTCCAGGCTGCTGACTGTGAGAAACTGTAATTCCTCAAAATAATCTCTAACTATAGCAGCAAAAAGCGCACATCCTTTGCATCACCACAAGATACTCCTGAACCACCTGAGAAGCTGAGGGGTCTCTAGCCTATGGAAATACCACGTCTTAGTCCAGGTAATGTTAGCCTGGTTCTTCAACCAAAATGATTAATATATTTAGTGCAGAAAAGTACTTCATACATGTCAAAAACCAAAGACAGTGTGATCTCTGTGTACCAGAGACAGTGCTATGGTGATAGAATCACAGAGGTGTTTAGGTTGGAAAGGATCATCTAATCCAATTCCCCTGCTCGAGCTGCAGCAACTGAAGCAGGTTGTCTAGGAAGGTGTGCAGCCAGGTCTTCAATATCTCCATAGATGGAGACTCCCATCAATGGTCATTGCTCGGAAGAGTCTGGCTCCCTCTTCTTCATTCCCTCTCATGAGATATTTATATACACCAATAAGATCCCCTCTGAGCCTTCTCTTTTCCAAGCTGAAGAGTTTCAGCTGTTTCAGCCTCTTCTCATATCAAAGATACTCTATTAAAAATGGCCTTGAGCATATGGCATGTGGGGTCCATTTTCTTGTCTGACCTTCTACAGGGCCTTAACACAAACCAAATAACAAACAGCATGTGGGGCATCTCTTTCAAAAAGTCATTCAGGCTTGATCCAAAGACAATCGGTCAATTATAAATGTGAACATTCTTGCTTTTAGATATTCATATGATAACCTAATCTGAACTTAGCTATCCTGCTGCTGAAGTTTCTCAGATAGAGAAAAGAGTTTTCTAATACCTGTTAAATTTCTCCAGAATCTTGCCGGGTTTATATGCACTGTGGTCAGTGGTATGACCCAAGGCTATGAGAACATATTTTCAATTAATTATGTTGTGTAAAACTGTCAGGCTGAAGCTCAGGCTATGCATTTAACTGACACTTTACTTAGGCTTCACAAAGCATCTGTCACACTGTGCTGCATCACTTAGTTGAAAAACAGATGTGATGCTGCCACAAAATGTGGTCACATTTTGAGTTGAGAATAAGCATCTCTATGTTCTCTGATCAAGACACCTCTCAGTCTTCTTATTGGTTCAATGCCTTCAAATAACTTTCTGATTGTCAAACCAAGCTCTCAGATAGTCCAGCCCACTTGTCCAGCTCTCTTTTCTAAAGCCTCATTATTTTTCTCCTCCCATCCCCCACATTAAAACCCTGACTGTCTTGAGGGGAATGCCTCCTGTCACACATTTAGCTAGAATTCCCCCTGCCTCATGCTGTGGCCTCAAGATCTCTTTTTGCAGGAATGACACATAGGGCTGTACTACCTCATACATTCATTATGAGTCCAAAGGTTTTCCAAATTACTGGGGAATGTTGGGGAAAAAATTAACTGCTTCTTCATGTTCCTTTATGGGTGCTGCCTACCTGGTTTCTACTTGAATATTTTTGCACCCTGTTTAGTAAAGCATATTTTGCTCAAATGGATTTAGTGTACCAAGTAATTCAGATCACTTCACTCAGCTGTTATCACACTTCTGCCTAGGGGCTCTGTAAGGACCCCACCTGCAGGCAATTCCCACCAATCTCTAAATTGTTGGTTTGAAGCAGTTCTCATCCTGGTATTGGTTCATATAACACCTGCTACAAATGTCCCATTCACTGGTTGTTTCCTAAAAGTTATCTGTACAAATTCATCCTGGCATTGGTCTTAATCAAGTAGCCACACATTTTTAATAATTTTTTTAAAGCCCAGTATATAGTGGAAAATGCCATATTTTATTGTTGTTCTCACCCTACAAATTTTTTTTCAATCCCAACTCTGTTATAATACTTTTACCTTTGTCAATGATCTAGAAGAAAACACTGAAATCATGCAGAAAATGTTTGCAAATGGTACAAAAAGGGTTATCTAGGTTCTTCATGCTGCTTCATGGGCACTATGTAAATCCAGAAATTTAGGTTTGGTATAGCCTCACTTTGCAGACCTTAAGACATTGGATGATACAGAATTGCAGTAGAAATAATCTACAGTGATATAGATGCACATCTTAATGTTGCAGATACAAGTCTAAGAGCGTAACAGAGCAAGTGTTACTGATGTTACAGATTCCACTTTTGCATTTAGTCTGCTAAAGAGAATGCCCAGAAAGAATCAGATGCAGGAAACATCAGCAATGAAAGGCAAACTAACATTTTCCAGATGCTAAATTAAGAAAGTAAGCTTCACTGTAAAAAAACCAACAACAACAAAAATAGACAGCTGTTCAGCTTCACGTAGGCTGAGATGATTGTAACAAAAGAAGAGATCTGTTCTGAGGCGATGTGCCTCTTACAGTGAACTCCAGTTTCTGCAGAAGTTCCTACATACAGATGCCATGAGATAGTCTGAAATTTAATCTCCGAAAATCAGCTGAGTTAGGGAAGCTGTATTTCTGAAGAGCTGGCCACCTGTTAACAGCTTCTGCACTACAAATGAGAGTATCACACACTAGTGGAATTTGTACTTTTATGATAAATTTATTTTTCTGTTTGCTCTGCTTTGTATTCTTCTTTATCTACCTTTTTACAATGTTTCTTGAAATGTTAAAACTATCTTGATACAAAGAAAGCCTGGGTAAATTTCCTGAACACTTCTGGAGGCTGATAGATCAACAGAACCAGTTTCAGGATGTCTCCTATCTTTTTAAAGATATTGGTGAGCCCACAGTTTAGGAAGCTGCCGCTGGTGTCCCCAGTTTGACAGAAAAAGGACAAGAGAAAGTCATGACAATGGCAAGAGGGCTGAAAATTACAGGGGAAACTTCCAGTGAAGCTGTCTTTATAGCTTATCAAACAGTAGTGGAGAATAGCTACTTGATAGTTACTTGATCATCTGCATAAACCTTTCTGAGTACTGGAATTTCACTAAAGAGGACTCTCACAGGTAAAAAACATTATGATAAAACCAATAGATGAAACTGAAGTGAGGCCATTTCAGACCTCTGTTGTGGTCCAGATTCTGTGATGACAGATCTTTACCCCCAAAAATCTCACCAAACATTATGGAAGAATATCCTTCCATCTTCGTAATTTTTGGTTCAAGAATAGCATCTTTTTTTTTTTCCCTGAAAAGGTCCACTCTGGTGCAAACCACGTTTAATACAGCGAGGGATAAGAACAGATTGTCGCAATGTTTGCTTGTGGCCTTATTCCTGGTAGATTTATGAGCTTCTTTCTAGAACAGGTCTGCGGGCTAGTGCTTAATCTCGCTGCAGAGTGGCACGACTGTGCCGGCAGCAGAAGTGCGTTCTGCTGTTCTGGGCAGAGGCACCCAGCAGCCTCCCGGAGAGCCCCGTAACCTCTGCGAGAGTGCAGCACAGCAGCCTCCTCGGACAGAAACTGGCCGCAATCTCACTGGGACCAAGCCACATCACACCTTTCTCCCAGCCAACCCACCCAACACAAGTGGACACAAGCGACCTTCCTGGGCAAAGCCACCAACGAGCTCGCCATCAACCCGCTGGGGGAAGTGGGTGCACTCCGCATTGTGCCGGCACACCACGCTCGAGTCTCCAAAACCAGTTTGAGAAGGGTGGGAACCTTCCTACATGCCCGTCCAGTGTCTTTCATCCTGCCACCGCTGTAAGTTCCCACTCTCGGCCGGCACTAAGCCTCTCACCTTCTCCAGCAGCGCAGGACAGCCAGCCCGCCGCGCTCCCCTCGCCGCAGCCGCCGGGCTCAGGCTGCGCCAGCAGGCGCAGGGGGCTGCCAGCGCTCCGCGGTGAGCGTGACGCTCCGCCCCGTCCCCATGGCTCTGGGCCTGGGGGCACGCTGCCTCCCGCTGAAGGTGACCTCCGGGAGGGGGGAAAAGAGGGGGAAAGGGGGGAGGAAAGGACTATCCGCCTCCCCTCTTATAGGAGGGGGATGCGTTTCAGGAGTCGGGGTGAGATTGTTTCTGCTCTAGCATTATAAACCCCCGGGGACCCACTGGCAGACCCACCTTGTTCAGCTCTTTGCTGCAGCTTGGGTTGTCATTACAGCTGAAGGAGCAAGGCAGCTCCCCGGGCTGGAACGAGGTCCTCGCTCCAGGGCTGTGCCAAGTAGGAGTCCGTTCCTGATGGCAGGGGATCAGAACGACCATGGGCTGCCCAGTGCTTGTCCTTGGCTACCAAGGGTGCCCGTGCCAGTGAGCAGCAGACACCCGGCACAAACCATGGCTGGCTCAAGGACCCTTCTTGACCCCCAGTGGGTCAGAGTCCTCACACACACTGGTACTGCAGAGCATTGTGGTGAAGCTGAAATTATTAATGATAACTATGATGACTTTCAAGCATTTCATCTGTTCTCAGTACCTGCCCCCAGAGCATACTCCTGTGCCAAGATCTACCTTCTTCTACTTGAGCCTGGAGATGAAAACAGCTTCTGGGTGTATGGCCACCATGCAGGCCCTAGATCTTGGCTCTTCAACGCTGCTTTTTTTCTCTCAAGGAAGTGGATCAGTTTGTGTATCTGAAGCAGTAGTGCATGCACCTATGACATGAATGTCACAGCAGTGGCCTTGCTGTTCCTTAGAGCCAGAGCCATAATGGGCACTTGTAGTGATGAGCCTCAGCACACCCTGGGGACAAAAAGTTGGGAGAAAGGCTGGGAGAGATGAAAGACAGTCTAAGAGACAAGAGCAGCCCCCCCAAACGTAAATACTCTGGGTCTCTAGCACAGGACTGAACCTTCTCACCTGATCTCAGCAGGAAGAATGATTATGCCAAGGGCCTGTCTCTCAGTGCTCTGCCCTCACAGAGGGGCAACAAGGTGAGATGCACTGGACTGCTGGCACAGGCCTGTGAAGAGCCACTCTGCTGCCACTCTGAGACAGTGCAAATCAGAGGGCAAGAGGAGTTGCTCTTTCAGGCTCCCAGCTGGATAAGAGGTGGGGAGTGATTGTTTTGCTGGTGACCTAGAGGTCTTGTGCCCTTCAAGACGGTGCCTTCACACCCATTCTGAAAGGTGTAACTGGGAACAGCCTTCAAAGTCCTGTGCAAAGTCCCTCCAGGCAGGAACATTACAGCTAGGGGTGATGTGCACGTACCAAAGAAACCTATCCAATATCCAAGGACTCAGCACTGGGATAATGGTGTAATGTAAGCACTGTTCTCCAGGAACGGGGACTGTTCCCTGTATAATCTGGTCTTCTGGTGGAAAGTGTGAGACCATTGCCTTTACTTGAGAGACAAGTCAGAACTGAAAAATGTCCCTGGGGACTTGCTATAATTTACCGTAAGAACACAATGCTGGGAAAGCAGCCCAGGTTCCCTGACTCCCCCAGACCCTCTCTCCTTCTCTCCAATCACTATCTTAATCATGCTTCCAGATATGGGAACAAAATACAGTCTTCCTTATTTTCCAGTTAATTTTTTGAGAGACAGAATCCCCACGTGATCCATTCCCATTGAGATGGGCACCTGCTGAGGGGTTTGGTTTAGAGAATAGACCTCTTCCACAGCTTTACCTGGAGTGCACTGACAAGCAGCAATATCACTGAGGGCTTTTTCCTGATCTGCCATTCATCTGACACTACATTTGCAGGGCTTGTCCTGCATTCCTCATCAACAGGGAATATGTCACATACTGTGTATCACATGCATGTTTGAGAATCCCTGACCTCCACTCCCTGAGCCCTGGGCACTGGACAGCTGTTGGAGGCCCTAGAGCTGCTGCACTACTAATGAAGTCCACACTAGTGCATTTCAGGACCCTTTAATTTAATTTAACACCTACACCTCTCTCACCCATGCTGCACACATTTTGTTCAGTTGGCAACCAAGATGTCGGTCAAAGTCAACACTGACAGAATATGGAAACATGATGTAACCAAAACTGCATTAGTGTCTTGGAAAGTTTAGTCCCAGGCTGTGAAGGAGGTAGAGCTAAGAAGGAGAGAGAGGTGTGGGGAAGATGTCTTTTGAGGTCTTATTTCACTTCTCAAGATCCTGCTCTGATTTTGTTAGCAATAAATTCAATTATAATCTCTTATTCAAGCATATTTTGCTCGTGACAGTATTGGTGAGTGATTTCTCCTGGTCCTTTTTTCAACTCACGAAGCCTTAGTTACATTTTCTCTCCCCTGTTGAGCAGTGGAGGGGCAGTGATAGAGGGGTTTTGGTGGGTGCCTGACATCCAGCCAGGGTCAGCCCGCTACAGTGACGCACACAAACGTTCAGGATGACCTATGATATGTAGCAAATGCTGTATGAAAATGCATCCTTTTTCTCCTCTGAATTATGGTTGGTTTAGCATGATGAACATCCAGTCTCTTGCATGTCTGGCTCAGAATAGGCAGTACACAGAAAAATAATAGAACATGAAAATTTCCAAGGGCGACATGGCAGCCAGTGTCACAAAGTCATAGCAATGGCAACTGCAGGAGTAACAGCTGGACTAATGTAACTACAGTAAAGGGACATAGTCAAGAAGGGGTCTCCTTTTCATCCTTCTTTCTCTTCCCTTGTTGCTCATCCTCAGCGTACACTCACATCAGAACAGCAGCAGTTCTTCAGCTACAGGCATACACAGCTCTAAAAGATCAAGTCTGATCTCCTAATAGAGAGTGCTCTGTAGTCAGATGATGCCAGATGTATGATTCTAAAGGAACACTGCCCCTCCAAAGAGAAATCCACCATCTTCCAGCAAGTACCCTAAGAACCATGGAGGGAACTAGCTCTCCCAACACACTTTCAGCAGGACACTCAGTTTCTCAAGTGTTTGCTTCAGAGTGAACCGTTTTTCACAATATGCCTGGCTAATGACTCTGAAGATTTCCACAGAAGCTGGGTGAGGCGGTCTGTACTCCTGTTTCAGGGTTATCCAACCCCAGACAGCTCTTTAGTTACCATTCTCTATTATCAGAGGCACCAAAAGCATCTAGGGGGATGGAAGATTTGATTCTATTGAACCAAATAGAGCACTCTTGAAAGTTGTGGAGGCTTATCAGCCAGGGTATGTGTGAGAGAAAGTTGCTGAAATATGAACATCAGGCTCCTTTACCTAAAGGGCCTAAATTGGCACTGCTCTTTTAATATTGCATAATATGACAATGTTCAGTTTGTCTCTATATTTTCAAACTGACCACAAAGCATTTATTCAGAACATCTGTAATAGCAGCTTTGCAGAGCAATCATGATCCCTTCATTTCCAGAACTAAATTTTGCTCAGCCTTTTTCAGATCCAGTTTTGTGCCTGATGCTGGGGAATCACTCTCTGACTTTCCCCATTGCTCTTCTGCTTCTTCTGTTAATAATTCTGTGAGCTGCCAACACTTTCTTCCCCCCATCCTCAGCAAACAGGCAGGCAGGCCAGTCTGCAGGGTACTCCAAGGTATGGGCTGCCTCCCAGGAGAGCTGGGGCCCTGGGCTCTCCTTGGCACAGGCAGGGTGCTCAGAGGAGTCCACCAGCTGCACAGACCATTTGTGCTCTGAGGTCATTCAGTGCTACCCCATCACTGAGGAATCTGCTGGCCGCCGTCCTGACAATGCCGTACAGTGTCCCACCTCACTTTCCAGCTAACACAACACTGAGCCTGGCCCTGCTCCCCAGAAGGGCTTCCCAGCCATGTTCCCCATCTTTGTCAGAACCCCTCACATCTGAACTTTTTGGTCACCCACTGAACACTGTACCTGCCTCAAAGTGTTCTGCTCAGTCCCACTTCAACCCACTCCCTTCACGGTGCTGTTGGGTGCATTGGGTGCAGAATGATTGCAAGAGGCAGTGCTAATTCAATGGAATCCATAGGCACTGATCCCAACACCTCAGAGCAATGCTGGGGCAGTGCCTTTCCAACCCAGCACAGGGACAAGTATCCATAATAGTTGCATTTTTAACCTTTTCCATCTCTGCCAGCCTGTCTTCCAGGGCTTAAAACTATATAAAATATCCCGTAACCATGGTGTACATCAGCCTTCTCCCTGAAACTTAATGGCTTATTTGTCACCACAGGTACAGGTAGGGACTGTTCAGGAGGCAATTTAGCTTGCAGCTCTCACCCTAGCCTGGTAAGGTGGTGCCACATCAAGAGGCTGAGTTGGCTGGGGCTCCAGATGCCTTGGTGACAGATACTGGGAAGAGTTGTAGTGAGGTCTTGCAGGAAAAAAGGATAGACTTACAGAAGAAGAGTGGACTTGGGTGGTGAGGCAGGGACAACATGTTGTACTGCGAAAGTTTTCTTCTGTCAGGGCAGAGAGATGGGACAATTGATCTTAGCATCCAGGAGACAAGGGAGAAAAGGCTGGCAGAAAAAGTCTCTCCAGCCAAGTCTTGTGCCAGTTTCCTACAATTTGAGAGCAGGCAAGCACAGGATGGGCTTGGGTTCATCTGAGAGTCCAGAACACTGGATGAGCTTGTGGTGGCAAGGCAGGTCCAAGGTGCAGGTGAAAAGTTGGTTTGTAGGTCAGTATCACTCCAGGTGGCAGTAGTCAGTGCCAGTCACAGTCCAGTGATTGTCAGGCAGGTATGAACAGGAAGTCCATGCAATTGCCAGGGTTCAGACAAACAGGGAATATGGCCATGCATAGCTGGGAAAGATAGACCACATTAGAGCTCAGGCAGGAACTAAAAGGGGCTGAGGTGAAAAGGGCTTCCTGGTCCCATGGGAAGATGTTGCAGTGTGAGACCCAGGGAAGGCTGGACAAGGCCATCAAAACTTTTCAGTACCCTTGAAGCAAGGCAAAATGATGGTTCCTGCCTACCTCTCAATTCTTCACCAGCTTCTTGGCTGCTTCTAGCAATGGTCTGGAACGCAAAGGCCTTTCCCTCAGGAAGGCTGACCCCTTCTCTGCTACCTTACCTCATTTCTACAGCTTCATCTGCGCAGAGAAGAAGGTTAACACCCTGCAAAACGTCTTCCACCAACCAGCTCCTAGGGACCACTGCTGCTGGGACACTGTTCCCAGTATTGATATCTGTAACGTCAAGGCATTGCACTTGTGTCTTTTGAGGCTGTCCAAAAAATTGTCAGGAAGGGAGGCAGGGAGTTCAGTCACTCCCCTAGGTCATCCATGAAGATGCTGAATAAAACTACTCCTAGGAGTAATACATGGACTAAGCTTGGACGAAAAACTCACTGCTCTCTCAAGGTTCCTGTGGAGGGGAAGTGAAAGGGGAGAGGCTGATCTCTTCTTTGGTTCCAGTGAGAGGACAGTTCAAAGCTGTGCCGGGGTAGGTTCAAACTAGGCATGAAGAAGCATTTCTTTACTAAGTGGTTGGCAAGCCCCTGGAACAGGTTCCTAGAGAGGTGGCCAATGCTACCAAGCCTATCAGTGTTTAAGAGGTATTTGGACAATGCCCTTAATAACATGCTTTAACTTTGACCTTGAAGTGATCAGACAGTTGGACTGGATAATCCTTCTCCTCTTCTCCTCTTCCTCCTCTTCCTTCTCCTTTTCCTCCTCCTCCTCCTCCCTGAGAAGCGTGCCATGCTCCCTCATTGCTTCTTGTCCTTTACTCAGTTTTCATTCCCTAAAAGGACCTTTCCTCCAACCCTTTAGTAACTTCCTATGCTTATTGAGACCCTCACAGAAACCAGTGTGGCAATGATGTGGGATTTCCTTTTACAGGAGCCACACTGAGTCTTTCTCGCAAGACTATTTTTCAGTTTTACCCTTTGTGATAGACACCTGTCTTTTAATACGGATGGAAGTCAGACTCACCAGTAATTTTTTATAGTGAATGGGTTACACCAGCAATCCAGCAGTGCTCAGGCACAGAGATACTTAGACAGGTTATACAGTTCACAGTTTCACATTTGAATTCCTTTAGGACTTTTAGGCAAATGTCATGCAGTCCAAGTGACTTATTAACATTCAAAGTATCTGTCTGGTCTTACTTCCAACTGAGTTGTTCCCTCTGACCAATCTACTACAAATACGGCATCAGGAATGAAATTGTTCCCACCAAACACTGCACTCCGCTGAGGGAAGGTAGAAGAAGCAACTGTATCACGGTCTGTGTGACTTCCAGACAGACATAAAAGAAAGCTTTAAAAATTCCTTAACTCCTTGGGATAAACATTAAAGTCTGGCATCTTGGCGAATTCAGATCTTGAGCTAAACACATCTTTGTCACTTTCCCAGGACCATGGCTGCTGGCATGTCTCTTGTTACATCTGCAAGGTTACTAGAGGGAAGGGGTAAGAAATCAAAACTGGTTTGGAAAAATGCAACAGTGGAAACTGGACACAAATGACACTAGGAGTCATTAGGGAGTGATAGGGAGTGATATTACTCACAGCGAGTGATATTAAACTAAAGAAAAGCCCATTAATTGAACAGATTAATTTAGCCACTTGGAAATTCAGTTCCACAGAAGTGACCTGTTACATTCAAGACCTTCAAGACTTCATTTTTCTGAAACAGGGACTTTCCAGGGTCTGAGCTCCAGCTTCCCTTGCCATTGTAATTGATCTCTGGTGTGAGATGACACTGAGTGAATGGCTGAGGACCTGGGACAGCAAAGAACAGCAGGCAGATATACAGACATACAGGTGGAATCTAAAGAGGCAGAAAAATTTCCTTAGCCTGGATGGACACACATGGCAGGAGTAGGGATTTCGAGTTCAACATCCCTGCAATCACAATTCCTCTCTGCACAAACAAGGAGGCAGTACAGCTGTGGCAGACTTGAGGAGGACTGTGATCTTTGCTGCCTTGGGCTTGCCTTCTTACTATCCTACCCTGTAGGAGCTGTGGGATCTGTCAGTTGCTGTGGGCTCTGGGGATTTTCCAGGTTGCAGAGGCCATCCAGGGTACTGCCTTCTGAAGGATGATCTGTGGGCATAACACAAGCTAGGTTACCCAGCTATGCTTCATTCCTAGGGGAGCTCAGATACAGGTTAAGTCTTCCAAAGATATTTCATCAGCCTCAGTGATCACATGAAAACAGGTTTCTCTCAAGGGAGGCTGAGAGGCTTCCATCATCAGAGAACTGGAGAGAGACACTGGTGTGGAGACGTTAGCAGGGATTGTTCCAGAGATGAAAGGAGCCCAAAAAACGAAGGGCTTTTGACACTGAATAATATCTTGTCCATTAATCCATAGTAACTCCACCAACTGCAACAGAATTTTTTCATCTTGCAGCATATTTTGGCTCAAATTGTACTTATATTCCAGAGGTGATAAGTTCAGAATTATTCCAACAAAATTATGTGTTGTATGACGAGAAGCTAGGCCTAGCAGAGGGAAGAAAAAAAAAAAAAAAAAAAACAAAAAAACACACCACCAACTCATAAAAGCAAAATTAAACAAAACAAACCAACCAAAAAAATCCCACAACCAATGCCAAATAGTAAGACCTGGAATTCACTGTTAATTTGTTAAAGGATCTTATTTTCTGGACAATTCTAAAGATGTTTTCAAAATCTGGGGTGGGGGGAGAGGGGAGAGCAGGGAGAGGAGCAGGAGGGCAGTGTCCTCAGACTTTCGAAAACCACAGATGTCAGTAATTCCTGGAGGAATGCAGAGAACCTAGAGTGGCTGTGTATCATGGCCTGACCATCTGGTTTCCTGAGATACTGCTGCTCTCCACCACTGTGCACATTTAATTCAGTACCAGCTCACTTCTACTGTAGAGCCTCATTGCACAGCTGAGCTAGCAGAGATCATAGACTTATAGTACAGGACAATTGTCTTCCCTTGTGGGCACATCTATATGAGATCATTTAAGGCATCGTTGTCAGCATCAGTCTTCTGCTCAGATGAAATTCAAAATTATTTTCTGCACAGCCCCTGACTCAGATTTGTGACCATAGCCAGCTGTCAGTGACAAATCAGGACAAGAAGTAGACAATTCGCTCCATTAGGAAAGACAAAAATCAAAGCCTCTTCTATAACAACCACATAAACTCCATAAAAGCCACCTCTTTGCGTTCCTGCACTATATTCTGCCATTTCTTCAGAGGAGGAAATGTCTGGGGTATTTCTGGTGATCTGGCTGGACCATGAGAGTGGTGCCTGTGTAATGTTGTCCAGTGGCTCTCCACCACAGCTTGGAAAGATGAACGCGCTCCAGTTAATGAGTTATTTTATTTCAGTGATCTCATGTTTAAAGCATCATTTTCTTAGTCTTAGGCTCTCCCGCGGGGTCAGTAAATTCCATATTCAAAGAAGATTTTAATTCCTTGGTGAGTGACAAGCTGGAATGGTGATTTGAGTCCTAATCCCTCTTTTGAGTGGTGAATGAAGCATCTTGTCATTAGTACATCAGACAGATGCTATCGGAGATATCATGGGAATAGCAAACACCATTAATCTGAGCCAGCTGGACAGCAATAAGTCTTGGAATGGTACCCTCTCCACCCCATCAGCCTGCAGGGATTTGCCAAGCCCTCCTCACCTCCCTCTTACTGGTACAGCATGAAACTACAGATATCTTTCTTTTGCTTTCTTATCCAGCTCTTTTCTTGACTTCAGACTCACCATTCCCAAATTTATGTGGGAGAAAGAAATAATTAACTCTTCCTCTTTGTTCATTCCTGATTTACCTCTTGCTTTGAATAGCTAACCTTGACTTTCTACCAGAACATCCTGACATGTTTCTCTTTAGCCCCCTTTGCATGTACCACATGGCATCAGCCCAGCAGAAAAAGTACATTTGGAGAGGCAATGAAACAGGGGCTCAGCAAGGGAAAGGGGTGGGTGAGAAAAAATTCCAGGTGAACTTTTTCCCTGAAAAGCTTCTGTGTTATTGAGGAGTAACTTCCATCGTTAATTAATTAATTAATTAATTGACTACTTAATTGAATCAATTAATTAATTTAATTTTGCTGATCACTTCCTGGCATTATCTTGGGTTGAGCAATTCCTGAGAATTTAACTTTGAGCTTTGGCATACGATCTACAAATCACCCAGCAACAGCCATGAAGCAACAGAAGGCCACCTGTCTCCTACAGTGCCATTGCTCACAGTGTGATGGAGAAAGGCTTAGTGACAGCAAGAAGTGTTTATCTCCTCAAATCTCTTGGGCACCCAGTGATAGAAATATCCCCTGCTTTGTCTCTCCCGTGCTGACTCACTGCCTCTCCTTTGAAGCAGATCTCCCTTTGTCTCTCTCCACAGAGAGGCTCTACCTCCACTTAGTACTGCTGGATTTTTGCAGACAAAAACCCTCTTATTTAATGCAGATATCTCTGTAAACATCTCTGCTAACATTATATAATGTTCAGTCAGGGCTGATTCCTGGTTTTTTAAGTCACGAAGTGGAGCAGAGGACGAAGTGATCTTCAAGGGTCAGTCTCAGGTTGCCTTTTCTCCTGTTCACAGTGTCACTTTTGCTTCATATTGAAGTTCTGGAACACTCTGCTTTTGCCACAACTCTGATTTTCATCAACCAACACCACTCTCTGATCTCTTCAGTGGTTACCTCCAACATTTTTCCTTTTCACAGCCAGCTATGCACTCCCTCTTCATCCCACCAGGTAGCACTTCACATTTTGTCTGTTCCAGCTTTATCAGACTCCTGCTTCCTTCTTTCCGGGCCTACTGGAAAGATCCTGAAACTCTTCCTATTCTATGGTCTCTGCTGCTCCACATGGAGTCACTTAGGTACCTGGAGTCACTTAGGTAGACATAGGTCGCTGCTCACAGATATTTAATCTGCAAAAAGAGACAAACATGCAGGAGATGTTATGCAGACAAATAATTAAGTCTGGGCCTCAGCAGTGTTTTGCAGAGGCAAAAAAGACAGAACTTTATGCCTCTAGCCTTGCTGCCAGTCACTGCACTACAAGCCCAGTCTCACTTTGCTATGAATAATGATTTCAAGCTGATATAATCTGCTAAGACTGTTTAAGCAAAGCACCCATCTGATGAGGCTATGCTCAGTTCAGGCTGTGAGCAGAACGGGTTGATGGTTGCTTGCAACAGCTCAAGCACAGCAGTGCTGCCCTCTGCCTTGGTGTTGCATAGCAAAGGGGCTTCAGCAAAGTGGGGGCTGGAAATGAGCAGCAACAAATAATGTTGCTGCATGACATTAGTACTCCCATTTTTCCAGCTCAGAGGGATTTTAACGATGTGATTTCACAGTTATATCAGCGAAGAAAGTGCCACTGTTTTATTTATTTAGTTTTTCTTACACAATTTGTGTTGTGCCACTATAAAGAGAGAACATTCTTCTGGTTATCACATCTGAAAACACAGGTGTGGTATATAACCTGTACACATCAGGAACACCCCTGAACAGGAGGCCACCTCTACTTTACCTTGCCCATGGAGCCAGAAGTTGGTTTCATCTGTAGTAGATAACACCCATGGGCAAGTCTGTCCCTTTGATTTTCACTCGGGGTATATCTGTGCCTCAGAAAGAAAAATTCTGAGTGATTTTGAAGCTAAACCAGCTGCGTGAGGAAAACAGGGGAAAGGCAGGACAAGAACAAGTACTCATCCTATTCAAGTCATCCAACAGGATCAACTTACCTTGCAATACTAACCTACCCTACAGCTCTACTGCTGCCAGGGAGAGCTTTCACAGTTCACTGCTCTCCAAAGCACCATCACAGAGCACTGCAACTACAGTTCTTGCAAATATATACAACATGCAAGCTTATCCCTTCCCCCTGCATCTCTTTCTTCTTGCAAATACCCATGCCTAAAAATTGCCTTCTGCTTTTTGCTCAAAGGAGTCAGAGGAAAAAGAAAGGTTTTTTTCTTTACTGAAGGACATGGGGGTTTTATTTGGTTTGCCAGCCATCTAGAGTTTCTTAGCGACTTTCCTTATTATATAAACATTCTGGTAAAAAAAGAAAGAACTTTAAAGAAACTGTCAACAATCTATAAGCTCAACACCTGGAAGTAAAACTGAAGAACATTTTATTAGTGCAGTTGGAATAACTTGCAATCCCCTTAACAAATAACATTAGCGCAGCTTTGCTGAAGTTCTGGGCAAACTACCAGCCCAGATGTGAGATTTCCTCACGAGCTCTTAATACAGCAGTGGCAGGAAGGGAAGGAAATGTATTGCTACAGGTGTCACCATCTGCTCCACTGATGGTCTGAAAGGAGAACTTTGTTTTGGAGTTTTATTAGTCCATTCCACTCCTCACTTTCTGAAATTTAGCATTCTGTTATTCACTAGGCATTGATAAACTTCAGTGCCAAACATGAGAAAACAGAAAATAAGCAAAGTGTGCTGGAGCCTGCTGAAACTATAAAGAGGAAGAAGGTACCAAATTCCTATTGCTCTTCCCATGGGAGCTCCAACTAAAGTGCTTTCAGTGCATCTATCTTTATTTTTTCTTATCTCAAATAAAATGAAACAAGATTGTTTTGTGTCCCAGTGGCAAAATAACCTACCTCAAAAATTGTGCCCTCAGTACACCTTTCTAGAGCCTAAGCTACCACTCCTGGTTTGTGGCAAAACACACTGAAATCTCATTAGTTAAAGGTATGGAGGCCAGTTTGATCACAGCCTATGTAGGCAACTACAGTCCTAAATTGCAAAATTAGTAAGCCTGTGAATGTGGCCAAAATGAGTTACAACAAGGCATTCAGATGAGCTGGACTTGAATTTATTGGTGTAGTCATCTCAATCACATCTTCCATCAATTCTCCAAATTCCATCAAGTTCAAATTCTGGTCAGGCTTCTAGCCCTGAAGCCTTACTAATCCAGCATAGCAATCATTCAGCTCCTTCCCTAGGGCCTGCTTTGAAGAAAAAATAAGACAAAAGCCCTTTCAAGACCTAGCAGCAGAGTTCCTTGGAGTCAGAGGTTGCAGCTGAGGAAGAGCTGATCCCCACATTTGTGCAGTTGGCGCTGTGCAGAGGGACACGTTTTAAAGCAAGTGCACAGTCTCTTATAATGTACCATACAGCATAGATGCCCTCCTGCCTCTAGGCTAGAAGGTGGAGAGCATTTTTTTATACTGACTGAGTGCACATTATTTTGTGGGAATATTGGCACTGCTACATAAATATGTCTGGGGTGGGGCAGAAGGGGGGGTGTGATGGAAGCAGGAGTGCTTTTCTTTGTCTTTGCTGACTATGGCCTCTGCACTAAAAGCCCATTCCAATTTAGGAGTCAAAGAGGCTGAGAAAAATTAACAAAATAAAAGTGGCTATCTTGTTTAGATACCACAGGGGGAAAAAAAGAGTGAACTTGACAGAGAACAATGCAGAAAAAGGTGAAGAGGCATTTTGTGGATTAAAAGCTCTTGCCATAAAGATTTAACTGAAACCCATTAAAAAATCTCCCATTCAGCATGTTAGAAAGGTAAGCAAACTGGAGTAGAAGTTAAGCCAGTGTAATATTAAGCTGATTAAATATAACAGATGTCTCAAAACGCTTGTGCCAGCATTGAGTTTTCTGAGTCTTTCATCTTACATAGTGTATTTTACAGAATCACAGAATCACTGGCAAGCTTGGCAGAGACCACAGTGGGTCATCTGGTCCAACCTCCTTGCTCAAGCAGATTTATCCTGGAGCTCCTTGCAGAGGTCTGCATCCAGACAGTCCTGGAATACCTTCAGTGACAGAGACTCCACAACCTCTCTGGGAAGTCTGCTCCAGTCCAAGGTCATCTGCACAGTAAAGAAGTTCTTCCTCATATTTAGATGGAACTTGCTTTGCATCACTTTCCACCCATTGCCTCTTGTCCTATTGCTTGGCACCACCAAGAAAGAGCCTGGCTCTCTCCTCTTGACCCGGTCCCTTCAGATACTGACAGACATTGATGAGGTCCTCCTCTGTCATCTCCCTTTGAGGCTGAACAGCCTCTCCTTGTAAGAGAGATGTTCCAGTCTCACCATCATCTTTGTTGCCCTCTGCAACCTGTTCCAGGGGCTCCATGTCTCTTTTGTACAGAGGAGTCCAGAACTGGACACAGCACTCCAGATGTGACCTCACCAGGAAGAGTAGAGGAGCAGAATAAGCTCCCTTGAGCTGCTGGCAATGACCTTTTCCAATGCACCATTTTGTTTTTTTCCTATAAAAACAAATATATAATAAAATGTAACACCTGTCCTACAGCAAAAGACTATGAATTCTCTAAAGAAAATTAATTTTGGCAAAATACTCTTCAGTTTTACAGTCTTTCCCCATCTCAGGGAAAATCTGGCAACACTTAGCCCTATTTTCCCTAAGACATCTGTTCATTCACATAAAAAACCAAGCTGGACAGGTTCGCCAACCAAGACATTACCTTCAGAGGAACCAGGGCTCTTTTATTTAAAATTCACAGGAGAAAATAGTTGTAGAGAGTTCAGTTTCATCATTCTCTCTGTTCTCATAGCAGCTGTGATAAATTTGGCATGAATCCAGAGCTAGGATTTGAATTTACACTTTACAGATTAGCTGAATCACAAACCTACATTGCTTCCTTCCAGGAAGGTTTGTGCATTGTTATGTTCCCATTCCCTAGAGCTGGGCAGGCACACACATCAGATGCGCCCACACCAGTGCATGGAGGTGTCTGCAGTTCTCTCCTTTTCCTCTTCTGCCTGATGAGAACAGAACCATGCCAGGACTGGCAGAAGCACAGAAGTCACTGTCTGGCCCTTCTCTCTGTCTATAAGTCACTGGGAATCTGCCCAGATTGAGCACAAGGGCAGGATCAGGGGAGGCATCATGGAACTTCTCCCCTCCAGTGTGGAGGGACTATTTCTTCCAGGATGAGTCATGGTGACAATGCCCTGCAGACCGGAAGAGGCTTTCCCTACACTGGCTGGACCCAGTAAGAACTCAAGGCTCATCTCTCCTGGAATCATTGAGCAGGAAGATGGAAACACAATATGCAGTCTTCTCAAACCACAGAACAACAATAATCAGTGACCAAGAGCATGAACCGAGGAACAAAGGAAGATTTTGCATTTTTTCCTCAGAGGCCCACATGAAATCTTTTTGAAAGATAGGAGATTTTCTTTAATATCAACCAGTGTGCTGCAGAGAGAACTATTTTCTCATGGGACATACAGAGTGCATTGCAGAAGGGAAGGAGTGATGTGAAAAAGGGGGTTGAAATGCAGGGATAGTTGAAGCACTGCTGAGGATTTGGGACCTGAGGTGAGAGACTCCAAAGAGACACTGTGGAGTTCAGACACGTGCTACAGACTTCTTAAGGCCCCCTGGTAGGAAACAGCCAGAGGGAATGTGACTTCCTGGGAGAGCTGTCAGGCATGGCTGGCAGCAGCAAACTCAAAAAGAAAAAATGTTGTGGGGCAATGGAAACCATGGAGAGGCTGCAACTTGAAAGGGAATATTCTGTGAAAGCTCCCTGGGCTCACACATATTTCCCTGAGGGGAAAATGGGCAACATTCAGTACAATATTTTAGCGACATCTATTCCCTCAGCATCACAAATACAGGCAAGACCTCACCACGTGGTTTCTGGGAACTACACTGGGAGGGTCCAAAGCAGCTGAAACAGGGTAATGTTCCCCCAGTCACTAGGAATGGCCTGTGTGTTATCAATAACAATACCCAGTTAAATCACAGCCAAGTGAAATTTGATTATAAAGGAAAGATTTGTGGAGATGAGGAGGTAATGTTGGAGGTTGGTTTAAATTGATGCGTGAAACCATTAGAGATGAAGCGTTTGCATCAAGATAATAATGAAATTATGTGATTTCCTCCAATCTCTTCACTTCAGGCATGGTTCCCAACTTTTTGCAGCTCCCTTGCTGTTCACATACATTTCTTTCCATTTTCTTTCCCCTTCTCTTTTCTAGCTCTTTTAATGAATTCTGAATAGGATATTCTGTTTCCAAGAAAATCTCGCAGCCTTCCAACTCAGAACTATATTTACCTAAAAGCTGAAAGTCTTGGAGGTGAAAATCTCACAACTAAACAACACTAAACACTGCTTTAAGGAGAGAATTTCTCAAGCATGGGCAGAGTTTCAATGATTTTTATGTCAAGTTGACACTGATACAAAAAAATTAAACTTTCAGGTGCCAGAAAATATGCCACATGAAATTCTAAAAATTTTAAGATATACAAGACCAGTGTTAAAAACCTTTACATTTATAACTTTCAGCATTTGAAAAGCCATTTCTAAGCCCCTACTTAGAAGGTAAGTGCAAGTAAGTAGTAGTGTTATTGCAGAAGAGTTTTACAAAATGTTTTTATGATTATAAAAATATTTTAAGCAATATAGTCTGTATTATTTCTGATTTCCTATAACAATTGATTTGTTTATTGGCATTATTTTAACCTAAAGATATTTATTCAGCCAGTTTATCATATCCTTTCTTCCTTCCTCAATATAAGGTTTATCTTGAGGGTTGATGTCTTCTCTTTTGCGATGCACGAACCCATGTGTCTGTCCAGGGTAAATTTTAACTTCATAATCAACTTTACAGTTTTGTTTAAGCTTCTGCTCCAGCGAGGTGACCTGTAACACAGAACATTCTATGTTGGCTGAGTACAAAGTTAACACGTTCTATATTTACAGTTCCAAAACTGTCCTTATTTTTACTTTTCTGAAAGACAGATAGAATTTATCCTTGCCACTATTTTCTCTTCTACTAATGTTATACCTAAATGCATTTCTGTTACTTCACTTCCTTTATTTAACTAGGCTTTTTTTTTCCCCTGTAAAATACTAGCATGTGACTGTATAAAATGTAAAAAAATATGATATGGATTATTATTAATACCTGTAAAGAAAAAAACCCTACTGCTCAGCATCATGAGAAGGTAATCATGTAGTGACCATTGTATGAGTTGCTGCTGATATTCCTCACATAAAATAAAATGGGGCAAGAGTTCAAATTAATTTGGAGTTGAGGGAGGAGGGGCAGAGACAAAATCAGCAGTTCAAAGTGACTGGAATTTTTGCTAGGGAAGTTAAAGCCAACATCACTAAATAAAAACTTATTGCCCTCTGATCTACTTAGCAAATAATTATCTTTCTCCAATCAGTCTCCACTCAGGCTCCAGAGACATTGACAGAGGCTGTTGACAGAGGGACGGAAAGGAGAATCTCTGCAACAGAGTGGAAAAAGGAAAAGGACAGCCACAGGATCCTTTTAATTCTCCTGCAACAAGTGATTCCATTGGAACAGGCAAATTTTATGAACCATTAGTATCAATAAAAAGGTTCTCCTATCTTAAATTGTCAGAAGGCTTTCTTTGGATTCTTGCTTTTTTCCTAGGAACTGATTAAAATCATCTTAATTTTCAAACAGCAAGAGAAAATATTTTTAATGTCATGGTAAAACTTTTTGATTTGGGAATAAACAACATAAATTTGTGTACAAGTACTGTAAGAGTTAGTGAAAGAGAAAGAAAAGTGCAAATTAGATTTCTACTTTGTATTCATTAAAAACCAAATTACAAAACAAGCTTATTACAAAATAAGCTTAAAGCTTATTAAGAAGATAAATATCTGTGATGGGAAACTCACCTGCTCCAATGGAATAATGTCATCCTTCTCACCGAAAATGAAGAAGGTAGGATGCAGCAAACTGTGTTTGTCCTCAAAACGGCTGATCACTCCTAAGGAAGAGGAAAACATACATACAATAAGTTATGCTACCTAAAGTAGCTAAAACACTACAAAATCTATACAGTGCAACTTCGAGATATTTTCATCAGTTACGGCTGATCAGATTGTAATGGAATTTAACATACTTTCTTTAAAAGTCCCTTTTGTTGTGAAATGTTTGCTATGTCATCAAACGTAACATCATTTCCATGAAAAAAGAAACCAGGGACCAGTTCTGGGGGAAAAAAGCTGGGAAGAATTGGTACACTTGCCCCATTTTTGAAGGTTGCTTTTAGCAACTGCTTCTGACCACTGTCAAAGACAGGATTCTGTGAGAGATAGACACTTTGAAACTGCTCACCCCTGGGTTGGGAAGACCATTTTTAAGATAACTGTAAATATTAATCATTCTACATACATGGTTATGATTTCACTGTACATACATTTATACTGATATGATTCCATGAGAAATTGACATTGTAATTTTGACTATTCAAATATATATGAATAAAAGTTACAATAGAACTAACCAGTTGCCACCCTGGCTACTCTTTTCATTCCTGAGATTATTACAACAAAAAAGTAAAATATTAACGAGTAATACTGTTGAATTGACTCAACTGATCAACATATCAGTGCAGGAAAACAATCCCAATAATCTTTCTTGAAAAATACCTTTAATTTGCTTTCAGCTCTAAGTAATATAAGTTGGTCTGGGCTCTGTAGAAGTGCAGAGGTTAATAACAAACATATCAAAGGCAGCATAGATGCACTGAGTAATGTCTGAGAGTACAGGGTTAAAACAGAGAGTTAAAAATGGCTCCTATTTGTAGCGAGGGACCACTGCCTAAAAGATGTAAAAGATGTGCCTAGGAGCCCTTTTGTAATTGCCAGCCAAGAGGAAGCTCAGCCACAATGAGGCCATAGCATGTGCCACTACATTCATGGATGTGATCCTGGTCATGCCACTCTTTAAAATACATAGATCTTACTGGGTACTGGTAGGTCTTAAGTGTAAAAATGTGAGTATGCAAAATCAAATCATATATAGATTATTTATAATAAAATCGACTTGCTCCACTAGATGTCACACTGAATTTTGTTACAGCAATAGCCCTGTGGAATTGCTTCCTGCACTGGTATTCTGTCCAGAATGCAGCAGGTATTGCAGGCTTACCATAGAGGGATACTCCTGTCTTTAAATGAGGATTTTTCAGCATGAGATGTTGCACTGCTGCTCCACCCCAGCAAAATCCAATTGCACCAATCTTCTTCGCACCACACTGGTCTTTTAGATACTTGAGGACGACATCAACTTCTCTGAGACATGCAAATGAAAGTGAATTAAGGCTCTAGTCCTGTTTCTCTGGCCTCCTTGGCTGCTGCCCAGAGACTAAGTGAGCATCAGTCTGCTTCTGGGATGGAGTGACTGTCTTTGCATCACTCCTGTTTTCTCTCTTTCCCTTACTTATCAAATTGCCTTTATCTCAACCCATGAGTTTTCTTCCTTTGTTTCCCTTATTCCCTCCCCTATTCCTCTTGTGGGAGCGAGTGAGTGGTAGTCCAGGTTGTTTGCTGCTGCCAGGGGTCAACCCACAACACTACTTTACTATTATTCATTTCTAAAATACAAAACAAACCCCAGGGGAGAAGACAAAGGAGAAAATCAGTCTTCCTAGATCATTGTTACTAGGACATGAGGTAATTTTATCAACAGCAGTCCAATTAATTTCATAAATAGCCGTAGTTATCATAAAGGCTAACACAAATAAAAGTTTGAGACAGCCAGTCAAGAACATCCTGTTGTCACAAATGTGACTTACATGCAAAGCATATCTCACAAAGATGACAAATATTTTATAAAGTTGTGGAAGCAAATTTTGAAGTGTTTTTTTTCTAAATCAGCAGTTACTTTATGCAATCAAGCTCTGTGTCAGATAAAAATGGGAAAAACACAGAAAAGTGGGAAAGCAGTATGCTTTGAAATATCTGTGATCTGATGGGGAGCAGAAGAAATGTTCCCTTATTACACAGTGATTGCATTTGCTCCCTATTAAAATCCATGGATTTTGTGCCTTCCTGAGGGATCGAAGTGGCCAGAGTGAGCAGCATTTTCTAGCCTTTGCTGATTCTTTTCTTTTGAGTTATTCACTTTGCTTCTAATTCCTGTACAGACAAACACTGGGCACTTTTATTCTTCAAATTTCTACTTTTATCCTTAAAGCACCATTCACATAACCATGAGCTTGTCCCATGAGCCGCATGACATTTCCATTTGTGGACATCCAGCTATATTTGACCCACTAATAATCTAGGATCTAATTTTCCTTTTTAACTGAGGCAAAAATTCCTACGAAATATGGATGTCCCCTCTGTGGACAAGGAACAATGGCTGTACTTGTCTATTTTGCCAGCATCTCGTGTTTTCACCCAGTCATTGAAAGTTGCCCAGTCATTAGAAGGTTTCCAGGCCTCTTGTCCCACAAAAAAATCAGGGCAGATGGCTCTGCAAGAAAAATCAAAATATTTTATGTCCATGAAATAATACTGGAAAAGGATTAAATGGAAGACCGTATGTACTACACAACAAATTCATTTTGGTGAATGCATAATACTTAACCCACACCAAAGCATTATACCAGTAACCCTCAATGAATTTCTACATCTAATAAGAAGACTTAGTATAATTTCCAGTTACATTTTGCCCTGTTAAAATTCATTTCTTAATTTGATATTTAGCTAGCTGTAACTGAAAATCCTTGGTGGTTTCCCACCAAACTTAAAAAAAGAAATCCAAAACCAAACCAAAGAAACTAGAATTTACACGGTACATATATTTAGCCTAGAAGGAACAGTAACTCAGTAAAGCAGGAAAGAGGATACTCAAAATGCTTTTCACATATTTGAGAATTTGTTTCGCTATCTGGCACAAGCTAGTACACTTTCCCTTCACAGAAAGACCTTCAGCTTCTTTGGAATTTTTACCATATCAGTCAAGTTGTACTGAGGAAAGGAGGAAGCAGGCTGCTTCAGGCTCATGGAGGATGAAAAACGCAGAATAAGAAAATTTTTGAGTTTCCTCTCTCTTCTTCCTACTTCCTGTGCTTACCTACTAACTCACTGTGGTAAGACTACTCAATTATTTTAAACTGCTTTCACTGTTTTACCAGAAAGCTCCTTGGAGAAAGGAGTAAAGAAAGACTGTGAAATTATTTGTGTTTGTATAGTTTATATGATAAAAGAGAACGGTTCAACAAACTTTCTTATTGAAAAGACACTCTGAAAAGACAAAAGACACTTTCTTACATGTATCCATTGGTTGTTAGCATATCAGCAATGTATCTGGTGTTTGGGAGCTGCCATCCAAATATATCGTGAATCACAATCACAGCTTTGTCGGTGCCGGCGGAAGGTTTGCTGACATACGCCTTGATGTGCCCAACCTGCACCTCCTGCCCACGGCCTCCATAGTCGAACTTGTCTCCAATATCACATGGGCAGGGCCTCGATTCATTGGCCATGTCTGCTACTGAAGAACAAAAAAGATTCAGTAGCAAATGCCAGAGCATGCCACACTGAGAAACGGCAGAAAACAGCAATACTGAATTTTTCAATCACTACAGTAACAGGATGAACATGCTCATTACTCTTTGGTCTAAAATGATGCATTAGTTAATAAGCCCATTGGGTTATTTAACATAAATAAGCAGGGATCTGATACATGTGAGGATTTCCATGGCCTACAGTGAGTAGTACAATAGAAATAAAGTTATGAGCAAGCAGCAGGGCAACCATCACAAACTATTTACATAGTGATGAAGCCAGTCCTTCCACTCTTCATCATGTGTATTTCCTGTCAAGAATGCATAGCTTTCTTTAGTAGACAGCAAAGAGACAGTATTTTGAAAGAAAAAACCAATAGCTACTGTGTAGTACGATACAATTACACATAGGTTAAGCATTATATTTTCATCCAGCGACTTAAAATATTACATAACTGAAACTTTCAGTGTCAATAAACCTTTTTTCTAAACAGCTTTAGCTTCAGATATTGCAGACTTTTGAAGAAGGACACTTAAGAAAGATGCCAAGAAAAATGCACCAGCACAAGTCAGAGTATAAAATGGTATTTCTTTAATATTAAATAAAGAATGCATTAAAACTCCAAGACAGGAACAAAAAAGGAAACTGAACATAAAAAAACAAAATCTTAAAGTCAGGCCAAATCTTTTATCAAGAAGATAAGAATAGGGTATGGTTAATTTTTTTCAAACTATTGCTTAAATGAAAATAAACAAGTAATTCACAAAGGTCAAAAAGTACCAGGAGAATTTAGCACTCCTGTATGTAGCTCCTTAGATTCAAGTTAATGATTTTCTGACATCAAGCTTAGGTTAAGCAACTGAGTGAACAGACCTGAATACCTCCTTTGAATATTCACAGAGCATCTACAAATGATTCAAGAAGATGGAAAGAATTTAGATAAAGCTTGGCCCAAGCTCTCTACAGATAAATCATGTGTGTTACCATAGAAACTTTGCTAGTAATGAAACAAGGATCTTCCAAATTGACTGTGCCAAAAATACAGAGAGAAATAGGAAAAAGCAAATTACTGAACTGTCCCTGGACAAGTGGGACTTCAAGACTTGTTGCAGTAAAGGGATAGCTTTAGGAAAGCCAACAAACAACTTGGCAGCCAGAAAAATTGGACAGAATTCTAGAGGCCAATATATCTTGGATCTGCAGACTTTAAAATTTAGAATGACCCAAGCAGTATCTCCAGGGCTAGATTGCAGATACCAGATTTCATTTTTGCAGATCAGTTCAGGCACTTCACTGTTTCTGCATCTGCTGTAATACATACAAACAGCATTTTTTTTCCATTCCTCAGATGCTATAGAAACGTCACCTTAAGAGTTAATTTCCCCCTCTTACATTTATCAAAGCTATTATTTTAGGAGGATCTGAAAACCCACAGCTTTGGTGTGCCACCATTTCCACCCGCAAGCACTTGAGAGTTTATTGGAAGACCAAACAAGAATTAATTTTCAGATAGTTGAACCTACAGCCAGTAAAAATATAAAGATACCGCTGTGTGGCACCATCACTTTCAACACACTCTCCTGAGTCTTCCTCCTCAGAGGTCTTCCCCACCTCTGCAGGGAAAATAAAAGGAAAAAAAAAAAAAAAGAAAACAACAACAACAAAACCACAACTAAACCAACCCACACTCAATTTCTTTAAATGAGCTTGCATTCTGCCCGGGGAGAAAAAAAAAAAAAAAAAAAAAAAAAAAAAAAAAAAAAAAAAAAAAAAAAAAAAAAACTCTCGAACGTGCTGAGTCACGCCTCGCAAGCATTTGTTCTACGTTTCTGGGGAAAAAACAAGGGATGAGTTTAAAGGAAAGCCGGACGCACCCACACGTACCTGGAGCACGGCACGTGTGCGGGGCAGGAGCAGGATGCGGGAGCTCGGCGTGGATGGTTACGGCGCGAACCCACGGAACGAAAGGGGCGAGTGCAAGGATCAGGTTCCTTCAGAAGAGAGTTACATAAGTCCCTGCCTTTATCTTTGTGGCTGCGGAGTGACGAAGGCCGCGCTTTTTAAAGCCGTGCATTTCACTGCCGCCGCAGGCGGGGGGTGCTGCCGTGAGGAGCCGCGGTAGATGAGTGCCAAGCCGCCTGAGCTAACACGGAATGGTATTCACCCCTGGAGGGCTTTTTCTTTCAGCATCGAAAACATGTTGATTTAGCTGAACAATCCATGTAGGAAAAAAACCACCTTTTTTTTTTTTTTTTTTTTTTTTTTTTTTTTTTTAACACGACGTTGGCATAGCTGGTTCCTTAGGTTGTTCATCCGTGGGTAAAAGGCATATTTAAAGTCACCGCGGTGAGGCAGTGAAGTAGAGATGTCATTGCAAAGCTCTACACTAGACAAAGCTTGTACGCTACAGGAAAAATATTTCCCCTTCAGAATGAAAATAAGTAGCATGTAAGAAAGTAATAGCTTTCTAGATTGCTGTACCTCCATGCTATACAATAAATATTTAAAATACAGGCATTTTTATTCTATCACAGTATATTTTATGCTTTTTTTTCCTTTTTCATTTTTAGTCTCTGTTTGACCTCCCCATTCTCCTGATTTTCTTTTTATGGGATTATTAGGATTTTTTTCAGACGACCTTCAGTTAAATATATTATATTATATAGAATATTTATGGTAATATGCAATTATTATTCATATAATATTGTTGTTTATATAATTATATATATAATTTTACGAATACTTATAATAGTGTCTAATAGTTATATTAAATATATTAATTTTTGATATAAATTCTATTATCTCAAAATTCCCTCTTTGCTCAGAGGTGCATCTATAAAGCAGACTAAATGCATGCTAGTCTACCACACTTTTGTCTTCGTTTAGTCCTCATACATAAGCTGTTTGCTCATATGCTAAGTAACTTTGTTACTGCTCGTTGTTTGCAATCTCTGAAATAATGCTAAACAAATGGGAAAAGGCCTATCCAAGAATTCCAGAGCAAAGTCATAAGGCTCAAAACCCAGCCCTTTTGTTTTAGGTTTTTGGCTCTTCCCACTTTTGTGCTGTAAATTATAGCACACGAGGACATAGCTGCTCCATATCAACTTTAGAGAAGAGCAGTCAAATATATGAGAGGACAGTTGTAAGCTTTCATCATTCCTAGAAAATAAAAATGGTAGCAATGCTTGCAGAACCTTCACTCCATTTGAGCTGTTTAACCACATTTCCACTTTCTTACTCATGTGGTCCTAGAAATATTTCTTTATATGTAAGACTATTCCCCTTTACCTTAATATTAACATGAAACTTTGGGAACTAAACTGCTTTTAATTTGATTTCATGTTGTTTCATATTCCTTTCATATTCCATATTTTCATATCGTCAATCCATGCTGATTTTTCACTTAGAAGTCAAAACTTCAATGCACCCATGATCTCTGTACATGCATTTGGCTGGACTTCACACTGTGAACACGTGCCTCTTTCAGATCTCACATTTCCAGCTCTTACTCGGGGTCTTACCTCTTGGTCATGAAGATTTGGCTGTACTTGTAGTAACTTTAATAATATATATTTTATATATATATATATATATATAAAATACACACATATGTATATAATACACATATATAAAATACAGATTTATAAAATAACTATGATAATATGGCTCGGTAGCTATCTACCCTTTCATTTCATGAAAATACTGCATGTCAGTTTGGTTTTTTTCCTTTTTGCTTAGTCACATGTTAGTGTTGCAGTTCACATGCCGTTCCAGAATTTATGAATGACTGCTGTTCTCTAAATAGATGTCCTGATCGTCCTCTCCCACATTAACTAACCTTCTAACACTAATGGAACACCATTAATGTGGAGTTATCCAAGTTGACACTGGGGTAATTAAGGCACAATACACTTCCAGACTTATGCATTCTTCTCCTGGAAAATATGTGTTATGACAGCTGTATCACCCAGGACACATTGGGGTTATATTATTACACATAGGTGGTGTCAGAGGGAAATCAACAGTTAATCAGCAGTTTCAGGGCAGAATTCTCTGAAGACCTCCCCGTGGGGAAGATGGAGGGCCATTAGCAGCATGTAAAGGAGGGAAATCTTTACATTCCCATTAAAAAAAATAGAGGTCATTAGTACTGTTGCCTATCTTTACATGAGAGACGCCACAGTAAATATTTCTCTGACAGTATATTTAATTTGAGAGACTGTCATTAGTAAAAATTAAGTCTTCCCTAAACTACATTTTCTCCCCATTTAAATGGCATACAATCTTTATCTGTAGCGCTGGTAAAGTGAAAAGGGACACACACTCATGTTTGGTTTTCTTACAGCTTTACAAGTACCAGCACCTGATGAGGCCGCTGGCTTTAAACTAATGATCACAAGCCTTTCTCCCTCTTTAATTATGAGTCATAATTAAACCATGGAAGTCACTGTAACAAGGTGTGCTAGAGCTCAGCAGTTCAAGCAAGTTCCAAAAGGGTCTGGCAAATCCACAGACTCTTGGTCCACCAGTGGCCACTTGACACAGTTGCAGGAGTGGCATTAGAAATTTCTATCTCAGAAATCGCCCTGAGCACAGGTTGTCAGGATGTTTAGCAAGGGGAGATATTCCCTACTGCTGGCCACAAATGGAGGATGGCTGCTGAGGTGGATGCGATCTTGAGCTGATGCAACATGGAGAATTTTGTCATATCAGTGACAGAAAAACTAAGGAACAAGATACATCAGGCAAAAACACGGATTGTTTTTGAAATGTGAGATTTCTTCTTCAGGCAGAGCCATGGCTGTAAGCCTCACATTAAAATGTCCTGTCTGCACATTGCATTGCACACTTCAATTCCTAAACTGAGCAGTTTAGGAGTCTATGGTGTTTTGCAGAGCCACAGGTAATCCAAGAAAGTAGAATCCCCTCTGAATAACCTCAGCCACAAATATCACCTGCTAAATACAGGTCTGCCACTAGGCTACAAGTCCAAAAAAGCTTCTCTCACCATCTCTCTATATGAGCTTCACCAAACAATGTGTTTGTGTTCCTAAATTTTGGGCTTGTGATTTATCTGTAACATAGGTGACCAAGGGTCATAATATACAGATTAATTTACCATTATTCTAACTTCAAGCATTCATATGAATCTCAAGGAACTGGCCAGTATTTCAAAGTATGTTAAAGAGTGACACCCACCTTTGCAGTCAAATTCTAGAAAATTTGTTAAAAGGAGGCCTCCCAATTGCAAAGACATGGACATAACAAAGGTATTTCCTATATGTGAAATATTTGATAGTGCCACATATACTGCAACTGAACAAAAAGCCTTGAATAGACACATATGGATGCAATTCATCACATCCTACATGGTTTATGGATTCCTAGGACCAACAGAAAAAATGTCATACAGCAAAGGATAGGTCTCTGAGTAGATTACTCCATAACAGCAGTGGAGTTTTGATAAAACTTATTTAGTTGGGTTAGTAACCATAATTTTACAAAAGAAAGAGACTCATATATATATATATTCCATTCTTTGCCTAGGTTACATTAGCCCTTCCATGTCTAGTTCCATTTTTCTACTTGTTTATTTTTTGATCTTCAAGCACTCTTAGGAGGCTGAGTTTTAACTCACAGTTTAGGATGGAAACTAAACATGCAAAATTCAAAGATGATGGAGGTTATTAGCATATTTGATAAAGGGGAATGAAGTAATCTTTTTCAGCAGAAATGAAAAATTTAGGGCTCATGAGATTGGATATATCATCAGAATCTTTAATTAGTCCTAGAAGACATGAAAACAAAATCTTCAATTGACATTTTAAGGAAAACCCAGACTCAAATAGAGCATTCTGCTTCTGCAGTGAGAAATCTTCATATCTCACACAATATGTAGCCATACATATTAGCTTTTCTTTGAAGCTAATGGTATCATGGCTCCTCAAAGGATACCTTTCTGGATTGAAACTCTATTTAAACCAGTTTCTTAATGTAGACTGAATATCTGAATTAAGACTACAAAGATATTTTCTGTGCATACAAGCTTGAGATCTTTCAGACTGACTGGGAAAAAAATGCTTTAGTAAGTAGTCCAAAATGTACATTCTGAGAATGTCAGGAAAGGGCAGCTCAGCTATCCCAGCTTCTTGAGCAAGAGCACAAAAGGAAAGCTGATGTTAAAATAAAGGAAAGCTGGTGTTAAAATACCTGCAATCTAACTTTACACAGCAGCTACAACAAAAATAACACTCTCTGCTCCTGGGTGAAGTTCTGGCTCTGCAGTATGCAGAGCAATAGTAAACAGGAAAAAGGAAGCTAAATTGGGAAAGTGACACAAGGACAACATGTATGCATGTCCAGATCCAAAATGAGGACATGGCTGCTAAGACCCATTCCAAAACTAGGAATGAATATCCTCACCACCCTCTTCTTTGCATAGTATCCTTCCAACCCTGCTAAAAATATCTCTCTTCATCAGGTGATAGCCTCATTTGAAAAAATGATGCTACATCAGTTTAGGCTACACAATACACTTACTCATGTGTACCTGCTTGTAGGACATTCTTGGATTTACCTACCATAAAGAGATGTACTGGTCTTTAATTCCAAGTGTGTGACCATCAGGTGACCTACATCAACACCACTCTCTCAGAAACCAATGACCCCTCATTTCTTTGCACCACACTGCTCCCTTAGGTATTTCAAAATGCAAATCAAGCAACCGTAGTAAAAACAGTACTTGAAAATATAAAAATGGCTATGACTGTCACCGTATTACACTGCTACTATATTTTCTTTTGCATTCTTTAAATAATTACTTATTCCAGGTAAATGTTAGAGGTTGATAATCTGACGTCATCAGAAAGAGAAAAAAACTATCTCAAAGGGATTCATTAAAAAAAGCAACATAACTAACTAACATAAAAGAAAACATAAAAGGATGGATTGGAAAAGGATAGATATTGATTACACAACTATCTAAGAGTTAAAAAAGCTTACCATTCTGTGAGAAGAATTTGCTTTGTATATTTAATCAAAATATACAAAGCAAATTTTTGCTTTGTATATTTTGATTAAAAACTAGTAAAAACCTCTCCACAAATACTACTTTTTAGCCAGTGAAAATGCTGGCAATAACTGTAAACTGTAATCTGGGATATTTGTTGCAGGGAAGTCAATTTAACAAACATGGTAGATGTTTTCAGAATTTACAAGGTAGCCTGAAATACATCTTGCCGAGATGCTGTGTTCTGAAAATACCCGTTTACCCCTGAAGCATGTGTCACCATGCAGAGACAGTAGAGAAAAAGCACTGGTGGGAGCGGGGTGGCACCTCAGGCTTTTACATCACCCCCAGGCTGTTCCCAGCCGCAGTTCCTCACCCCCTTGGGCACCAGTGAAATTCCCCAATAAACCAGCCTCCCAAACACAACGTTATCTGCCAACACACAAACACACACAAGAAGCAAATTAAGGGCCAAGAGATTCTTCCCTGACTGGAGCTGACACTTGAAACGTGTGAATTGCCTGCAAGAAATGCCAGGCAGCACCCAACCCTGCCCTGCCATTGCAGCAGACAGATTCCAAGCTAAAAAGTTTCCAAGACAACTGACCCCTCTGAGACAGGAGCACTCTGGAAACGATTCAGTTATGTCTCCCATAACCTTCTCACCATATACCCAAGCTCAGCAATGTTTGATGCAGCTACTCCCAATAATCCAAGATATTTGCTCTCCCAGGAGAGTTAATTAGCTGAGCCTCTAATCAGTCTGACCCCTTCTCAGTGTTGTCCTGCCAGCAGCTTCCCTCTCTGTTATTAAGGCAGCAGAGCTTGCTAGTGACAGGTCTTTGCTGATAAATGTGTGGGCAGCGTTGCACACAGCAGGGGAAGATGTGATACTCCTCTTGGCTCCCAGCACCACGTTCCCCTGCGAGCCACTGGCCTCACTCTGGATGATGGTTCAGCCGTCACCTCCCTGGGGACAATTACACCATGCTGGGAAAGTTCTCCGGAACAATCAATTCTCTGGAACAATCTTTTCTTCTTCCCACACAACGCCTTAAAGGATGAGTCTGTTAAACTCAGGGAGACACCAGATCGGAATTATGGTTTCTCACACTTTGAGTCACTGAGCACTTTCAAACTGGGCTTTTTGAAGCAGAAGAAGCAACTTTTGTTAACAGCAGATGACAAAAATTCTTCACCAAGCCACTACTAAGAGAGTTGTCCTTGAATTCTCTTCAAGGCAAAATCATTGATTCCATCCACTTCTAGGAAGTGATTTCAAAAGGACAATTTTGCTACTGTAGCTAAAATAGATGCATCCAATCTCAAACAAAACAAAAACAAAAGAAACCCCCAACCCAACAAAAACAAACCAAACAAAAAAAGTGGGAAAATGCAGTTTCTGTACAGCAACTGGCAATGTGATATCCAGCTCCCTGACATTTTACTTGTATATTTGCCTGCCATCTCAAGTTTTCAGCCAATCCTTAAATTCAGACCACTCATGAGAAACTTTCTAAACTTTTCTTCCTGAAAAAAGTCTGGGCAGATGGCTCTGCACACACAGACACAAAAATCAAAATTAAATTACTTAATCATACACTGAGATTTTTTTTGGCTCTTCATTGCATATAAGATTTCTTTCCAGGCGTAATTTTGATGTCTTTTTTCCTGGGAAAGAAATGTTTTTTAAACAACCTTGTTACCTATTCCACAGAAATACCTATGAGCATTAGAAAACATCCAAATATACCTATAAATGCTTTTTTCAATGACTAAACCACAAAACACATTCTGTGATACAAATCTGGAAAATATTAATACTCTTATGTGTGTTTTACTTGGGTTTGAGTACATAATTTGAAACTATATAGTAAAACAACAGATGGACTTGTAAATATGATAAAACTATGTCATTATTACAAAAATTTTACATTTTGTATGCAACATATAGCATTTAACATAAATCCATCATGGATGGGTTCCATGCAAACCAAGACAATGACATAAAATAGTTGTTTACTACAGAGTACATGGTGAGGCTTATGAGCTGGAAAAAACCAAAACAACAGACACCTGATGGACTGAGGTCAGCGAAGAACAAGTGAAGGGAAACTGTGGGAAGAAGGGGAGCAGTGTTTTTATTCATTTGGTGACTGGAAAAGGGAAGTGCAGCAAGAGTCCACTCAGCACTGAGTTCCTGCACCACGGGACGCAAACCCTCGGGATGACCTCGGCGGAAATGTGTCGCATGACCAGCAGCAGAGTTGTTATGATGCTCTCACTAGTGCACAACAGAGTTTTCTCATGCAGAAGGGACTCTGGAGGTTACCATCACTAGGTCACCACCAGGTGCTGCTGTGTGTTCTCTCTCAAGTCCATTCCACTTGGAAGCAATGGGATCCCTGGGAAACAGCAATCATCTTTCACCTATTAAAATGTCTTTGGCTCTCTCCATCCTCAGACACACCTCATGGATATTATTGAACACAGCAAAATGACTGGATTGGTTTGGCTTAAATCAGACTGAAGTATGTTGCTAGCACTTATTTTTCTTCACCTTGTTTGATCATTTCTATAATTTCTATTAAAAAAAAACAACAAAAAAACACAACAACAACAACAACAAAAAAAAAAAAAAAATCAGTGACATCCAGAACATAAATGTATATGGGCAAAACTGTGCAGCCTTTGGATAAGAAACACCCAGTGCTTTGAAAGTGGATCTTCCCAAACCCATGCAGAAGAACAGGTTTTCCCACTCAAGCTGATATAATAAGGTGATATTAGCATCCAGGTTTATTATGGTCTCTGAAATGGAGCTCCCATAGCTCCTCATCCCATACTGCACTGGGAAAAATATCCCTCTGTTTTTCTCTCAGTAAACATTGGTGCACCAGTTCAGCAGCATCTTGGAAGATACATACAACTTCTCTTCATTCAGACACTGCTGCCTGAAAACACTCAGTTCTCCTGAAGCCTTCTTCCCTTGACCACTGCATTCTTATCAGGTTGGGGGGAGGGGAAGAAGGTATTCCAAAAACAAATATGGCATAGCATGACCCATAGGGAGAATTTACAAAGTAGTACAGAAAAATACCAATTGATCAGACACTGGGTACTTTTTGACCAGAGCAGACTCTTGCTGTAACAAAGCAGCACACTGCCATAGCAGTGATGTGCCAGTATCCTGCACAGCATGAGGGGCATGTGTCCAGTCTCATGTTGAGAACATTTGCATTTGGTCACAAGACAAATGTATTTCCAAACATGGAGCAGAATAGGGGGTCAAGTCCTCAGGAAAGACAGTAACAGGGAGCAGACAATAGACCCTTGCATTGTTCCAGAGTGTCAGAAAACCCTAATCCTTGCAAAGGTAGAGCTTTTTTCTCCAGAGACAGTTTCTCCTCCTTTTCAGTTCCACAGACACATCTCAGCCACACCACAACTATCTGCTGATGTCTGGCTTCCCTCAGGTTCCACAGGCTCAAGGCATTAAAAGCACAATCCCTCCAAACTAGACTTCTACAGAATCATGTGGAGGTTTGCCTTTTGGTACTGAATGCCTGTTCAAACCCTATATGAATGTCCGTAATATATAAAGCAAATGAAGTACATTGCACCATATCCAGTTTTTGCAAGATTTTTCTGCATTTTGGAATTTAACTCTTGCAGGACATTGAAAATTAATGTGAAAGCTTTGAAGGGGGAAGGATATTGTATTTAATATCCATGTGTACATATGAACCATTCTTTTGCCCATATTCAATGTCATATTCAAAATATATTGCATTCATTCATATTTCTGCTGGTAGAAAATTTTAAAAATCCCATCGTGTATCTCAGATTGAGTGACTATGCTAAAAAGGCTTTCAAAACCAGAATACATCTTGTGTTTCAGAACACACTACTTTTAAAAGCCACCTCACTTTGCTGGGAAAATAAGCAAAGTCTCTTTTTACTGCATAGTGTTTTCAATATTCTGCACATTCTATGTGTGCAGTTCCTTCTTCTGTAAATAGCAAAGAATGAAGGAAGCATGCTGTACTCTGCCATGCTCCACAGCAGTGTTTCTCTTTGGGTTTGTATCGTGGGAATATATTGTTCAAACTACCCTGGTAATAGTTTTCTTTCACATATAACAGCTCTAATGTAAGGCTAGAAATCATAAAGACTGGGCTTTCTTGGAGAAAAAAAATATTTCTTACATGTATCCATTAGCTGTTAGCATATCAGCCATGTATCTGGTGTTTGGGAGTTGCCATTCAAATATATCATGAATCACAATCACAGATTTGCCTGTGCTGGCAGGTGGCTTGCAAATGTACACCTTGATGTTCTCAACTTGTACTTCCTGCCCCACAACCCTCATAGTCAAATCTGCCTCCAGTATCACACGGGCAGGGCCTCATTCATCAGCCATCTAGGAATCTGCAGGAAAGCAGAAATGAAAACCAGTTGTTATCTGCAATAACAACAATGATTATGAGTCAATCTTCATGCAGTCCTCCCCAGCCCCCTCCAGACACCTAATAACACCCTCTTGATATGGCAAGGTTGGAAGGGACATTCCAGGTGTTTATTGTAAACAGGCTGTTGACATGTTTATGCCATAAATATTCATGAATTTCAGGTCAGTCAGCATAACCCATGAGTGTGTTAAGGCCAGAGGAAGGCTTTTTGTCAATCCACCACTCCTAGCTGTGTGCCTGGAGCAATTCAGCATGTGATAACTATATTTCCATGTGATGTCTCCACACTCTGCGCTTCAACTGTAAGACTCATGTGGTCTTACAGTTCCTCCTCACAGGCTGGCACCTGGTAACCTCTTGCTGTAACTGCTGTGGGACCCCACTGTCATCATACTGTTTTTCTGACCATTCTTCCCTTCAAACTTTCATTCTGGATATCCCCTTCCCTTCCTCTTTAGGGAATCCAAAGCTGATGCTTCTTACACGCACTTTGCTGGTCTCTTGTATCCCCTGCCATGTATAGTCCTTTCTCAAAGAATCCATCATTAACTGGCGTCTCTAAAAGTTCTAATAAATCACCTTGAAGAAGGTAAATCAGCAGAGGGTTTCTTTGCAAAGTTATAAACTGTGCAATCTGAAATGAGAGTGGTCAGAAGGACAGAGACATACATGAGTGCTGTGCATGTAACATACCCTCACACAGCACACATTTGTAACTTCTCCAGAGGTAAACATTTAAAAAGACAAGCTGGAAACTACTCCTTTTCTGCTCAAGTGAAAAAAGGTTTCTATGGAGTTTATGACCTAGGAGGTCTCCTCAGAAGAAACTCTCAAGCTCAGTTTAATTTCTTGTATTTTTCGACAGGAGACAGGCCACTGTAACATCTTTTTTAAACCAAACTAACATTTGGTGATCTCTACTCTTCCCCTTCACAGGCATTAGGTAGTCATACAGAAAAAATTTATTCTACCCTAGTGTGAGAAGCTGTTTAACCTTGCTCTGCTGTCACTCTTAACTGATCAAAATAGAACTCTCTTTTTTTTTTTTTTTTTTTTTTTTTAATATTTGTTATTCCCATGTAGATGCATGTACTGGAACAGTGTTTCCTTGGTCTGGCTGTTCCCCTTACTAAAGTGAAATGCAGCATGCTGGCAACAAAAATCAAATGCACTCTTCAATACTTAACTGTTCTTTTGTTCTTTCCTGACTAATTGAAATAGATGCCAAAAAGACCTCTCATACACTTCAAATAATCCCTCTGCAATTTCCCTGCTACAATTGTAGTGCAGTAAATGGTATTAAAAACAGTTTCAAGATATAGTTTATTACATAAACCCTCTCTAGAAAATAAAACCAAATAGCAAAACAATTTGGGTAAGATCCAGTTTGAGCAGAGTCTGATCTGTGAACTCCTACTATTGCAGCCACAACACAGCAGCATCTGTGCTGTTCTCTTACCCAGAGCAATGAGTTTGGGGCTGTAACATCAACACAGAAACAGGTAACAAGACTCCAAACAGCACTAGTTTGAAATGCCTTCTCTGAAATGAACTCTTCTTTGAAACGCTTCTCTGCCTTCCCCTTCATCCATCTATTTATTCTTCCGATTGCTCATCAGTTCTTGCCCAGTTTCTTCTTTGGAATGTCATCAAGGTGGCTACTCCCCATTTCCTCATGCAGCATAGGTGTGCAAGAAACAAATCTGTCTCCACAATTCTTCATTCTGTAGTAGAGGCTTCTCTTACAACTAGTGAGCACTGGTGGTGCTTGGATGACAGAAATTCAGCTTTACTAGCTGCTATTCTTTGAATACTACTTTTCCAGTGGTAAATATTTGGGCTGCCCCTCTCAATTAAGTTTTAGATTGCTGAGGAATTTTGCACTATTTGACCAATTAAGTTTAACAGAGAATTGCAAGGAGATTAACGCAGCATTTCAGAACTAATGCTGTTTGTCACAGTTAAAATTCCTTTAAGTAGCTTAGTGTAACTCTATTTATACTTGCTCATATCGAAAAAAAGAAAGATTTGACTCATGATGAGCAAGCATGAAGAGAATAGCCTTGGGTTAAAATTCAAATCACGCTTCTTCCAACTTATTGGCTTATCAAGCTCTAATGATAACCCAAGGTAATTTGATTTTGCTACATACAGGAGATAAACTGATAAATATTCAGTAGGGCAAAAAAAACGCAGGGTGTGATGATGCTGTGTGACAACCAGTGTTTTCTCTGAATAACTACAGACTCCTAACGAGCAGGTGACATTCCACCTTTTATCACAACCCAACAGGCTGGTGCCTTGCTGCAGGCAGAGACAACATTCAGCAGCTTTGCTTGTTACAGTTTCCACTTACTTGGAAGCCAGGTTTCCTCTGACGCTGGTGTACTTTTACTGCAGGATTTGACAGGGACCATTCAGAGTGTTGATTACTGTAATTAGAGCCAAAGTCCCTAAAAGTCTTCTTCATGGCTGTCAAGAAAAGGGGCCCCATCTTGTGAACATTTGCTGCAGCAAGTGTGGTCTGGCTGTGAAGCTGTTAACCACGGTGCTGTTAATGCAGCATCAAAAACAAGCTGTGATAACCAACTGCAGCAGATCTCGCCTAATCTGCAGTCTCTCTGGGCTGAGAAGTGCAAAAAAATTACTCTTTTCTCTCTTTAACGGCATGGTAGGATGAGGTAGGATGCCTCATACCTCTTTCTGTAGATATAAGGCATCCTACCTCAATACAGCTTTTAAAGAATGACCTAGAGGGCGCTTTTACATATGACTTCTTCCTTGCTCACTGGAGAATGGGAATGAGAAAAGAGAAGGATGAGCAGAGATGAGGTCAGGGCATCCACCACCAGCAAGGTCAACTAACCGACCCAAGGAGCAATTTCTCAGGCAGCCCAGAGGCCATGGCACATGCTGTGAGCATATGGAACAGGAGGACCTGGATGCCCAGGATGGCTGGAGACACTCTGTGCCAGCCCTGTGACCCACGTCTTGGTGCCTTTGGAGAAGAGCACAAGCAGGCGTTCATGTCTCTCCTATAAAATCTGTTTGCACAATGTGCAGCTGCATCCCACACACACTATCCCACACCCACAACACCTGGATCATAGGGACAAGAGTCTCCTAAAGAGGCTTCCCACTGAATGCTTATTTTGAAGAAGATGCCTAGTATTTGGGAAAACAGACAGGAAAAAGCTGTTGCACATGCACTGCATGTTTCTGTCCCACTTGAAAGATGTTTTGATTCTGATAATGCAACCAGCATTTTCCACTTCAGGACAAACTAAGCAGACACTGCTTTCACAGCTCCCTCAAATTCCTGTTTCCAGAGCTTCGTCATGCTTGTGCCTTGTCTCCTACAAAAATGACATCATGTATGGCACTGCCTTCCCAAAGCCGTGACACTTGGAGAATTTTCTGAGGTTATGTAGGCACAGGAGTGGTGCCAAGGGCCTGGAGCTCTCCTTGGCACACATGGAAACATTGTGGGACTGGGGCCTTGATGTTTGGCAACACAAGATACAGCTGATACAACCCTCTGGGGACATGACTAACAAACTTGTACTGAAAGCATCAGGTCAGGTCATCATGGGGATTTTGGGGATCAAAGGAGGCTGGAGGTTGAAAGTGCCCTTGGAACTCACCTTGTCAAATTTCCCATGGGCCAGGATGAGACTACAACACTCAAAATTTCACTCACCCTGAAGGTCTCGAAACTATCGAGAGAGGGAGATTCTGGGCAGCTTGCCCCAGAGAAGTTGTGAAGCATCTCAGAGCTCCATGGTTCTCCTAATGCCTGCTGCCTCCTCACCTTCCCCTGTGCCGCCTCAACACGACCTTTTCCCCTGCACCCATGGAGGGTGAAGACAGAGACAGCCCCCTAGTCCAGCCACCCCCCGTCCCCAGCCTTGCCCCACTCCTGCTGAACTTCAGGCTGAACAACCCCAACTCTCTCACCCTGTCTCCACAGGAAAGGTGCTCCAGCCCTCTTAGCATCCTTGTGGCCCTCAGGTTATTTTGGCCTATAACATGCTTCTGATGCCTTCCTTCATTCCTGAGAACCATGAAGGCAGCCAGTGGCTAGGTCTAGTAAATTATTTGTTTATGTCAACACACCCCCAGCTACCACCTTTCCAGGGCAAGTCAAGAGCATTTCAGGACTTGTGTGTCCTTTTTGCAGTGAATTAGGCCTGCTTAGTCCTAGGATTGTGATCTAGGCATGTCTGCATGCACCCATTTCTCAGTCATCTCAGGCACATTCATCTCCTCCTTTGCCTTTGAAAAACATTCTCTTCCTAGCTTGTCTGGAAATTTTGTGCATCCATTTTCCATGCTGTTCCTCAGAACTAAAAAGGAAAAGCTTAAGTGCTTGACTGTAGTGAATCTAAAAGAAGACAAATCTAACAATCCCCTGCATGACTATGGACTGTCTAAATGCAAATATTACATAAATTAATAATGTCTTCAGTCCTAACTCTTTGTCATGCATTACAAGCCAGTAAACCAGGCTTCTTTACCAGTACCTGAAGAACAGAAGAGTCTCAGTTCCAGCATTTTTGGGTGGTAAATAGCAGCAAGTCACACTGATGATAAATGTATTGTACTGTACCCTACACTCCACATTTTAATGTACAGCAGTGACCTTGGCTGTGTAATTTTGTCAATCCTTGAGTTTAAGAGATAACACTTGTGTCATGGATTTCAAGGTCCCCAATACAAGTGAAAAGAAAAAAGACTCATACATAAGGTTCACATACCTTAAAATGCCCTTATTTACACACTCACAAAAAAAAAAAAAAAAAAAAATCTTTCCACTGAACACTCATTGACTGCAAAGCAGAACCTCAGACTTGGGAAAAAGGCAGCACAGATTCCTCTATTAGTTGAAGTTCATAGATATAAATATTTTCTATCTGAAGTGGTCTCACAATATAAATTTTATGACTGTGGCTCACAATTGCCCAGGGATGGCTCACAATATTCACCAGAGATGAAGGTAGCAAGTAGTCTTGAGAGACAGTTCCCAAGCAAGGCAAGGGCAAAGGCAAAGGCAAAGGCAAAGGCAAAGGCAAAGGCAAAGGCAAAGGCAAAGGCAAAGGCAAAGGCAAAGGCAAAGGCAAAGGCAAAGGCAAAGGCAAAGGCAAAGGCAAAGGCAAAGGCAAAGGCAAAGGCAAAGGCAAAGGCAAAGGCAAAGGCAAAGGCAAGGCAACTGCTGACAAATCCATGCTTTCACCACCAGGGTTGTATTCCATAAGGAGTCAAAGTTCCCTAGATTTCTTATGGCACAGTGGTGATTTTTCTTTATACACCCACATAAAATGATTGCATATGGATGAGACTGGGTAATAGAAGGTGCAAGGAAAAGGATACTGAAATGTCATCTCTTTCACAAGCACAAAGTGCTAGAGGAACTCCTGCTCATGTCAGAAAGAATAATTATCAAAAATCAGGATCTCACACACAGAAATGACACCTTTCCTGTAATTAAACAAGACTAGCTACTGACATATTGAATAAGGACTGTAAAATATTTAATTCATTAATGCAGCTGGGCATGCAACAGTGAGAGACTGAACACTGCTGGAACTAGAAATGGTAGGTATACTTGTTCTTTTCTATATCTTTTCTGTCTTTGTCTCTTCTTCTAATCCCTTCTTCTTGGAGTTTTGAATAATTTAAGATTAGATGGGCTTGGAGTTTGATAAATTGCATAGACAAGGTTAACCCTTTGTGAGATGTTTTATGCTGACAGAATGCTGCTCTAAACCTTTTGCAAAAGTTCTCTGATTTTCTATAGTTGCCAGTGAAGTTTGTTTTGGTGTGGGTTTTTTTTGGTGTTTTTTGGGGGGTTTTTTTTTGGGGGGTGGGGTTTTGTGGGTTCTTTTTTGTTTTGTTGGGGGGGGTTGTTGTTTTGGTGGGTTTTTTTTTTTTTTGTTTCTGGTGGGTTTGTTTGTTTGTTGTTTGGGGGGGGTGTTGGTGTTTATTTGGTGGGTTTTTTTTATTTTTTTTGGCCTCTTGGGAATATTTTGTTGATATTTACCTCCAACATTTAATTCATAAAAAAGTGTAGCCCTTTTAAGAGGCTCATTGAGCAAGTATTGTTTAATGTACTTAATGTACTCAGTCTGTTGAGGTGTGTGGAGAACCAGCATGCCATGATTGTGTAGTTACACTGACAGGATAACAATGTGTGAAACTGCCAGACTGCCTGATATCAAAGGGAAAGTCATATTAATGTAGCTAGCCTTAACTCATGGCAACATTAACAAGGTGACAGGGTGAGAAACTGACAGGTGTAGAAAATAAAATGGGTGATGGGTTCCTTAGAGAATCTCTGAAGAGATTCATTTACTATTAATTTAATTAATTAATAAATTAGATTAAAACTGATTGCCAAGTCATTACCAAGGCAATGAAATTCAAAAAACACACAAAGGCAGAGTGTACATGGGGATGCTTATTTTTGTTTATACATTATGTTGTTGGGAGGATATAAGGGTGATAAAGGGGAAGAACTTTAGAGAGGAACAAGGATTTAATGTGAAGCAAAAAAATATAATTGGGATTGCATGAGCCCTGTGCCTGATCGGCACAATTTCACAACATCAAACCCACTGTTTCTGCAGTGTTCATGTCTGGGTTACTTCCACAAGAGGGACTGTTTATTTTTTTTCCTTGATGCTCATGAAGGAATACTAGAAATACCCTTCTTAATATTGCCAAGAGAATACCTGGAGGATGTCACTTAACAACATAATTTCTTCCTAACTCCTTAGTATAGCCGAATGTTTGTTTCATGCATGGGAAATTCTGCCCAGTACAACTGAGAAAAATACTTCTGTAGATAAAAAAAGAAAATGTCTGTATGCAAACCCAGGGTATTCTCATGTGAACACCTATGACCACCAATCATCATATCAAAATAAGGCCTGAAATAACTCAAGTAAAGTCATGCTTATTAGCAAAGAAAAATGGATAAACATTATGACTATCAAGGTCATAAAGTAAAATGATGAAGCAAATAAAAAGCAAGAAAACTTAAAAAAAACTTGTTAATGCCTAATTATCCTTTAGTCTGACTTTTATTTCACAATCTTCCGTAAATATTGTCAAAAATAATTTAAAGCTATAAATTAAAATGTCCCTATTTTAGTTTATGACAACTTTCAAAATGAGATTTTTTTTCCTTGACTGTTTTCTTCTCTCAAATCCATCACTCATCTTGAAGCCTAGCATTTCTTTCTGCTATTGTCAAACAAACATTTTGATCCAATCAATCATATCCCTTCTAGCTTCTTCAATATAAGGTTTATCATCAGGTTTCATATCTTCCGGCTTCAGTTGTGCAAACCCATGAACTTGCCCAGGGTAAACTTTAATTTTATATGGAACTTTACAATACTGTTTCAGCTTGTCCTCCAATAAGAAGACCTGGAAAAAGAAAAGAAAAAAAAAAAAAAAAAAAGGTCATTTTTTTCCATTACGTTATGGGGTTTTTATAAGTTTGCCACATTTGCTGTTTCTCATAGAGAAAATGCCTCTTTGCATGTAAGACTGAAACTTTTTTCCCATATGGCTGAGTCTAAGAACCTCAACATTTGTGGCAAGGATGATTTGGTAAATCTCATTGCCATAAAGGAACAGGTGTGCTTCTGTTCAGACTCTCAGCCTTGTAACCTACACTTGAAGCTCTGATTTTGAGAGAACATACTTCATGAACCATAGTGCAAAACTTCATGGCCATCAGTCCAAAACAGTTTGATAGGCTTAGTTACTGAGTTTAAGAAAACTTAGAGGGCTTTATTTTTTCAGTTTACTGAACAACAAAAAGGCATTGCTCTTGCACAATGTTTTGGTGACTAGTATGTATACCAAATACTAATAATGTGTTCATATTCATTTGTTGGCACGGTTTGTGCTTATCTCCATTAAAAGTCAGAAAACAGATGAATGAACACTTATTTTGCCCCACAAGCTTACTTCTACCCATTATGCAGATTAGAGAGAGTATTGTAATTTATTCTGTGGGGTTTTGTTGGTTTGGTTTGCTTTCTTTCTATATGGAGCTCTTTTTTCGGTACAGAAAATTCTGTATTTGAAGGTTTGGGGTTTTTTTTAACGCAGGAATTTTACATATGCAATCTGCACAGAAAGAAAGTTTCAGTAGAAAAGGCTGTGGTTTCCATGTGTAACACATGACAGGAAAAATGCATTTGCCAAAATTGTCCCCCTGGGAGAAAGACATGGTCACCATAAAATCAGGACAGAGATTGAAGGGGTTGTTTTCCTCTGCAGAGGAGACATATCAGGTACAGATTAACATGCTGACTAACACAGTTAGAAATAAATATTGAATGATCTCTGCATTCTTAGAGCACACTGCCAGTTCTCCAGTCAGACCCTACCCTGAAAAACAAGCTGTGCTAGAGGTGGTATGTAATCCTTGTCACTGAGGAAAAAGAATTTATGCACAGAAGAGGGCACCAGTTTCCTACCCTTATATATTTATCCAGCCTCTCACATATGCTTACAGCAAGAGTTATATCAGAACATAGATGGCAGCCAGGAGCCAAAACATTTGAGTCTACAAGTTGTTGTAGTCTTTGGTAAAATTCACAGCCACTTATTTTGACATGGTTTATTTTGTCTTCTTAGTTAGTCATTGGTCCCCATCATCAAAAAGTTCAATTACTAAGACGAAACTACTTTTTTTTTTTTTCCATTCAGCATCCAAATTCAGTGGTTTAGCTGCCTGATTTCTCACCCATAGGAGTAGTATACAAGTTTTTGAGATGCTTGGCTCATACCAAGTTGGATATCCCTGCCCATTTTCACACTCTGCTTATCTAGCCACTCAGAGACTGATGACTGTTCTTTACTGTATTGCTTACCTCAAAAAAGAAGCTTTGAATAACCTAAACAAGATAGGGGGGAAACTGAAATATAAACAGAACCATCCAACCTGTTTAATTTTGTTATTTGAAAATGGTTTCTAGCAAGGGTTTCTGTGTAGGATAAATGAACTTTGGGAAAAGAAGTCTTTCCAGAACAACAACTTACCTGATCCAAAGAAATAGTGTGGTCTTTCTCACCAAAAATGAAAAATGTGGGATTTAGTAAACGGTATCTTTCTTCAGAGTCTCTAATTATTCCTATAATGTTTTGAGAAACAGTCGATTAGTGAGGTTAGCATTCCTGTGAGATAAATGACAAATTAAAAGAGAACATTTGTATTTAAGTTTACTCATTAGGTACATTACTTAGATCAGGACAGTGGCTATTTGGGTGGAGAACAAGCATTTGAAAAGCATATTTCTCTGCTCTCCTAAAACAAGGAATAATTTTTTTTTATTTACAATATCCTTAATATTTTTATACTAATATAGCCTATTGCCGAAATAACCATAATCAAAATCTGCAACTCACCTTTGAGTTGAGTATTTATGGAAACTGTTACAAAGTGATAAGTAGAATTACAAACTATGCATAGTCATGTGAACCCAAGTAAGTTTTCATGTGTTCTACACTACCATAGAGGGACACCCCAGCGGTTAATTGAGGATTTTTCAGCATCAAGTGATGTACTGCCATTCCACCCCAGGAAAACCCAACGATACCAATCTTCTTTGCACCGCATTGTTCCTTTAGATACTTCAAGACAACATCAGCTTCCCTAAGACATATAAAGAAAAGTAAACTAAGGAATCTATTGCAGAACCAATATTTGACAATTTAAGAAGTTAATTAAAAGACATACATGATATTTTCTCTGTGTATGCACCTTCAATCATTTAAAACAGAGACTATTTTAAAAAGCACATTTCAGGCTAGAGCAGTGGCTTCTGTTATTAAATGAGAGTTAGCATCTCTGGTCCTAGTTTAGGGAAGTACAGGTGTAGGCACTTAAATACTTACCTGAATTGTCACCTGCTCCTTTGTTTTCAAAATTAGTAAATTTTTATTTGAATCACTTTGTCTAGGACAGGACAACTAAAGACAAGACATATCTGCAAGTAGAACAACATCTTGCATTATGGACTGTAGGAATAGATAAGCTTCACTGTATTATCTCTACAGAGCTCACCTATTTAGATAAAGATTTTTCAATGTCATTCCTGTTACACAAGTTAATGCTAAAATATCTTATCAAGCCCACATGCAAGAATGTTATGCTAAAGTAGTAATTAATCAAATTACATTGTCAGTAACTACAATGTTTAAAATATAACTTTAGCATGAAGTGCAACGAAAAAATTATGAAAAATATTTTTATTGTAGGTGACAAGTAATGTTTTTTAAATTGCTGAGTTCTGAGGTCTCAATATTTTTATCTTCCTCATTACCTACAGAGTCTTAAATTAAGTTTAAATGCAAAGTTCATAAGCTACTAACCATATTTTCCAACATTAAGTAGAATTGTATGGTCATTCAGGTGTGGTAGGCTGACCAAAAAACCCAGTATGAGAGTGACATGAAAAGGACATTGGCCTGTGGTCATGGGTATGTTGGGTTCCATGTTCTCTGAGAGCAATGGATCTGAACTGGAATATTCACCTACAAGAGATCCCTCAGAAGACAGCAAAGGCATATCCTGAAATCCTAATTTTTTTTAATACTGTGCCCACATATTTGCTCCTCTTTGGAGCTGGATTTTTTTTATAGTTGCTAGCCATTTGTTTTTTAAAAAAACTTGGCCACAGCTTCTGGAATTATATGTTCAAAAACTTTGCTGAGAGACTTTGAAGATAGAATGTGGCTGCTGAATGACCGGACAGGGTCAGAAGAATACCTGTGGGTTGCAGGATGGTAGCTGAGTAATAGGATGTCATTGCCTCACTACCATCTGAAGCTTTCAGCTGTGGTGAGAGATGCTGAAGAAACAGCAGTCCCTCCCATAACTCAGGGAAGCCTTGTTACAGGCTCATACACATAATGATCCCTCTATTTCACACTGAAAAAAATAGTAAAATTGATCAGATGTATCTTAGGTTTTGGTCAGTCTAGCAAATTTTTATGTAGCAGTGCTCAGGAGAATCTCATCAGTACCTATCATAATCTGCAAGGCAAAAAGCAAGATGGGCATGTGACAACTGGCAGATAATATCTGCAGTTCCTCTTTATCTTGAGGAACTGGGCACAGAATCAGCACTTGTGGGTGAGAGTGCTGGGCATTTTGTAGCCTGTGAAACACAGTGAGCCTGTGTGACCAGTATAACATAGTCAGAAAAGGGCTCAGGAAAACCAGATGGGGACAATAAGCAGCATGATGGGCAGAGCAGATGATCCTTTTCAAATCCCAGCCAAGACAGTGCCCATGACCACAGAAGAATCACCCAGAGTAAGAAACTGTGGTCGTGCAGCCAGCTTGCCATGCTGTGATGTGCCACTTCTAACATTTCATATAAGTTGTCCTTGTTTGCTGGATGCTTTGTAAAGTCCAAGTACAAATACATATCTTACTTGTCTACTTTCATAGGATCATGATTTTTCATCCAGTCAGGAAAGTCAGCCCAGTGATCAGTAGATTTCCAGGGTTCTGTCCCCTTGAAGAAGTCTGGGCAGATGGTTCTGTGGGAGATATAGAATTCAGTCAATTTTCATTGAATCTGTGGATGTCTAAATGTCTTCTAATATCTTCTAGTCCAGAGTACACATTTACATGATCACTGTCTGAATAATGTTTTAGTTATCCTATTCTGGTAATCAGCTGGATAAAAGTATATGTCTTTGCATGGAAAAAAAAAAAAAAAGACACAAATAAATGCTCACTGTTTCCTTAGATACACTTAATAGAAAAATAAAGGGATTAAACCTCCTGATTCTATATAAACACATATATACCTCTTTGCTCTTACAAGCCAAAGCAAATGTTCAAAAGGTTTGGTTCTGAAAAGCTTATACAACTTAAAATAGATACCACTGTTTCTCTTGGAATCACCCATGCTGCTTCATAAGCACAGACACAGGCACTTCAGGACTCACTGTGCCTTTGTGGTCAGGTAGCCATTTCTCCTGGGTCAGTTTTAGTAGCTCTGGAAATATTTTGTCCATTTTCTTTTTTATTTGCTCAGACTGAAATGGCATGATTGTCTTATGTGTATTGGAAACGTCATATGCCATGCCTAGCTTTGGGCCTGGTGATCTATCAGTGCATTTAAGGGGAAGATAGGAAAGAAAGTTGCTTACATATATCCATGACCTGCAATCAAATCGACTATGAATCTAATATCTGGGAATCGCCATCCAAATACATCATGGACCACAATCACAGCTTTGTCCGTGGAAAAAGATGGTCTACAAACATATGCCTTAAGGTGCTCAATTTGTACTTCATGTCCAAGGCAACCATAGTTAGACCTTTCTCCAGTATTATATAGGAAAGGATCAGCCATTTGAAAACCTAAAAAAAAAAAAAAAAAGAGAGAGAGAGAGAGAAAATGATAGCAAGAATGTAAAAATAATTTGTTAACAAAAATTATTTAGGGCAAAAAGGCAAATATGGTCTTCCAAAAGTAGTTCAGTCACTTCCACGAATAACATTGACATCCTTGTATGAAAAGAGAAAGTAGAAAAAAAGCGAAAGCACTGTTTCAGTGCAGAATGCCTCTTTGTCTATTATGTTATTAAGCTGAAAATAAAGAGAAATACCAAAATCAAAGTTATCAAGTTACAAACAACCTGCAGATGTAGGTCTTGACACCCATGTCACATTTGTTCTGCTGCCATGTGGCTCTCTCAGCACTCTGATGTGAAGCACTCTGGCTTTCAGTGTCACACTCTCCAGAGGCATGGGGCCATCCTGTGTGTCTTCATGGAGAATCCCATGCTGGTTTCTCTTGAACTATTTGCAAGGACTATAGCACTCAAGTGCTGCACTGACGTACAGTGTTCAGTGCTTCTCCTACTGCTGGTGCCTGGTAGCTCATATGTGCTTTCTGTAGCAGCATCACAGCTCTTCTGAGAGCAGAAGTACTGGGCACAGTTAGTGAAGAACTGCAATATAGATTTGTAAACTAGATTCCAATGCCGTGTGCCCCTATGCCCTTGAAAAGGATTGCAAGAAAACAAGCTTATGTGCAAGCCTCATTCAGAATATTTGACAGTATATGATTTTGTCCCTTCTCCACAAGTAGCAATTAGAGACAATGAGCCAATAGATGTCCTAGACAGATTAATGGCAAAAGTTGTTCTGACTCTGTGTGTCAGGAGCTTGGAATGGACTCTGCGCAAAAAGTAGATTTGTGATCCTGTAATTAAAAGTGGTGTTACAATGCATCTGTAAAAGGAATCCAATTAAGTCTGCAGGGGCAGTGATAATAGTAGCATTTCCTAGTCATGTACTGACTTTGAAACTGTCTTTGGGTGTGCAGTACACAGGCACATTCACTATGACTGTCTCCACTTCATCATTTCTACATCAACCTATTATTTTAGTTTGCGTTGTAACATGTTCTTCATAAAACTATCTAATCTGAATGGAAGAGCAGCAAATTCCTATAAAAATACATCCCTTCCTCAGCCCTCCATTAACTAGAGCAGCAGAGGGCTACATTTCACAGAGTAATGGCAAATTATGCCTAGGCAATACGGACAAACTGAAGAACAGAGTTGATGACACAAAGACTCACTGCTTGTTTATGCCCTACACAACACTTCCCAATTTGCATGATTCACTCTGGCTCAATAAAAAACCCCATATTTTATATGCATTTAGACTGCTTTATACCCAAGATAATCGACCTACCCAGTGCAGAGTGCAGAGACACTGCTCTTCACTATCCTCTCCCAACCTGGGGCTGCTGTCACCAGATCTGGCAGGGCCAGCACTGAGTTTGAGCAAATACACTTGATTACAACCACAACCCTGGATGATAGTGGTGTAGACATACAGAAACTGGGCAGACATGGCTTTACTGCTCAAATCAAGCTTATTCAGATAAATCCATGAGATTAATGATCTCTCATCATCAGTAATCCCCTGTGCTGATAACTGAGAATTGATTACATGTGTCAATTTTCATCCCAACTTTCTCAACATCAGTCAGGCTTGGTTTTAGGAAGCGTGATAACCTGATCTTCAGGATTAAGACCTCCATTGTTTTGGCATTGTATGAAAGTGGAAGGTGTACACACATGGGAGATAATCTTCTAGTGTAAGACCCCCATAATGATTGAAATGCCTGAAAATGCTTGAGAGAGAGGTCTGTTCCTACTTCTTCCTACCTCTGTTTTCTATAAACTAAGATGAATGAGCTTGTTGAAGGAGGCTGCCTGGAGAAACCACAGGCACCCCCAAAGATAGCTCACACTTCTGAGACGGCAGCCACAGCCTTACTCCTCTGCGGTATTTTGTTCAGAAGGGCACAACCTATGGTGTCCCCTTCAAGGAAGTGTGCTTTAGGAGGCATTAAGCTGTGCAGTAGTTGTGAACCAGCCTCCTCCCTTATCCACTTCCCAGAAACCATTTCTTTGGCCTGTGCTGACTGAGGCCCAGCCAGCTGGCTCTTTTCCAGGCACCAGGCAGCAGAGAACGTTAGTAAATAGTCAGCCACACCTGAACTGCTTAGAAGTTTGATGGGATCCTGTTCAGTCAGAAGTTTTATTTGCTCCCGCCTGCCTTGTCCCACGCAATGTGGTGTGGCAAAGCAACACGCCAGGATATTTCCTACTTTTCCAGTCTCACCTCATTCCCTCTTCCCACCAATTTCAGCCATTACACTTTTCCTTTTCCTGCTTTCCCCATGGCACAGTTCCAAGCAGGCGGCATCTCACCTTTATGTCCCGCTCCTCATCACTGCGCTGCAGGAAGAGGAGATGCAGGGCCTGCTGGGAACAGGGGGAAAAATTACTGCTGCTAATGGGGAAAGCCACAGATATTGATGAATCTTGTGTCATCCTACTGCTCATTAAGAGAAAGCCTTCTTAGAGCTTCTCCTTCTCTCCAGTGGTCCTGCTCTTTCTTGGGTGTCTTGATGCCATTCAGCTTTCATGCAAGTAACATAAAAACTGAGGAGAGTTATTTACACAACACAAAGATGGGCTCCACCAAAGGTGGTGGGACAGATGCAAACTACTGCATTTCTAGGAGCAACAAGTCACATAGTTGTATTCTGCTGAGTCTTAGTTTTCATCAGGAAAAAACAAATCTCTACTTGGAAAGTGAAGTTAGAAGTATTTTTAAAAACAATCAGGTTAAACAGAGGCAAAGATTCTGCTAAGGACAATCTCCATTTCTCAGAAAGTGAGTATGAGCACGTGATCTCCAAGTGCTGTGTGGTTTGGCAGAACCTTAGACTACTGATGCCAAGATGTGACATCTCTGCCCTTTTCCCGGGTCAAGCGATAACATTTTAAGCTGCAGCAGCATTTCATTTCAATGCTAAGGGCTCAGTGGACCAAACAAGGAAAAGAATGGAAATTCATTACCATAAGGGTGAAAAAATTATTATGGTCCTTTAATGTGAACTTGCTACTTGATGATCATAAATTATCAGTGCCCTCAGAACTATTGCTGTACCCCAGCTTGTAGCAAAGACTCAAAATGAAATTTAGTCTTTCCCAAATTTAGTATTTCCCAAAGCTGACAGCCTTTATCTTCATCTTATCTGCCCCTTGACACTTGTCTTTGTGCATTTTTTTACTGAAACCAAAATAATAGTCTCTCTTTAAAGGAATAGGTTTTTCTCATTGTTTCATGCCTTTTCAAAGAGCTATATTTACTTGCTTAGCAATTTCAGATTTTCCCTTTCAGCACAGGAAAAAGTAGTTATCCTTTTCTGCTGTCAACTCAGTCTGCATGGACCAGTTTGCCCTCACATACCTGGAGTGCAGGATCTTGTTTCAGCCCAGCTTGCTTCTTCTGCTCAGTGAGATTTCTCTAAACATAAAGAGAAAACCAGTTCTTGCTGACAAGTTTTGCTCCTGGTGCTGCCCATCCAGTTTTCAGGTGCTCTTCAACTCTTCTGCAGATTTTGGGATTGGGAAGTGAGGAGGAGAGGTTTCACTCAAGAGTCATCCCGAGCGGAAGGGGTGGGGACAGATCCTGCAGAGAGGCAGTCTGCAGCAGGCTCCACATCAGTTGCCTTTACTCCACCTTTCATTTATTCATTATCTAAGGAGTTTAGAAGGAAAGATGCACCCAAACATTGTACTACACTATGATGAAGACATTTAAGACACTCCAGAGGCTTTAGACTATTTATAACTGAGTTATTTAGCATCAGTGGTGTGTTTGCTGATGCATTTTCTTGAAGAATATTCATATTCTTTCTTGGCTACAATAAATGTCATTAATGAAATTTGAGGCGGATTAAGATTAATCGGTCCTGGCAAATTTGCAGCTTAAAAAACTTACTAAGTCTCCCTGGCACACACAAACATATTACAACCACACCCATAACTATTCTCAACAAGTTGAAAAGTGTTCCAGGTTATTTGTGATTAGACTTGCATTTGACAGGTGAGAAAGACTTGAGTCTATGATGGCTGATTGAAATTTTCCATTCCTATTTCCACAATGGCACTGTGTGCAAGGAACATTAACTGAGCCCTCAGCCTGACATACACTCATTTTTCTCTGTGTGTACACATGGTCTGGGGGTGTGTGCATGTCAGAGGGTGGGGGGGTATGCAAATGCGAGAGGCAAAAGAGCTCTAGGGGAATTATAATGTAATTTCAAGACAAAGATCAGTAAAGAAATTTTTATTCTTGGTGTATGTGACAAACAAATTCCCCAGTCACCCAGTAGATATTCAGGAGTACTCTGTGAGGTAGGGACCATAATCTGAGGACAGGTGATAGATGGACTCAGTTCACCAAACTTCAGACATTTACAATGATGATGTCTTCATGTCAGCAAGGTGTCTACACTCCCACAGCGTCATCAATATTTAGAGCATGATTCACACTCCATGGGTGCATTTTTTTTGAGTGAAAATAGGTAGTCCTCTAGATGACCCAAGTAGTGCAATAAGATTGCTGTGCTGAATGCATAATAACCCAGGCACAGAGAGTCCTACCTCTCTGTGCTGTGAGACCTGCATACAACTCAGAATTAAGTTTTGTCATTACCAGAAAGAGGATGTTTGTCCTGTTACACCCGTCAGTAGACCTGCACATCAGGACTGTAAGAGAAACCATTAAAAAGATTGCTTGTGTTGCAAGGGAGGGAGTGGGGAGACTTGACTGAAAAGATCTGGTTTGTACTTTGATATTAATGGCATCTTGCTTGACCTTGTGCAACCCCAGCCAGGTGGGTATCTTGTACTCAGATCCACAAGACTGAAGTATTGTCTTCCGACCTCGCCCCCAAGGAATGTGGATTCATCCAAGCTGCAGTCCCCTGGACCAGACTGAGCCAGCAGAAGGGTATATCTGATGCTCACCAAGGCAACCCTGCTTTGGTGCCCAGCCTTGTGGGTGGTTAGGGTAAAAGGAGAGTAAAGGACTCACTCTGCTCCAATGGAAGCCTTTTCTGCACACAGTGTTTGTGTTTGACCTGCAAACCCTCTGTCATTCAAATCTCCCATGCCTGATGAGACTTTTACCCTGTAAGATACAATCACCTCTGTAATGGACTCAGGATTATGGAAATCATTGCATCCATGAACTTCCTACAGTCTCAAGGAACTTATACGTTTAATTTTCTATGCCTACTGTGAACATTTCTAATTTTAAGGTTAAACAAAAAAAAGGAAGAAGACAGATAAGAGTTGGAATGAGCACAACAGATTTACTTGTTCAAACACACAGTGGTGGAATTTCTCATTCAACAGAGATACACAGCTGGTTTTTGGCTGGTTTGACTTCTTTTGCTCCTTAAGGCTTGCACCAATACTTTTCCAACTGCTCCTCCTGGTTTTATAGAAATGGACATAGACTAAAGCCCAAAAGTTAATAATCACAGCTGTTGGCTGCAATTTTAGTTGTATGTCAATAAAAGAAACAAGATCCTAGGACATGGAAGCCTGCTGCCCTGAGGGGAAACAGAAAGATATTCTCTCCCAGATGACTACTGATATCTGAAAACCCAGAAAGGCAGGTACTCTGGTGGCATCTAGTGCAGAAGTGAAACACTCAGATGGAGAAACCAGTGAGCAGGCTTAAACATGCCCAATCTACAGTCACCCCATACAGTATTTGGAGTGCTGCTGGTAACAACAGACTCGCCAGAAAGTTGAAATCATTACAGATGTTTTATTTATGGTGTGAAAAAACCTGTTCAAAGCATCTCAGCTGAGTGACAAGATTGCAGCCTAGAAGCTGCAGACGAGGCAAGAGGGAACAGCAGGGCTCCCCTCACCTCTTACACAGTGCCAGCCAGCAATAGCAGCCTTGTTCAGGGGTTCACCCACTGCCGAGGAGCCTTGTGAGGGACCTGTGGGGAGACTCGTGGGAAGGAGACCACAGCAGAGGCACAGTGGGATGGACTCAAAATGCAGCTCTGCAGAGCCAGCTGTAATGCCACTGGGGACTCTGTACCCAACATCTGCCTTCACAGCAAGAGGAATCCTTTGGGATTTGGTTTTCTCCAAGAGGGGAGCATAGATATTCCTTCTAATAAAGCCCCACTGAAAAGACAGCCTTACTACTGAGCTTGTAATATGCCTTTTTTTTTTTTTTCTGTATGTTAACCTGATTCCTTTCCCTTCATCCAGTAAAATCATTCATATCGAAAGTTACCTACTGAGCCTTCACTTGGGAGGAAAGAAACGTATTTTAACAAATCTGATTTAATATGACAGGTTTCTGTTTTGGGTGTCCATTTAGTGTTTGAATAAAGACCCTTGGGAATCAGGCCAATTCTTCTTATTGCAAATCAAGGCTTGGCAGGAGGTTTACATGTACAGATACTTTCTTTATCATCAGTGAGAACTAGTCTTACACTTACCATTTTGTTCTTAACCATTTACCTACCATAGTTGGGGGCTGCCTTTGCCTGGAGGATTACAAAAATTCTCCAAGGAATCCTGTGATTTGATGAGTAGTGAGCCATATCCCCGCTCCTTCCCATGCTTTCCCATGTGTCTAAGAAGAAAGGCTCCGAAGTCTGTCCTTTGTGGGAGTGAGTGACCTTATCTGCTTCATCTGGTGCATCACTGGCAGGCATGACCATGTTCCTTCCCTGCACTGATCAGAGCACCCGCTGCTCCTCACAGGGCACCAGGACCAAGGTGATTGCTGCTCCTTCGCCATAAATCTTCACATCTCTCACCACGCTTCCACTCCCTTCTGATTTTATTTGCTGCTAAAAAATAATAGGCTCAATCTGTCATCATCACTCCCTTTGGCCATCTCCCCATTGCATCCACCCCTTCTTTCTCCTGTTCCACTCTGCTCCATTTATGTAAGTTATTTGAAGCCACTGGTTTCAGCTGGTTTCTGGTTTTCCCTTTTAATGTTCCAGCATTTTTCTGGGGTAGGCTCGGGTCAGTTCTCAGATACTTATACAAATACTTATCTATCTAACATCAATATTATGACTTTCACCACAGGGGCAGAAGGATCATCTGCAAATTACAGCTTTCCATAGGTATGTGGCTAGTTTGCAATGTAGAACTGGCTGACTCAACAGCTTCTGGGTTTCTTCTGCCTGTCTTGGATTAATTTTTACTTAAAATAAATTGCGAATGCTTGTTCTCAAATTTTCCATTTTTCCTGAAAGAGTTTGTGGGATTTCAGAGGGTGTGTGCTTCGTGAACTTTATAGAAATCGGGTGGAGTACTTTAATCACGCCAAGCAATAGCAGGAAATCTATTCTAATGCTGTGGGTGACATGCAAAGAGGGGTATTAAAATTACTTACCACTGTCCAGGTGTTTCTAGGCTATTCAGAGGCTCTTTATTAAGGAATACTTTCAATGGAATTTCAGTACAAGGCAAATTATTCCAAATAATAATGAATATTAATAACAGTATATAGAGGGAATACTGCACTCTGGAACACTTGCACAAAAGCTGGTACTTCAGATCAAAGGTGATACCTGTTTTGCACTGAACGCTATAAATGTAGATATGAGCAACACAATACAATTAAGAGTACACGGATAATTGCATGGACTAAGGGCTGATTTCCTTCACTAAAAAACTAAACATCTATTTTGTGCATGATTTAATAATATGTACTGTCTTTTTCTTACTAAATATTTTGTCTTCTCCTCTAAAGTGACAAAAAATTGAAATCCAATAACTACTAAAAACATTTATTTTTTTTCAGCTGTATCCACCACTCAGAGTATTACTTTCAATGATTAATTAATTCCATGTGTTTAGTAATTGAAACTGAATTTTGCAGGCAGAATTTTTCCTAAAAAATGGTGATTACATTTATGATACATATTTGGTCCGTTATATTTCAGAGCATAGGTCCTATTACCTTTTTCTTTTATATTCCTTTATTTGGTATGTGTTGTCTCATATAAAACTCATCTAATGCTCATTTTGTTTCAGGAACTTTCTGGGATTAATCAGCTGGAAGGGAGTGAATTTTTTTCCTTGAGGCCATATTTGCACAGAGATGTAAATATTCCAGTCTTCAGTACAAATAAGCTGTCCTGGACACAAAAAGCTGTACCTTGTGCCCACAGAATTTATCTTCATTATCAGAAAAGGCAACTTTCATGTGTAGAAATCTGGCTTCTCTTCCGTAAAATCCCAGTGTGAACTTGAACAGTTTAATTTGTCTGAGATTTTCCAAGACATCCTTTCCAAAGCCAAGAGGACACTAAAATTTCCACCTGCATTTGATTCCCCCACAGGTTATACATCTTTCAGATGAACCTTTAGGGGCTTTTTCCTAACTGGAGAAAGGGAGACAATCAGGAACACTGCTTGTTCAACAACCAGTGATAGCTACTATCACTGACTATTGAACAAATCTGGCAAAAATTACTATACTAATCAGTGTTTTAAACTCCTTATAACTTTAAACAGAGTGCCAGGAAAAAAACCTTCTACCCATGTTTGCTCGACTTTAAAAGTCCTGTTTGCAAATATGTCTATGCGTTAGTAATCTTGGAATGTATCCAGACAGCTTTGGACTGTATCCCACAAAGTAATACAGACGCCCAAGTGCAACATCAAAGCAACAAGTTTAAGGAAAGTATACATAAGAGCTTCTAATTATATAACAAGATAATTACCATACATAATTCAGAGCAATCAAGGGGCTTTATTAAATATGTTTGCAGAGAGCACCTGTCTCACCCTTTTTCTAAAATGAGATAATGAACTTTTTGTCCCAGCAGAAAAAAAAAAAAAACCTTTTGGTGTAATCCTGCAAATGGTTGAGACTGTGCTGAAACTATTTTAAGTCTGTGTCACTTGAATAAAATTAGTTTCTAAGACTCCCTGAGCTGCTGTAAACACATAATGGAGCATCTCAGAAGACAAAAGGGGTCCAGGCAGGAAGGGGGCCAGCCTCTCTTGTGAATCCTGACCTGCACTGCCCAGTGCAGGTACAGGAAGGCACACAGGCAACGTGCTTCCCATGCGGAAGGCAGCACTAGGGCCAGGTAGTCACTGCAGACTGCAGTCACTGCCCACCCTGCCTGGTTCAGATGCTTGTGGCATCAAACATCATGGTGTGGAAGAGGGTCTCTTCCCCTGCTCACACAGACAGTTCAAACATTTGCTAGAGCTGTGTGTGCTGAAGGAGCAGTCCAAGAGTGAACTCCCAGGCTTGCTCTTCCACAGCTTGATGGTGAACTAGTCAGTTTCAAATTGGACACTATAGCAAGCAGAAAACATGAGCTTAAGCAGGAAATTTAAGGCCTGATAGATTTGCTCTAAATAGCTAATGTTAGCACTTCCAGACTTCACAATTTCCAGCATGCTGCTACCTTCTGGTTTAAAATTGGATCTCAGATTCCTGATAGACCCACAATGAGATCACAGAGAGCTGAGGTGTTACAGACCATGAGATAAAAAGTTTAGGCCCACCTTATTCAGTCTTTTACAAGGTTCATCTCTAAGGTGCTTTGATTTTCTCTTTGTTCCCAGGAAGCTGCAGAGATGATAGCCTGTCTTTACTTGACACAGCAGTTAGCATAAGGCAGATTCCTTCCAGAGACCTGTCTTGAGCTGCAGCTTAGACCTCAAGACAAGCTCAGGTGTTCATTACAGCCTGTTCTCCTGGTTCAGGGGGAAAAACCAATCCAAACCCTAAGCCTCAAGCTGAAAATCAAATCCCCAGACACCTGTCTCTTCAAAGAGACCAACAGGCTGCATACAACTTATGAACTTCCCCAGGACTCCTGGCTTGTTTGTAGGGTTGCCTGGGGAGGTGAGATCCATTTTTTTGAGTGAAATCACCACTTGCTTCTACCAAGCTAGACCTCAGTGAGTTTCTTTTCCTTGTGTGCAAATCTTTACTTAACTCCAGATACAAAAAATGAACAAGGACTGCAGGGTGTGGATCCCCCCTTCTGGCTTGTTATCTGGATAGAGAGGGAAGGGAAAAAAGGGAAATTAGTCATCTTCTCTGCAGAAGGAATTCGTGGTGTGTCTCTACCATCACGTACTCTTTCTCATGAATGATAGACTGACATTCATGGGAAGCATTTGTCTGAATGTTCATACAAAAGGTAAAACTCAGATATAAAGCATGTGGGAGTAATTTTGTGAGAGGAAGTCTTGGACAGGCTGGTTCAGTGTAGACCTGAAGATTTAACATAAATATGCTGGATCAGAGAGCTGTGCTCAAGCCACTGCTCCACCATTCTCATTTGTGCAGAAACTGCCATGCCTACATGGCAGTTTCTTCACTTCTGTCTTCTCTGGAAGATTCTGCCTTGGTACAGCCACTTCTCTTTTCACGTGAGCCAGAACCAGAAACCTGATTCCTCTCATTTCAGTCAGATACCAGTGTACTATCAGCTATTCCAACACTCCCTCTCCGGTTTTAGGCAGAAATTGCAGCCTGCTGAAGATCTCTTCCCCAGAAATTTCTTAAAAAGTGTCACCAAAACTGAATTTTGAAAATGTGGATTTCTCTGATGATGTGCATTTATCCTAAAATAATCACATCTAGGTTATTTCAATTCCTCGAGAGTTAAACCCCATGATTTAACTGAGCACAGTCATTGCTGTATGTTATTCAACAACCATGATAAGTTCTTTCCTGTGAGAAAAGACATAAATGCCAATATTTTCAAACATACACCTCTGAAAACTAAATTAATTTCTGAGAACAATTACAAATGTGAATTGAGAGCAAACAGTAAGCATGGCCTGACTCAGAAAAAGAGCAATGAAACTATGCACTCATCAATGAACTTGTGAATTATGTAAACAGAAAATCAGAAATTAAAGAACAGGCTCCTTCTTGGCACAGTAATTAAGGCTCTTGGTTACCATGCAAGATGCTGTTATAATAAAGGTTTGTTAATAGGCCTATTTTTGTTTCCTGCTTTGATGGGATAAAAAGATTTTGTGAAGTGTAGGAAACAACTGGCTTCCCTAAAAGCAATCTAGATCTTGCACGTTTCACCTGGATACATTTCAAAGTATTTTTTGCCATGTTTATATTCATCTTTCAGGCAGCTGAACTACTGGCAGTTGTGTTGATTACTCCTGGAAACCTCGCGGAGAATCTGCAAGCTTCTTTAAAAGGTTGTTTGGAATTCTTCTTATTTATTAGGTATGGTATCTTTTCAAGGAATTCTACTTTCAGTGCTCTCCCAACAGCAGCTGAAAATCAACAATTATAACCTCTTCATCACACTTGTAACTTTCTCTACTCTTGTACTAAATGATTCTCCATTAAATGGCTCTCTGTTCATCTTAAATGCAAATTTTTCAAAGAATATATTTTTTTTAATTTTTATTATGAAAACAAGAAGTAAATGAGGTTTTCCAGTTTGTTATCTCCATATTTTAAAAAAAACACAAACATTACTGAGATGCTGAAGAAGAAACCATGTTCAAGTCAAGATCAGAAGAGCCAAGTCAGTCCAGGTCCCATACATACAGCCCTTGCCCAAGGTCCCAGTGATTTTATTCCCGGGGTTCCAGGGGAAGCTTTGATTTGTTCATGAGCACAGCACTAAATACATGTGGCAAATTTCTAAGTACAAGGGATCCAGGTGAGTGAGAATTTAAAATTTTCAGCTTTCAACTTTCATTCAAATATGGTCATATTAAATAACTGAAAAGGTAGGTAAAGTATTTTATTAAATGAGTAGGTAAAGAATTTTATTAAATATCTGTGATTGTATATGATACTAAAACATAGGACATTATTGCTCTACATGTTATAAATATGGGGTTTCAAAAACAAAGAGATCTTTAATGTCTTTCTTCTCATGTGGCTTCAAGAGACAATCTAAATTCACATCTTTTCTTGGTTGTGATAGCTGCTCTGAAATTGATTCCACATCCAAAATCTACAAGCCAATATGAAGCATGCTTCAGGTCTAAGAATATTTTAGATACAATCATTAAAGAATGTGTTAACATAGATAAATTAGAGTATTTAACGTAAGTACACACTTTCAGCACCAAGTTTTGGACTGCAGTGAGAAAATCTGTCGTAGAAAATCAAGCACGACACTTCTTGATGTACAGATTTCTAGCTCACCAATTCAGAGATCCTTGTTGCTCAGATGAATTGGAGAGTTCTGGATCACCCCTCTTGGCCTCTTGAACTTTCTCCAAGTGTTTTCAAGGTGCAGGCTGCTGGTGAGAACACATCCACTCACACAGGCACGCTGCCCTGTGGGGCTGGGCTGACATGCTGCTGGACTAGCTCCCATCCTGTGTGTCCAGGCTCACACAACAGGCTCCTTGCATGAGGACATCTGGTGTGTCAGTGCTGAAGCACTCCCATACCCCTTCCTGTCCTCTGTCCCCTTCCTGGTGGAGAGCTGAAGCATATCTCCTTCCTCTTGGCTTCAGACTGCTTGATATCGTGAACAGGACATTTCAGCAGTTTGCATTCTGCGTAGAATTTCCCAGCTTTAGACCAAAAATGCACTGAATGTTATTGGGGTGACAGCTATCCCTACCTGGGTCCTCATCAATAAGGCCAGGTTAGAAATTTCTGGCATGTCCTTCCCCACACCCCCCTGAACAGAGGGATAAGGGCCAGTCCTTGGTATTGGAGCTGAGGCTGGTCATCACTGGGGCTCCAGGAGTGCAGCACTTTCTGCAGCTGAGTGGAGGCAGAGATCATCAGGCACTGTCACATAACCCCCTGTGTGCTCCCAGGGAAAACCCTAAGTCCCCACATCTTTCTCCTGAACCATGTCCAGCCCCAGATGAGCACAGGCAGTGACTGACCCAGCTCAAGGGACCCTGGCAGTCATGGCATGTGATCTAGGAACTATCCTAGTGATGATACAGGAAGATGTGGCAGCCTGAGACACGACAGCAGATTGGCAGCCATCGTTTACTCAGTCATTTAGCTGCCACCCTTGCTAGGAGCAAGGTGCAGGCAGCTGTGCAGGATTCTGCTGTGAATGTTGAAGGGTTTAGACACCCGGAAATGCCCTGGGGCCCCTCAAGTAAGTGTCTTCCTTAATCAGGTGGCAGCATTCAAGGCAGTAAGTTTCCCAAAATCAGCAGCTGGTTGTTTCGTGGCCCACCAAACTGGCCCCAGCTGGGTGCAAGCGCCATGGTCCCACTGCAGGCCCCAGCGGTGCTCCATCTCCTCTGCCACCTCTCCTCAGGGACCCCAAACTCCTCCTGGGCCTGGAGCAGAGGTGCCCTCTGGTGGCACCCTTGGAGCTCTGTCACCGCTCCGGATCGCTCCATGCTCCTGCTCCTGCCGTGCAGGCTCCTGTGGCCAAGAGATTCTTTCAATGCACATGGCATAATCTTGCCGTAGGTGACATAAGGCTGACTTACCTGGAGTTCTCTGAATTCTCTTGTTTTGCCTTGAAGATCGCTGTGACACTTCTCTTTTCCCTGTTTCCAAGGACCTCTCCCTATTACCATTTTTTTACTTCATAGAGAATCATGGAATGGTTTGGGTTGGAAGGGACTTTAAAGATCATCTAGTTCTAACCTCCCCAGCATGGGCAGGGACATCTTTCACTAGGTCAGGTTGCTCAGAGCCCCATCCAGCCTGGCCTTGGACAACACTTCCAGGGATGGAGCATCCACAACTTCTCTGAGCAAACTCTTCTAGTCTTTCTCTTTGCCCCACTCACACTCCTCCCATCTTGCCCTGCTGATCTTGGCCATGCTATTCACCATGATCCCTTCCACCATGTATCTCCCTAGCTCCTGGCTGTTCTTCCTGCACTCCTGCAGGATAGCATCCCTGTCCACAGAAGAAACTGTATTTTCCCAGCTTTGGTTTATGTTGATTGGGAGTGAGTTTGAGGGAGAAAAAGAGGTGTCCATGAGCCTTTGGTTTCATTGAAGCTACTGTGAGGTTGAGGCTTCCCAAAGAACTTCCACAGAATCAGGATCAAGAACTTGGCTCAACAGGACCAGGAGTATAGGGAAAGCAGAGATAAATCAATCCTCTCAAGGATCCATAAATAATTTGAAGAACTCTGGTTTCCTTCCTGTAGAAGACCAGTAAAATAAGAGGGGAAAAGAGTACAAAACTTCTCCAAGTTTTGTACAGAGAAAATACCGAGAAAAATAAAAGATTAGAACCCAATTTTTCACCCAGAATATATAAGACCTGACTGGAAATTTTGGTTTAAGTTTTTGACAGCAGCTTCTACTCTCAGGGCTCATGTGATAATGAATCAGAAAAGACAGTCTCTCAGAAGACTTTTCTATCTTAAACAGTGATAAATTCAATACTGACTTTTAAAGTAAGACTTTTCCCATATGCTCTCAATTGAAAAGTACAGATTCCAAACAAGGTTGTTCTCAGAAGCTGAATGGTGATGCTGAAGGAAGCTGCTTAAATAATCTTTAAACCCTCTGAGGCCCAGACCATCAGAATGAAATATAACACACTACCATTTATTTCTCTGAGTGTTGTCATCTTTGTGAGATTACTCTTTCTTTAGCACATCTAACCAGGCTAAGGCCCTGGCAGAGGCCCATCTTACATGACTACGTTAGAAAATGAGTCTAAAAAAAGTATAATTGATACACAAATGAGAGAGAAGAGAATGTACCTTTTGAGTAATAAGCATGTTTGACATTCCATGTCAGTCACCCAACTGAGAATCTGCTTCACTGAGTCAAGCATTTTTCTTAGACATCAAAAGTATTAAGTGGTTTCTTCACTGTATTCTTTGACCCTGCACTGAAGGCAGTACACACAGCAAATACATTCTTGCCCTAGGGAATCCAGCAAAAGCTGGGGGTTATGCCCCATGATACACATTCTCAGTGTGCAAGCTACTGTGAAGTGAAAGTTACCACAGAAATCAGGCGATCTCACAAAACAGAGGTCACTGACTCTGATCAGCCTGTAATAACTCTGACCTTTAGACCACAGCTCACTTTCCCCAGGACACTCTTTTTCCTGTTGCTGTAAACATTTGAGAAAAAGTAATGACAAAGTTATTACAAATCTAAGCCCTTCTGTACTTCTTTCCTGGTCAATTCGGCAGAGGCACCGATGTTGTTACAGAATGTGCAGTAGTGACTATGTGGATCATGCTCCCGAACAGATACATTTTCTTTTTGGCAACACTCACGGTTTTAAATGAAGTAGAACTGAATCTTGCCCTGAAGAGTTCAATTTAATTTAGTTGGCAGTCGTAACCTTTAATAACGTCTGGAAGGTCAAGATAAAGGTTTCTGGCAAAATAAGGTTGTTTCTGCTAAATACTGAGGATAAGCCCTAACTGCTGTCATCTGCAGGGATATTTTTACAGAACTTTAAAGACATGGGAACCAACATGTCCTCAGAAGCACTTAATATGCAGTCACTTGACGATGGTAATGTTTCACACTACACATTCTATTACCAAGGAGATCAAAGTTCTAGAAGTAGGAAATCTTTCTAACCTAATGAACAAATATTTAACTGTCTAAAAGGTTCACTTGGACATGATGAAAGTGTTTTAAGGTAAAGAACTGTATACTTGAGATGATATGACAGTTATTAGGAAGGGAATATTCTGAAATACCAATACAGCCTGTTGTGATTTTTTTTTCTTTTTTTGCATGCAGGAGGCCTATACCAAGTAACCACAGCTACAGAGCTCTGAATCCCAAGTAGATTAATAACAGCCATTGGTTCCATTCTCAGCATGACAGCAGGATCTCAACCAAGCTGATAGGGTCTATGTTTTACACAGAAAAATCCACTGCAAAATATGTGAAAAGATCCCTGCTTTGCTTAAAAAATATAATTTGGTGAAGCACATTCTGCAGATCTTGAAAAGAGACATGAAATTCAGCAAATACTTCTTTACGGAAATGGTTTGTGTTAATTTTCAAAGTATTACTTGGGTTCTTGAATGTATATATATATGTATGTATGTATGTATATATGTGTGTGTATATGTGTACATATATATATATATGAACATATATATGTCTCTAGACATATAAACAGCCTTGATTGTCTTTTCAGTGAAACTCATTAAACAGTAATATCATTCAGACCAGGTTTTTTAACTTCATCTCTCACTTAAAATGCTAGTGGAAATAGTTTTCTTCTTGGTTGAAATGTTAATAATCCATAGAACAAACTCCAGTGCACAGTCAAGCATCTCCTTAGAAACAGTTTCTAAAATGGACAGGTCTGGAGCCTCTGTCATGGCTGTGTCTGATGATGCTCTGCCATTATGCCCATACCTTCATTTATGTTTGGCATAGCTCTGTTACACATCTCACAGCACAAAACATGAACCACAAGTCACATATTCATTCAGGAAGTTTGTCTCCTCCATTAGCTACTAATCATAGCCCAGGTTTAGTGAGACACAAGCACCAGCCAAAGGGAAACACATTTTTCAGTACTTCATACACTGAGGCGTCAGGGTCAAAATCTAGCACCAGTGCAGCAGCTTGGGCTAATCTCCTGGTGCAGCAGCAAATGGCATTGCATTCACAGTACATCTGAGAGTACTTCTCTCCATCTTCATTCCAGGAGCCCATGGCCACAGCAGCTGCCTGCTGGTTAGGGATGGTTCAGGAGACGTCACGGCAGAACAAGCACTGGCCAGGAAGCATGTGCTCTAAAGCCCCTGCAGTGCACAGGCAAGATCCAGGCTGGCAGTGGTTTTGACCATGTGTTTTTGTAGTCCGCAGACCTCTGTGCTTTCTCATTGTGTCAGACCAATTTTCTGTGGGCCATGCTTTGTGCTATCCACCAAAGGGCCTGCTCTGATTATTTTTCTTCTGCCGTGGAAGCTCTGGGCCTCCCTAGTCATGGTGCATCATTTAGGAACCAGATACATGTTCACTCCAAATACTGCTTGGTTTGTCAAGATAAGTTGGCATCCACTTTGTTTTACTTAAGATAATCCACTGTTTTCCACATTTCTGCAGCTTGCTGTTCATAACTAACTGAACCAATTTTGCAGTGAGAGTCAGTTGAGCAGATGAAGGAGAAAACTAGGATAGCACCGACTCCTCCCCAAAACAACTAGTTAAGAAAATAACTGCATTTTGAAATGTTCATCTGCAGAAAAACTGAAAAGTGGTAGCTTTTGCTGTTTGGTTTTTTCAACGTTCTGAAGTTCCAAAATAACTAAAAATGTAAGGGAATCATTTTTATGAAGCCATTTGAAAATGTCAGGGAGGATGGTAATGTCACAGTACAAATGCTGGATAGTTTTCATTCTGCAATTATTATTTTGTATTCTCTTAATAGAAGTCTTGAATAAAAATTCATTATCTAAGCATTTAAGCCATGTAAAACCAAAACAAGACGATACTGAAAAGATACTTGTCTTTTTTTCTATTCTTTTTATCAACATTTATATGCCTTTCCTTTTGCCATAAACTTCTGTCATTTGGGGTTATATCTATTACTATCTTCAGTTTACACCTGTACAATTAACCATATTTCCTCCATTATATTGATAATGGCTTATATGGAACAGAGACTTTTTTTTCAGCATATTTGTTCAGTGCTTGTTGGCACTAATTCGTGACCTTGTTGAGAGTTAAGAGCTAACAATAACCTTCTAATGCCCTTCTTTACCCAAAAATTAGAAGCTACTTAAGCCATGGGTGTTTGTTAGGCAAAAAACACTTAAAATATTACTAAATAGGCAGGGATTAATAACATGTTCACCAAAAACACCAAGAAGGCTGAGAGATGCTTAATTTAATTTAACTTACAATAACCTAGCATAGGTAATTTTTTTTAGTGTTTTAATTATAATGATCTGCGTCCAACTCACATTTACTGGTGAGCTATTGTATAGCCCATACTGAGTATGAACAAAAATTTGAGATAAATGCTCTCTAAATGCTGAGAAGACGGTAGACATTAATGTTTGTTAGGTAATTTAAATGGCTGAACAGACAGATACCAACAGGAATGAAATTATTCACTGGCAACAAAAAGTGACTCCTTTCAAAAGCTTTAATTGAACTTAAAGAAGCCTACCACGAGAGACTGAAATTGGAGAATTATATACATTAATCTTGCCATGGTCTTTGAATGCAAATTATAATTTAGAGTCTTTTATTGGCATTTAATTTACATTTATCAGAGCAGAGTAATAATGTAATGAATGATAGTTACATGTTCGAGAAATAAAGAGTCGAAATTAGGAATATACTTGGAAATTGAAATTCTCCATTTCTTGGCTTTTTCTCCTGTTTTTGTCCATTGATTTTTTCCTTGCTCTGACAAAATTAGTATTACAGCATTTCTCAGATCCTCAGTACTATGCTGGCAGATTTTTAATAGGCCAAGATAATTTGCTGACACTGAGCAAAGTGAAGCTCAAAAATGAGCTTATTTTTAAAATAAACAGATTTTTTCAAAGTTACAAGTGGGAATTTTTCCACCTTGCCCTTCAGAGAGGAAGGACACAGAAGAGATGCATATGGTAATCCAGCTCAAGTGTATTTTATTGCAGGACTTCACTGTACTTATTCAGCTGCTGGAGAGCCATATGAAGCCTTCAGTTTTTCCTTAATTTTTTTTTTTTGCTCACACAGGCCAGTATCATACACTACAGTAGCTTGGAAAATGCAATTTTGAAGGAACTAACGTGGTTACAGTTAAGGAAAATATAGTTATAAAATTGCAAATTGGGCACATGCCGCCTCTGCATTCTAAATTCAAACTTGAACCACTCTGCTGCTGACATGAAGCTCGAAGGGTGAATGCAAAGGATTTAATGACTGGCTGGACACAAAGGGTCATAAGGTAAAGAGAGCTGAGGGCTGCTACGACTCACTGATCAACTAGAGAGGTTGGAACAGCTGACACAATGGAACACTAGAACAATGCACGCATACCTTTCATCAGGATGGAATTCCTCTTTACCCTGAATTAAATTAAATTGCTTTCTTCCTTAGCAATATTCCTGCCAACTCAGCAGAGCCCGAGCGACAGCTCTCAGCGCACGTGGCAGAGCACAAAAATTTAATGCACGCTGCCCCGGCTATGTAGGGCAGCAAGACATTGAAACATAAATTATTAAGCTAAGAGGGAATTTTGTCCTTTACTGAGCGGTTTATTAGCTCTCTTGGAAAGCCCCAGCTCTGGGAGGTGTGATAAGATTGGAGGAATCGAACGGGGAACCGCTTGACTCTGAGGCTGCTTCCAGGGCTTTACCCATCCCTGATCCCTGGAACACTGACCCTCTCAAAATCTGGCCGACTTCCCCTAGGAATGCAGCGTTTCTCTCCGGTTTGGAGTAGAACTTAGAACCGATTCTGGCTACATTTTGTCCGTCTCCCGTGCCGTTCCCGGTCCGGGCGCTGCCCTCGGCAGGGAGCCGCCCGCCCGCGGCCCTTGCCGCGCCTCCCGCCCGAGCGGCGGGCCGGGCCCTGGCAGGGCAGTGCCGCTCCTTCAACTCGGCCCACAACAGCCCCGGGCAGCGCTACAGCCCGGGGACACAGTGTCCGGAAAGCTGCCCGGCGGAAAAGGACATGGGTGTGTTGGTCCACGTGAGCCAGCGCGTGTCCAGGTGGCCAAGAAGGCTAAGGATATCCTGGCTTGGATCAGGAGCAGTGTGGCCAGCGGGACCAGGACAGGGATTGTCCCCCTGCACTCGGCATTGATGGGGCCACACCTCGAGTGCTGTGTCCAGCTCTGGGCCCCTCAGTTCAGGGAGGACACTGAGGTGCTGGAAAGTGTCCAGAAAGAAACAGCGAAGCCGGTGGAGAGTCTGGAACACCAGTCCCCTGAGGAGTGGCTGAGGCAGCCAGGGTTGTTTAGCCTGGAGAAAAGGAGGCTCAGGGGCGACATGATCACTCTGTGCAGACACACGAAAGGAGGTTGTAGCCGGGTCGGGGTCTCCATCTTCTTCCCAGACAGCTAGTGATAGGAGAGAGGACATAGTCGCAAGATGCAGCAGGGAAGGTGCAGATTGGACATTACGAGGAATTTCTTCACAGAAGGTGCGGTTGGGCATTGGAATGGGCTACCCAGGGAGGTGGTGCAGTCACCGTTCCCGGAGGTGTTTAAGGAAAAGCTGCATGTGGCACTCATGTGCCATGGTCTAGTCGGCATGGAGGTGTTTGTTCATAGGTTGGAGCCGCCAATCCCGGAGGCCTTTCTCCACCCAAGCGGCAGTTTCTGTCGCCGAGAGCGGGGCAGTCCCGCCCCGGCCCGCTCCGGGCCTCCCAGGCCTGGTGGCCGGCAGGGGGCGCTGGCGGCGGGCGGGCGGCGCTCCGGCCGGGCGCGGCGCTCTGTGGCCGCGGGCTCGGCGGCGCGGCCGGTCCGTCGGCTCTGCGCGCGGCCCCGCCCCCCGCGGTCACGCCACCCGCCCGGCCGGCGCTGCGTCAGCCCGGCAAGATGGAGACCGCCGAGGAAGGTACCGCGCTCGCCCCGCCGCCGGTCCCCGAGCGGGGGCTCTGCCGGGGCGGCCTCGGAGCGTGGGGGGGCGCGGGGGAGGAAGAGGAGGAGGGTGTCCCTGGGCCCGCTGGGTGCGCCGGGGGCTCCGCACGCCCGGAGGGGCTTCTCGCACCGGGGCTGCAGGTGCCCGGGCCCCGCGCCCCCGCTCACCGTGCCGGGCGGGCCGTGCCGCCGGGCCGGGCCGGGCCGAGGGGGGCATGGCCGCGTGTGAGGCGGCGCTCGCGGGTGCCCCTTACATAACCACGGGGAACGGGGAGCGGGGGGGGAAAGGGGGGCGGTGCCGGCGGCACCCGGAACGGGGCTGGGGTGGGCCCTGCAGGGGCACCGGGGCCCGCCGGAACCTTCCCCTGGCTGCGGCTTTGCCGGGCGAAGTGGGGGCCCGCGGGCGAAGTGAGGTCCCGGGGCGGAAAGCAGCAGGCGGGGTCCGCCCGCTGGGGCAGCGGGAGAGGCGGCGAGCCCCGAGCTCCTGCCTGGCCCTATAGCCCGGGGAGTCTTCAATACCCGCGTTTGGCTGAACAGCGATAGCTGCTCCTTTCCCAGAACTGACTTTGTTACGTGTGCTGGGCAATCTGTTGGAAAAATTGGAATTTGCAGGAGCTGACATGTTTCCCTGTCCCTTTTACAACAGACTAACGCATGGTCACTTATCTTACTTAAAAAAAAAAGAATTGTCAAAGATATCATAGTCACGAGGGGGTTTTTATGCATAGTATCTATCCATTTTTGAGGGTACTGCTTTATTTGAGATCAAACGTGTATGTGTTTTGTCAGCACTTTTGTTATGCTTAGATAAACACAAAATCACAGAATTGTTAAGGTTGGAAGGGACCTCTGGAGTTCATCTGCTCCAACCCCCTGCCAAGGCAGGGTCACCTAGGGCAGGTGACACAGGAATGTGTCCAGGTGGGTTTTGAATGTCTCTAGAGAGGGAGAGGGACTATGTAGTTCAAGCAGATACTGGAGAACTTTGATAGATCTGCATTTCATATTGTAGCATAAACCATACTAAATAAAGGATGTTTGTTGTGCTGTGTTTCTTGCAGTATTTGAGCTTTGTTTGTCGTAACACATTGTGGTAACAAGGCAGTTCCAAGGATGGCATTTTGCGTCTTGGCTTTTGTTACTTTTGCATAATTTTGAATGTAGCTTTTTATCAGGTGTCACTTGATTTTCCTGCTTGAGAGAATTAAAAAAAAAAAAAAAAGCTAGAAAAACACGAAGCACTGGATGAAATAAGACCAGGACCTTTGTAGCAGTGTCCTTTGTGTTGTGCTGGAGACATCTTTAATACCCATGATCACTGTTGGTTTATCAAAACGTTAGTGTTTCTTAAATCTGACATTTAAAATTGCTTGCTGCAGCTCTGTAGACCTAGTCACTTACACCGATGAAATCAACAACAAAGTGAAGCTTTGGTTGTTTGACCTCTGCTTGCCCAGAAAAACTGGTTTTTATGCAAGCTGTGAAGTGGATACTCAGATATGACCTTCTGATTTTCCAGCACTCCAGTAGCTGGTAAATCCATCTCGGTGGATTTAATTCAAACAGCATAGTTGGTAATTTGTTACAGGCTGTTACCACTGGTAGACTTTGATCATACCTGATTTAAGTAGATGAACAGAAAGACCAGCAAGACAAAGAAGAGGAAGTGTTTAGTTACATCTTTAAGGCATTATCTTCTTTAACTAAACCTTTGTGTTAAATTCCACGTTTGAAATTTGGATTTTCTGGGTTTATATATAAGCACTCACAAAGGCACATATTAGATATTATATTGTGGCCTTATCAATGTTGTCCTCAAAAGCTCCCAGTCTATATACTCACTTTCCATAAATACCACTAGAATGTTACAACTTCTTCTACAGTTTCAAACCTCAGATCCTACTGTTAGAATTTCACGTGGCTTGCCAGAACGCTGAAGAGACTTCCCAAGGTTAGAAGGCTCTGAACACCAATAGCAGCAGCAGCGGCGGCTGTGTTAGTGCCTTGAGGAAGAGGAAATACGATATTATTGTGTGCTTGAACTTCAGCTACAGAGTGTCAGCTGGACTTTCTGAGCGGGTGATCGTCTGATAACAGTGTTATGGCCATTGTGGTTCTGATGGGCTCTGTGCTTGGCTGAACTGTGTTATGGAGCTAGAAAACTGAACTGCATGGGGAGGGCTTAGGTAAGAGGGGCACTTTGGGGTCATGGTCAGACCTTAATGGAAGCTGCCTCACTTCAAAATGAATAGGAAAGTTGCTTCTCTGCAGCACCTGAAAGCACCATATACCAGGTTTTGCTGAAGAGAGCTAACTCTGGGTCTTTCTAGATAAATCAGTTTGTTGCTAAATAACGTAGTCTTCACTTTTCGGTATTCCAGTGTTGAATTCAGTTGGAGAGATAATAGGCAGTGAATCATTCTCAGGGGGAAGAGGAAAGAACTTAATATTCAAGGTCATTTTTTCCAAAACACATGCATGAAGAACAGGATGCAAAATGTGTGTGTACATATTAAAATAGTGACTCTTGCACGGTGGAGTTCTCTTTGTGGCTGTAGGTCATAAGGTGCATAGCTTAACACATTAACCCTCAGTAGAGTTTATTGATTTGAGGCTATCAGTTGCTTAACAGTCCAAACAATTACACTCATAATATGTTTATTTGGATTATAAAACAAGTGGAAATATCTAGAAATTATCATAGCTTTGAAAAGAAATTAAGTTTATTTTAGTAGGCTAACAGGCAGTCTTTACTTTGCTCACAGTAATGCAAATTGCTTTTTCCCAAAAGTTTTGACAATGAGTGAACGGTTTGCTGTGAGAGCCAAGAAGCCATGAAATGAACAGATTCGGAGAGCAGTGGGCATCTTTGAGGGAACAGTGTGCCTTTAGCTTGCTTTCATTGGTGCCAGAGTATCCTTAGGGCAGTGTTTTCATGTGCTGTCTCGTGCTTGTCTGACCCCTTGTGAGGCTGATCCAGCCTACAAAGTTGTCAACTTGCTGTAGTGAAACAGCTCTGTTGGAAAGAATGCGGGAGGAGGTGGGCATGCCACAGCAAGTGGGCAGGGCCTGCCTGTCAGCTGGAGAGACCCATCCTGTGCAGCCATCTGGAAATGCTCTCTGATAAAAGAATCATTTGTTAAGTGAAGTTGCAGTTCTGGTCATTCTTGTCAGCAGAGGAGCAGAGGACTCCTGATGTTTGCAGCAGTACTGCAAATCATCCCTGCTCAATATGGCAGCGATGAAGGTGCTCTTTATGTCTCTTTGTAGCATCACTGATGTCATACTTAATGCCTGTTTCTGTTAATTTCAGGTTTTCATGCTGCATGAATGAATTCACTCAAACAACACTTTCACAGATAGAAAATTGTTTGAATTGAATGATCTGAATTCTTATGCTTTATGTGTAGAAACGTTCCTAATACTCTATAAACTATGGATATGGTCATAATGTGACTTCTTTACAGAAAAAAAAATCAGTCTTTGATGCCTTGTGGAAGTTTTGTATAAAAGCATTAATTTTTGAAGATTTTGGCCAAGAGCAAAGATTTGCAGTATTCTCACATCAGTCGGTATTTTTCTGACAAGGATCTCTGATATGCATGTGTTCCACTCTTGCATATTTGCTGAATAGTGGTTGATAGAGAAATAATTCACAAAAGACAAAATCTCAAACTCACATAATCTGTAAAAATGGACATTTTATGCTCACTTCCTTAATAGAAGCAAAAGGAAAAGTCAAGGGAAGATTTGCATCTGCCAGTAAACACATAAGACTTCATTTTTTTTCTATTTATTTGCGTGGTTAGAGCTCGGGCTAACTGAATGGCATTTAAAATAGACATTGGTTCATTAGAGGGAAAGGTTTATGCTCATTTCTTTATCCACAAAACCTCTTGCAACCTTTAGTTGTGAGAAAACATCAAAAATAGAGAATGAATAAGGCATGGGACCTGTGGAAATATTACTGAAATTATGAAATAAGAAATAGTGTCTTTTCTTGCTAGACAGTAGGCTATGTCCAAGTTGGTTAGCAAATTGCAAAATACCTATGTCTGTTAGTTATTTTGGATTTTTTCCCTTTCAACAAGAGCACCAAGGAAACATCTGTTTTGGGTTCAAGAGTAGCAAATTACTTAAGTCATAGTTGGACATTATTAAATCTCTTCTGTTCAGCCTCTGTGTAACTTTTTCCGAACTTAGATGGACTTTTTCTCTTTTGAAGTATCCACTTTCAGGAAAATTATCCTTAACAGTTTGTATGTTGTTGTAGTGATAACTCTTAAGATAGAAAACACATTCTCCTCTAGTTTTACTGTGTCTATTTCCTAAAAATTCTAAAATTTTATAAGACATGTTTTGAGTTTATGTAGCGTGATCAGGCAGATAATGTTCTTGTTGCTCTTTCTGGTGATCCCCCAGTCTCTGTCTCGCAGCAGGTGAAATCGGTCTTTCATCCTCTTTCAATTTATTCTGGCTTCATTTTGCTACACAGTGAAGTTTCTAGAATGTAATTGTGTAATTCGTCTTGAAAATTGGAATTCTTTAAGCAGTAGTGTAAGAATAAGAAGCCTTTTTGTCCTTGTCAGCAGATATATGCAGAGTCTGTCGGTCGGAAGGAACTCCTGAGAAACCCCTCTATCATCCATGTGTGTGTACTGGCAGTATTAAATTTATTCATCAGGAATGGTGAGTTGTGTCTGTGTGTTTCTTTTTTTTTTTTTTTTTTTTTTTTTTTTTCCCCCCTAATGAAAATATATTAATGTGTTTCTGAAAATACTTCAAGTCTTTGGGTTAACTAGTGAAAAAAAATCTGATTTTCAGTGGAAACGTGTTGGGGATTTTGATGTTTTTTACATGATGATTCATTACAATTCAGGAAAAATTTAGTCACTATATATGGAAAGAAAGCACTGATAATTATTTCTGTTTGGGACTGCAGTTCTGATTGTATATCAGAATTATGAAAACTAAGCAAAAAATCAGTATGTTGGGGGTTGTTTTGCCCACTTACAGTTGTGAATAGAAAGTCAAACCTCACAGAAAAATATAAAAAACTCTAGAGCTTTTTAGTCATTTTGAGGTGTGTTTAATCAGGAAGTGCTAAAGTAAAAAGTGTATTTCTGATCTATATGGTCATTTGTGATGGTATTTTAATAATCCTTTCACAAATACAGCAGTTCTAAATCGAAGCTGTGTGCATCTATATGTCATATCTTGAAGTATTTATAAGAACGGGTGTCCCTGGCGGATGTCCATTCCAGGATGTCTGCTTTGATCAATAATGTACTCAAAGAATGTTCTTTATCAACACTGTGACATATGTTCACCTTTTTCTACTCTTTGAAACCTACTTGATGGCCTAAATGGACTGAAAAAGCAGGCTAATTTCAGTCCTGCTTGACCGCACAAATATCCTGATTTAAGTGCAAAAGCTGAGAATTGGTGTATTTTCCTTAATGGAGGGATAAGGCTGAGAGATGTATAGCATGTGTTAATGTGATCACTTTTTATTGCAGCTTAGTTCAGTGGCTTAAACACAGCAGAAAAGAATACTGTGAATTATGTAAGCACAGATTTGCTTTCACACCAAGTAAGTATATTTTACTTGCTCCTTTTTTTTTCAGAATTTTTCTCACACAGTGTCTATGAAGTGATTACTTTTTCATTCAGCATGGTAGATCCAAACTTGGGGCGTAACTTCTGTATTCTTGTTTTAATTGCAGTTTTTGTGCATGTTATTGCAGACTCTGAATTGCTTAAATAATGGATAATTTGGTTCTTTGATAATCTTAAGTGAGACATAAAAGTATTATTCTATGCCTTTTCTGACAGTCTCAGTCCTGTTCTTTTGTTGCCAGCATTACAGCATGTGGCATGTTTTCAGCTTCATTGATAAATTTGAGTTTTTGGAAGTCTGAATGGTAAAGGGAAACCATGGCAAATTGTGGATTTGAAAGGCAGGTTACAGTTACCTTTAAAGGCTCTACCTGCAACACTAACACTTGGCTTCTGTCAGTTTCAGTTCAAGTGATCTTGATAGAGAAAAGAAATTATGATTATTACACTTACATTTCAGGCAAGATATGCTAACTACCCAGTATTAAGTTGCCTTTTATGTTATATACAACTAAATAGGTTAGGCAATTTACAATGAAGAGTCTTCATATAGCTCCCAGAGGAGTCTTAATTACATTTTAACTGATTGTAGTAGGAATAGGTGAGGTGGCAGGTTGGTATTATTTAGTATTGTCAGTTTATTGCCTGTTGAGAAGGTAAATTGGATTTTATGCTACATTTTTCTCTTCAAATGTACTGATTTATTCCTGCTCCCCTCTCACTGGAGGTTTTTTTTCCGCCTAGTTTTGTACTTTGGTAGAGGAAACTGAGGCTAAAGTGGTTTAGTTCATGTATTTTCTGTTTCAAAAATCCCTTAATCCACCTTCCTTCTATATGTTGAACCTTGGTATGATGTATTTCTGCCAACGATTAATTAAACACATTAGACCAGCAGTGACATGTGTGATATTAACTCTGGCTTGGGAGGGTAATAGTGTATTTTATGTTGAACACAGCAGTATGTTATGTTGAACCAGCTTTCTGGTTATTATTCTTAAATATTACAGTGACCAGTAAGAGGAATGTTAAAGATCATCTGCTTGCAGGTTTTATTTGTTAAGCATTTTTATAAAGGCATTGTATTGCTTCTGTATGGAGCTTTTGCAAACTAGAGTGATACTCAGTTCTGCATCTCCCTGCAAGCTAATTTGCCACTTTCAAAATACTGTGACTGGGTCCTGTACAGAATTTAGTGTGCAAGACCAGGAAATGGCATTTCAGTGATTTATTAGCTGTTAAGCAAGAAGACTTTCTAGTTTTGTGTGGAAGGAAAAACTGAATCAAAAAAGTTTATAGTGTTTTTTTTTTTCTTGGGATCTAGGAGAAGAGGATGAGCTGCTCTAAACTAAATTCACTTTATATGCATGTTACTGTTGATAAGGGGAAGCTTAGTTACTGCCTTGTCAGCAGAGGTATTGCTGCAGAAGTTAATTCTTTACTAACACTGCTGTTGTTAGCACAGCTTGTAACTTACTTGCAGGTTATGGACCGGGAGAAAACTTAATTGAGTGAATGTGGCTCAAAAAGTTACCATTTTTCACAGGAGCTTTGAAATTAGTAATCAGGAACCACTTTCTTCCTCATGCAATAGAGTGTATCCTCCACATTCAGCCTCTAGTAAAGGTCTGCTTATCCTCTGCCACACAGTTATCATTCCCCTGACTGAGCAGGCTCAGCTGATAAGGTTTTCTTCTTGGCTTGCCACCTTGCAGTGTGCTTTTTCCTACCGGCCCTCACACCCTGGCAGCACATCAGGTATCCTTCATAGATTGCTCCTGCCTTCCCTACCCATGGGACCTTGTTTCATTGTTTCCCTCACACCCAATACTCACCTAGTTACGGTTTCTTTAATTTCTTTTATCCTTTTTTCTTTAGACGATAATATGGCTATCCAGTCTGGAAACTGGATCTGCCTGTGGGAGCAGGGAAGGAGTCACAGGCGCTGGAGAGCAAATGATAAGGCAATAAAAAAAAATGGGACTTAGGTAATGCCAGTCATCCCAAGCAAAGTTAGATCTGACCTGTAACCATGCCAGGTGTAACACACTTTCAGATGAGTTGATTCATCACGGGATGTGGTCAAATAAACACATGCATGTAATTAATATCTGTGCTCCAGCAGACAAGCAGTAATAGTGTAAGAGAGTGTTAGTGCTGTCATACCAGCATCTCTGTTGTTTAGCTTGGGTTGCTTGCTAAGGCTGTTGGTGTCATTCTGTCAAAAATGCTCCCTTGCTATTGTAGCTTCTTGTGTATGGAATATTCATAAACTATTTCTAGTGCATTTATTCTCTAAGTTCTGTAACATTTTGGGATTTTTTTAGCACCTGAACTGCTGGTTTTATTTTGCTTGTAAGGAGGGAAAAAGGAGAAGATTCAACTTGTATTTTGGCAGGAGTACAAACGAGCAAATTTTTCTTTTGTATAATAGCATCGTTCTCTAAATGTGTTTAGTCATGTCAATTTCAAATGCATTCTTTAAAGCTAAATTTTTAATGTTTTAAAATAAATTCCTCTCCTGCAGTTCTACAAGATTAAGGATTAATACAGCTATTTAAAAAGTAGCTTTTGACATTTTTTGATTGTCAAAGTACTTGTTCATTTTTAACTTGTGAGTTTTCTTCCTAAGTTTTTGAGAAGTAACTGCTCTGTATTCTTTTCCTCTCCACACATGCGGTTTCTTTTGTCACGTGCAAGGATTAATGCTACAGTAAACATTCATAAGCACTGACACATGAAAGAAGGTGAGGTTGTGTTTCCCAAGAAAATACAGTTGTCAAAACTTCTCCATTCTGTAGGAGGTAATGTTGACGTAAATACTGTCAAAAACACAAATATGGAAGCAGACTATGCTGATCTTTGTCTGAGGATTGGGATGGGTTCCTTTCCTCACCTCCTGTGCAGTTTCATTACGGATATGTAGTTCATACAGTGTCACAAGCTTAGTTAAAACAAAGACTGTAAAACTAAAGAAAGCCATATGAGTAAGGTGTTCCTTATCATGTAATTTGAATATTACATTATTGAAGGATATACTAAACTTATTTCTTTTTGTTTTGATAAACTTTTAACACAGTAGCCCATAGCTTCAGCATTTCTAGAAAGTTTTATTTGAAAAAATAAACTTCTGGAACAAAATACTACATGCTGGCACAGAATTTAGTGTGTCTTTGCCAGCTCCAGTGTGCAGAGTATACACACAGCTGAGATTTATATGAATGTTATTTCTTATTTTTGTTAGAGCTGTGCTTGCCTGAGAAGGAGTGGAGTTTTTCTTCTTTTACCTTAGTGGTCTGAAGCAAAGCCTGCATGTGTTTGAAGGGTATAAAATACAGAAACATAGAATGATTTGGGTTGGAAGGGTCTTCTGAAGATCATCTAGTCCAACAAAGAATAACTCATGGGCCCTGTTTTACCAAACCAGTGCTTTCACCCAGGAGCTATCGGGTACATGGTTTTTACTTATGAGTTACACAGTCTTAGTCCACAATCAGTGCATGAGGACGACTGAGGTGGCATATGAATGGCTTACAAGTGCAGTAGGTAATAAAAAACCTATGGGTAAGAGGGTTGCAAGTGTGATGATTCTGTTAAGTAGGCTAAACAACAGCTTCTAAAGGGAGCCTTTTGTTTTTCCTACTTTATTTGGGTCAGTGTAAGAGCAGATTTTTGTCATACCATCTGTTTTGGAGAAGTAAAATTAATAATTGTGTTCCTGAAAAAGTAGAACAAAACCCTACCTCCTGAAAACAACCAACCAAAAGAAAAAAACCACCCCACCCAAATTTAGGATTCACAACTAAATTAGCAGTTACGCTGCATAGGTGTGACCTAAGTATCCAAAAAGCTTTCTAGTAGTTTTTCTATAATCTGTACAGCTCAAAGGAGTTGAGCTAAATCTGTGAAAAACTCAGCCAAAGTCTGTTTGAATTTCGTGCTGTAACAGAAAAAAAGACAATGTATTGTTTCAGTAGGTCTCTAGTAAAAATATTTTTATTTGGAGGAACTGTGGTAAATAATGCAGGAATTTAGGTTTTTAAACAGAATTTGGGAAGATTACTGGGATGGAAAGTAAGGGATGGAGTAGTGGTGAGGAGGATGGATGCTGTGGTGGCCGAGGTCAAGGTCTCAGGCCTCAAAGTGATTGTGGGGAGTGAATAAAGGAAAATGGCACTGGATAACAGACACTGGTGGGGAGATAAGCTATGAAAATCACTGGCAGCAAGCTTCAGTGGTGCAGGGTGCTTCCACAGTGTGGTGGTTCCTGTTATGCTGGGAATTCCTGCATTTCATGCGCCTGAATGTTGCAGGATGTGAAAGGATTTTATCTTATCATCATGAGATAAAGCTTCTAGTGGAAAAAGCTGTACATATTTTGGGGTAGATGTGCACAGGATGCACAGGACAGTGCACAGGAAAAACAGCTTTTTCCCACCCTGAGCTTCTGAAATCGTCAAAAATCGCCAAATTGTAAAGACTTGAGGGATATAACTTGTCTTCTCTGAGTAGTAGCTGCATTGTGCTTTTATTTAAAAAGCTCTGTTGTAACCCTAAAGCCTTTAGAAAAGTGAGCACGCAAAAATGCCAAATTTTCATAAGTACTTTCTGCTTTGAGTTAGGATAGGCATTCTTTCTTACAGGTCCTTGTGTGTGTTCAGTAATTCCCAAAAGATGCATTTTTAATTTTTTTCTTTATATTTCAAATATTTTCAACTTAACAACTTGTCCCTAACAAATAAATCATTAATACAAAGTTAATGTTTTCAGTGTAGTCCTTGTTGCAAAGTGTTGATCAAAACATGATTTTGAAAATGAGAAAGTTCTTAAAGTATCTGCTGAATTGTCTGAGTGGTACCATAAATATTTAACAGATGTACTCTAGATAGGTATTCTCTTCCACCCTTGACAGGTTTTTTGTCTCCTGTGGCAGAAGTTTTCCAGAATGTTTGTTCAGTGTAAGCTGAGATCATTAGTTAGACTTCTGTTGGTATTTTCTATGGTTCCAAATTGCAAACTAAATCTGTTTCTGTAACAAAAAAAATTGTGAGATGATGTCAAAATATGTTTGTGTCCTGCTTTCACTTTACTGCTCTATGTTCTCACAGCTACAGTTCCCTAGTGTTACCCCCCTTTTGTCCTTTCTTTCATGAATTCCAGTTCCTTGCCAGATACCTGGCAAGTCACAAGCTTTGAGATTTCAAACCAGTCACTGCTTGTCTCAGGGGTACTGTTTTGTTGTTACTTTGTGTCAGTTAAAATCCACATATTGCTGAGATGCGCCAGTCTCTCCTCTTTCTTTGGCTGCTTCTGGATGTTGATACTGTTTGTGTTCTTGAGTTCTCTTTACAATACAGAAACAAAAGTAAATAGTCCTGGAGAGAAAGTAATTCCTTTCTCCTGTAGAGCCTTCCTCTCTGAGACTAGTAAAAGGATGATTGGGAAATGTAGGTGAAGGGGCTGCAGGTAGATAGCATAAAGTAGTATTTGTTACACTCTTAAAGGATTGCTCATGAAATTAAATTAATACTTCTTTGTATTTGTTCTTTCAAAAATTGAGTTTCCTTGAGATAGTCCATAATGTTAGAGTGTTCAAGCACAGATGTTTCCAACATAACAAACATCCAGGCAGTAATGTCTTTTTGCAACTCCCAGATATAGTATATGTTCTCTATTCAAATCTGTTACCTATAGTGTGCATTACCCCTTCTTGGTATCCATGTGAGTGTGTAGAAACTAAGTAATGAAAGAAACTAACTAATGTAATGAAATTGTTAGATGCTTTCTAATTGTTTGCACAGGTAGACCTCACCACTGTTTTTCTTGCCTTTTGAGTAGGGATGGGCCTATGCAACATATATGGGTGTTGGATTTAAAAGGTCAAGATGATTTAGTATCATGAGAATATCTGTGCAAGATGACAGATTTGCATTGTGCTCTGTAATAGGAGCGTCCTTAGAAGAAATTCCACATGATATGAAACAAATACCTGCTGAAAGTCAGTCATTGTGTGTGAATTCCGATGTCTGTGGATACTTTATCAGTTCTCTTCAATTTTCCTCCCTGTGTGCTGCTTTTATTTTGCAGGGGTTTTTTTTGGTCTGTGCTGTTGGATGGCAAATAGAATCTAAATTATCGAGCACAAATGGATATTGTGCAAAATTGCTAATTGCTCTTGTTTCTTGTGCCTTTTCCATGAACTAGGTTTATAAATAACAGACAGAGGAATGCTTGAGGTAGTGTTAAGTGAGAGTGATACTGATTTTAGAATCTGCTTTTTCTTGAGCTTATTTTTAGGTGATTGGAGTTTACAGTTAACAAATAAAGCTATTAAAAAAACTCTCCTAGGCCAAACCTGGCATGGAGTTTATTAATTTTCCCATTCCACTTAGAACACAATGAAACAAATGTGTTATGTGAAGTTTTTTTGTTGTTTGTTTGGAGTCTTCTCTTGGGGATATAAAATATGCTTATTCTTCTAGTAAGCTTTTGTCAGATACAAACAGTTTGTAGTTGGCAGGACTTGTACATAAATGCTTCTCTAAAGGACAGACTGTTTCATAAGTGCCTTTTCTACACAGTTTATTCCCCAGATATGCCTTCACGGCTTCCAATCCAAGACATCTTTGCTGGACTGGTTACAAGTATTGGCACAGCAATACGATACTGGTTTCATTATACACTTGTGGCCTTTGCATGGTTGGGAGTAGTACCTCTTACTGCATGTAAGTATTGATTTTCTGTACATAATACTCTTATACACAGGGAAATTTCCTGCAACAAAGTTTTGTGAGACCGTTATTGTTTATTTTAAAAAAATTCAAAGATGCTATTTCATTTGTTTTTACTCAGAAATTCTGTTTGACTCTTAAGCTAGTAATGCAATGCAGAAAAGTGTTAAGACATAGGAGGGAATACATGAAAGAGTTTTTAAATGTCTTACTCCAATAAAATGTCTCTTCTCAATTATCTTCTTTAAAATCTATGTGGAAGGTTTTATTTTATGCCATTTGTTAATATTAGGATAGAAGAGTTGTCCTATTTTTATTAACTATCTATAAATTAACGTTTTTTATGTGAAAAGTAAAATTCCTTTACAATCACGGACAAATTGATTAGTAAAACTCTTGAATCTCAGTCATGGAAGTAATAAAGGAATTCAGTAGAAAGGAGAGCACGCATTTAAACGAGTCTAGTATCCAGTTGGAAATTTACTTTCCAAATAGAGGTGGAAAAAGAGCTATGGATGTTTCAACAAGCTAAGAATACACAGAAAATGGAGAAAGGCAGAAGGGATATAGTGTTCAGTCAAGGAAATAATTGGAAGTGCATCTTTACAAATCCTAATACTCCCCTTGAACGAAAGAATAAGGGAGTAAATGCATCTCCCCAGACAGTTTCATGGTATGTTCTGTGTTTTCATTTGTAGCTGGCACAGGCTTTGTCTGAGAATAGCAGAATATCATCTTATTTTCTGAAGTAAACCATATACATGGATGGCTTACTTTTTAAATACAAAACATTTCCTAGCATCAACTATTAATCCATAAAACAGTTACTTAAAACAGATATCATAACACCAGAAGTTTATACGCATTCAAAATAAGATTGAGCAAACTAAAGGGGGAAAAATTCCCTAAAGGGTTAATTAGGTGTGAGATATTTTGGTACAGGAAGTCAATTGTATGAGAATGTACTGAAGAAGTATCCTTGCAGGTGTCTTTAACCTGTTTCCTTATTCTTCCTTAGGCATCTATTAGGGTGACCAGTGCTGGACACAGATCTAGATGGATCTTTGGTCTAATCTAGTATGGCAGTTCTTACACCTTGAGAGTGTACTTTTAAAAATCTGCAGCTAGAATACAGCTTTATTCCGCATGGCTGTATGTGGTTTTGAGTTCTGTTCGTGCACTGAAAGTTGAGATTTTCTTCCATGTCATGAATTTAGTTGGACACCAGGTGAAAAGAGGGTACCTGGGATCCTTTCCAAGTGAAGCTATGGCCAAAATCGAATTTAAATCAAGCTTCTATTTATTCACACAGGTCGTATCTACAAGTGCTTGTTTACTGGCTCTGTGAGCTCACTACTGACACTGCCATTAGATATTCTGTCCACGTAAGTACTTCACTAGTTTGATACAAAAACCTGTCTTAGAGTACCCTGAAAACAGTAACTTTGGAACTTAGTGTCCCTATCATCCAGTTACACTTGTTTTCTTCAACCATCTTGATAAGCAACTGCCCATTACCCTTTGCACAATCAGCTGTATGGAGAACACCATTACAATAGAAATAATTTCACTTTGGAGTTCCATTATTCAGGGTCTTCGGAGCTGGAAAACCGACTTTGCAAAGTGGGCCCTGGTTAATGAAAATCTGTATTTGATGTCAGGAAAATGTATGCTGCAAAATTACACTAAATAATTAAAAACAATAATTTCCTATGGTTTAAATCAAATACATAGTGACACATTTCTTAATATTCTACTAATAATGTCACTTCCTGTTTTCTTTGTTGTATTTTTATATTTTGAATTTAATTTTTTCCATTCTGAGTCTCTTACATGAGAGGGATTATTTTTTATCAGATTTTTTCTAGCTGATACTTGGGTTTTTAATGCTTCAATCACCATCTGCTGTTGCACATTGTCTGTCTTTCTCCTTTTTAAATCAATTTTGCCTAAAGAATCAGTAAATACCAAACAACAGAATTTCAAGCTGCCTCTTACTTTCTCATTATCTTGAACATGAGGAACTGAAACTGAGTTTAAGTAGAATCAGCTGCACATCAATAAGATTTGGAATGAATTTCTTCTGTAGTTCGGCTAAGTCATCTCAGTTGGGCTATCTGATTTGAGAAATTGGGTCAAGTTGTGTTTAACTAATTTTCATTTTTGGAGAGAGGTGCTTGTTTCAATCAAAAAACAGTATATTTACTGTTACCCCTGTAGTGTAGATTCCATTTTTTATTTTTTGGAGAAGAATCTGAAACAACTGAACCTAGAATGCCTCATGTCTCTTACAGTCTAGGGAAAAAATAAGGGACTCAAGTATTTGTCAGATTTTAATGGTGTATGAAACTGTGTTTTGACGTTTATTTCTTTGGCAGAGTCAATTACAGTAGTCTCTTGTGTCTTCTTTTCATTTTGGATTTCGTGTCCCCATGGTATTCACTGTGCTGTGCAGGCACAAGTGTGCAGCTTCAAGGGGGACCAGACAAATGCTTCTTTGGAGATGGTAGAGTACTATGGTGCCATGTTTCTTACTTATTTTTAAGAACATACTGTAGTTTTCCAAGGAGATACCTGAAATTAGGGATGAGAATTGCTGAAGATGGTTTAAGTACCTCTTGCATTGCATGAAACACTGGTTTTGGTTGGCTGTCTGGACTTTGCTTTGCTGCTGCTATACAGTTATGTATGACCTGATTGATTAAGATTTTTAAGGTATAGAGATATATCTGAGGCAAAATGCTACCTGAAATGTAGAGCAGTTGAGGGAAAACCCTACAGTTCCATTCTTCTGCTTCAGGTAGCTCAGCAGATAAAGTACTTAGGTGGACTCGATATTATACATTTTGCCGTTTAAGTAAACCTGTTATTATATCAAACAATTTACTTAGTCATTAATGTGTTTCCTTTGCTGTTCTGGAAGATTGGTTTTTTTCCTGAATTGCTCTGTAGTCTTACCAGCAAAGTATTGTTTTCATTACTACTTTTCTTTTTTTTTTTTAACAGGGAGAACTTGCTGGCTGACTGTTTGCAGGGCTGTTTTGTGGTGACCTGCACTCTGTGTGCATTTATCAGCCTTGTATGGTTACGTGAACAGATTGTCCATGGAGGAGCACCACAGTGGCTGGAACAAAATCAACAACAGCCACTCAATGGTGTTGGTCAACAAAATGAGGTAAAACTTAGTTCACAATAATTTATTAGTTCACAATTAATTTAGAAAATGTGGTTCTGGGAGTAAATACTTTATCAGAACACAGTAGTAATGTTATTTTACTTCAGGGTATCTTTATTTGTTAGCAGAAGCTGAACACTTGTTCCCAAATGAATTAGTTTTTGTTACGTTTTTGAAGTTGTTTTATTGTGTAGCATTGCATAGATTCATATCACTTTATCTTTACCATTTTAAAGATAATTTTATGTGCATAAAGCTGAATTCTCAGGCACAGTCCATGAAGATGCAGCTTGCTTTTATTTTGTCTTTTTCATAAGTATGCCAGTAGTTCATGAAGTAACAATTCACTGTTCTCAAAGCAATTGGAATTTTTGTTGACACCACTGAAGTTGGAGCTTCTCTGCCCTCTTCCCACTCCCAACACACAAATGTGCACATCTTCAGTACTTTCAGGAGCCTCTTGGGTGGGAAAAGTTAAAATATAAGCAATCCATGCATAGACAAGAAATAATTCAAAATGTTTTCCTTTTAGTAAATGTCAGTTTTTAGAAGACAGAGATTCTTATCTTGGTGACTGAGTTGCGTTGGCCTTGAATTATCATCTTTCTAATACAATGATAGTTGCCATGAGAGAGTTCCCCTCTATTAAGCCATGGTGAGACCACATCTGGAGTGCTGTATCCAGTTTTAGAGTCCCCCAGTACAAAAGAAGCATGCGCAGACTGGAGTGAGTGCAGTGAACAGCCAACAGAAATGGTTAAGGGACTGGAACACCTGACAATGATGGGAGGCTAAGAGAACTGGAATTGTTTAGTTTGAAAATGAGAATGCTCATGGCAGACCTTATCAGTCTGTATAAATGCCTGATGAGGGGCTGTAAAGAAGACAGAACCAGAGCTGCTGGTATTGAGTGATAGCACCATAGGCAGTAGGCTTAAATTAAAATCCAGGAAATTCCATTTAGATTAAAAAAAAAAAGGAGGTGAGTTTTGTTTGTGTTGGGTTTTGGCTTCTTTTTTTATACTTCTACTGTGATCACCTACTGGACCAGGATTCGCAGAGAGGTTGTCAAGTTTCCACCTCGGGAAAAAGTGGGTCAAAAGCCAAGTGGAAACAGCACTGACCCTGACATAGCTGACCCTGCTTTGAGTAGTTGGGTAGGCTAGATGATCTCTAGAGGCCTTTTCCTACCTCAGCTATTCTGTAAAGTTATCTGAATGTTTCTTTTCCTGATTTTAAAACTTTAGTGGTCCCAAGTTAATTCTTATGTAGAAAATACATTATTGACTTCTTTAAAAACTGTTTGATTTTGTATATATACGAGATAAAAGCATGAAGAGAGCTTGATCAATTTAACCAAGTACTGAATCCCATTTCTGCAGGCTCAGGCTGCTGTGAATGGAGGTGTTGAAAATGCTGTGCTTGATCAGCCTGCTAATGCAGCTGCTGAGAATGTAGTTGTAGGTGAGAACCCCGAAATTCAAGAGGAACAAGTAGATGAAGAAGAGGAAGATAATGAAGATGAAGAGGATGCTGTAGTAGAAGATGCAGCAGATGCAAACAATGGAGCACAAGGTAACAGGTGACTCAAAGCATTAATGTTCTAGTTCTTATTAAATATAAATTAATTGAATGTAAAACTGACATAATTGAAGGAAGCTGTGTAAATTTCCACTTCAGCATATTTATCTTGGCTTTGCAAATTTCATGCATTTTGAGTGCTGAGGCGTTCACTTGCTGAAGAGCTGCCGACAGTTACACTCAAGTCTTTTTGTTCATTTAGAACATAGCATGGAGTGGTTACATCTTGTTTTGAGTGATCTAACAGCTGTAAAAATGGCCATTGTCTCCTCAGATGACATGAACTGGAATGCTTTGGAATGGGATCGAGCAGCAGAAGAGCTTACTTGGGAGCGAGTAAGAATCGTTTTCTTGAATTTAATAATTCAGGCTCATACTTGAAATGATTTGTAGTATTGTTGTGTTAAAATGCATTTAGTATAGATTTAGAAATCATTCTTTTGTAAGACCCGTTAGTAACCTGTAAAAGTTGTTACATTATAAACAAAATGTTATTATGTTACTTCCTAACCATCAAAGAAGGCATTTCTTTGATTTTAAGTATAGCAGCAGCTTGTAAGTATAAAGTACAGTAGCAGCTTAAACATATGTTAGTAGTCTTTTCTGAAGTCTTGGTGAGGGGCAGAACTGACTTGCAGCTTGCTTTGAGGACCCTGGGCTGGATGAGTAGTGCACAGATGTTGCATTAGATGTAGTTTAAGGCTTAATTTTTATATTCGTGAAAGCATTCGACCAAAGAAAAGAGAAATGGAAGTTTAGGTTTCTTTGCAAAAAGCAAATGTGTTTCTCTAAAAATGCTGGAGCATTTTACATGTAACATGGTTTCTGTATTGTTTATGGATCACAAATTCTGTAACTAGAGCATGACATGCATGTACACTGTAATCCTGGAGTAGTGTAGAGACTCGAGAACTAGGTTTTTGTAGCTGGTCTAGAAGTAATCAACATCTAAGTTTAAAAGTCACCACATGCAGTAAAATCAGCCAGAAGGTAGGTGCAGCAGTTTCATGTGATTTACCAGCGTCCCTGCTAGGCTGTGGTGTAGTTGTTCCCTCGATTGCAGGGTAGCAGAGATAGTTTTCATCATGAGTGGCTCATCTTGATATTTGTTTTGTATCTACTGAAGGCTTCTTAGTGTGTTTTGAAAGATATTTCATGAAAAAGGAAATTTCATAAATTCAGGTTTTTGAACCATTCTGTTCTTAATTTCAGGATGAAAGTGTTGTATTTCTGATCCCAATTTGTTTGCTAGAGAGTTCTGATATATTCCTAACTGATGACATTTTGTTGTCTCTCCATGAATATAGAAGTCAGTTTCAGCATACCCTCATAACCATTTCCAATCTATGTGCTAACACAGGCAATAGATATGTAGTTGACATTTAGTATCAAAATTGGGTTAGGTTCTTCTGTTATATCATCCTGCAGAAAACTTGCATGGTGTTTTTAAATTTTCAAGCATTTTTGCATCTTGGTTTGATTTGTAAAATATGTGCAACTCTTATATCTTGAAACTTAGTGCGAAGTCCTCATACAAAAGAGCCTTGAACATGGAACTTTACAGCAGTAATTGTGGAGTAGGAGTGTCTGGATTGAAATAGTAAGATACACTCAAAGTGAGGGGAAAGGAGGTGTTTTTTTTTTTTTTTCTTTGATAGATGCTTTGTTTTTCGCTGCTCTGTGGATGCTTCCCTTAACAGCTGTGCTAAGTGATGAATAATTTGTTTCCCATCTTCCTTAGCTGTAAAACAATTCTGTTCAAAAGTTAATAGCATACAGCGTAGCAAGTTATCCTGTTAGTAGTTGCGTTTATCTATCAAGGGTAAAATACTAACTTTCCTCAGTGCAGCATAAACTGATATTTGCAAGCAGGATGAAACAAAAATTTGCCTTTGCATTTAAATATTGAGTTGATTAAACATGTACATAAATAGCCATTCAATCACTACCATATTTTGTAAATACAAAATCTTTGTCAAAGTCTTCATAATCTTGGAGAGAAACAGCTTATAAATTAATTTATTATATGTTTGGTTTGACACATATAGATATGTGTTCAGATACTTCACATGTATATCACTGCCTTTGAGCACCTGAGTTTATTTACTGTGTTAAATGAGAACTTAGTTTCTCTCTTCATCTGTAAGAATTTATGTCCTGGTACTGTTGGGTAGGCCATAAGAAAAGCTTTTGACTGTATTGGACAATAAAGGTTAATGCTAAAGAGGCTTATTTTATATTCAGGTTTCTTAATTTTTCTGATAAGTAAAAATTACTTTATTTTCACAGATGCTTGGACTTGATGGATCTCTGGTTTTCTTAGTAAGTGCAGTCCTGCTTTTCAAGAATTTCTGCAGAAGCATTATTTTAAGTTCCGGTATTTTCTAATATAGATAATTGTATTTGGAGTCCTTATTTTTATATCATATATATGCATATATTATTTTAAAAAGAGTTTGATATAATGTCATGTTCAAGCAAACTGCTTTTTTTAGGAGTTTCACAAATTATAGTGGGGGCTATGTGTGTGTGGCATAAAAGTGGAATTTCTTAAGAGATGTAGATAACTTTGAATCACTACACTGTAAATAAAAACTGGACCTTTTAAAAAGCACACACTGAAAATACATATCTGTTCTAATCTTATGTTTTGCTCTTTGATATAATTAAAATACTGTTATCATTCAGATACATTTTATTTGTTCTAACACCACCACTCTAACATGAGATGTGCAGGTTCTGGTGATAATAGACTGTTCGAATAAGTAGTTGAGATACAAAAGTCAAGTCACTTAGTTAAAAGACTGACATTTACGTGCTGTTTTCTTGTCATTCCTCTTTCCCCCATGCTCCTTACAGGAACATGTCTTTTGGGTGGTGTCTTTAAATACGCTGTTCATACTTGTCTTTGGTAAGTATCATTTGCTCTCAGGTTTTAAAATGAACCTTCTTTGTGAAGTGATGTTGCAGGTCAATTTTAAGGCTGTTCTAGAGAAATAAAGATGTGACATCTAAAAATAGAAACAAAAATTAACTGGCAATATGAATAACAAATACTTATTATTTTCTAGTTTTGTAATTTTCATTTATTTAAGTGAATATATTTAAAATAAGAAGCCTAGCAGTACCTTAACCATGTCAACCAAAATGTTGTCTTTTTCCCAACCTGGAAATGAAACTCGAGATAATTTTAGTAAGGAGGTAATGTAAAAGGGGATCTCTATTTGAAAGCCTTTAGAGGCAGTTATGGAAAGATGTCCACAAAAGCCCACATCCCTCAGGGGTGAGTACATTTTTTTAGGTTTTAGGGAATTAGCATAATTGATAAAACCACCAATTTGGAGGACAAGTAGTGATGCAATTCCCGTTCCAGATTAAGCCCCTTCTCTGGAGCCCCTCTTCAACATTAGCTGTGCCTTTTTTGTAAAAATGTATCTTGAAGGGTTGTTTTCAATCTTGGTTCCCAGGAAGAACCAAGATACGATGGGGGCCTTGTACCCCTGGGGCTTGGAACTCTGGAATTTGTTTTGACTTTCTGCTTAGGGAAAGGCCATGGAAAAGTACTGGGAAAGCAAGCTACAAATACAGTAGGTGACAGAGTTATAAATATATGTGTGAAGAATACAGAAAACAGATAAAAAAAGGCAAAACCCAAACAGCATCCAAAGCACAGAAAATAAATATTATTTCTAATATTGTTGAATTAAAGGAGGAATCTCACGGAATTTAATTTGCAAGGAAATGCAGTACTGTGAGGAATGGCTGTTTTTACTAGATAAAGTTATATTACTTTTTCCATTAAGAATCCATTCTTGGAGCTCAAATTGGAAGGGAGGGAGTTATGCAAGAATGTAGCATTTTAATGTCAAGATGAAGCATGTTATATACTTCAAGAGATACAGAAATACCACAACATTTCACTTGCTCTGAATGATCAGTTTAGAAAAGAATTTCTTACGTTGCTTTGGTGTTTTTTCAGTGGTCTTTCTTGGCAGAAGGGTTTGAGGTTGAAAAACTGAATTTGTACTGTAGATAAATCTTTACAGAGAAAGTAAAGCTCCCAACACTGAACCTGGGATTTGAACATCTAGATACTGAAACAGAACAGCAAATCAAAGGAAAATAAACATGCCTACATTGTATGTTTAATTCACAAGAAACTGTAACTGTTCTAAAATAAGAGTTGGAAAATACTTGAATTATTTCTTTCTGATAATTAATCTATTTTAATCTATAATTATCAAAAGTTAATTAGGTTTTATAGCTACTATATTATGTAAGCTTTTTTAGTAAGTGGATAATGGCCATGACATTTCTAAACCATAGATTGAAATTCAGTAGTAAGTAGTAAAAATAATTAATGAAGTTGTCGTAGAGAAACATTTTCAGTAGCTGCTTTATCAAATAGGAAACTCACAAATAGAGATGAGAATTACTTTCCTAAGCAAGCAGGAGGTCTGGGAATTTAATATGTGACTCTTAAGCCTATTTTTAGTATCTTTCCCATTAAGTAATACTGCTTAATTTACAACTGCCAAATCTCTAGTAATTTGTAATTATAGTACTTGTGAGTTCAGATGTCACAGGAGGTACTTTGTAAAGCTAAAACAGAAGGATTTGTAACTTTAATTAGTAGTCCAGAAATTCTCCTTGGACAAATTAATTAATTTCAACTTAATTAATACTTTCTATAGCTCATTCCAATACTCACAGAGGAGTTTGTACTCCTTTGTGCATTTTTTAAGGAATCTATTAGAAAATCTCTTTTAAACAAAGTTAGTGCACAGTTTATCATATTTTTTAAATATGTTCTCATAAAATGTCAAAAATGCAACTTTTAAGTCATGAGTCTGATATCTTTAGGAGTTGCGAGTGTGATCTTTTTCATCTCACTTTTCTTTCTCTTGTTCCTACTGGGCAGGGAGAGCTCAATTCCTCCCTTTATCTTTTATGTTTGCTCTTCCCAGTAACTGCTGATTTTCCTAAAAGAGGCGTTATAAGAAAAAACCTTTTCTTATAATTGATTAGGGTAATATGAGTCCTGCTAAATCTTCTCCTGTAGGTCTTTTTGTTGGTTTGGGATTTTTTTAATATGTTGGTCATGCTGAAATGAGGGGAGAGAAAATCTGAAGTTGGGATTTTTTAATATGATGGTCATACTGAAATGAGGAGAGAGAAAATGATCACACTTTTAATTTGAGGGAATGTTTAGTTTTTAATAGTTCCCATAGGGGTCTACCATGATGCAGTGAAGACAATACAGGCGCAAATAAAACTTTGCCATTTCTGCAGCCCCTTCACTTTATACTGATGCCCTCCATTCATACAAAAATTAGATGTTGAATTCTGTAGTCCTTAGTAACTTGGTTAGTTAGAAGATAACAGAATGAGATAAAATAGCATTTAAAAAATTATTTTGTTGCAAATATGCAGGTTTCTAAAAATGGGGAAGTGCTGTGTTTTCTAATGCATTTCCCATGAAACCTCAGAATTGTCAGGTGCGTGCTTAGGAATGATGAACAGTTTTCATTATATTAATTCAAAGTAAAAGACTTCAGTTGCTCCTCATCACTTCACTGGGTGTCATCTTTTTCCCTCTTTTCTTCCCTTTGCAAATTTCTGCAGGGCTTGCATTTTTCACAATATTTTAAGTATTCTTAAAAATTAAAGCATAGAACTGAAGCCTTTTAAAGCAAGTCCCATCTCACCAGGCTATAAAATGGCTATTGAAGTCTTTTAGTGCGTGGGAAAGAATGAATATACAGCATAGGTTTCTACAGCAGTCTGAGACAGATACCAGCCTAGTACATAATGCTGAGAAATGGAATTAATTTACACACTGCAAGAGGAAGTAAGAAGGAAAAGACTCTCCTCTTATTCTGTATAGTTTTATATTGGTTTAGTCTTTAAGTGTAAATTCTGATCTGATTTTCAGTGTTTGTAAAATTACGGAAATCTAACACTTGCAAATATTTGCACAGAAATTAATTTTTGTACTTTTTTCATAAAACTTATGAGAAGTAGAATAATACCATGTTACAATATTCATCCTGCAAATAAGGCTCCATTTAGCAGTTTTCATGGCCTTTTTTTCTCCTTTCTGCTTACATTATGCAGCATTTTGTCCATACCACATTGGTCACTTCTCCATTGTTGGCCTCGGCTTTGAGGAATATGTGAGTACTGTTATAATTTCAAAATGAAAAAGAGATTACCACTGTTTATCCAATCACAGTATTTTTGTAGCATCTTCCCACTTCTATTTGTGTTTGCAAAAGTAACTTGGAGTACGGTCTTCTTACTAATCTTTCAACCTTTTTGAATCTATGATTAAAAATATCCCACTCTTTTCCACTTCCTCCATTATTTACATCTCAAGTGAGGTTCCTTACTGTTTGTAAAAACTGTGTGTTTTCAGGCTTTTTTTAACAGCCTCTTGTTCCTTGTGTACATTTTTAACTTGTGTACTAATTTTCATCGTGGATGATAATAAGTAGCGGAGACTAGGGAATGAATGAAACTATGTAAGGTGACACTTTTTGTTTCATATATTGAGGTCGTTTTGAGTTAGAAGAAAGTAGTTGTAAACATGTGTGAACAATTTGTACATGTTTGTACATGTAAACATATATATACATATTTTCGATGAAGATACAGAAATACTAGTGGATTATTAAAATACGTAAAAACTAGAGGAACTTGGCATTTTTCTTGAAGAGTTGAAATTTGGAATTTATCGTAATTACATAAAAAGGAGATGTAATCTTTGAAGAGACTGATAAACTTTCCGCTTTTTTCCTCTTTGCTCCAGGTCCAAGCATCTCACTTTGAAGGCCTGATTACAACTATAGTGGGATATGTTCTTCTAGCAGTGACTCTAATTGTTTGTCATGTATCCTTTTGTCAGTAGTTACTGGTTCAGATTCACATGTAAATAATTTTTCTGGCTGTGCTTTGAGGAGGTGCAGACATGATGCAGGTGCACTTAACTCACCATTTTTCTCTGCTCTTTTAACCAAAAGGTCTCTTCTGTTCTCTTGAATGTTTAGAAGTTGTCATTGTGACTGCCTGCTTTCAAATACTTGCACATACTTAACAACACAGTCAAAGGCTTTTATGCTTGCTCGAAGATTTGTCTGAGGAGATGAGTGTAGAATCATTTTTTCCTCACTATCCCTATGCTTCTGCTGTGGACTGTAGTTGAAGCAGAGATTATAAAAAGAGGGATTATGAAAATATGGGAGATATGATGGGAAATGTATTCAAATATTTTTTACCCTGTCAGACTTTTTTTGAGTATGAATTATTTTAATTTATTTGTTATGTCTCTGAACTACAGAGAGTTTGCAGAAAGAAATTTTCTCATTTCATTACTTTTTTAGAGAAAACTATTTTCTCTTAGTTGAAGAAAATAAAGTCCTGGGAGCTGGAATGATTTATTTGGTCACAAGAAAGACAACTACGTTCCAGCTGCATGTTTTTTTACATCAGCTTCAATTTGAAAGAATATACATTTGTTACCAGTTTGCTGTTCAAAAGTACATGAAGTTAACATCACCTTTCTACATCAGTAGACCAGTGTGCAGTGCAGGTGTAAAACATTAGTACATTAGCATGTTTTGCCTCCAAAAAAAAACCCTAAGGCAAATTCTCAAAGTGCAATATGCATAGAGCTTTTCTTGGAAAAGGTGGGAATTTGATTTAGACAGCAGGGAAGGGAAAACCACTATTTAAAGCAGGTTTTCAGTTTTTAAACTTACTTATTAGTGGCAGAAGTTTTCAGAGACAACTATTTCTTGAGAAAAATTCTGCTTGTTTAATTTAAGAAGGATTGTATTATTAATAATTATTTCTTTAGATGCATGCTTGGTGGTGTTACCCAGAACACCAGATGGTGACTTTTGGAGTCATAGCCAATTTTGAAAATAGAACCCTGATAAAACACATACTATTCCGTTTTTCTCTGTTATAAAATTTTATAAAACACAATACAGTGTTTGATATTAATTAGACTGTTAGAAAGTGTTTTCTGGTGTTACTTTCTTGACAAAGCTATTCAGGGTTTGGCAGCACTTGTTAAGTTCCAGCGATCACGTCGATTGCTAGGAGTTTGCTATATTGTTGTCAAGGTAATCCTAATTTTTTGTGTGGGGGGAAAACCCCTCCCAATTTAAACTGATGATTTCATTTTCTTAGCAATTTTTGTTAAACTGGTGAGATGTTATTTTCTCTCTTTTCCTAAAGGTTTCTTTGCTAGTGGTGGTTGAAATTGGTGTATTTCCTCTCATCTGTGGCTGGTGGTTGGATATATGCTCCTTGGTAAGAACAAAAACAAATGCCATAAAATGCTTTGTAACAGTGTTTATATCTGAAGCAAAAAAAAAAAGAAATTCTGATGAGAAGAGAGTTGGTAATATGAGTTTGACAGCACTCTTCTGCTTCCATAAACAGCATTTCCAGAGGGAATAGGTTTTTTAGGTACTGCCTAATGCTAATTTTGGGGGTTTTTATGTTACTAAATACAAATTAACATGCTGTTACTAAAATAACGAGATCCTAATCCTTTTTAGGGCAGTTACAAGACCACTGTTGATAGTGAGTTTACATATAGGCAAATTTGTGTGCTAAATAAACCTCTATATGTGGGCATCTTATGTGAAATGGTAATGACTTCATATTTTAAGTTGTTCAGTCTCTTTCTGTTGCGGAAAAGATCTTTGCTGCATTTGCTTGGAATTGAGAACACTTTTTCTGTCCTGACAAATTGAGTGATAAATTTGAAACAGACAAAGTTAGTTTTTTCCAGTCTTAGTAGAAATAGAATTTTACTTAGGAATTATTTACTTCCATCATAGTACCACTTTATTTGAATTTATTTAAATTGATTTGAATTTACATATTTATAACCTGTGTAGAGTCTGTTAGTGATTGAGTTGACGTATTTCTTCTTCCTGTCAGAAGAAATAAATTGATCAGAAACTATCTTTATTTGCTGTTCTTAAGTAATCCCTTTTTTCTCTTATTAAATGGTGTATTTATGTGTTGAAGCAAACATTTAAATTGTGCTTAGTAGTACAATTAGTACTACTTAGTAGTAGTAGATATTAAGTAGGGTAAATTAGTACTTCTTAGTAGTAGTAGATATGAAGTAGGGTAAACAAAATTAGTAGTTGTGGATGTTTGCCAAACTTTATTCATATTTGTTCACTACTTGCCTTCTTCTAGGAGATGTTTGACGCCACCCTGAAAGACAGAGAATTGAGCTTTCAGTCTGCCCCAGGCACCACCATGTTTCTGCACTGGTTGGTTGGAATGGTTTATGTCTTCTATTTTGCATCCTTCATCCTTTTGCTAAGAGAGGTGAGTCTCTCTGAACAAGATTGGTATGTAACACAGTTAGAGGCTTACATACAGAACTGTTAAATCTTTCATATGTGGGTATTGCTGCTACCATTTTTTGTGTGTATATTAGATTCAGTTTTATATAAAAAGGCCACGCTGGTACTTACTGCAATGGAAAAATTATGATTTTGAGTTTATTTTACTTAGAGACTTTTGGTTTACAAGTAGCTGTTAAATCTGAGTGTTACGTTCAAATTAACTCAAATATATTTTAGTTGTTTAAGATCAATCAGTATTTGAAAATGACGTGTTTGGTTATTGGTTCTCTACTTCTCTGTACATATCTCTGTATCTCTCTCTGTGATGATTCTTTATTCTATTTCTGTGTTACTTTGGTGAATCTCATTCAACTGATATCCCTGTTACATGTATTTTCTGCAGCAGTGTTATTCAAAATGAAAAATAAATACAAAGATTATATTCTCCTCATATGTTGTTTTCAATTTCCTACTTCAGGTATTGAGACCTGGTGTCTTATGGTTTCTCAGGAATTTGAATGATCCAGACTTCAATCCTGTACAGGAAATGATTCACTTGCCCATCTATAGACATCTCAGGAGGTTTATCTTATCAGTGGTAAGAAATTAACCTGAACAATAACTTTATTTGAAAAGAAAGGTTTATATGCTGGCTTTCATACACAGTACTGTGTATTTAAAGAAAAACATTTTCACCGTGCAAGTGAGCTGGTACTGGAACAGTTTGCCAACAGAATCTGCATCTTTTGATACTCAAACTCAACTGGATAAGGTTCTGAGCAACCTGATGTATCTGGGTCTGCTCAGGGCAGGGCTTTGGGGAGAGTTGGTTGGACTTTAGAAGTCTCTTCTAAACCAACTATCTTATGTGAAGTCACGAAAAATGTTTGTGTATTCAGAAAACAATTGTTTATTATTATGGATATTGTAAATTGTGTAACTTTCATGACGCTCTCAGTTATTGCAGTAGTCATTGTGTGTCTAGTTCAGCCAAAATAGTGCAGCAGGGGAGAGTAAGTTTCTGTCTGAATTTTGGACTGGGTTCTGCTGCTCTAGCCAGTGGTGTCTGTTTCCAGATTATCATTGTAAGATACTGAAAACAAGAGTTTTTTCCCTTAACTTGTTTGTCTGAGGTTTGCTGAGCTGGTAGTCAAGCAGGGGCCGCAGACTCTCTGACATAGATGTCACATGAACTGTGTAAACTGACACACCAGAAACATTCTTCAATGTATTGTATTGATCAAAGCACACTTGAAGTGCTTTGAGCAGTGAAAGCTCAGAGAGATCCTGGTTCTGTTATAGTGCCCTTCAGTATTTGAGTGGAATTGACCTTCCCACCTTTCCAAGAGTTTTATCCTTGGATAATTGTAGTTCTTCAGCTGCCTGAAATGTCATTGTACGTCAGGTGGATCAAATACAAGCAAAGATGAACTGGCTGCTCATAGTCTCACTTACGTTGTCACACTGTGTTGGAATGGTCAGTTACTTAAACTTCACCTTTTGATTTGCTCAGACAATTAATTGAGAACTTTCACTAGCTTTATGCTAGAATATGGGATCCAGAATGGTAATCATTTACCATTTCAAAGGATAAATCATGAGCTTTCAAGTTCTGTTTATTTCTGTGTATTTGAAATAAATGTCTTGTGTATGACCGAAACTAATAATTTTCAGGAAGAATGGGATTCAGTTTTTCTTTCTGACATACACAATTTTTTTTCACATTTTTAGTGTCTACTGGTGCATTTTTATGAAATGTAAGAATGTGTTTGAAATGTACTTAATCTTTCATCTAGATCCTTAAGGAAACAGGATTCATAAAAGTGCATTGTCTTGAGGCACTTGATGTTTCCTGTAGAATTTTGGTCTTTCAGTCAATTTGAAATGTGAGGAAATAGGAACTGAAAGGTCTTTTGATGCTTCAGCAATTTGCTTAAAAAGTCAGCCACTTAGAAAAGAGAGGAATACAAAATAAGTAATCCTGGTGTTGGGGAAGGGGGAAGAAAGAACTGGCTGACATTGCTGTAGCTGTCAGCAGGGTTATTCTGGTGCTTATTCAGCTGCAGTCCTATTTGGCAAAGGCATTGTAGTGTACAGGTCTGCCTGCAATGAAATTGATTTTCTTCCTAGTGGCAAATGTCCTTCTGTACCTTGAATTGGCAGCTGAAACAGTGTTGCTATCAGAGGCCTGTTGGCTATGGCTGAACAGTGTTTGCACAGCATCCAGGCATTTTCTTTGCTGCTCTGCCCTTCTCCCTCACCTCCAGTGAATAAGCTGCAGGCTGGGAGGAGAGGGTATCCCTGGAACAAAGGACCCAAACTGACCAAAGGGATATGGCATCATGCTCAGCATTAAAAGCTGTGAGAAAAGAGGCTGTGGGGGATGTTCATGGTTATGGCATTTGTCTTCCTGACTCACCAGGAAATTGCTGATTGTCTGTCTGTTGATGGGAGGTAGAGACTGAATTCTTCTTACTGTTTTGATTGCATGCTTGGTGCTTTCTCTATTAAATTGCCATTATCTCAGTCTTGCCTGCCTTCTGTTTTGCCTTCCCCATCAGCTGGAGAGGGAAATGAAGGAGCAGCTGGGTAGGTACTCAGCTGTTAGCCAGGGCTAGGCCACCACACCCAGGGAACATGTCAGAGATGGAGGGGAAACTAGGTTTGGTTGATTGTGGTATTTGGACTAACTTGTTTACTTTCCTGTTGCAGATTGTCTTTGGATCAATTGTACTGCTCATGCTCTGGCTTCCTATACGCATTATTAAGTATCTCCTGCCTAACTTTCTTCCATATAATGTTATGCTCTACAGGTGAGTATTTGTTTTTTAGAAGATGGCGGGTTTTCAGTGTTTCTGTAACTGGAAAAAGGGTATTGGCACTTCCTGAGCATTAAAGTGACACTCTTTGTTATGTTATTTTGTTTTCAATAATCTAATCTTCGTTGTTTTAAGAGAAGTGAAAGGGTAAAGGACATGGTTGCTTCATACAGTGTGACAAATGAAAAGCTGCTAGAAAAAATAAGCATTTTGTATTCCTTCCATAAAGATAACTATTTAGGCCTTATGCCTTCAAAACACTTCCCATTAACTTTCTGATAGTGAAGTTCCTTTTGTGTTTGCTTTTTTAACACTCTCATTCCTGATTGTCATTGCTTCAGGAGTAAAAGAATCTCTGTAATCTCTGCATTTTTTAGTGATAGCAGGTTTTTTCTATTTCTGAATAATAATTCAAATAGTAATGATAAATGCAAATAGAGAAGCAAACTGTATTCTTAGACATAAACTTCCTCAATGTTTTTTCCTAAATTTCTTATATGCCAAAGTACCTGACCTCTGCCCAGGGTAGTATATAGGGAAAAACCTTAGCAAAAAACTAAGAATTTTCCTTTTTGGCATCCAATGTAATTTTGTATTGTGGTGGCATTAACGGGATTCAGTGTAAAAGATTTCTATTAGAATGTTCCTTTCGTTTGATTTCCTGCTCTTCCCATTGTTTCCAGTGATGCTCCCGTAAGTGAACTTTCCCTAGAGCTGCTTTTGCTTCAGGTGGTGCTTCCAGCTTTGCTAGAGCAAGGACATACAAGACAGTGGTTGAAAGGTCTTGTACGAGCATGGACTGTTACTGCTGGATACTTGCTGTAAGTACAGAAATCTGAATTCAGCTACAACCACTGTGCCCAGTTAGGCCTTTAAACATGAAAGCACCTTTCCAGAAGGTTATCCCAATAAGCAGGGTTAATAGCTCTTCTACAGATAAATACATGATGAAAAACTTCTGTAGTGATAGCTTTCTTCTAAGCAGTAGATGTACTTCCTTCTGGACTAGCCTTTGACAAGTAATTCTTTTGGTACACTATTACAGCATTTGCTCGGTGAAAGAGATCTGAGAAAGTATGACTAGCATCTTCTAAACTCCCTGTTATATGAAAATAAAGAGATAAATATCAGCAGTGTGTTTCCATGAATCATATAAATAAAATTCATGTGTGCTTCTTGCATTTCTTCTTCTATAAAAAGAAAAAAAAAAGAAAAAAAGTATTCAGAACATTGTGCTGAAGAAGTAAGCAACTTTAAATTACGCATTTTAAAGTTACAAGTTCAGATTTTAGAGAAGGATAAAACTATATCTTTGTCAAATAAAGTAAATTGTTGCATGGCCAGGCAGAGTTCTAGCACTTGAAATTATTTTTTCGTTCATCTGTTGTTCGCCAAATTAGTCAAGAAAAAAGTAAGGTTGATTTTGTTTCTATACAGTTTTCAGTTTAACTTCAAAGTATATTGGCATTCTCCCACCATGTTGCACTCTTAGGATCAAGAATTATTCTTTACCGAGTTGTGTCAGAGAAACTGAGTAAATGAATGAAAGACTCTTTCTTCACTGTAATTCAAAATATTTATTTTAGTTTCTCATAAGGAAGCTCTCCTCATCCCCTCTTCTCTTAGTTTGCATTTTGAAGAAGTTTTAAGTTATTTTCCAAATATTGATTGTGTTTAAGTATAGTGTAACGAGAGTTTCGGGGATGATGATAGAAATGGCTTTTCTTACTCCACTGTTGCAGCTGTTTAGGACAGTTGCAAATTACCTCTTCAGTAATTTTAGTTTAGCACAGATGAAAATCATTTGCTCTGTTGTTCTCAAAAGGCAAACTGTTGGCTAAATTTTATCGCTAATAGAATATCTGCACAAATCTCACTCTGCTAAACCTGATGAAAATTAAGTTCTAAATGTTCATTTTTAATCAGACTCAAATTTTGCTAACGGTGTATGAGGAAAACATCCACAGAATCATTTTAAATTAGATTGATTTCTTTCTAGGATTGATATTCTTAAAAAGTGATGAATGGGTTTTGAGCAATTTAGAATCTTCTTGAAAGACTCTGCCTACCTCTGCACTTCTGACAGCATGTCCGTAGCAATGCAGCACCATCCTTGTACAGTGTGGGTTTGAAGGCCCTTGTTTCCTCTAGAGCTTAGTGACAGTAACGTAAAAGCTGTCAGTACAGCCGTGTGCCTACATGAACTGAAATATCCATGCAATTTTCCTTTCACATGCGCAAGACCTTTAATAGCAGGTGGTGTTTTTAAAGGAAACAGATAAGTCATCTTCCCTTGTGATTGTATTTCAACCGCATCCACACCAACATTTTACTTTGGAATTGTGTTTATGATGACATTGAATACATTACCAAAAAAGGCTTATTTTACTTTATCACGATTCTGCCAGTACTCCTGTATTAGTTTTGTACAACCTGTAGGGATTCTGAGTAGGCCTATATTTCTGTACGTTTCTCATTCATATCAAGCAGAACAAAACTGAAATTTTAATTGTTACAGGGATCTTCATTCTTACCTACTTGGTGATCAGGAAGAGAACGAAAACAATGCAAATCAGCAACCTAACAACCAGCATGCTCGCAATAATAATGCCATTCCAGTTGTGGGGGAAGGTCTCCATGCGGCCCATCAAGCCATACTTCAACAAGGAGGACCTGTGGGTTTCCAGCCTTATCGTAGGCCTTTAAAATTCCCACTCAGGGTATGTAGACTTAACACATCAAGGGGAAAGAAAAAGGCATTTGAGGAAAGTGTTTTTTTTCCTAAGAAATATTTGGCCCACATTATCAGAAGTCATGTGGTGGGTCCTGTTTTATATGGTTTGCAGCTTTCTAAATCGTGGAGTTGCAGTTATGCTCACATAAGGCTTTTCTCAGCCTGTAACTTCAGACCTTCAATTACAATTTTATTTATGGACCCCATATATGTTGAGTATTATGTGTCAGTTGACATCTTGTTTTCTTCACAATAAGTAATGGAGAGAAAGACAATAAGCCCCTCTCAAACAGCTAGTTCAGGTGTGCCTCCCAAGACCTGGCTTTCAAGGGGGCATATTTTGGTCTTGTAGCTGAAGTTTATTTTAAGCTATTTTGCATTAAGAAAATAAACAGAGAACTTCTGTTGCTTCTGCATCTGTATTAAACATAGAAGGGCATTATATAATACTTGAAAGTTCTAAATCTCTAAAATTAGGAAATTTTATTGGCAAATACATTTCTAGAATAATATACAGCTTGACCTAGATAACTGTTTTGCTGTTAGCAGAACTCTGAGTTAAATATAAACTTCACCACAGCTCACTTACTGTGGTTTCATGTATAGCTGAGGAATGGAAATAATGGCTAACATTAGGTCACTGCAGTATTGCTTCTGAAGGTTGCTTCCTTTATACCTAAATGTCTCGTCAATGAATGTGTGTGTTCCAGATGAAACTTTCTTTCAGTAGTCTGTTGTGATAAGGTGTTAGCTTTCCCATAGCAAGCTTGCTTGTTTTGTGGCTTTGATGGTTAGTGAAGCAGAACTTCATACCACCTGGTGCTTGAGAAGTATGTAAAGAAGTACATGGTATTCTTTGGTAAGATGAAAATCTGACTGTGGAGCAACCAGCTTCACTGTCAGCTTCTGGTCACAGAAACGTGAGCACATCTGGAAGAACTTTGTCAGCAAGGTTTTCCTTATAAAACCACTGTCTTGCTTGTATGGCTACATACAGAGCTACATACAGAGCTAGAAACCTTTCAGGATTATTTGAGAGTCATGCTGCTCACTGCAGAAATTGAGAGATGATCTTTTTTTTTTATGCAACATAACAAGAACTTCAGTCATTCTGGATTCAGATGTTATTTTTTACTGTTGGAACAGTTAATGGAAAGTCTTAGAAGTACACAACACTGCAGGTGTTCTGCATGTACTGTGTGGTTAGGTTTCTTTTTGCTGATTTATTTATACAGTGAAACATTGGTTAGTATTTGAACATCCTAGTTTAGCTGCCTTTCTAGGATTATGTATTTTTTATACTGGGGTTTCTTGGGGTTTGGTTAAATAACTTTGTTATTAATTTCCCCCTTTTTTTTTTCCTTTTTCAGATATTTCTTTTGATTGTTTTCATGTGCATAACATTACTGATTGCTAGTCTTATCTGCCTTACCTTACCAGGTGAGTCTGTTATGGTAAACTGTCATTATAAATGACTCAGTATGTTGCCATGCCCAACCTTGGCAGATGTTTTGAAACTGTTGTTTGAAGTCAAAAGGCAAAAACATGGAAACTAGTCTCATTTTTAATCATTTGTCATCAAATGTAATAGTCTAAAAATCTAAATGACAGAGATTGCCATTCCCTTTTTGTTGTAGACTAATTTTCCTCTGAGGACAGGGCTTCAGGTGCTGAGACAATTGAGTGAAAAAGAATTTAAACTCTTGCAGTTATTTTACTGTTTTGAGAAGGAGAATATGTAGATTATTTACAGGTCTTCTACAGTATTTTTTTTATTTAAATATTCTGAAGATGTCATTTTTGAGTACTGCAAGGAGCAGGGAGTTGGACTCGACGATCCTTAGGAGTTCCTTCCAACTTGAGATATTCTGTGATTCTGTGATCTTGACACATCACTAAGAAATTTAGTGAAGTAGCATGTAATATCACTTTTAAATTAATAAGTACTTCAAAAACACGTGGTATTTTTTTAAATATTATGGAATAAATGAAGCCATGTCAACCAGCATAAATTTCATAACCTGTCTGCTGTAACACCATGTAATTTATATCTTCTTCTGTTAATGTTTCTAAAGTTAATAATGTGTTGAGATCAAAGTTATAAATTCTGTGATTGTTTTAGAAGTAGGACATAAAATAATTCCACTGTAATACCAAGGAAATTAACATACTATTAAAAAATGAACTGTAGCAAATCAGTCTCCCATTTTTGTCAGAGAACTTCAGAAGCCCCATCACTAAGTCTTAAAAAATTACATGAGGTAGTGAAACAGCCCAAAGATAGATCATATAGTGCAAGATCAAGCTTCACACACTTAATGCATGATTGCTGTTGCAGTTCTGAAGATCAGTGTGTTTTGACTCTGAACAGTTCAGTGCTTTGTTTAGCTGTAGCTCAGGTCACATTGCTGTCATAATGAAAATTTAGGTGAAAAAGGATTTCTGTGTTCTATTATTTGACATAATTTCTGAAGCTGTTTGCATAGTGTTTCACACATTTATGCATTGGTACATTTATGCATTTGGTACAATACCAAAATAACTTTTATTATGAATAATATTTATGCAGATAAATTTCAAATAAATTTGATAAGTACCTTTTTAACAGACATCTTTTCCTAATACATCCTTGTGTTTCCAGTGTTTGCTGGCCGGTGGTTAATGTCATTTTGGACGGGGACTGCCAAAATCCATGAACTGTACACAGCTGCCTGTGGTCTTTATGTCTGTTGGCTGACAATCCGAGCGGTGACAGTGCTGGTTGCCTGGATGCCACAGGGTCGTAGAGTCATTTTCCAGAAGGTCAAAGAATGGTCTCTCATGGTGAGTCTTGACAAAAAGTTCTACTAAATTATCAAAAAATTAGCTAATGGAACTTGTTTCATGTTTTGCTTGCAGGCTTTACTCTGTCATGTATACTACATTTTGGTTTTCAGACCATTTTGAAGCTTTTGCAGCTTACATTCCCATTGCATAGGCTAACTATTTTTGGAGGACAATCAGCAAAAATATGCTTGTGTGTATATATGTTGAAATATCTGTATATTTTTGTTTTCCTTTAAAAGTGAATATATTGCATTATTATCCCAGGAGTTTTATGTTTTCAAAGATATTTACATTTCCATGTAAAGCTTAACTATTTACTTGTTCAGTTACATGAAATTATCAAATGGAAAAACCTAATAAAGCTGATTGATGATGATCACCATGTCTCTTCAAAGTAGCTTGATGCATATTTTCATAAAGACCTTTATCAGCTCTTGAACTTGTGTTGTTCAAATAAAAGATATTTTCCTCAAAACTATTAATTATGAGAAGTTGAGATTCTCAGCATGAAAACAAATTTATACCCCACCTTTTAATCTTGATTTTGTGGATTTCTGTAGTAGATTTCTTGCTAGTTCCTTTAAATATCAATAGCATAAATGGTATCTGGTTATGGACATTTTAATGTGCTTATTGAATTGTTACACTGTACATGTTCTTCGTGTACTATCATGTTTCTCAAATACCTCATCCATCATTTTGATTTTAGCATAAGATCTTAGCTTCTTTAAGAAAATTCAGAGCTAAAACATAATTTCTACTTGTTCTTTGCCCCTTCTTCTTATCATGTTAATTAAGTCAGGCAGTTTAGTATGATGCAGTTAAATTAAGAGAATTTCAGAATAAATGAAGATTCAAGCACGGTATTCTGAGTCTTCCATTTTTAAGTCAAATATTCCATAATGACTGAATTTTTAAGGTTTGTTTTACTCCAGAGAAAAACTGGCAATATTGAAAAAATTCTTCAGTTTCTTAATATACGAGCATAGGCAATGTATTGCTGTGCCATTGGATAGTATTCCCTATTGATAACAGTCAATGTGATTTTATGGTTTAGAACCATATGAATACTAGTAGGGACAGTCGCTGTTTTTTTTTTTTCTATAGAATAGGACCCCATCTTGAAAACCTGCATTGCAAAACTATCTATGTAATAAAAAATATTTCTAGGGATGTTTATGTGTCTATGTAGCTTTGGGTTTTTTCACCAGAGCTGTGTGTTTATGTAGTTCAAGTTACACTTTTGAGTTTAAACAAAGAATCCTCTGGTAAACATATTAATTAAATGTCTTGGTGTTTTTAGATAATGAAGACATTGATAGTGGCCATACTGCTTGCTGGTGTGGTTCCACTTTTGCTTGGTCTTCTGTTTGAACTGGTCATCGTTGCACCTTTGAGAGTTCCTTTGGATCAAACACCTCTCTTCTATCCTTGGCAGGTCAGTTGCTCCCATTCTTTTGCTGCTGTTGATGTAAGGAGCATGGGCTGCCTTGTTCCATATGGATTTGGTGCTTCAGAGCATTTTCCACAAATATGTTTGTATGTGGCAGAGAAAAGGCAGCCAGTCTGGATGTAAGGATTATTTGAACTAAAAGGATACACTGAGGAATTTAAGTATGAAAAGCTTGAACTGTTGTGAGATGACATCAAAGGTTGCATTTCAGTGATCAGCTACTTTTCCAGTGGCATAATTGTAAAGTTATGTCAGTAGTATATCTCTGTGTATGTATGCACAGATGTACATACTCCAATTGTATTGGAAAGCTTTCTGCATACAGTTATTCAGCGAGAGGTTCCAGTAATTTTTCTTTTTCCTTGTAGAATTTTAATTGAGTGATGAGGTACATTATGAATTTTTTTCATTTAGGATCATGCTGATTATGGGCTGAGTTGTCAAATCATTCATACAAAATTTTGAGGTAGTTGTGTTTTATTATTCTTCAGTCAAGTCTCACAGGCTGAGTGCAAATTTCTATCCTGTGAGTTGAGAGACAAAATGAAGATACAGTGGATTGAATGGCAAATTACTTCCATCACCTAGGCTGAATTATGAAAAAAGTCGTAACTCAAAGAAACCCAACTGAGGGGACCATAACTCAAAACATCTAGAATGCCATTACTAAATACCAAGAAAGTGTTTAGGGATAGTGACTTTCTAAGCTGCCCTAAGCTTTCGTTTACTTTCAGTATACAAATGTTTGAAAGCCATAATATAAAGAAGAATTTGGCTACTAATTTAATTATTCTATTATTTTAAAATCCAAGTATATTTTTGAGCTGGGTAGATGACCAGAAAATCAGGGCATCATAATTACAGTGGTAGATGATCATGGTTTCCAAACAGTTCTGGAAAGAATTTGTAATGCTAGAGATTATAAAATCTCTTTTACTATTGCATATTAGTTCTTTAAAAGTTTTAAAAGAAGTATACTGAAAAACTTTATTTTCATTTAGCAGAACTTCTTCAAAAGATAAGTGGGATTTGAGATTTTTGTTCTAAATCAACAAAGCTATCTAAATTTAGACTAGTTTCCATTATTCCCAAAAGAGAAGAGAGTTATACAAAGGTTGCATCCTTAAGTAAACATGAATCAGCTTTAACACCGGTACTTTTTTGTAACAGTTTTTAATTTTTTTTTTAGTTGACATTAGCAGAAGTTGTCTTTTTAAACAGTCAGTTAAAGAAAATGTATTTCCATAACAGTTTAAGAAAGTTAATTAGTCTATGATGTCCCAAGTCTTACCAGTACTTAGCTGTTTATTCTACTTCATCAGCCTATGTTTTGCATTCTATTTTTGGTAGGTTTTATTGAAAATCTCTTACAAATATCTGTAATCCAGAAAGAATGGATTTATGACGTGAAGTGTTTACTAAAGGCCAGTAGTTATAATGTCCTAATTCCATGCCATAATAATTGCAGTTTATGTTAAAACATAAATTTTCCTCCAAATAGTATGACTTTTTTTGTGAAGAGCACTGCCTTCACAAAAAAAGCTTTAAGCTTTTCTTACAGCAGGTGGGGTTTTGGGAATAACTAAACTTCAAAAGAAGGAAAAAAACTTGTTTCCTGATGTGTGCAAACATCTTTGTATCTTTTTTTCTATTCTTTTTATAAAGAAAGAAAATTAACTTCCTTTTATGTAAATTAGTTGTAGCAGAATGTTAGTCAATTGCTTTAAGTCTGATGCTTTATTTGCCCTTGGTTTAAGAGTAGTAGTGATTTTCCTGGTCGCAGAGTTACAGATTTTAGTTAATCTTGAGAGTATCCTCTTTTTCATAGAAATTTGAAGATGATGTTATGTCTTTGGAGCAATGTCCCATGTAAATGGGAAAGTAATTATATTTTCACTTCTAAGTATTATTAACACACTGCTTTTAAAGCTTTTGGTTGTCTGACTTTTTAAAGATATGTTAATGCTAACACTGTGAATTTTTATGAAATTAGGACTGGGCTCTTGGAGTTCTGCATGCCAAAATAATTGCTGCCATAACACTGATGGGTCCCCAGTGGTGGCTGAAAACTGTTATTGAACAGGTAGGGGAAAATTGTCTATGTGAATTATCTGTATAATACATTTCTTAAGTTTTTGATTATATGTCAGAAAACAGTGTTACTCTTGCAGTAATGGAGTAATTGAGTAAAATTTAACTAGTCTTGTAAAAACCTTTTAAACTGTATAGCCTAATCCATTAAGGCCCACTTAACAGTAAAACAAAAACAAACTTGGAAATCTGCATTCAAGAAAATGCTTTGTATACGTATATGCATTTTTATCAGGTTTGTAATAAAGTGAGAAAGAAATATTATTTCTTCAGATGAAGTCCACGTGTCCAAATACTTTCCCAAATATTGGACAGTATTTACATCCACAACTCAAGAACACAGAGCTGCCTTCTCTGCAGCTGTAGAGATTACCCCATTCATAGATAAGTAGAGATGAAAGACACCATTTCTGTTCTCCTTTGATTATGAAGCAACACAGAACAGTTTCTCTGAGCAGCTCAGAGTCACATGGCCTGTTGTTTTGTCCGAAGTATTTCTTCTTGGTTATAACCATTAAATGCCATGGTTGTCATCTTGATGAAGTATCTCAGTTGTTTGTCAGAAGGTAATTTTTCAGCCCTACACTATTTGTGATGCATATATAGTGCAAGTCCCAGCCTCTGTACACAAGGAGCCTCTCGTGAGGAAGTCTAGCATGCAGCCCCAGTTATTAAATCACTTCAGCTGTCACACTGCAGAAATACAGTCAGTCGGGGAGTATGTTTTGGTGCATACCCCGCCTCCCTCTTCCATTCTGAGTGCTCTCCATGGGCTGTTCACACACTCTCCTGAGCCTTCCAGGCTGTGGGACAGAGGCCATTGTTTAGCTGTAGCTGGTAGCCATTCAAAACTGGTCTTTTCCCAAGCTTAATCGGGTTACGTTTTGACCTTAGCTTCTAGTAGTAACTTGCAGAAGCTTAAGAATTGTGGAGGCCTTTTTTTCAGGCACAGACTCCACATACAGAGGCTCTGGTCTGCCCCACAAAGTACAAAACAGGATCCTACTTTCTGCCCATTACAAAATTGAATTTATTTTATTAGCATATACAGGATCCTCTTCTAGTAAGTTAACAGTACAAAATGATTCCAGATCACCCACAAAACCATTGTTCACAGCTCTATTAAATGATCTTTCAGAAGGTCCCTTGCATTCCTGCAACTGAATCACAGTTCCAGAGTAAGTTGGTCTCTTGGGCATTGTTTAAATGATTTCCTGGAAGCCTCATGATGTAAATTGGCAGAGAGTTTTCCTTCTTCAACTGTGGTCATGGGAACACTCATTCCTTTCATAAGAAAGGAGAATTGTGTAAGACCTTGTCATTATTACTGTAAAGGCAAAGCAAGGCTTTCTTGATTGATCTGTTCTTCTTCGAACTTGTTCCATTTTAGGTATATGCAAATGGAATTCGAAACATTGACTTACACTTCATCATCCGTAAACTGGCAGCACCCGTAATCTCTGTCCTTTTACTTTCCCTTTGTGTGCCGTACATCATAGCTTCTGGTGTTGTACCTCTACTGGGTATGTATGCATTCAGAACAGCTGTTTGTCTGCTCAAGGTTTACAGCAGTGTAAATGTGTTTGTGGAAATAAAACTTCAAGCCCTAGTTTATCTAAAAAAAAAACCAAACCAAAAAAAAAAAAAAAAAACAACAAAACCTCCTATTCTGCTGACAAATGTTAAGTGTTTAAAGACTTCCAAGAGTCACACCATGTTCCAGGAATATTGCCCAAATGCTTCTTGAACTCTGTCAGGCTTGGTGCTGTGACCAATTCCCTGGGGAGCCTGTGCCAGTGCCCAGCCACTCTCTGGGTGAGAAATCTTATTCTAATGCCCAACCCAAACCCTTCCCTAACACAACTTGAGGCTACTCCTTGGGTCCGGTCAGTGGTCTCCACAGAGAAGAGACCATTGTCTGCCCCTTCTCTTACCCAAGAATGCATTTTATGTGTCTAACTAGTTTGGAAAATGAATGATTAATTGATTTCTTCTTTGGACAATCAGCCTTTGATTTTGGTCCCTCTAGGAGCTATACTGAGCTGAGGCCATCTTTTCTGATTTGTCAGATTCTAAATGAAGCTTAGAACAGGTGAAAATCCTGGGTTTGTTTTCAGGTTTTAATAGTACTAAAATGTAAATTTTAAATGTATAGGGCTTTTTCAGGCTTTCCTATTTCCTCGTAATTGAGGTAAATAAATTGGTAAGAACCAGGGTAGATGAGCTTTTTCATCAAGACTTGTCTATTAGTTTTGATGCTAACATGTTCAAGAAGTCCCATTTTTATTCTTCAGTCTCACTTGCATGCCGACTTTTATTGCATTGACTTTTCTGATACAAGGAGAAGTCAGTAAGCAGATAAACTGAAGTTAATAGGCAAAAAGAACTGATAAGCCCTTTTTTTGTACTGTGGATTTTCATTCTGTTAATGGAAAACTTTCCACTCATAGTGCTTCAGATTAAAAAGAGCAGCAGCTGTCATGTTGGATCTTTGATGTAAATGAATGTAATTTATTTCACAGCTCTTCTACTGAAGTTACAGTAGAACAAAAGTACGGAAGCAAGTAGAGAAGTATAAGTGAGTTAGCTCAGCAATATTAGAACGTCTAAGGATTGTGCCCTGTTTTGTAGGAGTTACTGCTGAAATGCAGAATCTCGTTCAGCGACGGATTTATCCTTTTCTGCTTATGGTGGTGGTTTTGATGGGAATTCTGTCCTTCCAAGTCCGCCAGTTCAAGCGCCTTTATGAACATATTAAAAATGACAAGTGAGTATATAGGTGGTTTGGGTTTTTTTTTTATTTTTCCCCTTTATATATGTCTATATATATGATTACTTCAGGTTGAATTCAGGTGTTGTAGATACTTAAGGCTAAAAGGGTTTTTAAGAAGTTTTCTGGACAAATGACTCCTTAAGACAGACAAACTGTTCTTGGCAGGTGTTTTATCTGTGATTCAGGTAGATAAACAAAGGAGTAGACTGTCTTTATAAAGGGACACTCCCCTATGTCTAACATGAATGTGTTTTCCCACAAATGAAGCTGTTTGTCTCATCTGTAATCTTGAATGACAAAGGAATGTCATGAATTACAACATACCTGGAAGCTAAAATCATGTCTCAAGCTGCTGCTTATAAAACCATTTCTTCAGCCTTTTCTGCCTGTCTTTCTTCCTCTTCCTACTCATTAGTCCAACTAACCTGCTAAAGAATGTTCAATTGATTTGATAGTTCGTCCTTACCAAATTTTGTGTAGTTTTCTGATGTTTTCAGTAATTATTATTCTGTATTACTCAGATGTCTGATAAAAATAATAATTTTCTTATTATAATATTCCCCCTTTTTTGTGTTATTACATTATTTTTGTATTACCTTAATTACCTTCTCTGTGGGTTATTAAGAAGATTAGCAACTAATCTTCCTGGGCTTCTTTTCTATTGAAAAGGAATGAATGAGTTTTGTTATGTTCATATCCTGAGTTGTCCTATAAGAATTTTGATTTCCAATAACTACAAAAGGAGGAGGAGTCAAACCTAAAATAGACTTCTTTGAATCTTAAAATGTTAAGAAGTGACTGAAAAGTTGTAAGTGAAAACTAGTTTGGTATTACATGAGCTAATAAGTTGTAACATCCTTGTAGACAAGAAGTTTGTATGACTTAATTGTCTCATTTCAGGAAGTAAGCAGACACAGTCATGCCAGCCAGTAGAGATCTGTGCTTTAGAAATGTGTGTAATTAAATCTTTTTAATTTATAAAAAATTCTAAAAGCATACACAAGTTTTTATGACATTCTGAAATGTACAAAGAATGCATTGTTGGTTATGTAGTACCATGAGGAAAGGAACTGTGGCGAAAAAGTTCCTAAAGGAAGTGACGGATCTTAGGGGAAGAATTCATAGGTGTGTAGGGCTCTTGTACATGCAGAAGTAGCATGCAAATAGGAAGTGTGAAAAGGAATTTAGGTGGCAAAATGTGTGGATCGATGATATAGAGGAAGAAAGGAATGATGTACAAGGTATGAAAACTGTTATACTGTTGAGATAGTTTAATTCTGTTTCAATATTACCGTAAAGGAATCTTGCACCTCTTAAGCTTTCCATGGAGTAGCATCAGGATGTTTTCTCTCCCTTTAAGAAAGATTAAGCAGCAGCTAAAGTTCTTCCTTTACAATTTATAGAATAACTTTTTATTGAAATTAAAAACTACATTGGCAGCAAAGGAGATAGATTGGATTTGTGTTACAAAATAGTATTACCTTATGTTAATTCCTGTTTCTGCTGTGTTCCCAGGTACCTTGTTGGACAACGACTTGTGAATTATGAAAGGAAGTCTGGTAAACCAGGCACATCAACAACTCCACCTCAGTCTTCACAAGAATAGATGGACATATTAAACATCTTGACTTTCCCTTTGCCTTTACATGTCCTTTTTTCATAGACTCTTCTCGTCTTTGGGTATCTCTCCCAATAATACTCTCAGCAGTGTTTTGGCTTCTGTTGGTAGCATCCAGATGGCAGTTAAGGCTGTTTCTTATCTGCATTTTCTGATGTTGTAAATGCTGTCTGAGGTCTGTATATGTGTATATAGAAATGTCCTGACACCCTAAAACCTTGGATTAAAAAGAATGTGCATTGTACATCTTTAAAAAGTATATTAATTTATTAAATCTAGTTGTCACTTTATTTTGGACTGCTGTTCTGTTGACAATGTGCCACAAAGCAATAGTGCGAAGAGGCAAGATGTTTTTATAAAATTTGGAGCTTACTTTATGGTGTTCATAACAGTTCTTATTGTAGTAATACAGTATGATTTTTCATGAGTGGAAAGGCCACGTAGAGAATATCAAAAGTAAATAACTGTCTTACAGTCAGCAATGAAGTTGCTGTGTTGAGAACATAATGAACTATGTATCTTGCTGTCCAGTCTTTTTTATTATTTTGTATAACACCAAAGCTGTTGTACATTTTTCTATTGCCTGATTGTTTTTCATGTGTCAGAGTTTGTAATATTGTACAGTTGCTGTTAAATCAAGAAAATATTTCCTCTTCTGAGAATTCAGATGTACTTGTTGAGGCTCAGCTGGATTTTTGTTTGGTTGAAGGGGGTAGGTGGGTGTTGGCTTTGGGATCAGGATTTCATTAATTGAAACAGTAAAAATTTACTAAGGCTAGGTGATGGAAGCATTTAAAGGTACCAAGAAAAATTAGATAGGTTCACAACTTAAATTATAGCCAACTATCAATATTAGAATTTTTCAGGATCTCAAGAAAAGGGATGAACCTTTACTGATGTGCTTGCACAGCACAAAGAGCATAGTGTAAGCAACATCCTGACCTGATCCTTGGTTAAAGAGCTTGAAATCTTTTTTTCCGTAAGTTACCAAAGTTGAAAATTGTAGTATGAATTTTATATTGCACAATTACTTTAAAAAAAACCAAACCCAACCAAAAAAAATTCTCTCAGAATTGGTCACTGTGAATTTTTTATGGGAATAATACTGAGGAAGTGATTCATCATGTACCATTTATGGCCTGAGGGGCAGGAATATATATATGCTATTAAACAGGCAAGGAAAAGTTAGCAGATTTCTTTGCAAGAACACAGTCAAACAAGAGCCACCAAATCAAGTCTGTGTTATTTCTATATATAGATAGAGTTCTTTTGCAGTAATGGGTAGGGGTGGGGGTGGGGGTTATGTAGATAAAGAAAATACATAACAGTATCACAAAGCTTTAAGTAGCATCAAATCACATGCTTAGATTGCAGTATCTTTCCTGGACCAATGTGGAAAATGTGAATATCCATTGCAGTAACGAGAAAATTGATGGAAGATTTAACTTGCTTTTCAGTACACTCTCCTTCAGTATTCTGTACTTTACCATGTGTGTATATAATTGATACTTGAGAATCTGGCAGGTGCTTTTAAAGAGTCATCTCCTTTTATTGATGTTGCATCTCTGATCTGGCATGGTAAGAGCCAATGCAGTCCAGGCTGTGATGGTGGTAGTTCATTTTTTTGGTGTCTGGACTTACGTTCTAAGGCAGCGAGCACAAGCCAAATGCATCCGAATCTAGTGGCAGGAGGATTGGGCTGTCACTCTCAGATCCATACTATTTTACAGAATTACTGTTGTCCTGATGGTTTTGAACCACAAATATTACCCTTTGGAGTGATTTATTAGGAAATTTCCAGTGAAATGAAATCATAGAAAAACAGCCAAAATATTTCTTTCGTTTACTGTTGCTGATTTAATGCTAAACTGAGTATATATTCTCCCCATATATTTTTGATGTGCATAAATATTGCATTTGATTATTTACAGTGGTGTACATTGTGGGACAGATATATTTTCACAATAATAAATTCACTGGTAACGTACATTCTTACTTATGCCAAGATTCTCTTTTTGACATAACTTTCACAATAGTTCCAAAATGGTCTTGCCACTCAAGTATTGCGAGCACTACTGTGCATCATGAAGAATTTGCAGTAGTGTGGTACTTGTAACTGCATTTTTATCTAGACAAACTGGTCTTAATATTAAAATTTATTAAGAAAAAGCCTTTGTGCTGTTTCTTACTACTGGTATTTTACAAGTCATTAAAGGAAATAGCAAATCAGGCCAGTCATGCAGCTGTTTTGTTGTAGGTTACATTATCTGTATTTGCTTTTTTTTTTTCATGGAAAACTGGTTTCAAATCCAACTGTTGTACTGGCATTTGCACTGCTTTACAGATACCAGGTGAAGTTTGTTTCCAGAACTGTCCATTGTGAACTTTTCAGAAATCTCATTTCCTCATCTCCTTATTTTTACATACTTTTGAAAGAATATGGAGGTTGTAGAGAGCAGGAATTAAATAACAGTACTTTATAAATTGTTTTAAATTTCAGTGGTTTGCCTTACTGTGTGCTGTGTGCTCCCCTGGCATAGGAACTTGAAAAGTAAGCATGTAAGTTAAGCGGCTGTTTCTGGGACAGCTGATGAGCACTGCACCAGCAGTTGCCATCTGTGCTGGAGTGATGCAGAGTGGTGTGGGCTCCTGTTACTGTTCAAGTGGGAAAGAATGTGTGTGTGTGTGTGTGCACTCTTCCAGCACAATTTGTGTTGACCTTGGTCCTGACTGGAGGGGTTGGAGGTGTGTACTGGCTCAGTTGTATCCCCTTTTTGTGTTGAGAATCTAATGCTGTTAGTTCCACAGGCCTTCATCCAAGAACTGTCAGATGGCTCTGTAGCCATCTTGTGCATATTGAAAGAAGTTAATTCTAGCATGGCTTTGACTGTTTTTACACAGATTATTTTATATGGATTAAAAATAGTTAAAATAATGCATCTTTTCTCTCTGCCCCTTCTCTGTTGAGTGAAGCTGCAGTTACTTTTGTTTCTGAGGCTCCTTTGGTACCTGTAAATGCTTTGTGTCAGTGACTTCCTCAGTACGATGCCAACTCCAACCTATTACAGTGCTCACGTCACTTTTCAGCTGAGTGCATTCATTCTTTCCTTGCCTTCCACTGTGCTTGCGTAAAGGTCGTCATAAAAATCTTCACAGCAGCCACACTGTTCTTCAGAGAAGTAAAAAGCTTCACAAAGGCCTGTAGCTCACAAAGCACAAGTGACTGGGGTTTGATTGCCTGGCATACTGATTGGCATCATTTTGTTCCCTTGGACGTCACTGTCCACTTTCTTACATCTAGATTGGAAAGGTTTTGTGGTAGGGTCATTGTTCTTGTTCTGCTTGCCTTGGGAATAACGGCCACTGTACAGCCTGGGCAATGAGTGAGGTTCTTGGCAGAAATGAGGATACAAATTGTAAGAACATTAAACAAGGAATTGAATCTTGGTAGTGTAATGAAGTTCAGGATGCAAAATAAAAGAAGCTGTTTTCTGAAGCAGATGAGGAAACAACTTCCACAAAGCATAATGGTAAGTTAGAGCTCTTGTACTCTGTTATTTCAGTTCTTAATTAGTAGTGGGAACTAAAGAATGGTATAGTTAACAGCAACTTTTTTGAGCTTCTGGTTTAAATTTCTTCATTAAGAACCATAAATAGAGAAATGATATGGTGAAATCAAAGTTACTCGATAATAGAAAATTTTCGAAGATTGTATTTCCAGAGGCCAAATACAGTTTCAAAATAAACTGAATGTTTTGAGTTCAGTATAATACCAAGAGATGGAGCAATGGCAAAATTATTTCACAGCTCTATATGAGTTTTTCTGCTTACCTGCTGTTATCTCTTACCTGTTGAGTACTGGCCAACACCAAAGCTGCAGAGGCATTTTCCCATATATAAGGTGAAGTCAAACATCTGGAAGTGTCTGACATTAGGTATGGGAGGAGAGGGTGGTATTGACCATTACCTGCCTTTCAAGGGCTGCTGGTTTTCCTGGAAAAGGATATTAGTTAGAATTCCTTGTTGCTTACAAAAACAGAGAACACTGCAAAGCTTTTGTATTGGATAGACTTTCTGTGTTAAAACCTAAATAGTGCAGAGGTGCACTGGTGTGCCATGCTCAGCAGACACAAATTGCAGGAGTGGCTTGCCTAACCTAGAGTTAGGTAAGGAATGTGATGAATCTAAAAAATGCTGCCAGATTAGAATGGAGAGTCCATGGGATATTTTGACTAGTTGTGAGCAGGAGTCACAGAAGTAGGAAGCAGCAGAAAGTCTAAGCTATGCTGGTATACAGCAGCATTTCTGGCACTGCTGCTGTAAAGCAACTACTATATCTGTGATATACTTTTAAATGTTTTTTATATCAAGTCTCAGTATTATACAGTGGGAGGAAATGCTTCTAGGAAGCAGCATAGAGTCATATAAAGAGAGAGTATTACAAGAGCATGTAGTGTGAGGACAAGGGGGAGTGGCTTCAAACTGAAAGAGGTTTAGATTAGGTGTTAGAAAGGCATCCCTTACTGTGAGGGTGATGAGACACTGGAACAGGTTGCCCAGAAAAGCTGTGGATGCGCCATCACTGGAAATGTTAAAGGACAGGTTGGATGGAGCTCTGAGTAGCCTGGTCTAGTGAAAGTGCTTGTGCCTGTGGCAGGAGGGTTGGAACTAGGTGATCTGTAAGGTCCAACACCAGGCCATTCTATGATTCTATGAAAATACATTTCATTAAATGCAGAAAAAAATTCCACCTACATGCTGCTGTTTCTCATAATATGGTGTGGCAGCTTTACACATGATTTCACTGCTCTGGACCAAATAGCTGGAAGAGTTAAGAGTGTGACATTTACTTTTTGACTATTTTGAGGATAGTTTCAAGTGTGCAAGGACCACAGATTAGAGATAATATGAAACTTGCTGTTTATCTGTTATCATTAGACACCATTGAAAAACTGCACTGTGAAATCAGTTTAATTTAATTCTCTTCTGTAAGCTCCTGCAGGATAATGTTTGTTTCATGATTTTCTTGCTATAGTGTTCTTAAATGAGTAGATCCTTTAAAACAACAGAATGGAAATGTATGTCATTATATGTCAGAAGTTTGCTGTTTTCATAAGTTACAGGAATCTGCAAAGTATTTTGAGGCCAAATAATTAGTCTGTAGCTTATGCTAAGTATTCATGTTTTATGAAAGATTAAACAGTTGTTCAAATGTGTGCTTACTGCTTTCCAGAGCCCACCTTTTTATCTTTATCCTGCATGGCCTTGCACATTCATCAGTGGGGACATAATGTGGATTAAAAAGGCCTGGCTTCAAATAAGATTGTGTGGTTCTGCAGTAACTGCTTGGCCTGTTTCAAGCACACAGCGCCCAAGTCTTTTTGGAGCAATGGCTTGTGAAGGCTTTCTGAAGCAAATAATCCTATTACCAAGTTCATCTGAGTGCTTTGGCTGCATATAGTCCGTGTCAGAAGGTACAGGAGGGGGTGTTGCTTCGTAACCAAGAGATGTGCTGGTGTCTTTACAGAGAATGCCAGTCAGGTTTCCTCTGGTGCTGTTTTTATCTGCGGTGGAAAGAAGACTTGTAGCTGTCCACCAAGACTTTGTGGCAGGGAGGGCACTTTGGTTCCTCACATTCTGGAGCAGTGGGAGAGCCCAGGCTGCCTTGTGGTCTCAGTTTGGACCAGCAGGTGCTGAGAAGCAGCTGGCACTGGCTGTGCTGCTCTTGGTGGTGGCAGATTCTCAGTGGTGCTGCTAATCTGAATGTCCAGGACTGTTTAGCCTGACCAGCAGAGGTTGCTTGTGGCTGAGCTGTCCTTGGAAGCTGCAGATGCTATGAGTAAAGGGAATTTTTGGGGATGCATTGCCCTGTCTCTTTTTCAGCTCCATCAGGATTTCTGCACATTTCATCCAAGCCAGGAAAAGAGGTGTGAGAATGCCAAAGGCAAGGTGGACATGCCAGCCTAACACTGCTCACCCAGTAGAGCACCCTTGTGGCCAGGGGAACGTGCAGGGGCAGCAGGCTGCAGGAAGCCCAGGCACCTGCAGGAACCAGCCTCCCCACCATGGACTCTGACAATAACATGGTGCTAAGATGTTCACAGAATCACCAAATCAATTAAGTTGGAAAAGATCAGAGATTTTTCCAAGAGATCAAGACCAGCCTATGACCGAACACCACCCTGACAACTCGACCATGGCACTAAGTGCCACATGCAGTCAGTCCTTCCTTAAACACCACCAGGGATGGTGATTCCACTGCCTCCCTGGATCAACCCTTACACTATCTCATCGCCCCTGCTGTGAAGAAATTCTTCTTAATGTCCAGCCTAAATGTCTAATGTCCCCGCTCATTAAAGGTTAAGACCATGCCCTCTTACTCTGTCACTGGTTGTCTGGGAGAAGATGCTGACCCTCACCTGCCTACAGCCTCCTTTCAGGCAGCTTTTGGGAGCAATAGGGTCACCCCTGAGACTCTCGTTCTCCAGGCTAAATAACCCCAGTTCCCTCAGCTGCTCCTCACAGGACTTACGCTCCAGGCCTTCGCCAGCTTTGTCACGCTTCCCTGCACACCCTCCAGCACCCTCCAGTTCCTCCATGAATTGAGAGGACACAGGATTCAAGGTGTAGCCTCACCAGAGCCGCACAGAGGGGAAGAATCACTTCCCTCATCCTGCTGCCCACACTACTGCTGATACAGGCCGGGATGCCACCGGCCTTTTTGGCCGCCTGGGCCCACTGCTGGCATCTGTGGATTTGCCAGTGGCAGACTCAATCCCCTCCTCCGTGGTTTGGGCCTTTTCAAAACTTTGTACTAAACAGGCGCTGCTCTTGCCCTTTAAACCTCGCCGCCATCTAGCTCTTCCCGCGCCCCGGCCCGTCCCTCGTTGCCGGGGCAGCGGGGCCGCGGAGCGGGCAGGTGCGGGGCCGGGTCGGGCCTTCCCGAGCCCGGGGCGGCCTCCGCGGGGGTGTCCGGGGGTGTCCCGGGGTGTCGGGGGGTGTCCGGGGGTGTCCGGGGTGTCGGGGGTGTCGGGGTGTCCGGGGTGTGGCGGCCCTGGGGCGGCGCTGGGGCTCCCTCCGGCCGGCGAGGGGCCGCGGCCGGTGCCCGCCGGCGCTGCCTCCCCACGGCTCGGGGCGGAGGGGCCGCTCGGCCGGCTTCCTGAGCACCTGGGGCTGGCTCGGGGGGCGTGAGAGGGGAAAAAATAGATAATAAGAGCTAAGAGAAAGTGAAAGTGATGAGCGGAGCTTTGTCTCCAGCGAGAGTAACCCGTGACAGAGTAACGATGGTGAAAGGGTGCAGAGGCTCCCGATCTAGCTGTGCTTTTCTTTGATCATTGGTGTATGTATATATACAGGAAACCTTTTTCCCTGTGAGAGTGACGAAGCCCTGGCACAGGTTACCCAGGGGGTCTGGAGTCTCCATCCATGGAGATTCTTGAAGCACACCCGGACGTGGATCTCGGGCACCCTGCTCCTAGGCTGTGCAGGGGCTCAGACCAGCTGGCCTCCGGGGAGTCTCTGGCACCCTCTGCTCTTCTGTGAGACTCTGTGACTAAAGGCTTCCTGTAGAAAAGCAGCTCTTGCACTGCATTATTTTTTTCTGATTTTATTTTTATTCAACTGCTTCCCAAGGGTACACACACACATACCTGTATTCCTTCCTCAAAGTTTTTCTGTTGCCCTGAAGTCCTCAGCTTTTTTGCCTTCAGCTTCAGTTCCTTGGCTAGGGCTGTGGTTTTCAATCATTACTGAAAGCGTGTGACCGATGTGGTAATTAAATGCACACTTTGAAGTCTGTTCCTGATGCAAATTGGCTACATTGGAGTGATGAAGATGTCCGCATTTCTCCATAAATAAAACTCTAAGTATGGTTTGATCCTCAAAGGAGCCTTGAGTCACAGCAGTTCCATTGCTCTATCTCTGTCTTTTAATTTTTTTCTTTTCCACTACAGGAAAATTCATGTGATAAAGCCACCTGTCAGGTACTATTTTCTTAAAAAACTCTAAAGGGATTGCTTTTACTGCTCCTCCTTTCTGCAAATAACCAACCATTTTAGGTTCTTGTTGCTAAATCTACTTAAGCATGCCATAGTTTGTCCTGGAAATGATGAGGAGACTTTCCCACCAAATGTGGTCCATTGCTGTGATGGGAGAAGGACCAGACAGTAGTCTATCTCTGTCCCTTCTTTTGGATCCCAGGAAACAGGATTCCTTGCAACAAATGAGTTACATCTGGGATGAGACAAACACACCTGTAGAGCTGTATGAGCAAAGCACAATATTGTGCTTGCTGCATACATGAACGTTTTGTTCATCATTGTAATTGATTGATGTAAAGTCTGTCACAAGCTCAAATTAGTAACCTCTTGCTACAGCATTTTTGAATACATTAGGACAGTAGAAACTTGGTCATCTGCATACTCTGGCATCTGTACAAAAATGCCAAGATTTTCTTTGGCATGCAGTAGTCAGTTATCAATGTAGGTACGTTTCATGTTGCCATGTGTGATGTGACTTGTCTGGACTGCCCTTTTTACAAATTTTTGTTGTAGTAGGTTTGAGGAGAAAAATCAGTTTAAAACTATCTGAAGTCACCTGTGAAAATAGTAGTTCTCCTTACCCAGCTGTGATTGGTGCCTAAGCTGCAGTGTTTTACTTGGTGTAGCCACAAAGTTTTTTAGAGCCACGCTGGGCTTGTCTGTTTACCCTTTCAAGTCTGTCAGCTCTCCAGTAGCCCCAGCTGTCAAGTAGGACAGGAGAGAATTTGGGGACAGGCACTGTTCACTCCCATGCGCTCACACAGTTTTTCATTCACATTCTGCATCTGTGAACTGCTTTTTATATCTTTCAGGTCCTTGTGACTGGACACCATGCCTCTTGCAGAAACCATGTTCTGTGCCCAGCAGATCAAAATCCCCCCGGAGCTACCTGATATTCTGAAGCAATTTACTAAAGCTGCTATTCGGACTCAGCCTTATGATGTTTTGCAGTGGGCAGCTGCGTAAGTATAATGTTCCCCTCACAACAGAGAGCTGTACATATGGACCCTCAAAACCTCAGTCTCCTCTTTATTGTATAGTGGACATGGCTTTGAATATTACACCAGCATGTACATTGCACATACACTTCTGTGTGTTGATGCAGCCTGTAAGCCTTTTAAAAATAGTGTAATATTTGATTTATTTTCTGTTTCCTTGAGGTTTAGGGCTGGCTTACTTCTGAAATAGCTGGATTTCCATACAGAAAAATGCCTCTTGGTGTGCTTTTTGTTATTAGTTTTTCTATCTGAAAGAGCAACTCTTTTCCCTTTTGGTTTGGATTTTCATCTCTCATCTGAGATTCAATTAGTGGAATTGAAAGGAAAAAATAGACATTAGCTTTCTAATTCTTAAGCTTGGTTAGGTCTCTCTTGTTTCTTTCTGGGGAAAGTGCCTGAAATATTGCACCTTTAAAGTGATAATCTGCATAATAAATCTCTTGCCACAAAGTTGTTTTGGATGTTTAAATGTTTCTGCTTTAACATTTGGGGTTTTTTCTTTTATCTCAACTGCTCACTGTAAATTTTTCCTGTCCTTTGGTTTGTGTGGGCAAGCTCTTGGAAGGTATCTGTGAGATGTTCTCAGCTGGGGGAATTGGAAAACATCTGTACCGTGTCGATGAGGAAGGGAGGCTGTTAACACAGCCAGGCTGGAGTCTGGCTTGTCTGATAAAACGTAAATAATCTGAAGCTGAATTGTTACCTCTGCAGAGTTGGGGAAAGCCAGCAGGACCGCCCTAAAATAGTGTGGCGTTTCTCAGGATGTGGTGGAGGTGAGGTGCGGCTATCTCAGTGTCTGTAGCCTGCTGGGACGCGGGGCTGGCGAGAGCGGGGCCAGCCCCGACCTCTGACACTGCGGCAGCCCGGCGGGAGCAGCCCCGCAGGCGGGCGGGCGGCTGCTGCTGCTGATCGCTCGCCCCTTTTTCGGGAGCAGGCTCCGGGACACCTGGCAGAGCAAGATGTGTACCCGGGAGCCGTGCAAAGCACAGCAAGGCTGTGGCTTCACACATGCTGCCGGTGTTGTAGTGCTTGTTCCTGTGAATAATCAGATGAGGAAATGGATCTGACTGAAAAATAGCCCGGGTGTTATATGTATGTACATTCTGTGCATCTATTTCTATACAGTCACACTAAGTCAGTTCTGGAGTGTTGCCTGCTGTGTATTTTAGCAGGTATTTGCACAGAATGGGATAGCCTGGACATGGGTGACCAAGGCAGAGGAGGCAGGACAAGTGAAGAAACTTGTAAATTAGATGCACCTGAATGAAAACTTCGCAGAAGTTTTCCTTGCAGAATTCAGATTGCTGGCCAGTTAGGGCAGAGGCAGCTCTTAAGATTGTATCAGCCTTATAATTAAAAGGATGTGTATCCAATGCCCTTTATGCTCTAGTCTTAAATGTTATTTTGTAGTGGACAGAAATAGCAGAAATGCTGAGGAGAGAGTTGCAATGTGAATAGGCAGATGTACATTTCTGGTAGTGCATGAGGGGAATGTTAAACAGATGAGCCCTCAGGTTCATCAGTCAAATATATATGAATATATCATATATATGAATATATATGAAGATATTCATATATATGAATATATCATACACAAAATAAGTTAAATGCATTAAGAATTATTAGTGTCACAAAAAGGTGTAAGTCTAAAGATTGTGGTTTCTGGGCCCAGGAAGACGGGAGTTGTGCATATAGGCAGCTTGCTGCTGCTCTTGTGAGGGAGCCTGCAGATTCTTACACTGAACTGTAAGAGCATTTACTCCTGTGACGTTTGTAATGGCCATGGGCATTGAGACGTGTTGTTCTTCCCATTCACTTAGGTATTTTTCAGCCTTGTCTAAAGGTGAACCCCTTCCGGTGAAGGAGAGGCTTGAAATGTCTTTAGCAACAGAGAAAGAAGATGCTGGTTTGACCCCAGGACTCCTTAAGGTCTTGCACAAGCAGGTACAAGCTGTTCTTTATCAAATGCACAGTGCTATTGAGGAATGCTGGTATGCTGGAGATGGTTGGGGAGAGAGACTGTCAAGTATCTGAAGTACTCTGGGGAGACACTGTGTTCTTAAATTCATTCTGGTTTTTGGAGTTCTTATTGTGGTACTGTGATTTTGTTCAAAGCTTTCTTCCAAAGGCACGGTGACCATTGAGGAACTGCAGGAAAAATGGAAGGATTTGGGCTTGCCAGAGGAGCAGCTGGAAGCTATCCTGCAACTGGACAGTTTTGGAGAGGAGGTGGAATGGATGAAGTTTCTGGCCCTTGGGTGCAGCATGCTTGGTGGGGTACGTTCACAGCAGGAGCCCTCATATCCAAACACAAGTTGTTGTCTAGGATCCATAAGCAAGATAGTCCATAGACCAATTAATGCAGATGGATTGGGGAATGGTGATTGCTTTTGCAGCAGCTGGCAAAGTGGCTTGCGTGTTTACTTCTGTTCCCCATCAGATTTTGGTCTGGGGAACCTAACCAGAAGGATTGCTAAATCCTCGGTTTGCTGAAGTGGCAGTAGAAGAGCGAGTGTGTCTGCAGGGAGCTCGTACTGTGTGAGACAGAATGTTGCTGATGGTGTCAGTGAACATGTCCGTGAAGGAGAGCTGAAGGGAGAAATTAAAGAATGAATTTTTAATTGATTGTGTAGCCAATTAAGTTTTCTCAGCAGCACTTAATGTTACTACAGCTGCATTTAATTCTTTTAATGTCAGTGATAAAATCTCAGCAGAGCATTTCAACAGAATGAAAGATGATAAAATGCATTAAGCTGATGTTCTTATAAAGTATAATACTTCTAATGATTTCTACAGTAGAGAAGAAGAGGTACTAAAAAGGAAATATAGTGAAATAATATTTTGTGAATGTTGCGGTATCTGGAAGCCCTGCGTGTTAACCTGGCCTGGTGATGCAGTTGTGCAATTGTCTGTCTGTCTATCTATCTGTCTGTCTGTCTTTATTTCAAATTTGTATTTGTTAATTCCTGTCTCCCTCCCAAATGATCTTGTAGTTTGGGCTCTTTGCTTCATTTAAAAATAGTAACAGCAACATTACTTCTCTAAAAAACAACCACCCCTCTTTCCCCGCAAAAAAATCCCCAAACAAACCAAAAGCAAAACGGAGTCACAGGAACATTATTCTGATGGAGCTAGACAGACTAAATTTCACCATCTCACCATCCCTTTGGATATCAAGTGAATTGTTTGATTTCAGTACTATGTAATGAAACCTAAACCTCTGTTTCCTAAACCAGAGAGAAAGACACACACAAGAAAGTTACAATAATTTCCTGCAGCTGTAAATTGTGTTCAAAGTCAAACAGGGTCACAGTTGAGATACATGAGTAGACAAATATGAACTTCTTAAGAGCACCAGTCTGAAGTATCTTTTTTGTAAAGCACCAATGTGTTTTTACAAAAACCTTGGAGAAATGACCACATAGGTAGCCTGTTAAATTGTCTTTCAAAGTTGGCAAAATGGATATGAATAACTTGGCTATGTTGTGAAAAGAGACTGTGGCAGTTCAGGGCGGCAGGACCAGAAAGGGCAGTAGAGGGGCAGCCAAATGCAAAATGTAGAGTTGACCATCATAAAATCAGCTGCCTCTCTTTTCCCTGAGAAGCCTCCCAGGGAAGGAGATACATTAAGTAAAACTGTTAAAGGATTATAAAATGACACTTCTCTGGCCTGTGTTCTACATGTTAAACAGATACTGCATTTATTTTAAATATTGCTATTCTACTGTTAGGAAATATTATCTTTTTACATAGACATTGCTTGCTGGTTCATGAAAATGTAAGAGTAAATTTTGAAAAAGCTGTAGTGAAAAGTATTAAGACTTAGGTTGAAGAAAGCCTGTGTGGGTTTGGTTTTGTGCTCTTATATTCTGTGTGTGGTTTTGTTTGTTTCTTTAATGGCATCCCACCCGTCTTTGACTGAATGAAACTCAAAGCTGAATTTTTCCACATTTTCCCCCCTATAGCTCAGCATGCATAGGGCACTGGATTATCAACACCATATTAAAGGAAGGATTTTTTCAAAGTATATTTGGAACTAATACTTTGAGGCATGTGTTTTAAAGGTAACTTGGATGTTATTGGCCTTTGACTAAACTGAAATATTCTTTAAATGCTTTTTGCCTCAGTGCTTTTTCAATTATCTCTTAAAATGAAACTCACATAGAGATAGGGGAAACAGTAAATATCAGCCAAAATATAATCTAAAAATTAAATAATATAATATCATAATGAAATCGCCAAACTTATTTTCATTTTCTGGAGGTTGTAGATTTGTCTGTCTTAACTGCTGCTGAGAATTCATTTAGAATCATTGAGGTAATATACACACAAAAAGGTCTTTTACTAGATACAGTGATGTTGGAGCTTTTACAGTAGCAGAACAGAGCTACTGTATTTGGCCCTAATGGAGAGAGAGCTCAGATTACTCTATGCAATCTTTAACCATCACAAGATTCTGTTCATTTTACTCCTATCTCTACTAGAACTACATTATTGTTTCCATCCTAGGACCTGCACTAGAGAGTAAATTTGTGGTTTTAAGCTAGGCAACGATGATAACACCTTCATCTCATTTACCCTTGCTTTTAATGGCTTACAGTGTGGATTTTGTCATGGTACGCAAGGATGTTCCTGGCTCTGACACTTTTGCTTTCATTTCTTGCTGGAACCCCCTGCAGTCCTTACTGAGTTCAATGAAACAGGCCTGCGAGATCCTAACAAGAGACCTAGAAGGCGGAGCAGCTCGGATTCCCTTCGAAACATTCTCGTTCCTTTATTCCTATTTGGCCAGTATTGATGGAGAGATATCAGAGTCAGAAACTGAAGCATTCCTCGAGGGAATTAAAGAACAGGCGTAAGTAAAAATCTGTGCAAGGAATTTTAATGTATCAATTGCCTCTGGGTTCTCCATAAGCCTTTAATTTCAGGTGAATAGTCCATCTTCTTTTGGGCATAACCATGATGACAGGAGTAAGGATTGACTAAATCAACTTCAGCATTTGCACTGTTAAAAGATAAATTGTTATTTATCCGTCTTTCTCTGAAATATTGAAATCTCTGTATGGTGGTATAATTCCCTGTAGGAAGCTATTATATACAGGCTTGTAACATCTGCATATTACTGCTTCTGGAACCAGCATCATCTTCTGGGCTGTTTCTTTGATTTAGCAAAGATCATAAACCAGAGAGACGGGAGTTCTCTCATAGTATCCATAGGTCACACAAAATGCACTTACACCAATTTAAAAAGATCTGTAACAGGCTTGTCCTCCACGTGCTGCCTGCGTAGCATGTTTGCATACAGAACTTAACTGTTCTGCCATCTCTCTGGAGTTGTTCTGTCTGTGCATGGGGGGCTGACACAGCCCCAGACACCCTCCCACCATCGCTGCTGGCCTCAGCCCTGCCAGCAGCACATCCGTCCGGGAGCTGCCTGCCATTGGCTCTGTAGAACATGGGGGAAGCTTTTCTCAGAAGCTGACAGAAGGCACCACTCACCTCCCCCCAGAAAACATTGCCATGCAAACTCCATACACTGTCTTAGATTGCCACCAGCTCCATGTTCATGAGAGCTCGAAAACAAGAGCATACAAATGAACTGTTTCATGATTAGTTATCAGACTGAGAGTTTTTAATAAGAACTTCTTTTTAACATACACCTTGTGCTTGCATTTCACATAGCCCTAAATTGTATCTTGTCCAACGCACTAGTATCTACCTTGTGAAAGTGCCATTAAAAAAACTTGGTTTATTCCTTTCCAGGGACAAACACTATGGCTTGGTGCTGATCAGACACTTCCTGCCATACTCCTTCATATTTTATTGATCAACCCTACTCTTCAGCATGAGGTGAGAGGACAAAAATAAAAGGAATAAATAAATTCAAGAAATTTATTTGTGTTCAAAGTACTGTAATTTGCACATTTCAGAACAACATGATCCTCTTCTCTGGCATTTCCTTTTCTTTGTCACACTCTTGGGATGGCCCTTCAGGGGATGTTAATTGAATACATGGTTATATTGTTCTCCTGCCTCTCAGATAGTGATGGCCACTCCTAGGGAGCAATCCCTTCACTCATCTGTTTATATTGAGCAAAAGTTATTTTGTTACTGAGCTTCCTACACTTGTTCTCTTCTTGCTAAGGCAAGAAACTTGGCTGATGGTGACTGACCTTGCTGAAGTAGATTGTGTGAGAAATTAACGGAACTGTACATCCTTAATATCCATCTGCATGTTTCAAGTCTGTTTTATCAACCTCTATCACAAATACTTGTATATTAGTCCACAGGATGGGAAGTCTTCCTAGTTATTGCTGGAAGGAAATAAATCTGTTGTTTGAATATGGTACTCAGCAATATTCCAAGTGTCCTTGGCGCCTCCCCCCTAGCTTCTCTGGAGAACTACACTCTCATCACTTTTGCCAGATTATATTCATCTGAATTTTCTTTGAGCGTGATCTTGGGAACACTAACGTGTGCTATTGTCCATTTAACACTTAGCTGCAGTTGAAGATGTTTTATCCTGTTGAAGAACTCTGGTACATGCTGTAAGTAGGCAATGTCACCGAGAGGTGACAGTGTTAGGTAAGAGGGGGAGCTCTCTTCATGCCTTCCCTGTTTGTAACTGATCCGGACTCCAGGGATTAGCTGTGTTCTACATCCACTACCCCTAGGCCAGGAAGGCCAGGAAGTACAACCTCTCATAAATTTTATTCTTCAGCCTTGTCAGAATTACTCAAATACATGAGAGATCAATATAATTTATTAACAGATGTATAAATGTTAGAGATTTACACATTATCTGAAATATACTGCTTCCATCCTGACAAACCTTAGCACTTTTTTGTCTCCAAGCAGCACAGGTGGGATGCAACACCAATATTATGTGCACACCTTTACTGTCTTGGTCAAAACAGCAGTAACAATAGTTCTTGTGGAAGATATGTTTTGAACAGCTGACAAACACAATTATCGGGTTCATGTTTCTACTTTCTTCTTTTATGACTGTGATACTTGTCTTCATCCCTGAAACAAGAACATAAACATTTTGTGGGCTGTTACGCTCAGAGTGAAAGTCTGAAGAGAAAAAAACAACTTGGAAAATGGAAAGCTCTCATTAAATGTAGTCATGTCCTCCTCTAAGGAAAGAAAGTAAACTGCTTGTAGACAGTTTATTTTCCATGCTGCTTTAATCAAGCCTTGTCATGCAGTGCCAGAGTGGCAATTAGTTTAGGAAGAATGGCATCATGGTGTAATGAAGCCAGCTCTGAGACAAGCCATCATTGCCATCCACGCAGTTAGGTAATGCATTTACCCAAACACAAGGGGCAAGGCAGCATTTCTTCTGCACAACAGTCCTCATGTCTGCTCAAACACAGGTCTCACACATCTGTGGTCCTGCAGATGTAAATATGTCCTTGTTGATGCTATTAAAAGGCGTGGCCTAGACTTGTTTTCTTTTGCTAAATTGTATGTCCAGAAATACTGAAGAGGAACAGCGTTGTTTTGAAGCATCTAATATGGAAAGGCATGTTATTTGTTTCACTAATACGCATACATATCTTATAGCGTATGCATATTAGTGAAACAACTAATGCTGTTTATTAAGGTCTAGAGCAAAGTAGAGCAGAAATCAGCATTACACATGACAGGCACTTAGCTGTGGATGAGAAACATACATTTAACCATGTTGATCAAGGTGTAAAATCAATAGCCTGTTACAGTACTGCTGCAGTGCTGCAGAAAGTGCCACCTTTCAGATGTGACAGTAAATTCTGAAGTCTGGATCACAGTTAATGATCTCAAAACATGTTTTGTTCAATACTAGCAGCCTCATGCCACTGACTTGTCATACTGCACGTGAGGTTAGCCTAGCTTTTTAATCGGACTAGATATTCTCAACCTCTGCACTAAATTCTCACAGAAAATGGCTACAGCTGCCTGATTCGGGTCAGCAGGGGTCAGCTGTCCCTGTTTCTGCTCACCTCTCTCTTTTCCTCCGAGAGTCTCTGTCTTTGCCTCTCTCACGACTCCTCCTCCGTTTACTTGGACTCCTGCTGGTGTCTCTCCTGTGTCTCGTGCCCTCCATGTCCTTACTGCTTCCCCCGGAGTGCCGCGACTCCACTGACGCTGAGCGCCTCTCTTCCCTTCTGAAAATAAAATCAAATGCCTTCAATCAATAAAAATAGTTTCACAGTCACTGTTTCCAGTACCACTTTTGTAATGTAATGACTTACTAATGCTGTAAGACAAGAGGACATATCTTTTATTAAGCCTCTCTCTCTAAGAAATACAATACCCCCCAAAAGAGGCCCAAAGTCCATGTGCATATCTCATGTGCATATCTCATGTGCATATCTCAGCACACTATTTAATCCGATTATTTCCTATAAACACTGCTCCTCAGTCTTAACACCTCTGCTTGTGAAACAGGAGGCAGTAAAAGGGGTTCACCTTGTTTTGCTTTAAATCTTTTAACTCTTCAACCACTTGCCTTAAGCCTCAACCTACAACTGGAGAACCTAAGTCCTGATCTGACAGAATCATAGGATTGTTAGGGCTGGAAGGGGCCTCTGGAGATCTTCTACTCCACTCCCTTTGCCAAGGCAGGGTCACTTAGAGAAGGTTACACAGGAACGTGTCCAGGTGGGTTTTGAATGTCTCTAGACAGGGAGACTCCAGAACCTCTCCGGGCAGTGTTTCAGTGCTCTGCCACCCATTCATCTTCATTTTAATGCTGGGAACAGTGTCACTTACTAGTGTGTTTCAAAAACATTCTCCTCTCAAAGACCTGCTGAAGAGGCACAAATAGGTCATGACTCTGTGTTTACTTCAGTGACAAATGTTTGGAAGGGTGTGCAGTGTTGCTTGACACAGCAGAAATAGGTATAGCTAAAACACACTCCCAATTAACACAGTAGCATTTGCAGGGATAAGAACTGTAAAGCCTCCCCATATTTATTATATTATGGAAACCTTTACTCTGAGGTGTGATGTATCTAACACATGGCATGTGGGAGGGAACAGTACAAAACTGAGTACTTGTATTTCCAAGTGTCCTTCTGTACCAAGCTACAACATATATAGACATTGGGGCACAGAGGGAGCACTGTTGATCCCCCAGCTCCACCAGAAACTACCTGTTCAGCTGAATCACTTGCAACTAACCTACCTACCTGTGAAAGAAAGATACTTATTTTCTCCATCCTTCATGCAAGATTTAACAGAACTAGTATAAAATAAACCATGCATATGACTCAGATAAGGTTGGTATTTGCTATTAGAAGAAGGCTGTAAGATAAAATTACAATCTGCTTCATGCCTGAAGAAGTTGTCAGTTGTGGCATACCTTCCTGAAGACTTCGACTTTCCTCCTTCACATATCTCTGCATTATCCAACCTGTTCTCCTCCTGCCACTGATTGCTGAGTTCTTCCATATGCACACCAATCACATCCCGAATCACCTGGAGATTAAGATATATTAAAAACAAGCATGTCATGGTAGTGCCTGAACTAGCATTAGACAAACTGTAAACAGCTCAAAGATACCCCAACCCCACAAGAATCTCTCCTGTGCATCAGATCTTTGAATAGAAAGTCTTATTTGCAGAAGAATGTTTCAGCATAAATTTAAATAGCACCATTTTATGATAGTGAGCTATATCTTGCATTTAAAACTTAGCAGTTAGAAATACTCATTATTTGTAACTTGCTGCAACAAACCAAAAAAAATTTCTCTATAGTTTGCAACAATAATAAAGCAGGATACAAAAAGCAGAGAAAGACACATATTATTTGTCTTTGAAAGAGTATGTAATTGTTTATGCTTATATATAATAAGCACTTCTGTGCAAAAAAGCCTCTTTTTTTCTGATCTCACCTCAGTGTAGGACTTCTTCGTTATATGAACATTCTTAGCTCTGTATGACTGCCGTCGCCTTTTGTAATCTCGCATTTCAGCCAGGATTTCAAGATGGGACTTTGGACCTTTCTGACTATCATCTAGCAAAAAATTGGGAGTGAAACAAATGGTCATTAGCAGGACTTTAGCACCTGCAGGTATGCAGGCCTTGTATGTTCAGGAACATAAAATAATTGTGTTCTTTCTCAAATTTCTCCTGTATTCAGTAACCATGGTGAATTTATCTCAAGCTTCCTCCCCAACCTTCTTGCTGGCTGTCTACACACAAGTAAAACACCAAGCAAATACTGTTATGTGATCTCAGTCTCCAAACTGTGATCCAAACCAATATCCAGGCTTGGGATTTGGTCAAACGCCTTCTAAATATTGGTAATTTTTTCAAAGCCAGTATTACAGTAAGACACAGAAGAGAAAGCCAAATTCCGTAAAAAATTTACCTGTGGAGATGACAAGCACTGTCACACCTCCTGGTCACAGCAGGGCCAGCAGTGACACACATGCTTCTGCTGCACTTGGTACAGTTACAAACTGGCATGACTCAACAGGGATGAGAAGTCCCAGAACAACACCAATGTTGCTCAGGAGTTCTACTTGGATGACTGCCAACCTCTCCTCTCCTGTTCAGCTTTTTCTCCTAAGTGATCTTTAATCTCATCATGTCTTACAGCAAATAACTGTTCCAAGCTGAACAGCACATTGGCAATATTAGGCAACCTGGAGTCAGCTGTAGCGAAGACAGACGATCCATCCACTGAGATACACACAATAGTTGTGCCATGAGCAGAGCACTGAGTCTTTCCCAGAAGGAAAACATCCTAAAGGACACCAAACTGGCATTTTGTGATGCCAGGTCTTTGCTGTGGCTTTTAAGAACAGTATGCTCCCCACAAAAGAAAAAAAAAAAAAAAAAAAAAAAAAAAAAAAAAGCACAACCTGTTTGTTGTTGGCTTTCAACAAAACTCATTTTCAATTCTGTTTGGCTTTCAACAAAACTCATGTAACTGTACAGACTGAAAGTTCTGAGCCATAAATTCAACAACAGACCATTCTTCAAACCTTGGGTGATTTTTGCTGCTAAATCCACAAAGAGATCACTGTCATTTTCCATTATCTGGGATCTAGACCTTTGCTTCTTTGTTTCCTCGACAACGTAATCGTAAAGAGCAAGGCGGTCAGCCTGGGTCAGGTCACAGGTGAAACGCTTGTGGTTTTGAGGAACTTCCACAGGCAGTAATGAGTAAGATCCTGGAGGTTGGACAGAGAGCTGTTACTTGTAAGGTAGCAAAATTATGCTGGAAAATACCAAGAAGCAAAACAAACAAACAATGCAGTAAACTCCCAGGCAGTTTTCATCCTTCCCCTATGTATCTGTAAGAAGTTTCAGCCTTAATTTGAAAACATAAAAGCTGCTCAAAGATCCCTCCCAAGCCCCAGGCAGGCTGTATAACCCCCCTTGATTGCTTTACAGATAGTTTTTATATGCCATGAAGGAATTGTATTAGATTAGATCAAAATGACACTCAGTAATTTCCCATGAGTTTCAGCTCTTGGCTTACAACCTAAATCAAGAGAGGCTGCAGCTCTAACTTGTGGGTTTATCTTACTCCTAAAATATGTAAAATACGTAAAATATTTATGTAAAATACTAGCTGCAAAATACCTCTTCTGCCAACAAAAATGAAAGCTTCTAGGAGACTAGATAACCAAGCACTGTGTAAATCAGTCTTGCTCACCTTGTCACTTTCTCTACAGAGCTTTTATAATAGGCTGACACAGGAATTTATAGCTAAAAGGACGACAAAGGCACTTTCAAAGTGCTCCAGATCAATTCAGATAACTGACTTAAAGTTATGGAAACAAATGCACTGCCTGTACACTCTTCTTGCCCATTCCCCAGTTAAAACACATATGCCTCCAAACAAATCAATCTATTCTCAATCCATTGCAATAGCAATTAAATGTGTTCCCTAAAGATACAGGATTCAATAGTCTAGGACATTGCCAGCAAACATTTTAGTCAAAAACTTTCAATTTGCCAGGAACCACTGATCTGACCTCCATAATCCTGCTTCTCCCAACACATTCCTACACATCTCCAGGCACACAGAAGAGCCAACACATAAGAAGGGTGTATGCTACACCCTTCACAACAGCAAACCTAGAGCTTCTCCAGATTATTCAGCTCTTGATGGAAGCTGGGCAATCTTTCACATCCTACTATCACTGAAGACACCAAAGAAGACGAAGAGAAACCACAATAACTCTACAAGCAAACCTAAAATAGAAGATTTCATCATTACTGTACTTGGGACCTAAACCAGAACTGTCCTAACATGAACAAATGGATTTAAACATAAAAACTACAAGTCTCTTTTCAAAATGCATTGTTCTTACAGCATCACACAAGTCCACAAATCTGCACTGACAATTACATGCTTGTGATTTTACAAGAATTACACAACTTGTGATTAAGGCCAGTTTTTCTTTTCAACAATGTAGCTATGCTAAAATTCTAAGTATGGTTAGAAATGAAAAAAAGAAAACTAAGAAAGAACATCACTTCCTTTGAGACAGAGAGTCAAAAGGAAATTTACAATGAAAAACTGTTTTTCATTTGTTTCTGTAGCCAAAGTCTTTAAATTGAACAAACAAGTCAGTAAATCTTAAAACAGGCAAAGCTTCCACAATGAAAACCACCAATCCAGTTTTAGTGTTATCCTCAGAGAAAGGCAAGCCTGCAGGGAAATCTGGGCAGTGAACACTGGCATCTAGTGGCTCACTGGTGCCACTTTGTAATCAACCACTCCAAAAAGGGTTTATCTGCTGCTGCTCTGCTTGGATGTGCTTGTGTCAAATTGATTAGTTCCCACTTCCCTTCAGAGGAAATGTACCTGACATGCTCAAAACACAGTGTTCATCCCAAGAAATCTCCTTCCCAAGCACCTGTCCATTAAGCCTCTATTTGCTATGCCAGAAAAACAAAGAAAACATGCAAAACTGTCCAAGCAAGTGCTGCTGTATTTCACTGTCAGAAAAGTTTCAGGGTCACTTTTCCTTCTGCCCATATATGTTTAACAAACCAAAGTCTACAGAGAGCAAATGTTCTTTCAGGTGTTGCAGTAATTTCTAAACACTAAAGCTCTACAGATTCCACAGGTATCTGATTCCTATTATTCTGTCCAAGTCTGAACCCTCAAAGACTCCGCCCTAGCCTGGTCCCCTGGCTGGTCACAAAACCCACAGAAAAATGAAATGTAAAGGAATTAGTGAGCTTGGAGCAGTGACAAAGGACAACACTGCATTTGCAAATGTGCCAGCATAGTTCTTATACAACTTCTTAGTTCAGTCTTGAAACAGCCCAATACAATAACACACACGTTGTTTGGTTTTTTCGGGCCTGAAGATAATAGAGGTATGAGCAGGACAGGATCAAAGTCTCTCATCTAACTGCGCCAAGTATTAGAAAGTAATCATGCTTCAAGATATGCAGGGGAAGGAATATTAAAAATAAATGAAGTGAAATTCCTCACAAAAGTTCTCAGCGGAATGAAGGAAGCAGCAAGGAGGGAGACAAGAGCAGTTCTCCACAGGAGGTTGGTGAAGTCATGTCAGCATTTGCTCGCTCCTTACCTTCGCTGTAGCCTGCACCTTCCTTTGCACTTTGGGCTCTAGCCTGCTTAACAATGTGAAACTGTAGATCTTTATCTGCAGGCAGAGAAGAAAATAAAATCATACAACTTTTACATTAAGTTCTCGGGTACTTGACTGGGTTAGTCTTTATTCCCCAATGTCTATTATGAGACTTGTGGTATGGTACAGAACATCATAGTTTCATTCACGTACAAGGGCACATTTGAACTAAAAATGTAATTTTCATCTATTACATATTTGAAATGAGGGGAGAACAGGAAAAAAAATGCATTTCTGGGGTACAAGGATATGGAAAAAGAAATGTATGTATATTGCTCTCTGTACCATTGCTTTATCTCCAAATTCTACAGGCAGCTTCCCCACCTTCTAAGCATGCATTTTAATACACTTTCTGCATTTGATGCAAGAGTGGGGCCTGAGAACACGGGAAGAAACTCCTAAGAGTTAAAAATAGATCGCCCTTGTACTTTAAGACAATAATATAAAACCGACCTACAGAATAGAATTACAGCGATAGAAGCATAAAACCGGTAAATTAAGGCAAATTGCAAATCACAGCTTGAGAAAACTAGCCTACTGACTGAAACAGCCAAGACTTTCAGGAGGTCCTGGGGAGTTTACAGCTGCCAAGGCAATGGGGTTGTGTTCCCGTGAGGACTCCTCAGTCCCACATGTCTGACCCTCCCGGGATCTCCTCTCAGCGCCTCATCCTCTGCATCTCCCGGGTCTCTCCCAGCCCCAGCCCCGTCAGGCGGAGCCCCCGCTGCCGCTCACCCATGGCGACGGTGGGAACCTTCAGGTTCTCGTAGAAGTAGCTGCAGTCGTACATCTCGGCCTGCGGGACCAAAGGGTTCGGTCAAGGCCCGGCGGCGCCGAGCGGCGGCAGCCCCGCGCCCCGCTTCCCGAGCCGCGCTCCCACCTCCTCCTCGGCGGAGTATCCCATCCTGCGGAGCCGGCAGGACGCCGCGTGCCTCTCCAGCGACGAGCGGGGGACACGGTGATGGACATCGTAGGGGCACAGCACCCACTCCACCTGCGAGGGGACACGGGTCGGGTCAGGTCAGGTCAGGTCAGGTCAGGTCAGGTCCGCCCCGCCCCGCGCAGCCCCCGCCGCCTCACCGGGTCCCCGCCGAGCCACACGGCGCTGCTGCGAGCGGCCATGGTCCCGCTGGGCGCCGCCATGGCTGTGGCCGCGGTCACGTGACGGCAGGGGGCGGGGCCGCCGCCATGTTGGCCGGGGGCGCTCCGCCTCAGAGGGGCGGCACCGAGCCCGGCACGGTGCGTACGCGGTGCGCGGGGGGCTGAGTACGGGTTTGACTTGCGTTCTTCGGAATGAGCAGCCGATGCCTGGACAGTTGCGATTGATCAGTTGCGTTGTGGGCATCGGATGCTCGGTTCGAATTTTAAGGAATAGGGAAGACAACCCCAAGTTGGATAGGCTGTAAGGACGAGGGCCACCAGGAGCGCAGTCAGCGCGGCTGAGCGGTCACTGGGGAATGGTCATCCCGGCAGCGGGCGATCGCCAGCACCGACTCCTTGGCCACCGACTCGGAACGGACTCCAGGCTCAGATGGAGGGAAGGAGCGCTCCCGCAGGCTGATTGAGAAGCGAGAGACACAGCCCGCAAACGGGGGTCGAGTAGTAATTAACACAAAAGTTACGTAATTTTCAGCCAGTGAATGCCGATGTCCTTGCTGTGGAAACGCGTAAATAGCGCGGAGTTTCGGCGCTCGGTAGGACAGCCTTGCCCAGGCCACCCCAGCTGGCAGCCCGGCGCGACCGGGAACAAACCCCGGGGACAAACCCCGGGGACAAACCCCGGGGACAAACCCCGGGGACAAACCCCGGGAACAAACCCCGGGAACAAACCCCGGGGACAAACCCCGGGAGCAAACCCCGGGAGCAAACCCCGGGAGCAAACCCCGGGAGCGCCGCCGTGCCTGAGGGCGGGCGCCGCCTGCCGGCCGGAGGCCGCGGGACACCTCGTCCCGCTCCTTGGCCTTCCGTGCGCACAGGGCCGGGGCTCGGCCGAGGGCTGCTCCCCTGGGCACCGGAGTGCCTGCCTGGGCCCCCAGAGCCGCCAGAGCGCTCCCCCGATCCTGGCGGGGCAGAAGGAGCCTCAGCCCCCCCGTCGCCACCCGATTCCCTCTTGCAACGCGAGGTATGCGGGGCGAGATGACAGCAGCCCTCCAGCAGGCTCCTGCCGCAGGATCCGCGAGAGCATCCCTAAGGAGCATTGTATGTAATGCAGAACCAGGATGGGTTTGTCCCCTCCTGGAGCACAGGGGTGTTGTTAGTGTGGAAGGAGCTGGATGCTGCACAGGGATAGCCCAGGGGTCCTGCCCAGTACTTGGCTTTAATTCTGAGAGCGTTTCCCTGAGGGAGCAATAGGGCTCAATCAGACTGTAAGGCAGGATGAGGAAAGAAGGACTATCTTAAGGGATAGATTTCACATGATTGACATCTGTGCTTGCCTGTTTCTGTCGTCTCTGAAAAGCACACGACTGGATGGAAGAGAGAGAGGGTCTATCGAGGCAGCATGACAGATGCAGCTGGCAGAATGACTTTTGTACATCTGCTTTTCTTTAGCAGACTACAGCCCTTTCCTGCACAGTGAATTTGAGACTCAGCTGGGATTTTAGTCCTTTGAGAGATTTGGTGTCTCTAGCTCCATTTGCCTGGGGATCTTTGACTCACATGGTACAGAATACTTGTGAAGACTTCCCAGCTGCTCTTGCATTTTCATCTGTGCTGTACTGAAGTACACTCGCTAGCATTAGCACATTTTATCAAAAGAGTACCGAGAAAAGCTCTGCAAAACTCTTTTGACCATCTCCACTGGAGAAAAAAAAAATCTTTAAAGTTATGAAAGTCAAGTTCAACCGAGTATCTAAGCAGATTTTTTTAAAACGTAAGATTAAACAAAAAAATTGATTTTGTTTACTTATAAAATAAATTGATAAGAATTAGGATACATGTTTTGTTCTGCTAAACAACAAAATTTTGAATAATTCAAAATTATCTTAGGGGTTTCTTTTCCTCTCAATAACTCGAGTTCCAGTTATCATAGAACAATCATGTAGCTACAGACTTTCCAGGAGCAAACTGACTGGATGGGAGACAAAGATCATCAGCTTACAAAAGTTCATAGCACCACCTTTCCTTCCAGGCAAAATCACACTTTTAGGTTGGCTTCCCATCAAGCAAAATGGGATTGTGACAGTCTTTCAGCTAAAACTCTTTCCCAGCTGTTGTCTCCAGTCTGTGGCACACCCTCATCTCCTGCACCCAGCACTGTGCCGCTGCTGCCCAACAGCGTCGTGACTTTGTCATCAAACACCGTGACTAATAATGTAAATTTAACACACTCAGCCTCATGGTCCCTTCTGAGAAGGGGAGAGGAAGCTCCACAGCTGCAGCATCCTGCAACAGGGCTACTTGAGTGTGGTCCTGCCCCTTTGCAGAGCTGCAATTCATGCCAATTAGTGTGGTGTTTTCATAGATGCTTTTTCTGGACGACGTTGATCAGTAGAGAAAGTCTCTGTGGAAATGAGCCCCAAATCTCCTCACAGTGCAGCAGAGCAGTCCTAAACTGCGGGACAAGCAGAAGGTACAACAGGGAATTGGTGTATACACTAAGCCAACATAAAGACAGATAACATACAGCGCTTCTGGAGAGCTCCTTAAATGTACCACCTTGTGTCTTCCTCCAGATGGAATTTATATTGCTAGATACTCCAGCTGTTGGCACATCAGGAACCACCTAGTTTAGGACCGTACCCTGGGGCACAAAGCTTAACCTAGGTTGAATGGTCTCAACCCAACAAAGTCATTTGGTACCTCCAAGAGTGTCAGGTTGAAACTACACTGAAATCACACTGCTCTCAAGGTCCAAACCTTCCTAATGGGTGTGCAAGAAGAGTGGGAGGCTCATCCTGAGCAGCAAACCCCTTCCCCACATGGCTGACGCAGGGAGGAGCATCCCATGGCTTGTGTTAGTATTTTCCTCCACTATTAAGAAAACCTTGGAGACTTTCTGCAGCCAAATATTTATTTAGATGTATACCGATTTTTTCTCTAACATGAAAGAAAGACATCTTTCATATTTAGCATTTCTTCTATTCCTTAGATTCAAGGCATTACTTACAGTTTTAATGTGTTCGCTGTTCCCCCTGGAAACAAGGGAAAAATGTGAAAGCTCAATTTATTAATTTTTTAAAAGTTTACTTTGGCTAAAATAAGCTTTGTAACAGTTTTCACAATCCTTAACCACATTCAGCATGCACATTTTTGGGTGGGAAAAGGGCCGTGAAGCAAGGCAAAACAAGCTCTAGAATGAATAGAAATCTCTCAGAACTACCCAAAAGCCAAAATGGAAGCAGCCTGGTTTGTGACCCCAGAGAGCCCATGCAGGCCTGGGAGATAGAAAAGACAGCTTTTGCCTCCAACTGTGATAGATTTTTGCTGCTTCCTCCCTAACATTTTTGGTGAAGTTACAACAAGATCTCTGCATCTTTGTGAAGGGTGTGGAGTAAGCAGCCAGCAGCTGGCAGACCACAGTGTGTCGTGCAGCAGGCAATGGCTCTCCCAGGACATATGCCGTGCAGATCCCTAGGGCAATTTAAACTGCAACTGCTTCGTTAACACAGCCCTTGGACTGCAGGAGCAGGGGATGTTGAACAGGGAGGTGTGGGGGGTCCCACCCTGGTGCCAAGGTTGACTGTACTCATCTCAGAGCAGCTCTGGCAGTTGTCACCTCTTCTCCCTTGCCCCTGGAGCCCACATGTCAACCTCATTTTCTCCAGGAAAGGAGCTGTGACATCCAGGTTGATAAACATCAGTGTCACTGCAAAAATGAGAGAGATTTGGTGAAGATGAAGCACACAGACACTTGCATTTCATTCTTTTTGGTCACTATTGCTTTTACTCTCTTCTACCTTAGACTTCAGCAAAGGTGCCACATTCAAAATCTGTAGCCTTGATTCAGCTGAACCAGCTTTGTTATCTATAGAGACATGAGGTGAGCTTCTCTAGCACATAAGAAACACTTTGTAGAAGTATCCTTCATGTCATAGGCATATTTTCCAAAATTCCCTTTACCAGACCACTGACAAGAGTTTAATTTTCATCTTTTGCTGTCCCAAGTTCTAATTTGTTGCCCTCCAGCTTATCCTGAAGTGCCAGTGTGGAGCAATACAGGTGCTGATGGCAACCGGGGAACCCAGAGAATGCTGAGACCTCATTGCTTCATCTGCTATAGGAGTGCAGATGATTTATTCCTTCAGCTGTGTACCACTCAGAGCCTGCTGCAGCTCCTTAGCTCCTGGATGTTTATTCCTTTGTAACTTAGCCCAGTTCACAATTACAGCCTGTGGTGTATTTTATGAACTGCAGTGCACCGGACAATTCCAAATTGATTTGCAGGCAGCAGCTCTAGCACCTATTAATGCTTTATTGATTCTTCTCTCTGTATCTCTCTGTGATCTCTCATGGATTCATCAGATTTAGATCTGTTTAATCAGGCTGGTATCATTCCCATCTTTAAAGGTAAAGCATGGTGTTCTCACTTGATGGAGCTGGGAGTTCACTGTTAAACCACCAGAAGTAAATCCAATGCCCTCTTTCACACTCAAGTTTTAACGTGTATTTTGAAGCCTTCGTGGGTTTGTCTCTTTATGCCCTTCACAGTTTCTGCACTGCAACCCTTGATTCTTTACCTGCTCCCTTCTCTGTCCTTCCCTTGCTGTGAACTATCCAACAAGCCAGTGCCAACAGTATCCAACAAGCTCCTGCCTGGAGCCAAGGTGGAGCCCTTGCCTTTTCCTCCTTGGTTGTTAATGGTCTGGTGGCCATCACTGTTTATTTAATTATTTTTTCATTAACACGTGTTGTGATTAAACATATTCCCTGTGAAGAACAAAAGCCTCTTCCTTTTGTCACAAATACTGCTGAGAAGGAAACTGGCTAAACTAAAATGTGGCCATAACTGTGGAAAGTGGCAAGTTCTGGCAGGTGACTTGGCCCCTGCACTTGCTTAGCTGTGCCAGTGCCCTGCTTGCCACAGAGATGTGGAGACCCTTCCACCACGGGGCTCCTTGTGTTCTCTGCCAGGAAGCACAGAAGAGCCCCTGGTTTTCTTTTAAAAGCATGCTATTGATTTCTAATTGATGTCTGCTTGAAATGCCACACAAGGGAGCTGAAACAGCACAGACCTTCCACGCTCTCAGCACTTGCACTACTTGGAAAGCTTTAGAGCAACACGGGAGACCTGTGCCAACTGCATGTTTCAGCTGGTGCTAAAGTTTCCCTTGCAGTTATCATGTGTACATGTCTTAAATTTACCTCATTTTGCACTGGTCCAGGGAATTTTATCTCCTCTGCAGGGGCCCCAGAGTATCCCTTAAGAGGGATCTTTGGCACGAGGATGATGATCAGTGTTCGGACACATGGATCAAGCCACCTACTTTTGCTGCATCTGCAGACTTGTGCAGCCTTAGAGGTTGCTTAAAAAATGTGGCCTCTCATGTTCAGCACTGTTAGTGCAGTGAATAGTTGTACCTGTACCTGAATGCTGCCATTTCTTCTCATAAGCATGTGTGAAGCAAACAATATTACTTTTACCTGAAGCAACATTTCAAAGTAAGTCCCCATGAAGGAGGAATTTATACACAACAATTTCCTTGGAAACAAGTCAGCAGATGCAAGGACAGGCCAGGTGTTATAACAAGCTTAATATTCTGGGTGTATCAGTTAATCTGCAAGTGCTGCCTACAAGCATCCTTCCTCTTCCAGGAGGATTAGCACAGGGGATTACAGAGAATCTTTGAAGAGATTGGCATATGCTCAAATGGTCACACACTGCAGCTTCCCAAGCTCATGGGGGCAGGGAGGAGAAAGCAAGTGCAGGGGAGAAACAGATCCTGTTAAAAAATTGCTGATGGGGAGAACACATGGAGGGTTTAGCTCTCACAGGGAGTCGTAATTCAAGATCACCATATTTGCTGAGCTCATCAGTGATAGCATTACATCAGCACAAGTCTTTGTACCCCAGTGTCATCACATTTGGAAGCTCAACCTCTCGTCTGAGACACAAAGCAGAAGTACTGGTTGCTTCTGATCAGAAATGGTCCTCAAGCACTTGTGAATGCCTCAATTACAATGTCAAATTCTTCCCCTCGGCCAGTTTCTCTCAGCTCTGCACACTCACAAATCATTACAGTTTTGCAGTTAAAGTACTCCACTCAACACAGACACTGTGGTTTCCACATCCCTCTGTTCCCTAGTGCAGGCGTCTTTCCAACATGTTACTTCTTTGCAGGCTTTCCCCCATTTCCTCCCCAGTCAGACCTGTGGTTTTGCAGGCATCCCCACCCATTATGTCAGAAGCTGCACAATCTCAGGTCTTTCTGGCTCTGTTCACTGATACCCAAAACCTTCACTGCAGACCGTTTTGCTCAGTGTGTCTGCAGATCTGACCCATCTTGCCGGCTGTCCCCAGCACACGCTTTGTCTGTCTCAAGGCTCAGCCTTGTGAAGCAAATGGCAGCCTGGCTGCAGTGCAGAGGAAAAGCATCCACCCTCACCCACTTCTCCAGATGCATCTTCCATCCCCAGTGCACACAGCAGCCTGGCACATCCTTCCCTGCAAGTGTGCATGAAGAATTAGGTTGTTTTCTTTGAGCACTTGTTTATTCCACTTTCCAGACTTTCAGGCAGAACTTTGCACGTGTTGTTCTCCGTGCCTGTCAAACTACAGTGCAGTGAAGTGTGTCGCCTCAGATCCATCCCTCGCCCACCAGAGCAGAAGCAGTATAGAAATCCTAATAGGAGATCTCTTACGTAGGAAGCAAACAGCTCCTCTCCCATCAGCAAAAAAACTGTTAGCAAAACCAAAGCACGTCAATAATCAATCCAGAGTCCACCTGATACACACACAGAGTCATAAGCTGTGTAAAAAGAGCTGATTTAAAACTACACGGTTTAAGCTGCAAACTCCTATGTAGGAAAAGCTCTGTCTGTAGCTGAGAGCCTAGAGGTGGTGCTGATGCCTCTCACACCTACAGCATGCGTGGAGAACACTGCCTTGGTGGGTGGGCAGCAGATCCTACCTGTACATACTGCACAAGGCAATGCCTGGCAGAATGAGCTATGACACACACATGGCTGTGAATTACAAAACTCTCTGTAAGGATACTGGGCACCAGGATTACTCTCGTCTATTCCTGGCTCCGGCAGCAGAGTCTTAGTGGGTACAGCCATGATTAGAACCAGGATAAGCAGGAGTCTACAGATGAAAGGGTTCCCTTTGAAGATCTTCTGGTTGCCTCTGGGAAGCAGCCATGGGGGATTTGAGGCTGTTCTGTAAGCCATACCTGCCACCCTAAAACTGTCACACTAAAGAGAGGGAGGAAGGATATTTACACATCTTACAGGAATGGAGATGCAGCCCGGAAAGTCAGAATACCTCAGCTCAGTCTTGCCTTTCCCCATGTGTAGGTGGCTACACAGGGAACCAAATGAAGAGTTGGGTAGAAACACTGATTTAGAAACAGAGACTAGTAGCATCATCTTTGCTCTGAAAGTTTGTCACTGGGTATTGGAATAAAACCGAACTGCTATTGTGTACCAATGAATAAAGCAACATCCTCCAAACCAGGCTTTATATTTTGGTTGCAGACATGTACCTCAGAGATGAGATTCACCATCCCATTCTCTGATACCTGGGCTAACCCCTGGCACCTCCTGGGGTTGCTCAGGTGCGGTCGCCCAGGCAGGAGCCGCAGGCTGGGATTCAGAGAGCTCCCTGACTACCTCCTGTCTCCTCAGTCTGGGATCTGCACGGCAGCAGAGCAGCAAGTTGTAAACACATAGTTACTAAAAAAAGCCTTTAGCTGTGACTGCTTTTGCCCACAGAAAGCAAGCCTGATTGGCCGCATTGGTGCATTTGTTTTGCCACGTGAGCCAGTGGTGCAGCAGCACGCCCAGGGTGGCACCTGGGGTTTGTCACTGCTCACGGCCTGGCCACGCTGAAAGATGAGAAGGCCATCATCAGTTTATCCCAGTAAGCGATACTTGGCGTAAAAGAGACAAATGCCAATCGGTCCTTTCCTAGAAATCCACTCTACAACAGGGCAGCTGCAAAGCTAAAAGGTACCGAGGCTGCCCCTGCCAAAGGGGCAGAGCCACGGCAGGCAGGAGGCGGTGGGTGCTCACCAGGCACCCCGAGAGCCATTCACGAGGAAGAAGCAGTTTTGTTAAGCACAGAGAGAAGGGCAGAGGGAGGTTTTGGGATAGGAGCGCCTTTGGAAGCTCTTCCCAGCCCGACACCAGGTGGAGCTATGGAAAGCAGCGAAGTCCCGCACATCGGCCGGCACCGGGAGCACGGAGGGGCTCCCTGTCCCCAGACAAACACAGTGCACAGCTTTGCCTTGCCACCCTGGCTCTTCCTTGTCGCGTGCACGCCTGCCGCAGGTAGCGATTCGGGATCTTCCGCCTCGCTGCCGTGCGTGGCACAGCAGCACGGACGCAGTGACATTTCAGTAATGGAACGGCTGCACAAAGCCTTTCCTTAGCTCCTAGAGCGGGCTGGTGTCTTTACATCACCAGGGGAAGCCCTCACACTCCTCCCATTATAAACCTAGAGCACATTCTTCACACTGCCTTTTCCCCATTTTATTTGGGGAACGACCGCACGAGGAATCCTGTGGACATTCCCTCCCCCATCAGCAGCTCAGTTCTCTCTCAGTCTCCACTGTGCCAGGGCTGCAAGCTGGTACCTGTCATCCGTCTGCAAGGGTGTGGGCAGGGGAGACAGGGCAACTCTCCTGAGCGCCCTGCCAACCCAGGGCGTGCAGTGCTCCTCTCCCAGCCAAAGTGGGAAGGCTTCCGGGCTGATATTTTACCTGCATTTTTCCTCCCTGGGGCTATGGTACAAGAAAATTTCAACAGGAGAAGCTTGTGCCAAGCTCAGACTGAAGGCACCACAAGACAGGCAGAGCTATTGCACGCAGACAAAGCCCACAGCAGTAACATGCCATGAGCAGCTCTGCAAAACCCTTGTTTCCAGCAGCCAGCGAGAGGACTTTGTGCTTTGAAAGGTAACAGCTCAAATTAACATTGCTCCTGTGTTTCTCAGTGGTGTGGCCTATTGCAACACTGTTGCAAAACTACAGATTATGTTAGAACCTTTCAGCTATTCCTTGATGTCTGCCCACTCCAATCTGAAATAAGAATTGCTTAAAACCCAGGGGATTCCACAGGATTCTGTTCATGATGACAAAATGACACAGGAAGCGAGACAGGGTTCCTCCAGCTTGACATTGCCCTTCTGCTTCTGAACTACTGCTTCCAAAATCCTCCCCATAGCAGCAATTCCCCATTCCACCATTCTCTAACTCTTGCTCAGAGTCTGAAATTATATATAAAAAACCCCAACCCTCAACACAATTTCCAGAAGCAAAAGAGGCCTTCAGGTTCATCTATCTGGAGATATATTTCAAGGCTTCATGGAATTTTCTAGTATCTCTTCATTCCCCTTATACTTTTCCAGCCTCACTCACAACCTGTATGAATTGGAAGCCAGAAATTTTTAACTTAAAGAAAAATGCCCAAGGAAGTGATATAGATATATTTTATATTTTATGTAATGCATATTTATAAATTATATATTATTTATGTATAGATTTGAAAGGTCAGCAGTGTTTATATATACATATATATGCATGAATATATGCATATATATACATAAAAGGTCAACAGTATGATTAAAGAAAGTATCAAAATTTTAAGCTTTTTTTTCTATTCACTTTTTCTATTTTTAGATTTTTTTTCATTACCCTCTTCTGCAAGTTTTATAGGCTTACCTGCAGAAATCCTCCAGCTTTGGAGAAAATCCACACAGTCTTTTTCCACCATGCCTGGTAAATTCAACAACATTCTTCATCATGGAATGTTTTCCATCTAATTGTGGGAGGATGAGCGGGGTGGAACAGGGACAACACACACGACACAAGTGCAGATTATAGTATGATCTTCTCCAAACTACCCTAATTGAAATGAACTAAAGGGCCTGTGTGAAACCAATCAGGGAAAGAAAAAACTGTAAGTGGATAACAGATGGCCCCACAGATAGGGGAAGCTATGAAATGAGCTCAACTGGACTAAGTCATTAGAGACTTCCAAACAAACAGGCAAAAATAGCTGCTGCTAAATACTGGAATCATTATCAAATACACAATCTATCTCTAAATGACACAATGTTTCTGCTAAAAGCAAGGCTAAAAAGTACGACCTCCTTATTCTGCAAATTTACCATGAGTGCCTTTACGAAAAGCATGCATTTTTGTTCAAGCACCAATAGTGAACTTTTGTTAACATACTACTGTGACCTGTCAGCACAGGTGTGAAAATAAGAAATGCCTGGTTTGTCCTTCGCACTAGAAGGTAGGAAAATCTGGTTGCAGTTCATCTTGTATTCTTGTGTGCACACCTCATCTAAAGAGTAAGGTCTTGATCTAGCAAAGCAGAAATGCACACTCAGCTTCCAGCAGACCTGGATTTATAGTTTCAGTCACAGGGGAGAGACACACGCTAACAGCAGATGCTGGAGCACATCTGGGTGCAGCCCACCAAGTTCTCATGTTCCAAGATCCTTGAGAGAGCTTTCAGCTGCACATGTGACCAAGAACAAAAGCAGGACTCAGCTGTGACCGACTGTGGTGGAGCACAACTTTTGGATGAAGTTTGTAGACACTACTTTCCTCTCCTACTGCCAATGTAGGACAGTCAGTGCAACATGCCAAGTCTTGAATTCTCTTCTTCTTGAATTTTTTACTAGTTTCCTATGGACGTGAGGTGAATGTTAGTCTATTCAGTAACTGGTTTTACCTCCTTCCCACCAGAGGCCAAATTTGAAGTTGAGAAACTGGAGGAACAGACAGCAAAAAAAAAAAAAAAAGAAATTTTGTCAAGACAAGTATAAAACACTGCCCTTGGGCAGGAGTAATCAATTTGGGAGTACAAATCAGGACCAAAGAGTTAGGAAGTGTAGGAGAACAGTTTCTGGGGTTTACAGTGGACCATGAACTGTACACAAGTCTGTGGCAGACTGCTGTGCAATACAGGACCATGTAAATTGGAGATGAGTGAACAATACCAACAAGTAATCCTGCAAGTACTTCCTGCATTCTCTTATGCATTTTAAGGCTTCTGCAGGAGGTATATGCCTAGATTGAACACTGTCTTTCAAAACCAAAATGGATCTGGAATAAACTGAAGTCAGAGAGGCCATGGAAACTCCAGTGCTAGAAACTTGTAAGTACAATTTCGCTCAATACTGAACTTTTATCAGTAATGTACTCAGGCAGATGATATCCTGGAGTTCATGATAGCTCATGACCAACCAATAGGGTGACAACATCCAAAGCTATGCATGGAAGTTCTTGCTTTTAGCTGGTGGTCAGAGTGCAGTGCCTTTGTAGCTCTGTGTTTCAGCTTCAGCACAGCGTTATCCAGGTAGCTAGCACCATAAGGACTAGTAACTGTGCTTATGTTAAGGGGATCAGAGAATCCCTTAAGTGCAAAAGAAAAAATAAATCCCAAGTGAGGTTAAAAAGGAAAGTGGCAAAAAAAGTCTCGTCTGAGACCAGCATCAGGGAATAAACTTGGAGGGGGTGTGGTAAGCAATGCCTTAATTCACTTGAGTAGGGTTTTTTTTTAAAATGGAAAACCTTTAGAGGATAACAGAATGCTTGTGGTCTGTTCTCCTTTCTCTATTTCTCATGTGATTTGTAGACAATAAAGAAGATAGCTGTGCTGCTTCTTTGTGCAGGTATTGATGACAGGGTTCCTTAATCCTCTGCAAAATACTGCAAGTGAAATGCAAAGAAGCAGCAACATGGATTGAGCCAATGAGCAGACAATGAGATTATGTCCTTGGAGAAGGGTCATGGGAGATCAGGGACATGCCTACCTCACCATGCATTGCTAAGGAAGACTGCCACAAAACTATCAAAATCGTTTCCCAGCAACATGCCAGCCAAGTCACTCACTGACAGGCTTAGCTTTACCCTTCTAATCTTCATAGCAGAAAGAAAATATGACTGCAAATAATATTACTTGACAAATGCAGAGGAAATCCAGAGAGACAGCAGGGTGTGCTGACAGCAGTGATGCAGGTGGGCAGCAGAGATGGGATCAGAATTCAGTCTGACCTGAGTGGAATTCCCCTGGGAGGCATTGCCTCAGGTGCACGTGGGTTACACCTCCCTTTGCAGCTCTGAGTAAAACCACCATGAGAACCTTTTCCAGTTCTTGGTCAACATTAACCACCAATATAGACAACACATATCCTTATCACTTTTGCAAATGAGTCAGATTCTTCATTACATACAGAGTTAAAGTGCTGTCAAAGTCTACTCGTCCCATGCTGTTCCACACAGAGTGGCACCCTGGCTAACTCACACTGAAAAGGAGATATTTTAGTAGCAAATGAGACTGGGTGAACTGACTTGGGGCAAGGAGAAAAGCAGTCAGAGAAGAAAGCAAAATATTGCACAGTACAAGTAGTACTCAGATCTTGTCTCCTACGTATATAGCAGTACAAATAACTTCCAAGTTAAGAAAGAGGAAAAAGTCAATCTAAGAAAGAATATTTTTATCCCTTGTTCATATAAAGAATAGGATACAACATGTCACCATGTAGTACAAAGTAAATTGCAGTAGATTTTTCAGAGGAAACAGATTGGTATTATACCTACACTTGTATGAAAAGACCATGGAGGAACCAACTGTTTAACCATTCATCATGCTCATTTTAACTCTTTACTTTCTTTTGAATGCACATAGTTTAAGCTACTATATATGTTGCTTTGTATACTATTCACTGGTCATGTTGGAAGGCAAACTTGCCCTGGAATTATTATCTCACCTGTAAATAGCACAAAGAATACAAAAAATTTTTTCACTTTTAAAGTTGCAATGACCAACGTGATGGCTTTTTCTAAATTGCTGCTTTAATGGCTTACCTATTTCAAAATACATTTGACTATTTTGCTGTCTAAGTTTTGAAGCTCCTTACTTGCCAGCTGAAAATAAAGCAGCTCAGCTGTGGGCTGAGGCAGGTGGCAGATGGACAGAGAGGAAGAACTGCCATCCCTGAACAGGCTACACCCACACTTGCTGGGGAACTGGTTTCCTCAAAGCACAGTCCTAATTTAGGTTAGCTGGCAGCAATTCAGTTTTGAAGATCTCATGATGCCCAGTGTTGAAAGAGAGAGTCAATAAGATGTGTCACTTTATCTCACACACCTCTAAACCAGCAAAAAACCTTACTATACATGATAGATTAACAAAAAACTCTGTGAGAAATAAAGACACTATTTTTATCTCCTCACACATCTTATTCTTATATTTTTAGCTATGTACATTCAGAGCTAGTGGAAAATCAAAAGTAATTTTTAATTTCGCATGATAGCTGCATAAGATATTTAGTATGGTGGAAATGCCATTTGCTCAAGTCAAGTTTTCCTGGAGGGGGGAGGAAAGAAAAATGTCCAAGCAATCTCTTTTAAAATAAGAAAAAAATAAACAGGGTGGAGTTTTGAGTGATGAAAGACAGGGATTCCCAAGGGGTGTTGTAATTGGTGCTATCTACACCAGCAGCAATAAATTATTCTTCCATGTCATAAACTATTTGACTAGACAGCTGGGAAAGAAAGTTTCTCGTGCATATGTGCCCTGTATCTCAAAATACACAAGGAAATGCTCGTGGTTCTTGTGGGACTTGACTGCACAGTTTTCACACAGGCAGGAAACAAGGGAGTGAACTGAAGGACCACAAGGTTGGGCCATAAACAACACTGCTGAACAGGAGCTACTTTGGTTTTGTCTGCCACTGAAAGCCCTGAAAGACACCATCCTCACTGTCTCACTCTTTGTTCTTTCCAAGAGAGGCTTCATTCAGCTGGTGTCAGGCTGGAGTGACAGTCTAGCAAAGTGCAATAAATTTAAAAACTGACAAAACATCAGGTCACACATGACAAAATTCTACTGCTAGTGGCCTGGTAGCGTACAAGAATGCAGGGTGCTGGGCCTTCAACAGCATTAACCACTATGAACAAGCAAAATGCATTATTTCTCTTGGACATTTTTCCTGCAGTAAAATTGGTACAACTAAATTATGATAATTATTTGATAATGACATTTTTTGGGCTGCTAGTAAGATCAGTATTTTAGGGGCTTCTGTCTGTCCAGTCAGAGAAGCTACAGCCACTTTTGGTGAGTTGTACTCATTTCTCTGTACTCAGTGTGTTTGCTGGCTGTAAATAACCATTTCCATATTAAGGGAAAGGCACAGTATATCCCAGAAACCTTCTGGGATTTACAGAGACTCATCACAACAGTACTCACTTGGCAATCACATTGAGTTATGGGCGATGCCCTATACTGCCCTGCACTTCCTAAAGTGAAAGCTGCCTCAACTTTACAAGAAAATAAGACATATTAGCTAAATTTAATAAAAATGAGGACTTGGTCCTCCCAGGCAATTTTCATTTCTGCTCTAGAAAAACCAAAACCTGTGACTGACTGCTCCCATGCAACTGACTATATTAACAGTCCAGACAGATAAAGAAATGTACTCATAACTGCAAATTACAGGACTAGAACCTTAGACTTTAAAATCACCAGGACAGAATACCCTTTTTAGCAGGAGCTATATGCAATACATAATAAAAATTTGAGGCATATTATAAAATAGCCTACTATGCCTACTCATTATTATTATGATCACATTACACTATTATTAACAATTTACTTTATGCAAAAATTTCCCCGGAAAGCATTTAGGTTGTTGAAAATACTAAAAAGTTTTATTTTGCCATCCTAATTTGTGCCACAAACATACATGCTAAAAACCTGTTAAAAAACAAATCAAAAAGAAAACACCCAAACACTAACATTATTTGTCCTCTTACTAAAAGGCATTTTCTTGGGGGAGCCTAATTATTTAACAAGCAGTTTAATTCACCTCATCAACTCACTCTGCCTGGTCTTTCTTCTGCAGCTGGCTGCTCTGGGCTGCTGTGCCTGCTCCCAGCCTGCCAGCTCCACACAGCCTCAGTATCCACAGCATCTGGAGCTGTGATTTTCTCTGCTCAGTGCCAGCCACTGGCCCTGCAAAGCTCCTGCACGGTCCCCAGCACATCACTCATCCAAAGCGCTGCCAGGCACTGGACAGGTACAAGCAGGGGGCTGCTCCTTTCATTCTGGATGCAGCCACGTGGTTCTGGGTGCTGGGAGGGAAGAACTGTGTGCCTGCTCGCTGCCGTGTCAGTTCAGCTGAGAAAACAGGACTCGACCTGTTTTAGCGGCTTCACAGATGTTGCTTGTGGGTCTCTATGCACAGTAGCGCTCCCTCCTTTCACCTCATCGCATCTGAGCACACAAACCCTGACAGGAGCCCTCAGCTTCCTAGATGTCCAGATCTGGGACAACTTCCCAAACATTCAGGCCAAAGGTTTACATTTAGGCAAGCATTTTGAGCCCCCCACCCACAAGCACAGAGTAGAAGGATGGATTAGGCAAAGGACTGCCTTTCAAAGAGATAGATACCTGTGGTTTGAAACAGGATAAGTATTGAGACTTCCAATTAATACCCAAGCTGGACTTAAATGCATTTTCTATTTCACTGCACTGTATTCTATTCCTAAACACATTGTAAAAATTATGGAAAGGAAAAAATGCTTGAAACAGCCATTATAGACTGTTAAGCATAGTTTAACAAGACAGTATTATGCCTAAAAGACAACCAGAGCCCTATGAAAGAATCAAGGGAGACATTAACAACACCAGAAAGAAAATTTGCTGCTGTGGAAATTGGTGATTAACAATATGGCAAAACTGCAGCAGTTCAGCCAAACAACCCAATTTGACTGTCAGTCTGCTGATTGTGACCATTTTCAGGATGTGGCTGGTTGTAATAACTGGGGTTTTTTTAGCATTACAGGTTAAATCCTAATCACTCTTAATATCACTAAAGAAATATCATGCCTTGAATAGTACAAATAAATTGTTACAATGTTTAAAATTAATTAGTTATATTTTCAATAGTATCCTAAATTAAGTCTTTTATGTTGTTTTTAAATAAAAGCATGTTAACTGACTGTGATCAGAACATGTGTTTAAGCTCAGTAAAAAACAAGTGGGCTTGATTAAAGTGAGGATTTCAGCAAGTACTTATTAATCAGAAACTTCATGTCAATTGTTTTAATATATCAAAGATCAGGAGAAATGGAGATTCACTAATTAGCTTATTAGCAGCATTCAAACCTTGCCTGCGTTGGTTTTACAGGCTTTGCTTTGGTAGATTAAAAAATGCTTGACTCCTAATCCAGACATTATTTTTTCAAGGAACTTTCAGGAAAGGGGGGCTTGTAGCTAGTAGACAGGTTTTATCTAAATTTCTAAAAAGAAGGTGAATATATTGTATGACCTGAGGAATGCATTATGCTGTAAGTTGCTTCACTTTCCTCAAAGAAACTGAATAAATCTTTCATTTACTCTGGGGATTATTTCATCAATACCTATATACAAAAGAAATCTTCAATAGAAGACTCAAGTACTATTTCTTTCCTATTTAGAAAGTTGTTGGAGCATAATGATACGCAGCTATATTTAAAACAGATAAAAAATGTATAATTTTGCTTCTGGATCAAGTATATTTTTCTGACATGGCTCCATTTGCTGTTACTGGCCCCAGGTGTCAGCCCAAAATTAAAGTAAACTCACTGTACCACCGACAATATGGCCACCTCTATTTTTAGGCTGTGTGTGCACAACCAGCACTCTAAGTTAGCCTTGCAATGTAGTCTCCTTTCCAGCTGCTGAATTAATTAAAATTATGTATGTACCACCATAAGATAGAGCTCATCCCTCTTCTAACCACAGCCAGACCACTGGGGGCTGCTGAGTGGCTGCCCATTTGATGTGGTGGCCATCTGTGGCATGTTACATGGCAGGCTACTCCTCTAGGTTTGTCTCTCAGTTTGTGCTGTAATCAGGCAAAGGTTTTTTTAAATACTCTGAGGACTTATTGTCAGACACGCTCTTCTCTACAATTAATGGGTTCAGACAGCTCCATCTGTGATTAGCATATTCTCATTAGAGTATTGTCTCAAGGTAGCACTCTGCAAATTTACTTCTCTGATGCAGTGAAAAACTTGAAGTGAAATCAAAAAGTGGAATATCACAGTAATGGTTAGCACTATCCTAGTCTTGCCATCAGAAAGCCCTGTGGCTATAACAGGAAGAATCACAGAAGGGCTGAGATTGAAAAGGACTTCTGAAGATAATCTCATCCAACTTTTCCCCATCTCAGTCAAGACAGGATCAGCAAGAGCCAGCTGCCCAGGACCAGTTCCAAGCAGCTTTTGAATATCTCCAGGAACTCCACCACCTCTCTGGGCAACCTATGCCAGCACTCAGTCACCCTCACAGTTAAAATATGTTTTCTTATCTTCAGAGGAAACATACTGTGTTTCAGTTTTTATGCTTTTCTCTGACTCTCTCATAGGCACCACTGTAATGTGTCTCACGTCATCTTCTTAACACCCTTCCTGCAGGTATTTATATACATATATTGATAAGTTAAGCCATGAAGCTTCTCCTCTCCAGACTAAAGAGTCCCAGCTCACTCAGCCTTTCCCCAAGAGATGCTCTAGCCCATCATCTTTGTACGTGGACCTTACATGGTCTTTCTGCAGTGCACCATTGTCTCATCTCTCCTACACTGAGGAACTCAGACCAACAGTGTGCCAGGTGTGGCCTCACCAGTGCTGAGCAGAGGGGAAGAATTACCTCCCTTGGTCTGCAGAGAGTAGTGGCCATAGGATTGGAGGAGTTTCAATAATCCCTCCATGATTATATCCCCAGTCATGGCACTGGCAGGTCACCACCACTCCAGGTGATGGTCAGATCAGCAGATGGGTGCTTCTGTCCCCTACAGCAGAGAGGTACCTGTTTGCATGGGCTCACCATTTCATGCCCGGAGTCTTGCATGGTTTAGGGTCAGATGGAGCAGATTCTTTGTCTGAAGGCATACCTGACTTCTCATCAGCTTTGAGTGCAGGGAATGCATCTCCTAGTTTTAAGCCCTTAGATGGGGTCAGGAAATTTCCTTAGTGATAGAAGTCGTGAACTTCCATCCTTCCCATTCTCCAGCAGTTGCACTTACCTCAATACCTCAATATTAGTGGTGGATACTGCCAGCTTCTCTGCTGCAGCTGTGGTCTAGGGCTCCTCACACTACTGAGAAGTACCTTTCCCTTTTTTTCCCCCCCCCCTTTTTCATAAAAACACTTATCTATCTCCTTTTTTTGACTCTCTGATGCTGCACAGCTTGCTTACTCCCACCTGTAACTCCTCCATTTGGTTTGCATATCTGCCAAGACAGCACACATCTGGCAGGACAGCAGGCCACCTCTCAGGCATCAGAGAGATGCTTCAGGTACTCCTCACAGCCCAGGGCTCGGAGGCCTTCATCTGCCAACCAGAGTCTGCCTCAGGCCACTGCCCAGGCAGGAACAGCTGCTCCAACATCTGCCAGGCAGACTGCCCTGTGACACATCACCACCATAACTGAGACTGTCACAACACTAAAAACCCCACTGAGGCCCCCTCCTTTGTGGTCTGCTGCACAAACTGCTGCCTTGGAGCTGTGCTCTGAGCCAGGGCTCTTGCATAATCCTCACCTGAGCTCTGGCCAAACGTGCTTCACCCTTCTAAGGATGGGCAGCTGCCACAAAGGCTCCAGGCATGCTGGGTTAAGGGCAGCTGGTCATGATCACTAGAAGTTGCCAGAGCTTCCTTGAGCCCACCCCTGGTAGCTCCCCTTCCCTTATTCTTGCCCAACAGCAGCAGGCACTCTAGTTTCTCAGCATTTCCCAGGTGTATCCAATGATCCTAGACCTTGTCCCTGGGAGATCCAGAAGCTCCCAAAGCAGAATGCAGAGACTGCCACCCAAACAACTGCCTCTGTTGGCTAAATGCACCCAAGTATGCATTTAATGTGTGAATAACCTTTAATTTGTGTCTATATATGTATAAATTTCAGGCCCACTTTGTATTTGAGATGTTAGCAGCCTAAATGACTGATTGGTCTCCCTGATGTTTGACTGTTTATTGTTAGAGCTGTGCATAAACAATTCTGGAGAGCTCAAAGATGGCTGAGTATGCAGAAGGTGAAACTCTAGGAAAGTTCAGGCATAAAAGCATCAGAATAGCTGCATGGCATCAGAGCAGTGGTCCACCTGAAAGTGTCCCATACTGGATACCTAGGTTCTTCTCCAGTCTTCAGGGGTCTGTGTAGCAGAGATGGACTCCTTAACTCCCTTTATAACCCCTTAGATAAACCACACTTTCAGGCTGAGGTGAGTTAGGATTTACTCATAAATTCAGCTTCTTTGAACATGTGAATTACTCAGGGTTTACTGACAGCCATTAAACCCACATGAGTTAAATAGCTCAAAGTTAGATAGCTAAAACAGCTATCCTTAGGGTATTTAATTAAAAATAGGCTCCTGACCAAAGGAATTTCATCAGATTATCTTACATGAAAGCATTACTGTGAAAGGATATAATTGCTTGGGAAAGACATCACATAGCATGTTCTTCTGTTATAAAAACTATTTCCCTTCACATTCCAGATATTCTGCCAAGAAACAAAGGACCATAGCTGTATATATGTTTTTTGCTCTCTATGTAGTGTTTTAAGATTATTTGACAAGAATATGCAAAAAAACTTGGTTTTTTTTACTTCTTTATTAAAGCAAAAATCAAGATCCTGCCTCTCATGGGAGGCTGTTTTGACCTGGTTGGCAGTGAATCATCGGTCAGTTTCTTGAAAACAGGGTTAAAAAAACCAACTCTAACTAGTTTTGTATGTCAGTGTTTGATTTTCATTAAGTTTTCTTAACTAAAACATTAAAGAGCACCATAAAGATGGACCCAAGGCTGGAGCAGCGAAGGAGTGTGAAGAATCTTCTCCCTGATGAGGAAGATGTATCTGAGACAACATGGGACAAACTGACAGCAGCTTTTTCTTTTGCAAGTAATTGGAAGGTTCTTAGATTACTGCTCATCTGTAAATTCCCTGGTGTCAGTCTGGCACCATGCCCAGCCCTTCCTCATAAGAGGATCTCCAGCTGAGACAAGATCCTGAGAGGGCATGGAGAACATGCAAATGCTGAGACTGATCTTCCCCTCTGCTATTCAAGGCAAGATACTCATCCTGAAGCGAAGAAACACAAATGCCAGGGGATTCAGGAAAAGAAGCAATGAGCAGGACCATGAGTCACTTATTTCATCTCTTTTGGGCTGGAACTAGAGGACTAGAGCACAAGTCTTGTAAGGAGCAGCTGAGGGAGCTGGAGGAAAGGAGGCTCAGGAGGGATCTTATTGCTTTCTACAACCACCTGAAAGGAGGCTGTAGACAGGTGGGGGTTGGTCTCTTCTCAAAAGTAACAAGTGACAGAATGAGAGGGAAGTTCCTTGTGTTCCTTTCCATTATTTATGGAAAGGGTGGTCAGGCATTGGAAACAGGTTGCCCAGGGATGTGGTGAAATCACCATTCCTAGAAGTGTTTCAAAAACGTATAAATGTGATGCCTGGGGACATGGTTTAGTGGTGGGCATTGCAGTCATGGGTTAATGGTTGAACTTGATGATCTTTTCCTACCTAAACAAAGCTCTCTTCCTACCTAAACAATTCTGTGATTCTATGGAACAATTGCTGTACATACCTGGACCACTAATTAACATACAGTTAATTAATACCTCTGAAGCATGTTTAAAGTCTTTGTGGCCTAGAATTGTTTAGTTTCCTCTTTATGTTACACCACCATTCCAGGGACTGCGTTACTTTCATTTGGTGCGCAACTCAAGGAAAATTGTCCTCTCTTCGTACCAAGTGCCATCAACCAGGCTGCACTTCCTGATACCACTGCAGATTGTGAAAAACGAGATTCACTTTTCACGTAGATTTTAAGAAATTGGTTTAATAAAAGATAAGACAATTAGGAGATAAGGAAAAAAGCAAAATACGGCCGGCTGGGTGACTTGGCATTTAGCCAAGTCAACAAATTGTCATTCCACAGGCTTTCTTTAAATACTCTTTCTGTTGTATTAGTCTGTTGAATATTCATATTTTTCCATAAACTAGTTTCCATATTCCAGGGACTGTTTTGCATGGCCCCTCCTTGGGTCCGCCTTTTTAGAGCATGCGTGTTTCTTGGCTGCGTCTTCATTATCACCTCCAGATTGGGCCTTGGTCCATGCTTTCTTCAGATGGGAGATGCTGATAGCTGGTGTATCAATAGCAGAGTCTTCTTTACATGTTCACTGGATGTTATCCCAGCCAAACAGACAGTTTAAGCATACTATATCAATACTACCACTATGCCTAATTTTCTTTACTAACAGCAGAAATAAAAACTTATAACCTTACCACAAAATTATTAATCATATAGCACACATCTTGCGAAAAGCCAACTTTATAATAGGCATTTTTAACAAGATGAACAGTCCAAGGGATGAGATGACTTGTGTTTCCTCCAGACTTTTCCAACTGCCATACACGTGTTTCACAGTTCAAAGGAAAATCAGGCAACTAGGTTAAGACAAAAAGGGACGAGCATTTCAAATGAGGACCAATGACTGTTGTCAGGTGCAACTTGTTTGTGTCAGCATCTAATTTCCCCCTTTCTTTGCACTGGTGTTAGTCATGGTAAAAGTCATGGTCTGATAAAAGTCATGGTCTGCTTACTTGTTCTTCTATAACTTTCTTTTTGATCAAATAAACAAACAAAAACCAAAGCCACCTCTGTTCTTCATTTGCCCAAAAGTAATAACAAAGCTGTATCTTCTATAAATCAATCAACTTTTACATGGAGTACTAGCTCACCATCTGGATTTGAAAAGAAATGTCAGGATTGCTTTTCCATTTTTTCTGACACCCCTCCTCAGTTTTTACTGTCTCTTCTACCTTCGCTGCCTGTGGAAGCTAAATCATGGGTCACGGACCCTGTGCTAATGAGCGGTTCCATCCCCTCTACCACTACCCTATTCTCCAGTGAAACTTGATGCAATTTTTCATAATGGTAAAGGAAATCAGTAACCCAGTTGAAGAGGGGAGCATTTTAACCTCCTGGGGAACATGTCATTTGAGACAATATTTTTATCAGGCAAATAATTAACCTCTATGGAGCATGGAAAGCACAGGGCATATGCACTGAAGCCTTGCACAGATGTCAGATACTTCTTTTTTACGTCCCTTGGCAGCATTTGATTATGTTGAGCCCTCTAATTCTGAAACCAGTGGGATATCAGGGGTAATGCAGCCTTGCCCTAACACAGCCTGTGCAGTGAAGAAATAAGATGTCAAGACCTTAGGAATACAGCATGGCAAAGGGCATCATTGAGTAGCAGCAGCACACCTCTCCAGTTAGGCTGAGACTGACATGATCAGAAGGAAGAGGGCAATATACATTCACTGAAAAAAAGTAATTAAGGTGGAATATTTAACACTATGACACTGTCCTAAAATGCTGCTCTTATTCAGAGTTGTGGCTGAACTGCCCTGCTGGTAGGAGGCCAGATATCCTGGGTACAGGTCACAACACTTCTGAAGTGGTCTACTATTGCCCACAAGGCATAACGCAGATCTAGTTCAGAAGCGATTTAAGTATTTTTTGTTAAAACCTCTCTGAGTCTGTGGAAGCATTTTTACTCTCTTCCTATTCCCAAAGCACTGAATACTGACTCCAAAAGCAATCAACTTGGCTGGATGCTGTGATTAAGGCACACAACTCTTAGAGTAAGCACACTCTGCTTGCTCTCCAGAGAGCAGTACAGCAGGTAGCCTTGTCACCAGACCTCCCTCCTGCTTGTGTCAGTGGCTGTGAGTTCAGCTACGTTACATTAACCTTGGCTTAATCCATCACCATCACTTGAATAACAACCCAGTTGTTATTATATACTCAGTGTGGTCCTCTTTCTCTTGGAAAGAGATTTTTACTTTCTTAACTGGCCCCTTGGTGGATATAATTCTGTAAGGGCCTGGAATACTATGTTCTTTGCTAAATTTGCCATCTAATACCCTCAGCAACATTGCATCAGATCAATGTCAGTTTCCCTCAGTTATCCCCCTAAAACAGTGCCTTTGGGCAAACTCCGTCTTTTGTCATTCAGTGTTTGACAATAGTAACTTTATTCACCCCACTGAGAAGGAAATATTTTGTTTACTCCATATATAACAGACATCCCAGAGAATTATTCCTACATTAAGCATTAGGAAAGACGGTAATGAAAGATCTTGTTTCACTGGGCAGCTAATTACACTTGCTGAGGATGACAGCTTAAAGAGTAATGTAAACAAACCCAGTGATGCAGTAATTCCCCCCAGGACATGCCTTGTGTTATTCTGTAGTAAATAAAGTCAGCTGAGACCCTCTTGGCCAAAATGTCATTAGTGACATTAAGAAAATGCCAGTGCTTGCTGATTTATGCAAAGTCTGGGGACTCTTCAGAACTAGAGAAAATGTTCCCTGTGAATACTAAGCCAAACAAAACTGCAGTTTTGTATAGTTTTTGCAAGTAATTTTGTCATTCACACATTAGCTTAAAACAATAAAAAAAACCAAACCAAACCAAAATAAAACAAAAAAAACCCACACCCCCCCCCCCCCCCCCCAAATCCCCCATGAATTTCACACCTGATTAGTACCTGAACTCAGAATATAACTATCTAGACTGGATCAACAGATGTCACACTACAAGGTTGCTAGAAGATAAAAAAAATTACCTTTTAAAAGGAAATTAAATTCCATGTGCCTCTACAGGGAATATCTAGTTTCACCAATCTCTTATTCATCACAGCTCACATGCATAATCTCTAGCACCTTTTTTCTCTACCCTTTAATGAATTCTGACCTTCTCAGACCAATAGCAGTGTTCAAGTAAGACAGTGTCCAATTGTACAAGAAATATGTAATTATCCCTCTCTTTTGCCAATATCTGCAGCCTTGGTAGACTTAAGGTTCAGGCAAACTGCTAACAAGCTGGGAAGGGCTTTTATTCCTGAATTTTGGGTGGCCACAATGCAGTACCTCTGTCTGGGCCAGGTCTAGCATCCATATAATGCTGTCTGAGGGCCGTAGTCACACCCAGCCTCCACTGACTCCCCTTTCAAGACTCCACTGACAGGAGCTGGAGCCCACACAACTGTCTCGGATGTACGTGTAAGAATCTCATGCCCTTGGTGTTTTTTTGATGTGCACAGAGAGCACCCCACCTCCCTCCCTGCATCCGAAGGGTAGAGGAATGCTGTGAGCCTTGAATCTATGAGTCATCCTAAGCTTCATGCAACATGGATTTAGGGAGCCCATCAACATTTAGGGTTGCTCCTATGACAATATGTAATTTTTAATGCTGACTATAGCCTATGCTGTTTGCTTCCCTAAGTTAAATAAAGAATATCCCATCTGCCTCTGCTCTATTATCAATCATATGTAGCCACAAGCAATCGAGAAGGATTTGCCACACCTGTCATTGGAGCTGATTTGTGTTCACTGTGTGGCAGTAGCACAAATGTCACAGATGCCCTGCCCTCATGAAAACATACATATTTGCAAGCAGAGAACCTCAAAGCCCTGTATCCCAGTCCCAGTTTAACAGGTTTCAGTAGGTCATGCCACCAGCCAAGCAAGGCTCCAGGCTTCTCTGTTTGCAGGTTCTGCCACCTGAGGGGTAGGAAGTCTTAGGGGTATCAAACGGATCAAAGCTTTGTGTCTCTTTTTAAAATACCTGTGGATCCTGATCCAATATGGTTTTTTATTCAACATACATTGTATTTCTTTGTGACTTTCATGCCACAGCATACTTGTTTATGCTATGCATCCACAGGACTCTGTTCTTTCCAGATTATTTTACTTGCCTCTAGACTGACCACTGGATACCTGGCCATACTGCTCCCACAGTTAACCACACCAGGGACTTGGTAGACATCACTAAGCCCCCATTTGACCTGCAAAATCTATGGTTATTTCACTGGTTGCTACATATTTCCCTTATTTTGGAAAAAAAAAAAAACCAAAAAACCCAAAAAACACCACCAACCAACCAACCAACCAGCCAAAAAAAAACCAAAAAAAAAACAAACCACCAAAACAAAAACACACACACACACATATAACCCCAACAAAACAAAACAAAACAAAACAAACAAACCAAAACCTTTTCTGTTCAGCTTCTACAACTCTAAGCAGGGAATCTGCTTTTCTTTTCTTTTTCAATTTTCTTTGAATGTCATTTACCCATGATTCTGTAAGGAATAAAGCATAGTTAAATGAATTTCTTTTGTCTCTGGTTAATATAAGATGAATTAATATAATAGAGATGGGAGTACCAAATCCAACCTGCCTTTCAATTTATTTCAATTAAGTTTCATTAAAATTACCCTGTGTCATTTGGAACAGTTATGTCAGGTTTATATACTAAGGAGAGAAGCCAGTTTCAAATGACTATTTCCTACCACATGAAAACAATAACATTTCTTCATTACAGCATCTTTATTACCATTCATGCAATTTTCTTATACATGCAAATTTCTTTATATCATTTTGGAATAAATAAATGCATTATTCTTGAACAATCCCCTTGGATACACCCCTTTCTTTGTGCACAATTTGCTTGTAACGTTTTAACTTATAATCAATAACCCTCTACATCTTGGTGTTCAAACGAGAGACTATTTTTGGTAGGAATTGCACATCACTTAATTCTGCTCTAATAACATTTGAATCATTTAGGGGAGTAGTCATCTTGACAAAAACTATGCAAATCTTTTCCAGTTGTGGTGAGGAATTCCTTTCTAGAGATGTCAAAGTCATCAGAAGATGTATAATTAGCAGCATTGATCATTTTTGTTCTTCATGTTGCTTTGCACTTTAGTAAAAATCTTTGCAAGAGCTCTCCTTAACCTGTAAACAAAAGTTATAGGCAATAAGATTGCATGCATGCAAAATGAATGTTCCTTCTATTGTTTTCTCTGGTTTTATCCCCTGAATCTTGAATTTTGTGATTTTCTAATTTTGTTTACTGCTGTGGTAAATTTTCTCTTTTAATTACTTTCTCTGTACACAGCACAAAGATGTCACTGAAAAACTCAATGCGGAGAAGCATTTGCAAGCTATTCTAAGATAAAAACTCTGAAGATGATCCAAAATCCAGTGAAGTCTGTGAAAAACCTCCCTCCCCCTGTTCTTTGGAGTCTGTCCCAAATGAGGTGCTGCACTTTTGTGCCAGGCTCCCCACTCTCCCCAGGGGAAGCAGCAGTGACTACCTGGCTCCAGCTTTTGTTCCTCGAACAAAGCACTGCAGAAGAGATGGCAGCACCTCAGCTTCTCACTGAAACAGTCTAAACAAAGAGCCCAAGTGTTTATGCAGGAATGTACGTGAGTGTTTATATGCCAGCCCTGTTCTTAGAGACTCTCACTGTAGGAAAATGAGAAAATAAAGTACTTAACTGTGCAAGTAATTTCAGCTGGAGCCCATTATCCATCTGCTAATACAGTGCAGCCTGGAAGCTTCGCCAATGACAGATTAAGGTCAAACAAATGATCACTCCCACAATATACATTCCTCTTCCTAAATGTATTTTTCTTTTATTATGTTGTGAAATTCTGGTCAAAAAGCCCATAATAATATTATATTAGTATAAATTTCTTACAGCAAGTTTCTTGAATAACATTTGGGTCCAGAATAGCCAGAAAGTATATTTAAGACAGGGACTCTGGTCGCAAGAGTTGGCAGGCCAAAAAGGCAAAACATGGGAAAAACTGCATAAAGAAGGTGCTGTTGTTTTATTCTGAATATTTGTTGTTTCAGAGAGATTGTGGGAATGGGGTATGCAAGGATTGCAGGCACAGAAATAAGTGGCAACTTTAAAGCCTCTATCCAGTGTCAGGGTAAGACTGAAAATCCCCCATGATATGCCTAAAAACATTTTCCCCCAAACTTCAATTCGTGGGGTTTTTTTATTTGTTGTTGTTGTTGTTGTTGTTGTTTTGTTGTTGTTGTTGTTGGTTTTTTTTTTTTTTTTTTTTTTTACAGAAGCACTTCTTTAAAAGATTTTTCAAGATCAGCTGTCTTTACAGATGAAGCTGTTCAGACAGCTTTGAAAATTCTAACCTGCACAGCTGTGCACACACACAGACTACATGCAACTAAAGACAAGGTCTTAGTGTGAAGTGTTAAGCAAATCAATCTATAGGGACTGCTTATTCTGCAGCCCAAAATATAACACATCAGAGACAGGAAGGTAATTAGCAGTATTTAATTTTATGACTGCGAAGTTACACAAGGATAATTTAGGTATGTTTTGGATTCAGCCACGGGTCTTAAGCACTAAATAGATAAGCCTGGTTGACTAAGGCACATTACTCAAGTGTTTAAATCTTTGCACAAGCTGTCTTGTCTTTTACCATTGCTCTCATCAGGAGAAAAATGCCCTTTCTTCAAAGTCAGACTCAGAATATGTAAATCGAGGATGATAACACTGACCTATTTTTTTGTTTTTTTCAAAGAGCATTTTATTATCTACTGATGAGAAATGCTGCCTGGACGCTGGGTACCATTATGTAAACTACAGATGTCTCACGAATTCTTGTGTAACAGAGTGAGAGGGGCGGTGCCCGCTTGTCTCCTCGCCAAGAAGCTGCTTTGCCCGGAGGATAAAACCCTATTTATCCAATCCCACAGCAGCTGAGCCCCGGCGGTGCCCCATCTCTGCTGCACACAGCACAGGTAGGAAAAGCTATGGAGTATCACCACCTCACCAGGAGCTGCAGCAGAATGCAAAGCACACGAGGAATCACGATAAAAAAAACTGTTTTGAGCAACACTTTTGAAGGGGAGGGGGCCTGTTAAAAACTGGAATCTGTTAAAAGTAAAGGCAGTCAGGAAGAAATTCTGATTTTTTAAAATAGTCTAGAAAATACTTTACGATTCTTCTCTACTTAAATTCATATTTCCAATCTAAATAAAGAAAAAAATAGTAAGAGAAGCAAAACCTGACTTTTAAAAGAGAATGCTACGCTGTGAACTACATTTTTTCACACACTAAAAAGGCTTTTTCAGAGGAGATGAAGCACAGAGTTGTGAGTGTCTAGTAATTTAGAGCACACCACAGGAGGTGCTTAGGACCTGGATTTTGCCAGTTCATAGGAAGCAAACAATTTTAATGTATTTTGATACCAAATACATGTGCCTATTTACCTTCATATTTCTCTTAAGAATTTCACGGGTGATCTCTCTGTCCAGCGTAGGTATGCTTCAGCTGCAGTAGTGAATGATCAGCATTTTTGAAAAAAGGATCAAGACTTTGGAAAGAAGAAATCAAGGCTCTCTGAAAACCAGAAACACACAGCTGGTGATCACTAGCTTGGTTCAAAGGGCTGAAATATGACATTGCTGGAAAGAAAAGAATTAATCATAATATTTACAGAATAACCACATTCAGAGACAACACCATTTTTTTTTTTTAACATGCTAAAACAGCACAATTTTTCTGGCTTTTTCCCTTCTTGAGTGTAGCAAAATCAACAAGTTAAAAAAAAAAAAAAAACACCACCAAAAATACACAAAAAACCCCAACCCCACCCCCAAAAACCAGCCAACCAAAAACAAAACCAAAAACCACAACAAAACAAAAAAACCACACCCCAAAAAACTGAAGTCATAGAAGCAATAGAAGCACAGAATCTAAGGAATTTTTCCTAAGTGTCATGAACTTTGAAGTAACAGAACAGGGTTCCATTTAATGGTAAAACATTAAGCTGACTTAATTACATCAGGCCCAAAGTGGCTGAACCTCTGTCATGGAAAGATTGATATTGATCACAAACTGCAGACTTATTTCTTGAAGTCCAGCACAGACCTGCAGCTAATGAAGCTGGCTCTCCACTAATGAGAGGCTTCTTACGTGAAATCAGTTTATTATGTCCTTGAGCCACACATGAAAAGCTTCCAATGCAGGAACAAAATTGAAAAGCACATGCATAAAACTAGCCAAGAACTTGTTGGGTTATGGACTGGATTGTCTATTATTTCTGAAATATTATTTTGACCATGTATCAGAATAACAGGACAATAAAATGTGGGAGTGCCTCTTGTACTACTAACATGTTCCTCCCAGATCAGTGAGGTTCCAAAACACTGATCCCTAACTACAAAAGTTCAAATTAGGCAGAGTTTTTAGTAATTATTTGCTAGCTTGCAAAGTCATTGAGATATTATTGCACTGTAACCATCAGCAAGCATTGGGACAGTGGGATCTGTATACTAGATTGCAGAAGAATTAGCTCAGACAGGTGATGAACCTGGGGACTGCTCCCAGTTTGTGCAGCATTTGGTAGAAAATGCATGACAGTGGATTCACACATTCCGAGGACAGAAACACTCAAACTTTGCAAGATCCTGTACTCAGCAACATAATTCACTAGATAATCTTCAAAATCATGAGGTATGCAAAGTAACAGACTCACCAGAACTTTTACTCATCTTTCTAGTTTAGAAGTGGCATTTAGAGCTAAGCAGATGATTTCAGGAGCTCTGACTTTCAGCAAAAATGGGAACATAATGAGACATCATGAGACAACCAAGACAGTTGGTTACTCAGGATCACAGCCTATTCTTGTTATTCAGAGTATTTTCCCATCAGTATATATCTTGCTCTCAAAAGTTACTCCCAATGGATCTCAAAGCACTTCAAGCCCACTAATGTGTCTTTCAGCATCAGCCTTTGCTAAAACTTCCCCTGTAACCCTCCAGTTGTGTCAGCAGCTGCCCTGGCTATGTGGACCTGGGAGGTAATCCCTATTCCTTGGTGTCTGACTTGGGCACACTGTTGGCACTGATGTGCAGAAGGCAATCCTCCTCACGCTCTCTGGAGGAATGAGGGTCTTTGCTCACACTGTGCCTCACTTCCCAGCCAGACCAGAGGAGCACCACCAGAGAAACATGCCCTGGCTCCACATTTGTATTCGGCTCAAATGCTGATGTAATATCAAAATGTGATTTGGGCAGCATCTAGCTATTGACTTAATGAAAAATTCCAATTCCTCTTCTCTCATACCCTGCTGGGAGTCACTGCCTGGTGTAGTTTTGAGCTGCAGTGCTGGGCAGGGGAGGTCTCCTTACTCAGCCCACCCCACCTGCTCTTCCTTCATCCCTGAAGGAAGCAAACCCACCTGTTGCACAAAACCTGGTGATTCACTGCTGGGAATTTGCACCATCTGTGCTGAGCCGACACCACCCCTCAGGAAGAAATACTGCTTTTTGCAGCACTGATGCTGGAGCACTTGGCATACACATCCAAAAATGACTCACTGTAAAACCTTCAAATGGGCAAATTATGTGTGTTGAACTTGGCTGTCACAGCTCTCAGCTCTGTGTTTCTTGCAGTGCTGAAGTGGTTTAAAGTGTTATTAATACATTTGTCTTACCTGACTAGGGATTTACTAGGCAGAGGTAAATAAAATGGGGTGAAGAGCACGGAGGATGTCACTAGAAGGAACCCTGATTCCCAGGAAATGCCTGCTGCTGTCACCCCAGGAGAGGAGAGGAGAGGGATAGGCACAGAGCAGCTGGTGATGTGGCTCTCCCCTCTGGTTCAAGTGCTCTGCTCCTTTCAGTGCCCCTCACCCAGGCCAGCCCCCAGCCTTCCTCCTCAGCCCCAGAGGGATGCTGCTGGCCTCCCTCAGCCTCCCAGCTGTGAAATCACCTCAAAAGCTGATTCACAGCTCCTTCACTCTGCTCACTTTATGAGTGTCAGGACCCTGCTATTCAAATACTTACGACTGCTTTGTGTGGTACAAAACCAGTGTCACCTGCTGAAAACAGGCATTTAATCCAAGCTATACTCATTAAATAAGATGCTCATTCTATACCTTTGCCTCTTGCTACAGAAGTCATCCCAATGGCATCAGCAAAGGATTGTCTCCCCAGACAAATGTTGGTGGTTCCACACATAAAAACAATTGAATCTCACCAAAATTGCTAGTAACAAGGCCCATTTAAATGACAATATCTCTTAGCTCTTTGAAGGGCATTTCATTAACTTTCACAACTATAATTCTAGACCTTGTTTTTTTTACAGAAACATAGGAGCTATTTTTGGCTCTAACACAAGGAAGAGTTTATAAGTTCCAGAGGTTTGATACGGGAAAACAAAAAGTTAATTTGTAAAACCAAATGTTAGGTCTCAATTCTTTTTTCAGTATTGGAAAAGGCAATTTTAATTTAGCTAAGAACAACAGAAGAGGGTTTAAGTTGAATGCCATGTCACTATTTTTGATTGGCAAAAATTTATCAGTTGCAATTAGCACACTGTACAGCACAGGACACAGCAAGACCTTATAGCTGTGCTGACAGGTTTTTTGTAACTAGAATGATTTTCACTCTCTCAGTAACTTTACGTGAATGTACTTACCTTTACAACAAAAATTAGCAGCAATTTATCTTTTATAAACATGATGTATCCTCTTATTCCCAAACCAATATTTTCAGCAGTTTCCAATCAAACATAGCTCAATATAGAAGTCCCTGCAGGTAAAGCTGGGTGATAAGCGAGATGCCATTTTTATAAACCAATCAACAAAGAAATTAAATCAGCTTGCTAGCAAGTCCTCAATTCTATCTTAATATTTTATAAATAAAATCCCTCCTGGAAACTTCTAGGAAACATCAAGGTTTATTCTTCTTCTTTGTATTCTGAAATGTCATTTTTTTCCAGCTCAATTAGTTCACACTGAACCCTTGTACCAATTATGCTTCATTATGTTGCTTGTAATGCTAATATGCTAACTAGTGTAATGAAACTTTCACGAGCAATATAACTAACTGTGTTCATAATTAAGGCAAAGCATGTACCTTTCCCAGGCTGCCAGAATGCCATCTCCAGGCTTCTGATGTGAGAGTTATCATCTGCCTCAGCAGCATCCCCCAGCTTGTGCTTCCCCTCATTGACTGGCCACATGTGGGGCAGTACATGATCAGGATGATCGTGCCTCCAGGCAGGACATGCCACCTCCAGGCACTAATGAGAAAGGAGATACCTGACCTGACTCCTCCACTCCTCTGTCAGGAGAAGAAATACGCAGCATGAGAGGTAGTCAGATCACGTGCTGAGTTAAAGGAAACACCCGTCTTCTTCTACTGCTGATTACTAAGTTAGGCAGCATTTCTGTATCTTCTGTGCCTTGTGTGCTGAAAATGGGAAAACCTCTGCTTTGGCCATGTGGCTTAATGTGAGGAAGAGAACCAAAAGGGCCAATCAATGCAAAACATTCAAGTTTTGCAGTTAACTTCCCCATCCTCAACTTTTAAGAGTCCAAATTGATGAGTACAAAATCGATGCACTTGGGGGGCTGTCTGGTCAGCACTTCATTAACAAATTATCCGTCTGTGGTGAAAGCACACCGTACAGCTTGTGGTCTGCATCAGCACTTGCCACCATACTTGGAGTGCCCGTCAAACAGGACTGCATGGATGTGGAGAGGAATTGAGTGCAAACCCTCTTCTAGAGAGCTGCCTCCTCTGGCCCTGGCCCTTCCCTACTACTGTCTTCTGGGAAAGCAAGATGCTCTTTCTTTCTTCTTTTCATGAGGAAAGTGCCTATTTTCATCTCTTCCACAACTACCCACGGAATAGATGATAATTTTTCCTTCACTTTGTGTGCAAGTTCCTTCATGAATGTGAGACAGGCTGTAGTGAAGCAAACCAGAGAAATCTAAGTACAACTTAACTTTAAGAGCAACGACACTCTTTAAGGAAAATTTCCTAAGATTTTGATACTGTGTAAGTGCAAATAAACAGAAATGCAAATGCAGTTATCTACAGCTGTACATAAGACAAAACTCTAAAACCTAAAAAGATTTAAGATATCTTTGACCATGACTTAACATTGCCCTAATAATTGAAGCAAGAACATTTAACTTGGTTACAACACTTATGGCATATAAATAAGTGTTCAGATTTCCATGATTCCTGAAAATGTGCAGCGGTTTTGATTCGGTAGGCTTCAAAAGTTCGCAATTCATGTCATTAATTTTGCTGTCGAAGTCCAACCATAAATTTTAAATTGGAAGATGTTGACCTTGACCTCCTTATTTCAATTTCACCAGCTGAAAAGCTGAGATAACAATATTTACCTATCTCAGTGTCTTCTGATTTTTAATTGCTGCGTCTGAAGTGGCGTGACTATGGAAATGTCATCCCTTGATGCCATCCTTCTTACAGGGGAAGTTGAGGAAACGTACTTGTTGCTGGACATGCAAGAAGCAATCAAAAGGAAATCACACTGGACCCATAAGATGTTTCTAAAGAAAATATAACCACACAGAAACATCTGTGTCCTTTACTGAGTCAGTAACAGACTACGTAGAGTTGTAGAGAAAATGCAGGCAATGAGAACAGCACAGGAAGGAGATATTGCCCTCTCCATTTGGCACTACTTGTTAACTAGCACTGTAAAGGGGGTCAGAAGGGGCCCCTCATACCTGCCCTCTGTGGCAGAACATGCTGTGAGCAGGGACAGCTCTTCAGTTTCATATTCTATATGCACACATGGGGGTGTGGGCAGTAACAGAACTGAAATGGAACCACAGAGGATTTACCACAACCATGCAGTCAGAGTTACCCCACTAATTCCATCTCTGGCGAATTTATGGAAATATATTTCCTTAAGTGGAAGAATTCTGATAAAAAGGGACGAAACAGAGTGAGTAGGATATTTAAAATTGCTTAAATGACGATCACATGGGAGATATGATTTCTAAAGGGGAATGTTTTACAGATAATCTGCTTGCACTTGAACATCTCCTGGGATGAGTCCCTCGATGTCTGTGATTTGTGAAAATCACATTATGAAAACACCAAGAAACAATAGTACCATTGGGCTAGATAACCATCTGTTTATTTTAACCTGGCAGTATGGCAATTTTAATGATTCCAGGAAAATATTAAATAATCTCATTGAAGAACATTGCATTTCTGCAAAGATGAAAATGAGTATGAGCCTATCAGAGAGAAGGAAACCTAATAGATAATGCACACAATAGGGAAACAATAATAGCCCCACAGTTATTCTGTGAGTTTCTAAAATGTTTTCAAACCGCACGCATCTTATCAGGACACTAATTCTTTAAATCACTTAAATATATGCACAAAGCTTTTTCCAGAATATGTAAGTATATTTGTCTTTCAATAAAAGCCTCTGGTTATTCACATGTTTGCGTAGTCTAGTGAAACATCAGTTAACACCAGAGAGACCAATTATCTCAGAAAGAGGTGGGAGAGGAAAAATAAGAAATCCTCTTAGCATGACTCATTGCACATACAAGGAATCACATTTCCTAATATAGGATGTTATTATTTTGATACTGTATGAAGAAACAAATGCAGTCTCTGAAATGCTGTAGCAAGGCAATAAACTGGATTTGTATCCACACAGCCTTGCTGGAGACCACTTTGTATCTCAATATCCTGGTTTATATTTAAGAGAGTAGAAGATATAGGTTAAGAAAAATCCAGTGCACTAATTATAATAACTCTTTGTCCTAAAGTGCTATTATAATTTTCTGGCCAGTGTTCTTTTTGTTCTAAAAAGAGAAATAGTTCCAAGATGACCATTTGTAGCCCTTGATGGAGCTACACCACATGTCCTCAGATGGATTCCTCTAATGGTCCCAGTTGGTAACCATACCCTATACTTCATTTCCTAATTATGTAGGTATATGGATAAGCCATTTGAACCATGAGTCATTTAAAGCATTTGAGTAATGCTAAAATAAGACATCTGTATGTTTGATGTTATATTATACAATGCTGTGCTGCATTTGAGTAGTTTGCAATTCAATTTCAGGGTCTATAAAATGGTTATGACATTCACCTTTTCAGCATGACGTGAGATATTTTGCTGAAACCTGTCATTCAATGCAAGCTAAAGTCTAAAGCACTCCACATTCTCACAGGAGAGTGGATAATAAAATGAGATGGTATATATTAATAAATTATGGCAGTAAATTATAGATTTCCCTTTTAATTTCTTTACTTTTTGAAAATATTTCTGTTTCTGCTTTTGTACCAATGTTTTTGCAGCACTGGACTGCATTAGATAGCAGCGTCCAATCCCCAGTTTGAATTAGACAAAACTGAAGTAGAAAGAGGATTAAACCCATAATATTTCAGAAATAGAAACTGGGTCACATATTAAGGCTTTCTCTAGGGTTTGTCAGAAAGATTAAAATTAGGATGAATTTATCACTGACTTCTTTACAGTTTCCTGATGCAGGGCAACTGTAAGGATAGATAGACACGTATCTGGGCTACCTCCAAGACTTGAATTCAAACACCATCAGAAACTGTCAAACAGCAATGTCCTCAGGTCCCAAACTTCCCGGGAGTAGAGAGAAGCACCATTATTGCTATCCAGGCACAAAACCTCAGGGATGGAGAGGGCTTAAAGCTCTCACAAGTCGTCCAGGAAATCTGTAGAAGAGGAGTGAACTGATCAGAAGTGCAAGCGTAGACATGCTACACGCTTTCTCCATATGGAATGTCATCAGCAGGCTTACTCATACCAGCATCAAACCAGCCTATTTTGGGTGCATAATTTCACAATAAAGGAAGAGGAATAATTTGAGGAAAATGTGAAACAGATACATGGTTTATCCCCTGTATGTAGAAAGAATTCCTTTAGGGAGGAACAAAAGATTTTGGTATAAAAATAGCATTACTTAATAATTCTAGATACCAAACTGAGGGACACATTTTCACATGTACATGTCAGGAGTCTTCTGCTTCAATAGAATGCAAAAATAAGATAACAGTTCACAAATAAATTCTCATGTACACTAATCCAGTCAACCACCAACCCCAGCTTTGATGACCTGGTACTTATAATCTAGCAATGGAATATATACAGGATTATTTTCCCCAATATTTTTTGTACATGTATTAATGCCTAGTATTGTGTTATTTTGGTAAAAAATATCAAAATACAGAAAAATAAAATTAAATGTATAGTTTGCAGAACATTTTTCTCTCCTTCCCTCAATCTTTGTCAGCCTTCCTCCAAGACAAAGAAATCCACTGTCATTTCAAGCCATGGCTGTTTCCCGATTATTATGTGGGCTTGTGGCATTTTAAGAAATAATATGCAAAGTAAAAAGGAAAAAGAACTCTTCTGAAGAAGTGATTTTTAAAATCTACTCTTCAGAGATGGAAGACTCTCAGACAAAGATTTTATGCACATCTCTGCACAATAAAGCAACATCTGGACAACAACAAATTATCAACAGTTTTATCCCAAGAAATTCCCTAAGACAGAAATTGAGAAAATATGAGAACAGAAGTTCCATGCTGTAGAATTATTGAGAAGCCTCAAGGGTCTTCAGCAATATTCAGATCACAGTCTACGGCAGCATATATTTGAAAAGAGCAGCTCTGTAGGAACTAGAACACTCCCCATCTCTCCCGTCTTCACTTGCACAGCCTCCTCCACTTCTACCTACCACATTCAAAAATATCAAACCACACAAAAAAGCAGACTGTTAGCATATTTGGTGTGCCTTACTAATGCTACATTTCTTGTTCTTTACAGTCTTGAGGAAATAATCTAAAAAGATTTAAGTAGCTTCTATACTTCTCCAGTGAAGCTGAACCCCACCAGCCTACGCTTAGGTGGTAGGTGCCCACTTTTCAGGCACCCCTGGCTATCAGAGAACTGCCCTACCTGCCCAGAACTAGCAGAGTTTACCCTGAGAGACCTACCTGCTGCTAGCAACTGCTGTCCTCTGGGAGCTCAGCACTGACAGGGCTTGCAAGCTTTGACTACAAGCTAAACCGAGAATAGCTAGACCCAGGACTGTGCCTTGAGGAAGTATTCCTTTTCTGGAAAGGGCTGTGCTTTAGATTTCAGTGAAAACAAAATAGAGGTTCATACTGAAAGCAGAACATCGATTATTTTCAGTCATAGCTAGTAAATGAAATTAAAAGAACTAGTATTGCATTTATACACTTATGTCCCTTTATTAACTGCACAGAGATACCAACCAGCTGGTACTACAGATTCTTTAAACAGCATTTAATCTGACTGAGCAAGTGCTGGGAAATACAGGCAACTGAGAAAACACTAACGTTTAACAAGGTTGTTGCTAGTATTTCTTATTCTCTGGCTCTGCTCTCATCATTCAGCTCAAGCCTTTGGTTTCTAGGAAACATATTGCAACTTCCACTCATAGCTCCTTAGCACCTGTTACTATTCAGATCAACCAGGATTTCACATCAAGTCTTGGCCAGAGCTTAGGAAAACTGAGATTCCAACCTTTCTCCTTCCAAAGGACTTTAAAGTAGGGCAGTATTAGCAAGCGCTGCTAAATCCGTTAATTTATAAACACTATATAAACTTTTATTACCCATCAGGTAAATATGAAAACAGCTCTGTCTCTCTTTGGTTCTTTGTAATTGAGAGGGAACGTTTTCTTGATCATTTCTTCAACTTAATTCTTTACCTTGAACGCCTTCTTCACACATACCTTGCCAACAGTACACCACCTGATGTTTTTTGACTGGGTTAATTGCACTTCGATGCCTCACAGCAGCTAGCCTGCTTACAGTCCTGCTACAACCCTAGCAAATCGCCCCAATCAAAAATACATTATTATTATTATCAGGCATAATAAACAAGAGGTTGGATTTATTAGCCTGCTCACTCTGCCAAGAACTCAGCAACCCCAGAAACCAGTTTGCTTACATCTGTGCCTATAAACTCTCTTGAGATCAACTTCAAGCAGACAGTTTCTGAAGATGCAGGTACTCTGTTTTGAGGACAGTGCAAGGCTTGAAGGCAGTAATTCTGAAAGTCTCTCCCTAAGAATCCAAAAGATGCTGTCAGTAAAAAGCAGTATCTTATCTCTTTTAGCACCTTGTTTCCCTTGGTGCCCACATTTCCTTTATGCACCAGCTGTTGTGGCCTTTGGCCTGGACCAGGTCAGCACTGGGATGCTGCTGACTTAGGCCAGGCCACCAAACCCACCCCCCACACTTTGGGGCCTTCAGCTCCTCTCCCATCTGTGAAGACAGGAGGCTGCTCAAGAGAGGTTCCCTTGTGCCCTGAGTGCTTCCCTCAGTGGTGCTGGTGGAAATGCTGTGAAAGAGAGCTGCAGCGTCCACAGAAACCCCTTCTGTGCATCTCAGAGTTTTTACAAGCTGCTAAACAGAGAGAGAAAGTGAGCTGGCTCTCCTGTTAACACTGTGGTATTGCTACAAGTGCAGGTTTTGCCAGGGATGCTGCTCCATCCTTTCACCTGCTCCCAGCACAAACCTACAAAGCAATGGGTGAGGAGCCAGATGGATACAGAAAAACCTGCCTGGTTTGCCATCAAGAGTTTGTAAAACCCTCGGGTCTCTGAAGTGGCTGAAATTGCCACTTGGTGGGAATACAACAGCAAGATGCCTAAACAGCCTAAGTGTTTTACCAACAAATGCTCACTCAGCCTCAGATTACCTAGGAGATTTTTACAGGCAGATCAACTAAGGAAGAGAGAAATACACCCTGAATTTCAAAAGTAAATGCTTAGATGTCAGATAGGTAAAAAAACGGAAACAAGCAGGCTTCTTGTTATTCAGAAATGTTAGACACCTGTGTAATGGAAAAAACAATAACTAAATGTATTTTATTTTATTTTATTTTTGAAACCAATGCTTTTTTATGACTAGATTTCATCTTTTAAGGATATTGGCAATAGCTTTGAGTGTGTTATGAATTTTTTCCTTAGGTTAAATTGTTGACTGTAAGAAGAATAGATAAAACTCATTGGATCTTACTATTTATCTTACTCTTGTCTTTACTATTGCACATAAATCTCATTAAATTTCAATTTCAGAATATTTTATAAATGGAATGGTTTACAAACCTTAAGGAGGCAAACCGTGTCCTCAAGTTTTGGGGAAGCTTTGTCTGCATAGGGCCAGGTGGTATCTGCTCTGAGTGCTTTAATTTCCTGCCTTGATAATTCCCAGCAATAGATTTGGATGATGATAATGACAAATAATTCTGGGGTATTTGCTTTGAGATGATAATGTTTATTTCTTTGTTTTTGATACAAAGTGTATAAATACTAGCATTTAACTTCAATTATATTAAGTGGCTTCTTTTCCAGATGAAAAGTTGAGGCTGTCCTCTTACAAACACCATGAAAACAAGGGCTTTTTTGGATAATTTGAAAGAATCTGCAGCCTTTCCTCACATTCTAAAGGCCTAATCTATGGCCTTTCCTCGCATTCTTTCAATTTGATTTGCACACAGAAGTACAAGTGACAAGAAGCCCTGTTTGTCACGTATAAGCTGTATCACTGAAGGAACCAACAGACCAGACATCATCTGCTTTACATCTATGACTGTGCCCAAGCAGAGCAGCCTTGGTGGGCACCTCTGTGTGACAAGAATAAATGGCTGCAGGAGCATCTTAAGGAGTCAAGTTCACAGTTTATGCCCAATTAGCTGCACCAGCTTATTGCCAAGCTGCTTGCAGGTTAAATAATTTGAAATGCAGTCTCAATACTGGTTGTTAAAGCGAAAAATTCAAGGGGAAGCATCATGTCTGCCGTGTTTCAGCCTGACACCTTGCTTTGAAAGCTCAAGTAGTATAGCACTGTTCTTTAAGAGATGAAAGTGACAGGCTGAGGTGAGAGAAAACAGTTTTCATCTCCAAGGTCCCTGCAGAACTACTAGAGCTGTGGGAGAAAACAGATTCATTTCTCCACTATTAATAAGTTGATAAGGTAAACTGGGCACAGAGAGAAAAAAGGATGACTTTTCAGAGTCAAACTTCTTTCCTGTATAACTGTGCTTTCCCTCTAGCTATCATTAAGGTTTTTCAAGGTTGGGTTTTTTTTTGTTTTGTTTTTGATGTTGTTGTTGGCTTTGGGGCTTTTTTGTATTTAAATTTACTAGTCCCTGCCTCTTTGCTAACAAATTCCACATAACTTTTTGAAAAACAGTCTGGTAATATGGTAAATCTTTATTCTTCTGGATTGATTTTATGACACAGAAACAAAGCAAGTATATTTGATTAATAAATTCTTACAGTAGAGCTGAATCTTCATAAAACCCTTCTTTGTTCCCCTGTAGTTAGAATTATTTTGGGGCTTTGTTCTGCTATTTGAAGTTACTAGAGCCAAGAGTCTTTCTGGGCTTTTCTGATGAGTTCAGGCTGAGAAAACTCAAATGCTCCCTACCAGCTGCAGGATCTCAGGCAAAAAATCAAGTTTTTTCGAAATACAAGTGCTATTCTAAGAGGTAGCAATCTGTTGAGCAGGTCATTAGCCACACTTTCTGAGAAGAAAACAGGAAGTTAAATGAATGGAACCCTTAAACTCTGTGAATGCGAATACATAACAAATGGAGAGGCGGTAAGTGTAAAAAGTGAACCCTACAGCGCTGTCATGCTGCAGGCAAAGACAGCTCAGAATTGTTTCATTTGAGAGCAGTCACACACAGCAGCAGTGGAGAGAAAGGGCCTGTCTGTACCCAAGCGAATAACGGGAGACAGGCAGCATGAGCACCGCTGGTAATCTACACCAGCTCTGATCTCAGAGGTGTCTGGAGGTGAGGGGATAGTTTAATCTCCTTCTTTCCCAGTTTAGCTCCTTTGCACAAGCAGCCAATCAGGGACCTATTTAATACTAATTCTGCTTACAGATATCCTCCTGCTGGGCACTGGGATAACCCTGCCAGTTAGGATTCAGCAAGAAGCTGCTGGGCTTTGTATTGCCCACCATGTCTGCTTTCCGCAGTATTTTCTTGTAAGGCTGTAAACAGCTACTATTTGGGGCCCTTTACTCGCAGTTACATTTTACTTTTCCTTCCTGCCTTCTTTTAGTGTATAAAGTGTGGCTCATAATCTGCCTCCCCTCGCGCAGAAATACCACCTCCTTTCTCACCCATCAGACAGACAGGGACTTGGACATTGGACGTTCACTTGCTGGAGGATGTCAAATACATCAGATTCACTTCAAAAAGCGGTTGAAGAAAGCAAATATCCTATTTTTTTGACCAAAGGGCTTCTCCCCACTGTTTCCCTGCCAGAGAACAGTGCTAATCCATGGCATTTGAAAGGGAAAAGAGATTTTAGAGGAACTGTGACAAAGCAGGAACTCAATTTATACGTGCATTATTCCTCTGAACCTAATCTCCAAAAGCCCTCCATACAAAGCGAGCGCCTGATATCTCTACAGTTGGTAAAGCGTCAGGGCTGATTTAATGAATTACTTGCTTTTAAAGCACGAAAATTCCGTGCAGTCTTCCCCCTTAGTTTCAGTGCTTATTTCAAAAGACGAATTCCGCACAGGCTGGTTGTATTCCAGAAAACTTTTGCTCGCATCGCTGCGACCGCGGCCCTCGGGCCGGCGCGGCGGGTGCCGCAGGAGCGGTGACAGCCGGGGGTCCCGCCGGCCCCGCTCCCGCCCCCGCCACCGCGGCCGGGCTGGCCTCGGGCCCCTGCGAGCCCCGGGGCGCTGTCCCCGCCGCGCAGCGCTCCCGAGGAGCCCGGGGGGAGCTCGGGGGGCCGCGGTCCCGCCCCGCAGCCCGGTGCCCGCAGGGAGCAGCGGCCCCGCTCCCCCCGCGCACGGCCCCGGCCCCGCCGCTCCGCCCGAGCCCGGTCTCCTCACGGCGATGCTGAGCGGATTACGGGCCGGCACTTCGACGGCTGCCCGCGCTCCCCAGAGCCGCCCTGCCCGCCCGCAGCCTCTCCCCGCTCCCCGCGGCGGCGGCAGCTCCCCGGGGCCGGGCCGGCGGCGCTGACCGGCCCCCGCGGACCCTCCCCGCAGGCGGCGGCATGCCCCGGCCCGGGCGGCGGCCCGCGGGCGGGGGCTGACACCGGCCTGAGGGGACAGCGGCCAGGCGGAGGCGCGGCTGCCGGGCGCCCTGAGCGCCCCGCGGGGCCCGGCGCAGCCCCCGCGGGCCGGCCCCGCCATGGTGCTGCTGTCGGGGCACGGCGAGCAGCTGCCCGGGGAGCGGGTCTGCCCCGCGCCCGCCGCCGCTAAGGAGATGCCCGGCGCCGGGGCGGAGAGCGGCCCCGAGCAGGGGGCGGCGGAGGCTGCCGCCGAGGAGCCGGACGAAGAGAAGGAAGAGGAGGAGGACTGCGAGGAGTACGAGGACTTCTCCGAGCTGCCCGACACCTGCAGCATCGCTTCGGACGACTCCTTCTACCCTCCGGGGGGGCTGGACGACGACGACGAGGACCTCTGGTCCCTGGAGGGGGACGAGCGCGACAGCCCCGAGGCGCTGAGCCTTTTCCGAGCCTGCTGCACCAACAACAGCATCGTGCTGAAGGCGCTCATCCGCCAGGGCCCCCAGGAGGAGGAGGTGCGGGAGGCCGACCGCAACCGCAGGGTGAGTGAGAGCATCCCGCAGCCCGGGGCGCAGCGGCGCCCAGCCGAGCCGGGACACAGCCCTGCCGCTCCCCGGGACGCCGCTCTGCACCCCGCGGGGGACGGGACCCGGGCACAGAGGAGCGGGGAAGGCCGTAAAGCTTCGCCTTGCCAGCCCCGACTTTCCACCTCTGCCTGAGGGTTCGGTGTACGGGATGAGACAGAGGCTGAGATTCCGGTTTTCCCGCGATCAGTTTTGAACTGGGTCTTGTTTTCCCTCTGTTTATTGGGGACGGAGAGGGGCATCGCTGGTCACGGCTGTGTTCAGCATCAAAAAACCTTCATCTTTTCTGGGCTGTTCATCCCCTGCAATACTTTATGATGTTCACCTTGAAATATTGAGCTGCTGGTAAAAGTGTATGTGGAGGGTGTTGGTTTTTTTTTTTTTTTTTTTTTTTTTTTTTTTTTTTTTTTTTTTTTTTTTTTTCCCTTTTTCCTTTAGCGCTCCGCAAAACGTAAGCTTGTTCCTGGTTCCTAGATTGCCAAACAGAGCCCAGGGTATGCCTGTGCTAAAATCAGCGTTTTTCAGAGTTCTCCTTGTATTTATTTTGTTGCTGATAATCTATTTTTGGGGTTTGTATCAGTAAAAGTTTTGTGGTTCAGCTTTTTTCCTGCTACTCAGTAAATTGCAGGGACAGAAGCGTACTTCTCTAAATCAGAAGGTGAAAACTTGGGAAAGATCTTTTGATTAATGCATTACTGGGATATTTGAACAGCAATATTGAAGATTACCAGTATTACTAGTTTAAGCCTAACAAGTTATTTTGCATTAACAATTTGCATTAACAATTGCAAAAAACAGTTCTGTGACCATTTTGTGACAGCAGTGTTTTGAAAGAAAACCTGTATTATTTTAATTGGGTAAGTAACTTCCACATTCTGGTAACATAAGTGGTCTTTGCATTGAAAAGAATGCTATAATTTGTGTTTGGTTCTGTCTGGAGAGGAGCTTTTCTTGTGTCTTAGATATATGCACTTCTGGAATTTTTCCTAGAAATATCTTTACTTCTTCTTTGAAGCATTGATTTTAATACAGATTTTTAGATCTGATTTTTTGTAAGTTTCTTAAAAAGACATAAAGTTGTATTAACACATCTGAGAGAGAAGTAACCCTCTGGTGTGAGGGTGGGAATGAGCAACAGAGGACAGAAAAAAAATACATCAACTCTTCTGCCCAGGCCAGGATGTGGTGTGGTTATACTTTATCCGGTAACATGTGAGATCCAGTTGTACATTACAGGATATTTTGAAGATCCTGCAGATACACCTATCCCATATATTAGTGCTGTGCCTGGGCTGGAGCCTAACCTCATCCCTGAAACTGTGGGGGGTTTGGGCTCCAGCCTCTGCTGAGGACCATTGATTCAGCATGTCTCAAGTGTGTCATGATGTGGGAGGTTTGGCCCCTCCATACACGTGGCATAAAGGGCCAAGTGCCTCAGAGCTGTCCCTTTTGAAAAAGTGGCCTTCCCACCTAAGAGAGGGCAAGAAGCTGCAAGAACCCTCTCTTAGGGCTGGTGACCTCAGTCAACAGGTATGACCAAATTCAGCATGAGCATCAGCCCTCGTTCTGCAGCTGCTCTTTTGGCAAAGGTGATCAGATCAGGGTTGTGAAAGCAGCAAATTCACCTGTTTGGACAGCCCTCCCTTCACCATCTCCCTTCCCAAAATTGCTCTTTATCTCTTCAGCGGCAGAGAAAAGAGACAAAATTTTAGTTTGAATCTGAAAGTTTATTTTCTTTGTTCATACTGTAAAAACAACAAAACAAAACAAAACAAAAAGAACATCTACTTAGGCGAATATTCTATTTGCCCTGAAATTAAAAATTGGCATAAAATTCTGTTTTCTTCATTTTTTATGAAAACAAAGTAAAAAAGTTCTGGAATTCAGCAACTTGTGAAGCTACAGGAATGATGTGGTAGACACGAGTTTTTCTCCCTGCCTTCCTCTCAGAAGTGCCCCACTCACAGCAGTACAGAGAGGACAGTTGGTCTTTTCCAGACAGATGTGAATGGAGTGGGAGAAATCTTTGACTAGGAAGCGGAGACTTCAGGTGTGACTCCTGCTCAGGGATATTGAAGCAAATTGTCATTATTTTGCAAAGGAAAACGACCTTTTTTAGAGAACTCTACCAAACAAAAGGGAAGTTTCACTCAGGCCTTTTATCACCCTTTCGGTGGATATTTTTTCTTTTTGCTCCTGAATTTGATTTTAAAGTCATTGGACATTATCCATGAATAAGACAATTTTGCTGCCACAAGGTAACAAAACAAGTTACACACACCTGTTGTGCTCATGAAGTTTTTTAGTTGTTGAAACTAAAACTACTGTTGGCTTTTGACATCTTCTTTTGCCAGGATAATGTTTGTCTACAATGTTACCTTGTATGCATTTGTTGGAAAGCTCTATTTTTTTGTCTTATTTTAATTTTTTTAACCTTTCTGTATCTTACCTTTTTTTTTTTTTTTTTCCCCAAGCCGTGAACATATAAACTGCATTTTTGTTTCTTCTAGGTTTTAATTCCTTTTCCACTAGACAGGGCCGAGAATGAAGAATAACTTGATTTTTGAAAAGTGGGGTGGTGAAGGGAGGGCTGTCCAGCTGAGGATATTAACTATTTTCACCATCCTGATCTGACAACTTCAGGTATGTAGGGACAGTACACTTTCATTTTCACAATTTCAAAATCAAGTTTTCTTCAAAATAGACAAAACAAGTTATTGTAGTAAGACAACACTATATTTTGATTCTGAAAGTAAATAAACTCAGGTTATGAAATGCAACATGAAGAAACTTCCAAATGCCCTAAACTGGGCACAATGAGCCTTTTTTTGTTTTTACTTAGTTTTACATTGTCCCTAAAGTATAAATGTACAGATTGAAGATGTAGAAGCAGTTGTCTGGAAGATGCCAGGATCCAGAGGTACCCTTACTTATTTTCCTCCACCCTTTGTGCCAAAATACATCAATTGTCTCTTTGAGTCAATTTGCCAAGCCTGGATAGTGGCTTTTTGTGTCCCTTCTTCAGAAGCGGATTTTCCCCATAGTCAGTTCATGAGCTGCAGAACCCCCTGGCAGGCACAAGTTTTCATTAAATTCACCTTCCTGCAGTAAACCAGACTCTACAACATCTGATTTATTAGTCATCACATGTAGCCTGAAGGTCTGTATCTTCTCTGTCTTGTTTTCATTACTGTCAAGACAACAACAGTTTATATATCATTGACTGCAGAGGATCCCCAAATGGCTGATCCCCTCATCTTCTCTTGCACTGCTGTCTGTCCATGGAATCCTGAAGGACTGCGTTGGTACTGCTCATTTCCTCTCCTTGCCCAAACCAACACTGAAATATTTGGAAAATAACTATGACAGCCTGTAATATACTAATTGCACATCATGCAGGGTGACCCCTTCTTCAGTGTTTGTGTATTTACCCTAACAGTAAAGAGGAATTTGAAAATAGACATGGGAAAATAAAACCATGGCTCTGGTGAAATTGCCTGACCTGACTGAGACCATAGGCTAATGGTGCTACTTTTCACCTTGTTGCATGGGGATTGGTTCTCCTTCCTCACTAGCCAAATTTCTAGAATTACAGATACTTTTATCTCATCATTTTAACATCACTTAATATCAAATTTTGCCTGGTGACCAGGATTATATATATACTCAGAAAGACAGAGTTTCAAAATCTGGTGTTACCTAACTGCAAATTGCAAGCAAATATAGAAATTTGCCATGACAATAGAGAAAGCCTTAAGAGATGGGGGAGAGAGAAAAGAAGGCAAAGAACATTCCCTTGCCTGGTTGAAAATAATCACTGCAGCTGATCCACAGAAAGGTTTTGTGCTGATCTTACACATGGTAGAGCCCATATTAGCAAGAATATTCTGTTGTAGTATTTTTCTGTTTTTCTTTTCTGTTGTTGTTGTCATTGCTCAATGAGTCTTTTGTTCAGTTCCAGAGACAGCTATGGACATAACTGTGGAAATGTTTCTCTGAATGCAGCCTAGGCTTGTTTGTGAGCTGCACACCACGAGTGAGTGTTTTGAGGTGGCATCACTCACCTGGTTTCCTCACTGGGTCCGTGAGGGTATCCAAGGCATCAGACCTGTCATGTTATTCTCCTTGCCCTGTGCTGCAGACAGTTCCTCAGGCTCTGCACTGCCACAAAGAACCTGCTTCAGGCAACTCACCCAATTTAGGGAACTTTAACCTTCAGAATTTTTCACGGAGCAATGCACAGTGACTCCTCCATGGAGCTGACACCTGAATTTGTCTTTGCCAAAGGGCTGGGCTTCTGAAATTGCAACTGGTTGTGAAGGACAGGGAGCCAGTGGTTTGATTCCCCCTTTCTGGATGAGGGAACATTGTGTTGGATGATGCTTTTCTAAAAAGTCATGTATCACAAAAAGTGCCAGAGCTTGTGTAACACTCTGTTAACTTTTTTTTTTTAATTTTCAGAGTTTTAGCTTGTAAAAATAAAAAATCAAGAGCCCAACATTTTCTGGTAAGGGATGAAGTTCTCCCTGTCACATATTGCTTTTCAGGTTTTGTGGCTTAAGTTAACCCATGTCAGAAAATAGATTTGAACAACATCATCTGCTACAGTGCTCAGAATATTTTTCTAATTATTATTTTCATAGAAAGCTTCAGTTCCTTCATATTATCTTATACAAAGCATTCTCATGGAAACAGTTGTATTGAAACTTAACATCATGACACTAAACCACGAAAGGGAATTTTTTTGGTGAAAATACTTTTAAAAGGACAACAAAACAACAAAAGTAATATATAAATCCTTTAAAAAGTACAGAAATACTCAAAGGCAGTAAAAAATGTCCCTGTAACTACATGTTTGTGCTTACAAAGGAAGTAAGGTAAAGAATTGTAGATGTCAAAAAAAAAGGGGGGAATTCTTCAAATACAGTAATTACAGCTCAAGGTTAGCCATCAGAAAGAAATAGATGGAGCATGGAAAATATGAAGTGAGCTGGCTAAGAGGGAATTTGGTGAGGTAACCAGAGCATGAACCAGACTGATACAGGTAGGCACTCAGAGGTATTACCAGAAGAGTGTGGGCAGCAGTTCAGCTGTCTGCCTGCTCCTCTGTACTCATCTGCAGTGTTAGTCACTAATGCCCTTGTAAACCTGGCACAAAGAGGTATCCTTTAAAATAACTTTACTGAAAAAAAGTATGCCCACAGAAAATAATTTCTGTGGATTAAAGAGAACAATTAATAAAGACCACGAGGATGTGTAGACATAAAGAATGGGAATGTAGGTCTTTAGCACTGCTGGAATTGCATGGCCAGAGCAGACTGTGCCCTCCATGGAGCTGACAGGTAGTATGATATAAGTCGTACTTAGTGTCCAAAGCAGCATTAGCTAACAGAGGTAGGTCCAACTGGAATGGACAAATACAGATTTGAAGTCCACATGAGGAAGTTGTACAAGTTTAATCTAGTTTCAAGTGGATAGTTTCAACTTCCAGGGAAACCATATGAAGAATAGTTTCCTTGAAAAATTTTGACAAATTGCTTAGTGCAAAGTATATGGAATGGGAGGGGTGGTTTTAGTCTGACAGTAGCGCAGGAGTAAAGGTCACCTCAGTCTTCAGTTCTGCTTTAAGCAATCTTTCACGTTGGGGTCTTAAATCAAGTGTGTGGCTTTCAGGGCTCCTCAGAGATGCACTGATGATCCTGGTTACCCATCATCTGAGCACAGGCTGACTCCAGATGTTAAAAAATACAGCTACATTTAAAATCTACTGATAGCCTAATAAGACTGGTTGTCTGGGACAGCTGTGTTCAGTAAGTATGACAGAAATATAATGTGTTTCTTATATATATTTAAGTGCTATATAGCCTGCTAAGAATTTTTCTGCATGTTCTTTCTGTATCTATCATCTGTCATTACACAGTGGAATTAGGTTTATCTTTTGAGACAGAGGTAGAATTGCACTAAAAACTAATGGTGGAGTTGCTAAAAACTGCTGGTAGATTTTTTTAAATAGAAAAGAAAATCTCTGGAGAATGTGAAAACAATGAAGAATTCCCACAGGCCTTATTTGAGACCAGAGTTCACCTTTAATGTTTTCATAAATAAAGTTTCTCTCAGAGGGTTACCCTTCTAAATTATTTAAAATACTATGCCACATAGGTTTGAATTTACCTGTTTCTGAGTGTTCTTTAATTAAATACAAAAATGGGAACCCTCCAACCTGGGCTAGATATAATCCTGCAACATACTCAGTGAGTCACAATGAGAAATAATCAAGTGCTGTAGGAAGAGGATTGTTGTCACAGAGTCTGTGGTTGCACATCTGGCAGCGAATTAGCAATTCAAATTGCATCCACTGTGGGAAAAACCCACTATGTGGAAATAGTTCCCATTTTTCAATTCTATTATTTTCTATTATGTCTGTTAAATTCCACGGGGAGCAATTTGAAAGCAAGATGATGCAAAACGGGAATGACTCACGGTTGGGCTTTTGTTGGTTCACACGTTTCGGATGTACAGCGTTCCGAGCCTGATCCTGTAATATCTTCTCACATATGAGGGTTGGGGATATTTTTTTTTTTGTCTTTTGCCTCTTAGTACATGAGGACTCATCTTTGTGACAGCTTGTGTGTGGACAGATCAACTGCTGGCGACAAGAGCTGCTGCCAGCAGCCACCAGAGCTCAGAACTGGGCTCGTGGACAAGTTTTGAAGTTTTGTTTCTATTGCTGTAGGGGGGAGGCTTATGCAGAATTCATTGTTATTAGTTTTCTGAACTGCAAAAGAGACAGATAATGGAACGCATTCAATCTGCTCATAAAAGGAGTCTTTCAGGGCGTATTTGGATTTTTTTCCTTTTTTCTTTTTTTTTCTTTACAAAACCTAGATACCTTGCTATTTGGAGCTAGTAGTAAGAAGGCTCAGCTCACCTGTTCAGCAATTGATTGTGAAACACAGGAAAGGCCTCCATAAAAGTGTCTTTAAGTGTGGATGAAAGGGAAAGGAAGGCTTTGTTTGAAAGGTAGTGTGATGCTTCTGTGTATCTGCAAGCATCATACGAGTTTGATAAAGGATCCAAGAGAAAGCAGAGTCAGAGCTCAGCTCCACAAAGGAGTTAATTTAAAATACTTTTCTTCCTACAGAGTTTTCTACAGATTTTCTATAAAAAGAATGAAGTAGAGTGTAAGAGTGTAAGATAGCACGTATTGGCCAGGTCTGCAAAATGAAATACTACAAATTCGAATGAAATATAAGTGTTTAGACTTGCAGAGCCCTTCTGAGCTACTAAAAAATATAAACATAGTAGAGAAGACTTCTGGTTACACTGAGACAAGGAGTACTACACAGTAAATGCCTGGAAGCATGGAAAAATGCCAGCCAGAGGAAACCTGTCTAGGAAGAAAAATGTTATTTTCCCTGCTGTCCTGCAGACACCTTTCAGGCTCACCGCTGTGCTAGGTGAGTCCTGTCTGCAGGGAAATCTGGGCAGCATGAGCATATCAGAGACACTGCTGTGTCACACTGCTTCAGCAGAGCTCCCCATGCAGAGCTGCCAGCCTGGAATAAAACACGCAGAGTTCCTGGAGGAACAGCCTGGCCAGTGGCTGGAGGGGGGAGTGAACCATTCAAGGCTGACAGGGAAGGAAAACTCTTTATTTCAAGGCCTCTGGGAACAGACTGAAAGGCTCTTTCTTGTACCCCAGGGACAGGTGCAGTCTCCCAGGCAGAGACTCTCCTAGAGCCTGCAAGCAGTGGCTGTGTGAAAGGGCTCAGTGGTTCTGGGATCCCCCATTAACCTCCTGCCATCACCAGTCAACGGGACAGAGGCCGAGCTGTGCTGAGTCCTGCTGTCATTTATGTGGGCTGGGACTGAACTTTTTTTGCTGGCTATTTGTGGCTGTGCTTTCTTGTTTTACTGCACTGATGCTATATGATCTGCAAGAATTTTACAGTCCAGAAAATTCTTCTTCTTGCAAGGATGCAGCAAGGATGCCCCATGTGTGAAGACAGCCATGAGAAGAGCTGCCTGTGGGATAGGAATTAGAACTGAGTGCTAGATACATGCTAATCTTTCTAGTCCCTTGCTTGAATTAAAATAGTGTGTTTATTAAAGCCAGATGTCTCAGTGCATTTACAAAACTTCTCTCCATGAAAGTTCCCATGAAGTGTATAAGATCCTTTACATATTTGTGGAAACATGAAGCAAAAATTGAAATATTTAATACTCAAGTTAAACACTTTAGAAGCAGTAAGTTTCTGAAGCACCTGAAAAGAGATTGTGGTAAGATGGGGGTCATCTTCTTTCTCCCAAATAACAAGCGATAGGACAAGAGGAAATTGCCTCAGGTTGTGCCAGGGGAGGTTCGAGTTGGGTACTAAGAAAAAATTTCTTCACTGAAACAGTGGTTAAAAGGGGAATCTATGTGAGGATCTGCAGAAGTCACTTGTTTTTTTCAGGCTGGAGAAAGGGAGGCTGAGGGGAGACCTCATTGCAGTTACATCTTTATGAGAGGAAGAGGAGGGGCTGACACTGCTCTGTGCTCTGTGGGGATCAGTGACAGGACCCAAGGGAATGGCCTGAAGCTGAGTCAGGGGAGACTTAGGTTGGATGTTAGAAAAGGGTTTTTCACCCAGAGGGTGGCTGGGCACTGGCACAGGCTCCCCAGAGAACTGGTCACAGCACCAGCCTGACAGAGTTCAAAAAGTGGTTGGACAATTGTCTCAGACACAAGATATGATTCTTGGGGTGCCCTGCATAGGACCAGGAGTTGGACTTGATGATCCTGATGGGTCCCTTCCAGCTCAGCTTATTCTGTGTGATTCTGTGTAATTCTGTGATTAAGTGTTGGAACAGGTTGTTCAGGGAAGTGGTGTAGTCACCATGCCTGGAAATGCTGAATAATGAGTAGATGTGGCACTTCACAATGTGACTCAGTGTGCATGGTGGCATTCCACTGAAGGCTGGATTTGATGATCTTCAAGGCCTTTTCCAGCCTTATTGATTCTGTGATTCTAATATCAGCAGACTGGAACAAAAAAACAAAGCAAAACAAAACAAACAAACAAAAACCCCCAAAACAAAACCAACCAACCAAACAAACAAAAAAGAAAGAACTAGAGACGGTAAATAAATGGTGAACTTTTCTCTTGAAATTAATCACCCAAATTATTTTCTTTTAAGGCAAAAGATTATGAAATATCCTTTACTTGCTATTGCCATTTTTTTCTAGGGGCATTTTTAGCTTGACCCAGTTTATGCTCATTACAGTCAGCACAGCTGATTTATAAGCAGTCTCCATTCACAGATGGGTGCAGGCAGAGCTCTGGTATTCAGGTATACACCTATGACAATGTTCACAGATCACAAATGCACTTACCATTCTCTTAGGATCTGAAGTCAAATGAGGGGAAAAAAAAACATAACCTGAACCTTTCAAGTAAGGTGATGCTGTTTCCCAGCGCTTCCCATATCTCAGGCCCAGCACTCTATTTTCTGCTGTTGTAAAAATTATGAAACCCCCCAGTTATCAGGTGTCAGCAAAATCTCTCTTTGGAGCTTCAGTTCCTGATGCTAGATTAGCATGAGCTACCCTTCTGCAGTAGGTAACTGCAGTGAGACAGTAACCATGGGGCAAAATAGGCCAACACTGCCAACTAAATGCCATAAATACGTGTGATATGGGTGACGATATCACAGAGAGGCAGGGTATTAAAAATTGCGGGATTCCTTTAGTGCCAGTGGAAAGAAAGAGTGGTTCCAGGGCAGGTCATGGCAGTGCAGGAGCAGGGTGCCTGGAGCACAGGCACTGAACCCGCAGGGACACTCTTGCCCTGCTGCTTCCAGCTCAGGTCCCACCTTCTGTGTCTGCTGGAGCAGGGGCTCATACCTGCTCACAAGGCCACATTCACAGACAGCAACCAGTCATGTGCAAAGTCCACTCTTTACCTGTGGTGCATGTGTTGCTGAAGTACATCTCCCCAGCAGTGTGAGCTGAGGGCTGGTAGCTTCAGGCTGGGCTGCTTAGAGGGAAACCCAGACACTGTTTGAATACTTCACAAGCTGGGTGTGCAGAGAAGCATAGTTCACAGTTTTGTAATGAATATCCTTGGTAAACTAGCCCATGGTCAATTATCTGTCAGTCTGTGAAGTTTGAAAATTTAGATCAAATATATCCAAATTCGTGTTTTGAGAATTTATCAAAATAAATTAATTGTTTTGAGAATTAAAAAAAAAAATCAGTAGTGTTTTTTTGTGTTTCTTTTTGTTTGTTTGTTTGTTTTTTGTTTTTTTCCTGTAAAGTAAAATAATAACTTCAATTGCAGTTGTGAGTTTAGTGTGTGTATTGGCCCTTTTTTCTGTTTACTCCCTGCCATCCGCAAAACACATTCCTCTGGGGAGGAGGTTTTTAAAATAGTGCTTAGTTACCCTGTTTAGATTTTGAGTACTTGCCTAAAAATACTGTATTTTCCTCTTTCTCATGTAATTTCTATTTCTAGTACTGTGGCTGCATCAGTTGTGATTTATTACTAAATTGTCAGTGTGTATCATAAGGGAACTAAGAACTAGAGCAAAGCCTGTACGGTTTGGCAGCTTTTCATTCACAGAGCAAAGGGCAAGTGAGCATTGTTCATGCAATGTAAACCCTAACAAAAACATTCAAACACTGTCAACATTGCTTTCACAAACTTGCTTCTCTTCTCAGAGCTGTGTCCTGCTATTTCCTTTAAGATTTTAAGGTCCTTGGGGAGTGCATCTGGAATGATACCTCATTATTGGTGGTACTGCAACCAGTAATATTCCAAAATACATGATTTTGAAGTCTACCTGTATTGGCTGAGCTTCTAGGATTATTGCTACATAGCAATATCAAGTAGTATAACCATGTTATTTACAGAAATTCTACAGTAAATTCAAAAATCTAGTGTGAGATTTACAAATGTTAAGGCGAAGAAGTTGATTTTTGGCTGTAGAGTTTTGATAACAACGTTAGTTAGAACCAGTTAATTGCAACTGGCCTTCATTTTGGATATGTGCTACTGTTTGTTTTTTCCAGAGATAGATTGAAGGAGTCAGACATGGAAGGTAGCAGGAAACAACTTGCTCATAATTTTCAAGTAGAAATGAAAAGACCAGATCTGCTCTTTAAAAGATTCCATATTACTAAGTATGATTCTCTCATTTTGCATCAGAGAAATACAAAAAATTACTCCAAACACTGAGAAAAACATTAAGAAATATTCTGCTATTACTTACAAGTGTCTGAATACTGAGGGAGAAAAGTTTTACCATACTTCCACTGCAATTCTGTGGTCTATTTAGCTAATAGAACTATAAAGTTTTCAGAAAATCTGGGATAAGAAATTGCAGCATTTGGTTAGTAATTAAAAACTAGTCAAGTTTGTCAAGCTTCCACTCCTCAAAGAAGAGAAAAGAAAACAACCCCCAAACAGTTATCTTCTGAAATCATGAGAAAGATGGACTGTTATTGGAAAGAGCCCACATTTATTATTGTTTTTTTGGATTCAACTTCTTTTCTTTTTCATAAAAAATTTCCCTTTCTCATTGATGTGAATAAAGGAAGATCTTAACAAACCTTCCTGTTGCTTTTACTACATGGCAGCTTTTCTACACAAACCTAAGTGACCTTAATTCCTATTGAACTAAAAGTAAAAGCCAGTGGAAACTGACAACTTCACAGCCAACCTCTGGATTAAGGCATTTTGAATGAGGGATGAAAATTTTAGCAGTAGTGAAATGGGAAATTAGGAATTAGTTAGAAAATTGTTATATGGTCTCTGAAAATATCTTAAGTCTAAGTTAACATGAAGCATTTCTCCTTGAGCAAATATTTAGGGCAGAGATATATGATGCAGACAGGCACATTTTGATGAGGTTATTCATGCCATAAAAATGTAATGGGAATGAAAATATACAGAAAGTAAAATGTTATAAAGTCAAAAATTTTCAAATCTGGGTGTACAAGTTTTCCTTGCACATGAATTAAAAAGAGAAGGAAGTTATAAATTGTTAGTCTTCCAGTAGAAACAAGACCCTGATATTTCCTCCCTGTGCTTTCTAACATCCCGCTGTGTAGGATAGGTTAGAACACACTTTTTTTAAGGGTGGATGGGAGACATGACACTCCTGAATCAAAAATAGAAAGGATCATAACTTGTAAAAGAGTTTTGAAGTCATTAAGGTATGCGTGCCCTTCAGTTTACTGCTCCTGTATGAGTCATTGCCTTTGTGCAGCTGATGCAATTTCGTATGACCTCTGTCTTCTAACTGAGGCATGGAAGGGGTTTTTGGCTCTCATTTGATTGAGCTGGGCAGAGTCTGGTAGGCTTCTGTAGCAAGTGGAATTTCTCTGTGGAACAAAGGGCTCAGAGGCTTTGAAGTCTACACAGTTAGAATATCATCTCTTACCTTTTCAGAATCAAAAGGATTATTTGTACACTTTTTTGGCCAAAGAGCAAGGTGGGAGTGAGACTTAGGAAATGAGACATCTAGCACTGGATGATAAAATGCGTATTAGAGGAATTTAAAAAAATGAAGAACAGAAGGTGAAACTCTCAGTGCCTCTGCTTCTAGAACTTAGGGCTGAAGAAACTGCACCTTTGTAGATCTGGTGGTAATGAAGGAGAGTGTTTATTGCTGCCAAGCCCTGTGTCCATGCCCAGGGCAAGGGAAGAGCAAGACTTGGCAGTAGACTGTGCTGTTGGTTTGCCTCACAAGCTCCTGTGGCTGAACTGCTCTGGTAGAGGGCTCTGTCCATGCCAACAGGCTGGCAAGCTGAGGCGTCATGGGGAGCTCTGTATGGAGTTAGGAGGTTTAATGCTGCTGAGATTTACTGTCCTCAGACCACACATAGACAGATTTAAGGATGCTCCTTAAAGGTCCACTGCTGAAGGAGAGCAGCTAATGCTCCACATAATCAGTTGTGATGAAATAGAAAGAAGTGCCAAAAAAAAAAAAATCTTTAAAATGGCAAAATATTTACCATCTATCATCTTAATTGTGGCTGAATATATTTAATCATCAATCCAATTGAGAAAAGCTGTCGTTGTAGGACACAAAAGAAAGATGAGAGACTCCAAATATTTCAGAAGACAAAGAGCATAGAAAAAAGGCTTTATTGTCTAATTCTTAGTACCTTTTATAAGGTGCTCCAATACAGACTTAACATGGTTGGTGAATAGGAATGACACCTCTCTAATCCCGTTGGTTAAACTAGAGAAACAGCAAAACACCACCTGGAGAGATTGTTATGAGGAAGTATAGTTGTTTGCCAATATTGTTTTGAGAAGAAGCTTTCTTGAGAAATTTTACCTTGGCAAAAAGTTAGCAGCTGCTAGCAAGCTAAAATCTCTCAGACCCAGAAATATCAGGCCCACAAAAAGCCAGTCTTCTGGTTTTGCCTCCATCTCCTCTAAAACTGCTTGATTTGTTCTTGAGCGTGGCTTGTGAGTGACTGCTAAATGGACAAGGAATAATATTAGAAAAAATAGTGTTATTCTTTATGGAGTAGATACATAGTGGGAATCGTTCAGTGTAATGTATGCAATTATGTTGCACAGCTGAAAATATATGCTGTCTTATATTGCTAATAAGAGAATACTGAACTAATAATAGAATAGTTAATTATACCAGCATTTACTACCTTCATTTTAAATACAGAAATACCTCCTTATTCCAGCTTTTTATTCTCATTATTCCTATTTACTGCTAACCATTCCATGCTTATCTAATGGTGGAGTTTCCTTGTCTATCATGCTCTTCATCATTATGAAATGTAAAAGTTGCCCAAATAATAATGGAATCTTCTTTGCAGTATTTCTTCTAAGCAAGTGTGCTCTTTCTCATCTCTTAGAAAATTTCATTGCTTTGGAGTTGGGCACGGCAGAAATGATAAAAATTGTGTTTACAAGCCACCTCTTTACTATTTCAATGAACAAGTCTCTCTAAGCAACCAATCATTGCAGTTACAGCTTCCTCATGAGGGGAAGAGGAGGGGCAGGCACTGATCTCTGCTCTGTGGTGATCAGTGACAGGACCTGAGGGAATGGCATGAAGTTGTGTTAGGGGAGGTCTAGGTTGGGTATTAGAAAAATGTTCTTTACCCAGAGGGTGTTTGGGCACTGGCACAGGCTCCCCAGGGAAGTGTTCACAGCACCAGCCTGAGAGAGTTCAAGAAGCATTTGTACAATGCTCTCAGACACAAGGTCTGAGTCTTGGGGATGGTGCTGTGTAGGGCCAGGAGTTGGACTTGATGATCCTGATGGGTCCCTTCCAACCCCACATATTTTGTCTGATTCTGATTTTGTCTGAAAACTTTTAGTTTCCACCTGTATACTGAACATTTCCTACAAGCCAGCTATCTCTTTTTTTTTTTTCCCTCCAGGGGCCTGCAGCATCATTGTAAGGCTCCACAGTGTGATAAGGTACTGTTCTCATTAGTGAGCTGCTATCAAAAAAATACCACCCTGCAGCTGAGCAAAATCTTCACATACCCAAAGACTCTTGTAATTCAGCTGCTGTGGCTCACAGAGATGTGTCAAGCTCACTGCAAACAGCTCTGAGAAACCTCCATCAAATGTGTTTGGTACATGCTGGGTTTTTTGTAGAGTGCTTCTTTTCAGCAAAAGCTGTTCTTTTGTTAAAAAAGCTGTGCTCTTAATAGCTACCATTTCTCTCATAATTATAGGTCCCTAAATTAAAAAACTGCTTATATGAATTCCTAGACTCCTGTCTTAATAATATCTGTTCAACAGTTTATCTAAATATTCTCCAGTTTTATGAAGTAGGAGAACTGTTTCTGGACTGTTCGATGGAAACTGTTTTATAAAGTATATATATTGTATCAACGATTTAGCTATTTTAACAAAGGCTAGAATTTCTAGATTTCTAGAAATTCCAGCTATTTGAATACAATGTGAAATTGCTTCTCCCTCTTTTTTCCCCAGATATTTAATTCTGTCTTCTTCATATTCAGTAGTACACAAATGTTCAGGAGCTCCCTATGTTTCCTTATTACTAAGGTGAATGGGGTGTGTTCATTAGAGGATTAGCTTTTTAGATCCAAGCACAGAGGCAGAAGATGCTTTTCTGCCTTTTATTGCACAGAGCTAAACTCTTAGCTGAGACAAACAGTGTGGTCACAGGCTCTATAGAAGAGGAAAGACTCACTCTGCTCTTGCCACCAAGGACAGGCAGTACCAGGGTGTGCTGCATTTGCTTATTAAACTCAAATTGTAATACTGTAGTTAACCTGAGACAGGTAAGATGATGATGCTACTGTGTCCCACCTGGGTATTCCAGATACAATTTTTACCTTTCTTGAACTGTCTGCTCACACCCTGATACCTGTTACAGCTACAGTGAATCCTTATCTAGCCAACTGAAATAATAAAAGGGAAATTTAAAATGGGAATACGCACTTAATAAAAAAACCCCAATAACAAACCCCCAGGCTGCTTTTGAACCATATTATTCATGCTTTTCAAAAAGTTGGGTATAAAAAAACCAGTGAGCTCCTAGAGGAAAAAATGTCCCTCTGGACGGATTGATTCTATGTCACAGTGTGTGTTTTGTCAAACAAAAAATGCAAGGCTGATCTTCCTTCAGATTAATAAGGTGGATGAGCCTATTCCCTAAATACAGCATTAAATTAATGTGAGGCTTTTCACTGGGACTTGCAAGCCAGTAGCAGCAGTGTTTTGGATTTAGCCAAGTGCTAGTCTCTGATCTTTCAAGACTGTAATTCTGCCTTTTCTTAAAATAGAAGTATTTTTCACAGGGTGATGCTAAACCTTCAGGAAGGAACCATTCCTTAATGAGAAGCCTGAGGCATGCTGGATTTCCTCTCCAGTGGCTGTGTGCAGCCTATCAGTGACTTTATTACTTAAATAGACAGAATTGTAGGTTGATGAGTTTTATAGTAGGAGTCCTTGCTCTCTAATCACCCATGAGCATTACAGAGCCAACGTTGTAGGTGTAAGTCACAAGAACATAGCCCTGTTTGCCCTTGACCAAAGCACATTTACATAAAAAATAGAGGTCTTACTGAAACACAGGTCATGTGTTCTGCTGTAATTTAAAATGTGATCGCAGTCACCAGTGGTTCTAACAGCTATAAAAGATGAAAACGATGAGAATAAAATTTATAGTGCTCGTGAACAGTGTATTACTGCAAAATTGCATATTTTGTTTGAAGGTAGTGCTTTCACCCAGAACTGAAAATCTCCAGGATTCAGAAACTGTGAATTTTTCAAGAATGTGTGAAAAAAAAAAATACTTATTACTGCCTCTCTTCTCTCTCTCTCCTCCCTTTTTTTATTTTTTCTTCTTTTTATGGAGACTAACTTTTCAGTGCAATTTTTGGAGCACTAGTAATAAGCCATGCATAGGTGGGAAAGAGCAAAAAGCTTCCTATGAAGTCAGGAACTGTGGTATTTTCCTCCAAGTTTCATCCTAGTACTAATACCTATAAAAATACTTTTTTTTTTTCTTTTTTATTTTTTTTTTCTTTCAGCATGGTCATCTGTAATATTCCACAGCAGCTGCATTCCACAGAGCTGTAGATTACAGGATTGCAACCTTTTAGGATCACAGGAATTGACATTAATCCACAGATACAAAAATCCACTTTAGGTCTCTGGGTGAAAAACAGCCTCATCCATTCACCACAAATGCATCTATTGCTCAAAAACACTTGTTTTCTAATAAAAAGCAGGAGACTTTTTTTTTATATTTATGCACCCAAAAAAAAAAGAAAATCTTTTGCTTTATTAGAGCTAGGGAAAGAACAAGAAGGGACATAAATGAGTGGAAAACTAGTCTAGGTAAAACCAAAAGCATAACCTAGATAAATGAAGCTCTTTCATTGTGGAAAGCATAATGATAAGGGCTTTCAAGAACCTGGAAACTTTGACATCCAAATCACCATTGTCACTTGCAGTAGCTTGCTAATAAACTGAAGAGGCAAGATGATGAGATCCTATCAGTGAGATCTTTGCTTGATAGAAGTAAAATAGTAATGCCTGGTCCAGGTGGAGAATCCCTTTCATACCTACCAGTAATATTTCAACTTACATTTCTTTCTGAACATTGGTTTCTCATGGAGAACAAAATTGTTGTTTACCGTGTTTTCCTCTTGTTTGAAAAGAGGATTTTGACTGTTGCTGTGTGATAGCACATCTAGACTGAGGTATGTAAGGTGAATGCTGTAGGGGAAATACTAACACTCTCATCTGAGACACATGCGCCCTTCTGCAGTGCGAGGGCAGCTGGTCCTTTTCCCTGTCTTTTTCTCACTGGGGAAGAAACTTTACCACATTTTCCGGGTCCATTTGGGTCAATTTCAGGATCAGTAATTTTATTATTAGACCATCCAAGATCAAGAGGGAGTTTTATTATTAGAAGTGATAGAGAAAAGGAAGCAATGAGGTTCAAGAGGTGGAGCACGGGATTGGTTGGGAAGAAGACACAATGAGGGAGTTAAGTATCCACTAATGCCATTATGAAACTCATTGTCAGATGGCACTCTGAGACTGGGCCTCTAGTGCTCTTACAGCTTCTTTAGATCAAAGGGTGAAGAAATAGGCTGGTGAGGAAATTGTGTGTGGTATTATTAAATCCTAGAATTATGCAATGGGTTGGGCTGGAAGGGAGTTTAAAGCTCATCTAGCTCCACCTCATTATGCAGCACTGTGTGTAGTGTGTGGTCAGTTCCCCTCTTTGGAGTCACAAGAAGGGTGTACAGTTGCTCTTCTTGGTGAGAATAGGGCCTCTGCAAGGAAGAGATTTCATCCTGAGGGGTATTTTACTTCATCAGGATGATTTTCTTCTGAGGAAAAAGCTTTCAGGTTTAAGGATTTTGTTTGTTTGTTTTTTGGGTTTTTTGGTTGGTTGAGGTTATGGGTTTTTTTCCTCCCACTGACAGACTGTTCCTGAGCTCTTTCATTACAAGTTTTGGGTCTGGCAAGATTTTACAACCACAAGGCTCAGAAGAACAGTAGCAAAATGAATTTACAGAAGTTGGGGGAAAACTTGTGAAACTTCTTGGGAAGGCTTTTCCTAAACAAAACTACAGTACTTTACTGCCACAAGAGGGTGCTTGCAAGCCCATGGCTGGTCATTTCAGAGACTTTCACAGTGAAAGTGTTCTGGTGGCTTTAAAATGTTCTTTACAGAGGAGACAGATTGGATATAGTGATAGAGTCTGACAGCAGAAAAGGTTCTACATTCATCTTTTGCTCAGTGTCAAACTGAAATTTATCTTTACGAAGATTTTGTGAGTCACTATTTTTGGAGAGGTCTCTTGAAAAAAACCACCAAACTATGCATTCAAACACTCTATTAAGCTTCTTGCAACAGATCTCAACTACAGCCTGCCTGCATCTGACAGAATGTAACAAAAAGGAAAATGCATCTATTAAACACAGAGAGGAGTTGAATCATATGCTTTAAAGCCAAAGGGAGCTCTTTTTGACAGTTATGTCAGTGCACAAAATAGATTTCACATGGTTTCTGAATGCCCTACAAAATGCTTTTTAAATGATGCAAACACCTTTTCATCCTAGGTGTGTATGAAGGTATGTGTATATTTAGAAACAAGGAGAGAATTAACAGTAGAGTTTGTCAGGCACAGGACTTGGAGTTCACATGTAAACCTGTTTTTGAATGTTCCCAGAGGTCTTATGTGCTGAGAGAGTGCACTGCATACAGGTCACACCAGGTTTGGTTATGCTGTTAGATGATCCAGCTTTGACCATCACTTTGTTTACATTTTAGGGGATTTGTCTTTCTGAAAATAGAATAAGCAAAATGCTTTTTGTGATAGAATTCACAGGAAAACTACAATTTTTACATCAGATTTTGAAGTAATCTGGCAATTGAGAGACTCTCTAAAATGTTTTACATATAATTATATCCAAAAAAGTTCGAGCTTTTTTACAAAGACTCGTTCTTCCAGATGCCCAAACCCACTGCAGCTTTGTGCAGCAAATAGCCAAAAAGCAGCCAAAGCAGCAGGTGATCCCAGCCTCAGGTGTCCTCAGGAGGAAGCAGTCAGCATTTTTCTGCTTTGAATGTATTGATAGCTGGAAACAGCTGTTCCAAGCAAAGCACAACAACATACTGTTCATTTAAGCACCCAGAACCACATTATCCTTGTCCCCATCCATTGGAAGCCTTTGCAAACGTTGCATATCAAGCTTGTGAAAGAAAAAGAAATGAAATTAAAACCCACTCACCACTTGCTGTAGCAGGACCCTGATGCTGGTGGGAGTCTGTCACATTGCCTCCCCAGCCCTCTTGTAGTTAATGGTTTGGGTTGCTAATATTCAAAGCACCTTGAAGTAAAGACATGGGATTTACATTCTTTTCTGAAGCCAGACCGCTTGCTTTTTAAAAAAGCAGAATATCCTGTGTTTAGCTCTGATGCCAAACCAGGCATAACAAAGAGGACTGTATAAATTTGGCTGCTATGGATCATGTGTTACTAACACCAACACTTACGAAGTCTTAGCACCAACGTTTGACAGTTCTAACACTGATTACTTATGTGCAGTGCAAACAGGTAAGCTAGGATTAGTAAAGGCTGCGTTATTTATCAGGGATCATCACTGTTTATTAGTTGTGCCCAATGTGACAGTCTAAATAAAATGAAAATATGAAATTTAATCTGATAAAATTTGTGTTCCCCTAACATTTTCCCACACTACTTTCTGTTCTTTGTAGCTGAGCACCTCATAAACAGAACACAGAACCCTTTCTCAAACATGGAATTCTGGGCTATTTTGCCATGTTATTGAATCCTGATACAGCTTCCTTTTATCTTATATATAATGCTGGTAAGATCCACTAGATGATCTGTCAGTTCATTTGAAGGATATGTTGTTTGTATTAAGCAGCATTTCCCTAAAGTTTCCTTACTTAGTCCTTCTCTAAAATCATGCCTTGTTTAAGTTCTGCTTTGACCAGAGATCTTGCATGCATTCCAGAGCTTTATTTTGGACTGATTGCATACATCAAATATCACTCAGTGGGAAAATGATCCCAGTTTCATCTCTTTCCATATAAACCTCTTGATATTGCTTTGTTGCACGTCAGTCGGCTGTGACTAGCAAAGGAAATTCTTCTTCCTGCTGAAACTTCGGATTGATGAGTAGATTCCTAATCCTTTACCAGCTGTCACTGAAAAATAATACAGTATTTTAACAAAATTGATACTTAACATGAATGTGTATATCTGCTAACATCTTGAGCAGTTATTTTAAAAGTATGTGTCAATGGAATCACATTAAATTTCCTAACACAAGCATCTCAAGATTAAGATATTCCCAAGCTAGTTGTGGCTGCTGCTGGCTCTTGTTCACATACTCAGATCCAGCTGAGGTTCAGAAAGGAAAGAGCAGTAAAAGATTATTCATGTGATAACATACATCCACTTGCTGCTGTTTCAAGAAGTGTTATCAAGTGTCAGCATAAGTCAGAGGAAAACAGCTGGCAATGCAGCCCAGGCCTCTTGCCACTCAGTCAGCGAGCATCCCTTGGCTCATATTTTTTCTGCAGAGGTGTTCCCACTGTTAAATGTAATCCTGAGTGGCTCTGCTTCTGGCCTACTTCTGCCATGGTTGTAAAGAGGATGGAATGCAGCCAAGAACAAAGCAGCCCTTTGCTCTGCTGATGGGGAGAGGAGGTGCCAGCCACCACTGGCTGCTGGTCAGGTTGTACAGTCCAAAAATGCCTTTTGTGCTTTATCAGCCCTCCAGGCCTTTGGACACGGTGTGATTGGGGATGAGAGGTGATGGGTGTAGGGTGAGAGGTGGTGGCAGATGGAGCAGGTAAAGAAGTGTGAGAGAGAAGTCACCCTCCACAGCTCCTGGAGCATCCCTAGGGTGCAGAATGGGGTACAGAGCTCCCAGGTGTTGTCTCATCTGGACTCTGCCTCATGGGAAGATGAGAACTCCCTGTAGGAGTGAGAAGAAAAAAAGGACCACTGTTTTAGATGTGATGCTCCAGTTCTGCTTCCCATGGGCTGAAGATCATTTCTTCAGCTGTCCTCTCCCCCAGACTTTGGTCAAGAAAGCTGTTCCAAAAGGCAGCTAGATGGCTGGTGTTGGGATATGTGAGGCAGTGCAGGAACTGGGCACATGTTCTAGTCTCCTGTAGAACAGTACACAACCCTCAAGTCCCCATCAGCTCATGGGGTTTAGATTTCCTACTGAATTATTTTCTTTTATTATGTATCTTGATATTATTTAAAAAAATAGAGAAGGGTTAATATCTCATAAGCATGTCTCAGAATTGCCACATATTTCTTATATATTCCAATTACTGGAATATCTGTGACTACACAGCATGTATTTATTTCCCTTCTAAGAACCCTTATGGTTCTTAGCAGTTACAGCTGAGGTTTCTGCCAGCTGCTTATATCACCAGTGATGCTGAAAACAATTCAGATGACATACATGTTAGTAAATAAGGAAAGCCCCTCTATTTTTATTACCTTTTCCTGTTGTCTGCTTTATTATACAAGTGGCACAGGTTCTCTTTGTTGTGTAATGCAAGCTTTTGCAGGCGTAGTAAAACGAACTTTCCTGGGACTATTTTTAGAGGTGATCATGGGGATTTGGATTAGAATAGATTAAGTAAGGATTTCTGCAGAGATGATACATATACCTTTACTTAAAGACATGTGACCTGACTGATTGAAGAAGTGTTTATGAAATAAGTGAAGCCGAACATATCCCAAAAATTGGAGTGGAAAAATGATGGGTCATCATCTGCCTGTCCATGGACTGGACTGTGTTTTTATGTAGTGGAGTGCTGTCCATACTGGGAAATGGATCTGTAAATGCTCATAATGCTGCAAAGCAAAGGTGGCAATTTTGTGCCTTCAGTATTGAGGCACTGGCAGGGTTAGTGCCATTTGGGCTTGATTTTGGATACAGGATTGGACTTTTGGCTACTCTGTTCCTCTGAAGAGCAGGCAGAGAGTTTTGCACACTGATGCTCCAACCCCCCCTTGGATGCCTTTTTGTACTTCTCTGATCACTTTCCCTGGCAAAATTAGCCTCTCCCCCTTTGCCCCCTCCAGGCATATGGGGTTTTGATCAAGCAACAGTTGGACTAAATTTATTTAAATTTCCAGTTCTTTTTCTTTGTCACTTTTCTCAATACAAATGTGCATGTGACTAAGCGGTTGCAGCCCTTTCTTTAAAAGGTCAGCCTAAATTATTTTCTGCAGATAATATTAGGGCTTATGTGCTTGATGGATTTCTGTAGCACATAAACACCACTTCTCCCGGGACTCATGACCTGAATAATTACCTCGTCTCTGTCGCTGTTACGTTGAAATAATCAACCTAAACCAAATATAAAGACAAGCTCAAGCCACTTTTGAAAGTTTCTCAGACTGCCGTTCTTATACTGGAAGGTTTTTGTGCATGATGCAAAAATTAGTATATAGCAGATCATGGTGCTCAGTGGTACATTTTGCTCTTTTTTAATACAACATTTAGAATCTCTGTTGGGGTTAAGTTTCACACAATTGTAGAGCTTTTAGTGGAGATCAGAATTATCTTAATTACCCTCAAATGATTTTGGGAGATTTACTTTTGAATACTTGACCTGATTTTGATATTTTAAATTTGCGCTGTACAAGAATTATGGTTATGTATAAAATTGTGTTATGGTGTGATTTTTTGTATAAGACAAAATATTAAACATATGAATTATTATTTTAATGAATCAACAAGAAAACGTTTCAACACTTTTTACTTCTTTATTTTTTTCTTCTTTCATTTCTACTACTTTTGATATTTTTTCATAACATGTTGTTAAATTAGACTTAATTTTCACTGTTGTCCTTGCATGTGATTATGGATTACGATGAATCATTATCTCATTTAATTCAATTACATGTGATTTTAATCACTGCTAGTAAACTAACCTTGCAGAATTGTCATCAGTACTTACAGATGCATGCAAAGCAAACTGGACAGTTGTTTATCACAGTGCTTGTGGAGAGCAGTGGGTAATACCAATTTAGCCTTTTGCCAGACTCAGTTTTGTCTGGGATAATTGGCAAAAAACTATAATAAGCTGTTTTCATTCTCAGCATCTTGGTGGAAAACAAGTTGCCCGAAGAGAACATTTTAAAAGCTAAATTAATTGCATGCTGTATGTGATTTGCTTGTTCAGCTTGAGTTCAGTATTGAACCTTGAGTATTTCTTGTGATCTCTATTATCTGTAATGATCTAGTGTACAAATAGCTTTACATCAGTAATTTTGTCGTAATATCTGATTTATAAAATTGTCTCCTGAGATATCCATGACCTCACTTAATCAGTCATGTTATTATATCATTAGTCAACACAGCTGAGCAAAACAGTTTATTTTCATAGTGGCAGCACTAATCCAGTGTTGCATGAAATCAAAGGCCCATGAAGAATTATCATATTAAACAGATTCAGAAGACTCACTGCTTGAGGAAGGTGTTGCAACCTCTGATTAACTTCAGGTAGTCCCATGCCTGTTACTTTAATTTTAATTTGTGTACTGTGAGAAGAAAATAAGGAAAGTAGTTATACTTTATTTGGAATATATGGAAAACAAGTAGTTTATCTGAGACCGTTTTGTCATATATTCTAAATATTATTAATTTGGCTGTCATTTCAAAACAAAAGGGGATCTTTCAAAACTGTGCTGGTTAAACAAAAAATCAGATATATCATATACTACAGAAAAACTGTGGGAAAGCTCTGTGAAATGTCAAATATTCCACAGGGGAAAAATAGAGCCCCCAACACCTGAAAGTATTGTGGCTTCTATTTGGGAAAAAACCATTACTGAGCTGACTTTCAACCTCCCCTTCTGTGGAAAAACGACAGTAGATGTTAATGTAGTTGGTGTGATGGATGACTCACACTTTCTTGTTTGTCACACAGGGCCTGTGTGCAGTATTTGAAAAATGAAATAGGATCTGTTGCAAACCCTGTTTCATATTTTACATCTCTTTTGCACAGAGGATCTGTTACATTGGTCTGGGAGAATGATGGGCAGCAAGCCCGGCTACTGATTGGGAGAGACAAGCCAGATAACAGAGTATCCTTGAAAAGCAGGGATACTGAGCTTGCATGCTGTGACACATGAACAGTTACACAGTCTAATAATTGATGTTTATTACTATGTATTAATGGGAATAGTTTGAGTTTTATTATTATTTAAAGTAAGTGGTGTTTGAGGACATACGGAAAGGAAGGGAAAAGGATGCTGTTGAAGGCATCTACCTTTTAGGCAGAGGACATACTTTTAAAAGTTATCAATCTTCCTTTCTCCTAAAGCTTTCATAAGTAGTGAATACTTCTGAGAATTGATCTTACTGATAAAAATAATGGTAAGATTCAATTTAAAAAAAATACTTTTTTTTTCCATGTACACTTACCATTTCATAATTGCACTGTGGCTTTTTATATAAGGAGCAGAATAATGGATACCTTTGGTGGAATATTAATGTCACCTCTCTTCTCAGGGCAATCAGATTGTTCAGGTTCAGTATTTTCTAACTAAAACCAATTTATTTTAGATTTTGAAACTACATTAAATGCACAGCTGTATTTTCCTGCATACTGCTGTGATACAGGCTACTGCGTTATTGATTGCTTCAAAAGGCAATTTGCAGGAGGCGATTTTGTATCACTTATTAATTGAGAACTGTTGAAGGAGGTTTTAATATATGATAGTATTTATTGGTGTATGAACTTAAAGATTCCGGACTAATAACTTGCTTTGATACTGACTGATTGCACACGCTGGCTGATCTGTTTGTACTTTCAGCTTTCAGCAGGCAGGATATAGACAGGGTCAGAAAGGGAAAAAAAAGGGGAAAAAAAGCAACCTGATAATACAAGTAATCATTGAATCATTGCATGAGGATTTGGGAAATAAGCATCAAATCCAGAAATTTATTGCAACTTTCATAGTAAGGCTGCAGTCTCCTGCACCCCATTTCAGTATCTGAAAGGTTTGGAAGGGTTATGCAAAGGAAAGCAGTCCCTCAGCAAGCAGTCTGTCTCACCCACCTCCCCATAGGCCTGCAAGGAGTGGAAAAAACCACATCAGCTTTACAGAAGGGACTTGTTTTTATGTCCTCATGCCATTGCTTTCTTTTGCTTCTCAACCGGGGACTGCTGGGCATACACCTCACCGAATACTGGGTTCTCACACTCTTATCTGGCCCAGTTCAGATTTGTAAAACTGTTCTTCAAGGATGATTTTCTGTGCTACTGCATCATGTAATCCCTCAGAAAGCTCCTGCTCTCTGTTGCCTTTCTTTATCCTTAAGCAAGCAGTCTTTGATAGCATCTTTGGAAAATAAACTTCAGAAAATGTTGACACCTAACTAATCCTTCTGGTTATTAGATTTAGAATAGTGAGTGAGTTTGATTGATTTGAAGATAATTTGAGTCTCGTATCTGCTGATATCAGAATGCCAGTATTAGATGCATTAATTCTTATCTGATGGAGGTACACACTAAAAGTAGGACAAAGTTCCTCAATACTGCAATGCCAAAACCTCTTGCAAAAAAACCCAACCCAACCCAACCAACCAAACAAAACCAAAACAAAACAACCCCCCAAAACAACAACAACAAAACCTACCAAAGAATCACCCCAAACTAATGTTCATTATAAATTTTTTACAATATCTTACTTTATTTTTACAATATTTTAACGTTACTCTTTTACAAAGAGAACAAATGAAAGAACTTACTTTAAGCATCTGGTAACTATTTTTAGAACAAAAATTGTCCTGTGAAAATATACTGCAAAAATATCCTCCAGATATGGGGTAAAGTAGGTGTTTTTTTTCATTAAAGATTATATCTATTTTTAGTTATTCTTACAGTCTTTTTGAAACTATCTTCAAAAATGCCTTTTTTTTCTTTTTTTTCAGTGAACAATAGAATCTCTCTTCTTATTCTCAAAAGCTTTTGGTCTCCAAACAACTGTAAACTTAATTTTCTGCTATCATAAGTAACAGACATTTTACTGAATGACTGCATGGTGCTTTAAATCTGCACAGCTTTTGGAGTTGTAAAGACCTATATCCTGATCATCAGTTGAAAAATTAAATTATTAAAGAATCAAAGTAATGCTCAAGTCCTTATAATGGACATTGACACATTTTTCTTGAAAGCAAAAAAGTTTTACAGTACAACTTGGATTAATCTGCACAGTCCCACCAGGAAAGTATATCTGTTTAGCTAAAAAAAATAAAAGAAAGAAAGAAAAGAAAGAAAAAAAAAAAAAAAAAAAAAAAAAAAGGAAAATATATGACTTATGGCAGAATCCTCTGTACAATTTCAATAGAAGGCTTTGAAGTATTACAGGCTCTTCACAAAGAAATGAAGATGCTCTTTATAAACTAGTGGTAGGTGTTGCTTCATGCTGAGAGCAAGAGTGAATTGAGAACAAAAGAAAGCAGAGTAATTATTTTATTGAAAGATGTAATTGAGAAATAACCAACGTAGCCTGTGAACAGCCTAAAGGGGAGATAGCACTCCTGGATCTCAATGAAGGCTTTTGCCACCTCAGCCAACAGAACTACCCAGAATGCCAGAGAAACAGGACACTGAATGAATAACTAGCTGGTTAAGATGACAATAAATCAGAAGCCAGAGCTGTCGTCTGGCGAACACTTCTGTCTTAGTGATGTCTATGGGGAAGAGATACAAGGAGAATGTGTAGGCAAGAGAAGAATGATGGAGTCGTCAGGGCGGGCCATTCTGTTTTCATAACCAGGTGGTCCTTGCAGGTTTTTAGTGTGAAGTGCATTTCGGGCCGTCGGGGTTACGGGGCAGTCTGAGGTGTGTGTCTCTGCCCTGCCCATCCTTTCAGCAGCCCGAGGCTCGGGCGCTCTGAGAACGCCCCGGCGGCAGAGAGGGAGCGAGAGGAGCGCTGATCTCTCTGCGGCCGCCCTCCTCCGCACCCATCAGCCCCGGCAGGGGAGCGAGGGCTGCCCAAGTAATCCTCAAGACTGGGGATAATGGCTTTAATCCCAGTGGCCAAGGGAGCAGCCAGGATTAAGCACTGTGCTTCCATTTAATTAATGGCAAGTGGTATTTCGCTGTATTTTAGGGAAGCTGTCAGTTTGCTGCTGTGGAGTGAAACACTATCTGGGTACCAAGCGCAGTTACAAGGTTTACCTCCTGTCTTGGCTTCCTCCTGGAAATTTTACGGCCTCCAGCTGTCATAAAGCACATTAAACAGGACCTCTAAAAGCAATTTAATTTTATTTATGATTATAAAAAAACGAGGCATGGTTCTAATGGGAAATTTGAATTATTTAAAGATAGCAACAGGAAGTATGAACACAACTCCTGCCTACCACTTCCCTTTCATGAAACAAGTAGTCGTTTTTCAGGGAATTAATATTCAGAGCAGGTCCAGTTCATCTTACCTGCTGGGTTCATTTTATTGTACAATAAAATCAGATTTATTCTCATTTGGGTATTGAGTATATAGCCATATAAGCATAAGCCATTTATAAACAGTTACTTTGCATGTAGCATAATGTAATACCTACTCTCTTAGGTATTTCTGAGGAGTATCAAACATTACTTGCCAAAGGGCAGAGATAAAAAGGAGTGTTTTGGATCTGAACATTGTGCCTGGAGCTGATCACTAGTTGTGCTGGCACCTTTTCAGTTCTTCAGTCTGGAAAAAAATTTTAAAAAGCTGTCTAGTAAGCTTGTGTAGGGAACTTTTCTCAGCCTGGCAAAGCTAACTCTCATTTTATATTTTGCTTACAGAATGGTCTTATCGTTGCCTGTTACCAAGGTTATGTGGATATTGTAATAGCCTTAGCACAATGCCCTCACCTTGACGTGAACTGGCAGGACAACGAAGGGAACACGGCTCTAATTACAGCTGCACAGGCAGGTAAGGCTCTCTGTATCACCCCTTACATGCAGGGTCTTGGGAGGAGCGTGTGTTTAGGCTACATTTTTTTAGGATTTTTTTCAAATCCCTGAAAGAAATTATTCTGTGTAAGGTTGGTTGTGATTTTCTTTGAACTAATAATCTACAGTATTATCTATCCAGTAGATCAAGGCTGCAAAAGCTATACATTTTTAGTAGATATCATTAATTATTTTAACTTTAAAATAATGAAAAATTTCATCCCAAGTGTGCAGTATTATAGTGCTTTGTTCCTTTCAGGTGATTTTCCAAAGTTTGCTCTGGCAAGCAACAATTGAACACTGTGGACGTGTCATGTGCTGCATTAGTGTTTTTCTCCCATACTTGCTGCACCTACTCCAGAGGGTGTCCAGTAATTGATAACTGTAGGAAACATATCATCATTAAGAAATACCTTAGCTGCTAAAGCAGTCTTCATCCACTCCACAGTTAAAAAGCAAAAAATAAAAAACCTCAGCAGGATTTAGTATTTGCCGATGATCCTTTTGTAACAGCTGATATCCACATCAGCCATGTTAAAATCCTGATGCAGGCTGGAGTCAGAGCAGGATTTAGCACAAGGTTTTCTTTTATCCCACCCAGCATGGTAATATTCAGTGAACAAGTGTAACAGATCGTGTAGATGTAAGAGAAACTCCCAGGAGGGTTCCTTGTTTCCAGTGTTCAGATAGAAAACAATCCTTTGATTATTTCTGTTAAAACTGAAGGGCTGTGCTTTAATCTTTAAGGGAAGCTTTAGTTTTCTCTAACAAGCGTTAACAAAGTGCTAAAGCATGTAAATCAGGAAAAACTTCTCCAAGGAAGGATGCCATCACTTTGTAGTCTAAAAGCTGTTCCAGGGGCTGTGTGGCTCTGCATCTCTGGTTTCCTCTGCATCCTTCAAGTGCACTCTGCAAAGGCAGTCACTTTACAATGAAATGCATGAAATGCATAGCTGGTCTTTATCATGTCTGCTGACTCGTGAAGAGTCTGGGATGTTTGTGGGAGTTCGTGGGACATAGCCCTCACTCCCACACACTGGCTGCCTGAAGGGAGCAAATTTCCATCAGGGAATATCAATGGACAGTGCAAACCACTTCTAAAGATTTGAGCAGTTTGGTTTTCATGTCAATTTAGTAATAGTTCCACTGGACATTTCCAGGTAGTACCTAACCTTGCTTTGAGTTGTATCAAAAAGCGAGCTCTGCTAAAGTTCCTGCAAGATGGGTCTTGAATACTGGAAGAAAGGGCCGTGACCACATTCACAGCAGAGTCACGAGTACAGTAGCTTTCCAAGGAAGGTGGAAAAGTCTCCAAAACACTAATCCACTTTTATTTATCTGCCCTAATATAAATTTGGACTGAAAAAGGTTTAACACTGCCTCCTTCTTGACCTTTATAACTCATGATAATGAGCTCAGAATTAATCCAGCGGGCTGACATTGACTTGACACTCTCTGCCAGTACTTGTTATTGATCCCCAAAGGCAACTGGAAATGACTGTAGTCAACAGAAGCTTATACGAACCTCTGACAACTTGGATGTTTTCCCCTGCCTGTGCTAATCCGGAGCTGCAGTGTTTACACCAGTTATTTAATTAATTATCACAAGACACTGCTGCAGTGTTAATAGAGATTACTGTGAGGCTAACATTGCAACCACAGGAGGAGTTAGAGTGCAATAGATGCTGCTTAATTATTGCTGAATGTTAAGTAGTAACACTGAGCAGTGGATTATAAAGATCTGAAAGCAAAGCTTATGCAATCTTGCCTTTAGTGAAGAATTTATTTGTTGGGGGAGGGGTTAACTTTAGGCTGTGAAAGTAATTACATTTTTGCAAAATGATTTTTTCTGAGATCGCTGTTATTTTTACCAAATCTATGGGTTTTCCTGTGGAAAGCCTAATAGCAAATCCACATTATTTCAGGTATTTGTAAGGTGGTATTTGAAGGTTTCAGAAAGCGCTGCTGTTTTTGTTATGATCCACTGCCACGTGGGCCATCGTGTATGGCCCGACCCCAAAGAGGAGATGGATGGGAAAAAAGGTGTGGTCCTGAGGAATTGTTCCTTGAGTTTCAGAGTTTGCCATCTGTATTATAAGATATAATACCAAAAGAGATGACAGAGAGGTCTCTTCACTTGTGCTGAGGATTTTAAAACCCACACTTGCCTGTGCCATTTCATGACTGCCCAGACATGATGATCAAATATGAGCATCAGCTTAAATTGAATAGGATTAAATTAAAGAGCAACTAGAGTCTCAGAAGATGAGTGTATTCCGTTTCTCATATTGCTTATATTGCTTTTGATAATTTGAGATTCTCATCCTCCAATAAAAGTATCTAGGGCTGAAGTTCTCTGCATGGGCTGGTGAGAGAAAGACAGGTTGGAAGGATCAGTGAAAAGCAGTTCCATCTTAACAAGCTTGTTAGTATAGAAAAGTAACCACGAAGTGCTCTGCTTTGTCTGTAAATTTCACATTTGATGACTGGTCTGTTCACCTGCTTTCTCAATATTTCCTATTTCTTATGTCGCTTTTGGAAGACAGCTTGCCTTCCAGAACTGTAAGTGCATAATATCTGCAGTCTGCAGAAGGTGGTGCCCAGAAATGGGTGGTGATGCTATTAAAGCAGAAGCAAAATCATTTAACATCATTACAAGGACAATGCAGAAAAAATGGGAGATTGATACAAGCAAGATATTGAAATAACAAGTGGAAAGAAAGGGAGGAAAGAAAGTGATTTAAAAAAAAAAGGAAAATAAGGAAAATTACTTTTTTTTTTTTTTTTCCTCAGTTCTGCTGCTGCTACTGGGGACATAGCTACATCAGTGTATAGTAAATGGCATGCGCTGGTGTTCAGAGGGAGTTGTATTTGCTTACAAAGTATAGATGTTTTATGTTACAGCCACCAGGTTGGGGCAAGCCTATAGAGCTGGGAACAAAAATTTGAAAGTTATCCCAGTTTCTGTTTATTAAGAAAGACATGAGAACACAAACACCTAAACCACCCAGCGGATAAAGTCTTCCAGATGTCCTTGGTTCCATCCATCTGGGAGAAAGCATTCCCTACCCACAGGCCAAACACAAGCATTTTGCAGGTACAATTCAGGAGAGAAATGGTATTTGACAAAGGGTCTTCCTTACTAAGCAGCTTACCCTTCTGCCTGTGTTACACAGACTATTAGGTAATATTGTCATCATTATAGGCCTCTCCTTTGTGGCAGCAATTAAGTGAATTAAGCTATTACAGACATCTGTGCTGATCTCTAAATATGGCTCACAGGGAGAAGAAGTGAACCCTTAGCATGCCAGTTCTGGTAGGAAGTAGATCTGGCTTACAAACAGCAAAAGCCTGCTCTGAATTCAGTATCACCAAACAGGCTGAGCCCAGGCTCATTTATTTTAGAGCTGCATACTTTTCACAGCAGACTTTACATCACAGGAGGCTCACCCAGTTTACGATCTAGGTACAGGCTGCTTGTTCACACAGACACAGGAGGACCAAAGCAAACTTCATGGGATTAAATCAAAAGTGTATGACAGGGTTTGGACTGAAACTTGGCATCTCTGAGTTTGCTTTGAATTTGGTATCTGTTGGAACTGGAATTCTGAAGCAAACCTCAGAAGACAGAAGATCCTCCAGATTAAAACTGAAGTGGTTTTCAGGAATCTCTGAGACACAAAACTTCTGGGAATCACAAACGTCTTGATTTTCTTTCTCATTTTACTGATGGTATTTTTTTTCTGTCTCATTTGATTTCTAGTTTTGATTTGTCTATCTCGTTTGATTTCTAGTCTCCTGGAGAGTTTTGGTTAAGCAAAGACTTTCAGGATTAATTCTTAGGATCACCCCAGATTTACAAAACATCTCTTACTGTAATTATACTTTTGGCAAAGGAAAAAACATATTTTGTGATGCAATAATGGCTGAAAAATCTTCCATCTTATTATTTCTACTTGTTTCAGTCTGTTTCTTGTTCCTGTAGTCAAAAAGCAGGATTTCAGCTGTTCCAAAACCTTCATGAAGACACATATTCTACATCACTGAATCAGAGCACGTCCTGAAAAACAATTTGGGCACAATGATTCTCCCAGTAGCAACTGATTCCTTGCTGGGATTTGATTTTATGCCATAGAATCAGTAAAGCTGAAACCTCTGTATTGAGTAAGCAGGACCGGGTCACTTGATCCTGCCCTGAACCCAGTTCACTTTTGCTCTGTTCAGCTTGTTGTGGTTTGCTGAATCTTTATATATCATTCTCACCAGACTGCACAAGGTACAGGGAGCTTTTTATTTGGTTTTCTCTGGCTCTGGATTTGCTCATCTGATCTTCATTATCTCTACGTCTGCTCAGGCTTCATGAGAGTCTCAAGTTATGCAGAAAGGTAACAGAGTCAAAAAAATTATAGGAGAGAAAGAGTAACACCTGCAACACAAATTAATTGGTAAAGACATTCTTAACTTGCTTTTCAAAACAAATGGAGGTCTGTGTTGGTACAAAGTGGCTGCTGATGAAATCCACACCAGATGTGATGCTACAGACTTTTAAAATTGTCCTGTATGAATTATAATCTGCTTCAGTAACATTTCTAGATGAATTTGAATGGCATGCATTACAGAATAGTCATCTGGTCTGCAAAGCAAGATGAGAGAATATTTTTACAACTCCTACTAATTAAATTGTGATTGTTGCAGCTGCCTGACAGACGGCATTATTTTATAGAGCATCAAAGCATCATAAAATGATTGAAAAGTGAAGGGAAAACTGTTTTGAATGAGTCGTAATGGCACTAGCTATTCATGTGATAGTCCAATTATAAAGATTTGATGTCTTAATTGGTCTTCCAACCATTTAGCCAGAGATGTGTTCAGCTCCTCAGTATAGCCTTGTAGACACCAGTTATCCTGGCATACAAGCCACATGAATGACAACAACACTTGCTTTTAGAAACGGAACTTAAATAATCTATTTTACTACCAAAACTGAACATCAATCCCATTTTCCAACTGTAGGGGAGTAGGCAAGTGGCTTTACACTGTCAGATGGAAAAAACAAAATGTGGGATCCTACACAAAATATTCCTTTCTCTTGTATCAGGCCTGGCATGGTTTGATGGCATCATTGGCTGGAACAACTATGTGCAGCCATCAATTTTAATGAAGCATCATGATTGTAAGGCTCAAATTTACCAGGGGAGGGAGAAAGCTGAACCTTTGCAATCAGCTGCTCTTGGTGATGGGCCTTTCTTCCATAAGCTGTAGGGATTGTCCCTGCAGTGCTACTCACTGGGTCAAGAAACCGGGGCCCCTTGCAACCTCAGAGTCACCATTTCTGGTCTTCAATTATTTTCTTACCTTAAACTAAGTTTTCAGAAAGAAGACCAATTCAAGAGAAGGTGGCAACCCAGATTTTCCACCTCCTATCCCAGTATTCTGATCACAAGTAAGGCCCACTTAACCCTAAGGCTGATGACTGCGATGAGTGGAAGAGGACACATGGAAAAGAGATCTTATTAATTATCTGCATTTTACAGTTATCAGACCTGTAGGAGTAAATTTCTGTTTTATCCTTGAGACAGCACTGGCATTGTGTGACATTTTCTGTGCTTTTTTGTTTCTTTAAAGGGCACATAACCATTACAAACTATCTGTTGAACTATTTTCCTGGGCTTGATATTGAGAAGAGGAATGCGTTTGGATTCACAGCACTGATGAAATCTGCGATGCAGGGCCGAACAGAATGTGTGAAAGCCTTGATGATGGCAGGTATGCAAAGGGCTTTTCTTCTTCTTTGTCACCATCTAACAGCTACCAAGAAAAAAAAAAAAAAGGCCAAAAAAATTTGGCTCTTGGGGATGTTTGCTCTGAGTGCTGTGCTACAGCCTTCCCTGGAAATGGGTGCAGCTTTGAAATAAGCTATAGTCAAGGCAGTGATGGCACATGCTGCAGGAGCACTCAGTTTGCTTGTACAAACTCACCCAGGAGCTCTCCTAGAGCTCTGAGGATGAGATTGATTGTCTCCAGGAGAGTCTGGGGAGTAGGATCATCAAAATCTGTAAAACAGGGTTTAAATAAAATCCATGACACAGGTGGGAAAGACATGCAGGTTGCTTGCAGCTGTCTCTGTGTGTGACAGACAGTGCAAGGGTGGGACCACAGCCAGACCTCCATTTCTGCCTTCAACTGTGGTGGGGACTGGACAGCTTTGGGGGCTCCAGCTTCTGTCATCATTACTAGGTGTAGGGGCCACGTCCCTTCACAGAACACTGGTGGGAAATTTCGTGACTTACATTTTTTGTTAATACCTCTACAACTCTGAGTTTGGTCTCCAGGCTTATGGGCAGCAGAGCACCATCAGGTGTGTGGCTGCTGCGAGGAGGGAGCTGTGGCACAGGGAGTGAGCAGGTCTCTTTCTGCCCACCTGTCTCTCTTCACATCTGAGAACAGGAATTATGTTTCTTGCTCTTCACTCTTGTCTGCTGTTGAATCTCCAGCTGTATTGCATTGCAAGGTGAAGGGGTCCTGGAGAGGAGAATCAGAAGGTCGCCTGAGGGGCAACAGCCTCTACAAGAGAAGTGCTAATATACAGCATCCTTCAGCCACAATATTGTATGGGGTTTTTTATGAAGTAATTGGTATATGAACCGTTAAATAATAATTAAATAACTAGTTTAGATTAGTAGATATTCTTGTTTTTCAGTTGCAAATACATGACATAAATATTGTGGGAATAATAATGAATAGTCTGACTATTGTTACTGTCTAGATCAAGAGTCCTACAGTCCATTTCATTGCGAGATCTTGAATAAGGGTTTCATTTCAGTGATTTCACTGTCAGAAGAGTCTAACCCCTCATAATCAGTGTATTTTAAGTCACATGATTTTATCAAGCATAGTGATGTTACTGTCCTTCATTTCATAATATCCAGTTTTTAGATATTGACACGACACAGAAAACATGATGTGGTAACTGGTGTGTTATTTTCTGTTAGGTTCTGTAGCCTCTTATTCTGGAACAAAGGCTTCGGAATTGGATCATTCATTTTAATTTTTTATTACAAAAAATTATGAAACTACTGTCAGAGCTTGAACACTGCCAGAAACAGATGCACTTTCTGGACCCACACATACTTCATGCAGATGCTAGTTCAGAATTTTCCAGTGAATGTTATAAATCATCATTTAAAATGAAACTTCAATCCTATGATCTCCTGACTTGTCAAATTTGCCTTATGGTGTCATGACCTATTATTATCACTAGGGATCTGAGGGAAGCTTGTTCTTTTTGTTTGGGTCACTGGAAGCTGTTTCACAAACTTTCAGCTATGTAAATAACTCAGTATTTATTCTGATTCTTATACTAAAAGTATCATTATCAAAGTTCACTGCTGTGGTTGCTGCAACTGGCCTCTGAATTGCCACTTCTTGTTTCCATGATCCATAAGAAAAGAGAATATTGGGGAGAACAAACCTTTAGGCAGCCAGAAAATGGCTTTTTGGCCTCCATCTTGGGTTTGCCTACAGAAAGTTCTATCAGCCTGTTTTTGCATCAGAGATAGTGAGGATACCACAGATCACCCACCAACTAAAGATCTGGTGAGTTAATATACTTTTGATTTTCTAAATCGCAGTTTCAGTGAGTACTTTGCAGTTCCTCACATTTTCAGCTCAAAATAGGGGCCAAAAAGGACATGTCGTAAATTTCTTGCACCCACTTTAACATTAATATCTAAGTATTTATATTTTAATACTAGTATCTAAGTATTTTTTAGCACTGTGTTTTCATAGTCTGGTGAAATGGAGGGAGAGAAGGAGGGAAATGCTCATTCAGAATGGATTTAGAAGTAGTTTGTGACTTAAGGGACGCTGAGTGGGCGCTGACAAAGAAATACTGGTGAGCTGAAGAAGGTAAAAGAAGCTATTAAAAGATTTTGTGAAAAAATCAGTTTCACAAACAAAACAGCAAAATTCGCTATTAAATTGTAAAAATGGATGGCAACAGAGGGGAAACGCCTATCATCAGCTGTGGATCTACTTGCACAGCTACAAAGCAGTTATGTGTGGTTAGAAAAGAGTTACAGCCAGGAGGTTTCTAAACCCAGTATCTGTTCAATGGCTGGGGTAAGACCTCTGCTGATGTCCAGCTACTTACGGCAATGCAGCAGGTCAGCAAATCAAAATAACTCACCTTCCTAGCTGCCTTAGCATGGATTCAGCACAGTCAGATGGGGAAAGAGGTAACAGCAATGTGTGACAGATGGTCAGAGCTGGATTGCCAAAGTGACTGCTCTTTCTGAAATTTGAGTTCGTGGAGGGGGGCCAAGGTCAATCACTACAAGATCAGGGCACTCTGAGACACTTGGCCATGCTGTCGCAGTTTCAGAGGGGCTCTTTGGAAGATGTGAACGCGCTGTTTGTGAGCACACGGCGGGAGCAGGGCCGGTCTCCCCCGGGCAGTTTGTCACAGGCTGTCGCACTGCCAGCACCGCGCTGCTGCCAGCGCTGATCAGGAGAGCCCGCCAGAAATGCCGCTTGTTATTCACGTGTCAAGCCCTGCTGTGATCTCCAGCCTCAACTCAGTGTGCCTTAGTAACCTTGTCGGAGTGGGCCTGGGTCTGGAGACTGAGCTTTAAACACCACCCATGAAACGGGCTGGGAACAGGCGCCTGAGCCTCCTCAGCCCCTGTCTTTAAAATCCAAGATGCCAGTTTTGCATCTCAAAAGGACGTGAAGTCTTAATAAAGTAGGATATTTATATCCTAAAGGAGCACACATATTCAAATTAGTTGTGCTGAAAATGATCGTCAGGGAAGCTTCTAGGAAAAGCAAGGCAAGTGGCAAGTGCAGCATTCCTGAAAGAAAACTTGTAGGTTATAGTTACACTGAAATGACAATTAGTTCAATAAGACTGCTATCACATTTACAAAGGGACATGACTACTCGTGTATTCCAGATAAGGCATTCTGCTGAATGACAAGTTTGTTCAGGAATGTCTCCTGATTTGTGCAGGAAATCAATAAAACTATGGTAAATCATGACTTAGAAGAGATTTTGTGATACAGGGTACAAAGTCACCATCGATTTCTGTTGAAAGGTTGGGATTTCAATACTCTGTAGTATTGTTTTCTGAAATAGAGTATCCAAAACACCTGGGGACCCATCTGTCAGAAAGAATGGGCTTCTCCTCAGAAGGAGGTGAGCCAAGGGTGGCAGCAAGGCCTCAGCACCAGCCTCATCAACAAAGGTGCTCCTTTAAGGAACGTGGCAGGGCTGGTGACAATAACCTGGACAATAACCTGACACTGCAGTCATTGCCAGGCAAATCCATCATGACAAGGGCAAGTTCATTGAGACAAGGTAGGTCTGAGGTCAAACAAGAAATTAAGTCTGTGGGTCAGGGTCCAGACCAGCAGGGCACAGCACCAGAGCTGAGTGCAGCTCCGAGGAAAGGTGGGGAGCCCCCAGTGAGCACTTTCTCAAACTGTTCTTTTTGAACTACTCTGCTCCAAATTCTCACAGCTGCACTATATCAGAACTGGAATGACTTTTTCTTGAAGATAATGTTAAGCAGCTGTCTCTACCTCTTGTTTGTTTACAAGCTGAGAATTAAATTTCATATTTGAAAACAATTCCTTTAGCTACTGTTCTTCCTGTATTAATGCCTTGCCTGTTATGGGTACATTGAGGAAACAATTTCCATATAATTTGCCACAGTCACAGTCAGCTCTTTTGGGAAGGAGTTCAGACTCCTTCCCAAGTGTTAAGAAGGGACCAGGGAAAGAAGCTAGCCTGAGATGAGAGAGATTTGAAGATAGGCGGTGTGAGTAGGGAGGTTTAAGAACAGGTTAATTCAGCAGGAGGGCATGTCTTGGAATGTCTTTTTCCCTCCCCTCACCGATTTATATGTAATTTCTGCAGTTATGAACTTCATCAAACCCTTCTGCCTCTGAGATCTTGCAATCCTTTCTTCAAATCCACAGGTCGTGAACTCTTTGATTTGATTGACTCTTTCTCTTCTTTGGCTCCTTTCTGCCTTCCAGTCCAGGGCCCATACTTGACTCCCTGCAGTGCCCTGGTGCTCTCTCTCTGAGTGGTCCTTTCTGCAAATTTCACTTAAATTACAATTACAATGTGATCAGCAATTTTGCTTAGGGTGTCTCCTTCCACATCCATTCCTGATCTGTGTCTCCAGCATCTTCTCTTTAGGGATTTTCTCAGAGACGTAGGAATTAACGTAATAGACTTAAAGTTGAGATGTTTATCACTGTTCTCGTGCTCTCTTGTTGCCTTTATTTTCCTGTAATGATAAAACACCCTTTGTTGGAAAGGTTATACTGAACCCATCACAAACTGGTTGGTGGTTGCTTTTCCTTTTATCACGTCCTCCTTATTCTAGTTTGAAGTGCTGTGTCCAAGGTAATCCATCCAGAAAAAAATTATCATGGTGTTCCCTGGTCTTTTCCTCAGATCTTTGGACATCTTCTTGCAAAGCAATGAGACAGACTGTCACTTTTGTGACAGGATCTGTGTAGGTCAGTTTTGTGTTGACTGTTTGAAAATGGTCCTTCATCTGGTAAAGAAGCTCTTCAATAAATCAAATGTTCTTTGTATGCCAGCTTTAAACACTTTGAAGAAACCCAGAAATTATCTGCAGGGCCAGAGATATGAGTAAACCGTGACTGAATGTTGCAGAGCTCAGTATGTTGAAGGCAGCTGGGCAAAGTTCCAGTGCCTGTCACAGGGAACGTGGTGCAGATCTGCTGAACAGTCTGCAGACTGGAGAGTGCAAAGCTCCCCCTGAGATCAGTCAAAGTTCAAAGGCAGAATATAAACCAAAGGATTTTCAGCTTAAGAACCTGTCTGCCTGACACCAGAGAGTATTCCTTCATCCTCCTATTGATTTCATTCATTCACCTTCATACCCATACACTGTAAAACATCAAGATGTGTGTACCCAGGTGGTGTGCCCAGCATCACTTGGATGCAAAGCACAGGATATGGTGCCAATTGTCAAGTCCTTGACATGTCTCTGAGATTCTTTTTAATTGGCGCCATCAAGCCAGTTTTTGGACAGGTCTTTTGTATCCTTTAGCATTCACCAGCTGTAATCTGCTGGGTATTTGCAACGGTGTCCTGCTAATTTCAGCTTCCAAAACTACTTGTTGCTGCTCGTTGTTCTGCAGCAATTCTTCCACAGGTGCACTTTGAATTGAACTTCTGGTGTCCTTTACAGAGCTCTTCTCTGTGAGCAGGACTGGGCACATGCCACCCCCATTAAAAAATGCCTACAGTCCCACCCTAATATTATGGGAGAACTTCCCGGCAATCTTCTGGTTGCCAAGGAATGTGGATACAGTACTAAAGAAGTTGTAAAGGATATCATAGGGCATGCCTGCTTCTCCTGTCACTCTTGTATCCTCTCTTCAAGCATCCAAGTTCCCTGAAGAACAGTGAAAACAAATATTGAAGAACACTTTTGGAGAAAAAAGAGTGAAGAACAAGGACAAAAGCCTATGTATGGGGTTTTACAGGAGGATGGAGAGATCAAAAGGAATGCAAAGATGGAAAAGGATGCAGAAATTTATGAAAAAAAAAAAAAAAAAAAGAAAAAAGAATGGTGATGGGGACAGATGTCAGAATTGGAGAGATAAAGATCATAAACTGGGAATGGAGGAGGATAGGCCACTAGAAATAATTTCCTTCCAGGACGTAACACTTCAAATGTCTAAGCCTCTGCTGTGAAGCCTATATCCCAGCTGCCTCTTATGGCTGGTCCCCTTGGCAATAACAGAGTGTTTTGGCTAACAATTACTTCATTTCCTTAGGGCTGGTAGTCTCAGGTAGATGAGAACAGCTGTTCTGGGCTCAGACTGAAGGTCCATCTCACCCATTATCCACTCTTCGACATTTATGGAAACTTTCCTTGTATTTGATCACCCTTGTTACAACTTCTCAACATTTCCTAATTCTACTAGGTCCTTTCAGATGTGAGAGCATGAATTGCACATTTGTTGTTTTCTCTATTTCTGCTTTTATACTTTGCATTTTTTTCCATTTTTAATACTTTTTAAGAAAGTAATTACATTTTATTTGCTGTTTTTACCCCTAGTGAGCTGTGAGTGGATATTTTCATGGAATTTGTGATCTTTAGCCTAAGACCTTTCTTCCAAGTGGAAGTGACCAGTACAAAGTCCACTATTCTATATGGGGAAGGATTTCTGTGTAGAGAATTGTTTCTTTCCATATCTATGACTCTTTTCTTGTGAGCTCAAGTTATGGATATTAAAATGCCAGTCAGGATTAAATGCAGGTGAAATTAATTATTTCATTATTTGTAATTTTAAGAGAATTTCATATAGGCAGTCTTAATGTCTTTTACCTTGTTTTAAATAAATAAGGAGTTCACAAAGTCAAGAACCGGATCTGTCCTTATTGCATGTTCACTTTGACACAAATATTAGTGTGTATTTTATGTCACATTTTCTTGCAGAGATCTGCCTGATTCACCTCTGATCACAGCTATGGAAATGTGGGTGGTTTAATTAATTAACACTAATTGTTTTTCTTTTTCTTTTGAGGGGCAAATGTTCATGCAACTGACCCAAGCCGTGGACTGACTTCATGGGAATGGGCTTGTTTCACAGGAAGATCAGAGTCTGCCTTCGTCATGCAGAAGCTGATGGACAGGCCATGCCCAGAACAGTTTTCTGATCAATATAAACCAGAATGGCCAAAAATGAAGGAACTTCTTGCCAAGGCTGCAGAGCCAAAAAGCTGTTTGCAGAAGATTTCTGAATGCGTGAGGGCGGCTGTCTCATTCCGGTCTTTCTACGGCCCGGAAGAGGACGGGGTCCTTGACCACATGGTGAAGGTGACAACAAGCTTGGGAAGTCCCTTCATCGCTCTGGCGTGCCGGACTGTGTGCCCAGGCAGCCCACCTTGTGTGGGGAAACGCAGACTGGCTGTGCAGGAAATCCTTAGGAAGCAGAGAGCAGAGGAGATCCGATCTCAAGACAAAGATCACGTTAGCAACTACGAGAAGCTCTTTCAGAACTCCAAAGTCACGGTGATCCCCAAGAAGAAGGAGCGTCGAGCCAGCCTGCAGCCCATCAGCATGGCCATGTCCCAAGTGAGCACAGTAGCCACGAGGAAAGCAAGCCTCCTGCCACTCCACCTGCTTCGGCGGAGCAGCGTCCGGCCGGGATTTGTCATCCCCAAAGTCCGTGTCAGCAAGGCTCCTCCACCCACCTTCCAGCCAGAAAAGGCGAGAAGGAGGAGCAGTGCGAAGGACGACCCCTATCTGCAGATTCCCAAATGGAGGTACAAGGAGCTGAAAGAGGAGCGGAGGAAGGCAGAGGAGCAGGAGAAGAACAGAGCAGCAGAGGCTCAAAAGCCACGACAGGTGTCTCCTGCCCAGAGCAGGACCTGATTTAAGGGCAGTTCCTGAGGAGGTTCTTGAGCCGCTGGTCTTGTTATCCTAGCGAGATAACAGACTGAATGCCTTTGTGCATGCCCACTGCTCATGGCGCTGGAATGCTGAGTCACCGCCTTTAAGGAGCAGAAATACAGCAAGGGCTGTGCCACAGCTTGTCTGATGGTGGAGCAGGAAGGTGTTTGGAGCTGGAAGACTTACAAGGTTTACCGGTCTGTTGAAGGGATGTTCCAAGCTGTGCAGTCCTCTTGTGGATGCCTGTTTTTCCAGCTCCTGGTGAATGACTGTGAAACAGCTTGAAAAACATGTTTGAAATGATCATATTTTGTGTTTGTTCGTTTTGTAATGGACGAAATTAAGGAGTTGTGTTTTTGACACTAGACATTCCTCCCTTTCCTTCCTTAGGTAGACATATTGCAAAGGTTTATAGTAATAATTAAAAGTTTAAAATTTATCACAGTGTTGGTTGGCAGTGAAAATCCAGGTCTACAATTGTTTTGGATATACTAAGCACTTTATTTCTATACCAGTAAACAGATTTCAAGTACAGGTATTAAAGCCTACAGGTCTATACAGTCCATATGGATGAAGTTCTTAATGCTTTTGTTTGCTGTGATGAATCTAAAAAGGGCTTAATATTAAATACCTCTACAGTTGGGGTATTCACATCTTCTGAAGTATAAATGAGGTGTAGGGACTGATTTCTTTGAAGAAACACAGAAGATGAGACAATTTTTGATTGCCACCATCACCTAAGATTTGCCTCCCCCACTAGATTTCCCTTTACCTGTTATCTGTTTTCTCCTCTTTAGTCTCAGGGAATTTTTTGTCATTGCTTTTAACTGTGAAATAAAGGAGATGGTGAAGCACAGTGGATATTTTTTTAGGTTGATATTTAAGTTCTTTTTTCAAAAACTCACCAGGTTTATTGTGAGCCTTTCCAGAATATAGCCAGGAACAGAATTTTATGCAGCTTTCAGAGGTTCAAGCAACATTCCCAGGTGTCAAGTGCAGCTACATGCTGTGAATACCCAGTCAGAGGTGCAGTGCCAGGCAGCTCTGATGTGGCCAGATGTCACTGTAAGCTTTGGTACGACACCTCTGGGTACCCAAAGATGGCAGTACCTCACCCCTCTCTCCCTACACTGGGAGAAAACCTTCCCTAGTATGGAAGTGCATCTCCAAGCGGCAGTTCCCACGGGGTTTTGCTGCAGGTTTTTGTGCTCTACATTAAGGGATCCTCTGGTTGTACCAGCAGTCAGCCTGAACAGCAAGCCAAGCCCTGGCAAATTCTGGTAAGGAAGGGCTGTAAATCTGCTGCTTGCTGGAGAAAGACCACACTCACAGAAGTAGAGGGCCAATGCAAACAGCATAGAGCACATGCTCAGGGTAAGGTTTTGCCCAGGCTTTGCACACATTTGAACTGAAATGTGCTGCAGTGTATCCTCCTGAAGGTGTTGCTGTACTGGAGCCCAGGCAGACCCCAGCTGCTGCTGCTGCTGCTGTCGCCAGTTTCTCCCCTCAATTAAAGAGAGGGAAAACTTTTCTATCCTTTAGTCCCACAGCACAAAGGATGGCCACAGACCCACTGAATTTGTAATGAGACTGTGCATGTCATGGGAGAAATAAATTCAGTTGATTGGAAACTAGTGCCCAGATCAGCACTGCCATTTCCTGTCTGTGGGGTCTGACAGAGGTTAGGACAGATGTGGGAAATAAGGATTTCTCCATGCAGCCTATTCTTTGTACTTCTGTGCTGGTCAGACTGCATTGCCATGTAGCCTCCTAGGTCAGAGCTGGAAGAATTTGCACCTGCCAATACACCTGCCCAGTCCTGGGAAGATGAGGAGCATTTTAATCTGCAAGTGCATCAGTGCTGTGCAATTCATAGGCACCAGTCTTGTAATGGCTTTGGGGTGACCAGAGTACAAGCTGAACTCATTTCTTTGGAAAGCAGGAAGACAATATTTTGGCTGTCTGTGGCAAAGGTTTCAGGGTAGATTTCAAATTGGTAGGTGGGATAAGAATGGTTTAACTGTTACTTTTTGTTTACTGCCAACCCAGGGTTTTGAAGATTTAGCACTCAGATTTGGTTCTGAAAAGCAACATGTGCTGCAGCTGAGCACTTGAATTTGCACTTTCAGTACCACCTGCAAGAGACCGATAACTGACAGGTGCTCTCAGGGATTAACGTGTAGTATGTTAGAATTAGGGGCTGGAAATTAAGCCTGTTTTCTAATCCTTTGTACTTTACTGTGTTTATGTGCATAAATGTGATATTTCCATTAAAAGAGGCATAAGCTGTTAAACTTGTTTGGCACCCTTGTTCTTCCTAGGGGTTTGGGGATGCTGCCTTTCGCTTTCCAGTGGATCCAAAAGCCCATTCACTTTCACCAAAGGACTCATCAGCATCACCTGAAAGCAGTTTGGTTTCCCTGGAAGGAGTGATTGTGGGTTGACTTCCACCTCTTGTGAATTTTTCCCTAGGAGTTAAGGCAAACTATTACTTTTGTTTCCCATCCAGTTTTCAATGGTCATCTTGCTGGACAGAGAAGTCATTGAGAGAGCAATCATTGCTTTGCTGGCCTGTGTCCATGTTGCTCTGTTGCAAGCAGGTGGTCTCCCAGTGTCCTGTAGAGAGTGAGACTCCATTTGGGGCATCTGTATAAAGCTTTGCTCTTGCTAGTTTTGGCAGTGCAAGCCACAGGTCTCTGTGTCCCCGTTGCCTTCCTCCCCTGCTGCCTCACTGTTCCCAGCTATCCTCCCCTCTTCATCGTTGTCCTCACCATAAAGTTTGCACCCCCTCACTTGCTGTTTGTCTTACCTGTGTGAAGGTTGCAGTGGGCAAAGCTCCCACAAAACATTCCTGAAACCTGTGGCAAACCACTGTGGAGGAGGAGGAGGCAAACCTGGCTTGCTTTCAGCCATCTGCCCCCTTGAGCTGTTGCTGCCGAGGAGGATTTGATTTCTGTTGGATTTCAGCACAGAGTGGTTTGATCTGTGTTTTGTTGTGGATATTTTTTTCCCCAAGAGATCCATGACTATGAAATCTCAGGCAATACTGGCAGCACTTCAGGTTGCTCCCGGTCACTCAAGCAGCACAGTTTACCTTCTAAAAAAGAGCAAGCAAACCCTTGGCAGCACCTCCAGGCAGCTGGAGCCCCTGAGGGAAGGCAAAGGTGCTGCTGCAGAAAGACACTCCTCAGAGGGAAAAGGAACATTATTTAATTCCTAGGGCAGAGGGAGGTTTTCTACCTGCCTTCAGTGCCAGTGTGTAGTGTGGCATACTAGAAGAAGAATGCCCTGGAGTGTTGTAACTGGAGCAGGGACTGTGTCTGCTATCACAGCCATTCCTTGTCTCAGTACCCTGGGAACATCTCACCACGATGCTCCCAGGAAACTCCCAGCCCCATGGGCCAACTCAAATCTGCAGTAACTGTACTAACAGGGATTTAACAACAGTGACAATGGAAGGTGAAAGTCCAACTGCTTCCCAACATTCTCTAAAATTATATTGTGCTCTCATCCCTGGTGAGAGATAGCTTCAGCCTGGAGGTTCCCAGTATCCTTCCTGCAGGAAGGCACCATCTTCGCCATCACCCAATTCCAGCCACTGTGCTGGGCATCATCCAAGTAAGGAAAAAACCCAAAAAGTATTCATAGATACCTCTAAAGGCATTACAGGCTGTCTCAGTATTAGAAAAGAAGCCTGGAAAATGAGAAGGGCCAACTCATTTTGGAGAACAGGAATTTTCTTCTGTTTGGTGAATTCTTATGTACAGCTAAATATAGCATTTATGGAAAAGCTTTGTGAACTCTGGACCCTTTTTGCTTTGGCTGTGGAGCTGCTTATGACTGGGTAGTATAAATTACATCAGCCAAATCCATGCTGAGACTGAGATGTGCTTTATAATGCTAAATATGCTAAATTTTCCAGACTTGGAAAACTGGATGCTCGAAATCAGTTCTCCACCTATATAAACACCTATATCTTTAAGTTATTTTTAATTATACATGGTATTACACTTAACCATACCTATAAAACTACTTGCAGGTAACACAGGCACGCACAAACATCATTCATATATAATAATGAGATACATATATAAAACATATATATATAGATAGATAATTTAAAATTTTAATATCTATTATTAACATATATACATATGAAAAGCCTCTTATCTCATAGTGGAGGGTAATGTGGAGCCCTTATATATGTTAATGATGACTGTCTATTAAAAAACAGTATTAAATAATTGTTCTATAAGTGGAACAAATCATTCAGGGTATATTACAGAGGCTACAAAGGGAAAACAAACCAGCTGCCTTTTCACTGAACACTGTGGAGCACTTGCAAGGGAAGAGGCAGGGGATTATATGAAAACTGTACTTCATTGGATAATTAAAGTTATTATGCACATTAATTTTGCCTAGTCAGGTTTAAATTTGCCACTTCTCTTGGCACATTTGAGTTTACAATGGTTGCAGCATGCTTTTACATCTATAAAACTGTACACAGGTTTGTGGATAATTAGTGGGTCAAATGCTGCTGTTTTAGTTGTCTCTCAGGGAAACAGAAGAGGTTGGGAAAATGGGTTCAGGTGGTTCATTTTCCCTTTCCCATTGTAGCAGCTTCCCACACGAATGACAGTTCGCCTCTTTGCCCAAGCCCTTCCTCCCAAACAGACAGAAAATGAACAGAAACCCTCCAGAGGCAGATGTGCAAAATCTGTGCTCGCAGGTGCCATCCTGCCTGCATTCAGTGGTTTCTCACAAGGCGCTGATGGAGCAGTGAGCTCCTGTAAATGTGGATCAGGAAAGGGGCACAGGAATTGCTGGGACATCTCTCCTCCGTGTGTGTGCACGTGGATGTGCGTGCCAATGGGGTTTTTACTCTTGGTGCCATAGTAACTGCAGTCAGCTCAGAGCGTGTTAACCACCAAAGGTGCTTCCTCAGTCTCTGTGCACAGCTTTCTGCTGACAAAGGTGATAAAATATTTACTTTCACACCACATGCAGCAGCAGGGAGTTAAAGTTTCCTTGTGTTTGCTGCCACTATACTGAAGCCAGCTTTTTGCAGAAGCCAGTAGTGTGGAGGTGTTCTGCATTTTTGTGTGAGGGTGTTAATGGGACACAAATCAATAAGTGAATGGGGAATTTAAGTAATGGCCTCACTAAAAGTTCTGTTCCAAATCAAGGTGAAGTAGCATTTCAAAAGAATATACCAACATGGTTGTACTGAAAGCAGACGTGCTGTACTATCAGCTTGGCTGCTTTCCCAGGGAAGCGTAGTGCAATAGTCGTCATGCAGCATTTACCCAACTTCTGTGCAAGGGAAGTGTGGTCTTTGACCGTCTGGTATCCTTTTCAAAAAGCTGCAGTTGCAGCCTCCTGAAGTGTATTCATATGAGTGAAATAAAACATTTGTGTGCTGAGCAATAAAACCAAACAGACCAGCCATATTAAACTCATTTTCCTTTGTTTTACTCTCAAAAAAAAAAAAAATAAATTAGCAAACAGAAATTCCACTAACACGTTCATAAAAATGTACTTTGTGGGTGTTTTACACCATCAGTTTCTCACCTGTGGCTTTTGAAAAATGTGGGGTTTATTCTTCGCATGATTGACTGCATTGTTCTCTTTTTTTATGTTCACAAGCACAATGAACAGGGTTTGCCTGTCGTTTCCCAGCTCTCCTGCAAGAGCCTTTTTTGGCTTCTGAAGTGTTTCCAGCCCTCATGAGAATCTGCTCCTGCTCTTTGCTAGGAGAAACTCTCAAGTACCACAGGCTGAGCCACAAGAACCTGGTGTTGCTGTGTGATGTCTGGGTCATGGTGACTGATGGGCAGTACTTCTGGTTGTACACCCAAACTGCATCCTCCACATTCTAGGGTAAGCATTCCCCAGAAATTTTCCCACTTAGGAGCCTCAAATACTCTCAGTTGTCTCAGGATTTGCATGACTGACTAGGATACTCTTCTCAGAGAAAGCCAAGGAAAAAGTGCTGTGTGCCAGCTGTCCAAAGAAGAGATAACCAGGTACCACGGTGAGGTCTGCTCTGTATTTAAAAACAACACCCAAAACCCCCAATTGAGCTGCTTTAACTGAAAAGGTAAGCTGAACTAATGTGCACAGACTCTCTTGGGATGGTTTTAATCAGGCTGATATTCACTTAACTTAACCAATCGGAACCAATTTGTGGTTAAAGAGATATAAATCATTCATCCTGAAACCAGTTTGCGTGCAGAGAGCTGTGGCAGCTCAGGTGTGCTGTTTCCAGCGAAGAGGGCTGCCCTGCCTCATCCTTGGCCTGGGGAAGGCTCTGATCCGGGCTCTCTGCTGACCCATGCAGCTTTCCTTGCACCTTCCGATTTTCCGAGCACTTTTGGCCCTTTCACTCTTCACACAGCAGTCAATGGCATCTCCGGGAGCCGCTCAGTGCCTCTTGCTCACCTTCGGCTAATTACCAGTGTCGCTTTAATTAACACGGCTCACGGCTGCCAGGGCTCCTTCCCTTCACACCATCCCCAGCAGCATGCTGCAGCTTTGCTCCGTCATTTGGATTTGGGAAAATCTAACCCCCCACATGCAGCGCTGGGTAAGAGCCGCATTGTCACCATCCTCCACAGAGAACTGCTCTTTCCATCAAGTAAAACACTGGCTTAATCTTTAATTCAGCACTGTCTTTTGAGGATCACAGCCCCTGTGCAGGAACAAAGTGAGCTTGACAACAGTCAGAGGCAAAAGATGAAATATTAATCCATGCTTTCGTGACATCCAGGCTGGATTAGAGTAATTCCCTGTCTGCAGGTCTCCCAAGGCCACCTCCTACAAAACACAGTTTGTATAGAAGCCAGCTGTGGGATTTAACCACTGCAGACAAACAGCCCACCTCCCAGACTCCAAATCTGGGCTTGTCAGGAGACCTCTGTTCCTTCTTAATCTCCAGGTGTGCTCTTCAATTGCCAGGTGCAGATCAAAATCCTAACTGTAGCTATTTTTAGTCACTAGAAAAAAATCCCAGCTTCAAGAAGTGTCAAATTAAACAAAAAGCATAAAAGCTATAAACATGGTAGGAAGATGCTACAAATACGATAGAGTATGGTTCTGGCTCTTTTTCTCTTAAGCCCATCATGTCAGGACACAGGACATATGTTATAGGATCACTCTTTTAGGGCATTGAATGGCATTTCCTCAGGGCAAGAATTAGTTAAATTGGAAAAGCAATAAAATGAGGGCATTGTGCAGAGCTGAGTGTTGTACACCAGTCAGCCAGATATGACCAAAGGAAAAGCATGTGAGGTGGAATGAGAGAAATAGATCCATCACCACAAAGGGGTATATAGCTGAAGAAAACACTGAGGGAAGAAAACACTGAGGGAAGAAAACAAGTCAACGCCAAGATCACCATCTGGGTATTTCCAGAAGCACCAGAGATGTAGCTGTTATATGTGGCACAGGCTGGATCAAGTGCAGGGCCTGTTCCAGTCAGCCTGGCTTATCTCCTGTGTGCCTCAGTTTACCTCTCAGTTGAAGAGAAATATTTTCCTCAATCCCAAATTAATTCATAAGGTCAGTTCTTGGTTATCAGGTAATGAGGGAAAAAGACAAATGGGACGATCCATAAAAACAAAACCACATGATGAAAACTTTATCAGTCAAGCAAACAGAGAACATGTCATCTCTTGGCTTTGGAAAATCACAAAAAGTTCATGAGAGATGGCAGAGGCAGCCTCTGTGACAGCAGGGGCCAGAGTGGAGCATCCTCCCTCAAAACACATTAAAAACTCTACTTCCCTCTGAGTAACAGGAAGCTTACAGTGTCCTTGGCCTGTTTTTCTCACCAAGTGATTTTCTTACATAAATGAGTATTTGCTGTATAGAAAAAAGTGTGTGGAAAGCTTAGTCTAAAATGCAAGCCTAAGAAAGTTTTGCATCATATACCAACATCATGCCCTACTTTTCTGAAGAGTTCCAGCTTTTGAAGATTCCAGTGGGCTGTTTAAGAGATTTATGAAGTTATGAAAGCAAAAGTCAGGTCCATGCAGTTTAAATGCTATTAAATCCCTGTGTTGCCATTTCCCATTAGTTGGGTTCTTCAAAAAGCCTTGTGCCAGCTGAGAAACACATCTGAGAATGACACTTAGAAGGACTTTAAATGAACCCAGGGCAAGAAAATAGAGGGAGAGGTGGCAGCTGCAATGCAGCATGACTAGGTCAAATAAAGCCATGACCTAACTTAACAGTGATCATCCCCTACCCAGTTATTTAAAAATCACATTAATGTATGCACATGAATATTCCTATAGAAATGTGGGTGTACACCCACCCAAAACAACCTTTGGACTCCTAGACCCACAGAAAAGTGAAGAAATCCTTGTGGCCTGAAGGTCTTCCCCTCAAGCCAGAGAAGGCTACAGTGCTCACATTTTCAGAGTAGTGTCTGAAAGAAAGCCATAATGGTGGGAAGCAAGTGGGAATTCTTGGAGTACCGTGCTACACCCAGACTTCTGCAGCAAAGGTCTGCACCTGCAGAAAGGGGAAATACTTCAGGAGCCACTCATACCTTTCCTAGGATCCTTGCAAAGTGTTTCTGCTAATTTCAATTTTATCCACATCTTCCCTTTGAGAAAATATCTACTGAGTCAGGCAGTGAATGCTGGGATGCTGGCAGGGCATGTAGCTATTTAAGGGCTTTTTCACATCTGTTTTCATAGGCAAACCCTATTAAATTGTAACAATAAACTGCACGGATTTTACTGGTAAGCAATCAATTTCCATGAAAGATAACAAAAGCTTTCACTGAAATGGGCTAGAAATCCAAATCTCTTAAAATCTGAGTCTGTATAATACACACCCTGCTCTAGGCACTGCAATAACCACTGCTTATTGGGTGTGCTCTTCTTAGGCTAAGCATCACCAGCAGATGCAGTCACACGTGATGTGGTAACCCCACACACTTTATGTCTGCTGCAAACTTCAAACATACCCAGTGGTCCAGAACAAAACACCCTTTTTGCCCTCTCTTCCATCACGTGCTCACCAGCACACCCTCTTGGGGGCTGGATGCCTCTGGCCACCAGAAATGTCTCATGTGCTGGGGCTCTCTGAGGTGCCTGTCCCATGAAGACTGGGCCAGGCAGTGTCCTGAGAAGTGGCCGTGGCAGAGATCTCCAAAGTCCTACATCAGTAATGCAGAGTTCATCAATACCCCCATACCTCAAAGACCCTCACCAAGGAAGGGCAGAGACCACATTCTGGGGTTCCACCTCAGCCTCCAGCTAAGACTGCTGCATCATCCAGAGAACTGACTGGGACAGAGCAACACCAGGAGACTCACCTCTAACAAAAAAGTACCTTGAGAACACTTAAAAACACTTTCTAATACTTTGTAACACCTTTAGGCATTGTTGATGCTCCAAAGCACTAACATTTCCAAAGTGCATTTCTAAAAAGGCTGTAGCATTTTTCTTTTAAAGCATCAAGGTTAGAACAGCTCAGTTGCTGTAGCCTCACACCACTGTTTTTCATTAATATCTTCCCCAAATTCTGTTCATCAGCTAAACCATCCCTCAGCAAATCTACAGAAAAGGCCTGCCTGATGTTTGGCATCCACTGGCAGTTTTAGGGGTGAAAAGATACAAGCTCAGCTTGAGTTCTCTCCCCTGGATGTTCTCCCAGCCACTGCTTTTAGTCACCTCCTCACACCGGAATAAGTTCCCACCTCTAAGCAGTCTAGCCCAGCAGCAAACAGCACCAGTGGCTACATCCAAGTTAATCTGTGGCTTTGCAAGGCACAGGCAGGAGCTGGGCCATGCCAGCCTGTCCTTGAGAGTGGCAGCACCAGGGAGTGAGATGCCAGCAGATGACACAGGCCTGTGTGTTAGACACTGCTGCCTCCAGGCACACAGCGATTGAAGATTTCACTTTAAGAAGCATTTCTGTAAAGTTTGCAGAATAAAAACAAATTCACCTCTCCTTTTATGCTAGAAGAGCTTCTGCTGCACAGCTGATGAAAGGCAAAAAGTCTTCAGCTCTATGGTTATTAATGCCAGCAAATATGGCTGAAAAAATATACAGGGCTCATATTCATTCCTTGTAGCTTGTATTACCTATTAGAACTATAATGGTATTGAAGTGATGTTCTCCATTTACATTGGCCCTAGCATTTTACCTCGAGTACAAATGCTCAGCTATCAAAATGCAGTGCTCAAAATGAATATGAAGGTGCCATCTTTACTCAGCCACCTTTCAGAGCACTAGCACTGGGTCGCTAATGCTATTTAGAAATGCTTCTCAGGGTAATTGGTACAGCTCTTCTTACTCAAGTGCTGTGCTTTAATCTTTTCACTCCATAATCTCAGCCACAGAAATATTTGTATTTTCAGAACATAAAGCACAATAAATCGAGAGTGAAGTTTCTGTTTGATTCTGAGTATTGAAAGCATTTCAATAGCACCTGCAGGCTGAGCTGACATCTTGCCAATTGTTTTGCAATCTTGCTTGATTATAGGCAAAGCAACAGATAAGTAAAAGAGAAACTGCAGAGCAGTAACCCCGGGACTGCTTTTGTAAATAAACAAAGGATATAATTTTAAAAATATACATTTATATCTTTCCTCAAAAAGGGGTTGTGGTTGGGCTTATGCTTGTTTCTGCTGAAACAGATTGTACACTTGTTTACTAGTAAAAGAAAAATTAGGATCTTTGCCCTTTAGTTATTAAAATCAGGTATACTGAATCATACATGTATATGTTTAGATATGCACGTACACTTGTGTGTTACAACAGTGATTCCCTCCCTTTTCTATCTCATAAGCTAATTTACTCTGAAGCATTTTGTTCAACCATTTTCAAAACAACTCACGTTCTCACTCATATCTCTTCTAAACTTGCTGTTCCAGCAAGGAGCACTGCACAGACAGGTGCCCCTTCTTCCAAGGAGCTCTGCTGAATTCCAGTCCCTTATTTTTGAAATCATGGGGCCTACAAAATGACAGTCTAGGGTCATATTTTGCATGACAAATTACATTTCATGCCCTGAGGCCAGAGCATTTGTGAGTCAGGAAAAAGCCCACAAATCAATGTTAAAAAACGTGGCTTAGCAGTGACCAAGCTGCAGAACTAAAGATGGGACATATCCCTGTACCACCAGCATTCCTCTGCAGAGCTTCACAAACACAACTCACATAAAGGAAAGGAGCTGCCCACAAGTCTTCTCCACCACTTTTTAGGTTGATAGACCTTACAGTGTTTGAAAAGAGGGATGTTTGGAGGTCTTTATCTCATGTAAACTACCAGGTTTGACTCTCCAGTCCTGCAAAATAAATCTGAACTTACCTTTATTCCTTGGAGAGTAACACTGAAGTTAATAGGATTGTAAACACAAAATAGAAATCCTCTAAAAGGCCTGCATGGGATAGGAAAATAATCTGCCTTGAAGGAACCTACACTTGTAGGAAATCTAAATCTCCCAGTGGATATCTGTTTAGATGACATTGGTAACATTGTCCATACCTTTTAATGCATAGATTCTGCCTTTTAAGATTCTGTCTTTTATTCTGCACCCAAAACCAAAGTCACTCCTATTGTGAAGGACCAGCCACCAAAGAATGACACACACAGCCATGACAGCCAGGTGCACAAACAAACTAAACATATCAGTCTAGGGGACAGGAATATTATGGGTCATGATAAATAGGCAGATCAAGCTCTATATTTTCTGTAAGTATTTACCTTAGCCACTGCTGGCAGGTGCTGAGCCAGCCATCAGTATGCAAAGCACAGATCTAACACTGTGAAGTTTTCAGTGTGGATGTTGTAGGACCTCTTTGGGGCCACGAAAAGCAAAGTCTGAGTGTTTAACAAAGATGCTCATAACAAGCTCAATTGACAGGCTTATTTAAGGCTTCAGCCTTTCATTCCAAACCCTTCCAGCTGTCACAACTGTCACATCAGCAGCAGGCTAATGTTTATTATGTTCTGGGTAATAAATCAGGGCCTAAAAGGAGAATTCTTGTATTTGCTTAGTCATTTTCTCTTGTCCAGAGGGAAGGAATTAGGTATAGAATTAGCTTCTGAAGTGGGTCTCTTTTATTAGCAACTCAGATGTAACACTAGCCACCTGCAAAAAGAATGCTAAAGGTGTTCACCCAAACTGCGTGTTCCAAAGAATCTGATCTCCCATTGCTTAACACCTCTGGGATGAACAAAATCTTACATCCTAATTTTTAAAACTGACTGTTCTCTCATTGTAGGGATACATACACACACACACACAAATATTAATTAGGTTTCAGTCCAACTAGCGTACGTCTTAGTTCTACATCCTATATCCACATACGGGCTGTCTTTTGCAGTGAAGAAATATAATATATATTTCTTTATGCTTAACCTTGTAGGTTAGAAGAACCAGAATTTGTTGAAATGTATTTGCATTTGCAGATTTCCCTCATCCAAAGGCCTCTTCCATGCAAAAAGATTCAAGGACATGTAGATTTATGAATCAAAGGATTGTCCTCTCAGTATGTAATTAGGCAGGGGAAATTGAAGTCACTGAGCAGCATAAGAAATGGCCAGTACACAGTTCTGAAACAGTATGACAGCTTTGCTTTTTTTCTCTTATCATCTTCTAACAACAGCCTTACAGTGCACAACTGAATCCACTTCTGTGCTGGTCCATTTACTGTTCTACTTTTAATATTTAAGGCTTTACTTATCTAGTCACAGCTCCTGTTCACTGCTGATTTAAACACACCAGAAAGTAAAATGAGGTGTGCAACACTCCACTGGCATGGGCCCTAGTCTGCTGGTCTTCAAGGGACAAAGCCAGAAGACTTTTATCTTCCTTAGAGATATCACTTGAAAAATCAAATACAGCTTAAGATGAGGTGCACATCTCATCTTAGAAATAAGTGGGGTTTTTGTTTGTTTGTTTTTTAATACCAAGAGAAGTTTCCAGTTAAATACATTAGGTTCACAAACAAGCATAAAATAAAGAAAAAGGTGATGCCTCTCTTCCTTGAGACCCAAACATACACACTTGGTGCAACTTTACTTGGAAAGACGTTGAAGGTGTGGTCTCAGTCACATCTCAAACATGACAAGGTGTTTGTCATTTCAGCTGCTATCAGCATACAGAAATTAGTGAGTGGCTAACTTTTGCTTTTCATTTTAACTAAATCCACTCTTCTATATTTCAAAAGCAGCTTCTGATTTAAGAGAGAAGCCAAGTGGTTTCCATTGTGACCCTAAGAATAACTCCGTTGGCCAGAGCATGGTGCTAATCACACCAGGGTTATGGGTCCAATCCCCCTATGGGCCATTCACTTAAGAGTTGGACTCACTGGATCCTTGTGACTCCCTTCCAACTCTTGAGTATTCTGTGATTTGGAAACTGATCCCATTGCTGTGCTCTTCAGTTCACTCACTCCACTACATGTAACAAGGTGATGTCACTATCCACCTTAACATGGTATCACATATCCACTGACACCCGAGCAGTGACCACACATGGCCTGTAAGAACTCATTTTGCACACCTTCGTAACCCGCCACTTGCTTCTCTGCCAGGAAGGAGGACAAAACCCATTATGCTGAACCAGCTTTAGTCAGGACAATGTGAGACTACACTGAAGGTAACATGATGTGTCACCTTACTGATGCGAGCTGCAGTGTCATTAGCAGCTAACCAGTTCTCATAATCCTTAAAACCACTGTGGATTACTAATGCTTTTCTTTTTCTAAAGCTACGAGTGACCTATAGAATGCCAGACACTCACGTTTTCTAAAAATACCACCAATGTAAGCTGGACAGCAGAGATTATGTTACAGGGCTTTTTTCAAGGTCACTTGCAAGATCTATGCTTGCAAGATCCATGGCGTTAGTATCCTGCATTTCAGTTTTGTCATTGACAGCATCCTGCGTTTTGCAAAAAATCACCAGCAACCATGCTTGCCTGTCAGCTCCAAATAGTAATAAATTACACTCCCAGAAAGAAGTCTCGTATTCTTTTTCTCACCTCTGATCAGCATTCTGAAGGGAAGGAAAACAGTCATTGCAATAGAAATTACTTCTTTGTTCACAGAGTGCTTTGTCAAATACAATGCACTCCACCTCTCCTCTCAGGCCTCATATCTGAATGCTAGTGCTTCCATTTTATGATTCAAGAAATAGTATACACTAGCTGCAGTCATTTCTCTGATGGGGGACGAAGAAAATCAATAAATGCACATTCCCGATGGAAACCCACAAACATAGGGACAAGCAAAATACAAACCTCCCCCTTCCTAAGAAATTACCTTTACTAATTTTATATAATCAGCACTTACCAAAGGTTACAGCTACAATGCTGCTTACTTTACCCATCTGCTGAAGAAATCCCATGATTTACTGCTGCAGACCTGCCTCAGTTTCTTCCTGAGCCAGCCAGTCACTATGATCTGCATCCTTATATAGCAGATAACGTTAGCTGTAACCAGTTATATTTGTCTTTATCTTGTGAGAGGTTTGTGTGCAAAGAATTTAAATTAAAACAGAGATTTGTCTTCTTAATTGTTTATATCATTGCAGCCTCTGACCAGCAACATAACCCCCTGCTGTAAAAGTAACTGTACCCATACTGTCATCCCCACATTTTCTAAAATGCAATTATTAATTGCATGCATTAATTGGTGTATTAATTCAGCATCTTAAGGCATTATTAACTTAATGTATTATTAACTTAATATACCCAAATCTGAGGGGGACACAAGAAGTGGCATACAAAGCCCATGCCTTCCTCCCTCGTGAAAATGGTGAGTATTCCAAATAAAGTTATTCCAAAGGGATAAAAATATATGTCCATTCATTCTCTTCACCTTTGCATGTAAAACTGCTGTAAGTATTTTCATTAAACAGCTGGGAGCACACAATGATCACACTACTGTGGAAAAAAGTAAAAGACTTCTGTTTCAAGGCATTTGGTGACAAAAGGGTAGATTATACCGTTGACATAGAAGTAAATAATTTCGAACTACTAGTAACATTTGTAATACTGCTGATAATAAGGCCATGGGATTTGGAATAACAATGAACAACGCAATCTGTTGTTGCATGCTCAACATCCTGCATGTGTATTTTACAAAATTTTAATGAAAGAAAGTATCTTTTGAATAATGTAGCATGAAAAAGAGGCTGAGAGGAGACCCTACTACTCATTACAACCTGTAAGGTTGTAATGGTAATAGGTGAGCAATAATGTAATAATGCAAGGTGATCTTGGTCTCCTCTCCAAGGTAAGGAGTAACAATATAAGAGGAAATGGCCTCAAGTTGTGCCAGGGGAGGTTTAGATTGGGTATAAGGAAAACCTTCTTCACCAAAATGGTTGTCAAGCTTTCGAACAGGCTGCCCAGGGAAGTGGTTAAATCACCACTCCTGGAGGTATTTAAAAGATGTATGGATGTGATTCTTACAGCCATGGTTTAGTGGTGGACTTGGCAGTGCTGGGTTAATGCTTGGACTCAGTGACCTTAAGGGTCTTTTCCAACCTAAACAATTCTATGATGATGTGAGTGCAGAGTCTAAGGATGTATCACCTCTGCATTGTTTCACAAGCATTTGCTGTATTATATATACACTACACCTATACTAAACATGGGATGCCCAAAGCATCAGAAATTTCCCAGAAACTCTGTGGCAATTCCTCCATATTCTTTAGCAAATCACTTATGTTACATCATGCCTTATGAAATGTTAACTGCAGCTTTATGAAAAGCTTGCCACCTCTTCTGATTACAATACTTGCTCTTTCTGAAAGACTAGAACTTGCAAAGCAATGAAAAAATGTTACATTTAACTTCCTTTACTATCCTGGTTTATTAGGTTAGATTTATCAGGGTCAAATTCTCTAGCTTCACAAGGGCTGAGTGAGCATCTTCAATTTCATAGTGGAAAACAGCAACTCCCATTATAGCTGGTAGCATCTACTTCTTATTTTACATGAGACTGGACTATTCAAAACAGCTCATCCACCATGTCATAAAACTTCATAATAAATTTCACTATCTATAAAATGTTGATTAGTCATGCAGCAGTCTGTAATAAAATCCCATAAATCCCACAAAGCTGCACCCTGCTGATTTATATTGCACTTAACAGAGAAAAAAGAGCCTGATATACAACTTCATGCTTTATTGTTGCATTATTGCCACACTGACAATTACAGAAAATTTCTTTTGCAGCTATTTCAAAATTACATCTGAACATCTCCTGTGCTTATATGCTATTGCAACATATTTTAAAAGTATCAATAACCATCAGTAAGAAATCCAGTTCACCAGTTATGATTATTTTGGACAAGGTAATGCTTTGGGGTAAGGACATCTATGTTATAAACATGGATACCTCTCACCCATATATAGTATGCTTTCATACAGAGACATTTTCTAATCATGTAAGAATTCCTGCACTCTAAAAGCCACAAAAGCTATCTTAAGAGCCATACTTCATTGTACAAACTTACATATCTATCTAAGTAATCAAAGACAAAAATCAGGTATTGTCTATATATGCTGTATATATTGCATTAACAACCAGGAGCAGTAGTTTGTAATTCAAAAGCATCCATGCTCCTAAATTTTACTGTCAGAATGGAGATGTGGTGTGGCTTTCAAAACCATTTATACCTATTACAAGACATGGAGCAGAGGTACCCAGCCCCACCTCACCATGTGCCTTTACAATGAGGTTTAGTTTTCCACTGCAGTCAGGGGAGCCAAGAGTGATCCAGCTCATCCTGAAAGACCCTTCCCTCTGGTCAATGATGCCATACCTAAACTCTGCTGACTGTCCTGACTGCACCCCCACTGACTACAGCAGGCTGTAGACACTGCTTCAGACGCAGGCACAGCAGGAGGCAGAGCTGGATCCCACCCAGCTCTCCCTCAGGCCAGCAGGTGCCAGAAGTGACTGCGATGATCTGCTCCATTGCTGACACAGCACACAGACAGCCACACCTGCACCGTCACCCGCCTCCTGTCCCGAGTCTGCAAACATCCCTGCCAGCAAATCACCTCCTGCACAGATTCCAAGAGGCTCCAACAACGCTACCCTTATGCATGAGTTTCTCAGGTGTGAAGCACCTGCACACTCATGAGCAGCTACAAACAAGGCTTCTGCTGCTCCAGCATCAGAAACAGAAAGCAGCTTTGAAAAGCTACACGTATTCTAACAGAATAAGTCTTACCAACAACACTCGTTCCTTAAGGCAAGTATGGTTTCTAATCAAATTGAAAATAAGGAACTGCATATATAGATTGTACACCCTTCCTTGGGTCTAGGATAAATATGTCCATGCATATAATTCGCAAAACATCATTTCCATTTCAAGCCGATGAAGAGATGGAAACGTCAGGTCCGTTACACCCACACAAAGTGAGTTACTCCACTTGTGAAATGGGCCGTATTTGCCATTATTTTGTTGTTGTTGTTTTAAATCATATACTCAGGAAATAATTATTAAATCTGTAGAAATTTTTAAAAATAATAATTTTTAAACTTTCCTCACTGTTTTTTAACCATAAATGAACTGGTAAAGCCCCAAGTGACCCTAAAATTTCACTGATTTGCCAGGTGAATGGCTGCAGCATTAGCTCCCACTTTTTTTTAACATCATTAGAAACTTTATAAACCTGGAGGGTACCAAAGGCTGTATTGTATTTGTCATCAGTTAAAAACAGAAGGACACTTTAAAATAGGTAGAATGTATAAATTTTTTTCCTGGTTTTTACAGAGGTGAGTTATGGAACGAAATTGATAGAGCTATGTGATTTTGAACTGAAAAATCAAATTATTTAATTATGTGGTAAAAATAAAACAATTGCTCAATTTGCAAATAACTTTCTTTTTACTCCCTCATATCATTACTGTCCTTCAGAATAAGAAGACTAGGAAAAAATACAATGTGCCAAAGAGGCTGGATCATAAACATATTTGCTAATCATATCTATTAATTTAAAAAGATGATCTCGAATTCTAAATTAAAAAAAGTAAACCGATTTTTCACCAACTTATTTTAAGTTCAATACGGAGGGTCATGAACTACTTCAGCCTGTTATTGGAATGTGAAATCATCACCTCAAAAATACAGCCCCCAGTGAGACCCATGAGATTACAAATGAGTTGTCTACAGCAGCAGTGTTCTTGTAATTCTGATTTCTCCCTCCTTCCATACCCACAGACCACCAGAGGGAAAAATCTCAGCAAGACTGTGAGAGTGCAAAGGGGTGTAAAGAAGATTCAGCTGGATCTCTGCCCACTTGAGAATGTATGGGGGCCCTTTCATCATCTCCTTGGTTGAATCCAGAGGACACTGGGGTGTAACTCTGCAGGATGCTGAAGGCTGCAAGGTCTCTAAATAATAAAGACAACTGCTGACTTCTGTCTCAACACACACAACAAACTCCCTCCAGACAGTAAAGGTACCAGGACAAAAGGGCTGTTCTTCCTTACTGGCTTAGCATAAAAACTACATTAATTATCTGCTACTGTGAGTACACAACTAAAAGTACAATTTTTAAGCTCATTAATCATATTATTCATACTAAAGTTTTTATCTTGACAATAAGAAAATCTTATAAAAAACAGCCCTGATCAGCAAATACTCGATACAGAATTTTCCATCTGGGCTAACAACTGAACAATGTCTTCATTCTTATTAACCCTTGAGAATTAAAGTAAAAGAAACAGCATATTATTTTAGATGTCAATTTTACAGATTTGACAGTGTGAATCCTAAAGGGTTTTTGTCTTCTCTTGAAAACTCATTCACCGAGAGCAGTTTGGCAGAGATCCTGACGAGGAGCTCATTTGCGAGGCTGGTGGATGTGCTGTTTGACATGCTGGGGGTGAGGAAGCTTTTCCACAGAAGGATGTGGTTTCTGATGAGCCACCTGAGCCGCAGCTGGAGGGAAGTCCTTATCACCCTGTTGGAAGAACACAGCAGGAAAAATTTAAGGAATCTTAAAAATGTACTTTCCAGTTCAAACTGGAGTAAAGTTCTAAAAAAATGTGAAAATCAGATGGAAAACAGTGTTGCGTGTTACATTGGACTCCCCGTGAACACATTATATATTATAAAGTATCTTAATGTGACACTAGAGGGAAAAAAATCCATATATTCCTATCTTCAAATGTGTTTGGTTTTCAAAAAGCCACTAGAAAGAACAAACTATTTTAAAAGTAAGTTAAGGCAGTAGGAAAAATACCTGCACAAAAAGCCTGCTGTAGGAATCAGAACTGTAGAATGGCCTAGGTTGGAAGGAACCTTAAAGATCACCCAGTTCCAACACAGTGCCATGGGCAGGAACATCTTCCACTAGACCAGGTCGCTCAGGACTCCATCCAACCTGGGCAACCTGTTCCAGTGCCTCACCACCTCCACAGTAAAAAATCTTTCTTAACATCTGATCTAAACTTACTCTTTTAGTCTGAATCCACTCCCCCTAGTCCTGCCATTCCATGCTTTTGTAATGATACTGTCTTTCCTGTAGGCTCCCTTCAGGTAATGGAGGGCTGCAGTTAAGTCACCTCAAAGCCTTCTCTTTTCCAGGCTAAACAATGCCAGGTCTTTAGGAAGAAAGAAGGACCTAAAATTACTTATGACTCAGATCTTAGAGATGGCTGGCTTTTAAGTTTAACCTGCTCTTTTAACCAGATCTGCTAGTGTTAGCTCTCAGGTGCTGCTGTTGGGCAGTCTCATCCCAGGTGTAACCCATATGTCACCTATTTACCATTGCCATTTCTAGGGTCAGTCCCAGGAGGCTTTCAAAAGGCAACAGGAAACAAATACTATCAGTGCTCAGTGACAGGGGGACAATAGCACCACAACTTCCCCCTTCAGAAAGTGGGACAAACCTATCACATGCCAGAAAGTCTGAGCGTTCCATCAGTTCACAGGACAACAATCTTACACTGCTTTGTTTTGCTTTTGTTTTAATCTCTATCTTAACTTTTTTTTTTCTCTACTCCAACTTGCTTCCAATTTTCAAAGATCTGTTCTCCTCAGACTCAACATTTTCTACCTCCTCTGCCCTGATGCTGCCAATTGCCCATTCCTTATGGGCTAAGGAAAAAGGCATCATCTCACTCTTTCCACCTATGGGATCCGGCACAACTACACATCTTACTGTAAGCCACACTATAAATCCTAGTGATGTAAGGTAACCATCACATAAAGCCATAATAAAAACCCTGCCACAATGCACAAATTACTGATCACATGATTAATGGGTAGCTAATACTAAGGATTTACAGGTCCTGCCTGCTCCTAAAGTCCAGGGAATAACACTCTGAATCCCAAGTACCTCCAGGCACATATGGCAGCTGAAACACACTATCTTCAAGCATGTATCCTTACAGGCAGGAGGGTTTCTCCTCATCACAGACCAAGCTACAGCAGCACCTTAATATGCAGCTGCTTCCAAAAGAAATGAATACAGTAATATCTATCTTAGATATAAAAAGATGATCTAATAAACTTAAAGTGCTAAAATTCAAAGAAAAATGGTGGAAATAATTTCAATTAATAATTTCAATTTCACACAAACCCAGAAAGAATGCTCAAAGGGCCTTACATGAATATAGGAAACACAAAGCTTCTCCTCACAAAAGAGAAAGGGGTATAAAAAAAGATTAATTTTGGTCTGATTGGCAGTAATTCTGAAAAGCTTACAGTACTTTTGCTATGATTGAGAGAAATTAACTGATAATCTTACCCTAGCAATGACACCGGAGATGAACACCGCTGGCTTAGGTGGGCTGAAAAAAATAAGAGGGATTATTTGTACTGTTATTTAGAAGGTAAGAATGAAAAGGAAATCACACATACAATGAAAAAAAAAAAAGGAAAAAAAAAAGAAAAAAAAAAAAGAAAAAAAAAAGAAAAAAAAGTGGCATTTTTTGAAATTGATTAATGTTTCAAATAAACAAAACAAATTTCCTCTTCAAATGATTATTGCCTTAGTAGTACTGCAGCCAAAACCAGACCTGTAGGTTTTGGCTGCTACAACTTCACATTGATTGTGACAGCAGTAAGAGGCTAGTCCAACAATACTGCTTCTTAAAGCTGAGTCTTTGTTTGCGTTGGTTTCTTAATCCTCAAATTTTATACATAAACTGCCAGCAGTACTTTAGGCTTAACTTATTTGTATTGCACAATGAAAACTGTAACTGGACTAAAGTCACTGCTGTGTTAGAGAATAAAACAAATTTCAAGTTTCAATTCTGTCAATTGAATGAATGAGGATTCTGAGTCTCAGGAAGAGCAACACTCTCTACTTTAAATCACAGATTTTCAAGCAGGTAGTCTACTCTATTACAAGAAAAAGAAATGTGTCTGTAATGAAGCAAATACTAAAAAACACAAAGCAAAGCTTTTCCTGGTTTCTCATTTGCAGACCCTCCATCCACACCAACAGGAACAGACTCTCCACAGCCTGAGTTTATGAAGTTTGGTCAGCACAGCCATTGTGGATCACTGATCTCCTGAAGTGACCACCTCTGCCTGGAGGCCACAGCACAGTCACGTCCAAGTGCTCGCCCTGCTGGCATTTCCAGTGTCTGGGTTACAGACACTCAGCAATCTCAGTGACCCCATGGCAAGTAAAACCACACATCTGCATGGAGTCTGCAGAAGGATGAGACCCAGAGCTCCAGCAAATCTCCACAATAATTCTCCTGTAAGAAAACCACATGACCTGAGGCACTGCAAAGGGAAGCAGAGTGCGGAGGTGAAGGTGTCCCTTCCCCTGAGAACATCTGTAACTGAGGACTCAGAGCAGGTGGTTCATTAATCTGGACCACAAGAAGGGTTTTACACTGAGATGTTCTACACTCTCACGAGGGTGGAACAACACAAAGCACACACAAATCAAATTACTTATTAGAGGAATGATAGTGATTACTATGATGCACTTTACAACTACACAGCTTGTAAAATTTATTAACATGATGATCTGTGAAGTTAAGATAACAGGCAGCACAGTATTAGACTTGATATAATGAACTCATAAATATTTCCTGAGCCTGTTTAAGTCCCAGTATTGCTACTCAGTCTCTGAATAGCCTGGTTATTTAACAAGGCTCAGCATCCCTCATAGAAATTTTTTAAAAAGTCAGAACGAGAAAGACAAGGTTAGAAAAAAAAGGAAAAAGGAAGAGAGTTCTGCTCTAAAATACTTCCATGGAAGAGTAACAGTGATACTTCCTGCAATGAGAAATAACATTTTGATAGTTATATTTGACATTTTCAATCCAATTTTCTGTCAGTAAAAACTAATAACAAGCAAAGATCAATAGCAAAACACTTCCATTTCATTCTAATTGTAGTGAGCCAATTAGTATGTTACAGTCTGCATGAGACTTCCTGGATGCTGAGTAACTAACTCAAAGACATAACTCTGACTGAGAAAATACAGATGTACTGCAGTGGCTCAAGGTACAATTCACACAAACCATGACTTTATAAAGGAAATGAACATTTAAATGGGGGTAAAAAAAAAAAAGTATTGCAATTTATTCTTCAACTATACAAGGAATCTGGCTTTAGTCACACTCAAAGAAACTCTTTTTTGCTTGACATTGTATTATTAACAATACTGGATAGTGAAAAAGTCAAATCAGATGAATTTTTTAAATATTCCTAACATGACCTTTCAATGTTCATTATGCTTGGATGATGCGTGAAATTCAAATCAATGTTTCCCCAACAGAGCCTGTATTTGCTGAATGTGCCATGAGCTCTTCACCAACCACCACACTGTATTACCTGCTGTGTGGTTCATAATTCTTGCTTTAAAAAGAAGTGCAATGCTCCATGGTTTTGGCCAAAAGTGACAACCAGAAAGAATCTCTTGCATAATGTTAATTTCAAACACATCTTTTACCACTGCAAGTTGCAAAATCTTCTCAGGAACCCCGGTCTCCTCTTGAAATGTCATGCTATTAATATTTGAAGGACCCAAACTGGCATGTGTTAAGTCTCCCAAATACATTATAGAGCTGGATAGAGTTAGAATTTTTTGGCAGATTTCTGTACTTATTTTAACTTAATTGTATGTTCTTTTGTCTCAGGAATTAGGCTGAAGATCCTGTAAACATCAATGTCACTTTCAGGTAAGCTAAAATCCAGTCTGAGGTTTATGCTTCAGGTAGTACTTCAGAAGCAGCTAGCACATCGTTGTAAAGAAGACAGAAGTCAGCAGTACCATTTTCCTAGTAAAAACTCTATTCTTCAGACACAAAGCATTTATCTTGAGCACTATCACGACATAACATATTCAGCCTTGTTGGTATGCAATGGGTTCTGTGACTGCCTTTAGTTACACTGCCTTGGAAACAGGACAGATTCGGGCTCTCCCACCGGTGTGTGGTAGGCACCAAAACACCTCACTCAGGGGTTCACGTGGCACATTCTAGGACAGTGCTGACACGGAGGGAACAACCTAACAGGAAATTAGAATTGCAAAACGTATCTACTCCCAGATGCAGCTGGAACGGTTTTCTCCTTGACTTTCTCTCTTGTTTGCCATATCCATGGATTTTTGACTGGACTCTTCCTGCTTTATACTAGGTTTCCAGCTTTTTAAATGGAAGAACTAATGGGAATGCTGACCCAGCTTCCAGCTCAGGTGCCTCTACCCTCCATCCACAAATATCTTGCAGAAACCCTGGCATTTGTTTCTGGCTGCCCCAAGTTTCCATGATCAGCTGCAGGTGCACACGGTAATGAGGCTTCACCTCTCTATTTAACTCGTTAAACAGGCAAAATGCTTTGCTCCTACAGACGACATGGCCTAACAGGAAGCTCATTTCCATATATTAATTATCCTGTAGCAGGGAAAAAGACAGAAAGCTGGCCAAAATAAGAATGATTAAGCGTGTCAGTATTTATGTCCTATGTCAAGCCGCTGGGTTTCCTTACATTTTTACCAGATTACATTGTTCCAGAAAAAAATCTTAAAAAAATTAACATTATTCATTATCTTTGATGATCTATAGAACCAGAACCAGGCCAGAGCATATATAATCACACATCTGTACTAATGAAGAATTCAACAGATCAGAGAAAGGCCTGGATAATCAGTCACTGATTCATGCTTTAATTTCATTGCTAATGAGAGAAATCTTTCCACAGATGAACTTTGTCATAATAAATTCAATCTCTACTGCCAGACTCCCAAACCATGGGCTTCTGTGGACCCAGATTAGCTGCCAGGACCATAACTCTGTAATTGCACTCTGAGACATCTACTGGGATTGCAGTGTTGCAACATCACTCATTATCTTTCCCAAGAACCTCCTGAAAATAGAAACAAAAATGGAGAATAGGCACAGACTATCACTGCTACATCTGTAAAATGCTTTTAAGTGCTTTAAATTCTATTGGTGTTTTATGCAAAGCACAACTGACATTTCCAGTATTTTGTAAGCTGTGATGGCTGTTCTGAGGATATACTTAATCTGATGAAAATCGGTTTGACAGATGTTGTTTTCAAGATGTAACATTCCTTTGTCTAGGCATCAGTAAACAAGAAAGCAAAAAAAAAATTATTTTCTGACAAAAACTATTTTGTGTGTATATATATATAAAAATATATATATATGTGCTTTACAGCTATTTAATGCATACATTTATTTAAAGTTAATTAATAGCCACAGCTGATACTGTGTAAGGAGCACAGTTTTGTGTTTGCCAAGACTGGTTAGTGTTTGTGTCAACACTTGCAGAGCAAATCCTTATTTTGTTATAACATATGGAGAGAAAGAACACATCTGTTAAGATCTAAGCATTCAGAGAACTTACCCTGATTTTACATGTGCGATGCTGCACCTGTTTAACATCAGATTCTCTACTGGATTCATTTATCCTGACTGTTCAAATAGAATAAAGATTTCTATTATTTCATAACACTTAGCTTGAATAAGGTCTTTATCTGACATGGAAGGTAAATCACAAAGAAGATGAAATAACTCAAAGAGATCATTAACTAGATGAAATGAGGGATTAATAATACTAAAATCTTATGCCTTCACCTTAGAGGGATTGGTTGAACTGAAGTATGACAGACATCCTGTAAAGACAAACACGGTGACACAGGAGTTACTGTGAAATCTCCTAGAGGCCACAGAACACACATAGGGCAGATGAGCATTTATCTGACTCCATTAAAAGAGAGAAACTGACTAACTGATTAGTTTTCTAATTTAACAGGGAAATTTATAGCAAACTGTATATATCTATAAAGACAGCGAATGTGCGCACATACGTGCAGAGGCTGCGCATGTACACACGCAGAGATTGCACAAATTCACTGCTCTTTCAGAATGGTTCCAAATGTGGAAAAAGGCAGAGTACATGGCCGTGGTGGGTTGAACACTTGCAGCCACTCTGGCGTTCGGAGCACCCAAATTGCCTACTGCATCCCTTACCTGATGGGATGGATTGGATCTAATGCTGGCTTCTAGCAGCAGTTTGAACACCAGAACCAATCTGGAGGAAGGACTGTGAGCACTGCTCACACTGCAATCCAAACCAAAGGGCTCCATTCAGAGTTGAGAAAACCAGGAAACACCCCATGCATAAGCATCATTCCTGTCCACATGAACATAAAAGCTCCTAAAATGGGAAACAGGTCCCATTGCAGCCAGACAGTGCAGCAGGTGTGTGCCTCATGCACACTGGTGATCAGAAAAAACAAAATAACGTATCAAGGCAAAGAAAGAAGGAGAAAAAGCAATAGTAAGAATAGTACCTCATAGTATACCTCAATCAAAATATGGTACTCAGGCAAGGAACACCGTAAGTGCAGAACTAGAGCAAACACTATAGATGGAAAAAATAGCTGAGAGAGCACAAAGAATGCACATAAGGAGAGAGCTAAGAACTATTAGCATATGGTGTACAGAGGAGTAAGTAATATTGCTCTCATTTACCTTCTTTACAGTGTAAATAGAAAGTGACACTTGCAGAAGACTACATTTAAAACTATTGACAGCAGATACCTTTAAAATAGAATTAAATGTAGAACCTCCTGAAAATAAGGCATCAATCTCGTAATTTCCACTATGCCAACATTCAAAACAGGTTAGTCTACTTTAAAGAGGACAAAACTACATGGATGCAAAGTTTTTGTTAGATGGGATGATTTCCATTATGTTAAACTAATCTTCTAGTTGGAATGATTCATATTTATGATTAAAGAATGGGAATGATTAATATTTATCTTTTAATATTCGTGGTAATTAATGGTATGTCTTATCACTGGTGATCACCTTTTGCTCTTTTAAGTAAGCCTGGCAAACAGATAAAGTACTTCACCATTTTTAACTATCCAAGAATAACGCTGGAGTTTGTAACTTGGTGTTTCCTTGTTTTAATCAAATCATCCAGTGGCACATACTGCAACTCATAGTTGGCTTATAGCTCCGGAGAGCAAAGGAGCAATTTCTGTGACAAGCATGGAGAAAGAAGGAATTCCTGCAAACCAAAGAGATCACAACACAGAACCTGGAGCTGCACCCAGCTCCCCGACCCTTCAGGCAAAGGCAGCACACAGACAGCATACCCTTGTCTCTCCAGCACCCCAAAAGAGCAGGAACTTGAAATGAGAGCAGAACCTTCCACTGATCAGCTTGCCTTTATTTCCCTGCTCATTTCCAAATAAACACTATTCACTTTCCTCCCTATTAGCTTAGGCAGGCAAAATGAAAATCATATATGAAATACTATGATCTGCAGTTACTCATTGATTCCCCCAACTGCTCCCTAATGAGACCAAGTTTTGTAGGTTTCTACTTCTTCCTGGCATGATATTCACACACAGAAGGTTCCCCAAGTATTCTGAGCAGAATTTCCTTTTCAGTCAACAAAACTTCATACCTTAATCCTGCCCTTCTATCTCTGCAATTGAAAGTATTGTTCCCAGTTGTTCGAATTATCCGGCTTAATCTTCAAGGTTGTTTGGGAATTTTTATTTTCTGTTTATGAAACATGAACATTAACTAGTCGTAGTCTCCATCTAATGCTTCTCTAAAGATGTCCAGATATGTCATTACAGGGGGGCTTATTTGAATTTACAGAGTTGCCCTTTGATTTTGGCATTGTCTGCAAAAATAAATTCCAAGATTATTAAAACCACACTGAGATGATTAAAATCACACTTCTCAGCAACAGAATAAAACTAACAAGCACCCTGCTCATCAGCTTGCTTGAAATAATTTCCCGCTGGTTATAATACGTTTAGGTTATTAATTTTCTGGACAGGAAAGTAATAATTAGTCTGACTGACTACCAGAGGGAAATGTTTTAACTGATTGCATGGGGACATACTGTATCTGATATTCTATAAAAATTTACTGTGTTGAGATCATTTATCTGACAGAGCTTGCAGATCTTTAAGATCATCCACAGGATGGCACTGTTGAACCTCAGAGTCTCCTGTAGGCAAAGTAGGGAACACCCTCAAAAACATCCAGGTGCTGCAGCAAATACGAAAACAAGTAAAAAGCAGTACTTCCCCTTGATGACAAATCTTGACAAAACACAGTACACACATAAAAACACACGAAATTCTTACACAAACCTACTGACACTACTTAGGGATACAATGTTCTTGTCTGTGTGCCCCGATACACCCCCAAGAGAATGAAATGCCCTATCAGAAAATTTTAATTACTATTTGTTTTGCTATTCACATACAAGCAAATTGGGTGTCCTGATCTTTTAATGAGGTGGTAAATGACTGGCCATTACATTTAATAGAAACTGATTGGCATTCATTATTCTTACATTCACTATTAAGGCATTGCAGCATATGGCCTGATTAATCTCACCAGCCTCTCATTTATCTTTGGTTTTAGTTCATGTATAACCCATAAAAGGAAATTATTTAAGAAGGAGATCCACCATCTCTTATCTATATTGTTGTACATGATATTGCTATCAGAGAATAAATTTCTCTTTCATGCTGTCTTCTGATCACAAAATGAAGATTTAAGTATTTCACCTTTTCCACATACTCAGAGGATTTAGAAAGAGTCTGCAATTTTCCAGCTGCTAGTTGATTTATAAAGGTTCCACCCTGTTATTGCAGTATCTCCATTAGCTCTTAGTGAACACCAATGACCAACTTCTCACATACAGCAACTGCAGCATTAGCCCACTTAATAATCTATAACTACTTAACTGTGGAAAAAAGAGAGGTATGAAAACTGACACAAAGTAGTGCTTAAATGGTGATGCAACTCAAAGGAAACTCTAAAATAAGTAATGAAACAGGGCAGACTTTAAGCATTTGCAAAATTACCAAAGACTGTGGTTCAAAAGGGAGAGAAGACCAAATCTTCCATGTGTTTGTCAGGTGCTGAAGTGCATCCCCATTTATGTTCCCATGACAGCAATGCACTTGACATGCAGCGAATATCGTGACCACGGGTATGCACTGCAGTGTCTTAGCTACAGGGACATACGAGCTAGTTGTGGCACTGTTGTACTCCTCTACCTCTCAGCAGATGAAAGATGGGAGTGCAACTGGAAGAACAGCTTGATGCTGTACTAGGAATACAGGATGCCAGTGCCATGAGGATAGCACAAGAAGGTAGAAGGTGAGAAGGTGAAAGCCTTGTAATTTCTGCCCAGGTGAAGCTCTGTTGGTCTCAGAGCCCACAGCAGTGGCCCAAGATTTCCCAACCTTTCCTGTAAAGAGTTCATGACCTGAATCTTGCTTTCCAATGTTTCACAGTATTAATCATTCAGTAGATGCACACCTTTCACTCTCCTACTGCTTTGAGCAATTGTACTATCACTTGTTATTATCCCCAAAACCACTGCAGACATGAAGTCAAACATGCAGGCATCTGCACATGCATAAACACTACATCACTTTCCACAGCCATGCAGCTGTTGTGAGGAACCTTCTCAGCCCATTTTTACACGGTGCATTCTGAATGGTTTCCATTCCACAGTCGCACCCTACTGTTAACGTGAAGCTCTCCAAAGCAAACATCTCTGCACAAGAGGAAGTTCTTGACCATTTTTACAGGCCACTCCTGGAGAAGCTCTGAACATGATAAAGGATGCTGTGGGAAGGTCATGAAGAAACTCTGGTAATATCAGATCCCAGCAGAAGATTTTATAAGCCGACTGTTCTTGGCCAAAAACTTGCTTCAGTTCAAACCCTGCCAGTTATCGACACAATTTTCCCTATTCTCCAGTGGCAAATGGAGCCATAAATCATGTCATCCAGACACAGAAAATGTTCTTTAAGTATGCAATTTTATATTCAGAGCTCACACAGGAGGAACAGAAGATAGAATTAAGAAATGTTTTTAACTTAACAGCTTACTTTTAATAGCAAGAAACCCCCTGGTCCCTAATACACATAGCCCAGATAGGTTTTTACTGTGACACAAGACAAGGAACCAAGTTCTCTCAAAGGGACTCAGACGGGTGCATCTTTGTTTAAATGAACTTGGTGAAGTGTAATTGCTCCACACAGAAGGTGACCTCCACTGAGGAAGCAACCACTCGATTGCTCTACCATTACTATGCCTTGCTGAGAGGTGGCAGTTGGAAAGGAAGCATCATTTTCCATCTAGAAACACCCAGAACACTATCAGAACAGGCTGTTTCTTCCTCCATATTAATCTTAGGGGTTTAATCTGGAAGGTCAATATCAGATATTACTACAATCACCTGTGAAACTTCCACTGTCAGTGGGACTGGAACTTGGTGCCATGAAATGACACAGAAAATAACCTTGAGGAGATCAATAGCAATGGGATCCAAAGCATTGTAATCTGAAGGATGTCAAGGGGAGTTCTCAGACACTAACCTTTCACTCTGTGTGAAATAAATGTCTAGCTTTGTAAAGCAATAACAGAAGCCATGACAATTCAAATGGGTAACAGATCAATGTGCTTTTAAATCTGAATATAGTACCAAAGTAGTACCCATTCATTTCAATGGGATGTAGAAATCTTAAAGTAACTACAAACTCCTGAATGTCAATACCACCAGTGGTTTTTCTGTTAATCAAACAAGAATGACCACTAGTTTTCTAGTTCAATCTCTTAGATCTGCCGCTTCCTGGTGTTCTATTTGTTTGAATGGCTTTTAATTGCTTTAATAACAGCAAAAGAAATTAATTTCCTTAAAGAAGCACCATAGCATCTGCAGGATGGCAGCTGACCACCTGGCAGCATTACCTTCTACCACACAAAGCAGGGTTAGACTGCATTTTTTCTGTTTGTGATGCACACGTAGCTTTGCTTCTTCATTTTGCTCCTACAGAACAAACAGATCAGCCTTTCTGAGGAATGAAAATAAAACATACATACACAGTCTCAGCTGAGTTTACATTTATTAAGCAGTAGCAGTACTAGTGGTACTTTATGCTGTGAATTTGTACTAGTATTTTATGCTGGTCATTTCTATGCACAGCACAACAGAAAAGAACAAAGAAGCACTAAAAATTACTCATTTTGCTTCATCCACTACCTGCTGGGAGAGTTCTGGCTAGAGTACTGTCTGAAGCTACACTTCTGTACTTCTGGCTGAAGGGTGTCCTCAGCAAGAACACAGTTCTTCCAAAAGAGCTGCCTGGTGGCAGTACCTCTGGCCACTGTCTGGATGTTATAACAAGTGACAACATAATAATGGGAGCTGACTTAAGAAATCATTACCCACTCGGCTTTGAAAACTGTACCTATCCAAGTATCAGCTTAGGTTGGATTAGCAAAAATAATAATACCATTCCTCTGCACGCTTCAAAAACCTGTTTCTGTCAGCCTGTGTCTATTTGGACACAGAAACATTTTAATTAATGTCTTTTTATTTACTAATGAAGTGGGACACGCTTTGTAAAAGCCTATTAACATGCAAATGCAGAGATCTCTCATGATTCAGGTCATTTTTACTTTTGTGTAGTTCAGTGGAGTCCCAGGACATCAGTGTGAAGATTAATGAAAACATACACAACCACAATCAGATTTTCAAACAATCAGAAAGTGAAAATAGCAATTGTCACAATTACTGCAATATCTACCATACACAAAATCAATTTGTAAACACTAGTTTTCATAACTTTCCATAATGTGGTATGACTCACAGCTTATTCTTTTCAAATTTTCCCATTTGGAAGAAACATTTTGTAAATAGGAGCTATTTCTACTATGAAAACATATTTTCTATTATTTATCTCTTGGTTCCATTCCATTTTCTTATTTCCCCTCCCACCATTAAGACTCCCCAATATGCTGGGACACAGAGCTAAATGTGTGAATGCTGATTATTTTAAGAATTCAGTATAAAACACATCCCTGTTGAGTTTTCCTTACAAAAGCAAGTGGTTAGAGGGAGCTCAAGATCTGCAGGAGCAAGAACCATAGGAAATTTTTCAATGGTACTTTTTTGGCAGAGGGTACAGGGGAGGTAATGATCCAGTCCTTCTCTAACAGCCTTTTAGCCCCCAAGGACTTCATCCCAAACCAGTTGTTTCTGTGGTTGTTTTTAATAGCAACACATTAACTGCGCAACAGTGGCAAGTTAATCACCAAATATCACTGTTTATTTTGTATGAGGTGATGACTTTGGATAACATATTTCCAAAGTCAGTGCTTTCCTGAGAAAGCATCTCTGCAACTTGCAGCATAATCACTTCACATGTAAATACATCAGGAATTTGGAAGTTGTAGCAACCAAATTTTGCTGCAGGCTGGAGTGGAAGATGCTGCACTGCCTGATTCAGCTGAACTCTTCCGAATTCACATGATCTTAGACACAGCTCAAAACCTTTGCAACGAGAGGTCTTAAAAATACTTCAGAGGAACAACAGCACCAATTTGGATCGTATCGTTCATTCTTTTTTTTAAATCAAAGACTCAGGGAGAAGATATACTGCCCTGCTAAGTCAACACAGGAAGGGATACAGATGGTTATCCCACTTTCATCAGAAAAACGTATCATGAAAGAGTGCAAGACAGAGAGGAGAAATCTACTGACAGAAATGCATGTATCTGAGAAAGGTCTCAGATTCCATTAAGGCTCTACATTCTTGTTTGATATCTTAAAATACAGATAATCTTAAAAACCGAGCCCCTCAAAAAATCCAAGTTTTCATTTAATTGAAAAGTAAAGGCATTATTTGAATATTTTATTCAGAAGAGAGCTGCAAAACATAGAATAGCAAAGGTCAGCAGAACATAACAACGTTAGAAGTAGCAATTGTGTGTTCTGGGTGTCTATCTGTTGTCACTTCTTAGGCTCCCAGTGACTCTCAGAGCACCCACCCATGGCTGGTGCAAGTAAGTTATGAGGCCAAACTGCATTTCAGGCTGCTCAGACACAAAAAGCGGTGGTTCAACAAAAATCTATCCTCTGATAGGGGCTGAAAAATCGCCAAACACATGCAGTACTACAGATTTTTGGTAAGAACCTGATAGCTGTAACCTCAAAAAGCTCAAAGTAAGAACACAAAAAACCTAATTAATGTCTGAGATATTTATTGCTCCTACTTGTATTCACGTATACTCTTTCTTTACATTATATTCTGAGATCACATTTTATAAACTGATACATGCCAATTTTTTGGCAAACAAACAAGTTTGTGCACTCCTTTCACATCAAATGAATCCCATTCATTCTATGACCACAAAAAAAGCAAAAAGAGCAGGTGTAAAATGAATGTCCCTAATTTATCAAAAGGCCAAATAATTTTCTAATTTTCATCCTCCATGTTTATGGGAAAAAATTGTATCAACCAACATGGCATTCCTATTATTAACCTGAACTATCAAGAGAGGAGACAGATTCTCTTGTGTATTCTTGCTCTGAGTACTTTCTACTAGGACATTAAAATTGACAGAAGGGTATTGGGCTCCTGTCGTATTTATTTAAAATCTTCATACAGAAGAAGCCCATTGAGACATACCCTAGGCACCTAGATGACAGCAATGCTATTGCTGCTACATAATGGCTAGCTGCAAACTGAAGTTTAATTTCATTTTTGCTTATCAGAGAGATCTCTTCTAGCTACTTCCAGTTGTAAAGAAATGTAAATAAGAGACAACATCAACATTTTGTGATGCAACACGGAGAGGACAGTAGCACAAGCCAGAGTTCAGAAAAACATGATGCCATCATGCTATTTTATCTGTGAATGGAAGTAAGAAGTGAAGGGCCCATTCCTCCTAGGTTCCAGAGTTTTGTGAGTACTGGGCAGCAGTACAGCAGGACAGAAAACTGCAAGGAGAGGGAAAAGAAAGGGGGTTGGGAAGAGAAAAAAGAAAGGAAAAAAGAATATCCTCTCTTTTGCCAGTACTGCTGAATATGCATCAGGAAAAATTTCCTAAAACACAGTGGAAGTGTAAGCGCCTATGACAGTCTTGGATAAATTGGCAGGAGAGATATCCAAGGACAGGCTCCATGTCAAGCACAAGCTATCTTGTTTTGTAGACAATAGTAAGGCTAGAGAAAGCCCACGCAAAGACAGTGCAAGGGTACTGCTGATCTGCCTATGAAGTGCTCTGATGTAGGTACCCCAGGGGATCAGTGACAGGTTGCCATGCAGTTCCCACCTCACACAGACAAAGGGCTCAGCCATGACCATGTTAAGCATATGAAGGGACACAACACTGCTGCACAAATATTCTTTCTTCTCCCCACTTCGCGTGAGTGGGCTAAGTGTAATCACATGTATGCTGTTCCTCTCCACCCCAATTTTATAGTTGTGACATGGAGAAATGATCCAAGTGTGTTGTAGCCTATGCAGAGATGTGGAGCACTGCCATTCTTCTGAAAGACCATCAAAAGACCATCAAAAGGCATATTTGCATATGAAAAGCACCAATAAGCTATCGGCAGACATTTATGGGTTAATTTTGGTACCTCTGCTATTTCCTGAAGTCTAGTTTCCACACAGACCACTGGAGATCCTCAATCCTTTACGAATCAAAACGTTACAACTTCAAGATTTGAAAGAGGAAGGCCACAACTCTCCACAGCAGAAGAAAAATGCACGGAGAATTTCCCACTCTCTGTCTCTGCCTGTGCTGGCATGACACAAACTACACTCTGTGACAGAAAGCAACTACCTAGCATTATGTCAAAGGGAGAGCTATGATCGCCCTTGGAAGTGGAAGAAGTCATGTTGATTTTAACCTGCATTTGGTTTGCAGAGCTTCAAGCAACAGTCGGGTGTTAACACAGAATGGAAACACTCCAGAAAACACGAGCTAAGCCAATTCATTACTACAAAAGTCTGAAGTAATTCCTGTCTTCCTCTAGGTCTCACAGACTGGCAAGCAGCCCCTCATAACTTTCTCATAAATCACTCAATGCTCAGAAAGTTTCATTTTTTTATTTCACCAAATGTTCTCTCACTGTCACTCTTAGCACATGAAGCAATTTTATCAGCTGTTATCATTCCTTTTAGGTATGGTAATCTTGAGGAACAAATTAATTAAAAACTTAAATCAGACTGACAGGTGTGACTTCAGTAGCAGTTTTTTAATGGAAATGCGTATTTAGAACTTCAGGAAGGCTTGTAATTATTTCAGGTAGGTCAGGTTTTAGATCAAAGCAAAATATTAACATAGCAATAGGAAGGTGTAATTTGGTGATGTTTATGTCCTTGGAAAATCTAAGGAAGCCTACTCAGCACCTCAGCTATTGTGCACATAATGCAACAGTTTCAAATGCAGTTTGTAAACTTGAACTCTGGCTATTTTCATTATATACCCTGCTGCATTTTTCAAAGGACTTAGGCCTTCACAAATGTGACTGATTTAAACAGGAACACCTGGACCTCTGAAAACTGAGTGAAGAGTATTAAGAAGGGTACTCGCACTTGAGAAACCACTTCTGAATTTTCAGAAGAATGTGTGACTGAGCCTGCTGAACCACTATCACAGAAGCATGACAGAAGGGAAATATCTGATATAATTCTAAGGGAAAATATGAAAAGAATTTCAGCACAAATTAACACACAAACAGGACAGTGCAAAAGAGCTGGTTGTTCACCATCTCACATGTGCTTTTTTACTATTAACCATTTGGTTGTAATGACAAGGAAATATGGTATTGTGCAAATTGTGGACTTGACAGCCCAGAAGATCATTATCCCTTTAAGCACAGACCAGGCAATGCAAGCAGAGGCCAGCTCAAACATTGTTGCTAATGTGACCTTTTCCCTGGACCTGCACTTCAGCATCTTCCCTAGCGGTTCATCTGGCTGCAGCTTAGGCTCAGTTAGCAGTGCCCATAAACAGATGCCAAGCCACAGATAACAGTCCCATCACTGCAGCCATGTGCTGGGTCAGTGCTCAGGGCAGGCTGTCTCTCTGGAGGTTCAAATGTCCATGGCAGCTGTTTCACTCTGAAGATCACCGGCATTCTCTTCCTTCATGGAGCATTTAATTGTGAATGTGTAATTTTTTTGCACTCATCTGACGCTGGCAGCCTACTGATCAGAACTCTGGTCACTTTGGACCAACACAGCTGGTTCTACATAGTCCCATCAAATAATTTATAAGATGTGAGGATGACTGTACAAGGCAACACCCAGAAAAGGCTAGATGGCTCTCCTGGATCATCCAACCTCCAGTACATGCTGCTTGGGTGGCTCCTCCTGGACAGCAGCGCCAAGGACAAGTGCTTCCTCTAAGATCCCTCTTAATAGAGGTCTACACTTCAGACAGAAATTGAAAATCAGTCTTAGATTACATCACTACTTCAGCCTAAGAGAGTCTTGGAAACATTAATTCTTAACCCATTCTCTGGAAATACTATTTACAGAGTTCATAAACCAAAACTATCTTCATTGATGTGAGAACTAAGAGAGCCCAGTCTAGGCAGTCTAAAAGACAAGTATCGCTGAAAAAGCTAGTAAAACAAATTACAGAACTGTAATTACAAAGCCCTCCACAGCAGAACCACAGAAGGGCTGAAGTTGGCAGTGACCAGTGGAGATCATCTGGTCCAAGCCCCCGCTCAAGTTCAGCAATCTAGAACAGGGCGCCCACAACAATGTTGAGGCAGCTTTCTATTATCTCCAAGGATTAAAAATCTCTCTGGGAAATCTGTGCCAGTGCTTAGTCACTCTCACAGGAAACACCTTTTTTTTTTGACTGATGTCCTCAGAGAACCTTCTGTATTTCAGTTTGTGCCCACTGTCTCTGGTCCTGTCACAAGACACCACTGAAAACCACTGTCTCCCTTTTCTTTGTGCCCTCCTTGCAGGTATTTATACATACTGAAAAGCTCTCCCTGGCTCTTTCAACCTCTCTTCACAGCAAAGGTGCTCCAATTTCTTCATCATTTTTGTGGTCCTTAACTGAGTTGACACTCATCAGCAGCTCCAACTTCCTCTTATACCAAGAAGCCCAGAACTGGACACAACTCTCTGGCATATCAGCCCTTCCTTCCAGTTTTGTGTCATATGCAAACTTGCTGTGGGCACGGTCTGCCCCATCACCTGGATCATTAATGAAGATGTTGAAGAGTATTGGGCCAGATCCAGTACTGACCCCAGGGGTACAGTGCTAATTACTGGCCTCTATCTAGATTTCCCTCAATTGATCAATGTTCTCTGTGCCCGGCTATTCAAGCAGTTTTCAACCTCTGCTCATCCAGCCCATACTTCATCATACCCTTTCTATCAAGATCCTTCAACAGACAGCTCTGAAAGCCTTTCTGATGCCTAGGCAGAAAACATTCAAGGCTCTCCCCTTGTGTATCAAGCTGGCACTGTCATCGCAGAAGTTATCAAGTCTGACTTCCCTTTGATGAATCCATGCTGACTTTTCCATCATGTTCATGTCCTTCTGGTACCTGAATGCAGTTTCCATGATTACCTGCTCTATCAGGAAGTGAGGTAAGGCTGACCAGCCTGTAGTTCCCTGGCTCTTTGTGACTGCCTTTTCTGAAGTGCTTTTAAACACTGAGAATTTTCATCTTAATATTCCAAGAGTTTATATTAGTTGCTTCAAGAAAACAAAAAAGCTATTGTAAGGGTGGGACTGAAAAGTCGTAATTATGAATAAGATATTTTATTCTTCAAAAGATTTTATCTTAGCTGAATCTTTTAACTGTCAAATGTAGTTCCATATAAAGCATTCAAAACTTTTTAAGTTGAGACATAGGCATCTGATTATGCAGTGATTATTCTGAAATAAATACCAAAGATAAGTACAGAATTTATGAGCTCATGAAGTGATCAAGATACTCACATTTACATTTTACGGTTTAGAATTAACCAGGTACATTCCTCTAGGAAATACAGCAGATTAGTGAATTTCAGCAGTATTACATTTTGCCATAGATATGGTCTTAAAGTTATTGTCTACCAAAGTAGTATTTACGCAGTGCTATTGCACAGTAGAATTTGATTTCCTCCTTTCCTGCATTTATGAAGTCAACTTCTGCATAAAACAAATCAACCATTCTAATATAATCATCTAACAGCTGAGAGACTTCTGGGTATGGACACTTCAGGAATTATTATATGGAGACATATTTGAATTAAGCAGCACATGTAACACTAAAAACGTGATGTACCACTGATATGAAGTCTAGACAAATCTTAAGCTCCTAAATATGGAAGATTCATTGAAAATTTCTAGAACACAGACAAACTGGAAAGCAAGGGCCTCTGCAGTCAACACTGTTCATCTTCACAGAAAATGTGTGGATTAAGAGACATTAAAAACTTAACATAAGACTGGTGAACTTGTGACTCGTCAGGAGCTTAGTCAAATCTCAAATCCCACGAAAATTAACTTATAAACTGTTGGGTTTTTTTTTTTTTTTCATTAGCCTTTTTACAGCTTAATAAAGCTGTCCAAAGGTTGGCTGTTGCTGTTTAATCCCATTTTGTGAGAGACCAGAACCATGAGAGAGGAAGCAAAGTCTCTGTCAGAGATACCACTGTAAAATATAAGCAAAATAACTTTAAAAATCCTGTTCTGAAAGCAGAGAATTGGGAACCACTAGTAAAAGTGACACCCCAAAAATAATTCTGCAACTGCAATACATAAACAAAGGCAAACAAATGAAATTAGATCCTAGGAACTGCTTTTTATTTTAGTGGGCCTGTGCTTCATCCTGTCCAAACTTGGACACAGGAACCTGCAACATACCCTTTAAAAGGAACAGCTAACACCCTTCACACCAAAGTTTGCTCTGGCTGAGATGAATTCCATAGCCAGGAAGAAACGCACATTTCATAAATAAGGCTGATATCAAAACTTCAAGTAAAAAGTTTCTCTTACTCTAAGACACAGGGCCAATCTCTCTTCCTATTGAAGACACAAACCTTGTAAAACTTTTTTTTTCCATTTTTATAATGATAGAGATACCTTAGGCTTTCTACTTGTCTATGTGCCCAGGTCTATTAATCTAATTTAAAAAAAATATCCAATGCATCTCTAGATGGCTGTTCCTGTGCTGTAATTTGACAGCGTTACTTCATTCATTTCAGACAATTTTAACTATGAGAGCTTCATCCAATATAATGTGTGTCTCAGTAAGAATGAACTCCTTATCCATGGCAAGAAGTGCTCTCCAAGATACTGAGCTGTTTGGTTGTAGCAGACTGATGATAATCTCACATGTTCCATCTCAGTGATAATCTCACTGATATCTCACATGATAATCTCATATTATTATCCTTTGAATTTAAAAAAAACCCAGCAAAATCACCTCTGTTTCTCCCACAATACCTTAACATCGGCAAACTGATTACATAAGGGTTCTTTTCTGGGATTAACTGGTTCTTGAAATTCAGCTAAGGGAATATAAATGCAAATCAAGATCTTGAAGATATGTAGAACAGAAGTCAGGCAGTGGGACTCACATGACATTACTTACTTGAACACCTATACACAAGTCAGAACATATTACCTCTTAGCTTATTTAAAATTCATCCTGATACTTCTTGAAATACTCCTGTGTGATTGATAGCTGAACTGAAACAGCTCCAACCAGGACTTTACTTCCTCCATAGCAAAAAGGCTGTCTACCCTCTGCAGGTAAAAGTTTTTTCTCTATCAAGTGTGAATCCTCTGGAAAACATGGATGTAGCTTAAGTCTTTGAATAACTATCTTCAAGAGAAGATCTGCTGCTCTGCCATACTAAGAAGGAAAGCAACTTTAAGAAGTTGTAGCAATGTCACAGCTTATCAGAGACTCTCAATTGCCACTTGTTTATCAAGAACACTCTGTGGCATCTGTGCATGTGGCAAAAAAAATGAGGTGCTGAGGAGACAGTCCCAATAATGAGAACACATTGTTCCAGTGATGGGACACAAGTAAAGCAAGATGTGCAGGAATCTTCAGGCATGAAACAGAAGTCTGAATATTTCAAATATATAAAGGTTCAAGAGACCAAGAGGTCATCTAAATTTTCAGCTCTGTTAGGAGCTCCAATGAGATACACCATCTGTGCTTGCAGATAAGGCACTTCAGTTTGCAGGTCTCTGCTCTGCATGGCCAAAGCAAAGTAAATACAGCTTAACCTGCAGAAGATTTCTCAAAGCTTCAAGAGCCAAATGACTGTCCTGAAATTTTGGCAGACAGCAATATCCCCAAAAACAACACATAAAACACCAGCTATTCTTTATCACCACTGCTTCTATTTGTTGTCCCTACTATACACTGTTACAAAGGAAAATCCCAGGAGATCCAAGAAAATAAGAGCTTCACAGACCAGGCAGGAACAGATGCAGACAAAAAAGACAGAAGACTGGGATTTGTGAAAAAAGAGGTAAAGACATCTAAAGCTAAACTGGAGAGAAACCTGACGTAGAGTGATAAGTTATGAAATACAGGCTATAGATGATGAAGCTGATGAAGAGATCAGACTAAATTTTGCAACTACTGTAACTAATTTCTCTCCAGTATTCCTGGTGAACAGCAAGCTGAACATGAGCCAGCAGCATTTTCTAGTAGCCTATAAATCTGGCTTTATTTGGTGCTGGAGATTAACCTGCTCTGCTGAGTACTCTCTAGACCACATTTGGAATAATGTGTTCAGTTCTGGGCCCCAAAACATCAATAAAATAGTGTGAGCTCAGGGAGGGCCATCAGAATGCTCAGGGTGTTGGATCACTTGTCCACTTGAGGAAAGGCTCAGGGAACTGGGTTTGTTCAACATGCAGAAACAAAGGCTTTAGGAAAACCTAACAGCAGCTTGCCTGAAAGGATGTTACAAAGAAGACAGAGCCAGGCTTTAAAGAGTGGTGCATGGCTGCAGGATGAGACAGCAGGGGTAAGCTGAAAAAAGGGTCGTTTTGTGTGAAAAAAATTGCCATGAGGACAGGGGAGCAAAAGAACAGGTTGCTTGTAGGGATTGCACAGCCTCCATCTGGAGATTTACAAGACCTGGCTGAACAAAGCCATGAGTATTCATTCTGGTCTGAGCTCTGGTTATCCCTGCTTTGAGCCTACACTGGAGATCTCTCAAGAACCTCTCCAACCTGAGCTATCTCATGGTAGAGAGCCTGGACTGTGTCCTAGGATGCTATGGTTTGTAAGAAGCTTAGAAATTTAAACCAAGCAATCTGCATCTATCAACTGGTTTCTTATAGTAATCCATTGCAAAAGTTTAGCAAAAGTGCTAATGACTAAATTAAGTTCAAAGTGATCACTTCCCTGCTATTCATCTCATCAACAGCTCTTTGTCTTAATTGCTCCCATCCATTTTGGCAATTGGATGAGAGATTTCCAAAATCTCACCCTGGCCTTTGATGTCAGCACACATCTGAAATCATCTTCAATTAACATGCACTCCCATCTAGCCTGTAAGCAGTAGAAAACAAAATTCTGCTAATGGTATGTAAATTGTTTAAAATGAAAGAGGCTGAGAAACTGAAAGAAAAGTAGCATGAAGGTGTGTCTGAACCAGATGTTACTTACTGGAATTTAGATGATTCTACTCTGTTTGTCTACTAACAAACAGAACAAATTGCACTCAATGTCCAACTAATTTCTCTTATGCTACCCTCACATAAACCCTGTCTTTCTTCAGCAAACAGAACAGACCTCTGGTGATCAATGAGGATTACACAAGCTGCTTGCTGTAGCTGCTGGAAAGGGTTTAGCAAAAAAGCTACGATATACTCAAGAAAGGAGACACTCAGAACTAAAGGAGTCTAGTCATTCCCCAGAAAATATCCCAAAGCTGTACCTAGTAAATCACATAATCAAACTTTTCACAGATTAAACTTTCTTCATTTTTTTTATAGTATCCAACTTGACACGTTCAATTCAACGGAGGAAAGGCCAATAAAGGCAATAGGAGCTATAGCTGGAAAACACCAAGTGCTACATGCAAACTAAGTATTCTAACATGACTGCACCTTGGGGTCAAGCTGGCCAGCCTGTTAATTATACTCTCTGCACTTTAACTTCAATTTTGGCTTCTTCATACCTGAAGAACATTTTAAAAATAATCTGATTCTGAAAGCACCACTTACAAGCACCATCAAAAAGCCCATAAGGAAATTACTCAGAGACTGTTGTGAAAAAAGATTTTTAAAGTGTAATAAATAGGAACTAGAGCTACAGGAAATTCAATGGGTATTATAAAAAGTTGGGCAAGCATTTCTCAATGGCATAAATTTCTGTGGAATAAAGCAAGTTCTGAAGAAAATATAGAGAGCTGATCACACAACTAAAGTCTGTCAGTGAATATATAGATGGGACAGATTTGATTCCAATCCTCAGGTTTGAGGGTATTTGTTTGCTTCTATGAAGTCATACTGTTATTTTAAGACAACTTTTGCACATATGGAGCTTTTGATTGCTATCATTTCGGTGTGATGGTCTAATAATTAACAGAAGTTAAATCTGAAACAGTTGTTATTGAATTCTCAAGTCTGAAAGAACTGACAGGTTTTCTACAGCCCCCATTGCTTTTAAAAGAAAACATCAAAACAAAGGTCAGAGAAGGTTAAGTTGATTTCTTTTTTTTAAGCTTAGCTTAGCCTACCCTAGTAATATTATTTAGGCTGAAATCCTTCTTGCAGCAGGGTAAGGAAAAGGGAGAAAGCTTTTTTTTTTTTTCTTTTTTTTTTTTTTTTCCACACGGGGTGCAGGGCTGCACACAGCTCATTAGATGGTAAGCCTGCATGGGACTAAATCCCCAAGTTTGCCTTTAACAAGTCAAGTTGGAAAACAGATTTCATCATGCTAATCATCACACTGATGAAGGTTAGCTACTTAAGCCAGAAGGGTAAATGATAATAGTAATGAGCCCTCTGTGCTGCCTAGCACTGCGTGAGGCAAGGACACTGCTAGTATCTTGTGTCCAGTTCCTGGCCACAAAGGAGAAGAAGCAGAAATATTAGAAGCATATACATTTTTCTGTATTCCCTTCTGTTTCTCAAGTTTAATCCCCTCTGCCATTTTAGTAAATCTTGATTTTGATCTCTTCCTTCCTTCTCCTTCTTTCTATCCAGCTCTTTATTAATTTCAGTAGGCCTATCACTCAGTTTTCTGCCCTAATCTACAGTTCAGGTGTCTCTCTCACACTCAAGACAATCACCTTCCCATTATCTTTTCAGACAATTGCAATATTTTCTTAAAAGAGTCTCCTATTCCTCGACCCTCCCTTCTTTGTCCTAGAAAGATATTCATCCCCTCAGGATATTTAATTCTTTTCCATTATTATCTAGCTCTGATAAATTACTGCTTGGAGACATTAGTCCCTGGATATTTCTGCAGCAAGGATCCTCTGGTGATTTACATCTTGTTGTAGGATCAAAAAGGAGCTTCAGAAAACAGAACATTTCCCTGCTGCCACTAACCAGTACCCCTCCAGAGATGACAGCAGATTGAAAAAAGAGAGAAAAAAAACAATTGCTTAAGAAAGAAACAAATGCTTACACATATTTAGGAGTCAACTTAACTTGAAAGCTTTGCTAAAATCTTTCTGGTACTGTTGCGAGGTTTTGGCCGCTGTCACAAGGCAAGAGCCAATAAATGTTAAGTGACTTCTTCAGAAAATCAAAACAACTGCTGGAACAAAGCAAAGAGAAGAAACTGATGGCAGTAAAGACAGCTGCCTACAAAGACAGTATTTAGCCCAGATTCCTGCCTGAAGTCCTACCTTCCTGACAAACCACTGCCTTTTCTATTTCAAAGCCAGTCTCACAGCAGTATACACCAAGCTGCTTTTGATTTTTGGGAGAGAGACTACATTCTGTGTCTGCCCAAAAGGTAATGCCTAATTACACCAGTCTGAAGCCATAACAATAAAACTTTGATGATTCATACAATTGGTTCCCAGTTTATCTATGCGATTTGCCAGGCAGTTATTTTCAGTCCTCACTTTGATCAGAGAAAGTGACCTTGCTGTCCTTTTTATACCAGCTGTAAAATAAGCTTGCAATTAGTTCTTTAAAGTTCAAGTGATTCTAATGAAATCTCTTATGACCAAAAATGCAAATGAATTCTTTAGTTCTACATCTCAGTAGTTTAGGGAATTCAGATTGCTCTCTGTCCGGGATATGCTTGAGTAGGGAAGAAAAACAGGATAAACATACTGACGTTGCCAGAGCTAGCAATATTTTTATGCCTATGTTAATTAGCAAAGATTAGGAAACAAGAGTACAACAGTTTTTAAAAGCATTTGATGAAAAGACCACAAAATATTGCATTATTTCTACATAAGCAAAACTTATAGGCAGCTGTTCCTAAAAACATGCATGTTTCAGCTCTTCCTTTCTCATTAAGTCAAACAACAGTTAGATAATAGAGCTGAAAACGATTTTTGGTACCAATGTGTTTATCGTGCTTCCCAGCACATCAAGCTGTCAGACAAACAATTAGTTTCATTTTAAATTAAACCTGACAGGCAATCCCTTGGTGACAGAACACACACTCATTTAACTAAAACACATACCTCTTCTCTTTCAAAATACCGCTTCCACCAAGCACACAGCTTTCTTGATACTCTTCCTGCTAGGTGGGACTGCTCTTTCTGTCATTCCACAAATTATTACAGCAAATACAGCAAACCTCTTAGTTACCCCCTCGTGGTAAACAAAACAAAGGTTTTTTCTACTCCCTAAAGTAGCACAAACGAAATCCAGACTCAGATGTTGCCATCATTCACTAATGACCCTGCTAATAATGTACAGGAAACAACTTCTCCTGTATTACCCTGTTAAAATAAGGATGGCAACCCCTCCGAGGAACTGACATTCAATAAGCAAAATACCCTCTACACTTCACTGCTTTGCCTCAGACAGATTCTTCATCTATCCATGCCCTTACCCTTTTGCAACTGAGGTCTACAAAGTGCCTCCAGGACTGAGGAACAATAGCCAAACTCACGCAATGGGAACACTTGATTTTTAGCTACCAGAAACCAAAGGACACTGAAGGACAGCTGTCTTCCCATATCAAATGAAAAGAAATACTCAAAGAAATGCCAGGAAAATCAGCCTTGAAGACTTGGTATTTTTAATTCAGTATCAGTCAGTGTTCCCTTTCCTTCACAGCCTCATCTTGCCTCAGGAAGAGGTGTCAGACATACAACAGCAAGCAAACTGTACCAGAATCTGCTTATAAGGAAATTTCTTTCTACTGTATCCTATGGAGGCTGGTATTTTTTAACAAAAATGATTTATACATATATGAGACTATAAACATTGCTACTCTAAATATTTTTTTTAACCTTCCACAGTTCTTGTTTGCAATAACATCAAATCTCTACATCGAATGTGCTCCAGTTAAACATTTTTTGCTTGGACTTTTAAAAATACAGTAATGTTACTCAATGGTCTGAAATTCCCTCCTTCCAAACTATAAAACAGCATGGGCACTACCTGTAGACACAGAACCACCAAATGGTTTGGGTTGTAAGAGTTTAAACATGATCTAGTAGGACTTCCTCTACCTTGGGCACAGACATCTTCAAGGTTGCCTTGAGCAGTCTGCTCAAGGTCCCATCCAACCTGATTTTGACTACTTCCAACAATGGAGCATCCACTACTTCCCTGGGCAACCTGTTCCAGTGTCTCCAGACCCTCACAGTAAAGAATTTCTTCCTAATACCTGATTTAAACTTACCCTCTTTCATCTTAAACCACTGCCCCTTGTCATAATTTGCCGTATTAAAAAGTCTGTCCCCATTTCTCTTGTAAGATCTCTTTAGAAGATGCAATGCCGCAAAGAGGTATCCAGGGAACCTGCTCTTCTCCAGGCTTAATAATCACAACTCTCTCATAGGAGAGGTACTCCAATGCTCCCACCATATTTGTCGCCTTCCTCTAGACCGACTCCAATGGGACCACATCCTTTTTATCTTGGGAGTCCCCAGAGCTGGACACAACACTCCAGGCGGGTGCAGATCAAGGTACAAGTTGTCTTCTGGGCTGCACATACAAACGTTCAGCCTCTCATCCATCAGAATCCCCACAAGTCCTTCTCTGCCGCGCTGCTCTCAATCCAACGATGACACAGCCTGTGTGATAGCAATTGCCCCAACCTAGGTGCAGGACTTTGCACTTGGCCATGTTGTACTTCACAATGTTCACACTGGCTCCCCTCTCCAGCCTGTCAAGTCTGCCAATCAACCTCAACTCAGTCCTTCTGCTCACTCAGGCAGGAAGTGTCAAATTATCTGGCAAAGCTGATTCTTTTTTTTAAGAGACTTGGAGTATGTCAGACAGATTTTCATAACTTCATCACAACACTATTCCAGCATGTTTCATTGAGGAAACTCAAGTGCAGCAGCTGTGTTTGTTGTATTGTAACAAAGAACAAAACTATGCAGGACTTGCATTTAAAACTCAAAACTCCACAACTGATTAATGAACTTCAATAAGAACCAGCAGAGATCTCAAGAGAGCAGTGGCACAGATGCAGAAGATTACTTCATAAATATTTTAAAGAACTGTGCACTGGATACTCTTCTCAGTGGGCCCTTATGGAGCACACAGAACCACCTGCACAAAGAGTCAAAGATCCTATGTTTAAGAGCAGGTAAAAAAAAAGAAGGGTATTTTAAAAGCTGGTGCCTCCACACCTTTGCTTACCTTAGGAGTGTAACAGCAACCTGACTACCTTGCAGGGCTCCTCAATAATACCTTGTCTCATCTCAGCTGGCCTGACTACAACCCAGCTTGCAGTCTTTAAAATGTGCCTTAGTCCCTGAAAATTTTTTCCATGTATTACCCAGAGCAGGAAACAGACACTCATAGATAACAGCTCAAGTGGCCTCTAGGGCAAATACCCAATTGCCTGCAATTTCTCTTGGATGATCACTGACAGGTGGGAACACAATCCAACAGTTTTCATAATCAATTTTTTTTTTTTTTTTCGCAGAGATTGCTTACAAAAATGAACACTTACACTGCTTCATTTTTCTACTATGCCAAGATCATAAATCTATGGTTTGGTAGTTTCTAATTCACAATCGGGCTCATGTAAAGCAAATCATTCAACACTACAGAAACGTGAGAGAAGAAGTAGTCAACTTTGTCGCCTCCCAAGTTTCTTTTCTCTTCAAGAAGGTATTTCAAACTGGAGCTAGAGGGTTAGCAGTATAGTCTGCAAACCCAAAACCACTACAAGCTTGCTCTCAGCTAAGCTGAAAAGTAAGCACAGAGCTCAAATGCTCTGTAGAGAACCTCAGGCAACAGATTATTCCTGCTAGCTGGTGGAAGTAGGGGAAGTAGGTTACTTCTCACTCCGGCTAGAGCCTAGACTTCAATCATTTTATCTGTAAACCAGCACAGAACTGTTAGCCCATGGCCAGGGCTTGCAACAGCAGCAGAGCTCGCAGCACAGAGATGTTCCACTATTCTAGTGTGTGACCTCACTGACAGCATGCTGTCCCCACCCTCGCCCTTCTGTCTCTCCCTGCCACCATGCCAGAGACAGGAATCTAGTCAAGATGCAAAGGTGCCACATGAATATTTCAGACAGTAACAAGACTGCCAGCTGTCTGGAATTGTTTCAATCTGCAAGGCAAAGCAGGGACGACAGTGCAACTGAAGGGATTTTTATCTGTTTCTCATGTTGTTATGGTATTGGATCATAAAAACCCCTCCCTATCCATAACTCCTGGATTAAGACTGGCAGAGATTAGCAAAACCAAAATAATGCAGCTGTTTGCTTATTGTGAACCTTACAGTAAAGAGCTCCAAAACCAGGGCAGTCCAAGGATGAGAGTGAACAGGAAGGACAGATCCTTCTTAAGGTCGGACCAACCTTCCAGCTTCAAGTTGGGTTTACAGGGGGTTCTTGTGATCTTGTTCCCAAAATGCAGTACCACTCACAGCCCAGGCACCAATACCACTCACCAGCCTAGCTGACTGCCCCTTGGTTAAATGCCCTACAGTGGTGAGGAATTCCAGAATGGCATCAAACCCTGCAAAAAGAAGGTTTGGACTACAAAGGCCACTGAAAAATTAATAGAAAATGGTTTGTTGAGGGCTGCTATATCTAGGGATACAAGAGGCTTCATGCTTTCAGGAGATTGCTCTCACCTCAGGAAAAGCTACTGTTGCTCTAGTTTAAAGATATTTACATCTGAACACTGCTAAAGAAGTGTCTCTGGTCCCAGCTACTGCGTGGGCATGTGACAGACCTCAGTTCTGATCATCTCTGGCTGGCCTGTAACTACCACTCAATATTTATGCTGCCAATACCACTCCCATCAAATGTGAACTCTTCCAGGACATTGTATCTATAAGAACGTGTCCTACAAGTGAAACATTTTAAGATGCCTAGCAGCAGATGGACCACAGACTTGCATCCTAAATGAAAAGTATCACACCAGGGATGCAGGGGCAGGTGAGAGAAGAAAAGTTCATTACTGAATATGAAAAGTCATGAAAACCAGGTACTACACACTGAATTAAAACAACTAAACCCTGCATAAAGTTTTTGCAGGCTTCTTCCCATAAGGCAATAATTCATATCTTCCAATGGTTTATTCGGGGAAGTGAAACTAAGAGATGTATGCACAGAATCAAATTAAACTTCTACATCAAAATCATCCATATATTGATATTCGTCCAAAGATCAACTGATATCACTAGAATTTATTTGCAGAGACTGCTAGTTAGACTAACATGTGGACTTAAATTTTTCATCTATATTTACCAGGTTGTTTTCTTAATTTTCATGTGGAAAAACAAAGACATTTGTCCACAAAAATGCCTGCCAAGTTTGTGGTAAAATTATTTTTTTCTGAGAACGCTTAAATTTCCTTCCTTTTCCATATTTTGAAAGCTGAAACATGACTTTTAGGTGGATTTTTTTCCCCTCCTCTTTTAGTCAAGCTTATTTTGGCAGCTCATGAATCATCAACTAACACTGCAACTCTTACCTTCCTTCATCTTACGAAAGAAAAAAATCAAACTGAAACATATATAAATTGAGGCTCTTCTTCTCTTCTCTCTTTCCTCTCTATGCTTTTCTTGTATCTGCTAGAAAAGCTCAGTGCATATTTACATCCGTGACTATAGTCTGAAGAAACCAGGGAAAAATTACTTATATTGAATTTATGCCACACATTAAAGATAACAGATACAAATCTAAGGAAAGCCTAGGAGAATCAAGATGCTAATTTGGCACTGTTACGCCAAAACCGAACTCCTGGAAACACTTCTTGGCAAAGAAATCTTAAAAACCAAACCAAAACAAATAAACATATGTGTGCCTTGTATTCACCCTCCCTCATACAAATTCTCAGAATCCAGCCAGGAGATATTTCCTGAGGTACTGTAAACAGTATCAGTGTTATGTCTGAGCAATTAGATTTCTATTTGTTTTCTAGCCCTTTTCGCCTAGAGAATCTTGTGAGATTAAAAGTATTAATGTGTGCAGCAGGGGTGAATCCAGAGACCAACACTGATTTTGAGTTGTTCCATGAATTTCCTATAGAGCCCACAGACACAGTGCACACAGCATAGGACACAGAGACCCAATCCTCACGTAAGGCTATGGAGGCATCACTTTAAACTCTAGCCTGCTTATCCTACTTCCTAAGGAAAACAGCACGTTATTAGAATAATTCAGAATCAGTTTTAAAATGCTGTCCTAGAAGGTGCTTCCAATTTTTCAAGTCCCTAAAAATCCAATGCAAACGTTTTGGAGCCTAATGCAGCAGCACTGAGTTGCCTCAGTAACCAACTAATACCATCACAGCTACTGAAAAGAAACTCCCAAACACTACTCTTACTCAGTTTCACTACATAAAACTTTCATGAGATCACCCTTTCTTCCCAACACATCTCTCTATTGAAACAGCAACCGGTTTCAACATTAACTCAGCCTACAAACAGTTGGACAGTGTTGGACACATACTCCTGTTGCTGCCTCTCAGGGGCCGCACTGAACACTTGGGGCAGGAGATGAAGACAGAGTATGCAGAAGTGTGGTTCTGACAGCACTCTCCAGAAATTTCCTGCTCAGGAACTTCCCAAGCCAGAGGCTGTGTACTTGTATTGTCTGACAGTACCAACTACATTCCGTGAATTTTGTAATCCAGAACTTCTTTTTGCAGACTTCACTGATGTGCTTCTGGAGTTCCTCACCATTGGTGCAGCATTTAACTCAGCAAAACAGCTATTTACTATCAGCAGACTTGAATATTTCACTGTTTACTTCCAAGGTCACTGACAACAACCAACTCTTTTACTGTTGCATAGATGGAGTAACATGTCCACCATTCCCAGAAACACAGCTTTTGTTTATTCATTCAAATCCTAATGCACGACTGTTTGCCCAGAGACTTGGCTTAGCACTGCCTCCTCTACTGAAAGGTGAGACACGCTATGCAATCTCATGGCTGTAAATACTCCCTGAAATTATGGCAGACCAAACATCAACTGCAAGGATTCAATAACTTCAGTGTCAGCAAACATCACTAAAAAGGCTGTGAAAACCCAAGGGGATGTCTGATGGAAATTTTGCTGCTAGGTTCTTTGCACAGGCACTTTGTCCCATTTGATGATAATATTTTTCACCACATTTTGTAATAACATAATTAAGTTCAAATAAAAACAAATGAATGCCACTTATCCCACAGAAGCTATTTATCTGCCAAGGTTTCTCTCAAGTATGTACATAAAAATAGCTTAGAAAAGGAAATACTAAAAACATACAAATAAAGACTTCATTTTTTTCAGCAATATGAATAATAATTTAGATGCAGCAGATTAATCTATTACTTAATTCCTTTGTTTGCATATTTTTGCATGCTACCTAGAGAATGTAACAGTACTAGGAAACCTTAGCTGAGGATTTTCTAGAGAGAAAATGAGTGTTCTTTGAAGGTAAAGTTACAGTAAATTACCCCAAATAGAGGTTATGTTTGTTGGCTAAATATTTAATGGGACTGGTATTAAAATCTGAGCAAATGATCAAGTGAAGAAAAAACCGTCAGTCTATTTGGTATGCACAGAATTCCAAAAAATGCAAACAAGGCTCCTCAGTAAATAAACTGAGTTACCATGGGATATGGCAGAAGACACCCTAGAGAATGACAAACTGAAAATAGAGCAGAGGAATAAATGGAATATCATAATGATGGAGGTTAACAGCGGGATTCTGCAAGAAACTTGAAAAGAGGTCTAAACAGATGACAATAGATGCTAATGCCAGTGAATTATTCAGGATAAAAAAAGCCTGAATGTAAACAGTTACAAGAGACCTCAGAGGACTGACAAAACAATAAAGGGAAAGAAAAAAGATGGCACCATGATAAATGCAGAAAACACACACTGGGAAGGATAATCCTAACTGTGTCCACATGATGATAGCCTCTGCCACAGTTATTACACTCAATAAAAAATGTTGGAATCACTGGGAAAAAGATTTTTGAAACCAGCAGCTTAATACCTAAAAGGCAGATAAAAAGACAACTGGAACACAAGAACAATTAAGAAAAGGGGGAAAAAAGGCAGAAAAATAGAACTATGTCAGTACAAAAGTCTGGGGCAGGCTTTTACCCTCCACATTGCAATTCTAGTTATGCCTCCAAAAAACCAAACGAAAAGATAAAAGAGAACTCAAGAAAATATACAATCAAGAGGAGAATGTAAAACAAATACAGTTATTCACTATTTCTTAGTACATATGACTTGAGGGACACAGGAAAAAGTTACCAGGCATGCAAAAAGAAAAACATTTTGCAGCACACACTACTTGGACTGTGATGCTCCTTTTCAGGAAGGTGATCACCAAGGTGAGAAATGTACATATGGTTGGTTGAAAGAAGGACAGAGAAATACAAACTAGGTCAAATTGCAGTAATTTGATTAGTAAGTTTCTAAGCAGTAATTTTGACTGCTAGATGCTGGGGGAGTTCATTGGGCTCACTGTACACAAATTCCTCTTGTACACTGCCTCAAAGGACCATCTGCTGGGGAGTGCTGCACAGGCAGAGTTTTGTGCTGGCCCTGCAGAGACATCTATACTCTTTAAAACAGAAGAGAAAGAAAGAGATTATAATAAGCTTGTAACTCCCTCTTTCTTTCATTGTCTTACTAATTTACTGTTTTACATGACATGGGAACAGCAGGGAGAAGTATGAAATATCCAGTGTATTAAAAAGCCATTATGTAATAAAAATACAGAAATTTTTAAAAAGGTGGAAAGGAAGACAAAATCTGGTGTATTAAGTGTGAGCAGTTATCTTCCCTTTCCTCTTCCTATGGCACAGGACAACAGTGTGCATTAACTTAGCAATTTTCTATTCCCAGTAAAAGCTATTAAAATCTGATACTATTATCAAAACAAAAAACAAAAAAAAAAAAAACCAAAACTTCTAGCCTATTTGGTGTGCAGAGGTTTCCAAAAACGCTTGTAAGACCTCTCATTAAACTTATTAAAATTATAGCTTGAGTTAGCTTGGGATAAAGCAGAGAGAAACTGGAATAGTCAAATACAGAAATGACACATAAATGGCTTTAAAACATACGACTACTACCTATCCATTCCTGTTAGAACTACACAGCTCCTAAACAGAAGATTTATTTTTTTCTCAGTCAGACACAGAAAATTTTTATAAAAAAGCCAAGTCCTCATCATCAGACAAGCTACTCTGTTATCTCTGCATAGGAGGAGGAGAGGTAGGCAGGTCTCTCAACATCTTCTCAGGATAGAAAGAGAGAGAAAAAAAACAAACCCAAAAGAAGTGATTTCAGTAAAATACAATGGGATGAGAACAAATGGTGATCACTAACAGAAATATTTTCAAGAGTAGGACACAACACAAAATAGTAACTTGAACTAGGAAACAAGGTGTCATAAACAGAGATCTTCTGAAGAACAGCAGAAGGAATAAATAATACATTATCAGCAGGAATTCAAATTTTCTCTAATTGTGATTGTTTATAGGACATGAAGGAAAAATGTAGTATTAGGCTTCAAAGCCATATATATACAGGTAGTCCAAACCATCCCAATACAAGGAAGGAACCAAGCCAACCAGTGTTATCAGCCAGAAAGCCTGTGCTTGGAGAAAACAGTAGAACATACAGCTCCGCTCCTCAGAAACTTGTTTTTTTTTTTTTTTTTGTCCTGGTCTTTTTTTTCCCCTATTGTAAACTGGAACAAGAATAAAATCTTTCAAACACACCAGCAAAACCAGAACCATGTAATCTCTGAAAACAGGAAATTAATTCTACAGCAGTTTTCAAAGCAATAAATAAGAATGTTAAATTTCATTTAATCAAAAGCCTTCTAAATAGTCTTATGTGGAAGAATTTGTGGTAATGCTATTAGTGTCACTGTTGATATAAAACAGCACACACATGGCTAAATACACTTTTCCTCTAGAATCACTGGGTAGAATGATACCAGAAACAAATGAAGAATCACAGAAGTGAAAAATACTCAGTTCAATTTACTAAAATTTCATTCCATCACCTCCCATACAAAAGCAATATTTTAACAAGCAAGTCAAATGGGGTTGTCCATTAAGTGGTTGATTAATTCCTTAGTGCTCCACAAAGTCAAAACATTAATACATTACATGCAAAAGAAATTGCTTATTAGAAGCAAAAATATGTTGCACATGAGCACATATTAATAAGCTGCATGGAAAAATAAAAGATTTCAAGAAAAATAAAAATCCAGCAACAGCTTTTGTAAGTAGCATAATGCAAAGTACTCTCGACCATCCTAACAACCACTAAACAGTAAACACAGTTTACCACTGCATGTTCTAAACACCCATATGAGGTTGCAGTTTTTAAAGAGTGATCATCAGCACTGGAATGTAGTCCAGCTTATTAGCAACATTCAAGGTGTACAAAGATGCACACAGTGAATAGGGAGATTTTTGCTTACTGAAAAATTTTGCGCATTTTTGGTAGTTCCAAATACTCTCCAAAGAGTATTTTTTGTTCTAGCAAAAAATCCAGCCTAGCTCTTCCACTGTAACACCCAGAGCCCTGAATTGATTTTTTGTTTAAAGTAGAAAAGAAGGCTTTAGAATAGGGTTTGGAAAGCAATAGGCAAAGACTCAGCACTCAAAGTACTTGTATCTTAAGGACTGTTTGATTCAGTACTGCAGGGTGAGCTGCTAGATGAGGCCAGCCATAACTGAGAGCCAGCCTAGTATTTAATCACTTCCTAACAAGTTGAGAAAATAAAGAAGAAAAAAGTGAAATTTCAAGATTATTGGGAAAAACAACTAACCACTTAGGTTTTACCCAGCAGCAACGAAGCCAGCTGCCTTTTGAACATGGTACCACCCCCAGGCATTGCATACATTCTAAGGAACGAGTCCCAGAAAAACTGAAATTCACCAGAACGAAGATTTGTGTGAATGTTGCTGAAGTACTTTTTACTAATTGCCATCTATTTAACATGATGTCTCTGATCAAGATGTGGCCATTAAAATGTTGCACTAATATCAGAAGACAGCAAGCCTAGGGCAGTGAACACTCCCCAACAAGCAATGTACTGCAGCAAACAGGCCTATGAGCTGCCACAGCAGACTAAATAAAGCTCTAATGATGACTATGTAATCTAATGCTTTCAGTGTTGTTCTTATCTATCTCCCATGTATCTCTTGCTTCTAGTACCAGTGTCCTGGGAGCAGCTGGGAGTGAAATAAATTCCCTCCTGTTTGGCACAGTGACAGTTAAGAAATGATAATTCAAAGCTTATTTCAATATTAAGCTACTTCAAAGTTTGGTGCCTGATGCAGCTGAGGCAGAAGAAACTTAAAGGAGAGGAATGTGCTACTGGAAAAAGATCCTCCTCCTTGGCACACAGTCTCAATCGCACGCACCTCCTACTCATTTTCAGCTCTTGGTGACTTCACTTGAAACACAGGGTTTTGATGCTAAATAAATGAGTAGCATCTGGTCCTCTGCAATCTTTTTCTGGGAGAAATTCATACCTTTAGCTTTAGAAATACTCTCAGTATTGTTGAACTCTTAGATAATAGAGATTTGGGCTTAGTTAGCATAGTGAAATGGATTTGACTGGTACTTCTGGGTTTAGAAAATTTTTGTGCTTTATAATGCCTGTGCCTTCAGACTGGCATAGCCACCTTCATCCAATGCATTCCAATACTTCAGAAAGATATCAAGAGAAAAGAACTAGGAAAATACCACAGAAGCTATTAGTTCAAGATCATTTACCTTTCTGTACTGACATGGAATGCTGTGCTAACTAAGTCGTGCTACTGTAAAGACACTATTTCCCATCCATTTTCCTCTCATATATGACTAAGCTGTTCTCACCTTCCTCATCACACAGAATACAAATTAAAGACTTTCATTCTTTTAAAATCTTTTTTCTTACACCAGCTTGGCTGACAATTCAACTCAGCTTTCCAGCTAATTTCATAAGACAGCATATGTTTTTTCGGGACTGAACCTGGCTCTCGCTGAGCTGGATGGTGTTATCTTCTATTCACTTTGAGGGGGAGAAATACCAGATCTTTTTTAGTTCTTTCACACATGCACACAGTACTTCAGGAATATGAAAAGAGTTATCCATATAATGTCATAACTGGCACTTACACTGATGGATTTATCAACTCACTGCTTCAATCATCAAGAAATACTGGAAGTATAAAACAGTCTTTCGGAAGGCTCTCATCTTCCTGTATGAGAATGCTTCATTCATAATCTTGACTAGTTTTTTCTCCATTCCCTACATTCACAGATATTTTCAGTTCTTAAATGGAGATATTCACAGCCTATTTTCTTGCTTTACAGTAGCTCTGCATTTAAAAATCAGTATTACACATTCTATTCTCTGCACATACAGTTAAGTCTGTTACTGCATAAGCGTTTGATAGAGTTCAACAGAGGTCATAGCAATTACTTTGCTACTTCTCAAAGTAGCTGGTCATCTGCAGAAGGCATTGTCCTGAAAAATCACATGAATACAGCTAATATTGTTTTTAGGTTTTATAACTAATCAAATTATGTATGTATAAACTTTAGCAGTCTTGAGCATCTGCTAATCATAAAAACCCTAGGCAGAAGATTGAGACACAAAGATGAATAATAAAATAGGAAAATGCATCAAAGGCAATGCCACTTAGGCAAAGGAGAAGAGTATAACACTATTAAGAAGCTATTCCCTTAACTATGAAGTAAATTTAAGTCCAAAATAATAAAGATAAGAAGGGGGAAGGGACTAAAAAAAACCCAAGCACTAAGCACAGAATCTTTTTTTGGAAATAAAGATCTTTTGGAGAAGGTAGGAAGCTATTTCCCTAACTGTGCTCTGTTTAGTATTATGCTTAATAATAATATTAAATTATGGTTGCAATTATTTGACAGCCTTTTCCCAGCAGAACTTTCTTTCAACCTTTGGAATATTTAGCCAAGTATAGAAAAAGTCAGTCACACAGAACTACTATGACCATGAGGTAACACCCAACGTTTGCTGCAGTTTGCATCTTTCCCAGAAACCACAAGCACAGTATTCACAGCCAGGTTGCTTTTCCACTGCATTTCCCCCAGACAGCTCAAGGCCAGTTGCCTCCAAAGCTCCACACATGAGTAACAAGAGTTCAAAGGTCAAAGACAAGAATAAAAACTTAGTCATATCCATTATATCCATCCATTTAATCAAATTTCACTTTTTACATGGTCAAGTGTAAAACGACAATACAATCTACGAACATAACCTCTTCTGGGCAACCATATCAGCTCACAGAGGTAACAGAACCAGGCCATAAAAAGAGGGGAAAAAAAGAAGTGTTTAGAAATATGGTGGAAGAAATTTGAATTCCATCCAAGAAGAGGATGTCAGATGCATTTACAGAGTACCAGTTCACTCCTTCAGGGCTGCCTCCACCGACATAATAGCCCAAGGGACCTTTGAAACTAAATGGGACTCAGTCAGTTCTCTATCCACCAAGGCTCCACATTTCCTATCCAGAAACTCAAGCAGAAGGTGTAGCAGTCTATCTGTCCTGACCTGTCTTTTTCTTTTAACCTTAAATACTCATCGCATGGAGTCAATGCCTGCTTCCATTCCCAGTACTTTGGTTTTGCAGATGCATGAACATAGGTAATGAGTTTTTTTCAGCTTTATGTCGGTGAACTACATGGGAGGAACACTAATGGGCCATTTGCTCTGATATTTATGGAAGCTCAATACTACCTGTTCACATTTATATGAGTTTCCATGTTTAACAAGCTGCAAAGTTTCAGGTGGTTTTTTTTTGTTTGTTCGCTTGTTTACACATAGAACTCTCAAGGTTTCCCTCCATCAAACACCTGCTGACTCTACAACAAACAACACCAGAACCACCTGGACTGGAACATCTTCGTACATGATAGAAATTACCTCCTAAAGGACATGCATGCAAGTGAGCTGAACACTGTACATCATTTCCCAGGTCATGGCGGTCCTGAAGAGCAGTTATTCCCAAGCTAAAGGGTCAGAACTTTGACGCTGCACTTTCTACCCCAGCTAAAATAACCAGAAGAATATAATACAAAGAATGGAAATGGTTTCAAAAAGGATGTAAACAGACATACAAGCCTTCTCTGATAGCTTAATTATATAACCAATTTATATTTTTTTAATTCTGTCAGACGTTTGGTCAACATGGGTCATGACAAGGCAAAAATGAAGAATATTTTAATGACAGAAGACTCTTCAGCGGCAAATTAAAAAATAAAAAAGAAATAACGTCTGTGACTTATTTCTTGCCAGTTGCTGCAGAGCAAAGTGAGGGAAAGGAAAAATAAATTTACTCTTGAATGGAAGTATATACCCACAGCCAAGTTTTTGAGATTTTCACTTTACTTCCAACAGAAAAAAAATAGATTTAGTTCAACTTGCATATTCAGACCTAACAAGTAACACTGAAGGATAACAGAGGCCTTTGACAACTCCTCTCTCACCATGTAACTAAGTATTGAGAGTACTCTTTGACATACAAACACCCATATGCTGCATTAGCATAATTCTGCTTTTGAGTCAACATTTTAAATTAGTCTCTTGGTTTTTTTCCCTTCACCCAATGGATATTAAGGCAAATATCCACACCATAAAAATCAGGCATAATGTTGGGTTCACAGTCTCCAGGTAGGCTTAAGGCACAAAACACATACAATTTACATATATAGAGAGAAAGTAGTGCATTTATCTTGAGTAATTAAATCATGGTAATTACCCACTTTATTTCAGAAACATGACAAAAGAGAAGACAAGAGTCTTTAGATATAAAAGCCTTTGCCATTTACCCCGTTTGTTAAAAACAAGTCGGATATTTCCTTTACAAATTTTTTTTTGAATCCAGATCCTGGTAGATAATTACAGTTTCTTTTTCTTGAGATCCCAGCATGACAATTAATGAATCTCTTGTGCAAAACTGAACAAGCAGCTCTCAATTCAAATTATCTGTCTTTCAGGAGTATTTATTATGCCTAGAGTCAGCTGCTGGCACAGGAATGCACATGATACTGCAAATCTCAGTTAAACAGGCATTAATGGGCTTTTAATAAAGCCCAGGACTGTGAGTGGCCTATTTATTCCAAATAATTTCTGTGATAATATACAGTCCTGAAATATATTTTTTATAAATTCTATTCATATGTTTTGATATATTCTATTGATATGTTTCACCCTCCTCTAGCATCACAAAAAAAGCCTTCCAGCAGCAATCAGTATGACTGTCAATCAATAAAAACTGCAACCGTATCCAAAAAAACCAAACCAACACAAGTGTTAAGGAATTACAAAAACCTAAGAAAAATCAGTAACTCATCAGTACAGAAGTTCAGCCAGCTCTAATCAGGTTGATCAAAATCACTCATCTTGAAGAGCATGTGGGCCGAGGATCCAACCTCACAGTACAGTTAACACTGACACTCGGACCAGGGGGTGCCACTGGCTTTGGATGCCACACATGCCTTTAGTTCACCTAAACCAAACTGTGCAACCCCTCCCCTCTTTCGTTGAGCCTTCTCCACCATATAATTATATCCAGACATTCCTTTTTTAAGTAAAACTACATTTATGCCAGACACATAAAATTACTTCTGCTACAACTCAAGGCTGAGACCTGCCCTACAGGAAAAATCTAAATTTGTATAAAATGGTCTTATCACATATTGTTTTAAGGAATCACAAATCACCACCCTGACAAGTCTCCCTACAATTTCATGAAATTGGAAGTTGTCATAACAATTTTATGTTAGGAAACAGAATTGAGTAAAATACTTTGCAGAGTTAGATACAGTATCTGGATTGCAAGTTGCCAAACACCTGAGGAAAAAAAAAGCATCAGAGAAGACCTACCAGGTGAATGCTAAAGTCACCTTTAACACAGCACAGTTAGCTACGTCAGGGGTGTTTACCTGTGTCAGCTTCATTTACACTAAGACTAGAAACACTGATCCAAGTCTTTTCCTGCAAGCTGCAAAAACAATGCCAGCTGTCTCCAAAGCCACAAATAGTTCCATGAACTGAAGCTGAAAGCTTTCTTGCTGAGCAACTGCTCGGATTTGTGCCATCATGGGGAGGCCATGTGCTCTGAGTTCCCAGAGAACTCTGGGAAAGATTGAATTCTTCTGCTTGCATTTACTGCCAATTCCACTAATCTGTCTTCAACTAAGTTTACAATGAGATTAAAATAATGACTCATCCTAGCCTCCCTCTTCACACATAAATTACTCTTCTCTCTTTTATTATTTTCTCACACCATTGTCAGCTGCCCGTATCAGCTGACAGAGATTTCCTGAAGGGCTGTTGGCTTGACTTCTAATGCAATGGGGAGTAGAGATTGCGTCATATCAACAATACCACCCTAAAATGGCAAAGACTAAAACCATGACAAGTATAAAGTTAAAGCACAGATATTTCCACAACTGCTTAACAAAGGGACATAAAATACCAGCTAACTAAGCCCCAAAAATACATTTTTATTGGTGCTGGAGAAAGCAGCAATGCTCATTTCGCCTCTCCTAATAAATGTATCTCCTGATAAATCACCCCACACACACAACAGAAATCCAAGGGTTTTCAAATGGCGCCATGAATCATCTGGAACACACACGAACTCAGGGGGTCTGCACCTTGCAGCACAAAAGCAGCTGATGTGCTCCAAACCAAATTTAATTTTGACTAGCTTATCCTGTCTATGGCTAAATACCTTCTTGCTCACATGGATAGCTTGCACAGCCATCAGAGCTGTGCAAGTATTCCCGAAGGAGTCTACAACAGACACATTAAACCCTTTCCATTACATACACAAAAGGCTCTCAGTTCTACCAGGAAAACAACTTCTCTTGACTTGTAAACCATCTTATAATACACTTCATATTAGTTCCCACCTAACTATGCTCCTTATGTCCTCCTGCTGCTTTCTTTTTCAAGAGGATTAGATCAAAGAAATAAAATAGTTCAGCTCAATGCTTTCAGTATTAATACACAGATTCAGATAACTATAGGTACAAGTGCCTAATACAGACCAGCAATGTATTCTCTACATGAAAACCAAAGCAAAGAGGACACTCAGAGTGCATATTCTGACAATCAACTGATCAGGTGGATGAAGGAATGGATTTTGAGATGCAACAATCCATGATTAATGGATTGTTAATAAGATAGCTAGTCAATAAGATAGTTCTGGAAGTCTTTAAATTTTCTCCTCTGTCTTAAAAGCATAAACTTTGCTCACAGTATTAAAATACAGTTTGTTTTTGTTAGCATCTACAGATCAAGAGTGCACCTCTCTCCCAATCATTCCAGCCTAGCTACCTAGGCTTTGTTTCACATTGGGGACTGGTTTCAGGGCACCTCACCTAGACTCCCAGCAAGTGATGCAAAACTGACACACACAGTTCAACACATGCCAGCTAGGATTGGTCCTTCAGTCCAGATGACCAAACTAATTAATCTCCAAAACACACACAGTGTGAACATGAAGTCCTCAGCACCCACTGTTTACCCCTACAGATGTGCTCCTACTGTGTCACAGCACCTGCTACAGCAGACATGGCAACTAAAATCAAGGTTAAATTTTAACTTTTCCCTGCACTCTTTGAGTGAAACAGGGAAAACAATCCTGTTTGAAGAAGGGAATAAAGCAGATGCTGTGTTGTAACAGAGGCTTAGATGTGTGAACAGGCACAAGAAGTCTTGTCATCTGGATCCTAATGAAGCTCCTTGCCATAAGGTTGGCATGCCAAGGAAATTGATAAGCAAGTATATAACACTGTGCTGCGTCTGGCTGAGGCAGTAAATTCTCACAGCAGCCCTCACAGTGCTGTGCCTTGCACTGGTAGCTAGAAACACCATGTAACTTATAACACACCAGTTTTGGCGACTGCTGAGCAGCACTTCCACAGAACCTAAGCTGCTTCTCCAACATTATCCTCTCATCCGCAGGCAGTGGGGTAGACAAGATCTTGGGAGTGGACACAGCCAGGACAGCTGACCCCAACTGACCAAGGGAATATTCTGTATCATCTGCTCAGCAATAAAAGTTAGGAGAAAGGAGGAGGAAGCAGGGAGAATTCATTACTATGACGTTTGTCTTCCAGAGTAATATACAAATTAAAACATACTGAAGCCCTACTTCCCAGGAAGTGATGGACATCATCTGCTGATGGGACATAGTGGATACGTATTTTATTTTCCTTTGCTTCCATGCATGGCCTTTGCTTCTGCTTTATTAAATTCTCCTTATCTTGACACGTGTGGTTTTTTCATCTGACTTTCTCCCTCCTCACCCTTCTGAGTAGGAGAGTAACAGAGGAGCTTGGTAGACAGCAGCTGTCCAGCCAAGGTCAACACACCCAAATAAAATGATGTATCCCTAAACAAAGTTTAAATTGACCCCAAGATAAAATTTCTTCCTTTAGACAAAACTTGGCTGCAATACAGACTCTTTCAACTTATGTGCCACAGTACAGAATTACAAGATGACCAACTTGATTGATGAAGAAAGGATATAAATTTTAATTCTCCTGCCCGGTATTTTAATTTATTAGTTAAAATTACTTTTTCCTTCTCAGAAAGGTGTTTCCTGTTCAAGTAAATAAACACACCTGGATTTATTTCTAGACATTTTCACAATGCTTATTTATTATCATTATTTCATGTGTAAAATAAATATAATCTAAGTCAGTCTGCTTACCAAAACACAGGAATGGTTCTCTGTTTTTTTGTTTTTTTTTTAAACTTGAGCAAATAGCAAGGAGAAACCCATGACCTAAGTTAGTAGATAAACATTTCAGGTAAATATAGTCTTGGCTGGAAAGAAAAACAGCTAGCTGGGGAAAGCAGCACAAAACCAGGCGGCTTTTGTAAGAACAGAAAAACAGCGACAGTCCGTCAAACCTCCCTGCTTTCATTTCTAAACAGCAGTAATCGGATAAATCTAGTTAAAACTGCTAAGTAACTGCAGTCTCAGTATCCTCCAGCACCAAAACTGATAGATTCCCATCTAAAAATAAAAGCAGATAATATCAGTATCGTATATTTTCACTTGTCTTTTCAAAAGCACCATACTGCCAAATACCTTAAGGGCCAAAAGGCAAAAGGAAAACACCCAGCACGCAAAAAGACCACCTCATATATGGACTACCAGCCTAATCCTTCTGTCTAAATATGCCTAGCCTCAATGCTTCTGCACAGGCTGAATTGAGACATTTTAGGAAAGCTGAGGTTTTATTTCTACTTCACCGTTTTTCTCCAGCCTTCTCCTACAAGGCAGGACCATTTAAAGCAGGCTTAGCAATATGAAAATTCCCAAATTTCCCAGTTCTCTTGAAGGAGCGTCTACCTTGCTTCTGGTTTATGATACAAAAGCAACTGCACCTTTGGTCAGCTAATCACAAGGAAAACAAACTGGTGATAAGGTTCAAGGTCATGGAAATTCACTGTAGCTTATGGACCAAATCAAAGTGCCCACCTGCTGGTTTCCCAGTCTTGGTCATCCTTATCCTTTTCTTCTTTGGCATCTGAATTGTGTGGGTGTTTCTGCACAATCCGCATTCCACCAGCTTTCACTAGAATAAAAATTGAATAGATAACAACAAACCTCAGTCAAATTTGCATTAAATGAAGAATATTTTAAAGATGACCCACTCTGCTTCCCTCTCGATACTTTACATAGAAATTTAATAGTAACCACAGTTTGAAAAGGAGGCCCAAAGTGTTAAAAAATTGGAAAGCCTAAAGAACAGTTACTTCAGGACCACATCTGCCTTTCTCTTTCACATGATGCCATCTTTGCTTATCCTGAGAAGCTGCAGCACATTTTACCACCTGCTTTCAATGACATTCTAGAATACTCAGTTCTGTTTAATTCCCCCTTCACCCCATACTAGCTTCCAGCAGTCAGAAGAAACTGAGGCAATGACTTGCATAACACTACACAAAAGGCGACAAACCAAAGAAACGAACTTGTCATTTCATATTAAAAACTACATCTGTAGTTATTTATACAAGTAAGTACTTCACAAATAGTGTAATAAAAAGCAAAATTTAGGACTGTTAACTTGCACCTAGAACAGAGCTTTTTGTTTTGCAAAACATATGAGCATTTACAACATTTTAAATCCTTGCATCATTTAAGTTTTAGAAATGATGCAAACATGAAAGCAGCCCTTTGAAAAACAAAACAAGAAGTGAAAGCAAATCCACTTATGTGCATCACTTATCCACTCCAAAGTGCAATCTAAAACAGGAACCAAGTCAGGCTTAGCACTGCAGCTATGAAGCAGAGCAAGAGACAGGTTGCTCTTGATCTGCTTTCTGGTTTAATAGTGTACTTTTCTTTTCCTTCAACAACTGCTACTACACATGATACAGGACAGCACAGGATAAGACGATGCATCTCGTTAGCTTAATTGGATGGGATACATCAGCAACCACATCAGAAAACCACCGTAGTGGTCAGAAGTCAATAAAACCACTTACAGACACGTTGGTTTGTGTTTCACAGTGCCTTGACACAGTGTCTGTGGTGAGCCTCGGCAGAGATGTCAGCCGGAGCATGCAGGATGCCAGAGCAGCACTCGGGAGATGCTGAAGCCGGCAGAGACAGGGAGGCTGTCCCCCTGACAGCCCTTCTGTGTCCTGCCCCAGAGGGAGCAAGACACCTCACAGCTGTGCAGTGCTAACCCCAGAAACCTAGACCCAGGTCTAATTCCCAGTTCTTAATCAGGACAGCAATGGAAAGGCCACTGCTATGCATCGATTTTACAGCCTGGGTGAAGGAAAGCAGGAAAGAGAAAGTGACCTGCTCCAGGAGAAAGTGAAAGCTCTTTGGCCCGGTCTTTTAAAAACAGATTTTAAGTTCTGAGTGATATCTGAATGATAAACTTCTGATTCAATAAAGGCCATTAACCAAAGACAGGCAATGAACAGACAAACTCAAAGAAATATCTTTTAAAACCTATCAAAACTGTGTCCTTTTATCATGCACTAAAAAACCTCATACCCAAATCACTAACAATTTTGTGTTCTCTCTCCAGTGTAAAACTTTAATTGGTGAGAAATGTTTCACATGAGACAAGAAAGACAGTTTAAAAAACTACATGGTTTTTGTTGCCTAAAGTGAAGCAAAAATTAAAATTCCAGTTCATTTTTCTTGATTCAAGCTCCTTAGAAATTTAAGATTGTCTGCAAAAGCAAACACTGAATTCCTTCAAGTGCCGTCTTGTTTTAACATCTCAGTTAATCAAAGTAGCGCTATACTTTATTTACATTTATTTATAAATTATTAATTTATTTTAATTAATTTCTAAACTTTAACATCATTGCAAAATCAGGACTTTTTACTTATTTATTTCAAATGACTTCTTGTGGAAGATGCTGTCTCCACAGCAACATCTGCCAGGGTTACAAACAGCAGATGTGAACAATACACACACTTCCACGTCCTTCAATACCTAACAGAAAACTAGAGAAAACAATACCTGAAAATTTAGTGCTAATTTAGACCTAAAATGTCTCTGCTCTCACACTGTGTATCATGAGGCCATCTCTTTATCTGTTGCTGGAAAAAATACACAGCTAACACAATCAGATTTGTCTGTATGCAGAATTAAAAAGCAGGGATTAAAAAGCAAACAACTAGACAACTAAAAAAGTATAATAGTGAGCAATGCAGCAACTTAGAATTTTAAATCTGATTTTTTAAAGTAATATCAGCAGGCACAGCATAGGCAGCTTAAAGTACTTTGGTGCATAATTGAATTGTATTTAGCAATCCAAGGTTACTGTGCAGAAGGAACCAGCAAACAGCTCCAATAATCATGTGTATTTGTGAGACCAGAAGTGAAATATTTAGATAGCATTCTGTACATATCTGCCACCCATGACACAGCATGCTCATACCCAATCCAGTTTCAAGATATTTAACGTGGGATGATAAAATACCCTTGCAGCATAATTCACCTTCCTTTTCAAAAGGTATTAGCTAAGCTACATTACCTCAGGGTGTGACAAGAGAAGAAATTATTACATCCATGAAGCTAATGAAAAACCCACTCAACATTTGTGAGATTTTCTCGGGAGTTATAAGGAATCATTTATTTCCTACTTGCCTAGCATTTACTACCTAATTCGACAGATGCTCACCATGGTGATTTTGTCACTTCAAAGTCATCCTTAAAAGTGCTCAGACTTCCTTATCCTGCAAACAACAGATTTAAATAACTGATAAACCACCTCCAGCACACTGTTAGAAAGCAGCGTCCAGAAGCAGATGGTGTCAATGACCCTTTGCTGGCATGAGGAAGAAGGCAGCTCCTGTGCTGAAGAGCAAGTGCAGAGCTCAGGTGCCAAGACAGGAGAGGACAGGGAATGGCTCCCTGGAGTGGTGACAGCCCCAAGCCTTTATTAAAGTGTGAAATAAAGAAAGGATCATTCACACTCAGAGGAGCAACAAGTCTATCTGCTTCACTACTGAATACAAGTTTTGGATTTTAATTATCATATGTCATGTTTTTCCCCCTCGAGAGGCAGACAGGACTACTTTGTCAGTCCTGTGAATGCCAACCTGTGTTCCTCATAAAGGTATGACTACTCCTTCTGGAAATGTATTAAACAACTGTGTTAATCAATTACCACTCAAGCTGACCTAGAGTCAGGAAGCATTCTGCTTTCTCCTCCCTGCCCTCACTGCTGCACTCCTCTCTTGTTTCTGAGATGGAATTCTGAAATAAACCCCAGTGAGCTGGTGCGAGTACCAAGTGCCTGGAGAATGAGCACAGGTCAGGGATGCCCTGGCCCCAGCTCGCTCAGGGTGCAGACCTGAGGCCGTCCTTCCCAGAGAAACCTTCCAGCTCAACCCAAACCACCCGCTGCTCACGGCAACCAGACAGGAACTTTTAAAAATCCAGAGTACAAACAAGAGTTTTAGCAGCTTTTCTTTTTCTTGAGTATGTATTCAACATTAACACAAAAATTTATTTCTTATGTACTATGTAATAACAGATTCCATTACAACGATAAGATGTATGAAAAGGGTAACACAAAATACACCGTTGTACAAGATTAAGGGAGTATACATTAGTGTTCAACAAAGTAATATGAGTTATATGCCTTAATTTCAGAGAAAGCTCAGCTCAGAGCTATTCTTTTTAATGTATGAGAAAGCACATAACTATTTTCACAAATCTATCATAAAACTTCCTAAATACACTATTAACACAATCACCTTCCTTTATCCCTCCACAGCATGTACTAGATGAACAGTTAAAGCATAATTACACAGATCTCTTCAGAGGACCTGTACAAACCTACTCAGCAATGTATTATGGGCACACTTGATCTCACTGACGGGCAGATATTTAATAAAGATTAAGTTAGAGGCCTCTTATATTTCAGAGGGGAGGTCAAAGTCACTTCCTGCGCTGAGGTCTTGAGGTTTCTTTCCATTTCATTACCCTTTGTCTTTTCAACTGCCTTTTCTTTTACCCTGTGAAAGATCAATGCGGAGAGGATTGCAGTGCAGTCAGTAAGCAAGGGCCAACAGTGCACTTGAAAAACAACAGATTTGTCAATTTTGCTTTAATTTGATGACCCAAATCCTTCTTAACTTATATGTCCAACCTACTAAGTAGACTAAGACACGTGTAATTACAGATAGTGCTCTTTATAGAGCACTACAGGCAGCAAAACATGGGCTTTTAAGCAATTTATCAAAAGAGATTCCCTATTCACACCTTTTCTTTGACAGAAATTTGCCTTGTTATTCATTGATAAAACTCCACTTGTATTAACTTTTTAAAATAATTTCTTATGTTCATTTTATTAAAACTTGTCTGCAGACTGATTTATTGCATTATTCCAATATTCAGGGATCTAAACAAGCTTGAGATAGAGGATTAAAAACCTAGCTTCAGCCACTAGTGTAAATATATACTCTTGCTCGTCATAACACTTCTTGCGGATTTTCCAGGTGTTAAAAGACCAAAGGGCCAAACAGCTTAGGAAAATCTTCTTCCCAAAGCAACATGAATATGTGGTAAAGCATTAGGTTTTTTCTGGCCTCGAAGACAGGCTCAGTCATCACCCACCTTCCAAAAATAAATTTTGTGTGCATGTTCACAAAAAAACAGAAAAAAAAAGCCAAAAACAGGGATGCCAATGACCTTAAACAGCTCATAGTTGAAGGTGTTCTTCAGGTGATGTGTGGGTCCATGTTTTACAAAGAAAAAAATCTCAAACGGAAATACCATGATGGCAAAGGAAACCTGTACTGTACTCCAGCTGAGCTTTCACACTGTACATTGCTAGCTTCTCATGTGGCCTAGGGAGGCTCACTTCAGGACTTTTTAAAATTTTCACCAGTTTCAAAACACAAGTTTTGAAGCAAAACTCTCAAACATGGAACAACATCAGAAAATAGAGTTACAAAGCACATTTGTTTCACCAGTGGTGTAGCTGGAAGACAGAGCTAAACCAGTGTAAGATCTTAATGATCCCTCCACTCTGAAGCTGATGTGTACCTCAAGACAAGCCAGCTCGAGGAGCTAGGGTAACAAAAGCTGTCAGCATTGGAAAATGATGCTTTGGTTTGTGCCTCGAAGCAGCTCAGCAAGAAGCCAGGCAAGAGCTAATGCCATGACAAGGGAGGCTACAAAACTGGAATGACTGCTCAGCCAAGAGACTGACTTACCTGCACTGCTGAACTGTATCTGCCATGCCAAACAAAGCCATTATTTCTCACTTCTATTTAGAGGAATTTCAGGTCCTCATTATAAAAAGCACAGAATTCGATTACAGTTCAACAGCTGTTCACAAATTTAGCTTTAAATCTCATCAACTGATCTGAATACAAAACTAGCCACCTTGGGATTTTTTACTAGAACACTTAAAAGAAAAAAAAAAACCAAAGCTCGTCAACTACTCCACAGGGAAACGTTAGATGCCATATATAAAGCTGCTGATGCAGGGACCAAAGTTCCCTTTTTTAAGAAAACTCTAAGAAGCAAAACTAACAGTACGTGAAGGAACACAACTTTGATACTGCGACGAACTGAACCCACCTGTGTACAGAGAGTAGCTACTACCTATGGAGCCTGGCAGATGAGTGTCCCACTGGAGGTGACACACAGCTCCCACCCTGACCGCCCACTGGCACACAGCAGCAGCACGGAAGGCGATGGAGCTCCTTTGCTGGGGCACTTCTCAGGAGCCTTTACCTGCTTCCTACCCTGCCAGGCTCCAGAATCGCAGCCAGGAGCGCACACGCTGCTCTGGCACTCGCACCGTGATGCCCACAGGCAAAATGGATGCACAGAGCACTCGTGGTTCGCAGTGTGTGTTCCCACTCAGCATACACTCAGCTGGAACAGGCTGCGTGGGGCCGAGACGGCTCCGCTCCCCTTCCCACCACCACCAGCCCTAGGCTGGCTCCGGAGGCCCCCGCCGCCTTTCCAGGGCGGGATGCCGGGGAGACAACGCTGTCTGCTTCCCGGGTCGGAGCCCGGAGATGCCAAGCTGTACACACCCGATGAGGGTTTGGCCGCAAGCAGAGCTCTCCTCGGGGAGAGGCAGGGCAGGGAGCGTCTCCCCGCCACCGGGAGAGGCTGCCGGAGGGCAGGGAGCGCCGCGGGCGCCCAGGGCTCAGCCGGGGATCCCGGCGCACCTCCCGCGGCCAGAGCGCCGCACCGCGCCCGAGCAGTGGAGAGCGAGGAAATCCACCGGGGCTCGCATCCCCGGGGACTCGAACCCCCCGGGGCTCACGCCCCCGGGCTCGCATCCCCGGCAGCGGCGGGACCCGCCCTGGGCCGCCAGAGCCCTCCTCAGCCCCGGCGCGCACAGGAGGGCACTTGGCCCCGGCCCCCCCCGGCCCGGCAAGAGAAAGAGCGGAGAGACGGGACCCGGCGGCCGTACCAGCAGGAGGGTGTCCGGCCCGCGTCTCTGCTTTCTCTTTGGGAGGCGAAGACATTTTTACTGTGGCAGCGGCCCCGCTCCCGCACCGGGCACCCGCACCCCAGCACGGCCCGGCGAACACGGCCCACGCCCGCCCTGTCAACGTGGCCGCCGGCGGGGCGGTGCCGAGCGCCGAGCCCGGGCCCTGCCCCTGCCCCTGCCCCGGCCGGGCGGGGACGTGGCGCCCGCGGCGGGCGGTGTCTGTGTGCCGGCCGTGGCTGTGTGCCATGTGCCGTGGCTGTGTGCCGTGTCTGTGTGCCGGCTGTGCCGTGTGCCGTGTGCCGTGTCTGTGTGCCGGCCGTGGCTGTGTGCCGTGTCTGTATGCCGTGTCTGTGTGCCATGTGCCGTGTGCCGTGTCTGTGGGCCGTGTCTGTGGGCCGTGTGCCGTGTGCCGGCCGTGTGCCGTGTCTGTGTGCCGTGTCTGTGTGCCGTGTCTGTGTGCCGTGTCTGTGTGCCGTGTCTGTGTGCCGTGTGCCGTGTGCCGTGGCTGTGTGCAGTGTCTCTGTGCCGTGTCTGTGTGCCGTGTGCCGTGAGGGCAGCGCGGGCAGCCCCTGCGCCTCGGCCGCGCTCTGGGTTTGTTTGCCGTGGGCAGGCGACAGCGTGCTCTTGAACGGTCTGCGTGTGCACTTCAGATAATACTCGTAATTAGTGACTAATTGGCGGTCCGCGCCTTGCGCTTTCTTGTGTTCTGCCAAACCGCGTGTGTGTGAAAGCGGCATAAAGAGCTGTGCGATTTTTGGCTGGGGGAGAGGTAATTCGCGATGGCTGGTATGGGCCGTGTTTTGGAATTGTGCTGGAGACCCTGTTGATAACTCGGGACAATAAGTGCCCGCCTTGCCTTTGCTTCAGACCCCATTTCCTTGCTGTTTAAAATTACAGAGCTGATTCACATCGTTTTAAGAAAAATTTCAAACACTTGAGTTATCTTTTCCAAGTCATGTGGAAAGGCACAGAGCACGGTATCTGAATTAATTATATTTGCAGCAAAGTGTAAACCATGCAGGCCATTCTGGTTTTCTTTTATAGTTTGAAATAACAAACCAAGTACCCCAAAAGATGAGTGTATGGGGTATAGAAATATTCAACCACACGTTTGTTTTAGGGAAATTAATGTAATCATATTTCATTCGTTTCTTATCACTGTGTAACAACTGTATTACCACTGCAAAAATATGTGTGATGTGCAAATCCGTATTTTGTGGTGTGGTTGTCTTTTGTTTGTTTGTTTGTTGGGTTTTTTTGTTCGTTTGTTGGTGGGTTGTTGTTTTTTTTTTGTTTGTTTGGTTTTTTTTGTGACAGTCCAAAATATAATCCCATCATGTTATCCTAAACAGCTTGAATGAACAAATGTTGTAAAAATATTGTAACTAAGTTCTTACATTTTGCTGCTGGGTTATTTCAATTTCTTACACATGCAGCACGTTAGAGTCTCAGATTGTTTTTTCAGCTCTGTCACCTTCCGTGTTGCCTAACACAAATTACTCCAATTCCCTTTCTAGTCTCTCTCAAAGTCTATCCAGATTAATTTTTTTTCTAGAGTAGTATTATGAGATTTTAATGTTTTTTTGTCTACTGTTCTCTGAATTTGAATTAAAATATTACATTCTCACTTTTTCTTGGTTTTCCCAGGTTTTTTGCTTTGGATTTCCCTGTGCTGGTTACTGAAGTTGATAGAAATTTTTGCCATTGCAGGTTTAATGTAAACCAGCTGTTACAGAAAAGAAATCAAAGAAAATATGCTATATGACATTGAAACACCTGCAAGTTAATGATTTTTCTCTAAGACACAGTTTAATCATTTCCTATTTAAGCACAAAGTTTTAGTATATGAAGATGCACTTTGATGTAATACTTGTAGGAAGTATTACATCAAAGATGTGTTTTGGCTGTTCTTGCTACAGCCAGGAATATTTCTTCACATTAAGAGAATTCATGTGTCGCCATTAGCACAAGAATTTGTTTGAAGGCTTGTTGTGACTTCACAGCTAAAATACGACATCCACCCTGAGTATTTCTCAGAGACACAGGGCTGAAATTTCCTGAAAGCGCAGCTGTGCATCAGGTTTGGAAGCTGGGATCTCAAGGCAAACCATACTAGTGCAGAAGGAGCAAGAACTGGAAGAGGGGAAGACAGATTGAAACAGAAAATGTGAGAAACAGGAGCACTTGGCCTTGGTGGACCAGGAGACAAGGTCAAAAATTGAGTGAGTGGTGGAGAGGTAACATGAGAATTATGAAGCAGAGCAAACACTACAGCAAATACCGTGGCAAATAGAAGGAAAGAAATATTTTTCCTCAAACAATGAAGTAGGAGCCAGAACTGGTTGAGTGAGATGAGGATGAGGACCCCAGGGAGAATAGAGGACTGAAGGTAGGTCAGTCAGGAGCAAGCATGTAGGGCGTCAGGTTAGTGGGAGGAAGAGGGAAGCATCTTCACTGCTTTCCATGGTCTGGATCTTCTCAGACTGATCTCTCTGTAGCTGTCAGTGCACATAATTACTGCTTTCCTCAAGGGCCTGTGCCAATGCTAAGCTTCTATGCTTGCAGAAGAATTATATAGGTGTCACTATGATACTATAGGACAGAATGTAATTTTCAGATACTGTTTTTAAATTGTTGGAAGTAAAGTAAAAGGAAGGCAAAAATCAAAAATTAAAACAAATAAATAAGTTGAGATTTGTAGAATCAAGCACCTAAATGAGGAGATGCCACGAAGTTTGTAAGTGGTACTTCAGTTTTGTGGAACAGTATGATAGTTTCTTTGGCAACTGTAAGGCAGCATGCATTTTTCCAGCTAGTGGCAGTGCCATAATATTAGTAACAATCACAGCATCACAGAAGAATTAAGGATGGAAAAGACCCTGAAGATCATCAAGTTGAGCCATCAACTTAGCACTGCCCATGGAAGTGTTCAAAAATGTGTGGATATAGCACTTGAGGATATGGTTTAATAGTTCGCTCTGGGCAATCTGTGCCAATCCTTTACAACCTCTTCCATGAAGACATTTTTCCTAATATCCAGTGTAAACTCCTCCAGCAGAACTTGAGGCTGTTTCTTCTCCTCGTGTTACTTGTTACCTGGGAGAAGAGACTGACACCCACCTGGCTACAGCCATCTTTCACGTGTACTTGTAGAGAGGGATAAGGTTTGCCCTGAGCCTCTTTTTCCCCAGGGCTAAGCAATGTCCTGCTCTATTATGCCAATGTGCAAGAAATAGAGAGGCATTCTTAATGGCAGGCAGTAAAATGCCAGGATTTTTCAGTCACTTAGTCATTTCCAGCAGGCCGGTTGTTTGTACCAGCATGCACAAATGGCAGCCACAGTGGGAAACTTCATCGGAAAACAGGCAGCGTTTTTACAAAAAGTTGGCTGTGGAGTCACTTCCTTTGCCAATTCAGCCACGCCTGGTGCTGACACACTTTCCCCAGAGACTGTAGCAAAGGCAAGTTCCTACTGGAAAACGAGTGAATGACAGCATCATAAGGCACTGAAACGTAGCAGCACACTGAGGGGAGAATAAATAAAACATGTTGTTTAGGATATTTCATGTTTTAACGTGTTTTGAAGACTGCTGGATGTTTTAGAAGGTGAGTATTTTTGTGGAGGATTCCACCATACACATCTTCAGTTCATGGGTAGGAGCTGGTAATAGACACCTTAAGTCTCTGTGACATTATCCAGCGCAACCAAGAAAGAGAACTCTCCAGCTACTACTAATTTTAACTAAAATAGCAAGCAGAAAGAAGCTATGTCTTTTGTGGTGATGGTGCAGCCAAAAAAAAAAAAAAAAAAAAAAAAAAAAAAAGCCATCCAAAAATAGGAAAAAGCCCTTTACAAATCCCAAAGTTAAAAGTTAAAAAAAACAACCTGAAGAGAATAGTTAGAAAAGTATGCAAAAGCATGCATAGAACAGCTATTTTCAGTGGCAGTTGGGCATTCACAGCACTTTTGACAGTAATACCAGGTTCTTATTTTTTGTACTTTATAGCCCAAAGTATGTTCAGTAACCAGCCTTTTTTAAAAATAAACAGTCTGTTGAACTATGATTAGGACACCATTTTTGTCAGTTTTGAAAATGCTCACCAGTGCTAAACAGATGGCTGTAGTTTTGGTGCTTTCACTTGAGGCCTTGCAGCAAAATTTTGTGTTCTTTCTGAAAATACTGACACACATAGAAAAGCAATTTTTGGGTTCAAGTCAACGGGAAATTATAATAGTGTAACCTAGGGTCACTCAGCATTTAAAAGGCAGCTAATTGCTTTGCCACACGACTTCTGTCATTTCCAGCACAAATATGCACATGCATGCTGTAAATCCTGAGAAGTATGATAATCTGCTCTGTTTAACTACAGGTAGGCAAAACTCTTTCAGTTAACAGGGTTTTGCCAATTTATAGACAAGCATCAAGTCAATGAAAGCTACCAGCTGATTCTGATAATGCATCCAAGCAAGATAGCTTTGCCTGAAAGGAGGTAGTTGCTTTGAAATTTTGATTGTTTTATTTCAACAATATTTTTAAACATTAAAAAACATGGGGAAATGAAATTATTTTCTCTTTTCATCTGCTTATTTTTCTTTTTTCCCCCCACCAGTTAATAACAGTATCAGTTATCCACAGTTCTAATTCTTTGTGACATTTTTAGTGTGCCATAATTTCTGAGAAATGATAGAACAAACCAAAGGGTTTACTTAGGAAGTTGATCCTTCACTTTGACTTTTTGAGTTTGCAGATCTTTATTTGTATATGTTACCACCTGCAACTTAAAAGAATGGGCTTAGTCTGGTGCAGCCAGTTGGGAAAATTCCTTGCTTTTTTACTTATGTGGAAATATGTAAAGCCTTTAGCAAAAGTCAAATAATATCATTTTAGTTCTGTCTCACTTCTATGCCAGACTGAGAAAAGGGTGCTGGGTTTAGGACTATGATTTGTTAGAAAATTTTCAGAGATTGTGTGGGCTGCCACCCAAGAAGGTGATTTTATTATAATGTGCAGACCTGGGAAAATAGTTAGTAGAACAAGCAAATAAATATGGGGCAAGGAGTCATTTGCTTTAGTAGTGATCTTCCCTTACGAATTGTCACTGCATTGATTCATTAAAGTCACTTGGGTTGCAATGTTTGCTGGTTTCTTTGTATCGTGACAATCTGATTAATTCCGTGTTGTTACTCTAACTGTACTGGTATTCTGATGAAGAACTTTAATTTATTTGATTGCTTGATTTACTAATTCAGTTTTCCAGGAAAACCTATATATTTTTTTTTCTTTTTTTTTTTTCTTTAAAAATTAGAATAAGTTAGAATTAGAATAAGTTCCCATTGGGTCAAACATAAATTTGTTGAGTGTTAAAAGTTTCTGAATTGAATCACAATGTAATTTTAAGACTCAAATGCTCTTTTTTCTTAGTGTTTTATTAGATTTCCTTGGAAATATTTCTGATAAAAAGTGTATTACAAGTCTATCTCATGAGAAAGGTAGAATGATGATGTTTTCAGAAAGAAATGTTGCAATGTTACATTGCCACTCTTATATTATATTGTCATGAAGTCAGACTTCTGAGCTGTTATCAAATATTAAATCAGCATGAAAAGCAATTTCTCAGTATGATGGATTACTACTGAGATATGAATCAAATTCAGTAGGCTTGTAGCAAATTAGGAAATTATTCTGTATGCCTTTTTCACAAAAGCAGTCTGTTACCCTGTTAATATCTATCTTAGCTACAATGACTGCTTTTTACATTTGCTCCTCCCCACTCTACAATATTGTTTTAGCTGTTAAGTTTTAGACATGGTGCACGTTAGTGTCACATAATTTGTTGTAGAACAGGTTGCTGTTTGCCATACAGCTGAAGTAAAATTTTATATTGAGTTCACATGAGAATTCTTTAAGGAAGACCCAGTGGAAAGAGCTTTCACAGTATATCCTTGCATTAAGCTAAAATTTATTGCTTTTCATTAAATGGAAATAAAATTATATATAAATGGCTTTACCACTATATACTAAAAGGAAAATAAAGAGAATAAATGTCTATGAGTTTCCAGAGGCTTTGCCTTGCAAAAGACTAGTTCTTCCTCCAATGCAGTGCACTGCAGTTTTGCTTCAAAACACAACTCATGGTGATACTTCCACAGAAGTATTCTGATATGGAAGATTAACAAAGCAATTTATAGATTCGGTGGAAGAAAGGTAGAAAAGGGGGAGAAGCCAGGGAGAAGAAGAAAGGGAGAGGGGAGGAGAAGAAAAGAAGGAATGTATGGAGGGATATATCTACTTCAACAGAAAAAGTAAATTTCATCTTGTGGAGGTTTTTTATCCAAAGAGATCAATATTCTCCATAAAGGCCATAATTTTCATTATCCACTGCTTTAGAATGTCTAAGCAAAAGTACAGAAAATTTAGTCGCCAAAGCTGAACTAGTGGCAGAGATGAAAACAGAAGCCAGCTCCCTTGGGGCATAGTTCTCTCTCCATTGTCTCATTAGTCTGGGATTACTAAAGGAACAGTGTGTTTTCATCATGATAGAAAATGGGCACATTAGTGCTGCCCAGTTAGAGCAGATCTTGTTCTTCTAGCTCTGTAGAGACAAGGCTTTTCTCCACTTGAGATAAATGTGCAGAGCCTCTTGCAGTTTCAGACTTTCATCATAGCCTCAAGATCCCTGTGAGTGGGGGCTGTGATTGCTCCTGGGAGTTACTGATGTTCATACCAAATGAGGCTCAAAAGCATTAGATGTTGCAGTCTGCAAATGGGTCTTACCCACTCCTCTCTTTCTTTCCCGTCCCATTCTGTCTTACTGATTTGGACCTATGCAAGCTGTGCTTTTTCAAGAAAGGAAATCATTAATGCTGGTTCAGAAGTGAAAAATGAATAAAGTAAAGCTAATTTAGCTTCTTAGTGTTTACAAACACGTTGGATTTGGTGGGGGGGGGGGTTCTGCATTTTATTTCTGAAAACAGTTAACATCAGAGTGTGTGGGGGTTTTGTGGTTGTGATGGAAACTGAGAACCTGGCTAACTGCAAGCCATGCAGTAAGCACTCAGTACAGAACCGATGGTTGCTTACTGTCCGTATTTCATATTTGAAGTCAGACACCATGGTAAATAACATCAAACTTCATTGATTTCAGTATCTTCAGGTTCTTCCTAATCTTTCACAGAAACTTTCTTGGCTTCAGAGGGAGTTTTGTATGTACACAAGTAAGTTGCTGCTAGCTTCTAGGAAATAACTTCTTAAGACTGTAGGTTTGACTGCTACAGGTACCAAAAAGCTGCCATTAGCACAACCTCATCATAGGTCAGCACCTTTCAGTACCTGACAGTGTGATGTCTTTTAGCTTAGATAGAAACAGCCACTCCTGAGGCAGGAGTGAAGATGATACTCAGCTTCCCACAGCACCAATACCTGACAGAGGCTTTGCCTGGCTCTTCTTCATCTTCTGGTACAGCCAGACCTATTCTAAAGGACACTTTTTCTCCTGAAAGAGCCTTAGTGCCTTGGTTTCAGACCTAAGATTTCTGTTAACTTTGCAGCAAACATATCAATTGCAAAGTTCTGGTCTTTACACTCTGTATTATTTATTTATGTTCCTTCCAGAGAACATTAAGTAATATACAACAAGAAATTATATATTGTGGTGTATATTTAGTCCAAATGTGTCTTTGTCTAGAGTAATGTAGTCATTTTTTAATCTTTGAACTGATCTGAACACATACCTCAATTGTAAATCTACCCAATAATTTTCCTTAGAAACACTACTTTATGTTTCAGAGAACTAATTGCTCAACAGCAAAATCCCTTTTCAGTTGAATTCTAGATGCCAGATTTTCAACCATAATTCTTCACTCTTATTAGAAGGAGTCTCAGTGTGTCAACATTCTTATTGATGTTTTCAGCTGAATGCTTTGTTATAAACTGAGCATAATTAAATGTAAGTAGACTGGTATTTCATCACAGCTCAAGGGTATAAGGCTAACACATTTTTTCTCCTGTTATCTCTCCAGTCCTCTTTCTTCTTACATGAAAAGAATGCAAAGTATCAGCATTCTTTAAGGTTGGGAAGTTTTATGACCTCTCCTTGGGAAGCTGCAGCATCTGAATGATGGTGGAAAGGCTGTTTTGCTTTTTGCTTGTGTCCCAGAATTACTTCAATTTTAATGAGTATATTTTCAAAGTACTTGCTGGGTGAGAGCTAAAGGTTATAAGATGTTTTTAAAGTATGTATCTATATTTTTTCTTTGCACAAAGATTCAGTTTGTTTAGCAGTTTTCATTTTTTTTCCTGCTGTCCAGATTATATAATTTAAATTCTTCTTTATTTTTCTTTATTTTTGTTGTTGCTAGTATTACAATTTTTTATACTTTCCACAGAAATCTAGTTTTATGTTCACCAATTATCCTGTGTTAAGAATTTATCAAAATATCATTAGACTGTTTTTCATGCTTGTGCTATGTCAGTCTGGGATGGAGGTAGTTCTCATCATAATTGTCCTTATGGTCCTGTGTTTTGGATTTGTAAGCAAAGCAGTGTTTAGGCTGTTGCTGAGCAGTGCTTGCACAGCATCAAGGCTTTCGCTATTTCCCTCTCTGTGCCCCTCAGTAAGTGGGACAGAGGGAGGTGAGTGGATGTGTGGGTGCTTGGCTGTTGGCCCAGGTCGTCCCACCCGAGTCCCAGCTTCACTGTGACTTAGGAGTGTTTGTGCCAAACATGACCACCCTGTCAGGTACTTAAAGGTGCTGACCTGTGATAAACCTGTGTTAATGGCAGCTCCTTAGCACTTGTAGCTGTGCTAAGTTTACAAACCTAAAGTCCTACATGGCTTCCAGGAAAATTTGTTCCCCAGCTTCTCCATACAGGGCTGAGTGACCTGTTTCCTCCAGATCTTCCTTCTTGCCCCGTTTAAAGAGGGATGTGGAATTTACTTTCTTCTGTCTTCAGAAACCTATTTGTGATTGCCACACCCTTTTAAAAGTGATAAAGAACTTGAAATGACAGCAGATAGCTGTCCCAGCTCTGCTGAATGCACCCCATCAAGTCTCATATTCTGGCTTAAGTGATCCTTAGCTCTGCTAGTTACCCTTTACCATGGGTAATGCTTCAGTTGCACTGACCATTATTAAGTTCCTGGCATACCTGAGAGAAGAACATGTCCTTAAAAACTGAGGCAAAAAGAGCATTAAGTACCTCACCTTCTGTATATCCTTTGTCAGTCCCTGCCACCACATTTTTGTGTAGTACTGTTGTTTCTTCCCTCCCTTTCCAGCTAAAACCTGAGGACAATAAGATTCCAGAGGCTTTCCACTTCCCATTTCACTGCCTGTACTGTACTGTGATGAATTACCAGAGGCAGTACCAGCCACCAGGCAACACACTGACATTACTTTCTTGAAGAAATACTGTCCCTGGGTCTTGAATCCCAGCAAAATCGGAATCATGATGTTGGTCTGGTAATAGCTGAACTACCAATTTGGTGTTACAATTTGCAAGCCATGTTACAAGGCCATGGGGAAGAATGTCTGATACTGCCAGGTCAAGAAAAATGTGTATCAACAAGCACATTGAGGGTCACCACCATCATTTATGGACACTGTGCAAGAGTAAGAGGTGGGCTGAATGGATCCTTCTGAATTCATCACATTCTTTTGTCAATATCTGTCCTAGAGGACTAAGGGGACCCAAAGTCCTCTTTTCAGAAACCTCATTTATTATTTTTATAGGCCATTTCTTTCCAATTCCACTGATTTAAAATTCTCACCTGTTACAGTATTCCTGGTTTCCCTTGAAGGACAAGTCTGCTAGAAATATTGTCTTTTAGGGTCATCCTGAAACAGCGTCAAGTTTACACAGGTTACCTGGGGAAGTTCTGCCTCCCGAAACTACCTCATCCTTTTATCCAGAGGTTAGTGCTTCTTCCTTGCCCTTATCATCTTACTCCTTAATGATCCTGCTTGCCCTCTTCCATGGCACAAACTTATCTTGGTTTCGAAACCTGTGTCTAACACAACAGTTTGAGAGTTTATAACCCTAAAAGACAGTGCTCTGCACTGAAACTGAACTGCACTTCTGCTGTCATTAGCAGCAACCACAAGTCATGTTCGTGCTACTGTCCCATCCATCAGTTAATTCCTGTTTAAATTCAATCGCAGGTTAAAAGTGCATTCCTCAAAACCGTCTATTATTAGGCATGCCTCTGCTTCTGTAATGGTTGTTGTTGCCTCTGGCCTTTCCCTTCTGTGCTCTATTGCTGTCTATTTCCAATGCAACAATGAAAATAGCTCCATGTGGTCCCCTTTCATATGTCTTTGCAGAAGATTAGCCAGTCCTCCCTGTTGCTACAAGTTCCAAACACCTGGTGAAAATCCCTTCACCAACAGGTTGTTCCGGAATAAATGCCCTGTTTCTTTGCTCTTTTCAGCCCCATATGTCAGTTAAATGCATGTTGTTTTGCCTGCTTTTGTTCACATAACTCTTGGATTTTGGAGACAATCCTGGAGTAAAGCTCTGCTGCATCAAACTCACCCTCAGCAAATGAAATATATATGATAACAATATAGCTGCTTTTTAGTCTCACAGCCATTTATCATACCTCATGAGTTCCAAGTCTGTAAGGAAAAAAACCCCTCACCAATATTAAAAATACCAAACAAAAAATGTCACATGATGCCTTGTCCCATGGGCATTTCTCCTGTCCCTTCAGCTTTGCAAATGCTGAAAATCCAGCAAAGGAAACCTATGCCTGGGGAGGCTTGATCTGTTCCTGCCGTGGCTCTGAGGTTCTGTGTGAGAGCCTGCATGCTGCTCTGCCCACAATTAGCTGCATCATGGACCTGAAGTGAATCAAACCCTGTGCTACACATGTAAGTGTCAGCTGGGGAGACTCTTCAGACATTCCGTGCCTGACTTAGCCTGTGGGGTAGAACTCAGTTGCATCAGGGATTGTATCTGATAGGCAGATGTGGCATAGTCCATTTTTATGTTTGTATAAACCATGGAGAAGCCTTAGATGAAATGAAACTTTCTGATTAAAGTAATAACTGACTTCCAGAGGTATTTTCAGTTTTGATCAGGTAGGAAGAGAAGTGTGTCCGCTGGTGATAAACTCATTAACCACTTGCTAATACTCAAGCTAATGAGATGACGGTGTCTGGTTTGCCAAAAAGAAAGCAACATTTTCAAAGGGGCATGGGAAATTAATACTCAAGGAAAAGGTCCAAAGTGAAGGATGGCTTTTATTTAAGAAGTGAAAGTTAAAAATTTTGTGGGAAGATGTGAGAAAACCACTGAGGTTGGAAAGATAATGGTATGGAAGTTCTAGGGAAAGGTGCTTTTGCTACTCCCCGTATGGAATGCAGTCAGCATGTCTGACCTCCCCCACACAATACAATCCAAGAGGGACTAAGCTGAGGATGGAGCAGACTGGAGCCAACATTGCCAGGCTCTGCCAAAACCCTTGCAGAGGACAGAACTCAGTGATGCTTTTTCAACTGAACAACACAGCAGCTGAAAACCAGGGGAGATAAAGGAAGATGTCCCATCCCAAGGTTGTCTCAGGTACTATCCTGAGATATCCACCCCCATGATACCACCACCACTCACTAGTGAGATGTATGACTAAAGTCACCCAAAGTCCACCTAAATGTAAAGAAATGGTGTGGAGAGGGAAGTGGGGGAAACTCCAGCTGAGATCAGTTGAGGGGCTGAACCAGTCTTCTCTCCCATAGAGATGCTTTTCTAGTAAAGGGCTGTGTTCTCTGCATGCTAAATTATCATCTTGAGCCAGCTTTTACAGGGGATTAGAGCTGCTTTGTATGTTGCTTTTAATTACTACATAACTTTGAGTATATATTTGCAGTCAGGTACTATCAGCAGCAATTTTAGAGCCTTAAATTCTCACAATTTCATTTATTAAGAGTATTATTCTATGAACTGTTAATGTGAATATTTCAAGGGCAGCCACTCACAGTGGGTAAAGGTATGGAGATCCATGAGGGGTTTCTCTGGTGTGTGACCCTGAACAAGTCAGTCTCTGATCCTAGTGAGCTGCTCACTGAAGGGTACCCCTAACAGGATGCTGACAGGCTGGCGGGGCACAAGGCTCTGAGCATTCCTGGGTCTTGGCTTTCCTTAACTAATCAGACACAAAGGGTTTGAGTAAATCTGTCTTTTTCATCTGATAGAAAAGAAATTTGTTTTTAAATACATCCCTAAAATGTGTTTAAATGAACATATTATGAAAGGTAACATTCTTTCCTCAGCCGAGATCCCCTTCCATGATCTCAGCCTGAGGATGTTTTCAGATTTTTCAAGACTGAATCCTCTGTCAAGAGGATGTGAATTTCTACAGTCTTAGCGGCCTCATAATGGGTGAAAAGAAACTTTAGAGTCAACATAAATAATGACTGAAGATCTTATTTCCTTTTGGCACTTTGACTTCAGAAAATTCTGCGAGCACCTATTTAAAATTCTGTAAGCAAGCATCATTTTGCCTTTTAGTTTAGGCTTCAATTAAGGGTGATTTCAAGGTAAATAACTAACGACTTAATCCCATAGGTGCAGCTAACCTTAGAACCAGTTTAGTGCAATACCCAGAAGCCTGTACTTTCCCCCTCCCTCCCCCCCATTTTAGAGCTTGTCAGATGGGGATTTAAGTGGAAGAAACGTTGTCTGGTGACTTGAGCTAGTCAGGAAAGCAGCAGAATAGTGGAGAATATTTAACCTAAGAATTCTGCAAGTTTCGATGTCAAAGCATTTCCTAACACTGAATGAAAAGATTTTTTAAAATGTCGAGTTTCATAAAATGAAAGGCATGCAGCACTGTGAAAAGCAGTAGGAAAATGGTCTGTTATAAATATTTGAACTCTTGGTGAGGTATCTTTTCTCCTTTGTCCTCCCTGGTATAGCTAAAACTAACATCTCTATTGAGCTTAAAGAACCAGGTCAATCAACTATTGAACACAGAGTGTTTGTCGCCTAGGGAAATGAATAATTAATGTAGCCTCACTAATCTGATATCAAAGGGAAGGAAATGTAATAGCAAATAGGCCTATGTGTAAGGGAAAAAAAAGGAAATAGCAACATCCTATCAGCTCTGCTTAAGTGATTCACTCACATGAACCTGAGCTGAGGGTGCAAACTGAAATGCTTAGTGAAAATAGGCTGACTGAAAAACCAGAATAATTTCTTTTGCTGGGAAGAAAAGTGAGATGAAGGAAGAAAAGGTTTCTGAGCCTGTTCAAAAGAAGGCAAGGAAAGTATTTTCGGCTGAAGATTTTGGACTTAGAGATGAAATCACTGCTGCTAAGCTTGGCTATTCTCTAAGGTAATGAAAGATTCAGCCTGCTTGTATTTCTGTAGCTTCTTCAGTATATCCTGCCTCTGAATGTAACTTAACCAAATCTAGAGGTAGAAATCCATTTCATTTTCTATTCACTGTCAGAATATTTCTTTTTAATGCTTCTTTCTCTATTAAGAGGTAAGAATGTGTTGGGGGGATGGTGGGAGGGATATATTCTGAAGATATTCCTAGAAGCTTGGTTAAATTTTTGAAAGGCGATGCTGTAGTCCAAATGTTCAAAATTGTTTTAGAGCCAGTACAATTCACAGAGAAAGTGTGGAAAAAGAAGGGTAAAAAAGGAAACAGGAGCTGGTGAACAGGAAGTGTAACCACAAGAACATTTCTTGAGATTGTTGAGGTCCCCAGAAGCTGCAGTGAAATTATTCAAGTTTCTGTTTTATGAAACAGCTGAAAAACTAAGCTTGCAATCAGAAGTGTGGAAAGGATGGGGAACTCAGAGTATAGCGGGACGAATACTCTAGGGGACTGTATACATTTTTTTTCTTATCTTGCTGTGTATATTTTAAAGCCTTTTCTCCATGAGAAAGTTGCACCAGTCTCTTTAGGTGTGCAGTTTTAAATAATTACGATAGACATTCCCAATTAACCTGAAACCGATTTCTTTTCTCTTTAATTCAGGACAATGAAACATTTGCATAAACTGTATCAAGTAAGAAGGTCTACACAAGAACCTACATTTGCTAAACAAAATTGGTTTAGAACTTGGTTTAAATTGAATAATGTATTTTTCTGCTGTGAGAAGGCTTCCTGCGTGTGTATGGTCCACATCAGAGGCAAGCCTGATATAAGTATTTCTCAGCTGTTGAGAGACAACTGAGGATTCACGGCTTTTCAGAGAAGTACTTTAAAAAAGAAGGTGGAAATAATAAAATTTGTCTGTCTCATAAAAACAGCAACAAAAAAGTCAAATACCAGCACCTCAAACAAACAGGAAATTCATATACAGCACAAAATCAGACCACAAAATCAGAAATAAAATACATTGAAAGACAGAAGAGCCTGTTCACCAAGCAGCTTTAAGGAAAGCAGGATCATTCATAGAGTCAGAGGAGCATCACATTTAGCTTGATGAAGGAACCAGTTGACAAATTCAGAGAATTCAAGATATGTCATGTTTAACACCCTGAAAAGTGAAAAAAGCGTTAGTGACACATCTTTGTTTTTAACAGATTGAAGCTAAGTCAGAAAGGCTGCTGTGTTTGCACGTCATAGGCAAAGAGCACACGCAAAGTCATGTTCATCCCTGCTCTGTTCAGCACATAAGAGAACTGCAATCTGGACTTTAAAAAGATCACTCTTGCATTCCGCTATGAGGTGGGTAGAGCATTGGAAATCTGTTGTGGGAGGAGGAAACTGAACTCCTTTCTCGATAGGTTGACATGGAGATTTTCTTTTCTCCAGTGGTTCATATATCTTTTTGAAAGCACAGTAAGCAGTAGAAGGGAGTCTAGTTAGAAGACAGACTGCTCAGATCTAGGAAATAAAGCAAAATACAGAATTTGAGAAGAAATAAATGGCAAATTTTGCAATATTTAGATGAAAAATTTCCTCCTTTTACAACCATCTGTATGTTGCAATGAGGTGACCATGAGAGGAAATACGAAAAGATAAAGTATATGAGATTCTTTCAATAACACAGAATGGCAGTGAAGGGAGAAAAGCAATTCTGATAATAAATGTAAGCTAGGGAAAGAAAGAAGGCATAGCTGAGAAATAAGAGAATCCATGGACTAAAAATACCTAGTGGTAGTAGTAGGAGACCATTACATGGCTGACTGCAGACTAATTGCATTTGTTCAGTCATTGCGAAAATGGATACAGATGGGATGAACAAGTTTGGAAATATCTTACTGCTAAAGAGAAAATAAAGCAAATGTTACGTGATAAGCCATTACCTAAGATGATGTTGGAGAGAACTCAGAAGATCATATGACTAATGTATTCTTTTCTGCTTTAGCAGCTCTTTTAATTAAATTTACCAGTTCTTTTTTCCTGACAAAAAGAAATGGAGGATGGTGACTGGGTGGGAAAAAGGAGGCCAACCTTAACTGGTGAGATAGGTTTTTTCAGTCTGCCACTGAGTAAAGCTTCCTTGCTTGAAACTGAACTTAGTTTTGTTAAAATGTTAGAATTGCTTGTAGAGAGTCAGTGGATCAATGAGTGTCTTGCATTTTCTTCACTGCTGTGGTATTGGAAGTTCTTAGTGGGATGCCTTTGGAGGCACAGTCCAGCTTTTACAAGATTTTCTAAGTTGAAACAGCTGGGGAAACAGCTGATATCAAACTAAACAATTCCTCAGAGGTCTGAATACATTCCAGATTAAAAAGAAAAAGAAAAGCCCAGACCTATCTTTTGTATCTGATTTTCATATACTGATAGTACAGCTAGTGGTAACTGAAACTCACAGCTGTTACTCTTGACTGCTCTGATTTTATTAAATGGTTCCTGGAAAGTTATTTTGAGTTCCAGTAAATCTTATATTGGTCAAAGGGAAAGCATAAAGTATAAAAGCTCTGTCTTCCAGCTGCATAAACAACACAGTGGAGTCCAACTTAGTTCTCAAAATAGTAGGGGATGGCTGATGTATGCCAGGGAGGAAATCTGCCTTGCCAGTTAGTGTCCATCATTTACCACAGTTCAGACAGATTTGCCACTCAGAGACACCAGGCAGCCAGATGGCTGGCATGTCATTCTCTGCAGCTGGGGAAGGACACGTGGTACCCTCCACTGGAGGAATCCTGAGAGGTGCAGGGCACTGTGTTTCTCTGAGCAGGGTGACTGTGACATTTAGTGTGAGTCTCTCAGAGAGCTACCTCACTCTTCATCGCTGCACCACAGGTAAATCAGCTTTACTGCATGCACTTTTCTCTTTATTTGTCTCTTAAAACACTGACACAAGATTAGTCACTTTTTTTTTCTCCTAAATGCTCTGAGGCCACTGGATAAAAGCAGAAAGAAAACGCAAAAGACGTTTTGTGAATAGATTTAAGTCTGAGGATTAAAATACTTCTGCGTGGTGAGCAGCCCTGAGGTATTTATAGTACTTTTTTAGGCTCTCTCAATTACCCAAATAAAGAGTAAGTGCAGGCCCTTGAGCTCTGGTAATTTAGCACGAATTTTCATTCATTTTTACTAAATTGCTACAAACTTACACAAGCCACATTAAGGCTGAAGAACCGGAAGCAGCATCAGGAAGGACCTGTCAGAGAAGACCTTATGGCCTTTGAAAAAAATCCTAGAAAACCATAGAAAAGATTAAAATTGTACCACAGAAACTCAGAAAATTGAACCGCCAGGGGCGAAAAGAGCTTGTGAAGAAAGGAACAATAGGGAGGGGAGACTGAGCCAGTGATAGTAGTTTCAATGTTATTTAGAAGAAAGAGGAGGTCAGGCAGAGCAGTATACACCAAAGGATTGTGTCTGGAACTGCACAAATCAGAAGGAAGAGCTCATAGACTTGCTAGCAATAATCCACATCTTTCACATATAGCTGAAAGCAACAGGGATGACAGGAAAAGCACTCCTGTGGGTACATAACTAAGAAAGTTTAGAAAGCATTGCTTTTCACTCTGAGAAAGATGGATATTAAATATTTAAATAAATTAAAATACAACTGTTCTGTTCTAAGTCAGAGAAAATCCAACAGTGCGTCAAAGATGCCTGTGGGTTTTGGTAGCAGGCTTTCCAAGGAAAGGACCTGAAAAGCAATTACCTGAGATGTAATACCTAAACACCTGTCTGAAAACCAGATGCTTAAGCTGGTATGACAAAGCCATTTTCCAAATATATGGGTTGTGGCTGCAAAGGAGAGGCTCTAATTAGTTTTCACAGATGTGTGTCCTATGGACTTCCAGCCTCAGTGGCCTTTGTGTGTTCTTCCATCAGAGGCCACAAAAGACTAAGCAGAGATGCCTCTAGCAGGTACATTTCCAACAGTGACTCTAGAACCATGGCTGGTAAAGCCAAACAAGAGCCAGATTTCCTGGTTAGAAGCAGGAGAGCAGCTGTGTGGATGGCATATGTGCCTACAAGTCTGATTCTCTGTACTTTGATATCAGAGGTGGTCCTAAGCAAGCCACTTAAAAAAATAATTTGCAGAGAATCAGTTGTATTGTTATAATATCTAATGTCACAGCTCTGAAGTCTGACTTACACAGTTTGACATATTTAGCTGAGTGGAAGCTTTTGCTAACTAACCGAAATCAAAGATCCCATTTCCCTTGAAAAAAACAAGTGGAAGATTCAAATCCACATCAGTGGTTTTCTAGGAGAACTTTCTCAGCAATGAAGGGATCATTATCCCAGTGAAAGAGAGTAGGAGAGACTGCCCCTGCTGGGACATGCCTCTTGGCTATGCTGGCTGGAGCACACTTAACCTAAGGGTCCATGTTATGTTTAGAGACAATTGTTCACCTGCAACTGTGTCTCTACCAATGCATTAAACAGGGCTAAACAGTCTTCTTCCTTTCACTTTGTAGTGTCTGAGGCAAGGAGTGTGCTGAAAGGCAGCTGGTTGTTGCTGAAACAGAAGCCATGTGTTGCATGCATTATGATGTGGCAATGCAGTGAATAAAAATGGTTTGGATTGCACAGTCCCTTGCAAGTGCACTGAAGGACAGTGCAGGTCAAACAAGTGTGGTACAGTCTTGTCCGTGCTGCCTGGTGTTCTTGGTCTTTGGCTCAGCTGTCACAGAGGCTGTGGGTAGGTGTGAGCAAATCTGTAATAGGGACCATGTTAAATGATGTGGCACAGAGTCAGGTGGGCCTGGAGTGTTCCTGAACGAGCCTCCAAATCTTGTTCTAGTAAGGTGCAAAAGTACAGTCAGAAAAGGCATGTACAAGAGCAAAACTTCAAGCATCTAACTAGCTTGACTGCTGGAAACAAAAATGATCAATTAATAAAAAAGGAGCTTTTGAGAATCAGGTGCTTAAATTGTTTTCTGATCCTAGTGTACCTCAGCATATCAGCAGTGAGGGTAATCACAAGCCCTCTGCTCAGTGTTGTGAGGAGGAATCACATAATGATTTTACAGGATTCAAATAAAAGAAAAATGAGAGCCAACAAGGACTTTGAGCAGTCTGGCCATAAAACGCAGTTTGACTGCAGTAATATTCTTCAGTTGGAGATTCTCTCAGCTCTGTCAACTGCAATTAACTGCACAATTGTAAATGGCCCATAGTATTGTGTTGGAATTTTCCTGTTCCAGATACCTCTGTTGCAGTGCTTAAGCCTGTCACTAGACAGACACGAAAAGATTACACTCACACCTTCAGGTTGTGAGACGAGAAAAGAAGGCAGTTTATTTGGGTTTAGGGTTTAAATAGGGTTTGGACTTTGACTAGCGTTTGGGGAACAAGGTTAACACCTCTCTGACTGCACTTGTCAACCTAGAAGTTTATCAATTTGTCTTTTCCCCTGGAAAGGAATGTATTATTTACAAAACATCAGTCTTTGTTTATGTTACAAGCGTGAGAACTCCAGTACAGAAATGTAAAAACATCAGAAGGCTGAAAAATCAGGGCGACAGAAGCCAGGTTCCTCTGACCTGCACTGCTGATGAGGATACCAAAAATTGATACATGTAATTATTCTTGCACTCCCTCTCTTCATGTGAATCTCCTACATCACTCACCAAAGTCCTCAAAGTATAGCATGTCAGCCTCCAAGGTGCACTGAAATCCCAGATGGGTTGGGCTGTCTCTGTCTTATGCTATATGCTGCATGACAGCACGATGATATAGAACCCCATTCAGCCTCCAGAAACTGGAGATTCATTGCAAAGTAGTGTCCTTCCCAGGCTAGGCTTTCATGCTATTATATGCTGCAAAGAAATCTCTCTAATGCCAGCATTTGAGTTCTCTCAGAAATTCCAGTTAGTTGGTTTTCCCTCTGTAGATCAGAGAAAATATTTTAGATGTCCTTTAGTATGTTGCTTTTGCAGTGCCTTGAAATCTTCTGAGTTTTATGGATCCCTTCTCCTTCAGGCTTTGGTACAGTTTGTGTAATCTGTTACTGCTTCCAGCCACCATTCCCTGTGAAGGACATGCTGTAGAAGAACTTGTTCTTTTACTCAAGCACATAGCATGTAAACCCCTCTCCTATGAGGACAGGCTGAGAGATCTGGGTCTGCTCAGCCTGGAGAAGAGAAAGCTCCAGGGAGGCCTTAGAGCACCTTCCAGTACCTAAAGAGCCTGTAAGAAAGATGGGGAAAAAACTTTTTATTAAGGCCTGTTGTGATTGGACAAGAGGTAATGATTTTAAACTAAAAGAGAGTTGGCCTAAACTCAATAAAAGGAAAACATTTTTTATGATGAGGGTGATAAAAAAGTGGGGCAGGTTGACAGGAGAAGTGATAGATGCCCTGTCCTTGGAAATATTCAAGACCACATTGGACAGGGTTCTGAGCAACCTGATCTACATAAAAAATATCCCTCCTCATTGCCAGGGGGTTGTACTAGATGAGCTTTACTGGTCCCTTGCAACCCAGATTATTAAGGGGTAAAAACTTCAGTGTCTGAACTAGAGTTAGTGTACTGGGTTGCAGGGAAATGGGAGCTCTGGTTTTGAGAGTTACAGGCTCATTTCCAAGGTGTTGTACAGTTTACCTAATTTGTAAGAGTTCTCTATCCTGTTCCCTGTTAGGAAGAGCACTGCCAGGAGATTTCCTTCTGCTCAGCACTAGTGAGGCTGTGTCTGGAGTTCTGGGTTTCCCAGTATGAGACATTGGCACACTGGGGCAAGAGAGAAGAGCCACAAAGATGATGTGGAGTGCATGAAGTGCATGCCACATGGTGAAGGGGTGAGAGAACTGGTACTGTTCAACCTGAAGAAGACAAGGGTCAAGAGGATGTAGATGAAATGGAGCCAGATTTTTCTCAGCAGTGCCCAGTGGCAGGACAAGAGGCAGTGGGCAGAAACTAACACAGGAAATTCTACTTCAGCCTAAGAAAAACACTTCTTTTACTGGGAATCTGAGTGAGCACTGGAACGAGTAGTCCAGAAAGATTGCGGAGTGCCCATCCGCTGGGTTATCTGCACACAACCTTGAATAAATTGCTAGTAGAGACTGTTTTGTGCAGAGGGTTTGGACTAGCGATTCTTCAGAGGTCTTTCCAGTTTCAGTGACTGTCTGATTCTGTGATTCTGTTTTATCTGTTTCCAAGGTATAACAGGGACACTACAAAAAATGTTGAAGGCTGTGAAGTGCTTAAATACTTCAGTAATAGTGTAAAAAAATTACTTAGAAAGCAAAGCTTTGAAAATATTGTTTTCCTTGGAGAATACTGAAGAAAGAAAAGGCTGGTAAATGTCTTCCTTCATGCCTAAATACATTGCTCTCTAAACCCTGTGCAGTTTCAGGTGTTTTGAGTGCATTCATTTGCCATTTGCTCAATTACAGAGATAGAGTTCAGGCTGCCCAGGCACATTCAAGAGCTGTATCAGGAACTTAAAATGACTCAGTGCTGTAACTAAGAGTTTTCCATCTTTGTGTTTGTCTTGTTTTAGCAATCATATTGCAGGCTGCACTGCCTAGATTCAATTCTGGCACAAATGGAATTTTTTTATTCCTTTATTTATTGTAAGAGTAAATTGACTTTGGTATGTATGCTAAATAGCACAATAGAAATACTCCACAGTTGGAAAGGCCTAATGTTAAGTTACACTGTTCCATTGTTTTCTTGTCATGCCATATTTAATCGTTGCCAAGCATTCTGATTCACTTCTGTAATGCCATAGCAGATTCTCAGTGGAATGGAGATTTTATCTATCATGCTAATGAATGGTTTAATAATACAGTAAGAAAGACTACTCACATAAAATGCTTTAATGATGGATGTCAGAACAGTTTCTAGAATGGATTTGTTTTAACAAAGGCAAATGTGATTCCTCAGGCATCTGTGGGATTGCTACTAATAAAAAGAAGAAACATCATTAAACTGGTTACATCATATGCCTATGCTTTTATCATCCTTACTTTTTCTTTTATAATGTTTTACTAGATGTTTTTGGAAGTTCTAAAGTATTTTTGTCACATTTATCAATGGAATTGAAGAACCAGTGTTTGTTGCAGTGTTCCCCACAGCATGTTCCTCTTGTAGCATGTTTTAAATATATCTAAACCTTACACACACAGAAATTAGAAGACTGCCACTCTGTCTCTTAGACTGATGTTCCTTGGGAATAATCAATAGCAAATGATGATGCTATAAAAAATGCAATCAGTGTTCTGTATTTGAGACAGTATTATAAGCATTTTTTCTCTTTGTTTGACTAGCAACTCATGGCTGCATTTTGAATCTAACAGGAATAAAGTCTCTAACAGGCAATTCAGATTATGACCCTAAAGTAATAAGCACCAAACCTTTATTGTATTACCCTAAAGTACTAAGCATCACACCTTTATTCATAGTGTTTCTGTAAAGATAAAATTAGAAAAGATATGTTAATTTTTTTCTGATACCAGGAACAGAAACAAGATAGGTAAGGAAAGGAGAAATCCTGAGTAAAAGTAGAAAAAAGAAGAACAGATTTAATGACAAAAGAGATTTCTTTACTGAAACTCCTTATATTATAAAATAGCAACTCTTGTTGAATGTTTTCCCCAGTAATGTCAGACTAATCTCTAATATCATGTAGGAAATTGTTTTATTTAGTGGTCAATATCAGCAAAATTTCTTTTGCTTTCTGAATTAGAAAAAAAAAAGTTGTAAATCATATGTCTCTTTTATAAAAATATATCCATGCTTTGCATGTCTTGTGTATATCCTAGGTAGTAAACTGGGGAAAAAATCTTTCCTCCATGCATGAAACTCTCATTTAGGAGCATAGTAAACCTCAGATTAAAGGACTTTTTCAGTCTCTTTGTGGTTTTGTTGTACTGGAACCACAGAGTTGCAAGCTTATGTTAAATATATTTCAATTCAAGTTGGAAACTCTGCCAGTGACCAGCCCTTAGTGCATCAGGCAAGAGAAGCAAAAAAACAAACCAAAATCTGACTGTGTACTACTATATATCTAGGGGAGAAACTTCATCTTCACTCTTGCTAAGATCATTATTAGACATGAAGCAAGTGACATGAGTGCTTATCTTCCTAACATTTGTGTCCTATTTTTGTCCAAAAGGAATTTTTGGAAACCTGCTTCAGGTAGAAGAATTATCTAATGTAGTAGATACATGTAATACGTGTATATTGGCATATCAGTAACATTTGTATTTGTGTATGTGTGTATATATATATGTAGATATATCAAGTAATACACAAGCAGAATATTATATCATTTTAGTCAGGCATAAGAGATTATTCTGAGAAATGTTCCAAATTTTTAGTTTCATTGGTGAAAATGACATTTAAAGGTCAAGTGCAAATTGTTTGTAAAGTATTCTTTTTCTGTGTTTTTTGCCCTGACAGCTGTACTCTATAAAGTTTTGACAAGTTTCCAGGGGAACTAATGTCTGTAAATGTGACTGATAATTGAGTAACACAATTTTATTTTCTAATGGTGCTACTAAATCTAATTGGTGCAATGCACTTTTCTGAAATCTTTATGTCCTTAAAAAGTGAATCTTCTTTTATTCAATTCAATAAAAATATATAGTTAGTGCTTATTATTGCACACGTTATGATTTGTCCTTTTTCCTACTACTCTAGAAAGCTGGAAAAAGATGTTTACATACAGGCCCACATAGCTGTTTGGAAAGGATTTAGATATCTAAGACCAACATGGCAACCAACCTTACGAATGCCTTTTTTTTTTTTTTTTTTTTAATATATATTACTCATATATTTGTGCCTGTGAATAAACTTAGAAGAGTCTGAGTCATTTCAGGGCAAAGCCTCTCCAAACTTTTTCATGCATAGTCTGCAACAGCAGCCATTAGTTAGGTACTTGGCCATCTACTTTGCCATAGGGACCCTGTCACAGGCACTGCCTAAGTGCTTTAAGTAGCTGATTATCTGCTCTGAGGTCAGCACTGGCTGCCATTCTCCTCCACTTCCACTTGTCTCTCCTCTTCTGCTCTGTGGTTAATGCATTTGGCTCAGCAATCTGAATTTATGTCCCGATTTTTGCTTTCCAGATGCTGGTTTTAAGAATGCACCTTTGGCGAGACATAGAGTGTAAAATTTGCACCTTTTGTTTATTTAAAGCTTCTCCAAACTCCTCTGTAACTGATTGAATAAATCAAGCATTTTATCTTGGAAAGTGGAAAACTTTTAACAGGTTTTATGATTTTGTGTGTTTCATATCTCATGTATCCATAGACCTCGAGGCTTCTTTCATCCAAACAGGTTCTCTGGGAGCAGGAATTATTCCCACTTTACTATGCTAATCCACAAATGCTCTTTGCCTTGGGAAGGTCATTTTCCATGACATCTCAAGCGCGGAGCTCCCAGCTAAAAATAGCAACAGGGAGCCCAGAAGTGCCAGTCATTTTTGCAAGGCAGCTTCTTAATAATAGACCAGCTGCGGGAGGCACAAGTACCTGCAGAGCAAACCTGTCTGTATCCTCTAGGGAAGGATGGAAAGAGAAGACAAGAGGCCTGTGTCAGACACGAGGAAGCAGCAAGGTCCTAAAAGAAGTCCATATGATGTAATTGAGGTACAAAGCAAAAGCCTCTGGAGGTACAGGAAATGTCAGCTGGTGGCAAACAAAGAAGGATTGTGGTTGCTGCTTGGCAACTTAGGAGGCATCAAAAAAATAAGCTGATTGCGAGTTCATACAAACACATGGAGGCAATTTTCCATGCATCCCGTAGCTCATCTTTTCCTTAGATGGTGTGAATGCTGGAAGTATCTATGAGTTAAAAGTCAGACAATCCTGTAGGGAAGAAAATGAATTTAAAGTCATCAAGTACCAAGTCACCACATCTGGCCCAGGTGGTCGCTGAGTCACAACCTCTGGAATGCTGGGAGAGAATTTGCTGAAACAGAGAATATTTTTGCAATCAGCATCTTGATATAGGCATATATGTAGAATCAAGAATTTGTTGTTAACCTAGCTGATGTTTTAACAGTCTACTTCAACAGTCTACTGCAAAAATGATTTAGTTTATACTCATTAATAATGCTATTAAAATTGTTATGCAAGAAAATTATTGATAGCTGTGTATTTTCTCTGGTGTTGTGTTCATCCTTCTCATGTACATCTGGGTGTCAAAGTTAGGATTTGAGCCTTCCTCAAGATGAATGATGAGTCAGAACAAATTGTCAGCATCCTCAGCTCCCAGTTAGGCACAGTAATGGGGATGTTCCTCTTTCAGTCCTGGAGTTTTCCTATCACAACCTGCCTCCTTCTTTCTGCTTCCCAGCCACACAATGTGCCCTCCCCCATCCCCATTTCCTCAGGGATCCTATTTGTCCCACAGTGACTAGGTAAGGGTGCCAGCCCCCTGTCCTGGGTGCTCTCAGAGTGCAATCAGAGCAGAGGAGGCCGCAGGCATGTGGCCATCGAACGATTGCTGCCACTGTTAAAAACAGCTGATGCAGAGGCAGGACACACACATCCTGGGACCCTGCGCTGCCACCTCTAAAGCACAAGCCTCTGGCCATTTGTTTGATGGCAAACTCAAAATTAAGTGAGTTGCAATAGGCTCATCCTGTTTTGATCAGTTTTTCCCAGTTTTGGTGATTGTCACAAATAAGACACAGATTGTTGGACTTCTGGACCAACCTAGTACAGCTGCTTTTACTTGCTAATGCAACACTCCTTCAACTTAGGGCTGAATATCTAAAGGAAGGATTTATGAAGGAGCAATCAGATCTGGAAAACTCACACCAGATCCTTTTGTTTCTCTATCCCTAGTCAACAGATATTTTACAGATCACTTCCAGTGAGTCTTGAATCTCTGCTAGTCTCCCCCAAAAAAGATAATTTTTCCATGAAAAAATGATTTTATTTCCTCAGAATGACAGCAAAATAAGTTTTCCCTTCCTCTTTGGACAGAAAACTTCAAGTATGTCTATACTTGTAAGTTTAAGGTCCTATAATCTAAGGGGAAATTGTCTGCTGCACCATTTAGAAATACGCAGGTCTATAGGGCCAGATGGGATCCTCCTAAGGGTACTGAGGGAACTGGTGAAAGGACTCACCAAGACACTTTCCGTCATTTACCAGCAGTCCTGGCTGAGTGGAAAGGTTCCAGATGACTGGAGGTTAGAAAATGTGACACCCATCCACAAGAAGTGTCATAAGGGGGATCAGGCCTGTCAGCCTGACCTTGGTGCAGGGAAATGTCATGGAGCAGATCCTCTTGAGTGCCAGCACATGGCATGCACAGGACAACCATGGGGTCAGGACCAGCCAGCGTGGGCTTAGGAAAGACAGGTCCTGCTTGACCAACATGATCCCTTTGATGGCAAGGTGATGTCCTTAATGGATGAGGGAAAAGCTGTGGGTGTTTTCTGCCTGAACATTGGTACTCTGACACCACTTCCCACAGCATTTTCCTGGAGCAACTGGCTGCTCATGCCTTGGTTGTGCACTCTTTGCTGTGTAAAAACTTGGCTGGATGGCCACTAGAGAGTGGTGGTGAATGGAGTTAAATCAGGTTGTCAGCCAGTCACTAGTGATGCTCCCCAGGGCTGTGTTAGGGCCAGACCTATTTAATATCTTTACAAATGATCTGCATGATGGTGTTGAGTGCACCCTCCATCAGTTCTCGGATGACACCAAGGTGGGCTGGACTGTTGAGGGTGTCCAGAGAAGGGCAGCACGGCTGATGAAGGGTGGCTGAGGGAGCTGGGGTTGTTTAGCCTGGAAAAAAGAAGGCTCAGGAGTGACTTGTTGGTCTTTACAACTCCCTGAAAGGAGCGTGTATTAAGGTTGGGGTTGGCCTCTTCTCACAAGTAGCAAGTGACAGGACCAGAGGAAACTGCCTCAGGTTGCAGCAGGGAAGGTTTAGATTGCATGTTAGGGAAAATTTATTCACTAAAAACATGTTCAGGTAATGGAAGAGGCTGCCCAGGGAAGTGCTGGAGTCACCATCCCTGGAGGTATTTAAGAGACGTGTTTATGTGGTTTTAGGGACATGGGTTTATGGTGAATTTAGCAGTGCTGGGTTAACAATTGGATTCAATGATCTATAAGGTCTTTTTCCAGCCTACACTATTCCATGATTTTATGACTATTCTGCAAAGCCTCAAGCCACCTCTGCCTCAGGTTAGGAATGTGGATGGACATTACACCTTTACTCAACAGCCGTCATTTATTCTATTCAAGCATTTTTCCTCAGAAATCAATGGATTGAAGGCTTTGGAATTTGCAAGAGTTTCAATAAATATTTTGGTTACTAAATAAGCCTCCAGGCCATCCACAGAGCTTTCAAAAAAGAGTGTCTCTTCTAAACTTGCAGAAATATTTTCTATGGGACAGAGGGGCATATGTAACAACAAGACTACAGCCTGCCAAACTTCTTCATGCGTAAAACTTTCAGGACATTAAATTTTAGTAGTGTAAGAAATTAGAGAAGGTAGGGAAGGAGCATCTGCCTCCTCCAATGTGCAGGACAAGTCACCAGATCACAGTGAAAGATGCTTCTGCCAGACCTCATTCAAAATTGTCAGTGCTCCAACTTTGCTCCTGTTTAGTGCCTTTTGTCATTTTGTCTTTATTCAATCAGCACAGGATGTCAAATACTGTAGATGCAGAGAGATCTATAGGCACATGTCCACTACTGTTCCTGCAGGCCTCCCAGGATTCTAAGCCACAAACAGCATGATGCTGCTTTAACTTCAGTAGTTTGCTACATTTTCCTCCAATCTTTGCTATCCTTGTTTGAAATCTAATTTAAATTAAAAGCCAGGGGAAAGTATAACTCAACTTTTTAGTTATTCCTGGACTGTTGTCTAGAGTTATGCTGTCAGACTCAGATCAATAATCACATCTGGCAACTTCAAGTGAAGGTTTATTCTTGACTAAGGGGAAATAAAATAAAAGTTGGTGTAGAAGAGGTTTATTTGTGGAATGACCATTTTTCTCTATTACCCTATATAGAGGTGTCACAGAGATAGACTGCATAGAAGACTCTGAAGAGTATAACAAGTCCACAAAGTGACAAAGTGCTTATTTATAGAGAGTTGAAATATTTCCCAGGGGTCTATCTTAACTGCAGCACCCTTTTTATCCCAGTGTAAATGGACTCTGATTTTAAAGGCAGAAGCCACTAATATGCATTTAAGTGATCTTTATGACTTCTCACACCAGAAAATTTCTCTTTTTCATTTTTCTTTTTGTTTCGTTTTTAGCAGCCAACAAAAACCTTTCATTTTCAGCACACAGGGTGGGCAGAAATAAGGCTCAGGGGCACAGGTGCACCAGCAGGAAGGACAGAATTTTGCTTTAGTGATTAAACTTGTACCCAATATTTAACAGAACTGAGAAAAAAGCTCAGCAGTGAAATTCCAGAAGAACAAAACTCTTTATTCTGTCTAGACAATTACCCAGTCTACAAGGGGCATAGAGAAATTAAAGTATAATTTGAAGTAGTCTTTAGATTTTTTTTTCTTACAGTTAAATATGTAAATTTCACACATATAGCATCCCAACAAGTCCTCCATTTTGCTAACTAGAAGACATGACTACTACAGTTGCTATCACTCCCACAATTCAAGTGTTTTAACCATTGACAAATGGAAATAGTAATCCATACTTCCCATGGGGACAGTTTTGCAATGAAGAGTAGTGGTTAGCTTAAAGAAATGGTTAATGCATCTCTGGAATCAGCATCTTCCTATTATTTTGAAACAGCAAACAGAGATGCATTTATTTTAACTGATCTTTATGCTTATTGAAAGCCATATACTTTTGTTGTATACTTTATATATATATGTGTACTTTATATGAAAATGTATACTTTATACATTTTTCAACTTTTCCAGTAGTTATTTGCTGTTTGTATAAATATTAATGTTTAAAATCTCTTCCTCATTTCCAATGCATCTATGTAAAACTTTTTTTTAGAGGAAGTCCAATTTGTGAAGTTTCCTGCCTTTCCCATTCAACATGGTGAGAACCAGCTACTTTTATCTGCTTGGTAACTGAGAAGAGCAGTTCCTATATCAGGAAGCAGGCAAGAATTCTTTCTTCTTTTGAAGTTATTTTAAAAACAATTTATTTTTCAATCACATGCAGGCACTCAAGTTAGAGTGAGGCTCCACTTTGTGGGAAGGCTTATGAAGCAGAAATAGATCCTGCATCCTAAAAATATTTCTAGTCTAATGCTTTAGCCACATTGAGATTTATGTTTCTACTTCAGGAGGGCCCTAATGTCAAGCAGATGGAGGAGTTCTTACAGGATTGGGCAAAGCTAAGACAAGAGCCAAAAAAAAGCATACTGATCAACAGAGAGGTTGAACAAGACAGGCAGAACAAAACTGTAAGCATGTGGTAAAAGAAAACATCTGTGAGAAGTAAAATGGCTGGAGTTTATTTTCATTTTAATTGAAAAATACCAGATATAACCTATAGAAAATGCTACAGCAAGGAAAAATAAAACATTATTAATGAAAGACATATTTCTGCTATGAGTTTTATCAAAAGTTGTTACAAATACCTGTCCTTCCTCTAACATAATTCATATTTTTGTTTTTATTTCCTAGAATCCTGGCAGGTACGCAAAGCAAATCATAACCACACTGAAACTTTATCCATTCAGGGAATGCTTTGAAAAACATACGACACTGGAGATGTCCCAGATAAAAGGCAGCCAGTTCAATGACTGCAGCACTTTCCAGTATTTGAGGCAGTCCAACTGGAAATAAGCAAGGTGCTGATTCTCCATCTAAAGAATAGCTTCACATCAGGAGAAAACGCTCGTGTTGATAATGTCTCACCTTTGCTTAGCTGTGGTAGAGAAAATTGAATTCAATCTGGAACTGATGCTAAAAAGAAGGTCTATTAGAATGATGAGGAGAGGCTAGCACACAGAAGATTGTTCAAAGAGCCTTCTTAGGAAAAGAAGTTGTTCAAAGTCTCCAGGATTCAGCATACATTTTCAGGAGGGAAGAAGAACTACATGAAATATTGGACATGTAGGAGATGTGTTCCCTGTAGCACTTGACCAGGATTCAAATGATTTAGTTTCAACTGTATCCCATCACAATCTGCATAGTGACCTGCATGTTTTTCTGCCCAAGCAGGTAGTCAAATCAGTAGGTTACAGGCATGTTTATTCTCTCTCTAGTAGTTTCAGGTAAAGTAGAGCTACTGTAACAGAAGAAACAGAATCTGCTTCACAATATTTTAAATCTGAATGCTGCAGCCTTGGTGTCTTCCAAGTTGTGGTACACCCCAAAAATAGAAATGCTCCACCTTCTTCCCAAGAAAAAGGTGCAAAAAGTTGCTGTAGCAAAGTATATTCTTTTACACAGCCCTCATCTCCAGTGCAACAGACTTTGTTTTGGTAAGGCTTGTACTTCTTTTGGGATTTCTGGAGCCAGATGGTCAAAATATTTTCCTTCATGAGAGAAAGAGAAAGCTGAACCAGAAGATCCCACTTTTGTTCTTCCCCCTTCCTTTTGGTTAAGTAAGCTATCTGCATGGCAGAGCCAGCCTGCTGTCTACTGTGGATTGTTTAGGCACATATCTCTCTGTCTCCATGGTTTATCCAGAGAAACCAACCTGGAAAAAAACTTCTGTAATCTGCCTCGTTGATGGCTTTATGACACAAGTGTGCAAGATTTAAGAGTGTGAGAAAAAGAGTTGTGACAGACAGATGTTAGTGAAATTGTTTCAGGCTCTACTGGAATGTCTCCGATGACAAAAATTGCTATTATTACAAAGATATTATTTAACAGTTGTAGCCTTGTTAAAAAAATTCTAGATACTCATGGTAGAAATGATATAAGGCTTTGGTTTTCTTTGCTTACATAAATCTATCTGGAAATCTTGCAGTCCAGTTGAGTTTATTTAGTGCAAAATAAATCTTTATTCTGTTTTGCAATCTGTCTTATATTTTTAGAATGTATATCTTGTAAATTCAGGGCATGATTTTTAGTGCATCACTGTTCAGATGACTAAAGGCCAAGATGTTCTGACCTCAGTATAAACCTTTCATTATTTTGTCACAAAAAACTTGTTAATCCAAAAATAAAGACACTGAACACAGTACCACTAGCTTTGTCTTGATGCTTTTTTCCCCCCTCATGTCTCATTTTTCCAAAACACACAGCAAAGTTATAAAAAATTGAAAAGTAGAACTATTAATGAGTCTCAGCCAACATGATGGGGTTTTTTTCTTTGCCATTTATCAAAGAACCACACTTTTTTTTTTTTTTCTTATTTTCAGAATGGCACAGTTCCTTAAGGCATCTAATCATAAAAATGTTGGCTCCAATCAAGGAAAGGGAATGAAATATTTAGCCCAACCTGAGTGAAAACCTATTGAAAAATCCCTGCCAAGGAGACAGTCTAAAGCTGCATTCTTTGACCATGCTTTCTTTCTGAGCAGTCAGCCTGTAGAGCTGTAATTCCCAGCCAGATCTCACAATTCCCAGAAGATGGCTGCAGGAACTGGTGAGCAGCTAAAATGAGCATCAAAGATAAAATTACTAACACTATAGTTGAAATGATGTGTGAAAAGCTGGAATAAAAAAAGGTAATTAACTTTGAGACTACTGCCAGAGCAAAGGCTTCATATCGAGCTGTGCAGATTATTCAGAATTGGGGGATTTAGTTTTGTTTCTAAAATAGAATGCAGATTACCTTTTAAGTGTCTTCTTTTTACAGTCTTGTTTGTGAGTAATCCCATGAACAGCTGTTTAGCCCAACACTTTGAGCAAAGAGCCCAAATGACTGACCTGATGTAACCTCTCTCCAGCTACTGCTCCTCATCTAGACTGTGATCAGAGACTCGCTCCACGAGGCAATGATTGTGGTTAATTAATAGATTATTTTCTGTCCCTAATTGTAGGACTTCACTGAAAAAAATACAGCGAATAGCCAGGCTGCTGCCAAAAGTAATAAAGACCTTGCTTCATAAAAGGACAAACAGGAATTGATTCATTATGCCTGAGATGTGCAGGACAGCATTGCAAGTTAAACACAAAGGATTTTACTATGTGACATTTCACATGCATTTGACTCTTACTTTTATACACATACTTAAAACATTTGGGGGTTCCAACTGTGTCCTTACACAACTTCTGTCCCGCTGAATGTTGGATTGTTTAAGGACATAGGCAGCAGCTGCACATGTATATTTCAGAATTAATTCTGCATTTACTGCCCAAGTCCAGCTGGAATTTGAAAGCTGTTCTGGTTTGTATTATTACCACACCCCAGGATGTAACAACAAATTCAGACTTCTAAAAAGAAGCAAGTTTTAGTCTATTTGTGATACAGGTAAAGGCCTTTAAAGTGTACCAGTTTCTGCCATTAAGGTAAATAGGGTATGAATATATAGACAAAGACACGTATTCCCTGGATAGCAGACATTTTTTAGATGGATTAGTCCGGCTGCTGATCATCTTAGCAGTGGAAGGTGTATGTAGTGACTCAAAAGACATGAACAATTATCATATGAAGATACAGCTCCCTCAGAATCCTCTTCACCTTCTACATGTGCTTGTGCTGAGCTCTCAGCCATTGCTGGATGATCTGGTCTTTTGTATCTGGAAAGTTGGTTCAGTAGTCTGACTAGAGAGTCATGTCATTTCCCCTGACTTGCAAAGGCCAAAATGAGAATGATGTGACTCTTGTATTAGTAAGGACTAGGAAATAATTATTCTGGTTTTGCAGTTATTCAGCCTTCCGCCCTACTCTTCACCTCTGTGACAGTGAGTGAGTGAGTGAGTGAGTGATTTTAAGGAGCTTACAAACAACTCCATTTATGCTGAGGACCTGATCCATGAAACAGGTTTCTGAATTAGCCCAGGCTAAGAAAGAACAGATGAAGGATGAGTGGATGGAACAAAAGAGTTGTGAAATTTTCTTTTTCCTCCATTGACTTAATAATGGGTAATGACTTTCCAGTCTGTTCCTGAGCCATTTAGTAGAGTAAATATGATGGCATATTTTTTGTTAATCAGTAATTATAATCTTAATATTAATTGCGGTTTGTGAAATGTGGTGAAAAAGTTTAATGTGTTGATGTGTTGAAGAAATGAGGCTAAACCACTCTATGCCTTTGCAGCTTTAATTATTTTCATACTTATTTGGCATAGTATTTTCAGGCTAGGCATATAAAACAAAAATAATAGCATGGATTGATCACTCAGGATAGCAAGGCCCACAGTATAACCAAATTCTGACACTAAATACATAATATCCTTGTAACAGCTGCAATTAGTGTAAAAAAGAAAAAAGAAAAAAAAAAAAAAAAAAAAGAAAAAAAGAAAAAAAAAAAAAAAAAAAAAAAAAAGGAAAGTGTCTTGCCAGAGAAGGAACACAGAGTAATTACTAACTGTTCTACCTCCAGCATCTAAATGGGTTTTTCTCAGCCTTGATCAGTTATTAAGAAAAATCAAGCACACATTTGATATTTCCTTAATACTGAAATTAAATAATTTGTAATGTATCATTAGTTTGTCATATGTAATATGTTGTACATACATGAAGTTGAAGACAGACACAAATGTGCTAGAACAAATCAGATATTAACACTTTCTAGAATCACTCCCATGCATCAAAATCATAGAGGCAAAGTTGAAGTACTCTGTAAGCTAAAAGAATTTATTTTATAGCTGAAGTAATACTTGAAAGATAAAAGTATTATACTGTAGTGACAAAGTCTTCTTTTCTGATAAGAATTCTTTTGCAGGAATAGTTTGTCATAGGAGATAGTAGCCAGTTCAACAGCACTGTGCTGGCTGCTTCCTTATTGCAGATGAAATAAGTCACTGAGGTCTGACCAAGCCTGCCTGCACTCTCAGGACTTGAAAGGATGAAATATGCTGTTTAGCTGAAGTAGCCCCTGGCATTTACAGTTTTTGCAATCAACAAAGGCTGCTTCTGCCAAAAAGATTACTTTCTGTGGCCTAGCAAATGCCTGGGAGCCTGTGTAGAACAATCTACATCCTGCAGTACACACACAAGTCATGACTGCAATAACCCAGAGAAACCCTCTAGCACTCATGACTTAGTGAAATCTTGTTTCAAGCTAATCTGCAACCAGAATGAGATCATCATTTTCACTCTCAGATGCACTGTTCCTGATAGAGGGTGCTAGGCACCAGACGTGCACAGCTGAGGCAGCTTCGGGCCAATGTGCAAAATTCTCTTCTGCAGAGAATCCCTGTAATGAGAATTTAGAGACTTGCTGGACTTTCTGCTTGGAGGGATATTTCCTGTTGAAAGAATTAGTTCCTCCCCTTTGAAACACTAAAGCCTCTATAATGAAGTAATCATCAGAGCTGTAAGTCAAAGTGACAGATGGTCTCAGATGCTATGACCCTAAAAATAATATATTCAAGGATATCAATGAGCAGATCTTATTAAATGTAGAACTTGGAAAGTGAAAATTTCCCCCAGCTGGTCTATTTGCTGTAGTTTTCAGAGGTTTCAAAATGTAATTTCTACTCTGCTATTGTGAGACACCACCTGGAGTGCTACATCCAGCCCTGGTTCCCCAGTATAAGAAGGACATGGACTTGCTAGAGCAACTCCAAAGGAAGCCCCTGAAGATGATCAAAAGGCTGGAGCACCTCTCTTATGAAGATAGGATGGGAGAGCTGGGGGTTTTTCTGCCTGGAGAAGTCTCCAGAGAGAACTTTGAGCACCTTCCAGTACCTAAAAGAGCCTACAGGAAAGCTGGAGGGAGTCATCTCACAAGGGCAATTGTTATGATCCTATTATTAAGAGATACCTCTGCCCAAATTAAGGTGCAAACAATACCTTATCTCAAAGTCAATGATATGGGTTCTGTTCAACAGTGAATGTGAAGAAGAGAGATAGAAAGAAATAGGAAAGAGGGATTGGGAGAGAAAAAGAGTCAGAGGTACAGAATAAGCAGAAAGCTATCACTACCCCATAGATGCAGTTGATATCCATTTGGTCTTTCTTCTTCTGCCTTTCTTGGTGATGGAGAAGTCATTCTTTTGGGGTATCACCTTTATACAGCCCAAGTTTGGTATCCACAGGGCATAGATGCCATGCCCATAACCTGGCATGGCATGTTTATAAGCAGTTGCTTCCTTTCCCACTGTGAGAATTTTATTTGGATGCATTAATTAGGAGGGGCTAAACAAAGCTCACCTCTGCTAGGCCTGGAATTAGTGCCCTCCTATTGCACGTTCCTTTCTCCTATGCTTATCTGAAGTTCCTGTTGTGGTGGTTTATCCTACAGCAAATTCTTCTGCAGCCTTGGTAATGTTTAAAGGCAATTATGATCTTTACGATTCTTATAGCATGTAGTGACAGGACAAGTGGCTATGCCTTTAAAGAGTGTAGGATTAGATTAGATTAGATTAGATTAGATTAGATTAGATTAGATTAGATATTGGGAAGAAATTTTTAACTGTAAGTGTGGTGAGGCACTGAAAGAAGTGGCCAAAGAAGTTGTGGGTGTCCCATCCCTGGAGGTATTTAAAGGCAGCTTGGCTGGGACTCAGGGTAACCTGGTCTAGTGGTAGATTCCCTGCCCATGGCAGTAGAGCGTGAACTAGATGATCTTTTATGGTCCCTTCTGACCCAAATCATTCTATGATTATATTTAAAAATGCTTTCTTCCACATTACATCCTACCTCATCATAACTGAGGAATTGTGATTCCGGAAGCTACAGTATTTGAGAAAGTTCATCTATGGCACAGGGTCTTACAGGAACATCAGCTTGTAGGATTGAGGTTTTCCTGATCTGTCAATGGTCAGAAAGATTTGAAAAGCAGTGCAAAATATTTTTCTGATATCAGAAAAATATTATGTTCTTTGCTAAAGTTTTCTTTTTGTGCTCATTGCTTAGAGGCCACATTTTTAACACTCTTTGATTTGACTGGATTTTGTCTTGCTACACAAATCTTTGCTCACAGACACTGGGGAATCCTCTTGAAGAAAACACCTACCTAGCAAAAAGATATCAGATCCTTGTTGCAGTTTAACAGTGAATTTATGTCCTTGTGCTGACAGTTTTATTTAGTAGGTGTTCAAATATGAAGGTCTCAAAGTAACTTAAGAGTAAAAAGTATAAACCTAAGAGAATATGAGTACCAAATCAGACAAACCCAATGAAAGAAAAGGAAATCTTTTTATTCCTTTAGCTAGAAAATTCCCCTTTCTCCTTTTTGGTGTGTGTCAATCTTTCTGTCATAGTTTAGGAATGGTATTCCCCAATGATTGTTCCCACCAAAGCGCTCTGAACTATGCACTGCTTGCTCACTTCCTCCTGCCCCGCCCTGTTCCTCTTCCCACTGAGGCAGGGTGGAGAGGAGAGTTGGAGGCACAATAGGTAAAGATCACAGGTTGAGGTAATAACAATTTATTGGAAACAGGAACGAGATAAGAAAGCAAATAGTATCAGCTACAACATCAATAACAAAGTGTACAGGATAGGCAAAAGATTCACACACAATGTTTGGAAACAGAAGTACCCAACCACTCCCTTTGCCACCCTTATTCAGCTGGAAGTGACCTTTTCCCCCTACCCCCAGCAATGATGTGAGGTGGTACAGAATAATCTCCTGGTCCTGGCCATGCCCCTCCTGGCTGCTGCAAAAATTAACCCTGCCCTGGAGGGAGCCAGGATGTTGTCAAACACAGAAGAGCTCTGCACATGGAACTGGCTGTCTTTCTAACACTTATTCTCCCTTTCAAAATTCAACAGGGCAGAAGACGTGCAAGTTTATGCCCATGTTCCTAACATACCCCTGGGGTGTGACAGGTGCCATGAAGATGCTGCAGGCTTCTTGCTCCCTGACTGCCTGCTCCCAGTCTCTCTTGAGCTCCATCTTGACCCATTACACTGCCTGTGGCCTTGCTCAGTGGCTTCCAGGGAAATAACAGTCTTTTGCTCCATCCAGAGGTTTCTGCTCATTCAGACTGCAGCAGCCAGAGCAAGGCTGTGGGGTAACAGAATGCACATTACTCAGTAAACCACAAACACAGCAGATGTCAACGGCCAGAGCTACTCACTTCCTTCACTTGTCTCTGTTGGTTTTGTGGGCCTTTGCACAAGAAATGGCATTCATTAACAGATTCATAGAATCCTTTTGGTTGGAAAAGAACTCTAGAATTATTAAGTCCAAGCAATAATTTGGCACAGCCAAGTCCACCATTAAACCAGACCACCAAGTGTCACACCAAAACATCTTTTAAATGCCTCCAGGGATGGTGCCCACCACTTCCTTGGGCAGTGTGGTCCAGTACTAAGAAAAATTAACAGTATCTATTAGAAATACTGATTCTATAAACAGAGGACACCTATGCTAACACATCTGCAACAGAGATGTTTCTGTTTTCACTCAGAAAAATAGAGGAGCAAATAATCAAGCAAACTGTACATAAGCATCTAGAAGATAATGAAATGGCACATCTGAAATGGATTTCTTAATCCATCCAGAATTACAAGTCTTGTCGATGTGGAGGAAGCATCAGAGTTCATTTGTCTTATGTTTCAATAGGCATTGCTTTCCATTAGTCTATAATTAAGTTAAAGAAACATGAACTACTGCATGAATTAATTTTATGTGGGGGAAAAACTGTCTAGAAAATAAGACACTGTCAGAAGTGGAGATATGCAAAGCAGCATTCCAGAAGAGTTGATCTGCATACAGTGTTTCATAAAATTTTCATGATTAACCTGAGTCAGGAAGTTTGGGGACAGAAAGTGGGACAGTGGAAGCTACAGTAGGGAAAGTATGACTACTGAATCTGCAGATGGTGTCAGACTAGGAAGGACCTTAGAAAGCAAGCTTAGAATTTTGGATAATTTTGTTGAATTGGATGAATGTTCTTCAGAGAAGGTTGCTTACCTTTAGGAATAAGAAGCAATACACCCAGTCAGGAACATTCCTTTATGTTAACATAGCAAGAATAAGAATTGGCAAGAAATCCTTCTGTGGTGAAAAAATTATAGTGAAGAATATAAGGCAGCAATGTCATGTTATTGCTAAAAAAAAAAAAAAAAAAGCAGCAGTAAACCCTCTATACTAAAGATAATTTATATTTTTATATCTCTATATATGGGTAGAGAAAGAAGGGATTATATCTTAAAACACCGAATTCCACTGCAGTCAGCATTGCCAGGGTTTCAGCAGGATGTCTATGTCCACTTTTGATGACATGCTTCAAAAAGGCTGAGCAAAAAGGAATTGCAGGGAGAACAACGAGAGCACGAAAAAAACATCACCTACAGGGAAAAGTTAAGTCAGCTGAGGTTATTTAATCTAGAGAGGAAAATGTCAAGGAGAGACATAATAACAGTCTTTGGATGTTTGAAGATGTTGCTGCTAAAAGCAAGTGAATAAGCTCTTCTCTACGTCTGTAATAGGCAGGGGGATAAAGTAATAGGTTTAAACTCAGGAGGAAAGATTCAGGTTCGACATCTGGATATCAGGCATACTACATGTTCCCACTGAAAGAGGAAAATTTGAGACAATTGAGCTTGATTTATCTCAGCAAGGTGACTGCACATAATAGGGACTCAGGGAATGATCAAAACTTTCCCAACAATTACTGAATTTGATGCTACTCCAAGCTGTGATATGGAGAGAGGAAAAGTATGGAGTACAGTGTAAATAACATTGCAGAAGAAAGATTAAAGAGGAGAATTAGGAGGCAGTAGGTGAAAGGAAACAAAGAGAAATAAATTAAGGTGGTGAGGGGAAAGTAAGGATGCACCCAGAAGATAAAAAGGTGAGTACAGGTGTGAGAAAGAGGATCTTCCACAGAAGATCCAGTCCTAGCTGGATCCATTTAGAGGTCTGGGGTAGAGACACAGAAAAGTAGTCCAAAATATTTATTGCCTCCCAGACTTTTCTAGACAACAGTGTTTTCCAAACACTTAAAACCACCTAGCAGTTTCACCACTTTCTCCTTCTTTGTTTTTTCACAGCAGTTCATTGCACAGCCCCAAGATTTCTCAGTCAGAGCTCTTAGAGACTGACACTTCGGCAAACCCAGCCCTTTCTGTGCTTGACTTTGGGTACCATGAAGTAATTATTTTGGAAAGTTTAGTAACAGGCATCATGTAGGAATTCTCCAGCAGGAGACTGGGGGATAAAGTACATTTCTCCATGGCACCATTCTGAACCCTCACATCTTCTTTTTATTCCTGCAGGTTCCTTCTTTACTCACCCCATACTTCCCAAAAGCTGCAACATGGGAATCAAGGGAGCTGTAGGAAACAATGTAATTTGATGCTTGACTACCTCTTCCATCTGCAGCCTTCAGACACTGCACAGCAACCAAAGCCCAGGAGTTAGATATCCAAACAATACTTCTGAGGGTCTGGCACTAACAGGCTGGTACCTTTTACTGTTACTGTAGTATTAATATAAAATAATCATCATAAACTTACAGAGTACAGCTAACACTACTTGAAGTAAGGATATATAAACAACACAGAGATGGTTGCCCCTTTTGGGCAAGTAGTTATATGCTCCCACTTTTTCTGTGGCAGTGGAAGGGAATCACTAGCTGTGATGATTTATTTGTGAACACTAGTGTCAGCAACAAAATAACGGGGAGGAGAACCATCAAACAGCACTCAGGAGGGAAAAGTGCCTGAGCAATTTGCTTCCCATGGCACAAAGTTTAGTGTTGCATCTTTGAACAGCCAGATATTTAAGATCACACAGAGGAGGCATTTAGAGTTGGAAAAAAAACCCCAAGTGCATTTAAAAAATACGTTTCCCCATTAATGTTTTCAGCCACGTGTCTGTAAATCATTTATCAGCTAATTCTCTGCAGGTGCATTGTCTTGGAAGTACAACTTTTCCCCCTCTCAGCAACACTGCTTAATTTGATGAAAAATGTTGTCATGATGAGCTTCAATAATTTTCCCCTGGCCAATAATTCATTGAATTACAGCCAGACTAGTGAAACTTTATGAAATTAGAAAGAGCCCCCAACAAATTCTTCCGTGAGTAAAGGAACTGAACCACTCTGGTGTTTAATTGCCTGGGAAAGGGATGGGGTGGCTGTGACACCAATTTAAAGAAATCACAGACCTGCTGCAGTTATTGGAAGGTGGGGGAGTGTTGCTATAAGCCAGTGTTTTTTTTATCCTCTTAGAAAAAAAGTTATACATGAAATATGCAGAAGGCTCTAGTTTTTATCAAGCCTTCTGCATCATGCCTTTTTTTTTCCTTTAGGGAATGTTTTTTAGCTGTGTTATAATTAGGATTAGTACACTTTTTCTATGTAGGTTGTTTGGATTGGTAAAAACATTTATGGGAAGAAGAAATCCTGATGACATTAGGATCTGTCAAGCTGAAGAGAAAGTCATGAACAAAAACCAAACAAGGTAAAAAGGTCAAACTAATAGCAAGCAAGTAGTCTCCAGATCTTTAGGCAATAAAGATTTCTCCAAATCTTCTGTGCAATTCTGTCATTTCTGCCCTTTTTGGCCTGCTGCATCCTCACTTTTAAGATTATTTCCTAATCACAAGGGAAGATAAAATTAAACTGGACAACCCTTAGGTCCCAGGAACTGTGCCCACTCAGGCATAAAAGATAGCTTTCCTGAAAGGGAGTTGCTCTTAGAAGATGCCATTGAAGTAAAGCAGCAGGAGGCAGCAGGTGGCCATTATTTCTGGATTCCACTGAGATTAGAGGAAATTTTTTTTCCTGTTTTGAACAACAGACAAAAATTCAGAATTTGAAAACAAATTTCAAAAGTCTTACAATATAAATCTATGCTCCTGCTTTCACTTCATTCAGCAGGTTCTCTCTCCTTTCCTTTCTCTCCTAAAGAACAAGCACTGTTTTGATAAGGTTTCTTCACACAGGGATTCTGAAATCTCAGCTCACAGTCCTCCTTCACTTTTTCAGAAGGAATTTTCAAAACAGATGAAAGCTCTAGAAATCGTTTGTTGGATGTCCCAGGCTATTTCCTTCATATGAGAAAGTGGGCAGTCTCCCACAGTGGGAACAAAATGAATCTTGGTTTCAACAAAATCAATAATGGATGCATTATCCAATGCTAACTTTTCTTTTTTTTTTCCTTATGCCTGAATGATGATTTGTGTTTACTTTATGCAGATTCAACAATCCTTAAAAAACAAGCTTCTTCTATGCTTCCCACCAATAAAGAATGTTTCATGACTGGACAAAACCAAACTACTCAAAGCTCATTGCACATAGGTGGAAAGAACAGCTTTTGAAATCTCACTGTTTTTCATGTAATCAGACTGATTTTTTAGTAGAGAAGATTGTTCTTGAGGAAATAAATGTGAAATAACAGTACAGCAGCCACAAAATTCTTGGAAGGATGCCTAAGGGGGGCTAGCTATTCTGCATAACTACTTAAAGGATGGGAAGTTGAGCAGCACTGCAAGACTGGACAGTGGCACTGGACAAGATGGTGCAGTGCTTCTGTGTGGTGATGGGAAAAGTAGGGGATGGACGCAGTGACATCGAGTGCTGCGCCCTTTTGTTGCCTTGGTACTGCCAGAGGTTTCCTTGGGTAAACAACATTCAAGAGCTCCACTCCATTCCTCCTGGGTGTTCTGAAAGCTGGTGACAAGGATGTGCCCTCAGTCTGGCTTCGCTATCCCTGCAGAGCACACTGGGGCCTGCAGTTCCTGTGACTGGATTGGGGTGTTTGGAATTATATACTTGCAGCTCGTGCAAAAGAGCTTGCTGAAGTGTGGAGATATGGATTGCTTATGTACTGCCTTGGAGCAGTAGGCTGGCTTGCACTCTATGTGCTCTTCTCTAGGGAAGAAAACAGGCGTATCAGGATGGCTCCAGATCACTAAGCCAGAGTTGGAATTGAGTCACTCATTTCTGTGCATATATGAATCTGTTGTCCCGCAGTTCTTTTGAAGTTTATCACTTTTTAACCTATATTATGTGGTTGGTTGCCTGCAGGCAAATATGTCTTCTGTTACGTATCATGTAGATGCTGAATCCTGTATATATTGCATAGTTGTTCTGCTGTGGTAGACACTTAATATGACAAAAGAAATTGATGCACTATTTCAATACTACTAAAAACCATTAAAATGCAAACTGCAGTTTCAGTTATTACAGAAGACAGTACTGTGAAGATTCTTGTTTGTGCAGAGATGGCTAAAAGTTCAGTATAATATGGTTTTCATGTGGAAACAAGAAATGCCTCTGATTTTGTGTGAGAGATTATTCTATAAAATATTTTAAAACTTTACTTTCTGGTTGGGTGGAGATTTCTGTTTGCTTTTTTTGTTGTTTTTCTCCCCTAGGTTTCACTAGAAGGTACTTTCATTCAATTAGGGGAACCAAACAAAGCAGTGGTGCTGACAGCTTTTCACTGTCTGAGGTGATGAGGAGTCTGCAGTTAGAAGGAGTTGAGCTTTTGTAGTCTGCAGGAGAAGAAAATAAGGAGCCATGTAATAGCTGCTAACAGTACTTCAGGGAAAATCATAAAGATCAGGAAACAAATTCTGCAAAGCAGTCACTGATGATACAGCAGGGTGCAAAGAGCATCGGTTGTGTCTTAGGAACTTCAGATGGAATTTCAGGAAAAGCTTTTCCACTAATAGGTCAGTGCAGCACAGGAACGGCTTACCTGGGAACTTGGGAAACCTTGAAGATTTTCAAGAACTGGCCTAGGAAAGCCAAAGCTGACCTGAAAATGAATTGCTGATACTTGTGCTTTGAATGACACAGTGGACTAAATAGCTTTTAGAGGTCCCTTCCTGGCAACATGACCACTATTCTTTGATTGCTTACTAACCTGTAGTGCAAATGAGAATTTTTGTACTATTAGTAGTTGTAAAGCCATCCTAGTTCATCTATCCACTGGAGGCATAAGCACAATATTAATTTCCCAGAAGAACTATATTACATTTTTCCTGTTAAGAAACAGTTCCAACAGTTCATTTTTCAATTTTACCTTCCACTTTAGACCCAGGCACAAGACATCCAAGAAAGGGTGTTTTCCTGAAATAAGGACATACATAATAACATTTCTGCTTTCCCAGAGCAGAAAAGTTAATATTTGCCTTCTGTTGATTGTTGTTATATTGAACAGGATTAACTAAGCACTGTTGTTTTTTGCATAATGATAGCATCAGCTAGCAGTGCCAAAACATCTTTCACCACTGTGTCTGTTGCTACCCATAGTAAGAGTGAATCATTGCCATAATGAATGGCCAGCCTAGGGCAGGGAAATAATGGAAGAGAGGGAGTATATATCGTGGAAAACAGAGGAAAGGACATAAGCCATGATTCACCAAACATTGCACAGGATGGAGAAAGATGAGCTGTTATATAAATGATGTTCCTCTAAGGTCTAAGTCAGTGCTACTAGAATGCAAATATCTTCCAAAAATCGTTAAAGCTGGTGTTGGTTTTGTTCTTTCCACTAATGAACAGAGTGGAGTTTTCAGAAAATCATGTTCTTCAGCCTCCCAGGGAAAATAGACAGTTCCATAATGCTTTTGATGAAGTGTCCTGGGTCTCTGCCTCTGCTGCTTGCTACACAGGCAGTGAAGTTTCTTCTTTCAGAAAGAACTGCGGACAAGTTTTTGTGGCAGTGTTATTTCATTCACTGCCTTTGAGAGTATATACATATTGCTCAGGGCAGAGGCATAACTCAGTAGCAAATTACTGAAGTCACAATTCATGTGTGGATTTTCTAACAAGAGAGTCATGCCTGACTCATTTATAAGTGGAGGGAAAAATAATATCAAGAGCGAACACACCTGTGGATGTAAAGCTCTCTTGCAGTGTACAAACACAGGAAAGAGTCCCCAGTGAGTCCTGAACTGGTTTGTTTCTTGGGTTTAGCTGATCTAACAGATTTTTTTTTTTTTTGTGCTGTTCTGTAGTACCTGCCAGCCAAGGGTGAATACCAAGGCCAAATGTCTCAAATATTTTTTCCTCCTTTAGGAATTCCAGATTGTGTTCAAAGCTGACCCCTTCACTTCTACATGTTGAGGCAAAGTGCTGCCTACAAGGCACTGAAGTAAGAGCACTTCAGCTTCCAGTAGTAGGTGCATTACAAAACCATCCCACACAGCTGAAGAACAGCACAGACCAAGTATTTTGGACATTAGGAAGATGCTGGTATGGATGCTGTAATAACACGCACAGTCATATGTTCTCAAACATCTTCACAATTATGGAGAAGTTTCTGCAAAACTTAATGAGAATATGGGGATTTCTGCTTGTCTATAATATGAAGCAGAGCAAAATACATTTTACAAAGTGTATGTGCCCCAAAGCCCTTGTTCAGCTCGCTAGTTCCTGTGAGATAATATGTAATGTATGTCCAACTTTGCAAGACAAGTGATCTGCATTGGTATAAAAATGAGAAGCCATTCATGGCTACTAACTCCAGAGATACCTGTTCTGGTTCACAAAGTCCCTAGAGGGAAACAAATTTAGTTGAATGTGCTTACGCTCAGAATCTATTTACACTCCCAATTGTTATTGGCATAAAGGAATAGTTTAACATCAGTCCAAGCAGTATTTTGACAGCCTAAGAGCCCAAATTACTAGTGCATTTACAATAACATGCACTCTAAGTCTGAATTTAATATAAAGAAACCTCATTAATAATGCACTTAAAATCGTTTACAAGAAGATTTATTGATATTGTTGTCTTTTCTCTGATGCTCTAAAGAACCTTCCAAGGGCTCTCGCAGGTCCAAGGTCAAGGAGCTGAGTTTCCCTCATAAAAGGTGCAGGGGGATTTCAACAAGTAATCAGTATTTGCTGAAGTATTTGTTGTGTTCAGTATGAGGATGACTTGGGATCTCCTCCTCAGCCTTGGGTCTCTTTGGAGATATTTAAAATAAAGTTTTATCACAGTTTATGTCCTTCTCCCTGTTTCCCAGACAAAGTTTGGAGAAGCTGTTTGTCCCACAGTGACTACACAGGGGTGCCAACATCCTGCCCTGGGCACTCCCAGAGCAAAGAAAATGCAGGGATGCAACAGGCATGTGGCCACCAGTCAATTTGATGCCACAGCTAAACCCTGGATCCTTTTATTTCTTAGAGTCAAAAATCTTACTTACAGGGTTACAGCTATGAGAAAATTTTAAGAAAATATTGTCATTGTTGTATGTTATCTTACTTCATAGGCTCTTCCATGTGTGTTTGCTGTTGTCTGCTGCTGAACTGAGGGCCCCAAACTGGACAGATCCTTGGCTTGCCCCCCTGCAGCCCTCTTTATGTCTCTGTAAACAGAGGGGGAGCCAAGAGCCAGTATCCTGTCAGTTGTACATAATGCAGGTGCCTCTTAGCTTTCTGAATTTTTAAAAACACCACCTGAAAAGCACATCTTTAGCAGGTATGTGCCGTGGTTTGTGCTTCCTTGAGTATGAGGGTTTGGCAGAACACAGGATACTGGTAGATCTGAAGGAAGAAGGACAGAATCACTGAGATGTGAGAGTTTGCAGAGCTGTGAGCATTTTTTGGTAGGGTGAGGAGCATGATACGATGCTGAACATGTGAAGAGAGGCCAGGGAGGGTGAGGGTAGCACAGGAGTCCTTATAGGGGGTATGGGAGATCTGAGAGGGTGATGATTTCTCATGCAAACCTCATCTGACAGCAAGAAGAGATCCATTACATATTTTACTAAAGTCTTCATTGTATTGAGAGTGATTGACTCATCATAGAATTCCTATTTGGGTACCCAACAAGAGTTTACATCTCTCAGCTGAAGATAGATAAATGCAATCTTAATTTATGTTTGTTAACTGAAAAAAAGAGACTGCATTATGTCCCAACAAAGTTCTTTCTTGGTGCCTACTGAAACATGAAGGTTTTTTGCGTAGGAGCAATGAATAATTTAAATGGCTTTTCTTAATTATTTGCACTTTGCTGTAGTAGTTGTAATGTACTTTTTAAAGCATACATTTTAGAGGTAATGACAATGCACGTTGGGAAACCAGGATCTTCTCAGCATCTCTCTCCTTTGTTTTGCTGTGACAACATTACCAGAGTGGCCAGGAATTTTTGTCCTGCTCCATAAACAGGAGTAAACTTCTTCATGGAGTAAGTGCTGGCAAGTTATTACTCATTTCTTTCCTAGTCTAGTCATTTCTCCACAGAGAATGATTTTCATGTTGCTTTTTTTCCTCTTCTACAATGCATTGTCAGGGGATGCATCCATCAGATGAATGAGCTGGAGTAGCTCCTGTGAGATCAATGATTCAGATTTTGTGAATTATTATTAATCTGACCCATACTGACTTTCTGATATATTGTATATTAAAATTGTGTATTGAATGCAAACATTTATTTTCACTAAACAGAATGATAAGAAATTTCTGTCTGAATGCTTTATATGAAACCTGTTATTAGGAACTTGTTGAGGTTATTGATCCAAAAAGAGCAGGGTGATAGGTCTGCATTTTTATACACTGCATATTGGATTCATAAGCCAGTTCATCTAAACAATCTGCTTTAACACTGAAGCAGTGTTAACTGTTACTTTACCTCTCTTATTAAATTACTTTCTAAATGAGGTATGTCTGATTAAATCACTTTAAAGACCAAACAAACAGTTCCAAATTTGATTAATTTGCTATTCATGAGCCACACTGAAGTCAGAAGAGGCTTTGTTTAGCAGTAAATTGATATTAAACAATGCAGGTTCATGTTCCTTCAGTATCACTGAAAACCCAGTAGACAATATGCCTTACTTAAACAGTTTATGACTGACAAAGAATTAATCACATTTTTAGCTTCTTCTTGCCTGTACTGTAAAAAGTTAGGAATATTTACACTGAAATAATTGTTACTGCTGAGATGGAAAATTTGTAATCAGTAGAAGAAGAGGGCCCATACTTGTGACAGCGTAAACCATCCTCTGGAGTTCTTGGAAGAAAGATGAAGATGACTACAGTGGAATTACACTGATGTATATTATCATGAGAGAAGGCCCAGTCCTTGGCATTCCTGAGATTAATTTGAGGCAGCAGATAAGGGTGTCATATGTTGTGTTGTTGTGGTTTTCTCTTGCTTTTTCTTCCCTTAGAAGCCTTGTTTTTAAAGCCTCGCTCAGCTCCTAGAATCACGAGACTGCACTGTGCTTTTACCTTCCTTTTAAAGATGATTTTTAAAGCCTTGGAGACTGCTGGACAACAAGGCTTGCATTTATCTTCCATTTGCATTTAACACTACAAACAATGCCCTGCACAAACACAACCTGTTGACCCTTGCTGATGGAGGAAAGGAGAACCAGCTCATGTGGCTGCACCCACTCAATGGTGCTTTCCACGCTCACTTGAATGTCTTTGTGTTTGCCTGTTGTTTGCCATAATTTTGTCTTTTTCTCCCTACGTGAGTTTAGGAGCATTTGTTATTTAGGTGTTTGTATCTAGTACAAGTATCACCCTTCATTTTATTAACTTTGAAGGGTAAGATATAAGGTTATGCCTAGTGACTACACTGGCACTAGGTATCACTGAACACAGTCAGGGATTTCACATTTTATCATTCTAAGACACAGATCCTTGATTTAAGGACAGTTAAGATTCCTTCATAGTTAACTGGAAAGAAAATAGGCACCTCCAGAAGTCAATTCATCTGACACCAAGAAGAATCCCTCTTTGTTACAGGGGAAGCCTAAATAACTACCTTAAACTAGATGCCTCATAGTGGCTGCAGCTTGATGGGTTATATCTCATCCCTTTGTCTAAAGAAGGAATAGGTCTACAACCTCTACAGTCTAAAGTTCAATATGATGCATATTATTCTTAATGGTGAATACTTGAAAATGCCTCACTGATAACTCACCCAGAACTGCAACAACAGGTCACTGGAGTTGCTATTTATAGCGAAGGTTATTATCATTTATCCTCCTCGGGTTGAGTGACCTTGGAATTTTTGCACATCAGACCCTTGAAATTTCATTTATCGCCTGGTATCTGGCAAGGGAAGGAGACCATCTACATGCTCTGGTTGTTAATGTGAGCAGTAGAAGCAGTAATTGCTACATTGCTCTACCTCTTCATTTGGCTTTTTACCCTCACCCTGTGGCCACCGCAAAGTGTTATGACAGTCCCACTTTGTAAAGAAGGGAGGAGTTACTGAGTTTCAGCCTAGCACAGGTGCTGTCTGGAGTGTCTTCTGTCCTTTATCTCCTCATTTTCAGTTCTTCTTGTCTCTTTCCATCACAGGCAACGTGAGCAAAACTTTCAAGGCAATGTGTCACAACCCAGAGTATGGATATGAAGATATAAGTATGGAAACCATGGACAGTGCTGTGAGTTCCTTTCATTCTGATCAAATACTCATAACCTCCCCCTCTGTTCCACAGACATTAACTTTTATTGTTGTTGTCTATCCAGAAGGGTTTTCTTTTCTGTAAAATCATGCAATTTCCCACATAGTGTAAAATCAGGTTCCCGGATATTTGCACACGTAGACCAACACACTGCACAGCAGGACAAACTAAGGTGACAAAGCATTGTGGCTGTGGTTGACTTTGACTGACTGCCATGACCTTGCAGCTGCAGTAACACCTTTCTTGTGAAGGCATTTTGTTCTGCCTATAGTTCTTAAAATGCCATAAATAAGAATAAACATAACATAAATAAATAAACATAAGAAAACTGAGATAAATAGTCCTGCCAGTGAACCACCAGTACCATCAGGGAGTTAGACCTATTTTATCCAGAAGTTTCCCTACATTGAGGAAACTTTTAAGATTGAGTTTTTAATATCTAGGGATTCTGTAGTCATTGATGACTATAGTCTCGACACACCAGTGCACAAGATGAAGTCATTCAAGCCAATTTCATATTTATATCTGATCTCCAAGTGATATATCACTTTTATCCAGAACTGCAGCATGCAACTGCAAAATGTCCAATTAATTATTTTCAGGCTTATGTAGTGCTTATGATTAAAAGCTAGGTCTGAAAGCCAGGCTTTACACATAAAGAGGAAACCTTGGTTCCCAGAAATTATTCTAATTCTCACAACCTGAAAGATCAGGGCACAAAAAGCAGTTTCCTCCCTGAGTTCCACTGTCTGATTTAAATACCCTGAGGAGAGCAGTGACTTCTGAGAACAAAGGGCAAGCTATTCTGTAGGGCAACCTAAGGCTGTATGTAGCTATTTTTCACAAAGCTTTCTCCCGGACCCTCAGCAGAAGACCCTTATGTTAAAAAAAGAATTTAAAAAAGGAAGAAACTCACAATATACTTCCCAGCTTGCTCTTGGGTATGTGAACCTGAATCCTTGCAAATACCCCAGAGAAGTTATCTGAAATCTTGCTTGCTGTGAAAGGCCACTCTGGTCCTATTGTTCAGTCCTACAGCTCTGATGTCAGGATGTCTGAAAGGACAACTTTGCACAGGCTCCTTCCCTCCTTCCACCCAGATCGTGCACTGCATTGTCCCCCCTCAGAGAAGGAGAATCTGTGCATCATCCTGTGTCTCCTGTTTTCCTTCCACAGCACCAGTATTCCTAGGAAGTGCTGTTAATATCTAAACTTTCTCTCTATTCTTTACGCAGGTTAGCACACTAGAGGCTTACAGGTAATACTAAAAGTTTAGATTTAGAAGTGGGTTTGTTTTTTTTCATTTCACTCATCACTCAATTATTTAATACCTCAAAACTATCACTTTGCTTCTTCCTTCTTCTTCAATTTGGAATAGGTATTGTAAAAGAAAATAAACTCCTGTTATTTCCAGATCAGCTCTCTACATTTTCTTTTGTTGATTTAAGTGGAATCCATTCCTTTGTCTTATGCACTGTGCAATACACAGTCTCTGTGGACTCCACAAATTATTTTCTGTAATCTCTACTGAAAAGTAAACTACTCAAAGAGCACTGTAATCTTTCCAAGACTGACTCTTTAATTTTTAAAAAGCATACGTGTAGATAACCAAATGGTAGATCACATGGGGCCTATTCATGATATAATCAGGCAGTTTCAATTTTGAAACACGTTATTCCAATAGCAGTTTCCATCATTAATAAAAAAGATATTTCTATTGCTGCTGGTTATTACACTATCCACATTCTCTGTGCTTTGTGGATCCGTGGAGAATTCCTGACTCCAGGTGCTTCTTTCCTGTCCTGTGTAGTTTAAGCAGATCTGTGTCAGTAGCTTGTAGGCTGCATACAGAGAACCAAATCTTTAGATGTAGTTGCTATATATTCTGAGGGAAGTCCTCTTGCTTTCTGCCTCTCAGGAGATCCATCCAGGACCTGGATATCCTGCTTCATATGTATGAGTTGAACTAGACAGATAAACAAGGTTTCCATATCTCTGAATGCTCTTAGTTATAATCATATCTAATTCTTCTGATGATTTTAAAGACTTATATTATTTTCAAACACCCTGCAGTTATGGTCCTCTACATCTTCAAATATGTTTCATACCAACTTCAAATACAGAGTCATGTTGGGAAAGAACTATGACCCTATGTGGTTCTCTGTTTTCCAGTGTACCATATTCAATGACAGCTTTGCATTTTTCAGTGAGAGCCCAGATCCTTGATCTTAAAAAAGTCAGGAATCATGGTTTTGGGGTGAAATGAAATCTGTGTTATAGGTTGGCTTTATAAAAGTAGCAGACCATTTGTATTCTATTTGTATACTATGTCAACCATAGTACATATGAAAAGTGTGTCCTTGTCCATCTTGCATGACAGCAAACATGCACCAAATTGCATAAATGCATAAATACATAAAAAACATTTCTTCACTTTTTTCCTCACTCCTTTTAACCTACACTTTACATGTCCCATTTTTTATCAGTAACTTCCAGTAACTCACTCTAATCAGAAAAGGTCCGTGCCTTGTTTGGTGTGTACCAGCCCAGCATGATATTAAGAGTCATAAGTGTATAAATGTGTGCAGCTTTGTGCCTGCTGCTGCTACCTGTGAAAGCGAGCTCACAGCAGCAGTGGGAAGCAGAGACAGATGCTCTTCTGCAAATGCACGTGACTCTGCTACCATAAGAGAAATTTACAGCAGCACATAACTTGTCGTGGCTCCATGGCACAGATGCACGTGCACATGAGACAGTTCATTGCAGCGCCTTTTAGACCACGTCTAATTTACCTTTCTCATTAGCCAAGTGACATGCTTGGCCATTTTAGCTCTAGAATGGTATGTGCTTATAGTTTTGAATTTCAATTTCTGAACAAGGTGATAATGCTACAAGTAGATATGGAAGAAAATATCCCAGATGGAAAAAAAAAAAAGGTTTATAAAAGGAATACTGAGATATTTATTATTTATATATTAATAAACTGTGCTCTGTTCATTTCAGCTTTGCATTAGTGGCAAAGACAGGTATTTTCTTATTAGATTATTAAACTCTTAAACTTATTTAGAAAGAGTTTGATGTTGTTCATTTGCATTAAATGTACATTTGATACTATTAAGAGCTGGATAGATGTTTGATAGATGCTCCTAAAATTTCCTCTGAAGAACAGTGTAGGCATAGTTCCAACATTAAGAGGTAAGAGGAGATATGTTTGAGAGACATATTAGTCATATCTTGGTGTCCTGAAATCTACATCAGGAAATCTTGTTCTGGGATTTGGTCTCCTTCATAGCATTATGGATATAAATATTGTTTGTGCTGCTAAAAGCCTTTTTTTTATTTTTTTTTTTTTTTACTTTTAGTTCATTTGTTTTTCTCAAGAAAGGTGTTATCTTTTTCAAGGAAGGTGACAAGTAGGCCTACAGCCACAGAGCACTTCAAAGAGAAAATATGTTACACATCACCTAGGCAGAATGCTTAGCAGTATTGCCAGGAGGTTACTAGCAGCCTGCAAAAAGCATTCCTGTATAGCAATCTGTCCAAAGACCACAAAACACTGACATTTCACTTGAAAGTAGACCTTTCAACTGTAAGTATGTTAATTGTTATTCAGGAGGATTGGTTGGACTTAATGTGAGTAAATTTACAGACTGACTTAACCAGTTTCCCTGTCCACCAATCTGTTGTTCCATATGTCCAAATCAAAGCAGCAAAGAAGTTCTCAGGAGACAGCAACAGAGTTTGTACTCTGAGGCATCCATCACAGCTGGGTCTGAGCTCAAGCTCCTGAAATATTTGCACCAGTGCCTACAACTGCCCTCCTCATCAGTGTCATACAAATGAGCCTACCTACCTTCCAGAGTCATTCTGCTGATCCAGCTGATGGGAAAAAGTGGAATGCTAGTCAGAGGTCTTAAAATTTGTAGGTTTTCCTTCGAAGCCAGTCAGTTGCCAGAGAGATGATGGAAGGCACATGGCCCAGGAGCTACCCTAGACACGCTATTAGAAAGCATTTAATGGTGCAGGAGCTGCTGCAATCTCAACAAACATCATATGTCATGCCTTGGTCTATTCTCCAAGAATGAAGACGTGATAAATGAGCAGAAGATCACTGAGACACAGCAGTGCCATTTGCCTTGCTTTTTCAAGGCGCTGAATGAAAATTTAGACAAGTAGCTTCCTTGGAAGTGGATAGATGCGGTTCCAAACATTCACACACCTGCCAAGAGTGTTGATTTGTGTGTCTATTTGGTCCATGGTTAAGAAGCCTATACTTGGCAGAAATACACATCATTCTTTGCTTCTTCCCCAGGAAACTGATCAAAAAAAACACCAAACCTTCCTAAAATAGTCCAAAATATCAATAAAAATACCTTTGTCCCTGTAATAGGACAGGCCATTCTTTAAGAGATTGTAGGGCTTAAGGCCAATCCTCAGTGTGCTCCATGATGTGACTTCTTTAATGCAACAGATATTTAAAGATGCCACAGGCAAGCTAGGGAAGGAAAACCAACTGCTTATCAAAAGCAGTCCCAAAACAAAAAAAAGTATCCAGCTGGCTCCTAATTTTAGAGGGTTCTTCTTTTTTTGGCCATTGCTATTTAGTTAGAAGAAGGCTATTAGTATTGCCTCCACTCAGAAACTCCTTCAAACAAATAAGTGGAAGTCAATTTGGAGAAAAACACTGTGATGTGATGTGTTTTGCTCGTGAAGCAGAAAGAAAGCCTCTCTTGTTCAGTACCTCTTGCAAAACTGCTGTCTAAAGAATGGCTTGGCACATATTTTTTAGTTCTTATGAAACTTGCATTTTGAATATAGCATTAAAAATGCTTTATGAACTATGATTATGCTGAACTATGTTTATGCTAATAAACAATATATAGTACACAAATATGAGATATACCACATATACATGGTAAGAAATTACAAAGCTTGACCGAAGAACAAAAATCCCCCAAAACCAACCAACCAACCAACCAACCAACCAACCAACCAACCAACCAACCAAAAAAAGTCCAGAAAAATCCTGAACACCTTTGACATGCTTTTCTGCTTTTCAGGTTAGCACTTATCAGTGCTTTTATTGCTTTCAATCTTCTTTGGAAAAAATAGTTAAAGTTCACTGCAGACCATGACTTCTAAGACTCGGATAAATTGTTCTCTCCCTCATTCTCTTGATATTATTCTGTGTGGTTTTGTCACCCCTTTTTAGTTCCATCTTCCAAAAATGTCTGTGGGTCCCTAGTCCTTAAAAATGTTTCTTGCTTTCTTAGATAAAAAGTTGCTGCTAGGCACACTTTCTGTTTTTAAAATCACTTTTGCATATTCCTGCTCTTTCTTGATATACATATTGTAGCTGGGCTTTGAAACCTACTCATAGATTTCATGTACTTGTTCCAGCACACTAGTATTTCAAGAGATACATGCTGTGATAAGTGGTATAGCGTTTGCAAGAAGCCCTACCATCTACAAGAAATACTTGTGAAGAACTTCAAACTCTATAAAAAAGTTATCATTTGGCAACACCTAAATAAGAAAATACTCCACAGTTTCTGGATATTCTTAAAATTTCTGATATTTCTTAAAAATGGGAATTGTTTTGAGCTATAAAATGAAGAAGCTGATTAGGCTATACTTTTTATATCAAAAAACATAGTGTCAATACCAAATAAAATTTCAGATTGGGAACTTAGAGTATACAAAGGAAAATGAAGACTGCAATAGAAAAAAAAAAAAAAATCAGAAATTCCACAGTGCAGCATAGAAAGTATTTCAGAAATGCCACATCTTGCTTGGACAGGCCAATCAGACTTTATTACTTTGTTTCAAAAGGAACATAACAGAAACAGAAGCAGTTGGGTTGAGAAGGGCAGCAGATCATCAGAGTTGGAGCTGCTGCGTATGTGAAGGGAGTTGCAAATGATCATGGCTATTACTGGAAAGAGTATAAAGAGAAGATGTGATAAGGGAACCTCAAATACTGTTGCAACTCAGGACAAACAACCCAGGGAAGATATTTTGGAGCCATTTCTGGCTGCCTTTAAAACTCACTGACCTGCCATGCAACTGCAGTCAGAAAAGTCAGTGGGACTCTGGGCATCATCAGGAAAAGTGTGGTGCCTGCCACATTTCAAGAACAGTATGGTGGTCTTAGGGAAGGTACAGAGAAGAAAAATTGCAATGAAGGGATGTAGGGGTTTCTTTGTAAGGAATGAGTAAAGAGGCTGTGGTTGTTCTGTGATTAGTGGAGGAGATGGATAGGACATAAGACTGAGTTTTACAAAGCGCGGAGGCAGAAGAACTAAATATGTAACTGGGCTGTTAACTGGATCCTATAAAACACTGGCTATGCTCAAGGAAACTGGTAGGAGACTGAATTGAAATGAAGAAATGAAAGCAGGTCTCTGGGCTGTGGGTGGTGAGCACCTGGTGCTCTTTGCTGTGGGATATTGTGGAGGCAGACATGGTCAGCAGGTCCAGTGGAGGAGGGCAGTAGTCAAATTCAGGGTCTGCAGCTCTGCACGCACATGTCAAACAGAACAAGCAGGGCTGCACACCCTCTGGCATCTCTCACAGTTCTCACTGATGGAGAGGCACGAGGAGGGAGGGCTGTAGATGGTGGCAGTCATATGCCACCTCTGTGGGATTGTTAATCAGCACCCATTGGTCATTTTATATATTCTTAATACATAATGTAGTAAAGGTAATTAGATCTCATTGCCACCAGTCTATTAAATGTAGGCAAAGAGACACTTCATTTATTGCATAATCAACAAATTGTAAACAAAAAATAGACATTTTCTTGAATACTCCAAATTCATGGAAGTCATTGTGAGTGACGAAGAGTTAAGTAGGTCATCCAGCTCCGATATGAGCCTATCCACCCATTAGGGTAACATCAAGAGGAATACTTGTCACCTAATCCCTGAAGACAGGAAGAGATTCATTCTGTATATAATTTGTTAATCATAGTATGACTTGGGTTGTTTTGCTTGTTTTCTGTCGGAGTGTTTCTCTTTACCATGCAGAAGAAAGGAATTAATTCATTGTGTATTTCTGTCACTTTCTACAAGGGCAAAAACTTTAAAAGGGGGGCAATGGAAGGTAGCTTCCACAAATGCAACTGTTTTTATTTCTGCTTCCATAACTGTGGCAATATTGAACTCAGGAAAGGCTGGTGTGTTCAGCTCCTGCAATGCACACATTTTGGCTCACAAAAGAAAGGAGGTATATTCATGAATTTCCTGCATGTAAATGTTTTCTTAAGTCTGTCTCTCCACTGGCCATGTCTGCCAACTCTTGCTCTTTCTTGTTATTGCCTGGCACTGTTGGGAGTAATTTTTCTTTTGTTTTTATATTAGACTGGCTTGAGGACCCAGAGCTGAGCTCCACACTGCTGAGAGACAGTGAACCATGACCAGGAAAATCTCCAGCAGCACACATGAAGTCCTTGATCTAATGATTGGAAAATACTTTATAATTACAAAACAGGAGTGAAACCCCAGGGTGTGACAGTGTATACGACTTTTTATGCATACAGTAATTTTTTCAACTTTTTACCATGGTAGAAAACCCAGTCTTTTGACAGTGAAATTGTTAGAAGTTGTAGGGATTTATTTTCTTTATGATTCTAGATGACACCTACTGTCACATATAAAAAGGTAAGGTAAGTAATAAGATGGCACTTCTAGCCACTGCATTCAAGAGAGGTATGTGGGGTGGCTTTGGTCGCTTTTCTTTTCTTTTCTTTTCTTTTCTTTTCTTTTCTTTTCTTTTCTTTTCTTTTCTTTTCTTTTCTTTTCTTTTCTTTTCTTTTCTTTTCTTTTCTTGTCTTTTCTTTTCTTTTCTTTTCTTTTCTTTTCTTTTCTTTTCTTTTCTTTTCTTTTCTTTCCTTTCCTTTCCTTTCCTTTCCTTTCCTTGGCTTTTCCTTTTCCTTTTCCTTTTCCTTTCCTTCCCTTCTCTCCTCTCCTCTCCTCTCCTCTCCTCTCCTCTCCTCTCCTCTCCTCTCCTCTCCTCTCCTCTCCTCTCCTCTCCTCTCCTCTCCTCTCCTCTCCTCTCCTCTCCTCTCCTCTCCTCTCCTCTCCTCTCCTCTCCTCTCCTCTCCTCTCCTCTCCTCTCCTCTCCTCTCCTCTCCTCTCCTCTCCTCTCCTCTCCTCTCCTCTCCTCTCCTCTCCTCTCCTCTCCTCTCCTCTCCTCTCCTCCTCTCCTCTCCTCTCCTCTCCTCTCCTCTCCTCTCCTCTCCTCTCCTCTCCTCTCCTCTCCTCTGTCTTTGAGTTTCTAATTTAATAAAGCCTTGAAGATTTAGACATGTTTTGCTGTTCTGGTTTTCCTCTTCTCTGTGTCCCTCTTATTTAACAGGGATACCATACTGTGAGAGGTTCTCAATGTGGGCTTTAAAAGTTACTGCACAGGAATGTTGCCAGGAGCTATTTCTAGTGACGAAACTCCAAATGAAAAGGGAGTGACTGAAAACTCACCTAACATATTGCTTCCACATGAATTCACAACTATAAGAAATGTTTTGATTGACCTTTGTGCTATAAATCTACTTCCCTCAGTCAGCATCCAAAATTCTTGGGAATCTGACATGCTTTTGTGTCAGGTCATGCTGAAATCATGCAGCAAGACAGTTCAGACATCCTTGCAGCCCTCTGTAGATGCAGGTGCCTTGGATCACAGGATTAGCTGCATCTACAACATCCTTGTTTTGTGGTGTGTGTGTGTTCAACTGACTGGCAGCAGTAAGGGTCAGCAGTAAGTTCAAATTTCAGCCATGCTAATAAAACACTGGCTTTCGTTCCTATCCAGAAACTGGGGAAAATGAAATTAAACTTTCAGTTCCTCAATGACCTGATATTCCTCACTTGTGAACCAATTGGCTTTATAAAAGAAAAGAGCATAAAGGAATAATATGAAGAATATCCTCACAGGTATGTTTATACAAGGCATGCTCCATGCTTCTGTTTTATTAATCTCTTCTTTCCATCAGCTGTCAGGAGGAGAGGCTGTTCTACCTTTCAAGACATCAGCGACTTCAAGCTCCTGTGCACAGAAACTATCTGCATTGACAAGAAAGGGGACTTTAGCTGCAAATGGAAGAAAAAGGAGTAGTAACACCTTCTTTAAATGGAAATAAATGGGATTTTATCAGTGTCATACTGCTAACTTTTGCCTGCTAGAAAAAAAGGGAGACAGGAAACTTTCCTGCAAATCCTTTGGTGTATTTGCAGCAGAAAATAAAATTGTCCATCATAATTGTGGTCCCATCAGCAGGGGAGCAAGTGGTAAACATGCCTGACCTGGTAATGGTGGATGGTTTCTCTGTGTAATGCTCAGGTACAATTGAAACATTTCAGGCAGCTCACCTCTGTCAGATCTCTACAGTGATCACTGAACCCAGTGTGCAGCTAGGGGGAAAAAACCCAAACCCACAAAAACAAAGCCCTCCTGGAAAGCATGAATAAGCGCCTAAAATCTGAGGAAAACTGAATCTGTCCAGAAGCCAGGAGGACACCTGGGAGACTGAAAGCAACACAAAAGACAGAGCGGGTGCCTTCAGTTTTTAATTCTGATGGTTTTACTAGTTTTCCATTAACTAGGATTCTGTTAAACTGACGTATAATATTGTCTGTGTTTACAGGGAGTACCAAAGGAGATGAAAACAAGTCATTTGCAACTGGCTTAAGGCTAAGGCACATATTCTGCAATGTTGGCAAAAAATACCAAACAGCAAAAAAAAGTTTACCTCGGCATCCTAGTTACTGTCATCACCCAAGGAAAGCAACAGAGCATGTGAGTAGCACAAGCACTGCAAGGGTTCAGCCCACATACAGGTGAGAGAATCACACCAGACAAATCCATTTCATAATGTAACAAACAATGTCACCTCCACATTCCTGAAAGAGGGGGGAGTAAAGGTGGCTGGTTTTGCCTGATGGGATTTTAGCAACAGCTGGAGTTTTGGAATTAGAAATCCAAAACCTACTGACGTCAAAGCTGAGACCATGAAGTTCTCAATAGGCTACTACACAGGCTAGCCATTAGACTCTAAGTAATGCAAATAGTAAAATTTTACAATGTGACAGATTTTTTAATCTTAAATGGTTGTTGGATTTGTTTCAGAGAGAAAATGAGAAGGTCTTGTCATGACTCAGTCGGAATAGGTCACTGTGTTGTTCATGATCTGGGTGCAAAGCTGTGGAAGAGAGAGAGAGTGCACTCCTCAGCTATCCTTCAGTGAGAGAGCAAGGTCGAGGAGAGACAGTGGGATGAATGTGCCTGAGAGAAAGGCTGGAGACCTCCAGATATGTTTCTTGGAAGCCATGCTGCCCAGAGACACTTACAGAGCAAGGACATGTAAATTGAAGTCTGATGGGACAAAGGCCCTTCAGCATTTACCACCTTATGCTCAAAAATGCATGTGACAGGACTCCAGATGGTGTACAAATGAAGAGGATTTGCCTGGACCTTTTCCTGCAGTGAATTCCCCAAGCAGCTTTTAAACTCAGAAAAGCCCAGGTTCATTACAATACTCCACTGCTCACATTTGTGAATGGAGACCGCACGAAGCTACAGATAGGACTGCAGTCCCAGGCAAGGCAGGGCCAAGAAGATAGAAAAGGGTAAAGGTTTGGCAGGATTAGTGAGCATTTAATCAAATTTGTGCTGTTTTTTTCAAATACCTTTAAGATTTCTACTGTCAACATTGAGTTGGAAATATTCTCCCAGCTACTTCTCAATGTATCAGTAGTGGGGTTGATTTTTTATGGACAAAATTTTCTTGCTTTAATTAGGCTTGAAATGTTGGCTTCATGACTGGTTTTCAACTCCTGCCTTCATTCCATACTGCCTTTCTAAAAAGCTCTTCCCCTAGGCAGCCTTCATCACCACATTGTAAGGCTGTGGTAATTAGTTGCAGCTTTGCTGAGTTTATGGAAATCTTGTAAGTGAAGTCATTATAATCGAGTTCAGTGTTTCAGACTCTTGCTTTTATTTGCAAAATTATTGGTTTGATAAAAGAAACAGATTTTGACTGTGTGATGGCTTTGGATACTTGAAAGTTTTTCTCCAAGATGGTCTCTTAGTTAAGTGTAGGGTACAATCCCTTATTCAAGGGCCACAGTGACATTGTGGGTAGGGGATATGGTGAAAATAGGTACTATTCACCTTACATAATAAAGCACACACTGTCATTAGTTATCACGCCTCAATGGTGGCTAAACACGTATATTTGCACTTTGTTACCACTTTTTGTGGGTTCAAAATTGCCTTTAGTCAAAAACCACACGAACAAAAAAAATATTTGCCTTCTCTAATTTGTTCATTAATTATTCAGGCAGTGTAGCAAGTGGTGTATTTGAAAACTAAAGAAATTCAGTGGTATTAATAAAAGCACAAACTTACAGGCCTCTAGAAACTAACTATGTCTTCAGCTCCCTCCTACAAAAAGTTCTGTCTCAGAAAGAAAAATCCCTCCAAGGCAAACTGTGCATCTGACAGTGCAGCTGTCTTTGTAGACTGTTTAAAGTGAAAGGGTTTGATAGAGTAGATAATAAACTGGTGCTGGAAGGGGGACAATGAAACCAAAGAAATAGTGGGTATGTTTGCAATAACAGCCAGCTGATGGAAAAGCCAAGCAAGTGCTGAGTGAGTTAGAGTCTGGCTGAGAGGCATAGCAGGTGTTGATGGGCTCCGGTGTCTGAAGGGACTTCTGAACTGAAAGGTATGAAGAAGTCATGCCAGGATAAGGATGGCTGCCTGCTAAACTCCCACCTTAACCATCAGCTGAGGTGGAAAGAAAATGAAAGTTCAGTTTAGGTTCCATATTGGAACAGAAATTGAAAATTAGTATCTTGTCGTTCCCAGTAATGTTGTCCAAGGATATGTAATGGTGTTTAAATAAGAAAATCTGTAGAGGCAGCTTCTTCATCTGTCTTGCTAAGAGGGTTAATGTTGGGAACCAAAGGCAATTAATCAGCGCATCTTCTAAAACCTGTTTATTTCCCATGGGAATTTATTTCAGACTTGAAAGTCTTAAAGTCCTTATGGCTAAATAAAATAACTCAGTGCAACATTTGAAGTATGCAAATGATTTTATGACAATTGTAGCTCTTTTCCTTTCAGCAAAGCATTTGCCAACAGGCTATGAATTTGAATTTGTTCCCAAACCAATTTCAACATAATTTTAGCATAATTTCTGTCAGCTTGCCATGATGGGTATTCATTGTTTATTTGCGCCATATGAATATTCATTCAAGTTTGCAATGATGTTTCTCTCTACTGATTTGGCAACAATCACAAGCAAATAATTCATTGAATACATGTAATTTTTAAACACATCTTTGGTCTGAAGTCTACCAAGACCACAGCAGCACTGAGAAAGTTTTTCATCCAGACACTCTCAGAAGTATTTGTGTTATTGCATTTGATGTTTGGCTTTTGATAAAACTTCATGAACCCATCATCCTCAACTTGCCACCTCAGTGCTACAGCACAGACTGCAGTCACAGATTTGCATAACTGCTGAAGTCTGAGCTACTGATTTAATAGTTTATTCATGGAGTGAATAACCTACAATATACATAATTTAAGATTTTGTAAACCATCTTGTGATGCCTATAGGCATGGCTGTGTCAAGTGTTATGCTTATGTAACATGCAAGTTTTCATCTAAGGCTCTTAAAGGCAAGGTTAGCAAAAGGGATTTCAAGATAATATACCATAATGAGGATTATTTGTTGGTTATGTTTAATGCTGATTATTTTAACTATCCAATTTGCTGACAGAAAAAAAATGGTTTTTCAAATGGAAATCAGAACTTTTCAGTTTTCCATTCACTTCTATCTCCTTCTATACTTCCATATTTCATTTTATATTTTAAAACAAGAGAAAAACTAACTAAAAGAGTATTTGGATGGAATATTTTTTTCTGATGCCATAGCATTTTTTTTATGTCTCCCAAGCCCACAAAGAAATCATAAGATAATTGTGGCTTTTTTCTTCTGACTATAAATTGATAATGACATGCAGAGGCTCTTATGGTAATATTTTAAAACTGTTTTTTAATCTGGAAAATGTGTTGATGAAAATAGAGTAAAAGCTATCCATAAGTGTTGCAAAGGGCTAGTGAAGTTTCTTTGATAAAATTCTCAGGCAGCATATTGTGAATTTCTCTTCAGTGATTCATTCCAGGGCTATTTTCCAGTTTATAGTTTCTCTGATTGTTTCAGTAGAATAAAACCTGGGAACAGAATAAAAATAAAGGAACAGTAAAACTTTTCCACTTTGGATTATGTTTAGTTTTGGAAAACTGAGAAATTTACCATGCAACTGGAATGGCGTGTTTCTATTTTCATAATTCCTCTGTATGAGGTATTTCTAAAATAGAACATTTTGGGTACAAACCAGCTGCGTTACTGTTACTGTGTTATTTTTTATCTTTTGCCCACTTCATTGGCTGTTTGGTAAAAGGAAAAAGCACTAAGCCTTGTGTCCATGTTCATTGCCATACTCTGAAGATAAAAAAGGGGCAATAGGCATGGTTTTACTAATTGCTTATCTTGATTTGCCTTTTACTTGGGCTTACAGAACACATTGCTTAAATTCCTCCTCAATATCCCACTTTAAGCAGGTGGCAACTGGTACTCAAAGTATGCAGTAGGTCTGGAAATAGCATTCAGACATCTGCTGTGTGTATAGATGAAGAGGGGTGTGTGTCTGTGTACACACAAATACCTAAATGTATGCATATATGTATAAAAATGTGCATTCATATATGCATGGCTCTGTGTACAGATGCATGCATAAGCAAATATGCATGCCTATTCTAGATTTTCAGAATAAACCCACAAGTTAATCAGCTAACACATTCTGCTTAGGAGTTTGCCTCTGATTTCACTGCTAATATTTCCATGTGGGTCTTTTATGTTTTGAAAATAAACAAGTATTTTCCTGTCTGAACCTCCCCCACTCACATTATCTTCCCAGACAACACAATTTCTCTTCTTTATTTTCCATTTCATGTTCTTTCTCAAAGAAGCACCTCTGACTCCTGCTCCAAAATCACAGGGCTCTGACAGCTGTCTGCTCTTAACTGATTTTTTTTTTTTTTCTTTTTGAAATACAGCACTTCTGGCAGCCCAACACCCTGTACTGTGGCTGCATTGCAGTTTTAAATTCTTCTCCACCCTCCACACCCATTAGTCACATTCTCTTCCCCGTGGTGGATCTCTCTATGTTTATCTTGTTCACCATGATGAATTTACCCAGTTCTGGTTAACGATGTACTCACAGAGTCGATTCATAAAACTAAGTTAGGTATTTATTAAGAGCAGTGATGGAGAGGTGCAATTGCACCTGCCTTTTAGCAATGTGTACACAGACTTCAAATCATGCCTGCCTCAGACTTGGACTCACCAATTCCCATGCAGCCTCGTAGTTGATTTGAAAAATAGCTTGTAATGGCTGAGGTTTCTCAGTTATTCCACTATCATTTTATCACTGTCATATCTGTATGGCGCTCCCATAAAGCCACCTGTGAAGTGATGCCTATTCCATGTTTTGCACTGGGGCAGTTGGCCTTGAGACAGCGTCTCAAAAGCATTATATTGACCTGTGCAACTGGAATGGTGTTTGCAAGATAATCTAGTTAATTAGCTCTGCTAGAAATCCCATGCTCCTACTTCCAATAAAGTAAAATGTCTTGGAGGCAAGTCTTTCATCTGCTTTCCAACGGAACCAGTGAACACTTGGGCAACGTTTTATCTTTTGTTGTATGTGTAGGAAATGTGTCCTGGAGGAACTGATTGTAAAATCTGAGGGAAAACTTGCCTGAAACAGGAGCCTCCCCCTTATTTCATGACAGGTACAAGTTAATAAGCAAAATTACAACTGCGCTCCTGAACTTAATTCAGTCAGCAGTGTTTGAGCTGATGCATGGAGCAATTAGCAACACCCAAACTCTTCCCTTCCCCAAAGAGAAAAGGAAAACCCCATCTATTTGAAGTAGTCTGAGACAATTCACTAAGGGTAGGAAGTGAGTGACTTCTCCCAGTTGTCCCACCTGATTGTACCAAAAGAGAAAGCGAACTGGCAGCCCTCTCAGATGGATCTTTCAGTTAAAAATCATGTAGGCTTTTTTTCTGAAAATAGAAATTGTTATCTTTTACACAGTAGTTAATTCTTCCTAGTGTGTGTTCGGAGGTGGTTACTAAAATGTATCTTGGTGCAAATGATGTGGGACTTTTGCAAAATGATAAAACAAAAGAAATCTGAGAACTCTGTCTTTTCACAATATCAGATCCTCCAGAACTTTGTTGGCTTAATTACTGTCAAGAAATGTTTGAACAATTTTGAATGTAGGGTAGAAACTAGAGATGATAATTTCCTTGTTTTTTATGTGATACCTTGCAAAAACCAGGAATTTCAATTATGGAGAATAAATGAGCAAGAGGAACTGAGGCTGTGTCTTTTGTCAAGCAAGGTCATTTTCTGGTGTGCTCTGCCTCCCACATCTTCTTACTGCTCCCATCAGAGGTTGTTCAGAAACTGATGGTGGATTTTCCCTGCCTTTATGTGGTTCTTGTTTGGAAGGGACACCAGGATGTTGAAGCATCTTCCTGCTGTGTAACAAGAATGTGACCCAGGGCAGCAAGACTGGGAGATAGCAGAGGGTTTGTAGGTTGTATTAAGTGCTGTGTCTATTGTTTTCTTGTTCTAGAATTGATCTTTGAAATCTTTATGGTCTAAATTTCAATCTGTGATGTTACCATGAATCTGTAGATAACATGCTTTAAGATCAAATTGGATTGGTTCCTCACCAATATCAGAATTGTGCTAAGCCAGATGCTGAAATACATACTCATGTACCAAATATGCCTACACACACACATACACACAAACCATGAATATATATAATATATATGAATGGCAATGTTTAATAGCACTCTTACAACATTTTGTTAATTTTATTTTCACTTTACTTCTGCATGCCAGCTTTAACTTTTGATTTCAATGCTTTGGTTTTTCTTATTTCAAAAAAACCTATGAATTTGTTGTAATGTTAACAGAGTTGGGTTTGGGGGTTAGATTTTTTCCTGCCTTTTTTTTTTTTTCCCTTTAGAAAATAACTTCTGCCTTGAAAGTTATTATTTATAGATTCCAAGCCAGGTGCTGTAAATAGACATCACGATGATGATATAAAATGGAAATAAAATTTGAGAGAGCAGAAACTGTTCTCAGAGAACTAGAACTAAATCTTTTAAATATTTCAAGATACATTTTTTGAGTAATAGTGAAGAAGGTTATATGCTTGTATGTTGGTTATATAGTCAAGTTCAGGACTGACTTTATGAGGAACTTGACTGATTTTTTTGAAATGTAATCCCCATATAATGAAAAGTCAGTATTTCTGATGTTTGGGGGGTTTTTATAACCAAAAAACATTAGGTTTAAGACATCAGTACTTCTTAAGATGCTCCAAAAAGATAGTTGCCCAGTCAGGAGTGAAGGTGGAAATGAACCCTCCAGCTGCACAAGAGACCAGACAACAACCACCTCTCTGCTGAGGCAGAGGTCCTTTAATGGAACTTACTGAGTGGTGCTATTTACACATTACCTACCCAAATCTTACCAGGAAACAACCATCTTTGGGTGACTGGGGAGAATCAATTTCCTTCCCTCCAAGTTCCATAAGGAACTTTGTTTCAGGTGGCTGACAGCAGCTCCCAGTGGAAGAGTCAGCAGACCCATACCTAGAGCTGAGAAAAGTAATTTCTATAACACATAGAAAACAACTGACCCTAACTAAATGAGTCTCACAAACTGTGAATAATTTGGAGCGAAATATTTTCTTGAGTTCAGTATAACACCAAATCCCATTGTGTGGTCAAGTATGTGAGAGGTTAAAAATTTCAGACTTGTGCCAAGAGGATGTTATCTGTTGTCGATATAATATACATCAGATGTCAGAGGAGGGCCTGCTGGGTGAGCCTGGAAACTATAAAAGTCTCAACAGAGAAATTACAAGCTGCTTTATGGAACCATGTCCAATATTTCAACTAAGGTAACATAGGAGCAACGCAGGAAACCCCCACTACATCAATATGCACTCAGCTGAGCTGTGGTGCCCTGAATTGTTCCAAGTTGGATTTTCATTGTTGTCTCATCTCCTGCTCATGCTCATGCTCGTGCTTGCTGTTAGTCAGAACAACATTACAAAACGGGATTGTCATAGGGAAGTTTTTCAGGTCTTAAATATGATGTCTGGCATTTTTCTCCAGGGAGTGTACAAATTCAGATCAACTTAAGGGACATGAAAATAGTTTTAAGCAGAAATTCCACTGATTTGCCTGGAAGTGACAGAGGAAATTGAGGGCCCTGTTCACCCTCAGGGCATGGAGGCACATTTTGCACTTCAAAACCTAGGTGGGAAGTTAGGACTCTGATCCTGGAAACAGTGCACAGTCCTGTGCAGCTGAACACCTACAAATGGTCTGGTAAAACCTTGGGTCTGTTCATGAAGGCAGAGGTACTCACATGCAGAAATATCTGCAGCATCAAGCCCGAATGATTAGTGGCAGTCCCAGATTTCTCAGGCCCAGTTCTAACCACCAGAAGACTTAAAATGAGAAGGCCTGCTGTGCTAATTGTACAGTGAACTGTGATCTTAAATATTGTAAAATTGTTTCAATCATAATAAAAATAAAAATAGATTTGCACATCTTCCCCCTCGCCCCTGAAATCCTTTTTGGTTTTTTCCTCACTGACCCTGAAAACTGTTGAATTTTTATATTTTATCACACTCACCCTCTTTCAGAGAATAACACGTGTTTTAAAATTAGGAAGACGTGGACAGCCCTTTTTTGCTGACTAAAACTGGAAAAGGTGAGTCTTGGCTTGGGTTCTTGAAAATTTAAGCTCTTGTCCATTTCTGTTGTTGTTGTTATTAAAATATTTTAAGTATACATACAAAATCTCCTAAAGGTGAGACAAACATCTGGTGCGGGAACTTCCATGCCAACATTTAGCCTCATGGCAATGCAAATTTTAGCCCAAATTTCAACTCAAAATGAAAAGGCAAAGGGACAGCAGGGATTCAGGACCTGTCAGGTTATGCTTACCTGTCAGTTTTCTTTCTATCATCTGCCAACTAATTAAAGTAATCTTGTCAAAAAATTAAATTAACACTCAAGTGACATGACAAAGCTTTAAATGTTCTGGTTAGAGGTTATCCCATTTCTCTCTTCTTGGCTGCAAATAGCTGTTGCACACAGCTTTCTGCTGCCCCACTGATACTATTTTCCATTGCACCACTGAGATACTGCAAGATGATTAATCTTTCTTCTTCAGAAAGCCAAGTTCTTTTTCTCTTTGCTTTCTTGTTGAATTTTATACACAACAGCCAGACAGAACAAGGGTTGCACAGTGGAAGGATTTTGGGCTGTAGAAATGCAACATAAAGAATGAGGATATGGTGCCCATTTTTGTTGGCATTACTACAAACACACTCTGCAGTCCATCAGCTGCTTGGTAGAAGATGCATTTTATGAAAGAGGGTCATGAAGAAATTTTTCAAAAGGAACTCATGTTTGCTAATGAGATCCTCTGAAAAAATATCTGTCCATGAAAATTATGTCTGAAGCTTTAAAGTGCTAAGCATTTTATCTTTTTTTTTTTTTTTTTTTAATTCTTGTTAAGTTTATCTGTATGATTTGCGTTACCTTGATTCTTTATCCATGTAATAGTGTTTTGCCTCTTACAGACATTGGGGCAAAGGAATTCATTTTTGTCTAGAACACCATCACAACCTGAGGAAAATCACTGAGACAAACCCATTGGGTGGGCAAGAAGGAATCCTACTGCATACACCTAATCCCCATTTTCCACCTCTGACACCTGTGATCTGTTGAATCCGTTCAACATAAGTGGGGCAGAGTCGGAACTATTGGTAGATTTTCTTCAGAAAGCCCCCAGTACTAATATCAGAACTGAATTGGATAATGAAGTAGATTGCTTATGAAAAACTGAAGCAAAAGAGCCTGTTGAGTTGAGAAGATTGGAACAATCACTTGAATTTAGTGAAAATATGACAAGCAAAAAGGAAGCTGCAGCAGCAGTGCCAGCTAAAAGTAGAGTTATCAGTGAATTTTATACCTCTCCAGGGAGGGGAAAGACTCAAAACACAGAAAAAAAAATTGCAATCTCATTGATGCAGGGGAACAAATTATAAAGGATACAAACATGCTTATGGAAGAGGTAAATAAGGTATATTGGAAACGAATGCTGAATTAATTAGCAATGCTTGGGGGGATTATTTTGCAAGAGTATCACATGGAGAGAATGCAAGAGAGGAATTAAATAATATAAATCCAACTGGGATGAGATAGGCTGTATTCAGAAAGAGGGAGTCATGAAAACAGGTAGGAATATCAAAGTGAAGAAAGTATCTTGATGAAGTGCCCATACATTTGCTGAGGTGACTTGTTATGGAAGATACATTTGATTGCTTTCCTAGGTCTAAGAAAGTACTAAACCAATGCTGTAAAAGCTTTGCAGAATATCTATTTAAATGTGGAGAAGTGTTAAGCTCAGCACAAATTATTCAAGTGATATGGTGCTGCAGAATATGAAGCCTTGGCATAGATTACTGGAAGCATCTGTAGAGAGACTGAAATTTAGATGTGTTAGACAGTTTCATGACAGGAGAGAGTGGAAAACTTACTGTATTTATTTTCTTGAAAATGTAGAGAAAAAAGACAGCTACCGCAATGGTTCTTGTAGAAATGGAAAAGGTACATGTTGCAGAATGAGAACAAGCAATCTTGTTTGGAGAACATTTTATGTGTCACCTTCTCCAGAAAGGGTGCCCAAAAGAGAGAAAACATGAAGAGGACTACCACAGAATATGCTTTATCACACAACGAGATGCAAAAGTTTGCAATGGCATATCAGTTAATGTTAACTATGGCAACACTTCCTTACTTAGGCACGAGTTAGGGTGGTTGTTGGCAAGACTGAAGCCTTGACAGGAAGTGGAAGGATCCTCCACAAATGACAGCAAAGTACAAGGCCTTAGAGGATGCAGTTCTAATACCTCCTTTTTAGGTGTCCCTTAGCTCTGTGGTGTAAGCATTGCTCAGGCTGGCTCTTCTTTAAAGATTGTGTAGAAAATCAGTGTGCTTTAATTCCTGGAAATTATGCCATATAGTTGATTAAATGCTTGGCTGCTCTGTGAAAGGGGAAAAAATAAAAGACATAAAAGAATTTTAGTTCAGCTCCAGACAAAAAGGGAGATTAAAAAGAAAGAAGCAGAACTTTGTCTGGGTTGTACATACGCACCTCAGGACTGTATTAGTAGGACAGTCCTGAAATAACAGAGACACAATGGAGAGAGAGGCCACAGACTTCACATTCAGGCAGGATTTAGAAGCAAGGAAATATTTAAGAGATAGTTGGTTACAGGCATGGTAAAGGACAATGCAAATGCTGCTAACTTCAATCAAGGAGAATTGTACGACAGAAGAACAGTTGGGATTTTTGCTTCTTTTCTAAAAATCTGTCATAATCCAAAAATACTGTACCCTTTGGGAATACAAAACACAGGGGAAATGTATTTGGCATCTCAAACACAGGCAAATAACCTGTATTATAGACATCTTCAGTTTTCTTTTCTTGCCACAGGAAAAATGCAGTCTCCACAAATGAAAAGATTTTGTCCAGACTGACAGTAGGGTGTTGGTGTCTGGCTCTCCCATCAGCCTTTGGAAGCCATCAAAAAGCTTCGCTCCAAAACCTTCTGTGCCCAAGCTTATGATCACGTAGATCTAATTTTGGCCATCAGTCAGGCTGCATGTTAAATTCTTCCTAAGACAAGCATCATACTGCCTACTTTAGCACTTTTATGGCTGGGCAGAAGGGGCTGGAAGCTGGGTTTAAAAGCTGAGCTTTTCAAATGAAGAGTCCACAGTATTTACCAAATCTCTGATTTGTTCTGCATACTGCCACCAAGTATTGGCTTTGGGATTCTTGTTTGTTTTGGGATGTGGTTTTGTGTGTGGGTAATCCATGCCCTCCCAGCTCTGCTCTACAGATACAGTGTGGTATTCTCATGATGATTTTATTTTACAGACATCTGTTGGCAGATAAAAGCCTTTGAAGCAGAGCTCTCTCCAAGCTGTTAACCCTGTGACTAGCTACTGCCTTGTTAGTTCTCTAGTACGTTATGTATTATTTTGAATTCTGTAATTATTTTCTCTAATATTAATCTAGCTTACAGTTGGCATCAAAAGCCATGGATTTTGCTCAGACTGTTTTTCTGCAGAAAGAAACAATTCTTTAATATGCAAATCAGGGCAGCAAAATTAGATGAATGTAGTCAGCATGCCCTTGAAGGAAAAAAAGGCTTTCATGGAAGACTCAAGGTTGCAGTTATGTTCCTAAGAGTGATGAAAAAGCTCCTTAACCCTTTAGAACAGATAAGGGGAAAATTGTTTTCTCATGAAAAAGAAATTATTCTTGTGTAAGATATAGACAAAAAATGGGAGCTAATTAGTCGGAGGGATGATACGCAGAAACTGAACTGTCATTTTGACAAATGCTGCAGACTTATCTTTCCTATTTTATTGGAATTAATGGAGATTCAAGCTCTAGTCAACATCTAAAACAACCTGCCCTCACACACACTACAGGAATCTATCTAGAAAATACCTTAACAAAATAAGTCTTCTTATGCTAACAGGTGTTAGATTAGGCAAATACAGTTTAATTTGGTTACATCACTATAACAAGATGGTGAGCTGTAAGATTTGATGCCTGACATGCAATATGGCCATACAGATTCTTCACAGTTTGGTTTGCAAACCCAGGCAAGGAAGATTTTTCTAATGAGTGCAGTTTCCCTTCAGGACTGAAAAGTAATATTGACTTACTGAAATTCATGAAACCCTCTTCAACAAGTCCCTGTGCATGTGTTTTTCAGAAAGCACATATCTAGATAAAAAGCTCAGTTAAAGAGCTCAGCTCTTATTCAGAACTTCACAGACATGATGTAGACTGGAGGAAAGAGAAGTCCAAAACAAGAGATGCTCTCTGCAACATAAAATGTTTATTGATTTTGATTGGATGATCAAGTGAATTCTGGACCTAAACTTGACCCAGGACAAAAAGCTCTAGGCACTCCGGTGTAAATCCAGTGTTAGGATCTCATTTATCTTTTATGAAGACCCTTCAGACAGTTTTATAAAGGACAAAACTCCAATGCCTATTGATCTTTATGAATTGATCACACTTCATTCTTGATGCTCCTGAAAGCAATAGAAAGCCAGTTATGCATTATTTGATTACTACTATAAGGCTTTAATGTCTTCAGTGAATTAATAGAAATTGCAAATAAACAGTCTGTTTCCAGAAAAATCAATATAATCCATATTGTTCTACTTAGCTCTATCAACATTAAGGAAATTCAATAATAATGCAAATCAATTATCAAGCACATAAAAAGAACATTCATCATCCTTTCAGGGGACAATAATAACATCATAAAGAACACAGATGAGAACAACAGTATTTGATTTCTTCTATCTACACTGAGTTTGGTCTATATTTTAAAGCATCTGTCCTAATCAAAGTAAGCTTCATCAGGCCATAGGAAAAGGATATTCCATTCTGCTTTTAGAAAACTGAGCTCAAGAAGAAAGATTGGATATAGCAAAATCTCCATCTGATCAAGTACAACATTTTCATTCATTGTCTTGTGGAGATCTCTGCTGTAATTAGCCTTCAACAGACTTCAACAGGACTTCTGTTCCACATGTTACTGAGTCCTTTCCCGTCATATTCCAGCAGAAAGGAATGCCATGTGGCATTTTCCTCTCCTGAAAGCTTTTGATTTTTTGATTTGTCCAAAGGAATTTTTCTTTTCCAGCAAAATTAAACAAAACCAGAATTGAGCAGTTCTGTGACTTTGACAGCTGAGAACTGACGGAAGCAGTACCTTATTAAAATAGTTCTTGAGGTCCTCACCCATAAATTCACAGTCATAAGTGTGCCAGGAAAAAGTAACTCCTCTTCTGGCTTTCATACTGGCACAGACATGGATAACTACACTGATTTACAGGTCTTGGATACTTGGTGCTACACACCAATAACTTGACAACACTTCCTGATTTTTGATGTAGTTTTAGCAGGATCTCACACATGTGAAGAGCAAACACACATTCAGACCTAAGCTCATTTTCCTTGCCTAAGCTTTCCAGGTTTGAGAAATGTCAGACCAGAGCTCCTTTTGCCCAGAGCATCCTCTTCTGGTATCGCTGCACTGAGGGGAAAATGCAGCATCTCTTTTACACATCTGCTGCTAACCAGTTAACATCCAGTTCCTGTTACAGGTTGCTTGGTTTATGGGCGCACTCCTGCTCTCTTAGTGGTATTAACTTGGCCTTGGGTGCAGCTCATGTCCTCCTTTCCTCATGCATCACATGCTGTTCATGCCTTAATCTGCAACTGTTTAATTGGTAATACTTTATCCCTCCAGTATTTGGATGAGTATTTTTGCTCATGCTGACTGCTGACACCACACAATTGTGCAAGGCTAAGCAAAACCTCAGCTAAGACATATAAATACTGAGACAGCCAAAGAAAGAGGGATAGCAGAGCTGCTGCTACAAAAGTTTCTAGGATAATGTTTCCATGTACTGCTAAAATGGGTTAAAACCCAGAAAAATCCAGACAAGGTCTGAGGCTTAAAACATTCTGTTATTGTTACAAAGATTAGAATATATACTGTAACTGTACAAATACAGGATTCCCATTAATATAATTTTTGTTTGACAGCCTTGCAGACCTTGGCCTGTCTGTGTCCCATCATCTGAATTCAGGGAAGTCTTGGTTCCCCCAGGCTCTCCTTAGCTCTTATGCCTCTGTCAGTGTCCCCATGCATGGGACAAGCTCTGCTGCTGTCCTGCTGTGGCCACTCAAACTATGCCAGAGAACAAGCTGCTGCAAAGCCCTTGGCAGTCCCATCTCCTCTGGGGAAGGAAGAGGGGCTGGTGCCTCCTGTCCTGAGCAAAGGCACTGAAATGCATGTAGAGCAAACTGCATGTCCAGCAAACTGAGTGTCCAGCTTAGCAGTCAGCTGTGCAAGGACCTGGCAGACTCATTGCACCACTGCCTCTTCTGCAGCCACGTTGCCTTTCCTCCCTTTCTGTGACCAGGGGACCTCTTTTTTCAGGGGACACTTTTTAATTATCTCAGGATCTTTGCCTTGCAAGTCTCCATTACATCCAACTACTTTGACTTTGTTGAGCCTTAGTTAACTTCACTTTCCTTTGGCACTATTTCATATCCTGATTATTGAACCAGGTACAGGAACCAGGCAAGTCTGCAAGGATGCAGAGTGGCAGTAAGGGGAGCAAGGGGTGCATTCAAGGAGATTGGTAATAAAACACTGGCTTCAGCACCCTTAGAGGTGCTGAGGGGAAGAAAATCAGACTGAAACCTTTTCTGCATGGAATAAGCTGAATTTCTCCCTTTGCCATGGTGCACCTTTTGCCATTGGAGTACTCACATCAAAAATAGAGAAAAACCTATGGGGCCATTAGAGAGTTTTAGATGATCCTAGTCCCATGTAGTGATTTATTCCAAATAGGCTGGGGCAGTCACATCCCCTTTCTGCCCTTCTAGGCCTGTGTGGGATGGACAAAGCTCTTGGAGCAAGGATCAGGAGTTCAGTTGTGACAAGAAACAAAGCTGCTGATTTTCTTCCCAAGCACCTACTGCTTTCCTGAGATTTCAGGAACATATTGTTGGCCTTTCAGTGAAGTTCCAACAGTGCCTTGACAGATGGTCTTGTGAGAGTCTGTAAGTGCCATCAACAAGACACAGAGTAAATCCCTGGAAGTAAAAGAGTCCCAGTTTTTCTGGGATAATTCATGATCTCTGGACATGGTATTGGAAACACAATAAAAGTCTACATAGTTCATTTCCCACTTTTTACATCCCTCAGTCTCCAGCAGGTCAGGCTTAGTTGTGACTGAAGTTGTTCTGCTTTATAAAACTAGTTTTATTTTAAAAATCCAAGTTAATACAGCAGCATTAATATACTAACGTAATACTTAAACGCTGGCATGTGAGAGACAAGATGAATGACAGCCATCATCTGTCACTTTATGAAGCAGCTCCACAATCTTCCTGTCTTTAAACACCTCTTTAACCTTAATTTTGCTGATTTGAACAGTCATTAATTAACTGTGTATACTATACACAGCTGATAGACCTGGATTTTCACAGTCTATTAGAGTACATAATTTGCATTTACATCACAGTGTTGTTAAACCAAACCATTGTCTTAAACAACACAAATGCATCAAATTTTAGGAAATCAAACCAACTTGTCTCCAGCTGTGTATTTTTCAATTACATTTATTACTATCACTTTTCTTTTTTTGCTTGTTCAAAACATATTCCACAGATGGTTGCATCAAAAATGTTATTGCCCTAAACTGTATTAATAAAGGAAAAAAAAAAAGGAAAAAAAAGAAAAAAAGGGGAAAAAAAGAAAAAGAAGCCCAAACCCCTAAACTACAGACCTTAGCTGTGGGAAGGATATCTCAGACTTTACTATGTAAACAACTGTACTGTCAAATCTCCTTGTGTCCCATTTCCAACTGTACATTCCCCTCTTGATAACTTGAGAGCCACTACAGATGTTCATATTTTGGCAGAGAGTTTCCTCTTGGGTGGGATCTGTGGAGTAACCTGTGGTCAGTCCATCCCCACTGGGGCAGTCTGCAGCCTCCTGCTCGAACATCCTCCTGCTGGGTGCCTGGCCAGAGCCTCACTCAGGGCTGGGAGCTGTGCCCATGCTTTAAAACCACACATATTTAAACATCCCTTTATTTTGTTCAGAACATATTATCTAGTAACTGAGATTTTTTTTTTCCCTGCTACGTTACAGATAAACTGTCACTGCAAGAGCAGAACAAGCTGCTGCCATGCAAGCATTGGCTCTGCACCTGGGTTTTGGTAATCACAGCAGATGGTAACAACTGCTGCATTATTACAAAGAAACCAAAGAGACCAAAACAAACCCAGAAGGTAAGCTCTTAAACCATTCTAACTAAAGGCAGATAGTGATGGGACAAGTGGAGTGGTATTAAACTAAAAGACAGGAGATTTAGATTAGATGTTAGGGAAAAATTCTTCACTGTGAGGCTGGTGAGACAGTGGAATAGGTTGCCCAGAAAAGTTGTGGATGTCCCATCCCTGGAAATTTTTAAGGCCAGGCTGGATGGGCCTCTGAGAAACCTGGTCTAGTGGAAGGTGGTCCCTGCTCAGGAGAGGGAATTTGGACTAAATCATCTTTAAGGTCCTTCTACCATCCTGTGATACCGTGAAGAGTTGCATTGTTACAAATATGACCAGAAGAAAAAACCCAAAAAACAAACAGGCCATGTCTTAAACCATTCTAACTGAAAGTAACTCAAAAATCTGGATAGGAAGGTCCTTGGCTGAGCTGCTGGAGCAGAGTAAGGCAGGGGTACCTGGTCACTTCTGGGTCTCTTGAAGCTGCAGCACTCTCAGCACGCTCTGGCCAGCACCAGCTCTCTGGCCCCAGCATTTGTGCCCTGCTGAGGTCTGAGATGCTTCTGCCCAGTTTTGCCCACTGTGCCCAGCCTTGAGCCCCACATGCTCCTGCCCGTGGTGCTCCCACAGGCTCTGACTTGTGCTGCTCAGCCCTGTGGCACAGGGCAGCCCACAGACAGCCTCTTTTCTGAGCAGCTTTTGCAAAGCTCCGTCTTTTCACTCGTGATTGAGCGCTGGTGTGTCTGTAACAGGAGGCTGACACTGTTTTTTCTTTCCCATGATGACAAGCCTGCCGTGGTAGCCAGGGTATTGGAAGTGGTGGCTGTCACATTTGGCAATGCAGCTGCTATTTGGCATATTTTGATTTGCTTAATGCTGCCACAGCACTACAGTGGGTGGTGCTCTTGCCCACATCCACAGACCTTAGGCAGAAACAAAAGCATCACAATGTATTGTTCAAATATTGCATGTAGTGTAAATTCTCCTCCCTGCCACCCCCAAAAAAGTCAAACCCAGGGTAACTTAAGGAAAATGTTGAGAGGGGCTTTGGGGTTGTGGTTTTTTTTTTTTTTTTTTTTTTTTTTTTTTTTTTTTTTTTTTTTTTTTCCTGAGGGAAGGAGTAGATGTCTTTTTCAAAATGGACTTGTATTTGCTATAGAAGATGTTAGGCTTCAAATGGTGGTAGAGGTTTGTTTTTTTTTTTTTTTCCTCCATTGATGACAGAGTTAATAATTGATTGTGTCTGCACGCAGTAGCCTGAATTCTACGCCACAGGTTTTCTCCTCAGACTTGATGTTATTAAACAAGTTACTGTCATGATGCTTAGTTATCAACATTTTCTGCCTATGTAACATTCGTGTAGAATAAATAAATTATGTAAAAACAGCCCCCATAGCCAGAGTTACTATTTTAATTGAATTTGTGAAAAATAATGAATCGGCAAACCACTGGTATTTTGCTTTCCTAGTTTTACTGGCAAGTTTCAGATTTTACCTGTTTGGAAAAGAAAGGTATTTCAGTGTCTGAAGCTACTCATCCAACTACTGAAATTAACTGCAACTATCAGTCACCGCGAGTACTTTTTATCTATGTCATTCTCTGAAAGCAGTGAAAGTAAAAGTGCAGAGAGGCAAAGGCTCAAGAGTAAATTCTGACAGACAGGTACTAGCAAATGTTTTCCTCCTGTTAGCCATTAGAAGGTTGCAGCCTTTGATATGCTGGCAAGAGTGACCTTGATGTGCACATCCTTTGGGAAGGCTGTAGCAATTCTTTACCTGTTGTCCCTTGGGCCTGGTGATGCTCATGGAAATCTTTCCAGGGACTTCCATGGGCTTTGAATTTGGGTAGAAGCTAAACATTTACAGGTTGCAAGAGTTTAGCATGCGCTTTCTTCTGGCAAAGCAACACCAGTGCTCACAGAGGAAGGAAACTGCTTTTAAAATGGCATTTAAAATACTAAAGCAGGTTTGATTGATAATTAGGTTTAAGAATAATGAATAGGCATGGTGCACTGCACCTGACTAGCACCAATACCCATGCAGGTGCCTTGCTGGACTTGTAGAAGACTGTGGTGTGCTGCTCTTTTGACTGATGTGTCCCAGCTGAGATGGTGGAAAACCCAGGTGGAGCATAGCGAAGGAAGGTGTAGAAATGTTATGCGGAGCTATTTGGTTTGACCCTTAAGAAGAGTAGAGCATGAGTTAGAAGCAACTGCTCCTAACACAGGCTGTCTAAAGGTGTGTGAAAGCCAGTACAGCTCTTCTCACTTGCCTTTTACAACAGTCTGGAAGGTGGGGATGCTCCTCTCCTTACAGGTATCAACCACAGGCTTCAGCCCCCTTGCCTAGGGATGGAACTCGAACCTTTCCCTTTCAGCCTAAATGTCTGAAACTGGCTTTAGGCCACTATTTAGAAACTGTCTAGTCCCTGGGAAAGAGCCAGGACTGCACAGCTCTTCGGCAGATGTTGGCGCCCATCTGTCCTCCAGGGAAAATGCTGGACTCCAAATCGAAAGTGGCTGCAGCTGCTCAACAAGCTCAGCCCTGGCCCTGGCAGCTGTCAGACACACACCTGTTCCAGGTATTTTCCAGATGAGAGAAAAGGGCCTTTGCAAGCTGGGCCCTTGATAGGATTGCCCCCCATGTGCACCATGTCCATGTGTCTGCTAGGGGGAACATCATTAGGGGCAGGTTTTCAAAAAGTGGCCTCTGTTTAAGCTGATGTTGTTCTGACCGAGTCTGAAGGGCTTGGACCTAATTTTTTTCTCAAGAATGACTCCTTTCCCCTGTCTTTCACAGCAGTAAGCAGTCTCTGCCCAGATGCCCAACATCTTCTGGCTGAAGCTGGAAGTGCCCAGTGGTGACCTGTGACTTCTCTCTGTTGCTCCCTCTCACTTTTCTAGCATAAAGCTTTGTGTGCATCACACTGCTACTATTCAATGTTCATTACATTAACTTCATGTTAATGTAATATTTAAAGATCTTGCTTTATAAAATCTCTTGTTGGGTCTATTCCACTGCTAGTAATTATGGGTGAGGATGTGTCTTCACACACAAACTCTTGAGTGGTTTTTTAGGCCCTTGTTTCCTCCCCCTGGTTCAGGATTTCTGTCTCCATCTCTCCCATTCATGATACAAGCAATAAACTCAGGGCTCTTTCTGTCTGCTGGCAGGAGAGGATGAGTAACAGTGAGAGAGATGAGAAAGCCTCCCTTGCCATGCACTGGCATGCACAGCCTGTGGTGTGCCAAGGTACAAAAAAAAAGTCAGCATTTCTCATCTGAGTTGCAAGTCTCCTGGTGAGATGCTTCTGCAAGCTCATGGAACCCAGGAAACAATTATTCCTGAGCCTTTACATGCACTGTGTGCTGGGTCTTCCAGCCATGCACAAGTAAATTAATGTTTCGCTCTTTGTTTCTTGGCTGTGGTTGATGTAACCTGTGGCCAAGATCATATATTTTACAGCATGTTCCTATCCAGTGGCAGCAGCCTTGAGGTTTTCAGGTTTTTTTCTAGGGGTGCAGATAAACTCTCTCTACTAGGGGTGCAACTGAGCCCTTGCAGATAATAATTAGGGGCAAACTGGGTGTTCTCAAAAATATCTTGCCCCTTGGCTGGCTGATGTAAGTGGATTGTGCTCATCAACCTTGTGGAGAGGGAGGGGGCAGTGACTGACTTCAGAGCTGAAGGGTATCCGATTAATATTTAAAATACCTAAATTGCAAGGATCTGTTTGCTGTGTGAAGCTCGGCAGCTTCCACGGAGCCACCTTCTGAGTTTAAACATACTGCACTATGACCAGCGATTCTCCACAATACAGTAGGATTTATTAATAGAAAATACGTCAATATGAGTTTGTCTTTGTACATGTTAGCAACATGTACAGTGAAACACTTTTTTTTTTTCTCAATCTATATTGTTATAGTTCTTTTGTGTTATCTGACATAACCATTTATATTTTGGGCTTAAATATGTTATTTGTCAAAATGTACTTTCAGTGTTAATATACCTTTAAAATCATAGTTTATCTTTTAAATATTGAATTCATATTATTTTTTTCAAATCAATATTGCTCATGTTAGTGCAAATTTGTTAAATCTTGAGATAGGTTAACCATTCCTTCCAGACCATAAACAGCATTTAATAAAACAGTGAGATTTATATAGCTCTACACAGCTGAACAAGATTCTAATACGAAGCTTGTTAAAAAAAAAAAAAATCCGACATTTTACAGTACATCAATTGCATTTTATACATTTTTTTGAACAGTTTTGTTTCTTCTCTATTTCTGTGTGTGATCTAGTACAAGAATGAAGGGAACAGCAATAGGTAATGATACTTTCCTCAGTATTAAAAAGAATGCATCATATATATCTTGCTCAGTATGGCGGCAGTGTTGTATTTCCAAACCTGGAAAAGAAGCCAGGTAATTCAACACCTTCTCAAAACCCAGTACAGCAAGAGTGAATCAGTCGGAGCACTTGCCACTACAGAAAAATGGAAACAAACCAACACAAAGTATAGACAAAAGGTATTTTATGCCACGTCATCAATCCAGAATCTCTCACTTGAGCAATGGTCAACACTTGACTCCAAGTAATTCCTAAGAGGAGCTGAAAGAGGGCAATGTGGGCATTTCAGTAGTTTGAAGAATGGAAATATATCCAACTTACAGCAATCTCCCGTCCTAAGAGCTTTGAACAGAACCATGCATCCCCTCAGCCTGTTGGCAAACCTGCACCTGGAGAGCTGCCCCAGCCTGCTGTTTGTCAGGCAGTCAAGAAGAACTTCCAGTTGCGAGTGACATTCTTTATTAAAAAAAAGTTTTTATACTGAAAATGTGCTTTGTTCAAAAGAGCACTGCAAATGCCACTTATTAAAATCAATGTAATAAATAAAATATAAACAACCTGTGTCCAAAACTATGAATAGTATCTTTATCTACCTCACTATACATCTGGCCCACTGTGCCCCTCCCACCCACCCTTTCTGAAATTTTTTAAAAATTTTTTTGCATGCTATTTTTTTCCCCGTTTACTACAAAGAGCAAAGGTTACATATCGTACACTGGGAAAAGCTGCCAAAAAGATTAAACTATAGTCCTAGATTACCAATAAACCAATTCTACATCACGATACCCGCCTGCATGAACTACTTGGGCTGCGTCCTATAGAGCAGGTGATGACTTGTGAGAGACTTCTCCCCCTGCACACAGCCAGAAGTGTGCCAGGTGATGTTAAAACTATTACAGTGACTAACCACAGAAATGTTTGCAACCTAAAACAAATTCCTTACTGGCAATTTAAGCAATGTACAACTACTCCATTAGTGGTGGGTCTTATGCTCTGAAAACTGTATGCTGAACTGTTTGTTGCCTGAATCACAGAAATGAAGAAATACTTGGGTTTTTTTTACTTCCAGCATTACAAGAGCTAATATGAGTATGCCAACTCTTCTGGCCTCCTAGCCTATGTAGCTGTTCTTTTAAAATTAAAAAAAAATAATTCTTTGTCCCTTACATATTTAGAATTTCACTTTAAATGCACAGAAATGGTCTTTTCATATTTGAGGAATGTGTTCTGGGTGTTGGGTTTTATTTTTGGTATGGGTTAAAATAAATGATTGTCCTAATGGTTCAAGAATTGGACCCTTCTGTAGTCTAAAGAGTTTGGAGAGTCCAGATAAAGTCTGATGGGTCTTAGTTTTTCATTCCCTCAGGGAGATGGCAAACTCTGCCTTCCTTGAGCACTTACTGGTTGGTGGCTGGAGAGCAATGAATTTCCTCAAGAGGAGACCAAAAAATGCTATTTTAAAGGAAATGGCACCTAAGGGTGATGGAGTTGGTGATAAAAAATCAGCTACCCCTTCTTTTGTGAGCATGTGGCCTATCAATGTTGAATTGCTATCGATGGTTACAGAAGTGAGTAAGAGAAAGCACATACTGGAGTTTCCACTGTTTAAAAGAACTGAAAATCAAACAAAAATTGAAGCTGAACAAGGAGAACATCGGATGAAAAGAAGTCTTACACCACACAAACACACACACTCAAACACACGCACACGGAATACTATGCATACATGGACACACACAGGTAAGAATGTGTATTTGTATGGTAGGTTCTTGGAAATAGACATTCTTAGCAAATATGGATGACAGATCAATTGTAATTTATTTTCTTTTAACACTGTATCATCATAAAGAAAACTGGTATAAATGAAAAAAATCTATTTCAAATATCTACATCTAAAATTTTAGGCAGTGAAAAAGCACTTCGTTGACAAGGAGTGTGGAATGATGAATGTTAATTGTCAGAAACTGCTGAATGCCTTTTTTTTTTTTTGAGTTGCCACAAACAAATTCACATATCAGAACAAACAATACTGCTAAATATTCCTTTTTGTTTTTTTTGATTTTTTTTTGAATTTTTTTTTTTTTGTTAAAACGCACCGGGGAAAAGAAAACAAAAACCTGGAAATTCATACATCTTTCAAAATTTGAAATTGAAGCAATATTTAGAACCATAGATGAAGAAACACTGTGGCATTGGTGTAATATACACAATGCACCTTCTTTTTTTATCTGTAATGTACATCAAATACTTTACAACAATGCATTAACAAAAGGCAAGAAACATCTTGCTGTACAGAGGAAACCCCAAATGCAACTTGAAGCCTAGATTCACAATGAATGAGGATATTAAACAAAGTGTGAGAAGCTGTTCCCCATAAAGTATGTACGCTGCTCAGTAACTTGTGCTTAACTCTTGACCCAGATCCACTGTCATGTTCTTCCTCCTTCCTTCAGCCACGTTCAATATACAGCACTGAACTTCAGACTCTACAGGCCAACAGTAAAGTTGCCCCACACTGTAAAATATATATATGTATATATATATTTCTTTCTAATTACTCCCAGGTTTAGCTTTCGTATCTTTTAGCCTTCTAAAATAATCTCTTAATTTTTTCCATACTGGTTATCTGTGCCTTCCTATGGAACAGGCTTTAACAAACTAAATTTGCAGGAAAAAAAATGTCTCGTGGTATGCATGCACATGCACAGTTCCTGGAGCTTTTGTATCTGCCCAAGTCTCAAACCCAGGAGTCGGGAGAGGCTGGATAGTGGCTTGTTTCATAGTTAAGTTCACTATAGGGACGAGCAGCTGAGTAGAAGTCGACGTAGTTGCCAGTTGACTTTAGTCCCAGGTGCATGTTGTATTCGCTTGCAGGTGGACGATGATGCACTTGGTCCTCAAAGAAGGACTCGTCATAGTTTCTCGTTGAATTCTGAAATGGCTGATATGGTTCATAATCTTTTCTGCTGGGCTCCTGTGGAACTGGCTGTGTTGAAACCTGAAAGACAGCAACATCCACAGTTTGTTAGATACAACTTATTGTAGGCAACAGTATGGAAGGAGTAAACCCAACTTAGGTTTCTCATGCTAAAAGTACAAAATTGTGCATTATCTTAACTTCTGCTCAAAGCACTGCTTTAATACTGAATTAATTCCACAGCTCTGCTTTGTCATTTCGTATATTTGCATTAATTTAATAGCATTATTATTATAAAATATATTTATTATTTAATACTATTGCTGCAAAAGATGCTGGTTTATGTAAAAAGTAGTTGATGCAGCATAGTTTATACTTCACTTTCGTAACTACAATCTGTGTGTACTTGCAGCTGTATAATGCAAATATTGGCAACCAAAACTCAGCCTTGAAGAATTTGAATGTAATCAACTTACACTCCAAAGATGCTAAACATTTTGCAGCCACCTTTGACAGAAGTGAGATTTAGGGGAAGAGGTGACACCATATCCTTAAAAATCATTTACAGTTTTCAGGGCACTGATATGAGAAGAGTGCCCTGTAATGGGTTCTTCTGCTACTATTAAGCAGAAGCATCTTCTTAACACCTGCTCAACACATAATGACAATGCTGTGTTGCTCTGAAACTGTGGACTGTTTATGATAAGCAGAAAAAAATATTCTCAAGAGGGTCCTCTACCCTAAGGTTCCTATACTTGTTTTTCAGATATCCCTAGTGACTCTCTGATTTTATAGTTGGGACTTTATAGAAATCTGAAATATATAAACACATGCTGACTATCTTAGAAGACTATCTTCTGCTTCATGCCACCTCTGTAAGCTTGGACAGACTTTGTGACTGCAAAATGATGCAGCCTGTCATTCCTCACACGGCTATCACTGGGAATACTAATGCTCAGACAATGATGTGAGAACACTTCGTTCATCCTGTTGCTCTGCACATATTAGTAACGTTCCCTCAAGATGGCAGGAACAGTTGCACTGCTATGGCCCAAACTCCATGATATTTGTTCTAGACAAATATCTGTATTGCACTCTAGGCAGGCATTGAAAAAAGCTGCCTAAGTTCACTACCTGTGGCAGGCTCACAAGGGATCTTACAAGTTAGGGCCTGATATAACTGCACAAAGGAGTGTAACTCTAGTTTCTCTTTCTAGAACTATCGAGGTGTAACTGACCTTCAGGACCTCATTCATTTCCCATATTCAAACACAGGTGTTTTATTTGGACATAGGAGTAAAATCTTATATGAAGCAATCTGTTAATTTGTGATATGTTTAGATTTCTGGTATTTTTCTTCCATTTTCATATATGATATTGTACCGGTCTTTTGCCATCTGAACTTACCTGGTTATGTTTGATATCTTCAGCAGGCGCACCGTATGAATTCCTGTACAAAGTTGAGATTCCAGTGTTCTGAGCTGCAGAGAGAAAAGGAAGGAGAAAACAGGTTTACCAAACATACCTCTTTGGCCTCAAAGGGAATTCTTCATTAAATACATCATACAAAGCCTGTTTCCTACATTCCAAAGTCTTTAAAAGCATCTGCAGGCTTTTCCTCCCACTGAACCATCATCATCTTTGCTTTGGTGTATATATACCTCTTCGGTATTCATTTATTGATGGCAACAGACTCCATGCCACATTCATAACAATCTTGTGCACTTCTTACATGCATCAACAAAATAATTTCACATAAAATTAGCATTCAATAATAAATTTCAGGTTATATGTGGGCTTATGTAACACATGGAACAAACAACAATTGCAAATATTAAGAAACATTTCAGTTCTTTCACTTCATTTGGACAATGTGGATTATTAATCCTAGTCATTTTGCTTTATCATGAAATTATTCAAGCATAAAGTGATTAAATATAAGCGACAAGTTATGCAAAAAGTAATATGTAATTATACTGAAGATGTCTGTCCAAGATAGTGTCAAATCCATGACTGCTGTCACTTTCTTCTCAGATACCTTACTACTCAAATGCACAGACAAAACTGAGCTGCAAGTTTGAAACTGGAAGGATTTCTAAAGAGGAGGAGGATAATATACAGTCTTGCAAAAACTGATTTCCGACCCCATCCCAAAAAAACTCCAATGAAAAGCAAAGGATTTTCCTCGCAAAGCTGACTCCACTGATCCCCCTGATGTGGCAATGTAGCTGAAGCTTAGTTTGCTGGTAGGACTTGAAAGACTGTAGTTACTTCTCATATTTGAAAGGCTATGAAGGTAGCATTTTGAGTGGCTGCTGCACACTTTTCATGCATTATTAATTTTGCAAACATTCTAACCAATGATTAGACACTGTTAATGAGGACTCTTACTATAAAAGAACAAGCCTGAAAGTAAAAATTCAGTAGTTGTGAATCAGAGTCATCAGTGGAACTGAAACATGTGGCTTGTGACTTCTCTGTGCAATGGTATAAAACCTGGAGGCACCAAGAGTGTTTTTAATACTTTTACAGCTCAAAACTTGTGACAGCGAGCACTGAGCATCAGAGCTGAAAGCTGGATATGGGATCCATGCTAGTCACATCACTAGGAAGAACCACGTTTCTGAAGATGTAAGCTCTTTCTTCCTTTGGCAATGTGCAAGCATGGCATGTGAAACTTCCTAAACCTTTTTCCCCACCACTGCACACTTTCTGGAGAAAGGAATGGCATGGCCTATCAGCCAAAGCTGACTGGAATACACCAATTCTGATCTCCACATCTGCCACGGGTTCCATGCTGAGGGTATAATTTTTGTCAGTTTGATGTACTGCTCCATGTTGCTGCTTTGCAGATCTCAGATGGTTTTTCTTAAAGATCTGCACCATGCTTGTGAAAACAGGATAAAGACAGAGCTTATAGGGTGGCTTGATGAGCTCTAACAGCTGGAAAAAGGGACTTTTCACTTCCAACTTTCACTTTCACAACCATTAACTGATGGGGTGAAACCCCTCCTGTTCCTTGAAGAGCTGGATGCAATCACTAAGAAAGTGCAGAGTCCTCTGCAGGAAATAGAGAAGAGCCCTGGAGGTCTCCAAGTGCAGCATGACCTCCTTTTTTAAAGGTGGCAAGAATACAAACTCTAGTGACAGATGTTGGTTGGGCTCCTCCAGTGGTAGGTAGTCTTAATTCTACCTGTATGCCAATAGGCCATAACAGATAGAAACAGGTGGAATAATGGAAAGTAGTGCTTGATAGTTTTCTTTGGTTGTCGGCATTAATGCCAGAGTTGATCTGCAGAGGTTCTCACCGGTCAGGTTACATTTTGTCACTTAAGGGATTTTTGAGACATGACTGTTATTTCAGTGGGTTTCTTTATAGTCCAGCAGCTGTAGTATTTGAAAATACCCCACCTGATGAGTCTTTAGTATTAGAGAAGTTTGCATCGACATTGCTCTTTATGCTGCATCTCATGACAACACGACTCTCAGCAGTACAGCTGCTAGATTTTTCCTTGATATCATTGTTTTAATGCTGTTTCTCTGATTTTATTGATTGTCCCACAAAATGCCAGAAGAAGTTTTGTTATACAAATTCCTCTTCTCAAGATCTAAAGACACTCAAGTGTTTCAGATATCCATTCTGTGAAGTCCTGGTTCTTGAAAAAACATTACAGTGACATACAATGTAGTGGACTGTCATAGATGGAGGAAGAACTTCTTGTAACCACTTTGTTTTTATGAATATATGTGTCAAGATAAGAGGGTTTGAAGTTTCATGCATGTGAGTTTCTAGTCAGACACGACTGAACATACTGAGTTGAGGCAGGTCAATGCTGTTTGATGTTAAAGAGTAAAAGGCTGGTACAAGGTGCAACATCTGAGGGTATTATGAAGAATCTGATCAAAAATAGCAAACTGGACTCATGCTAATTTGTATGCCGTTCCTTCAGGCAATCAGACATTAGGAGGGAGGTCGTGACCTTTCCATACTGATATATGAAAAGACATGTGGTGCATATGTGCAGCTATTAGCCATGACTATTATAAACCCAGAAATAGCTCAGAGTTGGTGTGTAGCTGTCCAGTGCACTACTGTGACATTTGCACTGATGTGCTCACAAATGCCACATACCAGATTGAAGTTTTACGGTCTCTTGGACCACATATTCTGCAGTGGAAAATGGACAGTTTCTGCTTATGAAAACAGTAGCAAGCTCTGTGTTGCTGATTTCACTGCAGTGAAATGGGGATACAAATTCAAAAGTTTAAAATGAAAAAAATAACCCTCAAACCCTTAGTAATCTTCTCTTAAAGCAATAAAAACAATGAGACACAAAATGCTTAAAAATAAATGCCAGGAGTTCAAGAATAAGAAATCTTGGCTTAGGCCAAGGTTGAGGTAATTCTGATTCTGGAGGAAACATAAGTCAAGCAACGTAGCTTGAATGCAGCCCTGCTCCAGTACCTGCTTCCTGCTTCTGAACACGCAGGTGTCATCCCTGGGAACTCCATTCCCACTCACCATGCTTCAGTGAGCAGCTGACTCTTTTTGTCCAAAAGCAGAGGACAAATATAAAAGAAAGAAGAGAACGAGCTAGATGAATGGACAGATTGTGTGGTTAATATCTGATTTTTCCAGATAGTATTGTACATGTACCATCATAATAAAATAGTAAAACAAATAGAAAGAGAAGTCAATGAAATTTTTTTTAAATAAAAATGTCAAGAGAAGGGAAGGGAGTGAAAGGAGTATGAAACATATTTCTGCAGCCACATTTCTTCACAGAGATGTGAGAACTAGCTGAAAATTAAATTAACAGAGGAGTGATCAGTGTGTGTGTGTTTATGTGCATATTTTATGCAGTGTCTAAACATCAGTACATGATAATACTGAAGAGGGACTTTCTGGTAGGCAAAACTATGAGCATTCTAAAATGAATACTATTATCAACCTGCAGCACTTTGTGGTTTAACTGCAAAAAGGACATTGTAGAAAGACACCTTTTTTTCTCCCTTCTGTTCAGTCTTCAAGGTGCTCCTGGTTAAAAAAGAGGCACATAGTTCCCCATAGCAGTTTTCTTTAAAGACGACAACCACTGAAAATTATGTTACTCATTGGTTTACATGACAAATATGTCATTGATCAAATTCATCCCCATATACCCCAGTCACTTGATTCATGGTTTAACATTTGGCTTTTAGATCCTGGAAGTACTTATTCTGAACATATTTACAGACACTTTGGAATAACAAGATGCCAGCCTTCTGCCCTCAGGAACACAAACTGAAAATAAGAAAGGACAGCTCAGCTGGACAGGTAGTCATCTTCATCTGATATTGTGCAACCTGCTTTTTCTGCTATAAGCAGCATTTAAAAAAATTAGTTCAAGATAGTAAAGGAGAATCCTTCCATACCTCACAAATCTTAGGTAACAGAGATCATCACCTGTCACTACCACTGCCATCTTCTTGCACAGTGAAAAATAAGGTAAGGGTGTGAGAAAAAATTACAATGCATTATAGTTTCTGAAAGTAATAATAATAATAATCTCGACCACCTGTAACATCAGATAGTGTTTTTTTGTGTTCTGAATATGCATGGACTTGCCAGTAAGTTTAAATACCAAAAGTACTCATGAATGATTCTTTATAACCAAAGGAAAAGTAAATTAATCAGAAAGTTTTTTTCTGCTGCCGGAAGAGAAGGCACAGTGTGTAGACTATGATGAACTATTAATTCAGTGAGGGAACTAAAAAAGTAAAAGAAACTTCAAAGAAGGAGTCCTATGATGGTACAGAGGAACCTTATCTTCCCTGCTATCTTCCCTGTTCTGAAGGAAAACACCATGGCATAAATAACATTATCAAGTGCACTTACAGTTCCTGTTTTCCTAAACTGAATATAATAGTTTTGGTCTTAAAAATATACTTTAGGTGACAAAATTTTATACTTAGTTATTATTTTCTACAGAGAGGAGAAAATGGACAGTAAATATAAAAGGCATCATAAACCTGTGAAGAGGGCAATGAGAACTTTGATACTGTGCCGCTATTTTTTTTATCTATCCTCATGAAATCAATGTAAGTTATCATCTTCAGCCAAACTGTTTACTTCATAGATTCTCCATTTCCCCCAGAGGTTTCCTGACAAATCCTCAGGATGGCAGGAAGCCAACATTCCTATTTCAAAAATCCATCAAAAAACCTTATTTTCAGTCCCAGCCCAAAGGTCATAAAATTTTTCAACTGTAACCTGAGAAGAGGTTTGGAGAAGACCATGGAGACGGTCATGGACAAACTGGACTACAGCTGTGGCTCTACACTATGTAAAATCTGCAAGTCAAAGAAAGCTTTGTGTAATACATCAGCTTGGCACGAAAGTAGAAGAGGAGAACAAAATGTATGTAAGGTGGAACCTGAGGAAACATTCATCTCAATCCCATCCACGTGGATGAACCGGCTGCAATGCACTGTCTGATGCACTAAATTAAACGCAGGCATCACAAGAAACTGGCTACATGAACTTGTATTAGGCCACTCAAGTAAAGCCAAAATGTCCCACAAAATCACAGGTACTGATTTAATAGGTTTGTAAAATCAAGTATTTATTATTTAATGAGCTACAATTATGTTACACAAATTCCATGGTGAATGTTGATGAGCAAAACTCCTCCTGTCATTTTCTTTTGTTCTTATAATGGTGCTTAATTTGAGCTTAGACCAAATGTGCAGAGATTTGGTGATCTGAAAGACAGAAAGTTACTTGTTAATTCCATATTTATTTTTACATTGGTGATGTAAGATTGTGAAATATTACACTTTTTTATTAGAATTAGTTTGATTTTTTTCTCTCACTGAGCTCAGGAGCTGAAAAGACAGTTGATAGCTGAGCATAATGCTAAGAGTTTCAAATTTCCTTACTAAAAGCCCACGCAAATAATCAACAGAAATAGACAAAATACAAGAGACAATATTAGTGGAAAACATAATGCAAAAATCAAAGTGGACTAATGGTTGCTGAAGCAGTACAAACCTCACAATCTGAAAATTATATTTTAAAAACACAAATTTTTAGCAAAACTGTATTTTGATGAATTTTCAGATAGAATTTGCTAGTCTGAATTTACAGATACATCTAGAACAAAAATACTACTGTTTCTGCCTTTTCCTTTTCAGACTGATACTCTTATTCCTGAGATTCACCCTTTATGAGTCCTTGACAAACGGCTGAAAATGCTTCAGTCCTGTCCTTCACAATCACCCAAACAAGGGCCACTGAATTATTACAGAAAACCAACTCATGCAGTGACTATGAGACACTCAAAACATTACAGACACATAAAATGAAGTACCTGGACTGAATCTTCTGCATTTTCCTGTAGTACCCCACAGAAGCCATTCAGGACACTCCTGATTTCTGTAGCTTCCAAATCCTCTTGACTGTCATTCTTCTCTTTAGATTTCCACCTTCAGGCTAATTAACATTCCATATCGCATTTTCACACATGTTCCAGGGCTGGTTTTTAGCTTTTGATTACATAATCACATATAACGTAGTAGAGACAGTGTGAGCATCTTCATATCCGGAGTACAGTCTTGAAAGATGGTTCTTATGGATCTTTTGGATGGATTGATGCTGAGTCACCATGTTCCTGGTGAGCAACCCCTTCTGCCTCTGAGCAAGACCTTTACAGAGGGCATGGGAGAAGGTAACTGGCATTCAGACTTCTTATTGTCATGTTTTGCCTGCCCTGAGGCAGCATTTGGAGGAGACCGTGATGCTTGGCACTTCGTAAACGTGACAAAAAGTTCAATAATGGTTATATAAGCCTGTACATTGGTGATGGAGACCAATATGTATTTTGCAAGAGAATTCATGAAGAGATACAGCACTGGGAAAAGCACTCCAAATTTCCTAATTACTGAAATGCTAAGAGATTAATAAGCTCACTGGGGAAGAGAGGCCTTCAAAGAAACCTGCAACAGATGCCACAACATACAGAGAAAATTACTGCATTTAGATCAGCCCAGCTGAGAAAGTAACATGGGTAGACTTTACAAAGAGTCACAAATTTCCTATGAATACTGACATACAAAATGAGTGAACTGATCCTGAAGAGCATTCCCTGCAAAAGACAGATGTTAGGTGTCACTGCACACGTTAAAATATACCAGTTAATTCAAAGTGATTAACCAACTTCCTTCTGAAATGAAAACAAATATAAAATAGAAAAAGACATGCAAAGTTGGATTCAGAGCCTTTCTTCTGTGAAGAACCATGGTGTTGACAAGTAATTTTCACAGTGTTGCATTCATTCAAATATATCTTCAGCTGTATTTTACAAGGTGGCAAAACTTGGCAATTAACCAAAGCGGGTTGACTCTTTCTTACAGTGCAGCAAGCCCAGCCAATCCTATAAAATCAGTGCTCTTATTTTTATATATGCTTTGCAAGCAAAATCTCACCTGTCATGGTGTCTTTCCTAGAAGTGTGTTCTCCCTTATTTCCATGGTAAGTGGCGTTAGTTCCAGTTGATTCATAGTCTGTTTTTCTTTCTTTTAGGCTGATCATTTCCCGAGGTGAGGCTGGGGCACTTGCTAGATAACAAAAATGGTTTCTTTTTAATCATATATGACAAAACATAGGGTTTAACTCTTGAGTAAGTGTTTCAATGAAGTTTGTATCTGTTAGTTTTCTAACATGAAGCTGATTGAAGAAATACTACCACATTATGGAGGAAAACACGCTGTTACCTCAAGGGCAAGGCAAATCTATTAATTGGGCAATCAATGGCAAACATAATTTTATTTCTGAATGCTAAATTTCTTTTTACTTACATCCAACATCTAAGATGATTGCTATTAGAAAAAAAGTAGAACAATTCCTTTTCTCCTTTTGCTTTTCAGTTTCTTTAACTTGTCAAAACTTTCTGGTAGAGGCACTTCTATATTTTTCCTCAAAATGGGTACTTTATTTCCATTGAAAAGACTGTTAACTTTCAACTGTGTGGAAAAAGCCCTTATAAAACTGTTTTCTTCCCTTTTCTTTTGAAAACAAGCAAACCAATTAAATAATTCTAATGGAAAAGCAAAGAAAAGAAAGCCTTTTTTCCCCTAGAAAACATATACTGAAGAATACCTAACAATTAAAGGTAACTCAAATAATTTCTCTATCTTTAAATACCTGTATGTGCCAGTAAAGCAACAACCACTACTTTAAGCTATTTTTATTAAAACTAAACCCTTCATCACCTATACTCATGGCAAGCTAAAGGAGGAAAGCACAGGTAACAAGAGAACTGGGCTTTATACTTGAGTCTCACACACTGCAGAATGTGGAGGTGATCACTGGCACTGATCATTAAGCCCTAGAGCTTGCAATGCTTAGGAAAAGGAAAAAAAAATCCATGGCTTTCAAGCCAAGTGACTTCAATATATTTAGGTGTTGGTAGATAAGGAGCACTTTCCCTGTGGTGGAGGACAGGGGAAGGAGTACAGGTGAGTGGCAGAGCCCCCCAGAACCTCGTAACAGGCACAGTGGTACAAAATTTACTGAAGTGCTGGTGCTTACCCCTGCCTACACCCAGGTATTTGATACATAAAAAGAAGCTCAAAAAACCAGTAACAATGCCTTTGTTCAAAAACAAGGTAAAGAAAAAAAAAAACCAAAAACGTAATGTTAAAAATGTTAAACTCTTCGTGGAGCTTGACCTTAAGACATATCTTCCATCACCTCTAAACTATGTTACTTTTTTTAGTGAAGCAACAGTACTTGCACTCAACCATGGACTAGGGAAGCACAAGTGATGCTGAATTCTGCTTCGATTGGTTTTGCTGGCCCTGGCCTCTAAATTTACAGAGCAAATGTGGGACAGATGTTCTTTCTTATTAAGCCATTAGAATTGGGGATTGCTTTTAAACTGTTTGTCAATAGTGATGTAAACCTAAAGCTGATAATCCGGCAGACAGAAAGAAACATGACGTTGAACTACCAAATCAGCTAATGGCAGCTTGAGTCTAATGGGGAGCAGGCCAGAACACAAACCTTGAAAAAGCTTCTAGAAGAGAGACACATTTTGTTTCACATACTCTGGTAATAGTTATAAACACTCTGGTGCCATGAACAAAATTGACTGATACAGATAAAATCATCTCTCTCTGTTCCCTGTGGTAATTCCCTTGCTTTTCCCATGAGAGAAAAAACTACTTTCTGGTAAGAGTTAAAATGCAGAAGCACCCTCTTTCAGAGTTTTTACTGGAAGCAAAGATGAAGACTTTGGTTGATATAAGACTGAAAATTGATGTAATGTTTTTCTGCTCTACTTCTTAAAGGACACAGAAAAGAATACAGAGCTCTCTACAGTAGTTTGAGCCTGTTATCACCCAGTCCTAGGGATGGACGGGATGGTGTAAGTTCATTTACTTCAACTCTATACCCGAAGGTAGGATCCGGTATACCAACATAAATCTTGACAGATTTTAATCTGGAACTAAAGATCTCTAATGACAGAGATCACATAACTGCTTCAAGCACACTGTTCCAGTGCTTTCTTTCTCCACTGCTACGAAATGTTCCCTGATGTCTAGCCTGACTCCTTGCTGCTCATTATTTCCATTTGTCTGCTATGAAAGCAGAAAAAGTTCACACCATCCCTCTTCACAGCTGGCTGTTACGTGCTTGAAGACTTGGTGTGTACCTCTTCTCACTGTCTCCCTCTCATGTCTCTTTGACTTGAGTTAAGCAATTACAGTCCATTTTATACATTCTCATATCCTGATTTTTCTACCTTCCAATTCATGTGTGCAACTGACAAAAATCCCCACATAATTTCTAAAGAACTTTCATCTAGTCATAAATTCTCCTTATAATTTATTTTTAAAGAATTGGTTATTTTTTTCCCTTTGAACATTACCTCCAATTTCTCAGGATCACTTTGAATTTCAATAATGCCCTTCAAAGAACATGAGTTTCTCTCAGGTTGATGTCACTTGCAAAGGTAATAGGTAACTTTTGCATATTATCTGGGTCATTACTAAAACCACTGAAGAGTACTGGACCCAGGCTAGGCTCCAAGCACAGCATTCTGCCATTTTGGCAATAAATGATACCCTTTCCTTCTGAATGGTTTTCAGTAAGTTTTTTATTTACCACACAGTATGTTTCCTGAACTCTTGGCTAGCTTGCCTTAGGCTTGTCTGTAAGAATGTTGTGTAAGAGACTATTACTGACCATAGGATATTGTACTTAAAGACTTTTCTATTTTCAAAGTGCTTTGATTATGTTGTAGCAGAAATTCAGATGGATTTAATAAGACCAATTGGTTTGCATTTGATATGGATCCTACCAGATACACAGTAACTTACATTATTATGTAGAAATAGATAATCCAAGAATTAAGTAGTATCTTATGTTCCTACTATCTTTGAGCTGCCCAGGTTTTGATTATCTGTTCCAGCAATTTTCTAGACTGACTGGTGTGTAATGACATGTGCTCTTCTTCCTTCAGAAACAGCCACTATTATCTGTGCTTTTCCAGTCTTATGATACTGATGATGGCAATAAAATTTCATCCAAAATTTAGAGTAACAGAAGTGAGAAGATGGTTCTGGCAACAAAGAGAACTAAGATCTCAGGGCCAGACAAACAAGTTTACATTTACTGTCAAGACAAGATTTTAAACAGGAAAAGAAGGAACAAGAGCCCTTTATCGACTTGTGTAATGGCAGATTTTAAAAACAGAATAGGCATTTCTCACTGTTCTTCTGGCTACATTTTCACATCTCCTCAGTTGTGGTTCTGCAGGACTAAAATGCAGCTTCTAGATAATTAACAAAACAATTTTCTTAAAAAACAAATAATGGCATAATGGTAATCATAAGTTTGGTAATTTTCATCCTAAACTCTTGGTGTGCCTATGGAATGGCAGCATTTGATTGAACAAGCCGCAGAAAGGCCAGTGAAAGACTGACAGCGCACTATGTTTATCTGGAAAAATTTTCAGGAGTGGCTTTATCTAATGAAGGTATGTTCTACCTTAGAATAAAGTGAGGGGAATATTACTTGATTTCTAGATAGAAAAATTGATTTGCATTACGGCATTAGTTGAGATACTTACATTAGTTCATTGTGAAGATCATACAGAATTGATAATATCTGGTGTAAATATGCTATCAATATTACAGGATGACATGTAGACAAATCTCTGAAACTAACACATGCATATGTATACACACATACCCAGAATAAAAGCTGACAAAAGTCTTTAAACTTCTGCTAAGTGTGCAAAATGGTCATAAACCACATAGTGGATTTCATGACTAGAAAGTGAACAGCAGAATTTCCTGGTGCTACCAATGGATACCATTGCCTGAGATCTAATCAGGTAATCCCCATCAAGAAAACACTTTGGGAGAATTTATGACAAAACGTTACGGAATAATCTTTCTTCTCTAAAACTTTACTAGGTGCTAATGAAAGAAATGAAAATCCTATTTTGAACAGGTAATTTGGTGACAGCAAAGGTGACCCTTTGTGCCCTTCCACCAGAGTCAACCACAAACGCCGGTGATGGGCTGGCCGCCTCTGCCTTTGCCCCGGCCGGCCTTACCTGAGCGGTTGTTCGGAGACATGCGCACGGGAGAGATGGAGGGCGTGCGGGATGACGAGTACGGCCTTTGCCGATCCCTTTCTATCGTTGAAGATGAGGCTACAAAGTGATACTGTGACCATCCATCCTGCAACACCAAGAATTGCGACAGTGGTCAGTGAAAAGGTCACACAGCTCCCTGCTCCAAGTACAGTATCTTTCTGTGGTGTTTTCACTATGGATACACCAGTAGGCTGCTGTCGTCTTCCTGCCCCTGGCTGGAAAATACAGTTAGTGGTGCAGGACAGGATGTGCTGACTGCACTAAAAGAGCAAGATTAAAAATAAATGTAGAAAGGTCTGTAAAATATCACAACTCAGACTCAAATTATTAACACTGTTTTATACTGTTTGTTTAATAGTTCTTTCCCACACCTCTATTTTCACATTGCAAACAGCATTCTGGATTGAACTATTTCCCATTTTAGAAGGAGCTTTTGGAGTAAGTAGATTGGGAAGTTCCAGGATTACCATACTTCACATCTATTTAGCTTAGTTATACTAACTGCCCTTTTGTTCACACACGAGAGAAAAAGAATCAATGCATTTTCTTTGTTCCAGTTTTCTTCAAGGCATACAGAATGAAATTCTATTCCTTCCATTTAAAACTGTGTTTATGGTGAGGTATTTAAAAAATGCAACAAAATAATACAAATACTAGAAACAGCTAGTTCAAAAATAAAAAAAGGAAGTTTAAATAATTAATTCCAGCACCATAAGGTAATGTACTACTACAAAATAATGTACTTCGCATTTTAGAAAACATATTATGTATAGTCTGGAACTATAATGAGTGCAAAAACTGACTGCTGACATTGTTCTTATTAAATGACAGTATTTCAAATGCCTTCAGTATTAAGTCCAAATCACTAACACTGAGATATCCCAGTCTCACACAGTTCTAAAAATGCCCACTTCCTGTTGGGCTAAGTGGAAATGGAGTTAAGTACCAGGCATGGTGCTAAACAAAAGTTTTGCAATGAAATACTGAATAAAAATAAGCACAATAAAACATAACCAAGAAACAGCTGGAATTTGCCTCTTGCTTTCAGAACTATAATTCACCGTTGTGGTAGTAAAGAATACTACCACCCCCTAACTCAGCTACTCCACACATCCAGCAATGGATCCACCCCTTCCCATGCTCTGCCTTTGCTCAAGGTATTTGTCTGACTTCATTCCATCCATGGGCACCTTGCTCTAGGAAGAAAAGATGGCCTGAAAACTCCCTTTCCATGAGACTCCTAGAAAAAAGAACTCAGCAAGACTGTGACACAGTAGGAGGAAAGAAGACACACTTGTAGAGGGAAATGCTATAAACAAATTAGGACAGACAGAGGTGACACCTAACTACATGTGCTGGATGTCTGTATTCCTCACGTAATGAATGTATTTGTACAAACAGGGATGTATCTCGGTTGCAAATTCAAACACGAGGAAGAGTGAACTCTGGGCTATGGCTTTTACACTACCATCAGGACTTTCCCTGAAGTCAGTAGTGACTGTTTGTCCTCTACCACTCGTTTTTAGGACACTTCACTGAACTGCACCTCATATTTACAGTGATATAGGAAAATATAAGGGAGAAATCAAGTTAATTAATAAAAAATAGTACGAGTAACTTGAAAAAAGAAATACTTGTTCTTTAATACCACTTCTATAAACCAAAATTTTCTATATACAACCTTTCCAATCCATATCCGGTCTCCAAAAAGAAGTTTCTATACAAACCACTTCCTCTGAGCTAGAGGGAGAGTTCAGGATAATGGAAAAAAACATCTGTGAAGCCCTAAATTCTTAAAATCAAATTGGAAATTGCTATATATGATATGTACATATGTATAAAATACATGCATTTTGAAGAAGATATAATAGTTTATAGTTAGAGTTATAATGAATAGCTTAAGCCCAATAATCTTATCCAAGCATCAAGACTACAACACATATAACCTTAACCTTACTTAACTACAAGGTTACTTGTAACACAAGTAACACATATAACCTTAATTTTTTGTCTCTGGTTAACAATAACTTGTGCATTGCTTTATCTATTATAAAACTGAAGGAGCAAACATGTGAAAAGCTCATGACCTTTTCCTGATGAAGAAAAATGCTTTTCTTCTTTCTCCTTCTCCGGGGTCAGAATTATTGTTCTAGTTTTCTACAGAATTTATTTCTGTTAAAAATAAATATTCTTTTAAACAGACTGAAGAAGGGGAAGCTATGAAGAAGACAGACTTTAGATCTGACAAAAGGAAAAGCGGCACACTATTTATTGCTGTCTGCCTGCAAAACAAGAGACACCAACCACGCTTACACAGAGCAAGGTAGAAATGCTTCCAGCTTTGTGCATCTGGATACATTCATGGTCAAGTGTACTCTCCTTTTGCACTCTTGCTTCCCTCAAGTAAAACCCTAGCATACTGTTCAGTGAAAAGTGACGAGAGTCTTCCCCTAAGTCTTTCTTCCTGTTGCCCAGTCCATCAGTACTGCACACATTAATACCTGCAGCCTGGTTCTGATGGGACATGGATGAAATAAATCCCTGCCACCTGCACCGTCCCACAGACTCTGCAGGAACAGCACATGGCACCAGTTTTGCTGTGCAGGATATCAACAGCTACTTTGTCGACGTTGTTCCTCAGACACAGCACCACAAGGTGCCTAAGCAGCGAGGAGAGCTGTTCAGGATGCTGGCACTAGCAGTCTTTTCTGCAGTGGATATTTTCCCTTCTTCTCTTCCCTGCATATTTTCATTTTTCTCACTGGTAACATCAGTGCTTTTTACAATGAGGTATTGAAATGAATTCTGCTACAAACTCTCAAGCTGGCAAGCCAAATCAGCTCAATAAGACAAGCGAGGCAAACAATTAACTCTAAGACAAGTTTTGTACTGGCTTGGCATTGCTTTTGACTAAACAAGGCATACTCCTATCACTGAATGACAACTTTCAGGGTTTTTTTCAACAGACTGTGGGCAGCTTCCAGACCTCACAGTATTTCAAAACCTCAATACTTCTAAGTTGTTGTCTTTAGCTGTCTTCTGCTGCAAGGAACAAGCTTCTTTCCTTGTAAATGTAAACAGTTTATTTATTAAATTTATTAAAACTATCCCCATCAACAATTCCAAAAGCTATTAGTATTAAATATTGAAACTAATTTTTAAGAGCCTAAAGGGGGTATTTTCAATTTAATGGCTAGATAAATACCACCTGACATGATGGCTGCTTTCATTAGTTTGTTTCAGGTCTACTGCCTGTCACGAAATTTAATTAAATTGATTTGGGTACTTAAAGGTACAGTATACAGCAGTGTCCTGCAGAGAAGAAAGCTAACTCAAGACCAGAGTATGTGAGACTGAATTCAAGAAACCAGTTTACTAGCCACAAATGTGATCTAGCAGATGAAGACTAAGACAAAAGGAATTGACAAACTGGAAGGCAATTTAATGCAATTCTGTTACAGAATGGATGTATTTGTTAAATGGCAGTAGTCAATTAGGTGGAAACTGCACGCTACAGGAGGACAGAGAACAACCAGAGTACAGAAATATCATTATACATCCTTCCAACGTATCTTCTACTGGGCATTTGTCTGTATTTTGACTATACTGAATATATCCATTATACTATTATATCAATTGTACTTCGTAAAGTCCAAATGTTAAAGTTTGATTGGCAATGACATGTTTCTGACAACATCCTTATGGAAAAGTTGCAGGATTGAAATTGGGATGGGAGTTGAATAATCGCTGTAGAAAAGGGAAGTGATATTGTAGTCTCTCTGATCACTTTTCACTGGGCTTAAGGGGTGAACACGTTCTTTATCTCCTTTCTCAACTGTCAGTCATTTTGAAAATAAACCATTTTTTTTTAGGCCCATGGGAAAAGAATTATTTTGTCAGGGTGGCTAAACTATTTGTGCCAAACACCTATTGCATGTGTCTCATGAAAATATAATTTGTTTTTCCTTTTCTTGATATTCTCTTTGTGTTTAAAAAGTAAGGGCAAAATGGAAAGCAGATTTCTATTGTGTTTGCAAGAATTTCCAATCTTCAGAAGTCACTGGTAGTGGAGCCTTTGATTGGAGGAGATGAGAGCTCCTGCCTGAAGAATTCAAAGACAGTAGAGGAGGGAGGTGGCCAAGGAATGTCCAGTAGTCAGGGAGAGTATGGTGCCTAACCTGGATACCTCACGGCACTCACTCAGAAAGAAATCCCACAAACAGCCGGGCAGTAGAAGTGAAGACAAGCCCTGTCCTCTGACTCATTATGTTGATCAGCTACTATAAGAAGACACTGACTTGAAAAGCACTGAGTGCTTTAGAAAAACTGTATGAAGTATGATGGCTGTATGGCGGCTCAGTATCTTTCAGTGTTGAAGAGCAGAGTCTGCCTGACTCCTGGCCATAGGTGTTTGAACATTGTCAGGAACAGACAAGAGCAACTTCCTGTAAACAGGAAATTCCTACTAGAGAGAAAAAAATTAAAATGATACAACATATCCAAGAAAATAACAGCTAAAGCCTGAAAAATTATGAATAATGTTGTGCCCTGCCTCCCTGAAATTTCCAGCCTCTCCAGCAGCTACTTCTTGCTTCAGGTCTGATCCTCCTGTAACCTGATTTAACAGACATTTTAAAGACAACTTGAAGCACATAGGACCACACTTGCTTCATCATCCTACCTTCTTACCCATAAACCAGCTTTTTACTGGTTCCAGGATATTAATTGCAGTAATAACTGTTCCTGCAATGGCTATAAGCTCTAGAAATGTGAAGTTTGGGTAGAAAATCTCTTGCAGGGATCAGTAACTAGACCCACTAGTGGTGTCAGAAGTATCTGACACAGCAACAAGGCAAAGTGCCTGTAAGTATGTAATGTAGGATCTACCCGCTTTGAAACTCAGCCAGACACTGCTCTGAGTTGCTGGTGCTGCTCCCTTCTCAAGCTAAAGCACCACTGTCAGGTTAAATGAAACACCCTGACTGGTGTGCACCAGTGTGACGCTGTCTACAGCAAAAGATAAATCTGATGTGAATTAAGTCAAGGCTCATCAGACTTACACAGGTCTGGGCAATTCTTCAGTGGGAATTTGCTGTCACAACTCTAATCGGACACAGCAGAGATTAGAACTGGATCAAATAATCTACATACATTGCCATATGAAAATTATGTGTATGACTTGGCTGTGGTGAGAAATCTGAAATGGACACAAGGTTGGGGTGATCCACAAAAATATCTCATGGAGCTCTCACGTGGGATTTCCAAAATAATATGGCTTTTTACGATCAGCAACAACCACCATTACTTATCATTAGGGTTTACAGTCTGGGATCATATTGTTTTGTTTTAATTAAAGGATAAATACATTTCCCAGTGTTTCTCAACAAATACCAAACCAGCCCCATGGCAGCAAGAGAGGAAGCTAACTAGTCCCCACCAACAGGACCTGTGCACCACTGGAGGGGGTGACAAGGGAATGTGAGCTGCTGAGGAAGAGATGGCAAGACAACTGTTCTCTAAAAATGCCTTTGCCTTTGTACTTGAAGAGTATTTACTTTGGAAGAGGGATTTAAATTAAATTCTTACAGCTGCAACTCTAGAAACACTCCTGAAAAATGAACCAACTAGTTTTGGATGAACTATCTAATTTAAACCCAAAGGTGTTTTTTAATATCTTCTTTGAATTTACAAATTCAAATTGAATTTACACTGTCAAGGTCTATTAACAGTAAATGATTCCCAAAAATATTGCTCTTCCTGGATTTGTTTGTGTTGTTTCCAGAAAACCAGAAAAGAATTCCTGGTCATTGATCTGCTTTATGGTGTATTACGAATAAACATTATTTCACTGCCATCAATTCTACTACAATTCTAATGAGTCTTAACACTTTTATTCCTTGGATTTTATCTTTTGTTTCCAAAGAGGTAAATCAAGATATGTTGTTCAAGAGAGGAGTAGGGATTGAACCTGGAAGATCCTGGTGTTCTCCCAGTTTATATGTCCATTTGGTCTAAATCCTTAATTCTGGAGTAATTTCAATGGCTTCATAAGGGCTGCTGACTCCCAGTGTCATGTTTCCCCTCCTCTCCCAAAGAGTTACGAGCCAAGCACCCAAAATCAACAGACCTGAAGTGAAGACATGCATCACTGAAGCTCATCCCAATTTGAAGATTTTAGTATTTGTGCTTATAGTTTCATTTCCACAACTTATGGAAGCCAGGAGATTATTTTTAAAAGAGTGGGATTTGGTGACAGGATGAGAAGTTAGCCAAAGCGCTTAAAGGAAAGCACAGCTTGCTCCCCATGCCTTTTCACGATGACGAAAAAACCAGTTGTTTGCTGGTTAAAGGTCATGCTGGGAGTACCCCTCCTGTGTGAGCCTCTGAGGAAGGCCTCTCCCTTCTCTCCTGCGCAGACCCAACTGCGGGGAGAGGATGGAGACCCTGCTGAGAGCCCCATGGCAGCAGTGGCATCACTTGAGCCAAGGCAAAGAGCAGCAGGCAGGGAAGGACCAGGCCAGGCAGGGGGCAGAGCTCCACTGGAGCAGCCAGCTCTCCCAGGGACCCTCAGCCCCCTGTCCCAGTGCCCAGTGCTGGTGCAGCTCTGTGACACACGCAGTGCTTCCATCTCCTGTCTGCTGCAGCGGGCTCGGCCTCAGTGCTCCTCAACTTCTTACTCTGAATTTCAATGGTCAAATGGCTTTTACTTAAAAGTGATCATTTCTGAATCCCAGACACAGCAGAAGTTCAATTGCCTAAGAAGCTGAAATACAAATACATATTGAAATACGTATTTAGGGCAGCATGAGACTTAAAGAAGGGCTCCTAGTCAGACAGTCATTGACTGCAGCAAAACTGTCTGGCACTGGCTGAGGATTATTAAGTTTTCTGTAGGCTCTTTGAAGTGACATTTTCAGAATGGGTGGTTAAACTAATTTTTTTTGAAATGAGACATGTACCTCCCAGCCTCCATCTCGGCTTCTCTGAAAGGCAACACCATTATTCTCCCACTGTCAGCATTCCACCTCAAAATAATCTACAATATTTTCTCTCCCTGTTTTTCTCTTCCATTGCAGTGCAAGGGGTATTATATTCTTCTGAGACTATCATCCATTTTTTTTCTTTCAAAATACCACAGATGGCCTTGGTGACTTTTCTTTTTTCAAATGCACTTTTTGATGTGCATTGTTATCATCTTCTAATCATAGATCTTGTACCTTAATTTTTGCACCTCATCCCTTGATTTTAGCTACGAAGAGATGCACGATGAGGGAAAGATAGTGCTAATTACTTGCTAAATCTATTCAAGTGAGAAACAGCTAGGAAATTATCCCTAGTGGTTTTATAAAGTGCAAGTCTTGGATGTTTTAGGCAATCAGTGAGGCATTGCTTTACCTATCCATAATTAATTATTGATTTCCTGTTGTGTGAATTGCAAAGATGACAAGACCTAATCTGATGAATAAAATAGCTGCAAGAAAAGAGAACTGTATGTGAGGCAAAGCATGAAGGACAAGACTTCAGACACAGCAGAGTTCATTATTCATTTTGCTAAGGTTATATGCAGCCAAAAAATAAAACTTTCAAAACATCGCAATAAAACGAAATGCATTCATTTCTCAAAGCATCATTTTGCCTCTTATACAGAAATAAAATTGTTTTAATATATTTTAGAGGAAATGAAGGCACTACTTGGCCCTTCAGCTAGAATTTCTGTTCTTCTATTTTCTCCTGTGTAAGGTATATTAGCTATAATTTAAATTGCTAGAATTACAAAAGAACTATTCTTGCTTGCATCTTGTATGTACAAAAAGCCCTTGCCTGCAAGAAAATGTGTACATTAATTTTTGATTTGGATTGTAATTTTCATTCCAGTAATGCAATTCCACCTATCTTAACATGTATATGATCTAGAAATGAGAACTCTGGCTGTTGGCCACAAAATTTCATGAGAGAAACAAGTACTTCATGTTCAGGGTCAGTTTTTAAATCTACTGTCCTTCCAAAGGCTAGACACTAATCAACACCGCTTACTCTTACTTTTCATGCATTTAACCATAACATCAATCAGATACAATTATTTTGTTATACTTGTGAGTGTAAAACATGAAAAAATCATTATCAGAGTAAAATTTTCACCAATCTCCCTGATGTTAAAGAACATGGTAGTACTGATGATACTGTGATCAAGAGCCATTAGTAGTTTGTGCTTCCCAAAGAGCAGCAGTGCAGCTGAAAACAGAGGATCATTTTAATCAAATGTGGAGCTGTCTGACACAAGAATTAGTGTCCCTTCAGAAAACTCAATGGAGGGACTCATGCTACCCTTGGTTTTAGGTCAAAAGTTTGTGCATAATACACTTAAATCGAAGAGTTAGAGATCCGAGTGATTACTGCTAAGCTGTGTGAGTTTAAGGATACTCTGCTTTGAACATGCAGTTCACCAGCACACATGGACATTAATAATGAGAAATGGACCTTATTTTTTACTGATACACCTTTGACAGTTTCTGAAGTAAGTATTGTTAACTCAAAGAGAAATATGCTGCTGGACCAAAGACTACAACTCTCAAATTAGAGGTTCCTCAACTTTCTCTAAAAGCACTCTGTACAATTAAAAGTAATAAAACCCATTCAAAAACTTCCAGTGAAACTTTTCATTTCTACTTTTTGCAGGAAGAAGGAGCTATAGCTCTTTCATCAAGACAAACTCTATCAGCAAGTAAAGGAAGTAAAACACTCAGAACAAAGCACACGTACTACAAAAGAGACTCCTTTCAAAATATAAGGTTTCTTTCTTGTCTGAAATGGCAGACGTATTTAGGGTATTTTTGAATTCCGCTAGTAGTTTAAGGAAGAGAAGAAGGAAGAAATGAGAAAGACTTCCTAGTATTTTTTCCCCCACCCATTATTAGATCATGTAGAACATCAAAGAACTGAAAGTAGGATATTGATGCAGCAGCTTAATATTTCATTGATTGACCTTTGATTGAGTTAACATGCAGTGGCTATATTGAACAAACACTTTTGACCTCCTTGTAACACCCAGAAGAACAAGGGTGACGATAGTGCAAGTACAGCAACACATCTCAGCATCAGCAACAGATGCCCACTGTTATTCATTGACTATATCCCACCTCAACTATTTACCTTTGAGACAGAAATAAGCCGTGATTGAGACAGGAATTAATTGATTTCCCTCCCCTCTGTGCTCTATGAGTGTCTTATTACTGCAAGTAAAAGTTCTAGTGATCTGATTCATTTGCAAAACTCTAAGCAGCCACCCAACACCATCTGACAAACACATTCAAGTCAGCTGAGAGGAACCGAGTTTCTCACCCATACTCTTTACTGCACATCTACTTTGATCTTCTTCCTGAACCTAGATATGCAAATATTAAGCAGACAAGTTAATTAAATATGACTTTTTGTTCAGAATGGTAGAAACCATATCCCTTGAAAAAATTTTGGAGAAAAATACTGACATCAATTAAAAATTGTTTCTCTTTGCATGTATCTTTAAAACACCTTTGAAAGCCTTTAGGAAGATTTCTGGAATTTTTTTTCAGTATTGTACATATGAATCCAGCTAAATGTTGTTTGCCATTAATTAATGTTTGTACTAGTTTTAAAATATTTAATACATTATTTAATAATTGGACTAAAAATGTTCCCAGTACCAAAAAGATATGTAGTTAATTTTCTTAGATCTCTATTTTCTATTCAAATATTAAGATCCAATTTTATTCTGAGGTACCATACTTTTGAAAAAAACATCTGTAGATGTGACCTATGCATAACCTTCTGGATTCTGGATGCCTCCTCACAGCTCTACTCTAAGGATATTTCAGAAACTTCAGTTATACAATTCCCTTCAGAAAGAAGGCTTTAAGTTAAAGATACCAGCTCCTGGGCTGCATTTTAAGTTTTCTTTTCTTCAGAGAAGTTCAAAGGGTGGAGTACTTTGGGGACAGACTTCACACAAGTATGAGATTAAATTTCTCCCATTTAAATCTGTACTTAGCAACCTTAGAGTGGACTTGAGTTTTTGAGTGAACAATACCTCATGATTCCCTTGTGAATCAGCTAGAGCTTCCTGTGAGACGCAGCATCCATGCTGAGGATGCTTTAGTGTCACATATATACGGCTCATCCTACAGAATTCTTTGGATAAACTTTGATTCTTTTCTCATTTATTTAGCACCTCTTGAGTCAGTAGATTTTGGATGAGAATGGTGCTAGCTTCCACACATTCCTTAGTCATTATCTGGAAGAATTACTGCTAAATTTCTTGAATTATTGCTTGCTACAATGCTCAATGCTAGAGGGAAGTACTATCATGCCTTCAATACCCTCAGGGGAAAAGCAACAGTCAACCATAGCTGTACATTCTTTCTAAGCTCACAACTAAAACCATTAAGGTTTATTTCTTTACACATCCCCAAGGTCACTTTGTTTGAACACAGAATTAGAGAATCACAGAACCTCCTGAGTTGGAAGGGACCCATCAGAATCATGAAATCCAACCCTTGCTCCTGCACAGGATCACCCCATGAGTCACACCACGTGCCTGAGAGCATTGTCCAACCCTTCTTGAACTCTCGTCAGGCTTGCTCCCACTTCCCTTGGGAGCCTGTTCAAGTGCCCAACCACCCCCTGGGTGAAGAAACTTTACATAATATCCAACCTGTGGGTATTGTGGGCATCATACTTTAAGGCAGCACCTTCTAAGCACTCTGTGTTGTGTTTAAGTTTTACGTCCACACAGCCTGTTTGCGTATACATATAAAAAAATCCATTTGTTTTGCTCTATTTTTTCTCAGTTATCATACCTGTTTGTTTTTTTTTTTAAATCTCATTCATTATTGAAATAGTACAAGTAAGAGCAGGTCTGTTTTCATGAAAAATGATCATCAGTATTGAATTTTCAATTCAGACCAGACCATTTTAGATTATAATAATATTTTCAATATCATCATAGACATGGAAAATGTTTCAGAGAGAAACATGTAAATACTGAAACTTAACTAAAGGAATGGCAGGTGATACTGCATAGTAAGTAGATTTTTGTTGAGGGCATCACAAATAGTTTAACCACGTAAAATGCAAATTATAATAAATGATTATTAATATATAGTAAATTATGGAATCCAGAGGGATAAAACAGTTGAGAACACTTCCTAACAACTGTTGTCGAAACACATGATTTGATACTCCTCTGTGTGTTGTCATTGTGATATAGGCAAAAACAAGACTATTTTGGATTGCAAAATATTTTCTATCCTCTTTAGGTCATGCAAAATATATTTTTAAAATAGTAATCACTTTCTATCTTTCTAATACTGTTTGAGATTGCTAATAAACTGAAAGTTAGAAGGATCTACAAAAAAATTACTTGAGATGATAAAAAAGCTGAGGAAATCAAAACACATTCATTTGATGCCATAAGTGAAATGATAATTATGGGTATTAAAAAGAAATCAAAACAACATTCAGTTTGAGCTAGCACTTTGTAATATTTGGTCTTTTAAAAAATTGGTCTTCTTAAAAAAGTAGTCAAAAGATTTCAAATAGTAGTGTAGCTAGGTGAAAACAGTACGTGTTTTGTCAAATGATGAGATTTTTCTCTCTCTATTTTTAAAAATTGAAGAGTGGTTATTACATCACTTTTCCCCTGTGTGAATAATCCTGACTACTTCTGCTTAAGCCAAAGAGTTTTCTTCTATATGTCAGTTCAATTTATTTTTACAATTTCCCCTTTAGGATTCATGATGTTTCTCATGATATGTAAATTACTATTGTATAGACAAATAGGGTGTTATTCAAGCAGGCAACTGGCAATCAAAAAGCCAGAAATGTTAAAATTTTCTTGCTAAAGGTTTGAATGAGTCGTAAAAAAACGTGCCTGGGAAGGTTTATACAATCAAAAAAAGAAGTAAGTTAAATGGTGAGTTTACACATACACTGATGCCGCCTACTGCAATTTATGTTGAAAAAGTGGCATTAAGGTAAAACCAAGTTCCAGACTATCATATTATTGCTCACTGAAGTGGTTTTTGTGCCTCTAAGAAATAGTGTGAAAAGATTATCATACTATTCTTCGCTCTGCAGCAACTACCTGTTATTTCCTGCAGAATACAAAATATGCCTTTGCTTTAATGATGATATTCTTCATATTAGTGCATGCATTGAGATAGGCACACTTATCTCACATGAATACTGGAAAGTAATATTCAGCATAAAATGCAGAATTAAGAATGCACACACAAATCAGTGATGCCAACTTTTTCCTCTAGTGCTGAATCCAACGGCAATTTCATGATTCAGTATTTCACAAGACTGCCAATTGATAAAACGCCACATTTAAAATCCTAAACTAAAGGGGAATCACATGTTTCTTAAGAAAGAGAAAAAGTATACACTTGAAGACTATAACTCTTTTGCTATATTGGTTATAAAATCTCTTTCTACTAAAATTATTCATATGATGCTTTTAAAAGGCCTGAGAGTATTTTATTTCAGCAGAAAAATTCCACATTTCCTTTATTTAGGACTTTATTTAAGTCAATTTAGGACTTTGCCTAGTTCCTAATTAACAGAAGAAAGTAATGTAATGTATCAGATGATGAAATGCTGGGTGATTTAACTATATTCCTGTCAGCTAAAGATGAAAAGGATTTATCCTAACCTTGAAAGATATTAATGTCTGGAGTATTTAAACGAGATCTTCTCTGATGTCTTCTCTTTTTCTGGCAAACTTAGTGCAAAAAATTGGAAAAATGAAAGAAATAGCATAGCTATTATGTTCTGTAGGGCCAGGAAAAACATGTAAATTCCTATTTCCTCTAAATATTTTATCAGAGATAATACACAGACATATATGTATGACCGTGTATATATATATATTTGTGTATATATATATATATATAGTAATATATATATACACACACACACAATACACAGACATAAATACAGTCCCTCCATGGACTTACTAGAATGTGGTGCAGATGCAGAAGGTATTTTGGTTTTCCCTTAATGCCAGAAAGTAATATTTTATTAAGAAAAAAATTTAAAAGGAAAAAGAAAGAATACACTTGGTTATGGAAATAGAATTTTAGTACATCAAATTATAGACTGTCCCTAAAAAAAAAAAAAAAAAAAAAAAAAAAAAAAAAAAAAAAAAAAAAAAAAAAAGGAGTGTCAGTCCTGCTAATTCTTATTACCTATAATTCTGTCTGAAGGAAATGTACATTATCAGTCTTAATAGAGATTTTGAAAATTAACATTTTAAGAAGTTAATTGACTCTTGGAGACACTGAGTTTACTGACTTTTCTACAGATGTGCCAGTTTACCTGGGATCCCTTTATTGAAATGTCCAACTATTGCTTTTTTTCTTAAGAGACCGTTGTGCCATAAAACAAAGCAATGTGCTGGATAAATTTAATCTGCTGCTGCAACGCAGTGCTTATCAGCAGCTTCCCTTCTCTTTGAAAGGTTCAGACAATCAGGAAAAAGATCAGACAAAAGCTTAGAAGGATTGTCAGGGAGCTGAATGTAACAAACTTGTCACTCTAAGTGTGTGTGCTGTCCTCAGAGAGAGCAAAACTCTGCACACCTTCCTTGTACATACTCGAAGTGAAGTGAAGTGAAGTGAGACACTTTCCATATAGAACCTACAGGGCTTGGTGAACTAAACTGTGCAACTTAAAAACATATTCTTCAGTTAGGCTTTGTTACTTTTGATTCAATGCTCTCCTGTAGAACTGCTTTGGGTACAAATCTCAGTATGCATGAAACACAACAATTCAAGATTGGTCAGCTGACAGCTAGAATACCTGGGTTGGGGAATAGATTCTGGTTTCTTGGCTCTGGGAGAGAGTATGCTGAGCGTGCCATGACCCAGAGTCGTGGGTTGGTGAAAATCCTCTGTCATCAGTCACACTGAAGCTTGGGGACGCCCACTGCCATAAATCAATCAATCAGTCAATCATTTATTAATCAGGTACTTGCATTTTCATAGTTAATATAAAAATGGGCTCTAGACAATGCCTACTCTATAATGATGCTTTAGCTTCATATTACAGAAGGGGGTTTATCATAAATTAATTAATCCTTTTTCTAAGAGGGTGACATATTAATCTGAAAAAGCTTTTGCCAATTGTACAGAAATAAATGAAGCCCCGTTGAAAGATCAGCACTGCAAAGTACATATGCTCATGAACAATCTGAACACATGAATAGTTCCTTCAAGTCAAACCACTATTTTTGAGGAATTATTATGCTCTGGATTTAGATCTTTAATGTAGGGTTTAAGTTCTGCACAGACCTTTCCACTAGATAAATTTAACCTAAACCAGCTTCCTTTTGGAGGATGTCTGACTGATAATAATAACCTTACCAGAAGAAAATCCAAATGATGTGTCCCAAGTCTACATGATAGGATATTGTAATTAACATTTTTAAAAGGTGAGTAGGTATATTTTATTTAAGAAAAGACTTTAGATTCTAAAACTCCTTGAGACTAGGGTTTTGAAGTTTAATGCTGTCAATTTTCATGGAACATTTAGTCATAAAGGACTTTCTCATAAAGTTATCCTTCTATTACTATGAAAGTCACATGAAAAGCCAGTCTTTCTCTCTATCCACACTGCCTTAACTGCTTCAAAGACTTCAGGCAATTCTATTTATTTTTTCCAACCAATGACAGACGAGGCCATCTTTAGAGTGACTCCATTAAATGCCTATCACAAAAGTAATTCCTGCTGTAAATGGCACAATACATGCTGAAGGACGACTGCCCTCAACAGCCTCCCTGTATTGGGTGGTATTTTTATTCAGGGCAGGTGAATGGGACAAACATTTCTAATATTCCGTGCAGAACAGAAACCTACCACAATAAATGAGAAAGAAAAATATTTTCTACAAATTCATCACGACCTCTACTTACACACTGGAAGACTGAGTAAGTGTAAACACAATGATAGAATGTAAACACATTTCGTTGGAGCCTAAGTGGTTAGGCAATGCAGACCAATTAATAGAAAACATATTCTTCCTGACAGCTCCTCCAGCTCTTTAATACTACACACATTTAATGCTAATTGAAGCTTGTTTTTAGCTAATAAATTTTCCTTCATGTTAAGGTCATTTAGCACAACCCTTTTGCTCAAATTTCCTCATGTAATTTAACAAGCTATCTGTATTTAAGAGTAGCTGGTAATTTTCTTGAATACTGACATAGAGAAGAGTTTACCAGCTAATGGAAATTTGTTCTCTTATAGACACATCTGTATTTTCTTAGGTGTCCCCAAACGTTCAACCAGTGAATACCCTAGAGACTGGGGTGGGGGTCAGTGCTACTGAGTCAAAAATAGGTGCCTTTAAAGAAGTCACGTAGTGGCTCCTTGCACCTTGCTTAACAGAATAAGCATAAAAGGGGCAGGATGTCTTTCTGGATGCTGTAAGCAGCACTTACTTCTCCTGCTTACTCTATAATGCAGGTTGACAGGACCCTTGAAGAGAAGGGGTGTACCAGGAGTTGGAAGCATAGGACAAGTTGTTTTTCCAAAGTGCTGAGCCACTGACCCACCTATGGGGCTTTGGGCCATGGGACCATGAAGGATGTTTGAAAATCAGATTTTAAGTAATTTGGAACAGACTCATGAAAATATAGACAAATAAATGATCATTTATGAATATATGTCTTGCTTGTAGAGAACAAAGAAGTTTGAAAATGATGGTATTGTCTTTGGGAGACCATATTTCTTCTACTGATGAAAAATGTGATCACCTCCTTTCTAGAAATCACACTATATAATCTAATCATTGTCTATATGTGACTGAACCTGAGCATTGTTTTCCTCTCAGCGGACTTTTTTAGACTAGATTTCTGTACCAGCTATTGCTTGTAAATTAAGCAGTATTTCTTAAGAGCTCTTGAATGATGAAGGACCTGCAACTTTTGGGGGGGCTGGCAACTGCTTCTTTTCAAGATTAAATTAATTGTTTCCTCTTTGTCTGTCAAGTATTTTTTTTTTCCCTTCAGTTTTAGGACCAGAAATATTTTACAACTTTTCCGTGTTGGACTGTGTTAGGACAGTGCCAACTTAACCACTCCAGGGAGCAAAATTCATTATTTTCCCTCAAAGCACAAGCCTGCAGAGGACTAACATCATTCCCCACTCACAGATCTGAATGCTGTTTACTTTCTATGTTTTTTACATGTTAGTCCAGCCTAACGAGTCTGTGTGTCCCAGTAAAGCCAGAACACAGCTATGACCTGGAAATCCCTGGACACTGGATAGAACATGCCAGGGCAGGGTACAGGTTGTGGCACGGCTCTGCAAACACAGTGCATAAGATATTGAGGACTTAAAGAGCATCCACACCCATCCCCAACCCTGGATTTCTGTCAGCACAGTTTATCTTCTGCCAGCTGTAGGAAGTTCCTTGCAATGTTGAGAAATATTAGAAAAATGAAAGAGGTTTTAGTGTTTTTGCTGATCCAGTTATACTTGGACTAAATACACTGACTGCTACTCTACCAGCAGTAAACATGTATTGCCTTCTTTGCCCATTAATATGAAGAATAATACTTCTATTTTTTTACAACTTCTCACTTTATTGTGAACGTGCAGCTCTAAAATATGCCACAATTCAAACTATTTGGTTACATTGTTTCTCAAACAGAAGATAAGTGCTTCTGCTTTCACTTAACTATAATGGGATGCTTGCAATTTCCTTGTATTACAATACAAAATTGTGTCTCTGTTGGCCAACTCTTTGAAAGCAATTGTATAGATAGTTTGGTATATGGGAGCAAATTGCTGATGGTTATGCAATGGGATTTACCTGCACTTCAGAAAAAGGCTGTACAAGTGCAAGATACTGCAAAGTGCTATCTCATTACACTGTATGTTCACTCATTTTTACTGGTACATATATTAATGGGACAAAACAAAGATTGCATTGATCCAGTATCTTCATATTACATAAGCAGCTGACTATTAGTATAATGCAAACTTCTCTAATTTCCCTATCATAAAACCACTGTCATTGGCTTCTAAATAGTGGCTAAACTCAGACAGCCAGCATAAGAGTCAGCCTATTACAGGCAAGTTTAACAAATATTATAATTTCATAAAGATTATTGCATGTATTTCAACAAAAAGGAGTATTTAAAATTAACTATCTGAACATTTTGATTAAAAGAAGCCATATTTATACAAGGATTAACAGCACATATAATGGCATGTAGTTAGTATGCAAATATGAAGCAGAGACTGATCTTCATTTTAAGATTTTGTGTAAGAACTAATATGGACAATTCTCTTCCTGATAATATAGATGATTTGTCTGCTATGAGTGTCCTGGAAGATACTCCTCTAAGGCTAGCCAGTCCTATTTTCCATATCACAAGTAAGTATTTGTGGCCAAGGAAAATGCCCTTGTAAGCATGGAAGGTACTTAGTACCTGAATATGTAAGTCCATCACCAGCAGTCACACCAGCAGCCAACGGTGTCCCCTGGGTAGCAGTAAACTCAGCAGCCACACAGCACAAACATTATTATTATCTCCTGCATGGAGCACCCCCAGAAACTGCTTTTCCATTACAGCATATATATACAGACAGAAGGTTGGACATGAGCCAGATATTGTAAGAACCTCTAAGAGATTATGGTGCAGAACAGCTCAGCCTCTACAGCAGCCACCCACATACACAGAAGTCAGGCTACGCACACTGCCAGTGTGTTACTGCCTTGGATCAAGAAAAGCCTACTCTAGCTCATGTTTGTTCCCACCTCTTAATGGGACAGTTGAGGACCAGCTTGTTACTTGGAATGTCTTCACATATGGTATCCCTAGGGCTGCCAAGGATGACTGAAAATACTGGAAGTGAACAATGGGAGAGACTCAATAATCATCTTCCTCCCTCCTCAGACTTGACACAAGCAGGGCTGAGGCATGCAAAAGAACAGCAATTCACACAGAAGGTCAGCTTCTGCCAGCTTGAGATTTGGTGCACACATTTCATGTAACTAAGCTATTTCCCTGTGCAGAATACATACAACACAGACCACACCACTGTAAACCTTCCCTACTTCACCGCCCTTATGCTTCAGCCTTAACTAGGGCCTGAACTAAAGATGCCACATGAAGTCCTAGCTCTCTCTGATGAGATTCCAAATACAAACATCACTTACATAAGATTTGACATTCCAAGCAAGAAGACACTGAAGAACTAAAGGTGTGGGCTGACGCTCACATGAAATGTAATCAGTTTGGAAATATTCAGCAAGAATTACTGTAAATGTTTTCATTTACAAAGTAGACACTTATGTTTAAAAAGCTATATAGAATGTTGTTTCATAGTGTTATATTACTTTACTGCAATTCATTTTCAAGAGATTAGCAGCCCTGAGGGAATGGCATGGTACTATGGACTCAACAGACAGTCTGAAAAACAAGTATATGAGGCCCACTGTCTGCTGGCTGATTAGAAACAAAGCTACCAGGTTTCAGCCCAGCTCCACATGTAGCTGGTCCCTAAGCACCACTCCTTCAGATACTCTTGTTTTCAATCTCATGAGGAAATTTGGGAGCTGAAGGGCTGGAAATCTGGTAATCTCCTCAAAAAAAGGTGAGGAGTTGTAAGAAGAACTGTTCCAGTAGGAGAGCTTACATCCGTTTGTTCTAAGAACAGAGGATTTCACTCTCCAGGGCTGTCAGATCCAGCACCTTTAGTATGAAATAATTTAAAAATCAAATTCACACCCCCTTTTCAACTACACAAATATTTTCAAAGGGCATTTTTATGTTAAAAGTAGAAATTAAGAAAAAAAAAAAGAACTCCAAGTACCTGAAACTTTAAACTCCAAGTGAATTTCCAGTCACATAAACAAGTTTTTTGGTCTAAAGTCTCTCAGCCCCCAAATTCGGTTAACAGCATGAAAGATGATAAATCTAAAAAAACCCAAGCCTTACCTTCTTGTAGAGACTTCTCAGGTCTCTGTACTGCCACATACTATTGAGGACCTGAGATGCTGCTTTCACCACTTTAGGCGAATGCCTGTTACACACATACATCAAAAAGGGAGAGAGAGAAAGAAAAAGAGTGAGAAAGAGACTGTTAAGTAAAAGACACCATTCATTCCAATTTTCAAATGCATCGCTACGCATTTAAACCCACAAATAAAGTGAGTTTCAAGTATACCATAAGATCTTTGCTTGGCATCTTGGAGACCAATGTGTTGTTCAAGCAAGGGCAATAGCTCTTATTTCTGTAGTACAAATCAATCTGAGAGGGGCAAAAATTGTGCATCTCAGTACACAGAGGGATTTCTGCTGAGAGCATAGAAAGAGGAACAGGAGGTAGCAACTGGCAAAATTGTTGAGGACCCACCTGGCATTATGTGCATCTAAGATACACTACAACTTTTGGTATAAAGGACAAGGAGTCAGAGCAGAATTTCTTTCTCTGCAAGCTGCTGAAGTCCAGTTTAGGACAGTGTGCTCAACTCATAAAACTCCTCTCAGCAGTGGCCAAAAGAAACTCTAGATGGCTGATGAGCTGATGGTTTTGAAATGCAGAGCCATGATGCAGAAATACAACTGATTACAAAAAGTTATGATAAATTTCGTTAGGAATCCAAATGTGGACCAGTATTTTGCTCACACCATCATCCTTTAATGACAGCAATAAAGTGTCATGTTGAAAACCATTTAAACTTCATAAGGTCATTCTCTTCAGACAAGTTTGGAAAGAAGATCTACACTATCTTTACAATCAGTTGGTGTCATATATTTCTGCTGGAATAGGTAATTAAAAAAATCCAAATCAGAGAGTATTCATCTCAGTGAGGAAGGGTCAAATAGAAAAAGGCCAGGAAGATAACCCAGCCCATTAAGGAAGCATACACTGTGCAGGATCAAAAATGCATATAAAGCAGTAGAATTCTAGAAAACCTTGCAAAGGCCAATGTCCAGATGAGGACTGAAGGAGTTTGGGGCAGTCATTGAGGTGATTTATGTTTTACTCAGAAGAGGAATATATTTTGAAACACCAAAGGGAAACCAGAAAACCAGCAGCAACCATACGTTACTGCTTTGGGCAGGGGCCAGGCTTTGGTTCATTCTGTGACTTCTGAGAAGGATCACTGGTAGGCTGACATGCAAGTTGGTAATGTGTTGCTATGACACAACTGATTAATTAATACGACATTTCCCTAGTAATTTATCTGGTGCTTTTTCCCTACTTCTATTCCATTTCTCACCCCGAGTACAGCAGTAGGTGGGTAATTGGTGAGTAAACGGGATTTTGGTAAGTCCTTTCAAGTATAATTGCTTTTACTATACTTCCAGCTGTACTGGCCAGTGGGGTGCTGGTAAACATGGAGTAACCAGGAAAATAACTGTGCCAACCACTCCATGAGTACTGAGGAGAGGCAGGAGCTATGTGAAGCTGATACGGGCTTGGCCAATATAAATAACCTTATGAACACCAGTCCTCTCATGCAGCCCTGGGCATATTCCAAAGGCTTTCAGGGCCAGCCCCACACTACTGGCACTGATACCTATCAGGATGCATGGCCAGCTCAGTATGCTGCACATTCAGAAGCAGTTGCTTCACACTGGACAAAACGATTTCATACAGAAGTGGTTTACTGTATTAAAGTGTGCATGTCAGAATTTTCTATCAGTCCAACGACCAGCAATTTCAGTTTTCAAGCAATGAATTACCTGTAAGAAACCAAACCAAACCAATAGCACACAGTACTGACATTTCTGAAAGCTCAAGAATGAACTTTTACTAAAGATGGGCAATTGCAGCACTGTGTGTTGACAGGTTTTTTTGTTCTAGAAGTGCGTAACCTGTAAAAATAGTAACACAGGACTGCAGATCAAAGTACTTGAGGGGAAGGATACATAAAATGACTTGGAATGGCATTTTGGAATTACTTTGCTCTACATTAATTAGAAATAGATTTCTTTCACAGTTATGAGAGAGATTCAGACAGGGAATTATGCCCTTAGATTCTCTTAAAACTGCCCATGATACTTCAAAAACTCCAGATTCAACAGATATTAGTACTCTTTATCAGATGATGAACAGGAAGACAAATGCATTATTCTCAGGAAATACACATTCAATTTAAGAGAAATGGATATGAGCCTGCTTGCAATGTCAGAACATTTGATCTAAGAAAATACAAACAAATAATTTGGGTAGATTTAATAATAACAAAATGCAAATATAAATAAATTGGCAGAGCATGGGGAGCTCCCACAACTGGAATCACATACTTGCTCACACTACTTTTTACTCCTTACAATTTGAATGCAAGAATGTTTCAATAATGAATTTGGTATGAAAGGAAAGGGGTGACAATAGGGGAAAAGAAATGTGAATAAATTATATTGGCAATGCTCCAATCACATAGGCGAGCATAAGTTCTCATACCAAATGTAGGGTGCATAAATCTTTCCTTCAGGTTGTGGCCTGGCTTTGTGGGGCTCTTTAAGAGCTCTGATGCTGCAGTAGGCTGTGTGATGACAGCTCCGAGTAGGTGGACTGATGGGGTTTGTACACTACAGTGAAGGCTTTTTGTTTTCAAACTGCCATAGTCCCATTGCACTATACTTCATCAGGTTGACAAATATGAGAACCAGGCTATCTGTTTTAGGCAAAAGAAGGATAAAGAGTGAACTCTTCATGAAGAGTGTGTACATAGCCAAACAGACAAGATGAAACCATAGCTGTTCTTAAAATGTGACAGTTGTGTGCAAGACATTTTTTGCCTCACAAAGCAGCCTAATGGCTCTCTCGGAAGCAACTAGTCAGAAAATCCACAAATCTACTACCAAGCTGATGGCAGGGAAAAGGGTGCTGTGAAGAGGGACAGTGACTTTACATTCTTCACTCCTAGATCAAGAGGAGCAGCAGCAGAACTGTGGTGAGGTCCTTCCTTTCGAAGGACTACTCCACCTGCATGTCACGCCTTGTGCAGGGTGCAATTCAAATACTCTGATCCCTAATGTTTAACAGGATCTTCTGCAATTGCTTAGAGGTAGGGGTTACTGTAGATACTATTCCTTAAAATGCACATGGAGTGCACTCCCTGCACTGTTGATGGCACATCAAAAATAAACCAAAGCAGAGGTGAGACTTTTGGTATTGGCATTGTCTGTTTCTTGTCACCCTTCACACTGGGCACGTGATTTCTGATGAAACTAAAGGATTCAACTCGCGATTGCACAGAGGAGGCAAACACATTCAGGACTAGTAATAACTACTGGAGAGGTTAAAAAGGTGCAAGGTGATTTGCAAAACATACTTGTCTCCTTTACTCTTAGATATGCCAACCAGTTTCTCAATGCCGCCTGCGTCTCGTAAGGCCTTGGCATTCTCCATGTTTTTAGTGATGACTTCATGCAGAGTGCAGCAAATGGCAGTAACGGTGTCATCAGACATGGCCTTGCTTGCTGAGCTGTTGCTGTTGTTAGCGCCTGGCAGTCGGTGGACCAGATCCCTCATGGCATACTTGCCTTTGTTGGAAGAAAACGAAGGGAGAATTCAGAAGATACAGCAATAAAGGGTGACGGAGAAGTACAGGGAAAACACGCAAGACTAATAGCACCATTTGCATCATTGCACGTCATCTAATTGGATACTGATATTATTTTGGAGCAAGCCATATTTATATGATTGCACGTTCAAGCATTTCACACATTACGGACTCTGTTCACACTTCCATACTGCATCAGTCAGAGACTTCCAATACGACTACATCACACCCCTAAGAGAATGGAACTATGATGGTAAAGGCCAAGGATATGCATGAAGATAACCTGAATACAACAGTTCACAGAACTTGGCAAGTCCTCATCTCCCACCAAACAACTCACAGCTTGTTACCATAACTTGAATGTGCATCAATTGTCAAAACCACAACAGTGAATGCAAACCCAGTGATGTTATTTGGAAAAAGGTCTTCTCTGAAGATTTCTTCACTGTACAAGGTTAATTCTATTCTACATGCAGCAATTTAACTGGGTTTGTTAGTGTTTCTTGAGACTGTGTTGCTCAAGAGGATATCATCTTTTTCATTCATCCTTAGTTGTATGCACTGTACTGACCAGAAAAGGAGCCTTTTTCACATCTGTTCCAGTCTGGTATTTTGCAAGGTTTTACTGAATAAAACACTAACCTCCAGAACCTAAAATCTCCTAAAATAAAAGGAATTTTTTAAATGGTCACATCAAACATTTAAAGAAAATGATGTTAAAGAAATGTTAAAGAAATTCTGTCAATTATGTTTGGGCTTGATGATCTTTGTCAACCTAAATGATTCTAAGATTTTTATCATTATTTTCATACTTAAATAAACAGATTTCTTTTTCAAAATTGCACCTAGAAGTCATGTAGTGCTTGTGAAAATGATAAAAAAAGCAGCTTCTGAGAACATATATATATACGGCAGATTAGCACCAGCACAGATATACAAGAAGCCTCACATCAGTTCTAGAGGATTGCTATTATGGTGAATGGCTGCTCAGTCCTTCAGTGTGATGAAGAGAAGATCAGAGAAGGCAAAGGCCTGATGAAGTTATTACTGAGGTCAGTGAAACAACTCTGAATCACCTTCAATGCAGCTGTGCTAGGAATTTGCATATAACAATCACCATGAGTGTATCATGCAGGATTAAAAGGACAGGAAAATTGGGAAATATAAACATAATTAGCAATCTAATCTACATCACATTTTGTGAATGATCAGGTATAAGTATTGTATATAATATGGTAATTTAATCAGATTTTTTGGATAACTTAAAAATGTTCTGATCAATTAGTGTTTATGCATACTTATTAAAAATCTTATTTCTGAATTCTTAAATTCAGTTGTTTGTATCCATATTTGAAAACAGAGGCAAAAGGAAAATCAATCTTTTAACTATCAGACATTGAATAATTTTTATTTCTCACAATTTTGCCTGATATGGTAGAACTACAGTCAGTCATGTGAAGAAAATATTCATAATACAGATAAAAACTTAAATCTCTGTACTGAATTGTTAAAGATTATCAAATAGATTTTGTGGTAATGTGAGGTGTTAGAAAATACTCACTCTATATTATGTAAAAACATTCCTGATTATAAAAAGCATTAGACTGCCTACAAAATGCGTATAGTAGGATTTGAATCTTACCAGTGTGCTGCAATACAAATACAAATCCTGTCCTCAAACATTTTTATTTCTTTGAACTTAATATTTAATTTACTTGCGCTGTTAGAATTTTAAGCACTATTATTAATATCAGACGTAGAACAGTTGTTAGCATTTCTTACAGAAATGATTTGTCTGAACAAACTGAAAATCTTCTTTTCTCTTACACATTTATGAAACACTGCTGCAGAAAAGTCTAAAATGCTATTTCTACCTGCATCTATCTGTTCTGTGCAACATGAATACATTAACAGTTGTATATCACTTACAGTGATTACTTCAGTTTGCAAAGCATATCAAATTAAGGCGGTGTTTCAAAAAAATAAACTATGATTTGATGTAGCTTTTACTCTTCTAGTGCAGTCTGCCACTGGTCAGGGGTAAGTACAAGCAGATAAATCAGATCAGTGAGACTTTCTGCTTTACTCTGTGCACACATCCAAAATAGACCAATATTCTTTTTTCTTTTTGAGCCACACTTAAATTGCAACACAGCATCTCAGCACCTCAGTCCCCTGGTGGAATCAGTTCATGACGATCATTTCATTAGCAGCCAAAGACTGCACCCCAGAGCACTGGGGGTAAGGAAATCTGGATGGATGCCCCATATAGATTTTTTCCTGGAACTGGTCTAGTATTCCAGGCAGTAATATCCACACCAGCACACATTCCCAGACACACAAGATGTTTCTTACAATAAATAAAGGCTTTAGAGCTATCAGTCGGAAAACTAAAAAAAGCTCAGTCGGAAAACTAAACCAGACACAATTAACAGGGTGTAAGTGTTCTGGACATGCCAATGCTCAGAAGTTCTAACATTGCTGCTGTGCACACCCTTCAGCTAGGCGTGAGAAGATTAAGTCAGTATTAGATACTTCAAAACAATAAAACAGGCTTTTTATAGATAATGTGTAACAGTGGGATAGTACAGCATTCCTTATTCTGAGCAGTTGTAGTAATTCCAGTCCAATACTACCATTCAATTCTTAATCAGATACATATTTAAAGTAAAATATATTCTGAGTGGGTTTGGCAGGATTTTTAAATTGCCTTCCCCTTCTTTCCCCGCCCCCCCAAGAATTGCATCAAATTTAGCCTTTGGATAGCAAGTTCCAGAAGACTCCTATCTCTTAGATCTAAAATTTAGTCACTGTATTTCATCTGTGGTGGCCGTGCAAGCTGGTGACCAGTTTGGAGACCCTATAGCAGAACCTGTAATGTCAATGCCAGGCCTCCCTGGCAGGAGCTGCCAGTTGGGGACACAGGCTTCCCTCTCCCTGCCCTGTCCCCAGGAGGCAGTGAAAGACAGAACTGCCACTTCCAATGAAGCTGCTCATCCACATCAGTAAAGCAAGTGACCACAATCCAACAGGCATCATGGTCAAGGACATCAAAATGTCCTTCCAGAGGTTCACCAAACACAGGTGGCACACCAGGTGGAAGAAGGGAGTGGCTGATCCAAGAGTTGATCCAAGCCACTGTTTATATGGCTCTTAAAACCTTTTAACACGCAGAACTGTTAGCACATTTTCTGTGGTTTGAGTACTTCAAACACTGTTAGCTATGTGAAAATATCCTGAAAAAGCAGGACATTTTCAGGAAACAGGAATTAAGCCACAGAAGTTGAAAGTCAAGGACTATTCTTTATACTACAAGCAGTTTTTCTAAAACTACACATACAGTTAATAAATCACTGTAGTACGTTCACAGAAAAATATCCCATCAGTTATTGGTTAAATTGTCTTAGCTACGTTCCTACTGCATTACTACAGAAATGAAGACGAGTCATGTTTTCTAGCATGAGCTACAGAAGAAACCTTGCTCTACAGTGGTGTGAATGTGAAGTCCTACCACAGGTACTGTTGTATCAGCCCAACACAACTGTGATCCTTGACCTCTGCACTGGTCTATGTTACATTCCACAGAGCAATTGCACTTAGAATTTCGTTTTTCCATGTCAAGAGCCTCTTCTGAAAGCAGACTGAACTGTGTAATGGTAACCAGTGTTGTAATGTCAACATATTGTTATCTAGCACTACTGTTATCTAGCACCACTAGTAGGAGAGCTGAGAAATTCAGCTTGCAACACAAGAAGCCTCCCTGAATAAAGAAGTGAGAACTGATGAGGATGCTGGGAAGAGAGGCTGTATGTAAATCATGGATTATATTAAAAATAAATAGCCTTGCTAATTTTCATTAGGGTCCATGCAGAACTACTTTAATCTACAAACAAATTGATTTTTTATTTTTATTTTTTGTATTTGAACAACATTACACATTGTAAGACCCAAAACTGATTTAAAGCTTTTAAAGAGGATTTACATAATATGATTAAACATAGCCAACAGCTTGACAAGGAAAAAAGAAAAGTTATTTATTTGTTCAATTTCACTCTTAAAGAAAGAAAGAAAGACATAACAGGAAGGGGTAGAAGAGACATAACAGGAAAGGGGTTATCTTGTGGGTGCTTAGAAGAGCATTTTTCTGATACTATACACTTAAAAGTTATTTTTCCAAGATTAGACTTCCATCATTTTCATATTAAGAAGGTGATTCATCTAATACCATGCACTAAGTCTTCGACTATTAGATGATATTATTCTATCTGCTTATTATTTCAACAATGAAGATTTAATGTTGTTTCCCTTGCATGATAAAAGTCTCAGCACTTTAATACCTACTTTCATTATTTAATTCAGGAAACTTCATGTCAGAGGATCAAATAACTATCCTAAGAGAGATTCTGCCTCCAAAGCCCAACAGCAAACCAAACTATTCTTCTGCTAGATTAAACCAGAGCAAAATCATCACAGATAAGGTTATACTTCTGGAAATATTTCCCTGCTATTGCCTTGAGACAAATTCACTGCTGTTGTAACATCGTTGAATCCATTTTCACTCATCTCTGAACAATGCCTTTGACACACTGGCAAATTTATTAAACAGTTGTGACATGGTTTCTAGTTTGAGAGTACAAGATTAGGAAAACTGACCTATTAAAGAAACAAGAAACCCCAAACAGGTATTAATTCAAACTAAGACCCCTGTCCTAGAGATAGATCTTTTTTTCTATAAAGGTCATTGTTCCCTATTCCTCCTCTCCAAAGATATCCATTAACTCACGTCATGTAGCTAGTTAATATAAAAATGGCAACATGCCACCATACTTTGTTGTGAAGGTGCAGATATCCTATTCCAGAACTACTGTGCCTGTTTGTCAGAATATATGTGAATTTTCTTCTCTTTGTGCTAACACATGTGCTCCACTTAGACCTATGTGATTTTGGGCACTTTCACCACCCCTGCGTTTTTAACACTACTCAACTTCAGAATTTCACAAAATTATGGGAAGAATATGACAGAGAGAACTTTTATTTTTACTTTCAATCATTAGTAAATGTGCCAAAGCTGTTCATTCCTGCACCACGCTTTCACTGTTAGATACCTCTGTTCTAAGCTGTAATGTATTACCACTACTGGCACTTGTGTAGCACCTGGAACTGCCCTCAGGGTCCAGGTGACGCTGTTCCAGAGGAGCCCCGGGTGTACTCTGAACACTGGAAATTTTCTAGTACACACTGAGGTGCAAGAGGGGGTGTAAGAGCCCATAAAAAAAGATTATTCTCATTGCAATATGTAGCAGACTCTGGACTGGGACTGCCTATACAATATGTAGAGTGGAGGCATCAGAGCAGCAGTCAACCTCATGTCATTTCAGAGGGTAAAGGTGTGTTAGTTTGCATAAGGAGATTTTCTTTCACCAGTGAAAGACTCAAGGGGGAAAACTACTCTGAATTTCAAGGGGAAATTGGCTAAGAGATAAGAAATGCTGTCATACTGGGTCTTAGAGCCAAACACGTGGTTTTTTGCGGGGCAGAGTACGAAGCAAGCCCAAGCAGATGAAGCAGCGTTAATGCTAGAGCTGCTGGGCCAGAAGCAAAGGCAGCAGATGGAAGGAGACACAAACCTGTATCTTTGAAAGCAAAAAAGGCTGCAGTACTGAGGTTGAGAGACACTTGACCCACTGAGTAAATGATTACTCCTCAGACTTTGGGGACCAGCGGGAAAGGTGAGTGAAGTATAAGAAAAAATCTACCTTATGAGGCAATGCTGGTTTATAAAAGAGGACCTCTTCTAAAAGTAGGTTTATAAAAGAAGACAGAGCAGCACAAGCTGAAATAAAGGTCATCAGCCAGCACAAAGTTTAATGCCCTCTCGCTCACTACTAAACGACACGACTGCCTCCAGACAGGCTTTCCACTGCACCACCGAGCCAGTGACTTTGCTCTCCACCTGACACTGTAGGAGACAGTCTGCAGCAGTGCTGACTGCAGGGCATACTGCATGGGAAGGGCTGCAAGTCCCACAGTTTGCATACAGCAATTCTCTCTTCCCTTTCTCTGAGGCCCCTCATTTGACATGACTTCAGCTGTGCATAGAGCATGTTTACAATACTCCAAGGTAGTGCCCCACTGTCAAACTCCCATGGCCTGGCCTGTGCTGGGTCATGGTCTGTGATGCTGCTCATCACAACACATCTGTTTATTATTCCTAAGACCACTGTGCACGAATTGTTACTGGAAGAAGAAAGTGGAAAAAATCCTGGAGCAGTAGGACTGAAAAGCATGTCTCAAATAGCATGAACCTCACCACTTCTACAAAGTGCAAGAGAACAGATGAATCTGGATCACTTTGGGATAGAAGTGTAAAAAAAAAAAAAAAGATCAAACCATTTCCAGGTAAATAGGGGGAAATTTATGTGTCCAAACAGATGGGGGCAACGTACTTTCAAATTCCCTTGGATACTTGAGATACCTGCACAGTTAGTAGACTTATGGAAGACACACAGGCTTCTGGAAAAGCAGATGTAAACAGAATTGAATACCCTTTGGCCCTTAACGTTTAATGCTTATCTCTAGGGACCTGGATATCATTCTCAGTGTTTGGCCAAAATGTTTGCTACATACTCAGGTCCTTTTACTTCTTATGTTAGTAACATGCACAAACATTTGTAATCTCTGGCACTTCAGAATAAATATATATTGCATTACATAAGGGTAATTGACTACAGTTCTGCAATTATCCCTATCCAAAAAACCAATCACCTCAGCTCAATCATTTATAAAGGAAAGAGTGATGAGTTAACTTAAACTGGTTTTAGTACGCAGCTCAAACCTCATGGGCTGGAAGCCACTGTTTTAGCTGCTTCACATTAAGCATAACTGGGATAATGAATACTTTGAGCTAGAGAACAATACCAATCCTTGCAGGTTTTTAAAATTTAAATTTTAAGACTCTGTAGGGATAAATTATTTTTGAGAATAAAGAAAGAATAAAACCCATTACACACACATGCCCTCCTGTGCCCTCAAGGATCCAGGTGCACTTTGCTTATGGCTGCTGAGACTGAACAAAGAATCAGGTGGAGGTCTCAGATTCCTTCTTCACTCCAGATAAATGATACACACTTTCAGTTTTTCCACCATCTTTGATGACAGGCAGCAAGATTTCAAGATATAAGATTGGTATTAGGTATGGACCATGACAAAGAGGAACAGTATCTTCCTTGATGCATTATATGTGATGTGTCAGTCACTGGTTTTCTTTTTTAAAAATCTTTTTTATCAAGAATAAATTCAGCCATCAGCAGTGTAGCATACAAAGCCCTACAGGGAGCAGAAATAGTCATCTTTTACAGTTTTAGGGAAGAAACCCTCAAACTACCATAGAATGATGAAAGCATGTAGAACACCAATAACTGTGTGGCAATGTCAGTTGAGATTTGCTTGTAAAAGAATCAAATATCTAAAAGGGTAACCAATATAGAAGCTTTTATCTTTTGAAAAAGATTAAAGGTGTTGGTTCTGTATTTTGCGAAAAAAAGGTATGAGGAGAACAAGGAATGACAAAGGGCACATCCAGAACAAGGAAGAAAGAGCAGCATGTATAGAATCTATTAGCATTGGACAAAGACAAAAGAGAATAATTTTGGTATTTTGAACCTGAACATGCCATGGGAAATCACAACTGGGTGCAATGCAATCACAGCTTTTCAGCAATATGCCGTCTCAGATCCTTCATAGATTTTCTTTCCTGTAACAGCATTTTAACCCAGTTACCCTCTTCCTTCAGCCTCTCTGCTTCCAGAAACAAAACTTTTCCATTTCATACGTTTCCTGCCTCCCTCTGGCTGATTACTTTTCTTGTGTTCATCTTCTCAGGGCTACTCCCTCTCCCCTCTACTACATGACTAAGAATTTTTTTTCCTTGAGCTGTATCCCCTCAAACCTTTGGGTCTAAACTGTGAAGCTTTTGTTACTCTTTGCCACATCTTGTAAATCTCTGTGCATCTGCCTTGTTTGCCAAGCATCTTGGTTTAAATGTTTACACTTTGATAGTCACATAGATCCTGCTTTTGTCACCCCTGCATTCCCACTCCCACCCCTACCTGCCACAGACTCATACTTTTTAATGTTCTGAACTAAAGGACAATTTTAGCTAGTTTGCAAACATAGATTTTAGACTCAAAGTACCAGTGTGTTTAAAAGCTATTGTTCTTGTACTACTCTTGTTGCCTCTCCTATATATCTCAATTTCACAGGCAGCTATTTAATCTGCTCTTACTTCTAATACTGATTTTACTCCTCTCTCAGTGGTGCTCCTTCATATTCTGCTTGTCTCTCACACTGTGAGATCTGTGAGACTACAGATATTCAGACTTTATAGCTGCAGTTACTGTAAAAACTACAGATTGAAGAACTTCCAGGGCTCTTTGGCTGACCATAACCTGCTAAGTCATGTTCTAACACATGCTTTAAAGGTTAGATGCATGGCTGCACTTTGCATACAGAAGTACTTCAGCTGGTTGGAGGTAATGCCAAAGGCAGAGTACTGCACTGAGACCCTGCTGAACATCTCTGCCTCTTCTATCTTTGCTGCTGCCCTTTTGGCAATTTTCATGGGATACATGCTGCCTGACGTGATTTCTGGAGCTACCAGATGCCCTTCAGGGGTCTGTATGTTTGCAGCAAAACAGTCAGAAGACTAATACTGAAATGGATTTATGTGTACCATGGCCAAATGGATTTTCTGTTTTGTAACAACACTTCTCACCCAGCACAGTGGATGGCTTCTGTTTTGAATGTTCATCCATGTTATCAGTCGAGCAATCCTCCCTCTTTCATGCTGGAGAAGCAAAGCAACCATCAAATGACTCAAGAGTGTGCTCTCTGACATGCAACCGGGTTTATGAAGATGAATTTGGGAAGAGGTGCAGGCGTTAATTTGTTGACTGTCTCACCCATGCTGGGACTATAAAAATGAGTCAGTTCAAGCTCAGCTTGACCTGCCTAATTATCTGCTGACCTGGTATGCCAAACAACTGCTGGGTCCACAGAAGGAGAAAAATCTCCACTAATAAGAGTCTATTTGTCACCCTCAGCAGTGAAGAAAGCAGTATATTTAAAGGCAAACAATCAGAGGTATTCATACTCTTCTGCTGTTTCTGCTCTCTTGGCCAGAAAAAAGGATTTGGGTGGTAGCTTTGGCTGTCTCCCTTCCAGTCTTAGCTCTTGGAGGGTTGTCTGAGAACAAAAGTAACAACCTCAGGCTTAATTGTTGTTGGATCCAAGGAATTTATTCTTGCATGTTTGGGTTTTATATAGAAAATGGATGGAGTCCATGTGTGCAATAACTCAAATAATTTCCTTTCTAATTAATTTTGATTGCATCTCCTGCCAGGTATACAAACCAGAAAATGCATGGAAAGAAGTTGTTAGCCCACCTATTGATTCAGGTAGTGCAAATATATCCAATTAACCAGCTCCTTTTCACGCCAGCAGATTTATTTCTTGTTTAGACTGCACTGTCATCTTTCCTTTCATCTTTCCACTAGCCCAAGGTAAAAAAGATTCTGCAAGGGAAGTGATTCCTCAGTTTAATTGCTGCAGGCTAGGTTTTCTGATTACTGGAGCTGGTTTTAGTCCCTTGCTATGCTCTTCCCTGCTCCCTGCAGAGAACAGAGCTTTTGGAAGGCTGATTTTTTTTTTTAAAATATAGTCGTTTAATTAATGCTATGATGAATCAGAGATGCTAAAATGCTTAGAAGAGGAAAAGTGCTATGTGAGAGTTGAGTGGAATTCTAGTTTTATCTGCGTTGTTTTGTGAGATAGGATAATATTTTGTTAACAGTCTGATTCAAGGGGCTTCAAATTAGGGCATAATGAAGAAATAAAAATGTAATCTATTTTTGGAAAAGTAAGTTTAGGCTTCCAGTTCTATAGCCTGATCCAACATCCACTGAAATTAATGAGCCTGTCTGCCAATGTTAGAAGGTATGAAACCAGATGCATTAAAAAAGTAGCCTTTCTTTTCCACTTTGGTTTTTATTTTGTGTCCAAAATAGAACAAGATTCTGACAGGGGTAGTCAGAGGAAATTGCAACTAGACATTATCCTGTTTTAAGTGTCCATGAAGGAATTGCAATTTATTTGCTACTCTTTTTTGCTTCTTTATCTGTGCTATATTATTGCCTGAAACTCAAGAAGAAATTTGTCCCCATGGTATGGTCTGAAAGACTGATCGTTTCTGCACACTTTTATATACAATACCATGGTGAAAACATGAAGATTCTTTTATTTCATATCAAGAGAAATAAAAAGGATCTTCATGACCTACTCTTTTATTAAAGGTTAAATAAAAAGCATAGATGTAAATGGATTAACTCAATAAATAAAAAATCTTGGTGAAGTGGCAGTGTCTTTTGAAAACAACTGTTCCAACAGACATCAAAACCACTTCAAGTCACACTGCAATGTTCATCTCTTCTGTAATTACTGGGTTCAAATATTTCTTAAGTCAAGAAAACTCTACATGGAAGTTATGATAATTAGTCTGTACATGATGGCATAACAATGCTGAGGATATGTATCAGGTTTTCACATTGCTTTATTGTGCACCATAAAATAAACCATTTATATTTCAGTTACAAAATACTGGTTAGTTTCTAAGGCTCAGTGAAATCATATATAACTTTACAGATTTCAGTGGCTGGGAGAAGGACATAAGGGAAAAGAACAAGAGCAAACAAAAGAACAGCATCAGAAAAAGCGATGGGTGTTTAAAAATTATTTTTTAAAACTATAAACACAACTAAACCATGAACTGGTAAGACTATAACACAGAATTTGATATTTTTTCCCCTGCAATTTGCAATTGTTAGCAAGTATTTCATGAAAACAGCGTTAATGTGTTGAACTACTCATGTATCAGTATAACTAAACCAGACCATCCAAAGGTCTGCTGTGGTAATGAAGCTGTAAGTACATTTATTAGAAACAGGGCCTCTCCATTAGTCATGCAGAAAGTGGACATGTAGTTGGTTTTACCGGTATTTTTTAGAGGTTAAATAATTTTGCAATATTACTAATGTTCCGATTCAGTTAAATTCCTGTTCCCTACAGTGTTTTTTCTTCTTAGCAAGACAGCCATTGGAAAAGAGCAAATTATATTTTAGTTCTATATTTTAAATCACCTAAAGCTACTACAATATAAGACCTGAATACAGCAAGTATGTGAACAAGGGTATAATGCAGAGTAAAAGTAGGTTCAGTGTTCTCATAGGAAGGGCAAAAATGCATGCAATAACTTCCTTTGACAAATGACTAGTACATTATTGTTTTGAATACAACACTACTAGCTGTTACATTTCTCATTAAAAAGTTTCTCAGCTCTTCTAAGGCATACAGCTCATTATTAGTTGCATTTAAAAAAATAGTTTTAAACGAATCCTAGTCCTAGCTGCTCCATCAGAGCACAGATCTACTGGAGCACAGCTCTGTTTGTGCTTCCTCAGGAGGTGGGAGTCAAACGGTTCATAACGTGACTTGGTTTTGGCCTGTGCTACTGCTGATCCTTTCAAAGTAACAGCTCCAGGTGTCACCTTCAGGCTAGTAGCTGATCAAGTCTTCTTTCTAGTGGCTCTCAAAGAAACCCTTCCTCTAGACATTAATTTCAGGTTGCTCAGTGTAATTAAACTGTGTTTTTTAAACCTGAGTCACAGCTGCTCACCTACAACTCAGTAACACATGGCAGGGGATTCTCAGGACTGTGCACCTACTCAGTTTCCTTTTGTTACCTCCATGGAGATGCAGCTGCCCACGTGGCAAAAGTCAGAGTCTGTATGTTACACTTGTTATGCTGGGCTTCATCACCCTTCTTGGAGATAGGCTGGACAGAGGAGACCTGCTTCAGGCAAAGCTCATAATCTCTTAGATCCTGTAAGTTCACTGACTTCTGAAACATTGTCTGACCTCAGTTACTTCCAAAGAAAGGGGGAGAACTGGGCAAATATTGCAAGAGTCTTCTTCCCCCCTCCAGACTCACAGAAAAGACAAATCTAGCAGACAGCAGCTGGCTCCCAGGCTCCAGCGCCTTACTTTAAATGATCAGAGTGCTCTGAAAGACTAAGGAAGGAGTCAGAGTGAAAATTTTACATGTACTCAGCAGCCTTGCAACTTCCCTGAGAAGTGGCAGAATATAAACTACACTCTGCATTGCAGGGGAGGGATGAGAGATCAGGCTTGGAGTGCTGGGAAAGATTTGATGTAACAACAACAGAAAAACAAGGGTGAAAAATAAATGCTGTCAGCTAAACAAAACAGGTAACAGGTAGACACAATGCTGACCTCCTAATCACAGGTGATTCAGAGGACAATATTGCCAAAGGTAAAATGTTTCTTGCCAGACTGCTCCTCTGAAAACTGTAAATCTGCAAAATGGCACATTCCCTTTGTGAGAGCAACCTTTGTTGTCAGTGTCACCTTGAAAAACTTTATACACAAATATATGACTTTGCATATTCTCATGCTAATAGAAGCATTTTCCTCTAATTAAAATTAGCACTGATGATTTGCTAAAATAATCCTGAGTTATGGAATCCAAATGATGTATAAAACATATCACTTTAAGAGCACCCTGAGGAGCACACAATCTAAGAGATCCTGTAACTTTTCTCCTGAGAGGAGTAAGTAATGAGACAATTTATTTTTCTCATATTGCACATTAGATCCACCAAACAGCAGGTGAACTTCGAGGGCCACCATGGCACATTCTTTTTGTACACTGAGCTTATGCTGAAAAACCTGTAAATCTGGACTAGGAGCATTTTTATCTCTCTTAAGGTTGCAGAGAACTTCTCAGAAGAAAAGGTACAAAAGGTACAGCCTGTACCTTGAATAAAATGCAAAGAACAGCCATAAAACAGCAGGGTCACTCACTCATTATTTAAATGACTAAGCTCCCCATGTCAGAAAGATTAGCCCATCTCTGTTTGCACGTCCCAAAGGGTAAAGTGTGTAAAACTGTTATGCAACCATGAATGAATGAAGCCCCTAGCATAGTCATAATGCTTGATTGTGGACCTTGATACTTCTAGTAAAAATTAAATTAAAAAATTGCAAATAATTTCCTTATAAATCACAGAAGAGTTGAGGTTGCCAGAATTCTCTAGAGATAACTAGTTTAAACCCTCTGCCCAATGTAGTTCAGCTCAGTGTTCTCTTATACTCAGACAGACTTTCCTGTATTTCAATTTGTGCTCATGAACTCTTGTCTTGACACTGGGCATCACCAAGAAGAGGCTCTGTCCTCTTTACACCTGCCCATCAGGCATTTAACAATGTATAAGATCTCACTGACCCTCCTCTTCTCTAGACTGAACAGTCCCTGCTCCCTGAGCCTCTCCCCACAGGAGAGATGCTCCAGACCCACAGTCTTGGGGCTCTTTACGGAACTTTCTCCAGTATGTCTCTGTCTCTCCTGTACTGGTGAGCCCCAGAACTGGACTTGGTGCTCCATGTGTGGCCTCATCAGTGCTGTGTGGAGGTGAACAATCACCTTCACTGACCTGCTGCTAACACTCCTGACAGCCCAGGAGGGCTGCTGGCCCACTTTGCTGCTGGAGCATGCTGCTGACTCCAGGACTTTTTTAGATTTGTCTTGACAATGAAAGTGACGGCAATGTAGGGGGTACAGCAAATCCAAGACCACACTGTTTAAGGCCTTACCCAACTCTGGCAACTAGCACAAAGCCCGTGTAACTGGACCTCTAAAATCCACCCCAGAGCCCTTCACTAAACCCTGACCCCAAGATCTATTGCAAAGGCCAAAAACCAAACCTGAAACCCTCTATCTTACCCCTACCCCACATACTTCTTCTGATGGCAGCCTAATCTGCTGTTCCTAACCCTAATCCTAAACTCTCACTGTGATTCCCACCTCCAACCTACATCGCAACTGCTTGCTAAAAACTCTTCTTGGAACTCCAAACCCTGACCCAAAGCCCTTCTGTAAATCTAAAGGCTAATCCCTTTCCCCAAAAGGCAGACTCAACCCCCTAGCCCTAGCCGTACACAGATTCCCAAAGCCTAAACCCTCCTTCTTGACCCTGCACATTCAGCCCCTCTTCTGTCCCCAGCTCTCAGGTGCCTGTGCCCAGGAGGTGAGAGATGGGCAGAGGTCCAGGAGGACAGAATGATTCAGCTGGATCCCTGGGGGTCCTCATGCCTCAGCACTTGAATGGCCAGGACTTGGAGGCTGGCATGTGAAGCTCACACAAAGGCTGTGAGAGAGCTGGGCCAGCAAGGAAGGGTTGATTTTGTGGCGGTAAGTGGGCTTTGGGTGTCAGACCACGCTTGTTAAGCCTTTACACTAACTCTGATCACTAAGTTTGTCTCCTAGATCCTACCTCTCCCCCACCTCCTACCCCAATCCCAAACTCTAATCCTTGACCCCAACAGCACAAAAACACCTTCTGAACCTCTAACCAAACCCAAGACCAAGTAAGCCAGTAAAACTAGAAAATAAACTGACACAAATGTTTATAACTGTCAAAAAAGAAACCAGTTTTTTGGCATGATCTTGCTCTCAAAAGCTGGGCAGGAGCAATGAGGTATGGCTTCATTTATCACTGTCTCAGGCAAACATTAGCCTTCACTATGTGAGAAAATTAAAGATTTCACTCTGTTAGCCCTGCTTTTCCTGCAGCTCAAGCTGGTTCCCAGCTTGATTCAGCAGAAACACCCAATTAAAATTCCCACCTATGAATCAAATATGATGCAATGCACTAGCAAGTGGCAGTGGTCTTCCCTTTAACAATCACACTAAATATTCCAATTAAATGGCACCATTAAACTAAATGGATCTTAAATATCATAGTGCTACTCCCAAAAAATCCACTCAGATAAATGAAACTGTTGTGAAAAAACACGAGGGAAGGAGAAAATTAGTACTGGCATATCAGCTTTTGAGTGAGACAGTTAAAAGCAACACTGTGCAGTCACACATTCATTTAAACATGAGCTCCTTATCTAATATAAACCGCAATAGAAAACACATTTGCAGTTATGTTGTATCAAATTTATAGCAGACAAACCATACTGAAAAGATTCTTTAAAGATCATTAATATAAAGCACTCTCTTACCAATTATATGATATTCTATTGGGTAGCTCTTGGCTACCAGATTTATTATACACATATTCTTATCTTTGAAAATGTTTGAAATATATCCTTAGTCCATACTTATTTCAAACATTAGAAGTAAATATACTGAAGAATATCTTGGAACCTGGCTCACATTTGAGCTACAAAATCCTCTTCTGAAAGCAAATTAAAGTAGATAAATCTGTCATTTATGTTCAAGTTCTCTTTGTCCTGGAATTATTTCTTCTTTCAGAGACTGAGTCTGATAATGCTGTCCTTATAATTAAAAGAAGTATTTGACTTTATGTAAACACACATGAAAAAATGCTTTTATTAATATCAAGTAAATTTAAAAATTACATGTAGAACCAGAATAACTGAGGTTGGAAAGGAAATAGGAAGTTTGTCTAACCTAACCTCCCTGCCCAAAACAAATGCAAAACCAATGCAATGCAAAACCATAATGAGACAACTGATGATCAATAGAAAACTGCTAAAAAATACATGTATTATATCTCATATAGTTGACATAATACACTAGATGGCACATACAGTCCCTCTGCTTCTCTCCTGTCAAAAAGATTACTATTCAGAATGGAAGAAATATTTAAATATGATGAATGTGTGTCTTCATGTGTGCATGTTCATTTAGTCTCTTCTCACAGTACAAATTTTAGCCACAATTTTCACTAAATAAAGACCACAATGGACTGCATTATTTTTGATATGAATATATTCTGAGGTATGAAGGCAGCAAGAATATGCAAGAGGAGAGATTAACTAATACAGAGGAGAAAATAGCTTCCATTCCTGTTCTGTCAATAAATACATAAGATGCAACTGATGCGAATAGGATGAAAAAATGTTTGGATGGTGCTACTCAGAACAGGTACTAACGGTTCATCATTGAAATATCAGCATTTAACAAAAGAATTCTGTAGAAAATGTATGAATTCATTTCTGTAGACAATCTTCTATCCTGGGTCTATATCCATCCTGTGTCACAGTCCGTTGGACGGACGGTGAGAGAGACAAGGACAAATACTGAAAGATGTTTGAGGACTGGTTTAGATTTCCGTTATCTTGATTTTGGAAGATGGAATTCATTAAAGTCAAATGGATAATATTATTACAGAAGCAGGAAATGATTATCTGCAGAAATATAGAATGAAGAGCAATTTACTGAGTAGCAATCCTGGAGGAAAGGATCAAGAGGCCAGAGAACATCATAAGATAGGCATGTGTTACAAGATTGGTTGCTGTGACAAAGACAGCCATTCAGGAGTATATTAACAACTATTCCTGGCAGCACATACAGATGACATGTCCCTCTGTGCAGAGCTTATGGAGAAATACCACAACTAGTCTGAATGGCAGACTTCAGGAAGGACAGGGACCAACCAGAATGAGTCCAAATGAAAGCAACAAGAGCAGCTAGGAAGACAAACTGAAGTGACTGCCATCTCAGCTTTAATTATATACTCAGCTACTCTAATGACACCCCCTCAACCTGCAAACAAGGAACAATGCTGTGTTCTTTATGGTAGTGTACTGCAGTGGCACCATTTTTACTCAATGTCTTCATGCATGATATCCATGGCAGAGGAGACTGCTACTGAAGACTGCAGGTCACAAAGAGATGGCAGAAAGAGCAGAGTCCCTTGACATATGGCCCCATTGCATGTTTAGGATGAGGTCTTCATATGATCTACTTAAACAACCGAAACAAAGAAAATTGCAAGTGTCCAAAGTGGAAAGAAAGAACTGGTTCATATGGTAAATTTTATTGCTTCTGAATTTATGCTTGCAAGCTGCTCTTGTTGGCCTTGAAATAGAGTGGTTCACCCTTATACGTGAAGTCCATCTCAGTTTCCCAATTTTTTATTCACTGAGCTAACTTCATATTTATAAATGGTCAATTAGGACTAAGAAACAGTTTCCTTCAATGAGATAGTCTGTATCCCCAGGATGGGACTTGTTCTGACAGGTTTTGAGGTCACAGTACATCAGGCATAGTTCCACTGATTTCAGGAATGTAAATCTATGAGGCTTGACATTACTGTGGGGCTAAGAAGCATTTTAATTTTCTCTTTGACAGAAGTGGAAGTGTTATCTCTGCAGACTTTGAAACAGATTTTTTGCTCTAGTCCATCTGGAATATACCCTGTGGAATAAAAGCACTAACTCTAGTTCCCATGGAGCTGAATACACCACCATAGCTGTTAAATACACATCATGCCATGGCTGCAAGCGTGTATGTAGTCTTCCTTCTCATCCTTGAGTGCTGAAGGACTTATAGGAATGGCTTTAGGAACAGCATTAATATTATCAGGGTGCTACTTAGGATAGTTGAAACTGTTCACTGAAGGTATTGTATCCATTTCACTGTCAAAGTTGTGAAGCTGCAATAAGCTGCGTACTTTTGAAACTGGTTGGTGAGAACTGTGAGATTTTGATGGTGACTGGGATTTATGTTGAACTTCATTTGTAAAGAGATTGTGTTTGGGTTTAGGACTTCCAAACTTGCACTCAAAGGGCCTTGCAGCACTGGGTAAGGTTTTATTGCAAAGCAGTTGTAAGAACGACTGAGTGTTTTCTGAATCTGCTAGTTCCTTTAACAGGACCTTTGTCAAGGAAGCTTTTCTGAGGATAAAAAGTGAACCACACCATGTCCTCTCTAGAGGATCTGAAAATTGCTGGCTTATTCTGAGGTGGAGGAGGGTCAGGCACAGAGTTAACTTCAGAAAGTGGAGGCTTGTGACATGCTGGGAGAGACAAGACAGGACTATCAATTGACTAAGGTTGTGTATACTGCGTTTTGAAGGAGTAGGAGGTGGAGGTGTGACTTGACAGATTGGCTCACAGTGCTTTCACTGACAGGCCTATCAACTGATTCAACATCAGTTGGTTTCCCTATAGAGTAACTGGGGAATTACAGCTGATTCTGCAAATTAATTGGTTTAGTGGGCTCAGAATGATGGCTGGCAGGAATCTGCACACAGAGCTTACTTTCAAAACTCCTGCAGTCAAACTACAATAGCTGCTTTTGGTAATACTTTGCATCTTCTTCAGGATCATAATGGCTTGAGACCTTTGCTTGAAGTCTCTGTCTGTGGTCCTGGGCCCTGTAAATATACTCCTTAGATGAAGTATCCTTTTAGCTTGTGAAGGAGTGCAATACTTGTTGGAAGACAATGTGATCTTGCAAAAGGAATGAACTGCTTAACTTCCTGGTATTTGGAAGAAAGGGAAAAAAAAAAAAGAGATCCAAGGAAAAACGTAGATGAAAAATGGCTGACTGACAGTATGAGTCCCCAGATCCAGTCTCTGAATATTTTCCGTATGTTTTCTAATTGCACAATTCCTTGAGTGTATTTGACCACCATCCTTTTCTTGCTCATTGTTGTCTGCTCCCTTTCTTTCAGAATCAGGTGAAGCAGAAAGCTGAGAAATCCTGTCTTCCTCCATTCCTCTTCATAATCCAGGGAATATTATTTCTCTTTGTTCATAGCCTTTAGGTGACTTGGCTCCTGGGTCAGCTGCTGCCATGGCCAGACAGCCAAGTGCCTACTCTGACTCACCTATCCTGCAAGAACTATGCACACACTGATGGGCCAATACTCAAAAGCACTGCTCTTTCCAAGAAGACTAGTGTGTGAACAGTTCACCTTGGATGCTTTCTCCTGTGTTCCCACTGCAATCTACCCTTGGCTGTTAGGAAGCCATGGGTTAAAAAGCCCATGCCATCCTAACCTTCAAATTAGTACCACTGCTTCTCAAAGTACTTCCATCAGTTTTATAATAATGATGTGCTTTTTAGAATTCCTTTTAGTGGGTGATGTCTAGCCATTTTCTGCACACTACTTGTCTCTCACAATGACAAAGCCACATGTGATCATTCATTCACAGTTACAGAAATCAAGGCAAGATAGGGCTACAGACAACTCAAGAAGCCATCCAAGACTTAGTGTTTTTCTTCTCCTTAGGAATGCTAGAAGGAAATTAACTCTTCCAGTTTCACGGTGAGGTTTTTTAATATTTGCTTTGTAAATAATTTCATTGTCTTACTTTGTTTACATTGGTGGCAACTCTACAACTAATCTCTAGCCACAGGGCTCCAAGGTGTAGCTTGTTATTAACATGGCCAGACTAATAGTTACTGATCTCTTAAGTTTTAAGTAGATTTTAGAATAAAATAGGGAAGGAAAGAGACAACATTTAATTTTCAGGAGAATGTGGGAAGGGTTACAATGAAGCTAATCTCTGACTCTTAATCGATTTTTGTATTGTTTGAAGATTGAACTAGAAGTGCAGTTCTTTTCTCTCTCTTTTAATAACTTTGCCTCAGCTTTGAAGTTTCTATAAGCTGAGTACAGCTTATCAGAAAAGTCCTAGTGAATGAAAGATGCTTGAACAGGGCTACAACTGAACGAGATGAATTTCAGTCTCCCTAGGAAGAAGCTGAGCTTTTCAATATAAGGCATATACATATTCAATCCCAAGGCACAAGAATGGATTTAACTACAGTGGATAATGCACAAAAATCCATCCTCAGAACCCCCTGTCTCAAAGGCTTTGCTTGTGATGTACTTGGTATTTCAGATTGTTAGTGGCTCACAAGAGAGAAGGAGACATGGCCCTTTCTTTGGGGCTTGATTTAGACATTGTGGTACAGAATTGTACAGCAGAGGATCACACTTTTAGCTGCTGAACATTTAATACCGATATAGAGAAATTATACATTGCAGCTTGCCATCCTATCTGACACCATTATGTTCCAAATGACCCTGCTTTTGTCTGTTCAAGGAACATAGCTTATCTGTTTTGCTATTTCCAGTAAGACATGAAGGAATTCCCAATACTGGTTGTTCTGTTTTGGGAGATAGGGAAGGAAGGAGGAGGGAGGGTTTTTAGTAAAGCAACAGTTTACAGCAGTGCACTAACACTAAACTAGGATCCATGATGGCTGGATTCTAGCGATATAAAACAACTTTCAGGCTGTGGGCAGACCTCTAGTATACAAGCATGAAAATTTATCATTTTGTGCCTCATAAGCACTACTGGGCCAAGTCAGAGTTTTTCACCCCTCAGCTGCTGACCTGACTCATTTGAGTTTGTTGTGTTTTATGAAATGTGTCTGTAAAAGGAAACATAATCTTTTTGCTCCCCCAGCTCATTTTGACAGATTAGTCAGGGAGTGCTGATTCAATGTAGATGTGACGCCTTAATGAGTGGCTGGATAGAACCCAGAAGCTGGAGGATATTGTGTCCCTGACTGCCTCTTGGTGAATTACCATGTGTTAGGTTAGGGAACTGTAGCTTCCTAAATATGCTAACTCAGTCAGCTGAGAACCTATAATTTTCAGAGTGAAAATAGAAATTCCACTATTAAAAATTGAACTGTATTATATAATATCTTTAACGTGAATTTATTTCTATTAAATACGCTTAATGGGGTAAGTACTACATCTTCAAAGGATCAAAGTGAATTAATTGGCATCCAACTCTGGTTTTCATAATAAACTATTAGTAATTTAGAAGAGTCCATTTAATGTCTATGTCATGACTGAAAACAGAAATTCAGTTCTTAATTTTCCATCAGGCACCTAAGAATTTTACCCAGATGTTATTAACATGGTAAGAACCACCTGTACTTTCACTTTACTCTCCCATTTAATTAATTGATTTTAAGTAGACCTTACCGTTGTTTGACATTGTATGGTGATTACTACTTATGCAGCCTACTCACTCTATCTTAATAATGCTGCTTTGTTACTCTGAGTTGAATCCTGCTTCTCAGGAACTTGATGAAAAAATTTCTTCTAGCTCCTATGAGATGATTAAGCTGAAAGCAACAAGGTTTTTTTCTAGCTGTTGCAGTTGTATGTCATAATACAATGTGTGTTTTACATGAAGGGAGTAATTTTCTATACGAACGTGCATTCCTTAGCACAGCTTCTCTTTTTCTTTGGTGCAGGTTAAAGGCTGGAATAAAACGTACCTAAATACATAAAAACACACACCAACACACACAAATACAGTGTTGTAGTGTCTATATATTAATATAAATAAAGATTAGGTTAGAGGCAGTCTACATCAATTTAATATGCAGATACTTTTGCAGATGATATTCAGAGGTGAATCTGAAGTAAGTTAAGGACAGAATAAAAATGCCTTTGTACAGAAGAGTGTTCTGATTATATTTCTTACAAGCATTTTTCCATGTGTCTGAAATAATTTAAAATTCATATTATTGCTTTACAATTGAATTATGTATCAGATCAGAATCTATTAGTCTACATGTGATTAGTTTAATAATAGGCATCACTGTTGAACACTAGAGAAATTACGCTTATTTCCACTGATTTGAAAGTAATCAATTCTAGAGATAAAGTAAATGTTAGGAAAAGGTTCTTCAGAGGGTGGTTGGGCACTGGGACAGGCTCCCCAGGGAAGTGGTCCACAACACCATCCTGACTGAGTTAAAGAAGCATTTGGACAATGCTCTCAGGCACATGGTGTGACTCATGGAGATCATCCTATCCAGCGCCAGGAGTTGGACTTGATGATCCTTGCAGGTCTCTTCCAACTCAGGGTATTCTATGCCATTCCACAGTACTTCCCTTTTAAGATCTGCAAGTACAGCACCTTATAAAAATGCAACAAATTGAGCTACTATTACAATTCCCTCTGGTAAATCAAGCAAACTTCTGTTTTTAAGTGAATTTAGTTACAATTATCCTGTTATGGCCCTGATTCCACAATAAGATGGTTATTCCCTGAAGCCTGTACACTGTCACACTGAAACTGTGGTTTAAAATTTGGTGAACCTTGTCCTGAAGGAACTCAAGTATCTGCAGTGATGTCACTGAGGTTAAAGACTTTTAAATTGTGTTTATCCATTTCTAATTTAGGAATTACAGAGTGTACTGTATGCTGCTTGAAAGAACAAACGTGCCAGTTTATCCTTACTCTGTATGGTGTCCTTACTGAGATTTTGACCAGGTAAGTAGATGATATGGTGGGCAGAAAACTGACTGGACAAAAAGGCTAAATTGCCAGTATGAAATCCAGCTGGCAGATGGTCACTTAGAGGTGCCCCACAGTTGGTGGTACTGCGGGAAAGACTGTTTCACATCTTCATTAACAGCCTGAAGGACAGGACAGAAAGAAAGATTGGACAGTGTGATGTTGTGAGGAGTAGTCAATACACTGGAGGACAGAACTGCTATTCAGATGGACAGCTTCACAGCAAACTCAATGTTCAAAAAAGGCAAATGCACTCAAGATTAAATAAGCCTCTGTACCAGCACACAGATGGGTGTCAACTGGTTATAAAGCAACTTTTTTAAAAAAACTCTGAAACCTAGAAGTGCTGGTAGACAAGCTGAGCATGAGTCCAGAATGTGCCCTTACAGTGCAGAAGGCCAATGATATCCTGGGCTTTATTACATGGAGTCCAGCCAACCCAACAAGATAGCATTCTTCCTCTCACTCAAACAATTCTTCATCTACACTACACCTAGAGTGTCACATGCAGTGTTTTTCTACCCAGTAGAAAAAGGCATTGCAAAATACTGGAACAAGTTCAGTCGAACACCACAAAGACAGCTGGGAAACTGGAACACATGGCAGACAAGAACTGCATCATCTGGGCCTTAAAAGAAGGTTATGGAGAGATCTTGCTATTGTTTACAACCATCTAGTGGAATGGTATGGAGAAGATGGGGTCAGGATCATCTAAAGAGTTCCACAATCTGAGAAAAAGAAGTAAAAGACATGCTGGAACACAGGAAATTCCAGCTGATAAAAGGAAGACTATTTTTGCTATGGTGGTGGTCTAACAACAGAACAGGTTGCCCAGGGAGGCTGAAGAATCTCCATCACACCAGCTGGTTGTCCTAAGCAACCTTCTGTTACTAGACCAGCTTGAACTCTGGAGGCCTCTTCCAAGCCAAATTGATCCAGTAATACAAAATCTTGTCTTTATTGCACTTGCAGACTGAAGCCTTCCCTACAGTCTGAAAAAGTTACTTTAATTTTTAAGTGTATTTTCTAAAGTTACCCAGTTAACTTAATTTTCTAGGCTTATATGGACTAAAAGGAAGTAAACTGGCACAATATAATCTAGTGACCAAAGGAATTTCATAGTATATGTATCCCAGACTGTTACTTAACAGCTGAGACCACAAAGACAAGTAATTTTGAATTTCATTGTTGATTACTTCCCTGCACATTGGTCAAGGTTTATAAACCATCAGCAACAAGGTAGGTTTCATTTCCATTTCTTTTTGTAAGGTAGGGCTCGACAATCTAATGAAAATTCTCAAAAATTATCTCTTTAAAGGTGTTTCTCTAATTATGTTTGCTTGAAGTCTTCATTCTGGAATATTGGAGTGATTGTATCTAAAATATTCAATTATCTAGTTCCTTTTTTTAAAAAAATAAAGGCCTTCAATTATAAGTGCTAACAGCATGCTGTTTTCTTTTGTCCTAACCTGGACTTTCAAATTGCACTTTCAAATTGCAAAGATATTATGTATCTTTTCCAAAAGCATGGGTTTAAGTATTAGTGAATCTTAATGCTTTCTTAGCATTCCTGAAGTCCAATCTCTCATTATAAAATATCATACATTATACATATATAAAATTGCTAACTCTAGGGGGTAGTCATTGAATCTTTTTTAGGTTCACACAACCTCTTGCATAACATAGCCACAAGAGGAAGCAAAAGGAAAATGAAAAACATAATAACACTGAAGATTGTATCAGTAATACTAGATTTCAAGTAATTCTATAGAGATGCCATGGAGAGATCAATGGGGCTTTGAAGCTGATTCTAAGGGTTCTCTAGTCTTTCCTAGGGAGGAAAACTACATTTCTTTACTTTTGTTTAAATGAGCCCATCGAGATATTAAGAAGCAGAATCACAGTCTTACCTTATGGAATTATGATAATAAGGCCCCTCAGCAAATTGATTATTCTCTCACTTATCTCAGATGATGAGAATTTGTTACCCTTTTAATATTTTTTAACTGTGTATTACAAAACTGCTGCTGTTCAATCCCATCAGTTATAAGCATGAAACAGCAGATTTTGTTTTTTTAAAATACTGCTTGTTAAGGAGGGGTGGAAGTGGATTTTTTTCCTGAGACTTATTTAACCAGTTAGAAAAATAAGAGCCCATAAATGATGAGAAACCTAAGACACAGAGGCAGTACTTTGAGCCAGTCCCAGTCAGTGCGTTTTGAGAGGTACTACATGCACATAAAGGCACAATATTCATCAGGAAACATAAGCACTCACTTGCAAAGGCTGCAGCAAAAGACCATTATTCTGCTTTCTGTAATTAAGAGGATATTTGAACTTTTACTAGTGTTATCTGAAACGAGGACCTTTAACATTAAAACCCATAATAAATGATGGAAACAACCAGGGTATGACTTGGTTCTTACAAGCGAAAAAATCCTACACTGAAGTACTTAATGAAGACCAGTTATACTGTAAGGAAACAGAAGCCTCTGAAGATGGCATGCAGAAACCAACAAGTATGTCAGTAAAAGACTGACTGCCTTTTTTATATCCATCAGAGACTAAACCAACACATGTAGTGTTTTGGCAAAGGGCGTATATAACCCAACACAGAAGTACCCTCACCTTCTGCCAATAACGGGCAAGTGGTAAGAACTGGGAATAATGTATGAGCACCTAATGGTCAGGAATAGAGAGAAAAACTAAATTCAATTTAACTGCACTGAGATTTAGTTAAAATGCCAGTTGTAAGAACCCAGACATCCACAATCTTTCCTAATCCTGCTTTCTTTGCACGATAACTCTCTGCTATCTTCTACCTTTGCTGTTGTCCTAGTTTCAGTCAAGGACAAAGTTAATTTTTTGCAGTAGCGGTGATGGGGCAGAGCCTGGAACTGTGTGGGTGTGGCCAAGATATGGTGCTATTAGATACTATCACTGTCTCAGGCTTGAGGGAAAAAGCATGGACATGCACAGTCTGTCCACAGTTTTGTTCACTGTCCCAGTTGGAGAGCAATTTTTGCCTGTAAGACATCCTCTTTTTGTATCAATTTTGTATCTTTTTGTTATCAACTTAGTTGCTGTTACTGTCTTCTTATCTCATTGTGGTTTCCAGTAAATTGTTTTTATCTCAGCTTGGTACGTCTGCCGTTTGTCTCTCACTGGAGGAGATGGGGACAGGGAAGCAGCTTGTGGTTTTTCACTTTAGCGGGAGCACGAAATTAAGGAATACCAAACCCCAACAGTCACATTTCTATCTGGTGGAAGTGAGACATTCTATGGTGCATTTTTTAATCTAATAGATGATGACAAACATATGTGTTGCATATTTGCAGGTATTTTACTTCTGTCTTAGCCTACAACTAGTCCTCCTGTGCAAGGACATAGCTTAGGTCCCTGCAATCAGAATTTTCTACCAGTGTCACCTTTGTGAATGGTGTTTGGATTTTATCCTTCATTTTTTTCCTTTTTTGAGCACTCTAAAACATGAAGAAAACAACTGTGGGGACACTAAAATAAAAGTGGAAGTATCTCTCAGAAGCCACACAACGTGAGAGGGACACTGTGTACTGCCCACTTCGCCTGTCAACATCAAACTCAGGAACCACGTTTGAATGACATTTTGCAGGAACAATTGCACTAAATCAAGGAGTGCAAGGATGTAGATGCACAGAAAGAATTACTGTTAATATGACTGAAAGCCATCTAGAGGTAGTTTAAATTTAATCAATACACATTCATCCACTTTTTTCCTACTGGTTTAATTTTTTTCCATTTCTCAGATCCATCTTCAACATCTTTTGAAACTACAGTGCCCCTCACCCATTCTCAGGGTCTTCACACGTGAGAAGAAAACCACATTAATTTCCTTAATCAAATGCTAATTCACCTGCCATGTTCTACTCTCTTGCACTGACGTGCCATGAATGGGAATTTGAGCTTCTTCAAAGAAAAGTGCTTTTAGTAAAAAGTGCCATATATGTCATTTCTATCATTTAAAAATCACTTAAGGTGATATGTATTTCAGGGAAAAACACTATTTTGAATCTTACAGAGAATAAAACCAGCTTGCTGTTTCATCAATTGAAGTTGATACAGAATAGGCTGGAAACATGCCTTGATACACTTATCTGTTACTGTAAGGCTGTCAAAAAACTTGCATTTTCAAAACTGCTTTTCCATTCTCATGGATTTAAAAGTGTTTTTAAAATTACTTCGGCAGTTTCTGAAATTTGCATTTCTACCTTTGTATATTTTATAGAATATGTGACTAAATTATACACACTTTTTAGATCAGAACTCCAAATTTTCAAAAGGTAAGTGACACTTCTAAGCACAAACATACTGAGAAACAGAGATGAAAATTAATATTAAATTGTTTGAAATGTCAGTCTTCTGAGTGAGAAAAGCAGATATGGTTACAGTTTAATTGCTTGCTACCTTGTGCAGGAGAACAGAAATGAACAGAAATTGTTTATCTCCAACAAAAGGTAAGGTGCAGGTCAGGGCACTTTCTTATGTGTGAAATGCACATCAGTGAAGTGAAATGCCACATGCCTCAGCTGTTTTTTGAGGTGCTGCTGTCATTAGCAGTCACAGTTAATCTAGGATTTCCTGGGCCACCTCTACCAGATTTTGCGACTTTTATGACTTGCACTCAGAATTCAATCTGAAGTAACACTGAATGTCAATACAAAATGATAAAACCTATAATAAGGACTTCAAGGTTTATAAACCTTAAAGCACTATATGGCATCATTTAACATTACCATCATCATCTAGAGAAGATGTCACGGTGCGATACTGAAGATGATTCTCTTGATTACAGCAGTTAAAATAGAAATACAGGCATTTCACGGGCATTTTACAGGTATTTCCCCACAGTTTATTCTACTAGAAGGAATAGCTGACCTATGGCTGGGTTGTGATTCCAATCTGTGAAGCATCTTGACCTTACTATGACAGAGATGAAACTGTTCTTTGATTTGGCATTACAAGGAAAAAGAGATCTGTGAAAGTAGTATCCCTCATTATCCTAGACTTGAACCTGCATGCAGTTATTTCTGCTGTTTTGGGTGACAATGAAAAAACTGTAATGCTTTTTTACTAATTGCCCTCGCTGAACCTACTAATTAAAAGGGAGCAGAACAGTGCTCAGTCTGTATTACCAGAATATTTATGAGACATACTATTTCCTTATCTTCGGTCACACAAAAGTTGGCCATGGAGTCTCTGGCTACTTCTCTAGGTTCTCACACAGGACCCATTAAGAATGTAAGGACCATTAGGACTGTAAGATCAAACACTTCATGTGATAGAGATAAGTAGGATGAACACCTAGAGGTGTCATTTTCTCTATTGTTCAGAAGCCCAGCTGACCACTTGGAACACCACGTTTTTCACGTGGTTCATGGAAAAGAAAAATCCCTCCAAATCCAGACAGGTGTACTTAGGCAACAGGAAAGTTCAGACATAGAAGAGTTAATCCAATTTTTAAAGTGCTTGATCTTGACTTCGATACTAAAAATAAGAATTCAGTTTTACCAATGCTGGTTTTCCTCCTAAATCTCTTCACGTGAGAGTGTTATTTAATAAGAAATGACTGAGGTTGAAAACCTTAACCTCTGTAACTACCAGGTCTGCTTGTCAGAAATATATTTGAGGAAACACATAGCAAAAATCAACATGCAAGTGTCTAAGGCACATGGAAAGTCAACATCTCCTTGACACAAGGCTTTTACACTGCAATGGAAAAAGTACTTAACATTTAAATATTTATCAGGTTAAATTCTCAGCTAACTTATACAACACTAGAAACCAGGGAGTCCTGATGCTGCCATACAGATAGTATAAAACATCATAGTTTAATTACCCCTTTACTAACTTAACTAGCATCTTTCTCTTCATTGATACAGAGTAAGGAACACCAGTTATTAATGCATGACAATACATTTAATTTTATAAATCAACTTCCTCAACCTCTTGACGCCAGCCTGTTCTAATTCAGGTATCTGTTTATTGTTTTGCACAGCTCAACTATCAAACACAAAAAATGAAGTGCAATAAAAACTGACATGAATTAAACAAATTGCAGGATATATTATGTCTTCACCTTCTTCTGAACAAATGTCTGATTAGTGCTTCTGGCATCTTCTGCATTGCGAATTTATGTCAATTTAACATTCTAGTGACTAAGATACTTTATATGTCAATTAAAAACTCAATAAAAAAATTCACTGTCTCTCACTGTCAGCAGATGCATGTGTAAGAAATTCAGAAATGCTCACATCTAAAAATAAGAGAAAGCTGCATGTAGGCACCCAAGTGGGATGAAAGCTGCATATTTGATTTAATCATCTCCCAACACATCCCCATATCAATGTACATTACTAGGACTTAGCTGTTGTTCTTGTAACTACAAAACTGGGAACTCTTTTCACTTGGATTTATTACTAATCCTGAAATGAAATACAACCAAGGCAGGAGGACCCCATGTAGCTGTTTATACACCCAAAGAGCCATGTTCTGCTCTGAGAATGCAAATACTTGATTCTGATGCATTTTCAGCCTCACAGCTGAAAAGCAATCTTTCCAAGCGTTGATATCACACTTTGAAATAACATACCTGACCTTTCTCTGAGTGCAAAGATGGACAAGGTGACCTTGTGAGATTCCTTCCAACATGAATTATTCTGCAAATCTAACAATTCATTAGAGTTGTGCACTCCTGATACATAATTCAGTCAAACTTTCTCAAGTTTTGCAATAAAACTCTGAAACTAACACCAGGTACCCAAACTGACTTGCATTGCTATTAGATCACAAGACATACACTGACAATTTACACACTTAGATGTTTTTCATCACTGATCAATGGTGATATGGTAATACAGGGTAACTTCCATTTTATCAGGTTTTAGACAAAAGAAGTCACTTTCTGTGAGTCTCTCAGTCACCTATAAGGGCCTCCATTACAGGTATCTTATCTTAGACAATGAACTTTTAGACACCTAGCAAGAGTAAGCAGTTTCCAGCATCTATTAAGTAATAATTTAATTCATGTGCTATTGTTGAATTTTGTATGTATAATTGCATTACCAAGAGATGAAGAGTGAAAGAGGATAATTCAGTTCTGACACATAGTCCCCAACTCAGGAACAATTATTTAAAAATGACCCCTGCTACAGACCCTGTTTTGAGACCTAATTCAAAACCTTGTGAAGGCAGAAGAAATTGCATCATTAACTTTACTTATCTGATAGTCACAACAAGGATGTTTTAATTATTACAACACTTCAACTTGTCCCATCAAACTCCATAGAACCTAGAGCCCTGAACAGACACCTGAATTCTGTAAACATTTTAAGGGCATAGATATACACAAGGACTTGTTTTCTACACAGTACAAGTCAACAAAAACCTTTGGTTTCTTCCAAGGGTGAGTGATTAAAATACTACCAGTCTCTAAAAAAATTCTTTTATTTAACTGCAAAAATGCAGACCAAGAGGCCAAGAGAAAGAATGGTACTTTTCAATTACTAGAATAATATTCCTCTTAATCAACACTGACCCAGAATGGCATTAGAAACCACTGTCAGGGTAAAATGAAAGTGACAGAAAGACTAGAAGCACAAAAGTGTGCATTGAAGTTTTATACATGCTACCTGCAGCTCTGCTTTCTCTCCAAAGCCTGTGCCCTGTGGACTTACCACTGAACAGTACTAATACAAATTCCAAATTTTCCTTCAAGAGGGAAGATCCTATATTGTACATATTCTGCACTACATGAAATAGTGACAAATTTCTCACCTGGGGCAGCTTGAAAAATCAGCTTACCTTGTTTGAAAGACCACCTTTTGCACTTAAAAATGCCACAGCAATTGCCATTTAAAATAAAAGGTAAATGCTGTGCATACACAAGAACAAGGAAAATGCAAATTTTTGGGGTAGTCATCTTTTAAAAAAATTCAGACAGGGATAGTCTGTATGTGTTTGTTTATGTAGAATAACAAGTCACATCATTTTCAATGAACTGCACAATGCAAAATCTCTTTAAAGAGGTCATGGATAGCAGCAGAGAAGAAAAGGCTGTCTGTCTTTCAGATAAAAGAAAGATGAAGCTGGCTTGCTTCCCAGGACTGAAAGGGGAATCTTGATTTGGAATGTCTTCTCACATGCAGAGTGGGTAGAGGGAATACTGAGAAGGGAGACTGCTGCACCAGCGCTGGCTGGGAGACTCCTAAGGACACAAGTCTACAGTGCAGGCTCAGGTAATCCACAGAAAGTTCCCTAAAAGTTCAGAGGACTGTGTGGAAGGTGTTTGAAACCAGAAAGCCACTGAAGGTTGCAGGGGCAGACTGCAAGGAAACAATTCATCCTGCAAAGATGCTGTTTACAGGAGGCAGGTTTACTCTCAAGCTTTTCTGCTCCATCCAGCTGATCCATCTTTCCTCTAATTAAAGAAAAAAAACTATATTAAAGTTAGCAATTTCTGATACCATTCCAACAAAATGTGGCTTTAGAGAATGGAAGTCTGTAGGTGCACCCATTGTAAGGAAGACAGTGGGACAGCTTTGGCATGAGGCACTGGCCTGACTGGCACTGCCAGAAGCAAGAGGTCTGCAGGTAATCCTCAAGTTGAAAACTGCATTCCCAGCAGAAAGAGAATAATGTCATAACCTCAAACTAAGGCACCAGTATAGCCTGAGGAACACAGAAGGGTGGGTTTGTTATTCTGCTTTCCCTTTCTCACCTTTTTTTTCTGAGAGAAAGGGACAGATGAAGAAGAGGGAAAGAACATGGAGATGACAACAGCACAGAGGTCATCAACATAGCTTTTAGAGGACCTGTGGGATAAAAGTGATTTTCTTCTGCCTAAGTGAACAGTCAAAAGCAAATAGAAGTGATTTTTGTCAACTCAGTGGCATCTACTGGGGCTGGGGGGAGAAACTAATGGACCCACGGAGAAGTTTAGCAGAGACAGAACCTGCTTCAAGGAAGGAAAAGAAGCATTCAAAAATGCTGAGCACATGAATAGAAGCCAAAAAATGTTGTGGTACCAGAGAGACAGAGGCATGCTGTGCAGCCTAGATCACTGAAACAAGGAAGAACAAAAGAGGCAGTATCAGTAGTGGATCTTTCCCTCAGATGGGCGAGAGAAAAGGCTTTCCTTTGGGTGCACTCTTGGGAAGCAACAAAGACTGTGTACTATTTTATGCAGACAAGGGGTCCCGGGAGTCACAAGAAAATGAACGTGGTCTAACCTGTAACCAGACCTGTGACCGGGCAGTGTGTTCAAGGAGAGAAAACTGGGTGTTGCATTATCTGTTCCAGTACTAAGTAGACCAGATTTACCATGGTTTTGAATTAGGGGAAGGAGAAGGATGAATATGTCTGCTGGCTTGGGCAAGGGACACATGGCACATTGCAAAAGCAACAAAGAAGGAGAAAAAAGAAAGTCCTTTTAAAGACATGGAGCATGCCTGAAATGAAACCCAGGAAGAAGACCTCACTACAAATAAAGAAAATGTTGCTATGGGGATGGCTCAGATAAACTTTAACCACCAAGCTTTAGCAATGTAAGAACACAGTTGATAGATCTGTGTGAAAAACAAAACAGATTGGTCAATTCAATGAAGTCTAGTATGAAACTTCTGATCATAGTGAAAAAGGGTCTTTTTGTTTGTTCTGTAGCTCAGTACAGGTAAGTCTGGATTTTAGCAAGCTTTCTAATGTATTTTCCAGGTGCCTCAATACTGATTTATGGGCTGTTTGCAGCAGCAGAATTAAATACATCATTCTCTGGCACATTTCAGTAAAAAAATGTCAGCCGGGAATGGAATGACAGCACCACTGAAAAGAAAGCTTTATAAAGGCAATAACTCCCTTCAACCAACTCAATTCTAGCTATGTAACTTTACTATATATACAGTTGAAAAATTCTCCTTTAGAAAAGGTTATCTTAGGGAAAAATTCCAGCTTGTGAGACAGAGTGTGTCACCACAAGAACCTGATGCACTAACAAAAATCAGAAAGAGAAAAGGTAAATAGCAAGTCGATTTTGCCTAGGCAGAAGGATGCTTGAGGATCTACCCTGATAAAGCACAAGCTCCTTTTGAGGCTTCCTTTGCATAGCAACAGCTAAGGCATCCTGCAATACATACACAATACACTGAAGTGCAATATCACAAAAATGGATAGACTACAACATGAGTTGAAATCCTTGACCACTGCTGATGTCCAGCATTTCTAAAAGTCAGCTCTACGATAGGCCTTATTTGCTAAAAAATACTGGAGAACAAGAGCAGTAATGACACTATTACTGTTTCTTTGAAGTTCAATGATGAAAGCCAAAGAAATGAACATACAAAGATCACAGCTGAAATGGTTCAAGTACTGTAATCGTAACTCCCCTGTCATATTGGCATGTTTGGACTGTTTTTAAGCTGCAGCAAATTACTAGTGCAATTATGAAGTACAATTTCTCAGAATAACCCTAAAAATAACATAAATCAGAGCAGCACTCTAAAGCTATTATTAGCTGTCTATGTAAATAAATATATTAACATTATTATATTCAACAGACTGTTCCCACATTTTTAATATTTATCTTGGCTTTTATGATGTGTTATTTAAGAATTTAATAAAATATTAAAATGTTACGGTTGTGCAAATTTACTGTCCCTAATTTGACCAGTATTTTGAATGGCACATGAGATTAAGACAGCTCAATTTTAAATGTACAGTGTTACATTCCTAAATTGAATTTGCAGATCTGGGAACATTAGTACAAGGAGACAGTCCTCCCAATATGAGAGGAGTGACTGCCTTGTTTTAACAACTTGCAGAGCACTGCGGTAATGAAGCATTAACCCTCAGATAGCACTGGATGCAAATAATAAACACTATGACTGTAGTATCTATTTATAAAATTCTGTAATTAAAAGCAGGGAAGAAATATGCTATAATGATAACAAATGAACAAGTTAGGAAAAATTAACAGAAATAAACTCCTGATGTACAGAAGTAGAAATAGTTTGGTTATGATTGTTGAAATAGTTAATAATCTAGGAAGCGATTATTTTTCAAGACAGAACATGAAAATAAAAGCTCAATGACCCAGAGTGTTTGGATGAATTTCAGCTAAAAAAACCCCACCAAATGCCTGAACAAAATAGAACATGTCCAAACACCCAGATGTGTGCTTACAATACAATCAGAATTCAGGGGCAATAATGATTTACAGAAATCATTGTCCTTTTCCTTAACAGTGTATTTGTGAAGCTAGAGTCTCCCAGTTCTCTTGCCAGAGCTACTAATCTGCCCAGTAAATTCCTGTAACCTTCTTGTAATTTTTATGACTTGTTACTTCGTGACTCCAGAGTTACTTGCAATAGGTAATCTGAGGATCAGGAGAGGGTGTTCTGCTTAGAGCCTTGATTTGGAAGGTGCAAGTCTTACTGCCAGCCTAAGAATGAAATACTAAAGCAGAACAAAGCCATTGCTTTTCTTACAGAGATTACAGCATGAGAGATCAAGAAACATTGCATGATGTTTAATTAACAATTCCTTGATATATACTAGCAAGCTGTCACATAAAATCTGAATATGACACACTAGAGAAAGAATTAAAGAAATTGTTCTAGAAATGGGTGAATAATTTTCACTGTGTTCATTCTGCTGCGAACTGGAAAAAAACCCCAACAATCCCCAAACCCACAGTACAAATAAACTGTTTGGAAAGAACATACCTATTAACTCTTTATTTCTGACATCTAAGGCCATGTTTCGTAAAGCTGTAGCAACTGCACATACCACCCGGTCATTGTCTATCCGGAGCAGCTCCACCAGGATTGGCAATCCTTTCTCTTTGCGGACGGCAGCGCGGATGTACACTGACCACTGCAAAGACACAGGAGAGAGAGAGTGGCAACAAAGTCAGGAATCCACCACAGACAGGGAGCCATCTCAGCTCACAGCACAGTAAGGGCTAACAGAAGCATTTGGGTGCAAAACTCAAAAAAGAGTGGAAATAATTTCATTGATGATGCCAGGCAACCACTTGATTTGGCAATCAGCACTCTTTTTGCTTTTTATGGTGACAGAGAAATTAAATGATGAATTGACTTCACCCCCAGCACACCTGGTTACATTTTCACAGCCCGAGTCTGCAAATGACTTACTTTTTACCAGCATTTTGTATGCAACATCTAATGATGCTTGTTTACTGCTAAACCAACAACATTTATTTTACAAAATACGTATTACAAAGCAAGTTCAAGAGGTCCGAGCGTTCTTTGTTGTTGCTGTAAGAATTACTCAGTCTACAAACATGAAAACACTATCATCATTTCTCTTGTGATTGTTAACTTGTGCAGAAGGAAAACTGAAGAAAACGACATTCCTGGTTTCAGCAGCTGTAGTGATCCCAACTGGAATACTATTGTACATTGATCTGCTGGTGATTCCCTCAAGAGCTGGCCTGAGGGCGGCGTGTGCCTGTGCTGTGCCTGGCTGCAGGACAAAGCCAGTGGCTGACTCTATCAGAGAAGCCTAAAGGCACTGCCCACCTGACAGCTGGTCATGACACCACTGGCACGGCCTTGTCTTTGTATCAAAGCGAGCAGTATGTTCTCATGTAAACATCCGTTTTATTTGACAGCAGAAATGATGAATAGAGTTGTTTACTTCTAAGAAACCCTTCAGGAGCTCTGAAGACTATCACGCCAGTGAACAAGGGATCTGTGCAGTGTGCTGTGAGTAGGAGGTCCATCCAGAGCTGCACAACTTGGGGTTCCCAGCATGTGAAGGGGTGAAAGAGCAGCTATACTACCCTGGTTTCCCCTCCGCTGTTATCTCCAGCACTTGCAAAACATGTAAACAAGACAGCAGTTGTGACCTTGTGGGGTTAAAGTATATGGGTACTGCCAAAATTAAGATGTTTGGACATCTGCAGATGTACAGGTCTCCTCAGCACAGCCCAATTCAGAACAAGCTGTCCATAAGCACACATTCCTTTCACTTCACAACCTCTTCTCTGGAATTTTCATGAAGTTCCCATTCATGCTTCTTGTACCGACAGCTGAAAGGAAATTATTGAAGCAGAATGTCTCCTTCCTTTCAGTGCTATGGCATGGATGCTTATCTTGCCATTGTACCTGGAAGGCGAAGACAAGTTCTCAAATGCTTTTAAAATATTACAAATATTTCAGAAACTAGGGTGATAAGTCTTAGGATTTTCTGATCTAGATGGTTCTTCTGTTTTGATAAAGACATCCCACTGTAAAGAATAATTACATTGCAATAGCATTACTCCACAGCCAGGCAGAGTAAAAACGAAAAAAAGGTTAGCACATTCACTGTCAGCAGACCCTGCTTAACCCCTGCACAGGGCCTCTACTCACCACAGCTGAAGAGCTTGTTTCAAAAGCATCTGTTTATATAAGATACACGCCCTGAATAGCAAAAGCCAGAATATATATTTATGACAAAAACAGTAGATATGGAGATAGACAAGAACTACAGTGTTGCAATGTCTGTAGTGCAAATTCATTCCAGCTGATTTAATTCAGAGGAAATTGGGGAAAAATAAAGAAACCAGCATTTAAAGAGTATTTTTTTATTAATTCTCCTCTGTAACAAGTACACATAACAAAAGCCAGTTGGCTGGACTTTGCTGTAGATGAAGGTGATAATGGCTATGATAAGCTTTCTAGTCAGTTAAGTTGGATAAGGGGTTTTCAGCATCTCTGTGCACAATAACATGTCTAAAACATAAATGTGCTGTCATTTCGTGCAGCGAAGCAAACAGCTTAGGGGAGATAAGGGATAGCAGGACTCTTGGTTCATCTTATTCTATGGTCTCCCCTCCAGTCTATTCTCTAGAACCAGTGTATAGGATGATCAACAGATAAAAAAACTAAATCAGATCTTAAGGATCAATGAGTTTAACAGGAAGTATTTTCCAAAACATAGTTTCTTTCCTATACCTGATTTTAATGGGATATTCAATATAAAGGACGTTATGGAAACAAGAAATTGCTATCTCTAACCTTCTTGGTTTAATAAATATGTATTTACCTGCCAGTTAGATGTATTCTCACCTGCAGCTGGGAAAGACCAATACCTCCTTGCACTTAAAAAATGCTGTATTTTGTACATCTCTCCCAGGAGAAGCATCTGTTGTGTCTGCTGTGATTACAAGGTGACTGCTTGTGTGAGAGTTCAAGGTAGCAGTGAGAATATTTTGAGAAAGTCGTGAGCCTATATGGTTGAGTGAGAGTTCAAGCTAGCTGAGAGTACTCTGAAAGATGCTGTCCTTGATCGCAGAAGTACGTCACTGATGTAGCAAATCCAAAATAGGCTACACAGGCAACCATTGGGGGTGTTTGTTTTGAGGGAGAAAAGCTTATCTGTGTCTTTTCAATACCAAGGAGAATCAAAAATGATCCTTTAGACCATTCACTATATTTTAAAAACCTCCACACTAAAATCTCAGTAAACAGTTTTCCTTTGATTTTTTTTTTTACTCACCTACCAAGAGAAAACATTAGCACTTGTTTCATAAAGCCAGCTTTACAACAGAATTCTTGGGATGTAGTATTTTCATCCACTCCAACCCAAAAGTTCAAGTGACACAAATTAGGGAATGTTTTAGTTTTAAGCCTAGGGAGAGTAGGAGACATTGTAGGAGAAACACTGAAATAACTCAGTATGAAAAAAGAAGAGAAAATATAGATCTCCTTACTAAATAAACAACACGCAAGCCTTCAGGATCTGTAACAAACCAATTAACTTGATTACAACAGTAAAAAATAGAGCTCCAAAGCTTTCACAGGGGAAGGATCCAACTACAGTGTTTTACAGACACACATATGCACACATACATATAAAACACTGGAAGGAGGACTACAGAAAAGATGTAGGAGAAACCTCTCCTCTCCCCTGTGTACTCCTCTCCCTCCCAAGCTGTCTTTTTCCAGAGGATGTCATCCACTTGGGGAAAAGTTCACAGACTCCTCAATGTGTGATTTGCTATCATTTCATCTACTGTTTCAAGTCATGAACCTTAGGCAGAGAGAAATGCTTTTAATTGTTTCAACGGCCTCTGGAGAACTTTCCATGTGGAAAGTGGTATGAACCGTCTGGTTCTCTTTCCTTAAGCTGCCAATTAGGACAAGTCTCTGCAAGCAATTACACTGTGCTGTGCGGGCTTCAGGGAAGCTCAAATTGAGATGCCTCAAAAGGCCATTTCATTCTTGCAGAGAATGGAGAAATTGATTCAGTCTTGTGTATACTGATGATCCTTCCATTTGCCTAAAGCCATCGTGGAGTGCCTGCACTTCCACATCGTGGGTCAATTGCTAACACGAGCCCAGTGAAGCATAAAAGCGAAGAGATGAAACATCATAAGAAAGAAAAGAGACAAAGGGTTTGTTGCCTATCAGTAAGGAAATGAGGCACTCTGCTAATACGCTTAATCATCCTGTTACTGCACAAATCAGTGGCAGTGTCAACGATCAAATAGCTGTTCAGTTTGTAAAGCAAAGGCATTCCTGTGGGAACAAGCAGCTAAAAAATAGAATAAAATCGTTGCTGCATCAGCTTGAGGCTAAATTATCAGAGACAAACACAAGAGCCACAGTCTGTGCATGAATACACGTTACAAATAATGGAATTTGGGGGGCATTAACTACTACACACCCCTTTGAAGGTACATAGTAGAGCTCCATGTCCACTTTCATTAGTAGCTCTCTTTTTATTTTCATCACAGTAATTAGGTAGAAAAATAGAGTAAACCTGCAAACTATTTTTTTGTTTGTCAGTTACCATTTGCAGAAGTGAATGCCTCCAGGGATTTAAGATTATATTGGGCTGAAACTCAAGAGTAATTACTCTAGAAAAAACTCATTTATATTTTACAGAAAAATTGAAAAGCATTTATTCAGTTAACTCCTTTTGATGTTTCATATGGTTTTCTTTATTTCCCTATGAAGCAGAAACACAGGAGACCAACCTGAACAATGAAGAAATTTTCACCATAAAATGAAAAAAACTACCAAAATAAATTTTCCCGCAAAATGCAAGGAATAGCAACAACTGTATACACTTGACATTTTGAATGGGTTCACTTTCCTGCCATTGACATCAGTGTTCCTGAAGTATCTGCAGAATATTTCATCACATACTTCAACTTTGACTAGATTTTGGATTGTGTTGGTACAGTACAACACTGTGACCCAAAGACTACTGAGTTCCTGAATACTAAGGGGAACTACTGAGACATAAACTACAACATGAGAGCTAAACCAGGGCAGCAAACAAAACAAAACTGAATTACTCAGCAAACTAGAGTACCGGGAAGATTAGAGAGACTTGAGGTCTGCTAGGAAAGGCCTAGAAAGAGTCCATACCAACAGTAGTAAAGTAGCAGACCATGAAAGAGAACTGCATGTTGAATAATCAAAGATCAATGAGTAATTAAAGATTAATATTCCTCTCTGTCTGATCAGACTTAATAAACACCTATCAGGAAAAAAGAAAAATATTTGTATATTCAAAAACTACAGATCTAGTTTACTCAAATCTCTATTGGGATCCCTAAGAAGTCACATAACCTGAGAGAGAGAGCAAAGCTCTGCAATCTTGGTTAGCTTTCTGAAGTATCTGAACAGATCAGAAAGAGACTTCCCAAGGACTTTCTGCCCCCTGATTGCAGTGTTCTGTTCTCAGAAATGATCCTATCTGGTATATCACCAGCAAGTTCTCTATATCTTTGTGTTGGGACAAGAGAAAAGTATTAACTGGTTACTCTTCTCTTGCTCCATAACCTTACTTAAGCTTGAAGAGAGAGGAAAAAAATCCAGTAAAGACGAAGAAAAAAGAAGATAAAAATCCAGTAAAGATACAAAGTTAAATAAATCAACTAGAGAAAAATAAAACAGTTTTAACTTTTCTTAAACAAGAAGGTAAAACTAATAAGGAACTGTCATAACACCTCATCATTCTTGGTTCTGCAGTACAAGTAAGTACTGTGCTTCTAAAATAACGTGAAAACTTTTAGAATCAGTTTTCCAAACATTAAAACTAATATAATTAAAAAAGAAAAGATTTGGGACAAAAGTGACACATCTCAGGGGAAGCACTCTGCTTATAGCAAGGGATTACTTTGAACACGAAGCCACTATGAACTACTGTGCGACCATTCCACATACAGATGTCCGTGGTGATCTCCTCATGATGTCTGTGATACAAGTGTTTGCAGCAGCAGGTCTTGCTTTTCAAATATTGCCCTGCCTCTTCAATTTTGGCTTTTGTCCTCTAGAGCCAATACATCTCCCTTCAAGAATGATCTCTCATTTATGAGGTGTTTCTACCCAGGTAAGCATTCTTGACTGAAAAAAGCATTGGAATTCCTGACAGAATAAATTTCTTATTTAAAAAATTGACTTTGTTGATTACATAGAAAGTAAGCCTTTTCACTGTAAACCAAAAAATAGCTTTCCCCTGGAACAGCCTGATGAAACTTCAAAGGGTTAATACATAAATAACTAGTCATCAGGAAATTCTGGCAGGAACCCACAATATGTCCTTGCCTGATAAGAGAAGATTGATAACCTAGATGTCTGCTGCTTTAGAAAATAATTACTCATTATCTTCAAGTGTCTGGATGGTAAGGAGCTTGAAACTCTCTCATACTACCCTTTGAAGCAGTTGCACTGACCTTGTGTCTAAATGGGTCCCTTTTATGTTTTCAGTTTCCTTATCTAATAATTTACTTAATGGAACTCTTGCTCCTATGAGAGTCAGATTTCCCTAACATGGAATTAACAAAATAAATGCAGTTCCTTGTCTAAGGAACAAAGACCAAGATAACATCTAGCCATCTCAAGAGATCAGACCAACGACCTATAAACCCCATTCACATGGGTACTGTACCTGCATATTAGGGATCAAAGGCAGGGACATTCAGTAGTCTAACCAAAGAGCCTCCTCATTCCCTGCTGAATATGATCAAACATGGAACAGAAAGGAGAGGAGCTAGAAAGAACCAGGCAAGGAATGCTGTAGTTTCATGAGACTGATACTGATGTCAACAGAGAAGCACGTGCTCCTCATGTTCAATCAAAGGATAAGAAAGGAGGAGGGTCAGCAGAACTGCTACCCTGGACTTGCAGAGGACAAACTTCAGACTGTGTAAGAGACTGGTTCACAGAGTACCTTGACAGTACTGAAGGGCAAAGAAGTCCAGGGAAGCTAGACATTTTTCAAGTAGGAAATCTTAGAAGGTTGCTCCTGTTGTTGACAGAACCAAGTCATCCCTGTATGTTAAAAGATGCATTGATACCCCAAGAGCAGCAGCTTGGCTGAACAAAGAGCTTTGCTGGAGCTCTGTTTCTGTAAATACAGCACCAACAAAAAGAAGGTTAAGGAGAATCTCAATCCTTTATTGGATGCAGGGGGAAATACAGTGACAGGAGATGAGGAAAGAGCTGAAGTAACTAAAATGCCTCTTGCTCTTGGATCACAACAACCCCAGGCAGTGCTACTGGCTGGGGCAGAGTGGCTGGAAAATGGGCCAGCAAAAAAGCAGCTGGGGGTGCTGGTCACAGTGGCTGAATGTGATGCAGCCTGTGTCCAGGTGGCCAAGAAGGTCAAGGGCATCCTGGCCTGTACCAGGAACAGTGTGGGAAAGGAAGTTTGCCGTCCTGTCATTAAAGTAGATGAGGGAGTTCACAAAGCCTGTAAATTGAGATGGAAGACTGAGTGCACAAAAGGGACTAACCAAGGCCCAGAGCAGGTGTGCTATCTGTTCCAGTGTAAGCCATTATGTTGCCACAAGAAATACAGCAAATCTTGTTTCCTGGCTTTAAAAGATGTTGCCTATGTTAGTCATGATAGCACTTTTTTTTTTTTTTAAGGATCATACAGATGAAGACATTATCTTTAAGAGTTTGCCAAAACTAAGGAAATGCCACTTGTGGTGACAACACTGCATTACCAAGTGCATGTAATAGAAAAGGTAATATAGGACCAGTGGCAGTGGGGAGTATGTAAAACACAAGACTTTTGCAGAACAGCAGGAATTGCTTTTTCACTTGTGAGGGGGACTGAGCACTGGCACAGGTTGCCCAGAGAGGTTCTAGAGTCTCCAGCCTTGGAGACATTCAGAAAACCATCTGGACATGGTCCCAGGCAACTGCCTCTAGGTGGCTTTGCTTAAACAGGGAGTTGGACCAGATGACCTCCAGATGCCCCTGCTCACCTCAGCTCTTTCATGATTCTAGGAGTTCAGGGCAACAGGTCTTGCAATATCGCAGTAATGTCGGGCAGATAAACTGACATCAGCCTAAATTCAGCTGTCAGTTACATACACACAGACACAGTAGTAATCAGACATCCTAAAATTTCCTTTCTTCCAGAGAGGGTAATTTTATTCAGAAGGGACATAACCTTGGATGCTTGACATTGTTAACTCGAGGACATTTTGCATATAACTTTTTACAGGCTCACGAGATTTAATGTGTTAATAGCCAATTGACCAAGGTGAAAACTAAAAAGAACTTGCCACTTTTATTCTCACCATCTGAGGAGAAGTATTAATGCCAGACTACATATAAAAAGATCATCTTTTACAGGATCAGATCACTCTTGTAATTTTAAACCGTGTAATTTTTTCAATCCAAGGTATTAAAATAAAAAAAAATTCTATGGGGTTGCAGAAAGAACTTGTTTAAAGACTTATAGTGGGAGAGATTTCTTAGTAAGCAGGCAATTGTCTTCAGAATAGAGCTGAGGGAGTCAGAAAGTCTCCCTTTTTCTTATTCTACATTTTTGCACAAATTTGGTTAAACCCAAATTAAGTGGCAAAGAAAAATAACAGAGCTCCCAGTGAAAGTTAAAGCCTAATGGGAAATAAAAGAGTTCACACTGCTTCCAAAGGCACATCTCAAACCTTATTTGTTCAGGGAAAACTCCAGCTAAGATTGATGAGGAAAGTGTTTCCCTAGTTTTATTATTTCATATTTCTAGGCAGCTTTAATATTCAAGTTCATATTAAGTATAATTACAAAAAGCCAATCCTTGAAAAAAACCCAAACAACTTAGGAGTGGCAATGAGAGGAAGCAAACCCAACAGCCACGATTTCCACGTGTTGCCCCTTCTGTCTGCAGCATGTTCGGGATACCGTGAAATTACCATGGTTGTGATCTGATGGCATAAAATGTTTTGGGAAGCAATGACTTCCCTAAAACAGTAACCCTTCCAGTCCCACGTAGCAGCTGGGCTCTACAGAGGGTGGGTGCAGATCCAGGGCTGACGAGCTGCCCCACTGCTGTCAGGTAGCAGCACTGTGCTTGGAGTGTGTATTACTGGCAGCCACCAGCCCTGCCAGGAGGGGGACACCCAGTGACCCCCTGCTGGTGTCACAGGTCACTGTACAGGGCAGCACTTAGACCTCAGGCAAGGTGACACCCTGGCAGTGATGTGGAAAATGTTAATTTGTCCAGTCTTTCCAGAAGACTTACTTGGTTGTCTCCATAGATATTATTCCAGAAGGGCCAATCCTGTTTTTCACAGATGTATCAAGTAAGCACATGAACAAAAAAGAAATCTCTGTGAGGATACGCAGGCCATTTTCCATGACAGAGATGGTTCTTCTCCTTCAGATTCCAATACCAGTGTCTTCCTTACGTGACATCTTGATGCAGAACAGTAAGATGAACAAATGTCCATGCTTATATGAAACAGTCTCTTCCAAAATGAGTTCTGCTTTGCATATAAGCTGTCAATCCTTTTCAAAACTACAATATACACCAAAGTGAAGATATACAGTCATAAGGTATGCCAGGTTAAAATTTCACACTGCAAACATTCTTCCTCATACCACAAAATCCTGTTTTAGTGATATATCTAAAAAAATCCTGTTTTACTGACAAACCTTCATTTGGGTCTCTGGATATATCTGTGACCAGGACGCTCCTTTTTTGATTTGTTACAGACTGTGCTTGATCTAATAATAATTGCAGTGACCAAATATTTTTAGTCACAATAAAAAACTTCCAAGTTTTACTTTGCAGTTGGGTAATATAGGTCAAGACTTTAGTTTGAAGTGTTTCATTTTGACATAGAAAGGCTGTACATAAATAAAAGCATGTCACACTTTTTTCTTTTATGTTAGTATTTGGCTTTAGAAGGAATTCCTGCAACTGAAGCAGTGCTAAAAATGTCCCACAGATTACGTTTCACCATGTGCATGTGTCGATTTTATGTGTATGTATCCCTGAGAAACTATATTCCCTGAAATAATGAAAACTTTCAGCCTTTCTGAGCTATTAATCCTTAAAGCTACATACTGCTGCTTTCTTTTTGTGCCTGAAACTCTCCAAAGTAGTCTAGGGGATTTATACACATATCGTCTGTTAATTCTAGTGGCAGACATTTATCTAAATCCCCTACACAACCTTTTATTTTTAAAAAATTACTCAGGCTTCTTTTTATCTGCTAACTTTCCCTCTGTAATAGCACTGGCTAAGCACTGCCTGTGTTAAAAATATTACCTCTTGGCCACCCAAGAGGATTAGACAGCTTTGTACCAGAGGAACCAAAAGGGTGAAACAGCTAGGAAAGAATTATGCAAGTGCGTAATATCAACTGGATTGTATTTTTTCCAGAAGAGACTGTATCTTCAGTAGTGTGTGAGCACACCCGGTAGGCTGGGTGCCTCTATAGTCTCTGATTCTTCTGGCATTAAAATAATGCTAATTGGAAAAAGCCCACGACTGCTCTTGGTATTACTATTAATAGCAACATTGTTTATCTTCATGCAGTTTGCTCTTTTCTCTTTCAGTCCATCAAAAAGTTCCTCTTGAAAGAATTCAAGTTAAAAAAAAAAATCCACTCTTTACACAATTACTGTGTGTTGGAGGAACTAAAAAAATTAAAATCTCCCTTAGGAATAACCTCTTTTAAGAGTTTTCTATCTTTTATTTCAGTCATTTTATATCTGGACTGCAGCAGTGGAAAGGAGAGGTCAAAAGGTGGAAACATCAATGCTTATGTAATCCCCAAAGAGGATTACTCCCCTCACAAAAATGGCTAGTATGACATGTGAAATTAAGGATATTCATTCTGTGTCTGCACATCCCTTGTAATAGAATTGGTGAGTCTTTAGAAAAATAGAGCAATATGAGAACAACTCAGCTTTTCTCATGGCATCAGCACAGATAGTATTAAAGTCCAAAAACAGTTTTTCTAAGCCAGCACTCGCCAAAGAGCTCTGCAGAGCTTCGTTTCCTCTCCCTGTGCACTTCTGCCAACTAAAGGATGACAGGTATACAGATTTATTAGAAATGGGAGAAGGGACACCACATGGATTTTAGCACTTCTATTAGTCCTGGCAAACATGCATGCATTGTTTTCTCATTTGGACCAGGGCTACACCCATTCCCAGATGGACAGAACATATTTATTGCTTATCTCTGCCAGGATTACACCATCTGAAGCAGTCTACAACATGAGAATAATAAAACCATAATTATTTCCAGGCACAGTGCTTACATAGGACAAAAATCACTGAACAGATACTCTGTTAAATCATTTTACATGCCACTGAATGCAACAGTCAAAGATCTATTCTAAGTCTGGTGGAACACAACTATTAAAAAAAACCCAACAAAACATCACATGCCTTGGAAGAACTAGTGAGTGTGCCAACCCAACTTCCAATAAAACTTTATAGGAGAAAGAAAATTTAGTGTCAGTGCTAATATTTCAAAATGAATGCCTAATTAAATTGGTATTTACATATCACATACAAATGTGCAACTGCTTAAAACCCAACAGGATACCTTTTAAGACATAACTTTGATCAGTGCACTTCCCCGTGCATGACTGTTTTCATTGTAAATGAGAAAAATTCCTGCTGAGAGTTAATTTAAAATCAGTGCATTATAGTTACACCACAGGATTAGACAGTGAGTACTTTCACCCAATTAAACCAGTTTACCATCAGGAAAGCCGCCCTTAAAAGTAAACAAAGTTCAATGTTATCTTGAATTTTACTGATCTGTCCTAAATTTGCAAGTATTTTCTTAAATTTTAACTTGATATACTGCAAATAATACGTGAAAGAAAAATGGTGCTTTGGAATTTAATCAAAAAATAGGATTAGCTGGAGTAGAGTGCCTTGATTGCACATTTACTCACTCATTATATATAATTAATCATATTATGAATGTATTTTAATAATGCCTTATTTTTTAAAAAAAGTAGATGCTAAGATTACTTGGGCTGGTATCACATCATTTGTATCTTGCTCTGCTGTGCCCTGGCTTCACCTAAGGGACAGAATGTCAACCAGTTTCTGCAGTGACAAAACAATATGATTTCATTTGATTGCCACTGGCTCATTTTTAGCTCATTTTTCATGGCTTTGTCACCCAGGTCCATAAAGAACTGCTTCTCCTCATTCTCCACATTTGGATATTGGTTTGCATTGGCAATTTTTCATACCTGACTTGACCAATGTGATCTTTGCTGCTGTATGCTGACATTTGCTATAATATGACTACCTTGAAATACTATCTCAAATCTGACTTCAGACAGTTCTTTGGGAACAGAAGGTTATTCCACTACCAGAAGCAATTAGGTACATTTATATCACCAACCTGCTGTCAGCTGTAGGGCCGTTTCAGAACCAAAGAGGAAATATGTATTGGGCTAATATTCCTACCTTCCAACTCCCAGCAGCCAAGTTCTGCAGTGCCCCTGCTGCCCCCTCCAGCGTGTCTGGATTTGAGCACTCAGAAAGAAGTGTGAGGTAGGGTTTGACTATTGAAGGGTGCCACAGCATCTGGATTCCTTTGGGTGGTTCTGCACAGTCTGGGAGAGGTCCTACGCCATCCCACTGTTGGAAAGCACAAATCAGATTGTCAGCAAGAACAGTGAAATACACTTGAGAATTGCCTCAAACTGTAACATCTGTGAAGGCATCTGCCCATAAACAGATGTTCTCAATTTTTGTACATCATGTGATTCTTCACGGAGGAACCAAATTTCCTACTCAGCATTCCTTATAGACAAGCTATAAGATTGGCAGAAATCCCAGTGTTTTAGCTAGCTGACATAACAAAAACACTTTTCACTGCATGTATTTTTTTTGTGTGGGAACAGAAGCCCAATGAATGTTATCTTAAGAGGCAAATCTAGAACCTGCATGGGGAGAAGAGAATTTCTTCTCACATCCTTCTCAGTTCTCCACATTCTCTCTCTTCCCATGAGAGGAAAAACAACACAGAATGCTACTATGGAAAACAAAATCATTCAAGGCCATGAACCCCCATCCTATGAAAGGCACAAGTGTGACCAAGTCTTCCTCAACTGCACACCTTCTGGCTTCTCACAGTGAGAGTGCAGGAGGTATTCAGCCAGCCAGCTGTGTGGTCCGAGACTCCAATACAACTGGCACAACCTGCTCTCAACAAACCCACTGTTCCTCTCATAACATGCTGAGTTTTGCCATGAAAAACAACTCGGTTCTGATATCCAAAATGTGCAATATTTAATCCTGAACAATAGGTAGGTTATTACACAAAACCCACTCTTACCAGAAATAAATATCCAGGAGGACAGGGATTCTTCTCTCCAGTGGAGCACACAACACTTACACTAATGTATGAAACATCTCAAAGGAAAATACAGACTTTCTTTTTGACTTTTCAACAAAGGTAAGATGTGGAATACACTTTCAATATAATTTAATATGGTAATCTACTTATGTATTTATTCCGTAGTTTGTTTTGTACAATAAGGATATTTTAATAATTAATTGCTCTAGTGCCACTGTTAGAACAAGTCTTAACTTTTTTTATAAAAGATCTTTCCTAACACCTCTGACATGTTCACATTGCATACTACAATAAAAAGCAAACCTTTTCGTACCTTCGGTTAGCTATTACTGTGTTTATATAAACAAAAGATCTGTACCATAATATTAAACATTTACTAAACATACAAATATAGCATAAGTCAAATTAACTCCTGGTTTAAACCTGCAACAGTTAATTTAACTAGTTATGACTATACAATAATACTTGCACTGGGAAAGACTTATGACCTCTTGTTTTCAGGAAGTACCAATCGTAATTTCATTTACACTAACTTTAAAAATAAAATACATGTATTTTTAAGAGACAGTCAATCAAGTCGTCCCTAATAACAACTAACCCAATTTCAACAAGGTTTTGTGTGCTTAATACCTTTAGGAATGAAACCCACTATTTTTATTTCTAAATTCAAGCAGAACAAACACCAAAGTGGAAAGCTAGAGAAACCATTTCATACACATGAGCAGTTACCAGAAAGCAGCTCAGATGTAAAACTCACTATCATAGTTTAAAAGAACTGGCATAGCAATGCCCAATGATGGTTGAGAAAGTAGAGGACAAATGACTTCTGGAGAAACAATGCCTTCAAATGACACTATTATGGGGCTGTGTCTTCAAAATTTTTAATATATTTCTGCCTTTAAACCAATAGATTGCTTTCAGTGCATGTGCTTTTTCCTCCTTATAAATCACCAGTCTTGCCAGAAATGAGTTTTTTTAGCTCATAAAAAATACATTAAAGCCTGCTTCTTATTTTAACTCTCAGAATTCAATCATTCACACTGTCAGATTTTTTTGGAAACAAATGAGAGACATATCTTACAGGTCAAATCTGACCTCACACCAGGTTGAGGTTTTGTACCTTAGTAAGTCCACTAATGAATGACTTGTGATGTCCAAGGGCACCAATTCAAGTCTTCACTTGTCTCATCCCAACTCACACGAATTATGCATTATGCAACTGAAGAGTGTTTGCACAGGGTATATAATTGCAAGGACAAAGCACATGAAATGCTTCAAATCTATCAGATCTACCCCTAGGAGGGGGTATATGCCTATGTGAAGGTGTAATTTTTTTATGCTTAGCTACTTACACTCGTAAGATCCCAAGGACTACTGAAAATCAGCTGATACACACAGAGCCCTATATACATGTTCATGCTGTGCTGATACATATAAAGCACTAGAAATTATCTAGCAGATCAATTAATATTTAATATTGTTTTGCCATTCTGTCCAGTAATGAGAAAACATTAGGAAATAAAAAAAGGAGACAAATTACTGCATTTCCCTGCCTTTCTTGCAACTCACTTTCAGCATGATTGCATTAATTTATCACCAACTGGGAGGGAAGACCTTTTTCCCAAGATGCTCAGAGTCCATGTAAGAATGATGAAAATCTTTGGTACCACACATGCATGTGAAGCGAAAGCACAGGAGATTCAATGACCCTGGAAAATATCCTGCTCTGCATGGGGCCATGTTCTGGATTTGTGCTGGGAACAGTGTTGATAACCCAGAGATGTTATAGCCACTGCTGAGTAAGACTGACACAGCCTTTTCTGCTCCTCATCCCACCCCACCAGTGAGCAGAATGAGAATGGGGATGCAGAGCTGGGAGGGAATACAGTCAGGACAGCTGACTCCAACTGAGCAAGGGAACATTCCATACTACATGATGTCATACTCAGAATATGAAGCTATGGGGAAGAAGGAAGGGAAGACATTTGGAGAGATGGGGTTTGCTTACCCAAATCACTGTTTGCATGATGGAGCCCTGCTTTCCTGGGGATGGCTGAAGATGGGAAGTATTCATGCCTGCCCATGGGAAGTGGTGAATGAATTCCTCCCCTTGCTTAACTTGTATGTGGGGCTTTTGCTTTCCCCATTAAACTGCTTTTACTTAAACCCACGTGTTTTCTCACTTTCATTCCTCTCTGCCCCCTCCCCAGTGTGAGAGTAGCTGTGTGGGTTTGGCTGCTGGCTGGGGTTAGAGCAGCACCTGCTGTGCCTGTGGCAGCCTCTGCCCTGCAGGGCTCAGTGCCTTCTGGTGTCTTTTGTGTAGCTTTAGTGCCTGAAGCTGTACAGCTGCAGGGCGTGCAGAACTGACACAGGTAAGCAAAGAAGCTATTGCAAAGGAGATCTGCCTGATTTTCACTCATTTATTTTGTATTTCATCAACATCAATTGTCTGAGAAAAAAAAATATATTGTTCCCCAAGTGGTATTAGAGTTCAGACGTAAAATAGTGGTTAGGGCATGGCAGAAGCTGCTTTGCAGTTTGCATTGCTAAATATTAATGAGCTGAGGCAGCATCCTCACCAGTAAACACCTCTACCCAGTAAATTACTGGAAGAGTTACTGTACAGTTGCAGCCCATCAGGAATGATCAGGAAGGTCTATTTGAAATAGACTGAGGCTGCAGTAGGAGCCTCTGGAAAAGAGGACAACATGCAATTACTCTTCCTAGCTTATACTGAGGAGAAAAAAAAAAAGTCATAAACAAATATTCCTTCCAGGCTTCCCTCCTTCAGCTGAAATTACCCACATATATTGTGGTTGAAGCTGACAAACTGCTTGTTACGTGGGTGAGATACAAATCTCTCATTTCCTGAGACTGGTGCGAAAAAAGGATGAAAGTCCAGAAAAAGAAAAAGCCAAATACCAAGATCTTTTAAGAACAACAGACTTTTGATAGTAAGAGTACTCTAACAAAATTTCCAAATTTTCATAATTTTAAGAAATCTGAGAGGAGAAAAAAGATCACTCATCGAGATGCTCTCCTGTGCCGCACAACAGATTATCTACCACCACCTTTCTCATTTTAATGAAAGCAAATCCATATTTATAGTGCAATTGTACTAAATACCTGGGAAGACTTCAACTCAGCAAGAGCAGTACACTCAGCTAATTTTGGGGTTTGAACTAGTAACAACCTCAAATTGGTGGGGTTTGCTTTTAAATAGGTATCTCATGACAATACGTTTTTCTGTGATAACAAAACAACAGTGTTTTGTTTTATTTTATTTATTACATATGAGTATATCCTTTCCCCCACTCTGTACAAATTACCACTACTAAAAAAAATAGGAAGAAGTTAAAACAAACTCCAGCAACGTCTTAAACCATCTAGACCTCTCTCCAATGATCCTAGACATTTGGGACAGTCTGATGACACTGTAGGCTGCCTTGAGGCAGCAGGGATAAAATTCGTATCAGCAATTACACAGTGCTTACTAAAACCATTTCTGAAATGCTGAAGACTTTTCAATTAACAGGCCCCCTAGGAAGACACTGGTATCTCATTCTGCATGTCTTAGTGGCTGTGACAGTCTCTGCCAGCTCTCCCTAGACATGTCTGTCCAATACCCTCTTTTGGACACCTTTGTCCAAGAGGTGACTTGGCTGATGCTGTCTAGAGTAGAAATCAGAAACTCAGCAAGAACAATACACCCAAGTCACAGAGTTTGATTTCAGAATCCATGCACAGCTGACATAAGCAGGCAGGAATACCACTATTTACATCAAGTCAAACTTCAGTTTAGATATCCAGGCCTAAATAAAGGTGGTGAATATAAATGCAGGTGTTAACTGACACAGAGACTACAGGTGCATGGTGGGAGAGAGCAGAACTCATTGCAAAAATAATGATACCCTTCTCAGCTTGATGCAACAGCATTTACAAATTAAAGTGCAAAAGTGTCTGAAATGCTTTCGAAACACTTCAATGTATTGAATCATTATAACTAATCTCAGATATTAATAAATCTAAATTGTATTTTATGTTATACTCTTAAAGTAATTGTCAATGCCTTTAATCAACTTCTTAATATTATGCTTAGCAAAAAAAAAAAAAATAAATCAGTTTGTGCATTTTCTCTTTGCTTAAAAACAGACCCTTCCCAAATGAAAGGGGATAGAGTTAAAGCTAGGAAAACAGCCCTTTGCATGTCACTGCATGCCCTTCTCCTGTCCACAGAAAGCTGAAACTAACTGGCTTTGCAGTATATTGCACAAACTGACAAATACAAATTACATTTAATAACCCTGCAGTTTTGACTTTGAAAACAAATTGGCCGTACATGACACTGAGAGGCTCACAGAGTATCTGGGAAGATGCTGTGTAGGCAAGCAAGAAAGTAGAAATGCTTTTCAAAAAACTCTGTAAGGAATCGCTCAAGATAGTGATTTTTGCTGCTCAACATTTGACATAACCACCTTGAGCAAGATGAGGAAGCAACAAGTGGAAATAATATTCTTTCTGAGCAAGGACATACTGGCAACACAGCCTTTTATCCCTAATCACAGTTCAAATTATTGGTTAAACCCAGGAGGTGCCACCATTTCTCTGTTTCTGTGCTTATTAGCTTGGTATGGCTTGGCAGAGTACGAAGCACACTTGGCAAAACTGTGGGGGCACCACAAGAAAAGATGTATCTGGAAGATTTATTTTTTATGCTTTTTGAAATACTATTGCCTTAAACCTGCTATTTCACCTAGATAGAAGAATTTACAGGCCATTTAGCAAGCATGCTAAAGAGGTGGGCCAGTCAATTCTTAATGATATATAACTTGAAATGTTGCTGTTGTACCTTAAGGCTCCCGACAGAAGGTGAAAAAGAAGGTCAGGCTCATTTCAGAAGTGTCACTTCAATCAAAAAACAGACTTTGGGCTAGATTCTGGTTTGACAAGAATGATCACAGATGGGGAACTTGAGACGAACATGAAGCCAAGAAGTCAACATGTTTTTCTTAGAGAAGAAAGGAAAAGAAATGAAATTGCACTGCATGTATACATAATGGGCTGCATAAGAAGAAATAAAATAAGGATTAATGACAACTCCATGGCGAGTTTTTTTAACTGAAGTTGGACCATGCATCTGATTTGCCCTTTTTGTCATAATCCTCATTTTTCATACAGCTCACAGAATAAAACTGTTGGCAGCAGTGAGCATGCCATAAGCATCAACACTTTCAGCAGTGGAAGAATCAGTTTCCATTTGAAGAGTGACACAATACAAGGGAGAGAGGTTGATGGCTACAGGGTCCTGGTTGGAGATGAAGGGGTCTGTGGCTGGAGAGCTTACTGGGGTGAGGGCTCAGTACCAGCTGATCTCAGCTAAGCAGCAGAGAAAAACTAACAAAGCAGTAGAGAATTACAGTCCCAGAGGTTTGAGACAGAAATCAGATGAGTTTCACTTATTTTTTTCTGAGGTCTTAACGGAAGTCTTGCTTTCTGTTTTTCAATAAATAAAATCAGTGCTTTACCTAGATTTTATCACAGAGGTTCAGAAGGTTTGGGCCTCTTCTAACATTCAATTTGTGTGACAAAGTAGATGCCTCAGGAACCTCTCTTAGCTCTGGTGAAATGATTGTGGGCTCTTTTAACACCACTCACCTTTATTCTGAATTGTGGAGAACACTTGTTTCCCGTGGTCCTAAGGGAACTCCTTAAGTAATTTGAAAGGTGTCATTAGACCTATGATCTGAACAAAGACACATCTCTTACTTGATTCCAAGATGTACAGAAGTTGCCTTTATAGACAACTGATAGACAACTGGCATCATTAATTAAAAAAAAATCCAGTTTGTTCTTGAAAGGCCTTTGAAAGAGGCCACATTTTATACTTCCATTCAATTCTGTTCTTTCCTTCAAGTAACTTACATGTGACTACAAGTGAAACATGACTTAGAAAAACTGGGATGCTTGCTCCTTAAACCATAAAAAAAAAAGAAATAAACTTGTACTTTCATTATAGAGAAAACCCATTAGAAAGTGACTTTAATATAAAGTTTCTCCCGTTTTTATGGTTTAAGAAATAAACGCCCCTGCTCTGTGAGGGATTTTTTTAAGTATGGAAAGCTGCATCTTCATCCATATCCTTTGTCTAAAATGATACTTCTGTTTTTCTTCTGCAACTACAGTAGTTTTGCTACTATTGTTTTACTAACACTTTTATCCAAAAATTAAATACTACCTCATAACTGCACAAATGGAGCTCAAGAAAATACACATAATAATGAAGTAACTAAGTTACAGTGATAGTGTAATAGGAAAATTCCAAAATTACATTCACTAAAATCTGAACATTTTTTCCTCCACACTGTTTTGTACATCTTACTTTCTGAGAATTACTGAAACAGCAATTTTGTTATTCAAAACCTCTGTGTACTGCCATGAAAGGGAAAAAACCCTATACCCTGAACACATATCTTCTGGGGCATAAAATGTAGCAACCACAGACTGGATACTACTCCCCTGTACTGAGGTGTCACAACTGACAGAGACGTGCCTATGCCCTGTGCGTTGTCTGAAGAAATAAACTCTCAAGTATTGTAAGTACCACAAAGACAAAGAAGCAGAAAGAACAGATCTTTTTCCTCAGTTAGACAATTGTGTCTGCACTGGACAAGCGCCTCTGAACATACTTCTGTTCTCATTTTTGCAAAACAAATGGACAAAATTTTTTGCTCTTAATATAAATGTGGTTACATGAAAAATATTGCTTTTCTTTTCCATTTTTGAAAGTAAGTTGGGAGAGCTGTTTCTGGCACAGTGATCTTGCTGCTATTGTTCTTGGTGGTGCTCTAGTAAACTTGATAATATATTAATTTGATAATATACTTCAAATCATTTGGAATGTTCAACAGTCGAGGATTATGGGGTGAAAATAACCTGCACAAGGCTCACAGGGCCCTCTTAAAATTCCTGAACTGAATAACATCCACATGTGAGAACTTGAATATGGCAAGATGAAGTAGGATGTCTGGATTTAAAGGAAATTAGATTAAAGAAGAAAACACCATTAGAAAAATGTTTCTAATACTTGTAATAAAAAGCAGTCCTACGCACAACAGAATCAGTTCTGAAAAGAGTAAATTTATGTCCTTGCCACAAAAAAGCCTACTGATCATAAACCTGAAAATATGTGTGTAGTTTTCTTATTCTTTGGATTTGAAAGAATATAACTCTTCCATGAGTCCAACACTAACAGCTCCGAGGAAATCTCTACCTTGCAGCATGCTGATACTGAGCACTCATAGAAACAGACAAAAATATCTAAAGAGCAGGCAAAAAGCTTATACATTGTAAAGGTAATTGGCGAAGAGCTCAGTTCTTTGGCCTGGAGGAGCAAGAAAATGTTTTTAAGGCAACCATTACAGTACAGAGAGGCCCTCTGGGAATACTGAAAGAGTCAACAGTACAGAGTTAAAAGTATGAATCTGAGATCCAAAAGTCACAGACGAAATAGAAGAAGACTTAAAAAAGACTTTACATAGTGAGTGTGTGTGTATGTGTTAGTAAACAGAGCATCAAAGAGCAAGCCAAGTTGCAGTGTGACGCATTCATATCCAGACACACTATTTTTTGCCCCTGCACTTTGAGTAACTGCAAGCACAGTGTGTGAGAACTGTTAATTCAGTAACAGGGATGATGACTACTTCATGGGGTAAAATTAGTTTGCTTCGACACTTCTAATCTTGCTGTAGCCTAATACAGGAATCCCAACAAAGGGCATAATAAATTCAAGTTATCTGATGATGGGGTGTTTAACCACAAGAGCAGGTGAAATTCAAGTCTTACTAGTCATGAGTGCTGCATTTTTCAGTATCGAACTTTTAGCTTAATAATGTTGCTATAACTTTTCCACATTAAGACAATTTGGCTTTAGGAACTCGGGAATATTTTCAGTACTGCTTTACATCATTTATTCAAATATCCTGTGCACTTAATTGCTGACTCAAATAAATATTTCCGTTGAGCAATCTGAAACAGAAATAAACTACAATGTCAAAAAGTGATTAAGTGTAGGAAGAGGTGGAAAACTTACTGCTGCAAGCACAGATTGTCTGAAAAAGCCCATAAATCAGTAGCCACTCTTATTGCTATTTGCTGTGTGTACTGATTCAACAGTGTCTTTCTCTGCAATATAACCGTCAGTATTCCCCAAATTATAAGTTCTTAATGGGATAAAAATGGAGATAAATACAGTTTAAAAATCAACCCACCCAAAATTATAACCTGCCAAAAAACTTGTGGAAGCAGTCAAGATTTTGCTTTTCAATTTTTCTTTGGTAACAACACTAAATATATCAAAATACAATTTTTTTAAACATTCATTCCTATTACTTGATTCAGTCTGATAAAGTTTTCTTTGAATTTGTGTAGAGAAACAGTACAAGACTAACTTTGAAGCAAGTGAGTGTATATGTACAAGCCTGATGTTTGTTTGCACCAAAGCCTTTCTACACACACGTGGCTCTGTGGAAGCACAGTGTAAAGTATATGCAGATTACACTTTTCATTAGAAATGGCTTCCTTCCAAAGAGGATTTTACAGTATTTATGGCATTCACAGTGTACCCGTGACTACAGCTTCCAGGTGCACCACATAATGTACAATTTCTCAAGCAAATATATTTCATTACTCCAGAGCCATATTCTGCTTTAAGCTCTCAGCTAATCAACTAGGGCAACAGTTTTGTATATTATGCGTCATGCATTTAATTTCTAATACAGTGCATTAATTATTTATATTTTAAATGATGGGTACTTCAACTACTCACAACACAGCTGCAAAGAACTTCCATTACCTGATCTTGTGATTTCTTTTTCTTCTTCTTCTTCCCCCAGCACCCTGAACTCTCTGCATCTTTTCCATTGGCATCACCACAGAGTAATCCATCAAGTTCATCTGTTCCCATCTGCTGTCCCTGAGATGTTTCTGCAGCTAGCCTGTATGAGAGGTTCCTCAAAATGCACACACAGTTTTCAACGGTCTGAAAAGTATGACAAAAAGAAAAATACAGAAAACCAGAAAAAGATTAAAATCCTCCCCTTGCTCACTCTGAATACAAAGCAGAAGGGATTTCATCTGTCTCTGCATGTGCATTTTCCCAGCACAATTCTTATGTGCACGTTTCTGAGTTCTCCCCAGAGAATCACAGGTCAAGAGATTCAGGGATTTTTATGGTAACAAATCAGTAGTCTGGACAATAATTTTCTGGGAGATTTTTTTATTGTTCTGAATTTTACACTGGAGCCCCATGTGAAACAGATGTCAAGGTAAAAAGTGATCGAGGTGACCACTGAATACTCCAAATGTCAGAAAACTCTCACCTCAGTGAATAGAAAATGCTACAAAAAGAAAATGGCAATAGATTCCGGGTTTTGTCCTTTTAAAAACCAGAAATAACCTTTTTTCTGGCAAAAATTCTATGTAAATTGACATAAAATTGGGATCTGAGTCCCATTTCACAAGTACTTGTAGCATGAACAGATTCTCCAGTCCCAGAAGTAGGACTAGAAATCTGTCTTGCTGCTTTTACTTCTGCTAGCCAGGCTGCAGACAGATACCTTGTGTGCAGCCTTTCCCTTTCATACATTTATCTCCCTAATAGGTTGTGCCTTCTGTAGAAGATGCAAACAGGAATCCATAAATGGATGAGACCCAGTGGAGAAAAATTCACTTGTAATTCAACCTAATTTCTCCAAGTCTAACAGAAGTTCAGTTTAGACGTGAAACCTACTCTTTTAGTTGGTTCAATTTGGTTTGATTATCCCTAATAAGAAGGATATGAGCTTAATTTTCTGCACACAAGGAAAGCACGGTTAAAAAAGCCATTCTCCATCTATTTATATTTATTTAAACTGTTCCTAATTCTCTATGGAGATAAAAAGCGATAGCCACTACATCCCAGCTCTTTTGCTCCATTAACCCAGAATGGAATGACTGTGAGGCTTTCAGCTCTATCATGTTCTGCCACATTCACCAGTGAGGCAAACAGATGGGCCTTCGTTTACTCTCACGAACCACATGAGCTCCTGCCAGGTATGCATTCAGCACGTTTTTTGTGACAACACCAAGTTCCAGAGGCAATATCAAATTCAAATTCATCTATGCAGGAATATTTATGTATTTATTTTCAACAAAAATGAAACATCACAATTTTGGAATACACTTTTACTACTCTGAAATTTCTGCCAAACATATAAATACATGTAGAAATGTGTATCTGTGTCTAGAAAGTGTTCTTAGTGCACCTGTCATAGCTGAAAGCTTCGCAAACATCACAGTGACCATAACTATTTTTTAAAGTTTTCTGCCTCTTTGATTTTTTTTAAGATGAATTTTATTAACTTTTGATATAGTATGCTGAAGTCGAAGCTTTACATTTGTTGGTTAGAACACTAAAATTTAATTTTCTTTTTCACAAATCATAGTTTTTGCCTTTAAAATTCTCATTCTGTAGAAAACATAAGCTGAGTCCATCACAAGGACGATGTTACCTTAAGCTAGAAACTGATAAGCAAACTTCCAAGGCTCAAATGCAACCAATACCTTCTCTATTAAGGTGAACTCCTACAAGCCAAAAAAGCTGGTTCCAACCACACAGATGGACAGATTTCACTCCTCCTTGACTTTGAAGGATCCTTGTATTCCTTATTCTGCTTTCAGTTTCATCATAAGTGGGCTAAGTACAAGTTCACTAGTTTTTCTACTCTACCTACTTTTAAGCTACTCTGAAGCTAATGAAGTTAAAAACACCCCTGTGTTTGGGGGCTGCTCTGCAGGAAGTGTCTGTGAGGGGTAGTGGGGGCTGGTGACAGCCAAGTTTGCCCCAAACGCTGCTGCCAGGTGTTGTGCCTGACTTGTGGGTGCATGTCCTGCAAGCATCCCTCTCCTCAACTTCTCTTAATAGAAAATCGATTACAGACTAATGGGTTGTGCATTTTTTTGGCTGATTTGAGGGTTTTTTGCTTTCTTCTTTTTTGCTTTCTTTAAAAATACCCCAAAGCCTTGCTGTTAGCCCAGCACCTCATGCTACAAACCACTCTTAATCCCTCTCTCCATCCCCTAAATACACAGGCAAATTTCACTTATTTGACTCAGTAGTGACCAGAGACTCCTGGAGATTATTCCAAATCTATAAACCCATGGGGTCCACAGAAGCTCTGTGAAGTGTTATTTGGAAATACAAACCCAGTGGGCTTTAAAACCTTGCTGCATAAAAGGCTGCTGTCCTGCAATTCCTAGGGGTTTACAAATGGACCAGGGTTGGTCCTGTAATTAACTTAGCATGGTATACTGAAAGCAGAAGAAACTGGCCTTTTTCTTCTTCTCTGAAATACTTTAATGCATTACCAATCTTCAGTTTGTAAATGCTTGGATTCTTTTTAATTTGGGAGTGCCTTTCACCTCTGGAGAAGCTTGTTCATATCCTAGCATTTTAGGAGAAGCAAAGTTGACATAATGAGGCACCCTAACACTGTTGTTATTGAAAGCATTCATTGATCCTCTTCAAAGAAGAAATAATGTTGGCTTTACTGCACAACTGCCTATTAATCAACCAATTTTTTTTGCTTGTTTGCCTTCTAAGCCTACCTCACTCTCATTAGCTCTCACACTGGGTACTGAAAATCAATTTTAAGGTAAAACTGGCAGAGCAACGTAAGGAACTTTACATGGACTATGTTATATTTGCCCTTCTTAAACCAGTATCATATCTTCCACTTCAATAACTGAATTGAGAGGATGACATGCTTATCTGTGCACATACACAGGTAGACTCAAATACGATGCTTAGCACACTAAAATAAACACCTCAGCAGAAAAGAAAAAAAAGGAAAAGATGGGCTAAACTATGCTTTGCTAAGACACTCCTCACAATGCATTAAAAGAAGAATAGAATGAAAAAATTGTCTCTTTATAGTCCCCATGTACCCTGAATACCTGGATTTGCTGCTGAAAAGACAAAGACGACAAACCTTACTATCAATTTCACTGCTCCCCAGAGCAGACTGGATCACGTACAGCAATGCATCTGTCAGGCCATCACACTCCCTCATTCTTCTGCGGGCCTCCTCTCCAGCAGAGCTGACATTCCTGCAAGGCAACAGCAAGGGTCACTATCTTCACGGCTCCCCGCCCACTGCCCCGCATGAAACCTTCTCACAGTTCACATACAGATAAAACACACGTTTTCTTTCTTCCTCTCATCAGTTCAGAGCTGTGAATAATGGAGACAGCTGCGAATGAGCTCAGGAAATGTAACGCAGAGGGGAACAAATGGAAGACATCAGGTCCTCCACAGAATGGGGCTGAGTGGCCAAGCAGCATGCGCCCACCTGCACGGGGAGACTCATGGCCCACTAAAATTTGGAGAAGGGCTGATAATTTCCTTCCTTCCTTCCTTCCTATAAGCATTTTTAAAATGTGCATATGTACATATAAATCTAGTTTTTAAAAGTCTAGAGGTTTTGCCAAATATATCTCCTAGGAACTGAAGAGCCCAGTAGTTAGGGCACTTAACCTGAGAGAAAAATATTATCAGAGCATAATGTAATACACCTGCCTTTGCTTGCTTCTCATTTTACATGAGTGTTTCCTTTTCTCTTTCATTTTGAGGGAACATTAATGCCTCAATCTTCTCTTTATGTAGTTTATTTTACACTGTGAAACTTAAGGCCTTGGATTATTACAATAATATTGTAACACTTGTGTTCCTCAGATGGGGCCAGAGGGTCTTCTGCATTTATATAAATCCAAGCAAAACAAATTCACTGCATAACATATTGTGTCATAAAGTCCAAAGTACTGATACACAGGTAGGTAGATAAATATAGATGGAGAGAAGGTGTTGGTGCAGGTTACCCAAAGAAGTTATGGATGTCCCATTCCCTGCTAGTGTTCAAGGCCAGGCTGAATGGGGCTTTGAGCAATCTGATCCAGCAAAACATGTTGCTGTACATGATACGGTGTTAAAATTCAAAAGTCTTTAGGATGCCTTCCAACCCAAACCATTTTATGATCCTATGATGAAGAAGGAAAGTTGTATCTAGCCCTACAAGAGCAACTGCACAAATTATAATAGGAGGATGCTGAGGAAGAGTTCCCAGCTTTGCACCTTTCTTTGCACCACTATGAAAAAAAAAAGAAAAAAAAAAAAAAAAAAGCTGCAATAGTCCTGAATCCTTTTAAACAGAGATAGAGCTTCAAGTCTGTACAAGGATAATGCGTCCAGGGTTCTTTATTATCTGCACTTACATATACTTCAGTGCAAGCTTTCAAAACAGACTGATTTAGACACCAGGAGACACTAAGAGATAGAGTCTCCCTTATATTCTCATGAAGGTGATTTTTCCTTCCGTCACAGCCAACTGCATGTCACTTTGATTATCCAGAGCCTGCAGAGACTGTAAACCTCTCACTTCTTCTCCAAGTTCACCAGAAACTCCTCCTCACCAAGACAGCAATGTAGACAATCTTATAGTCCCAGAGCTGTGAGCTGCCTCATTCATTTCCAGCAAACAAAGAATATGAGGCCTTTACACAAAGCAATACAGACACACCAGGGGCACATCTTGCACAGACAATGTATTCCCTTGCTCTGTATGGAGGAGCTGTCGAGTTGGGCTCTTCTGTTTGTCATCCTTCCCCATTATGCTCCAGTTGCTCCCGTAATCAAGGGGTGGATATTCCCATGACTGCCTTTCCTTTTCTTACAAAAGTTGCTGTTTACATTCTGCACTGACTTGTAGGTACTACAGCCCTCCCCAAGATATTTTTAGCTATATTTACATAGGAAATAGCTAAAAAAACCAACACAAATCCAGACCTTGCATCAGCATTTTGGAAGAAATAATCAGTTGATCATTTCAAAAGAAATACATCCCAATATCTAGCTAGTCTCATGTCACCTCCACTGAAGTAATCACTGTTAACTGAGATCACTCACAGAGGGTCTCTAATATCACCATGTTCAGGGGATGTAGTTCTGCAAAAGAGAAACAAGTTCCCAGACTACATGAGCTGTCAAAGAAAACACACTGCCATCTTCATTTTATTTCTCATTGTTAACTGTAGCTGTCAGTGCGACAGGGAACGAGACATGATTTGTCATTTGTGAATTTACAAGTCACTGTGCAGATGTTAAATTAGAACATAAGTACTATCTACTGTTGATAAGTCAGTGCATATTTTTCCAGTGCCATTTTTCAAACAGGTGAAACCATGTTTTCTGGATGTTCTTAAAAGATGTAGAGATGTGATGCTCAAGTTTTCAGGGGAAAAAAAACTTTTCCATTCTAAATGCAGCCCAGCTTGATCCCCTTGTATGCTTTGATTCTTTGTGTTAACTCTACTCAAGGTGTATGTGAGCCATAGGTTGTCATTTTGAATCTAACAGGGCAAGGAGTCCTTCAGCCTGCCATAAACCAACAAAATGAATCTCAAATAGAATCCAGTCACTCAGGAATACCAAGAATACAGAGAGCTGAAGAACAACTCTCAGTTTATTCAGAAGGTCCCAGTTAGACCCCTAAAACCCAGATAATGTAAACAGCTTCTTCCCAAGAGAGGAACACTAGGAACACAGAGCAAGAGCTCAGACACACCCATGGCTCATCAAACTGCTTTTCTGAATAAATATAAGACCGACTTTGCTAATTACCTAGGAATGGGAAGAGAACTAAAATAATCCAGCTTTAGTTTCATGTGAAAATGTGCCAACTACCATATCATCACCTGAAAACTAACAACAGGCATGATCCTCCATACCTAGGGCATGTCCATCCAAAGCTCTAAGGATATGAAGAGTGTGGTATAAAGGAGTGCTCTGTGCAACACATACCTGACTCCTGTCAACCCTGGCACTTGCATTAGTTATTCAATGCAATTGTCAGGCTTTGAGGTAGGAAGTTGGGTGGTGCCAAGCAACTTCTTTCTGCTTTAGGGTCATTTTCCATACATGTACAAACTGTGGGAGGTTCAGAGCAATGTCCTTATGATTCTAGGGTAACTAAAATAATCTGCCTTATACAGGAGAAGGACATTGATTTCTATGGAAAGATCATCCAGAAGGCGAGCCAGTGTGCTGAGACATGACCTCTGGATATGGGAATATTTAGCAAGCTGTTGACACTACTCCCAGTGACAGTTTTATCCACCCCAAAGACAATTTAAGCATCTGCACCTGCCCTCCCTAAGCATGCTCAGGTCACACCAAGTAGTAGGACCTTTCCTGTAGCAGCTACCAGTCTACAGATTGCAGATCTCATTGCAGTCATGGAAGATAATGGTTGAAATAAGTAATCCACATTTAGCAAAGGTGAAATTGAGAGAGGTATTCCTCAAAGCCCCATGCTAAAAAGGGAAAGTATGTTTAATATCTAGTATATGTAATATTTTTGCCATGGACTGATATAAGAAAGGACACACAGAGGAATGATAATATCCTAAATTAGATAGAAAGCACAAGTTATCTTCAGCACGAAACTTCAGGGGCCTTCCAAGTATATAATTATTCCAAGAAGTTTTGTGTAAGAGAGACTAAAAGCCTCAATCTTTTACATCTTTCTATATGTAGTATAAAAGCCACTGAAAAGAGATTTTTCACAGCAAGGGGAAAGGTTTACACAAATCAGGAACTGCACCAACCCCATTATTGTTATAGCAACTGCGATTATGTTTGCCTGAGGATACCTGGCAAGGGAAAAGCCCTCAGAATACTGAAAAACTGAGTTACAACTGGCACACTAAATACTTCTCTTTAAATTAAAAACCCAAACAAATAACCCCCCACCCTGCAACTGGCCTCTTCTCTATGTGCTGTTTTATATGCTGCCTGTTTCTGTTTCTGTCTGATTGACTGAGCATTTCTCCTTCAGGACTGAGCCTTGTCTTGGGGGCAAGCTGGCATCCCCAGTCCCATCAGAGGCTGCCGTGGTGATGATCCTCTGTGCTGGCCTGCAGTGTAACACATGATCCCCTAGGAGCTATTGCTTTTTTTATACACTCCCAGCTGTTTCTGTCAGCATTCAGGCTCCTTGCTCCAAGGGTCTCATACAGTGACACAGCAAAATGAAGCAATCAACACTGTGCATGCATCCATCAAGTGTGCTCAGTGTCATCAGCAGACCCTGTGCAACTCCCATACAATCTTCAGGGGCTTTTTATAGTGGAGCAGACCTCGAGTCACACTGGCTTATCTGTAAGTACTCAGTGCAGCCTTTGGACAAGGAGTAAATAGGTTAGCCGTAGTAGTTCTAGTTACTACTGTAACTTTTAGACAAATTCTGATTTTTTATTATTACTTGTACAGTAAGACTTTTCAAAATCATCTCTTACTGCCGAAAACTAAACTATTCTAGCTATTTCTCAGACAGAATAAAATTTTAAACGAGGCAGTGAGACAGAACCTAAGAAAACAGAGGATGGTTTCTTCTTCATTAAGAGTTTCTAAATGTTACATTTTCAGTGACTATAAAATCAGCTTATAGTTTGGAAGTAAACATAAATTAAAATAGATTTCTCAGTCACTGCCACAGATCTCCCTTTAACTTTTCCTGATTTGAATGACAGTTCAATGCAGTATCACCAAAATCAGCAGGATTTCTTCTTGCTAAGTATTCTTGGCACCACTTTATCTATTCTTGGCTTTCTTTATCTATAAGCCAGTTGTCAGAATTTAGCAATCCTGCATGTGGATTTGGTATAACATCAGTTTTGGGGAAAACTGTCTTGTACTAATTAGAACAGCTCAACTGTAGTTAAAGAAGACCATTCGGTATCAACAAAGGACTTGGCTGAAAAGAGATCTTTCTCTCTTAGGTATCACTTTCACTTTAAAAGAATACTTTGCAATAAGACAACATCTAACAGTCTAATGTAGCTACAGTCTTGGTTATTAACCTTTCTATTAAATGCTATGACAATGTTATTTAGCTTTGATTATCCAGTGGTACCTGTTGTTTCCAGAACATCAGAGCAATTAGCCTACCAAGTCAAGCACTCAACAGGTGCCTTTTACTGCTGTGCTTCTGCACGTCCAATCCTAAGGCTAAATGCATTGTTTTTAATGACTGCCCTGTGTGATTTGTGAAGCAGTTGACCCCTAACATTATTCTTTGCTATTCTGATAGTTTTGAAAGATACACGATGGGAAAGCACATGAACTGCAATAAACATCTTAAAAGAAACTGTCTCTGTAAAAACAAACCCCAAACCACCCCAAATTTTATGGCATAAACAATTTTGATAAGAGTTCATGGTATAATCAATCATAGCCTTATCTAAAAGAAAAAAATATTTCTAACTACTCCTTCCCTCTTTTGCTGTGTTTTCATTTGATGTGCAATTCTATTTAACTACAAAACACAGAATTACACATAGTGTATTAAGGGAATGTTTTAAATTATGGTATAAAAATCCTACCTGCATCAAATTTCTGGTTTGATATTTAATTTCTGTGACATCAAGTATTTGGCTTCACAAAAATCACTCCACTCATCAATTCTCATCTGTTTATACAACTTTTAATATACTACCTGTTCATTCAGTAAGAGCTGAAATATTGCCACTGCCCTTGGGAAGACCTGTTGTGGTACAGACTCTGAAGGTCATAATGGGAATAGTTTAAATATGTCCACGTCAAGACACCTTTCTCCATTTACAATTGTAATGTTGCTAAATGGAGCTCTATATGTGTTAAAGGCTGCAAAAATGTAAATGCAACAGCATCAGCTTTTGATGATCCAGCATTAAACACCAGCAGTAGTTCAGGCACTTCTGCCCTACAGAAACACTGTCCAGAGCTCTTACTCCTTGCAAGGACCAAAGAGCAACGGGACCAGTTAGTGCAGAAGGACGGCACCGAGGCTGCCAAAGGCAGGTACCACTCCCCCTAACAGCACTCACTGAAACACCCATGTGGCCAGTGGGAGCATGCCCTGGTCTCATTCCATATTTCTTTCCTGCCTACCTACTCTGGTCACTGTGAAAACTCAAAATTACTGTGTCAGATGCTTCAGCATTGGAAAACAGTCCATTTTCATTTTCTGTTCAGTTTGTTACCTTATTCAGAACAAAACTGATCAGACATAAACAGTTTTCAATTAACCTCCTTCTACCTATTGTTTAACAGGTTATTTTCTTCAAATGCTTATATATTGGTCTGTTTTGATGTTCCTAATTGCCTTTCTCTACATGAACCATTCAAGCAATCTCTAAAGTATTATAATTCAGATTATTTGTACATCATTTCTATATCTACTTCTCCACTAAAAGATGAAGGCTCCATTTGTCCTATTTAGGTCTGTGGGAAAATATTTGATTTGCATGAGCTGCCCTAGCAAAAATACTTTTACAAGAATTAAATTACTTCTTTTATTTTTTGTAGGCTATAGTCTCAGGAAAAACTTGGCATTACAACTGCATTCTTAAAAACAATTAAAAAGAAGCAGACTAAATGCATTAAAGAGTTTGGAGTAAGCATCAAAGAAATATACTATCTGTAAAAGGCAGTAATTTACTGTGTCTAAAATATTATTCTGAGTGTACCAGAATGCCTTACACTGCTGAGATATCTTTAAAAATTTTTGGAATATTATTTCTCTAATATAATTTTAGATGTAAAGAAAAATCACTCTCTTTCAGTCAAAATTGTAACATACACAACAAGGGGGAAAAGCATTTTCATTCGTGCCTGAAACTTGGAAAAGGAATTTAGCAAACTTCTCACAGCATGTGAAATTTCTTGCCATCCTTTGATGTATTTGACCTTTTTTTTTTTTTATCTTAAGAACAACTCGTACTTACAAACGAAAACAAAAAGTCTTACTTTTGACAGCTCTTTCCCCTTGACTTAATCCCAGTGTAGCTCTTGTGCTTTTCAGGAATACACGCAAGCCTCTTTTCTACACACTCAGAAATATTTCAGTGCCTGAATTGGTCATAATAAAAGTCAACTTCAGGATCCAACATGGATACAAAATACATTCCTGACCTGCTGCCAGGTTTTACCTGATAATTGCTTAGTAGTAGTGGGCACGTTCTACCTACAGAAGACATTTGACTATAGGAATAGAAAAGGACCAGACCATCACATAAAATTAAAAATTAATTAAAAATATAAGCATGATGTTTTTTCCAACAGACCAGTTTGCTTGTTTAATGAAATTCCTAAACAACAACAACAACAACAAAATCTGTGAAAAAGTGTTGCAAGTATAAATTCTGTAATAAGAAAAAAAAACCCCAAAATATAGGAGCAAAACCTACGAAAAACAGACTCTGGGTTTTACTGCCTTAAAGTTTATCTATTAAGTATCTTTCTGTCTTAAACGACTAATTTGTGCATCTTTTCCCCTCTTTCAAGTAATGATGAACTCAGTACCTGACATTTGGTACCCTCTGGAGCCATCCTCTACTCCGTTCTAATAAGACACTTAGAACTGGGTTTTCAGCAGGCTCAGAAGCCTGTGCAAAAGAATGTCATTGCACTACCACACAGAAGCAAAAAATGAAGTGATCTGAAGCTCAATATCTGCATTAAAACTTTCTCAGTCATTTGAGTGTCTTGCATTCAAGGGTCCTGTTGTCCATAAATTCTTTTAACTGACAATTACAAAAGAAAAAAGTGCTTTAATGAATAAATTGTAGGTCCCTGTCTTGGTTTCCTTTGTGGCTCATGCACACAATTGGAACAGTAAGAAGTCAGTTAGTTTCCCAGAAAAAAATCCCATTTAAATATCCTGTGAATAGCCTGCAGCATGGAAAACAGTCCATATGCCAAATAGACCCACTGACCACACAAATTCAGTTTAAGAGCAACCAAACAAACATGTAGTAAAAAGCCAAGTGCCACAACTGTCAAACTCCTTCTACAACATGATGCAAGAGGACAGATCTGTGATTCAGGTATAAACCCAGTCATTTTACATCTACAAATAAATAGACACTTTGAAAGGATTGAAAGCTGATATGAATTCTCCTAGTCTGATGATGAAGGGATGTGAATGCATTTCTAGGAAAGCAAGAAAGCTACATCTAAAAAAAAAAAAAAAAAAAAAAAAAAAAACAAAACACCAACAAAAAACACCAACAAAAAAAGAAAGAAAGAGAGCTTATTTCAGACATAGTAACCCAGGAGAGCATCTGTATGAGGAAAAATGTCTTTTAAACCCTGGGATGGAATACTATGACATTGTTATTTTGGTTTCTCACTCTGTTAAAACAAGCATTCTGCTTGGGCTAGATGACAGTTCAGATGTGAATTTCTAGTTGTATAAATATAAGATAAAGAATGACATTATTGATTAATTTTGGATTCCATTTTGACATACGATTCTACTTTTAATGCTCCAATTTTCATTTTTTCCATCGGATGTGTTGATTTTTAAGTTGACACTGTTCTTACTAAACCAAACCTAAAAGTTTTGGATGAGGTATTACAACATAGTGCATATTCTTTTAATATACTTTGGTAGACACTTAAGCTCAGCAAGTCTGTTTGCCTCTGCCCTTAAGTTTGAAACACTTGAAAGTATTATCAGTAAAGCACTTCTTCTCAAGTCTTACAAATCAAAGTGTTGGAAAGTTATACTGCTCTCTTGCTTTGGTTTTAGAACTCAGTGAAAAAATAATTGCAAAAGTTACAGAAACAATGTAAACAGGTATATTTAGCGAAGTTAACACTCTAAAAATCCTATGAATAAAGATTAGGTTCCAGAAAAAAACACAAGCAATATGCAATCCTATCAACCTGGAGGAACGAACAAATAGGATCGTGATTGCTCAAGTAAGATGATTCCCTTAACCTACAAAGCAATCTCCCTGTCACATCTGAGTTTCAAGTGCCTTCCTGCATCTATTTTGCAGTCTTGAAAAACCATTATCAGTGCAGTGCCTTGAGAAGACAGGAGGGTAAATCAGCTTTGGTTGTTGACTAATCAGATGAGCACAATTAATTACAACACCGATCGGTTCATTAGATTATTAGCTTCATCACTTTTTGATCAGGTACTTAGAAATTTTAATACAGAATATAAGAAGTCACAAAGTAGAACACTAATTAGAGTATCAGAAGTATGAAACACTGCTCTGAAACAAAGTCACAGCACAGTACAGCAAAGTAGAAGACAAACGCAGTTCAGCTGTGTGATTGCCCATGTTCTCAGTGCTGTGGACTGCCACCGACATTGCACCGGCTGCAGTCTCTCTCCAAATCTGTGGGGTGGTTTTTTTCCCCACCAAACTAAAAATCTTTAGAAATGCTGCTTATTTGCCATCTTATCATCTTCCTTGTCTAAACTAGTTACCAAAGTTCTCTTACTGTCTGCTCTTTTACCAGCTCCTCCTTCCAAATTTTCAATCAGGCATCTCAAAATTAATTTATTACTTGCTCATATTATTTCTTTCTAGTCACATAATTCATTAAATGATACCGTTCCTGTGAAATTGCATTTTCTTATTTCTGGAACAATCTCTACCCTCAATTTTCTTTTTTTTATGCTTTAACTCCATTAAAAACATCAAGGTACCTGTGCTGCTTCCCAGTAATAGCATCTCAAGGTGTTACGATTTTTTGAGCTAAATACCTGTAAAAAAAATCTCATTATCATAAATTGCCTAATTGTAAAAAATATATAATGTGGTGCCTAATAAATTATGATTCTTACGCTTTGTCCAAATGTGCCTTCAGCATAAGAATGTATGTTTGTGTCCTATTTTCATGACAGTTCACCTGAAATTGCCAGTGAGCATCCTACCTCAGATTATGTCACATCATCCTATCTCCAAATGGCTTTATGTGCACACTGAGGGATGGTGAAAGAACTGACCCTCTAGCATGCCCTTCAGCCTAATGAGTCATTGTGCATCACTGCTGGTTGAAATAGCCTGAAAAAACAGAAGGGGATCACTCTACCACAACCCTACTTACCCCTACCTAGTCCACGCCATAGAGAACAATGAACAAACTCTGCTATGAGCATTATTGTTGATGCTTTCTACCCCTTTGGCTGAACCCGAGGGGTGGCATCAGACAACGTGATCTTCTGCCAGAACAAACTTCTTACAAGAACCTACACTGCCCTGTTTTGATGCCTGGCTCTCTTTTATGTCACAGGAACTGCTCAGGAGACAGATATTGTCAGAGATTTAATTTTTCCCTTTTCATTTTCACACATACCCTTTCAAATCAATTCACTCATTCCTGTTAAACTAAACACTAAATTCAAACTTTGCATTGGTGCCTTAGGATGCTCACAAAACTCTTGCATGTGAAGCAGACTCTCTACTTTGTTATTTGCTCGGCCATGAAATACACTAGTACGCTTCAGATATTTCACCCTCCCACCTGCAAAGATATGCATTTAACACATTACTGTATTCTCCTCATTCTGATTCTTCCTATAAATTGCACCAAAACAGTTGTATGCCGTGAAATAAAAGGAAACCTCACCCTGAACCCTTCCTCTCCCCCAAAAATACAGTCTGCAGGCACTGTGTGTACCTGACTGAGTCAAGTTCTCTGCAGAATCATTGTCTCCTTTCTCTCTTGATGCACCTTTGTGCATCCTATTTCCATCCAATTTCACCTTACATAGGAGGACATAGAAGCATATTTCTTGGGCCAAGAGACAGAGTGTATTGTGGTTTCTAAACACAATTAATTCATTAACAATACACAAAATTCATTAACAATAAAAAAGACTAGGGGAAAAATTATGCAAACTGAAGAACCAGAAAAAGTTGACAGCTGGTTTCAAGTACAAAGTTACTGGTGCCATGGCAAACTTCAGCCTCGGTCTCTAGTTAATTATTCCTATGCTGAGGAATTCCTGCAGTATTTTTTACTCTTCAGCTGACAGATAAGAATGCCCTGAGCAAGAGATACTCAGCACCATCACAGCTTGCTGCCACGTGACCTGCTTTAACAACAGACCTCACCTCTAACAGTGCTTTGACTGCAGTGGTGCTAGGCCCAGGAAAAAAATCATCCTCTGTATGCTTCATTTGCTAGTCAGACCAAATTAGCAAAAAAGATAATTACAGCTTCTAAAGGTGCCTATTCTTTTCTGAATGAACACTCATTCTAATTTTGTAATTATTATTTTACCATTCTCAGTTAATTGTCAGTTACTCGAAAACATAGCTTCCTCTGAAACAGTGCAAACACAATTCCCTGAATTACAGTAAAATTTCCTGTATTAGGTATAAAGATTGCAAATTATTTAATAGAACTTTAGGAAGCTGAGTGCTTATTCCCTAGCTCAGAGAAGATTTCCATTGCAAAACCTTGCTGAAATAAATATGTTAGTACCAAATATGAGAGTATTTTTTCTTCCTTTCTTAGCAGGTGGCTCTGGTAAAATGACACTCCATCAAGATAGAAAGCGTACGAATTGAATATTGCAATGTTCCAGTTCCTTGTCCTTGAGTTATCTTTCTGCCCAGAGCAGATTGTCTCCATGCCCCTCCTCTGGACCTGCTCCAACAGGTCCATGACCTTCTGATGTTGGGGGCTTCAGAGCTGGATGCAGCACTCCAGCTGTTGTCTCAGGAGAGTACAGTAGTGTAGGAGAGTCACCTCCCTTAATCTCCTGGCCATGCTGCTTTTGATGCAGCCCAGGACACCACTGACCCTCTGGGTTGCAGGCACACACACTCTTGATTCATGTCCAGCTTCTCATCCACCAGAACTCCCAAGTGTTTCTTGGTAGGGCTGCTCTCAGTGGCTTCTCCCAGTCTGCACTCATGTCTGTGACTGCCCTGACCCAGGTGTGGCACCTTCTGGTTTGGCTTGTTGAACTTCATTAATTTCTCATGGGCTCACTTCTCAAGTTTGTCTCGGTCCTCCTGAATGAGATCCCTCCCTTCTGTTGTGTCAACTGCACTGCTCAGCTTCATGTCATCTGCAGATCTACTGAGGGTGCACTTGATTTAAAGAGCGCTGGCCTCAAGAGCCTTGAGGGGCACCGCCCATCACCAGTCTCCCCATAAAGATAGAGCCATTGACTACAACTCTGTCTATGTGCATCCAGCCAATTACTTACCCACCATGTGAGGCAGAGGTATTGCAGGCGCCTCAGCTGGGGCTCACCCTCTCTTCCCTACTGCACTTAGAATCAGACAATGATTGGGCTTTGCTGGGCACAAGCACCACTGCCTGTATCCTTGGCCTCTGGCAGCAGGCAAGTGTGTCTCTGATCACAGCTCTGGGAACTTCTTAGCTGTGTAAAACCACACCAGGGCTTAGACGAAGGGAAGAACATCACCCCTGCACTCCAGAAACTCCCACCAATGGGTGCCACTGAACGCTTCAGGAACATTCAGGCACTGTATGGACTCTTCCACAGGAGAAAGCTGTGGAAAAATTATCTGTATTTCATATGCAGTATTTATCCTGCACTAACTTCATCTGGAGACATAGGGTATATCCTGAGAGTATTCACTGGGAGAATTACTGAGAAACAACTATTCTGTAGTTCTTTGCTTTCTGCTATGCCACAGTGTAGACATGTCCCCAAGACAAAACTCTTGCTTACAACAGGCAAGTAATAATCCATACCCAGCTTCAATTTAATCTACTTACTCTGCCCGTTCCTCACCAAACATACCCTCACTCTTGCCTCACCATTTTACCTAAAATGTTGCCTTCAGCATCACAATATTAGGCCACACACCACCACTGTCATCCATGTCGTCTGTTCTCCTGAGAATCTCCATTGAAAGCAGCACCCCGGCAGATGGGAAAATACAAGCTTCAGTGTTTTCCCACACTGTCGGGGATGTGCTGGGCTTCTCCAAATACTATGTCTGCTGGGCAGTGGTATTGCTGTGATGGCTGCAGCCAAAGCACGCACATGCATGTAGGTGAATGCCTGAAATTCAATCCACGCCATGAAATCTTTTCTCAAAATATGCCTAATTAAACTGAGCTGTTAAACATCTCTAATTCAGGCAGCAAAACCTCATACACCTGTCTTTGCTATCTGTTATAGCCTCTTACAGGAATCACGTAATGACTATCAATATGCCTCCTGCCCTCTTTCCCCAAATAAAAGTTATACCATTTAGGTCTTCAATTTACACATTTATAACCCAAAGTCCACTTGAAAACTGGCACTATAAACTGCCTCAGAAGATTCAGGCAGTCTGCTAGGCTGCAAATTTGATCTACAAATCTGCACTGTTAACTGAACAAAACATGACAAGCAAAAAAAAATAGCAATGCCAGAGAAGTTGACGACTACTGTAACACCCAAAAGAACAGCAGTAAACTCTTAAAGTACTTTAAAGATTAAGTGCAACCGTCTTTATTTATTTAGACCAATGGTGAAGTCACTCTGAACAAACAGCAGAGAGTTCTGGAAATATTTCAGTATAGAAGTTCAGAGAACTCCAGAAAAATATGGAAGTATCAATGAGATTGAAAAATAAGACCTAAACATCCCAAAGTTTTATCAGTTAGGTAAACTGATAAACAAAAAAAAAAAATCTGCTGGATTTCCTCTATGTCCAGTTCTTCAAAAATTGTAGTATTAATATTTTGCATAGAATTTTACAGTTTGATTGCAATTTCAAGGGACCTTAACTGAATTTAGAGATTTACAAATGGCAAGACACACTGCATGTAATGATCAATACCATTTCTCTGACTGCAATTTCATCTTGATGTAAAGAATATGCAAAGCAGCTTACAACTGCAATTCTGAAATTGTCTATTTAAATAAACATCTAATTACAAATCCAGTATTGTAACTAGACATATTAATTAAAGTACCATCAAAATACCACTTATTTACTTGTTTATTAAGAGAACACAAATTAACACCTTATTAGCCTACATGACCACAATTGAAAAAAAATTCAAATACAAATCTTTCTTGAGCTCTTTGGCTGACATCTGAAAGTAATCATACATGCAACTGCCAATCAGCTCATTGTTGTAACATGCTTTACAGAACAGTATAGTTAGGAAGTCAAGCACTGAAAACTCACATAATACCTAAAAAAAGTTGGCCTCTGCATATGTAATTTAACCCCCTTTTACAGAATGGTTGTGATATGTTGTCTACGCTGTCACTTTTCACCCCTGTAGGACTCACTGTGTGTGTAGGAATCCACCACACACAATGGATTAATTTGACGTGACTGACAGTTTTGCTTAGAAGGGCTTGTTGGGATTGTTTTCCATCAGTATGCTCACCTGTCAGCAAGTGTTCCATGACCAATGCAAGGGAAGAGGAATAATGGCCCTGACATGAGAAAGGAGGTAAGGGAATTTTCCTCTGTTCCAGATTTTGTCTAAGAGCTTGTACTTCCTGTACTCCCAGTTTTCCAGAGGCCTGACTTGAAACTCCAGAGTCACTCACGTAATCTCAGAATTGTTGGTTAGAAGAACCATCGGGAAGTCATCAGAGTCCAGCCTGCTGCCTATGGAAGGATTGTCAAGACCAGAGAAGGTCAGTGGTTTTGTTGGAGAGCCTTGAAGTGATCAAAGGATGGACATTCCACCATTTCTCTGTTCCACTGTTGCACTGCCTGCCTGGTGAAGTGTAATGTCCAATCTGAATTTCCCAAACTGAAACTTGTGACCTCTTCCCTGCACCCTCTCCAGGTTCTGAGAGTTCTTAAAGCTGGAAACAGTGTTGCCCAGGTGTACATAGCAGTACCAAGAAAAGGAGATAATCTTCCTGCTGGTCACAGATGTATCCCAGTCTGCCAAATACAGGATGGGAACACATTTTTGGCTCATATTTTGACTGGTGTCCTCTATAAACCCCAGTTCTTTTTCAAACGTGTGCAGCTTAGTCAGGACTTACAGGTTGTACTAATAAAACAATAAAGGAACAGTATATACCATCAGCGCTCTCCCTTCATCCACATGGACAAACACTTTATCACAAAAGGCAATCACACTCACTAAACATTATCTGCCAGTGGTAAATCCATGCTGACTGTTCCCCCATCATATGCTTTGAAATGGATTCCAGAAAGTCACAGTCCATGTTTTTTTCTGAGGTTTGAGATAAAGGTGTACCTCAGACTTTTTTTGTTCTCCTCAAAGCCAGATTAATTTTAGCCTTTCTCTAGTTCTCAGTCACCTCTGTAAAACATCAGTGTGATAAATGCCTCACAACTGTACCAATCAGCTTTTTTTTGCAGTACCCTTAGGTAAATTCCATCCCATGTCATGGATCCAAATTCATAAATCTATATCTATATCTATCTATCTATCTCTAAATAGCCCTTATCCTGTTGATGCCCATGGCTGCTTCTCTTTGCTCTTCTTAAAACACACTGAAATGTACAGGAGTCCAGGAGCAGGATTTGCCTGATAAAACTACGGCATAACAGGTGTTGAGTTCTTCAGTCCCTTTCATCCATCACTAGTTTGTCTTCCCCATGCATTAATGGACTTACATTCTTCTCAACTTCCTTCTCCTTTTAGGATACGTATGTCTGTAAAATTCCCTGCTGTGACCCTTTAAATCACAAGTTACCTCCTGCCGGTCTTTGATCCTCCTCATTTTATCTCCAAATGCAGCTTTTCATATTCCTTTGTTGTTCTGGTTTCTACTCTGGTTTCTTCTTGCGCACCAGGAGACTTTCTGTTTACCAAGTGAGTGGTTCTGCCATAATTTCCAGTCTTCCTTTACAGCAGTGTGATTTGCTCTCAAGTTCCCAGCAAGCTGATTGCTTTTTGTTTGGTGGTTTGGTTGGTTTTGGGGATCTTTTTTGGTTGGTTTTGGTTTTGTTTGCTTTTTAATTCATGCGCACCTTTCTCCTCTGGAATGGATTCACAAAGGATTCAAAATCCACTGAGCGTGTGACTGCCATGGATGCCTTGATGCTGTGGTCAGGAGGATTGATCAAATACTTAGGCAGGTATGGTTAACAACCAAACTTAACTTGAAAGTGGGCCCAAAGTAAGGGCCCAAAATTGAAAGTATGTCACTAGAGTCGAGAATAACAACCTAAATGTACAGTCCAGGCCCACAGGAGGCTGATGCCAAATGAAATAGTCTGTACTGCTGGCTGAATGTGCTGACTGCTGCAGGGGCACACACATCCCTTGTACTGCAAGTTACCTTCCACCTCCTCTGCCAACATCATTCCTATTTCCTGCCTCCATATCAAGGACTGCAACAGCACTACTGCTTCAAGTGAGTCAATAGCAGGAGTTGTGCTGAGGCCACTAACTTCATTTCACACTAACTATGAAAAAAGCAGAGCAAACTCCCAAATGGTATCTGCTGGAAACCACTCTGTTTCTCACTGCAGATTTTAAACATGAACAAATATTTATTATTGATAAAACAGATTAATAATTTGTTTCTTAGTAAATACATGAACCTGAAAAAATGAACAACACAAGGACAGACCTCCAGCAGAGAGGAGTAAATGTGAAATGATTAAACAGGAAAGGCATGAATAAGCTTAGATGCCTGCCAAGAGTCCCATTACCAGTACTGCTGCATGTCTGCGCCACTGAAAACTCCAGGTATTCAGATGTCACTGTAAACATGATCAATCTCCTTTCTTTCCTTATCTAAGAATAAGAAGTAAGGAAAGAAAGAATGAAATGCTTTTATTAGAACAATTTGAAACCAAGAAGAAAACTGGTGGGTAATTTCACTGTTATCTTCATAACACATTCCTGCCCTTGATTAAAGAATTGGAGCTATTAGGTTAATTTACATTAAAAAGAACAATGGAAATCAATTACTTTTTTTGTATGGCAGCTACCTCAGAAGTTTTTGATAGATGAAGGTCAGTACATCAGAGTTACCACAGTATTAAATAAAATCCAGTTCCTGCTTTCTTATTTTTATCTATTACATCTGATACAAGCTGTAGTCTGCATTAGAAGCTCACAAGCTGTACTAACTGGAAAATACCTGAAGTACCCTCACACAAAGTAAAATATATACTTTGCTAAAGTATGATCAGTTGATGCTCTCACGTATTTGTAGGCAAGGAAATATAAACAGTATCTACAGATTATGCTACTTTGACTTTTAAACTCTAATCTTTTTAGTTTATAGCATAAAGATAATTTACTATAATGGTCTACCCAAACCGTTGAAGAATAGCTGACTACATAACACATCCACTAGCAATAAAACATAATGATAGGGCTCATGCTATGAAAAACTAACATTTGTTTACATAAATTAGCCCCTATTTAGTAATTACACTGTATGTCTGCCATAAGGTCAGGCAAAATGTAACCCCTGCAGAAGCGATACTGCAAGCTTTATAATCTAGACAGGGATATGTCGGAGAATTATGAGGGATAATTAATCAGTTAATGCTTTCCATGTGTTTCATTATATGTGGAGCCACAATTCTAGAATAAAATATTTGTCCTAATGCAATCACTTCCCACTGCCTTAAAAGAAATTCTACTGACTCCATTATTCCGACCAAAGAGTACCAAAAAAAAAGAAAAAGATATAAATGCAAACAAGCCCCCCTAGACATGCACACACATCTTCCTATTTTATTAGCAAGTAAATACGCATTTTCATTACAGATAATAATAGTAGTGAAGTGCCTAAAGTACCTACATATTCAGGGGAAAAAATGGTAAAACAAATGGATTATTTACAGATCATCTTTGTATACACAAGTGTGACATACATACAGCATTAGTATGCCTCCAAAAAACCAGTACCTCATTCAGGTGTCTAGTTAAATAAGATACCTAAAACAAGTCATAAATTGCTTTTATAATCAAAGGAAGACAATTTTTTCCCTGAAATCTTTCAAGATGAAAATGCTGCCTATTTAACTTTAGGTATTCCAGTTTTTTTGATTAAAGCACACACAAAATACTACTAATAAAAAAAACAATGGCAATCTTTGAGTAATTCAGTGCCCAAGGACTCTCTTTCAGCTGACTTTCCTATAACCTAGGTGAAGGCAAAAACAAAACTACCAATTCTCTAAAACGTAAAGGAAACAAAAAAGTAAACACATTGTTCTTGTAAAAACAATGAAAACCTCCCATGTCATTTCTGTAAACGGTATAAAATTTCAGTTCAGAAAAATGGTATCATTCGTGTGAGTTTCTCTCTTCCCTATTTCAGTGCTGGTGATTCCAGGGGCAGCCACACTCCTGCTGATTTTGCTGGTGGATCCTATGCCTTGTGTGCAGACCAGGTGTCCTCAGTCACCTCTGCAACCTCAGTCACCTCATCCACCTGGGTAAGGGTGGACACGATTCCACCTAAGAGTGGGCTAAGGAGGACTACACTGCTTCCAAAACAGATCCATATCCAGCACAGAAGATACCACCCTAGTTACATCACTCTCCTTGATGTTAAACTGATAAAGCTGAACCCTGCTCCTTGAACTGGTCTCAGTTGATTCTTCTATTTGTCCCTGCTGATCCTTCTCCTGTGCACAGAAGATATTCATACAAACTCACAAATGTTTGTTCCTGGTCATGCTGTCGGTGGATGCAAACACAGCCATTACTCTCTGCTCTGCTCCCTTTATCACATGGACTATAAAAAGGACAATCTCCCACTGTGTTGGTTAACTAAAAACAGGACTGATCTTATTTCTTATGAAACTTAAACATCTCTGAGGGGACAAGCTGTGCCCAAGGCCAGGCTGCTGTAGATCTCTCCTCATTGACAGCAAGTGTCCACCTCTGCAATCAGACCCCAAGCACAGGCAGATGACTCTAACCCCTAAGTAACTACTAAAAGTGCAAACAATATCTTGCATTTTCTCACAGTTGCATTGATTAGAAGACACTCCTTAACATGAAGTCTGGCAATCATACGTAGCAGGTATCAAAATCAACCAAAGTCAATCTATTTGAGCAGTCAACTAAAAACCTTCTTCCACACAAATCAATTACATAAATCAAACACAGGGAATTAAATATTTTTTGTGCAAATAAATATTTTTATTATCCCTTCTAGTGGGCATTTTTACTTCATTAGGAGATTAAAAAAAAACACCCTAAACTCACATTTGTATAGGCACAATAGTTATAATGTACCCTCTTGTGACAATCTTTTTTGGAACACTTTGCAAATATTGTTCTTTTGCACACAGTAAATCCAATATAAAGATCGATGAATGACAGCAGGGAGAGAAGAGGAAGTGTTTCACAATACTACTGTCCTTCAAGAGAAAACGCTGAAGCTGTAACCAACTAACTGTAATAAATGACTACCTGACGAAAAACAAATGAACTGTGAATGTAAAAAAGCTACACTAGGACAAATACTTCAAAAGTACTTTGTCACAAATTACCTGCATGGAGTGTGCAATTCTAGTCAAAAATACTATTATAAAATCATAAAATGGTCTGGGTTGGAAAGGGCTTTAAAGACCATCTGGCTGCAGCTTCCCTGTGATGAGCAGGGGCACCTTCCACTAGACCAAATTTCACAAAGCAAAAAAATACAGCCTGGCCTTGAACACTTCCAGGGATGGGGCATACACATCTTTCCTGGACAACCAGTTCCAGTGCCTCACCACCCTCATAGTAAGGAATTTCCTTCTAACATCTAATCTAAACCTACTCTCTTTCAGTTTGAAACCATTCTCTCTTGTCACGATACGTTCTTGTAAAAGGACAGCTAGCAGGCAGATGTTAAATGTTTTCATAGTACATGCTTATGCATTTAAAATACTGGATTCTTAAATTTTTTTACTGAATGTATTCTTTCTTTCCCAAGACAACTTTCCCACTAGTAATAAAGACCTTGAAAATACTGTATATAAAGCTAATTTAGGGAAGACAGTAGGAAATAAACATCTGAAATACAAACTCCCCAGTATATCTAACTGATTTTTGAAGAAGGCAGTCTGCCACCCTCTTTTCTGTATTAGACAGAAATTAAGCACAGTCTTTGCTGGCAGATCACATAAAAATCCTCTCCTTTTGTGCTGCTGTTGCCTTTCTAAGGCAGTGTTTGCAAGGCTGTGTGTGTATCAGTAAGCTGTAGCTGGAAATCAGCACCACCTTGCCCAAGCTTTAAATCGTGTCGCTTCAATTGTGTGAGTGTTAGTTTGTATTATGACCACAGAAATATTCAAATTGGATAACATTAAACTGGACTGAATTAGTGAAAAGCATCACTTGCTTTTTACTTCAGTCTTTACAGAAGCTTCAATTTACCGTCACATTAACTCTCCACTTTACTAAAACTCTCAGAAATGGGCGGAATGCATTTTATTGCAAGTAGTGGTTTCCATTTCTCAACATGTTCTTACTAGACTGCCCTCTCTTCATCAAAAGAGCTCAACGAAAAATCTTCCAAAGTGCTGAAACTCCTCTATGGAGATTTACAGTGATGATAACATGAATGCACTCTCAACAATAACTAGGCAAAGTTTCACAAAATATATTTGGAAATGATATTCTGCTTTTCAGTGTTCAGCTCAGACATTCTGGGTGGACTGCAAATGAAGCAGGCTGCAGCCTGTTTTATCACACCCCTCAGCAGCTGTGTTTTTATTTATTTATTTACTTCATCAGGAGAGTTCTTGGGAAAATATTTCCCAAACAGATAAAAGGTGCAAAGTTTGTGAATGTGATTAGTAGGGACTGCAGCTCTCGGGGCTTCAGTGCTGCACTCACTGCTGGAGAGTGCTCCTCACCAGCTCTCAGTAGCTCACCAACTTGCAGACCTGTGGAATGCCATCAAAGCCTCCTCTCAGGAAAAGATTTGAGCACTGGCTCAATTTGAGCTGCTGGCATTAATTACTCCTATGCCTGAAGTCCAACAGTTCACATGCCTACAACATTCTGAAAGGAGGTGATAAAATGTTTGCTCTGTGATGTTGACTGGCTTATCCAGAAGGCTGAAGCAAGCTCAGGATACTTCAAATACATCTCTCTACTGCAAATCCTCAGACTGAGCAGAGATCCAATGATCCTCCCATTCCTAGGCAAAGCTTCTTAGATTTGAAGCCATTTATCATGAGACAGAGAGGGAAAGTTGCAGAAGTACACCCTGCCTTTCCTTCACTATGGAAAGCCATGTGTTTTCATCACATGTTCCTTTTTCATATTGCCTAGTAATGCAAATAGTTTTAAAAAGAGAAAAATCTAGTCAATACAGAAATCACGCAATGAGCACCAAAGAACCCAAACTTATTGAGGATTATTTTATTATCTCTGGTGAAATTGAGTGGGCATAGAAACTCTGAATGACTGCGTTTCTCATCTTTCTTGGGTAAATAAAACATCATTCTCTATCATCAATCACCGTGACCGTGACTGATGCCACAGAATTGTCACAATCAGCTTTTCTCTCATGGTCCGACAAATAATATTTTCTGTTCTCTGTGGAGGCAGACTATATGAGTTTTCCAAAGTGCCCATTCAAAAAGGACTATTCAGGATTTCAGATAGTCAGCAAAGCCACAACAGAGGTATACCTTGATTCCCACTGACACTCGTGGTTATTCTTCTCAATGCGCCCAGACAGCCAAGAAAGAATTGGCTCTGTTTCTTTATCTTCCCACACAGTGACTGCATGGATGTGCTCTAAAACACATGTGGTACCACACAGGCTTAGGGGGCTCTTCCCCAAAAGAAAACGCCAGTGGCACTGTGATACTCAGCTCTGCAGCTGGCCAGTGAGGAGACCTGTTATTGTAACAGCTGTGTTTAAGAGTCAGCTAAAATCAAGCCAGCAGATCTGAGATAAGACACAGATCATACTTTGTTACAGCATCTGCCAAGCTAACACTTGCTACTGCATAAATAAAAACTGCTCTGAAATGACAAAAAACCCAAACAACCAAGTTGAAGCCATTCCACAAAACAAACAAATTGCTTTCTTCAAAACATTCACATCCACAAGACTTAAAACTCTGGGAAAAGGAAATATAAATTAACAGTACCTGACTATGAAAATAAGAGTGGACTTTTAATTTTCATATTAGGCACTAGTTAACAGTAGGCATTCAACCTGAAAGGAACTGAAATCATCAAGAGCTGGAAAAATAGTCAGTCGTTCAAAATATACTTGAGATATTCAGCATCCCCCACATTCAAGGCTGGGGTACTTCATAAGCCATTCAGCCTTAGAAGCAACACTTTATAATTTTGTCACTGTTGCTGAGCCTAAGAATATAGTAAGATGCAAAAGGCATATACATTCTTTTTATTTGCAGGTCTGTAATTTCCAGAAAAGAGTAAATTACTTAAATACAGGAAGAACATTATCCTGCCACTGCAATAAATAAATACTTTTAATTGTACGATGCAACAGTTAAATTGTGGACATTTTTTTCTGAAAAAAATACACATACATTCATGTTAAAGAGAATAAAATACATCAACTGATGAATAGGAACTAAATTTCAGCTAGGTCCTCAGTTAGCAAACTTTCAACACACAGGTCCAGTATTTCTAATTTGTATCCAAAAATGAGCCCCCCCTGACCCATGAGTGAGTTGCATTGTTTGCCCAGGAACCACTTACATAGTATTCTGTAGATGTATGTTGACAGATTGCTTTTTGCCTAACTCTACGCAAAATCAATACACTGGGAGTTTGTTCTACATTTGAAGGCAGAACAGCCCAGCATCTCTTTTATCAGATAAAATGATGCAGGAAGGAGGTATGCCACCAAAGCTTTTATGTTTTTAAGTACAGGAAAGTAAAAAGTGGCTGGAATTATGCTGTATTATTTTTCAGACCAAAAAAGAATACAAAGGGCATTCCACAACATCAGTTTAAAGTCAAAATTTCTGTTTAAGATTTTCATCAGCTTGAGCCCAGAATAAACTTCCAGAGCTATCAATTTGACATGTTGAAATAATGCTTTTAACAGGAATGCTGAAGAAGCATTAAGAGCACTACACTTCAGAGTGCTATTTGAATGCCACTGCTATAATTAATACAGTATGACCTTGTATAAACCTTATAAATTAGTTCATGAATATGCAAATTAGGAATAACTACACTGTGAAGAAAAAGTGGGGTGCTTAAATATCTGACACAACTACACATTTAATTCTGTTGGTACTTTTCCCTTGAGTATCTTCTGAATAAAAATATTACAGCAGTAATCAGAGGACACTGATCTATTCCTACCAAAATCTCTCTTTCCCCCTGAGTTCTAACATTAAACTTTTATTTCAGCTACATTTCTGAACAATTGCAGCATTCAGGAAGGAACAATCTCTTTGGTATCTTGCAGAAATTCACCTTCAAAACTTTAGGCTTAACTGGGATAGAATTGTTGAGGCCTCTCAATTGCTTTGTGACTCTTCTAGACTGAAACCTAGATTCCTGAAAAGGTGAAATACACATTTTCTTGCAGACTGACTCTTATTTATTTCCTGTGCTTTTTCCCGTTTTGGCTTGAGTGAACTGCTTGTAGTAACAGTCCCTCCATTGAGTAGGTTGTCTGTGGAAATACACAATTCATTTGACTTTTGGTCCTAACTTTGCATTCTGACAGATTCCTTTCTGACAGAAAACGTGGGCTTTCTGAGGGACAAAACTGCACGGTCAGAGCCTGAGAGGAGCTCCTGGGTTCTAGAAAACATGGAAAGTACTGAGGTGGGTTGCTAAGTCCAAAATCTCTACATCCACCACTATATCAACAGTCATGGACAAAATATGACTGCTCTGTTAAGAGGAGGAGAATCACAAAATCAGCAGTAACAGTCCTGGTCCCACTGTAAGAAGCCATCTCCACTTATACTCAACAGCAAATACTCAGAGTTTGCACCAGTCAGTAAAGACAGAAAGGTATTATGGCTTCCATAATCATCCTTTTAATATCTGAATATATATATCTGTATACAACATAAACACATCTACACATATGCACACACATACATGTATCACTTCAGTCTCAAACATGTTTCACAAATGTGTCTACATAGGTGTTTCTCTAGAAACTAAACAGATAACGAATAATACAGTCTGTGTCATTTATTTGATGCTGTTCCCATATCTTATTTTGTCAGTATGCAGCAGAATGTTCTATTGAAAACAAGAGTACAAAAATTCCTAAGAACAGGAGTCAATAGATTTTGGATGTTTAGAAGAGAACTGGAGGAGAAATAAGACAGTGAGGCAAATGCATTAGATGTAAATGTCTGTGAAATACATCTCCCACCTGCAAACCGGTGGAAAACATTTGATATTCAGGTTTCACAGCTAACACAAATTGTTTTAACAAGGCAATTTGTTCCTTCCAAAAGTTGATCTATCCAGAAAATACTACTGGGTCAGTCATTCAAGTCATGTTTTAAAAGCACTTTTCCCCTTTGCTCTTCTACTTTTGAGAGCTTGTTAAGTATTTATTCAATCGAAAAATAATTAAAGGTATTTTGTTAAAGGTTTTGCAAGTAAGCAAGTATGAAGTGTGAAAATTGGAAAGATATAGGGCTTTCTAAACAAATTACTACTTGAATGATACTCTCATACAATTTCAAATCAACTAATGGGGTGAAGATGAGTATTTTAACAGGTCTTTGATTTTCACAATTGCTCCTGTACTTTCAGTGTACGATTAAAGATTAAACACAACATGGAAGAAATAAAAAGCATTTTATAATTTTCTGTTTAAACTCACACTAGAATTTTAAAGCAGTAAAGTCTTAAAATACTTTAAAGTCCCTAGATGATATTCTATTAACTTAAATTAATTTTAAATTAATAGAAAAACAAGGTTTCAGATTGTACACGAGGCAAAAATTCTTGAAAAGTTTTTTGTCTGCAATTTTTTTCATACAGTTCTCTGGAAAGGGATTTATAGTTTTGTAATAAGTAAGCTTGAAGAAGTTAGGACAACATTATCCAGTGTCTCTTCTGTTGATTTTTACATTTCAGACTGGGGATTGCAAACCCCCTCCCACAAACAACTAAGATTACAAATTTAGTTTTCACCTGACTACCCCTAGTAAGTTTAAGTGAATCAGAAACTATAAGTCAAAGATACTTGTGCTAGTATTTTCCTAACACAAGTAAAAGAAGAAGCTAAAAGAAGCTAAAATACAAAAGGAAAAAAATGAAGTCTAACTTTACCAGTGCTTAATGAGGTAAGGTACTAGTATCTCAGTGGGGAGGCAACTAAATTGGGTGATTACTCCAACATGTCACACTGAGGTCTGGCAATTTATGAAAGATGAATATTTAGATTAAAATTGTAAGTGATAGCCATAATGCTATATTTAGATGCTTGAATTACGTAAACAATTTCAAAGTGTTCCAGTTACGTAAAATTAATTTGCACAATATTGTATTAAAACTACCTTCTTCTTTCAAATTAGAAAAGTATGCAAAGTGCAGTTTGTAAATAACATCTTTAAGGAAAAGAGAAAATAACAGGAGAAGAAGGTCTGATATTGCTGCTGCTTTTTATGTGATTTCAGCTGCACTACTGGGTGACTGGAGTTATAGACTCAAGAATGTAGTTAAGAAAGATAATGAGTAAGCAGACACGAGTACTGAAAATTTTAGGTAATAACCAACTTTTTAATTGAAAAATTATACGAAATTTTCATCAAGAAACTGAGAAAAGCGAAGATCAGCAGAAAAAGTAATTATTCATATACTGTTGTCATAAAAACACAAAACAAGGTCTGCCTATTCCTGTATAATGGCCATTGTGAACTACTTATTAGCATTGTATATCGGATGGATTATATTACATCACCTCTCAAATACTATTTAAAGTTTTCAGCAGTGAATACACCAGACAACCAAAGTCACAGAAGACTGAAAAACAACCCTGAACTCAAATTCTCCTGGCATATTTGTTAACATTAAACTTATGTAATACAACCTGATGTCTCTAAAATCTGCCAACATTAGATATTCAGAATTTGTTAAGTATCCTGAACACCACTACGCTTCCTCTGATCCTGAGCATTGTGACTGATATTGATACCAGTGAATTTAAACTGCGCCCCCTCAAAAGGAGCTCTAGCAAAAGCAGAAAAAGAAAAGAGCAGAGGACGACCAAACCAGAGTCTTAGAAGAAATTCTCCCATGGAAGATGACAATGGACTTTCCATTTAGCAGGTAAGCACAGCACAACCTTAGCCAGCAACCACAACACATCATCTTGATTTACCTCCCTTGTCCAGTGAGATCTTGAAATGGAAATACAGGGTTTGCAACTAGACCCAAGTAGAAAGTATGAAAGCTGTTCAGTTTATTGAGGGCGGTGGGTATTTCACCTGAACAGAGCATGCAGGACTCCAATCATCTTCACAGAATTTTCTAATCTTTTCATTCCAGCACTTGCTGTTTCCTCCAGCCTACAGTCCCATTATATGACATTAATTCAACACAAGAAACCAGTTACCATCTCATGGGTGAGCTTGCACTTTTTTTTCGTGCACTATTTCAAATTTGAAATTTGCAAAGAGAGAGGTATTTTCAAAAGTTACTGGGGAAAAGTAATCAAGAAAAGTTACTGCTGGTATGAAGTAGAAGTAAGTTTCAACCTTCTCCAAATGTTCTTGCTCTGCCAAGGAGCATCCACACAGACTGAGTGGGATGAAACTATCTGAAGAAGATGGGTGGAGGCCAAAAAAAAATCTGATGCCATTAGAGAGGATAGAAAGATGTATTTGGGAAATAGTGAGGGTTTGATATCAGAAAGATATTAAAAGGCTGTACTGTGATTGAAGGGCCTGGGTTTAGAACGATGACCAACCTGCTCAGGACAGCAGTTTGAGCTGCTGCTACAGCTACCTGAGGAGGATTCAAGAGTTATAATATGCACAGTCTTTTGCAGGCAGATATGAGCTTATTTTGCACGAGCTGACCAGAAGCCATTCTGCTATGACAGCATCCCATCAAGCGCTCGGTAGTAAGCCTTGCTGCAAAGCAGTGAGTGTCAGATCAGGCAACGTACCCTTCTCTCGTGGCCCCAGTCCTCAGGCTGACCCAGAGTGCAGGCTACAGTAAGCTCACATCAGTTTGCAAATGGGCGTGCACATACACTCACAAGAAAAAAAAAAGAAAAAAAAGAAAGAAGAAAGATTTCAAGACCAGTGTGCAATGAATCTGACAACTAAGAGGCAGGAAAAACTGAAGTCTGCAGGATCAGGGATGAGCACTGGTCCCTGAGAAGCAGTTGAGAAAAATTAACAGGAAGATGGAGCTTATGGTGAGGGGAGATCAACACTGGATGTGTTCATTCAGAGAGGGGACAACAAAGCCCCAAATTTGTAACAGACATTTCTTTCAGAGGCAGCTCTTTCACTGAGGCACAATAAGTAATGGAAATGTGAGACTGTTAATGTAGTAAAGGTCTTCATGTAACACCTTCCATCGCCTCCTAGCAATTATGGCAACTTTTTTTTGGTAGTGATTTGAATGCAATACAACACAATTATCCCATAAACTCTTTTTTAAAAAAGTCAAACAACTCAGGTACAAATACCTGACTTCAGTCACATACCCCAAGGTAATCACACCTGTGTTCAAGTCCAATACTGCAATACTGGAATTAATTCCAAATTTGCAACATGGAAGTTATTAGCTTCTATCTTTGGTTCTCTTCTGATTGCATATAAACTGTCAATATTATTTATTGCTTTTTCCCTTAAACTTTTCAAATATAACTTTGGAAAGGGAGACATTTCATTTGATGAAAGAGCACAAAGACAAAAAGGTGCTTGCTACAGATACATAAAAAATGCTGCTCTTTGACTCCTATCAATTTCCTTTTTTATTTAGCTCTTTAATGTATATCTGCTTTGGATGCAGCATACAACATAGATTGCCTTACTGAAATATATAATTCACTATGTTATTTTCTGTGATGCATGTAAAAATATTAACTGATCTATTTTCATGTCTCTGGGATAGATTACAGATTATCTTCTCCAACACACCTGGAGAAAAAGAAATCTACACTTAAAGGAACCTGCCTATTATCCTAAAACATTTTACGAAAATATGCATTGGAACTCAGAAATTGCTATGCCTTAATAATTTAGTAAGATTTTGTCAGAACTGGAACTCTTCTTACTTATTCTACTTTCATTCTCACACCTATAGTGAGTTTTAGGAATGGACAGATCAAATTGCACTTATTTATAAAAATGCACCTTGGCATCACATATACAAGTCTGGCATAGAAACACAAACATAACCAGTTACCATACTTGGTAAGTATCTATTTAAGTCTTTTGATTGAAAAATGTTAATTTGGTTGGTCTCTTATTGAAATTCTCATCTTTTCACAGCATAGAAAAATCTACTTTATAAATTTATCCCAACTCCAGCAAAGGCATCTGTAACTTTTAAGACATGTTACTTCTTCTGAACATCTTCTTTTTTTCTTTTCTGATTAAATTGGACGTAATAGTGAGAACATATTGACTTTATTTAAGCACTTGGGGAAACAGGACATCTACAAGGGAGAAAATGTATGTAATACACAAGCTCGGATGAAAGCAGCTAAGAAAAAAACCCAGAAAATTCCCAACAGCCCTTCTAATGACTGTTTTTTAAATGACCTGAAGCTTGTCTTCTAATTGCCAACTTTAAGTTTACATCACTGAAAGTCATCATCTTTGCTGACAGACAAACCAGTTATTTAGTTTATAGATGACTAAGAAAGAGAAACAGCAATTCAAACAAAAGCATGATGAGTAAGGTAAAGCAAAGGTTCTGAAGTACCCACCTTAGGCACCCAGTGGCATTGCGCAGCACCTGTGATGAATGGAGTTGTATTTTATGATCATCCTGGAGTGGAGAATTTTCCCATCCGGAGTGAGGGATGATCACTGCATTGGTCAACACTGCAAGGGCATCCTGGATGATTGGCATCTTCAGTGCATCACAGGAGGATAGATTCCAGAGAACTCCTACAAAAAGTAAAACGAGTAATAATCAACACTTTTTCAAAACAAGTTTGATTTTTTTTTTAACCAATCTAAACCAATATATTTCACAGCATATTGATGTGCTTAATTTAGCTGTTTCTGTCTAAAATAAAACAGACTACATTGTAGATGGGGCTGAATGACATCTGCAAACTTTTGCAATGGGACTACACCTTTAAATATGAAACATGTAGTCACAGCAGCACTGGAAATTTCTCAGAGCTCTGCCTAAAAACTCAGCAGCTGGTTATGATCTAGGCCTATGCAGGCTGTGGAGCACACATGGAACAAAGGAGTATTAGAAGGAATTTTTTAAGGCTTGGTCTTCAGATATCTTCCTTCTAAGTAAAATTAATAAAAACCAGTAGCAGAAAACAGGTTCTGATTTACACTGAAACTTCTGCTGTTGATAGATACATATGGAGGGAACAAAACCTCAGCCCTGTGATCTTCACTGTAATGGAAGTTACTGTCAAGGCTTGTTGGTACTACAAGCACAAAGACTTCCTCCACAACCTGATCCAGTAGTACTTTACCAGACTTCAGTAAGTAATACTATGTTTTGTAAATATTTAACTATACAGAGTTACAGAATACTGTAATTTTTTTGATGGAAACAGCAAGCTTAATGGTGCAGCTAACAAGGAGCTTTACTGGAGTTTAAAAAAACCACAATCCCTTCCATTGCAATTTGCATTGGGCCAAAGGAAAAAAAAAAAAAAAAATCAAGGGCCAAAGTTTTCTAAGCTCATCTTCAAAGACCAAGGTCACTGCATTTGTGCCACACAGAAAGCAGGCAAGAAATTCTTAGGAGCAAAAGACACCCTGCTTTCCATTCCCACATCTACTTATTTGTCTATTTGCTGGAAAAGCACGTGTGACTTTTGTGCTGTGCCAAAAGCCCGATGCTGCTGTGCAGCCCTTACTGCTGGGGGAAGCTGGAGGACAGTTTGCTGCCCTGAAGAACCAGTCGTCTTTATTTTAGCTCAGCACCCTCCCAGGAGCAGCTGGAAGAGGAAGCCTGTCTCATCATGCCCCTCTCCTTGCCAACATGTATCCTCTCCTGTAGAATCCAATCCCACTCCTCCTTACTCTCCTTCCCAAAGGACAGTAGCCTGGCCCCACATCTGACATTGAGTGCCAAAACTGAGTTTTGATTTTACATCTATCAAACTTTTCAACCAAACCAGAGAAATTATTCCCATCATCATCGTTGTATATAGGTTACAAATATAAACACTACAAAAAATCCAAGTGAGTGTTGTGGAAGGAAAATGTGGAAGGAAGGCCTTAGGAACACAGACTCAGACATTTATAAACATATGCAGCAAGAACACTACTTGCTCAAGGCTTTCCTTAGCATTCTGTGCTTTGACAGAACAGAGTAATTAACAGGAATCCACTTACATTTTTGGGTTTCCCTTCAAAATTAATTACCTCTATGCGGAGACTGTTTCTGTTATACAATTTCATGTTTAAATTATTTTATATTTAACTGTCTGCAAAAGCAGTTACAGTTAAATATAAAATTTTGATCAGTATACTAGTAAAAAAGCCCATTAACATAATCCGCATGAGGTAGACCAACTTTAGTTACAGACAAAAAAAAAAGAAGAAAAATATTCATTTTAATAATGTTCATTGTTTCATTTAAGAATTGCTTTAAAGGGAAAAGATTCTTTGTTTGAATTCTGTTTTGAATGTCTTTATGAAAAGGAATAACGTATTTAAAGGAATAAAGTCCTTCATAAGGATACTTATACTTACTTTTCTATGTATTCTTGTTCTTGGCAAGCTTTAATGTTACATCTACTATTCTTGAAATCACTAGCATTTTGCTGGGTTTTGTCAGTAAAAACAACAATGCAGTAGCCTTTTTTTTTTTTTACATTTATCTAGACAGGTGTAAATGATGTGCATGGTTTAAAAGCAGAGAATCAGAATGCAAATCTTTCCCCCTTTAAGGATCAATTTAGTTTTTACTCAAGACAATGTGCTGTAACTTTGTGAAGAAGTCCTATTTTAAAAGTGAAGCAGAAGAGAGTGTTTTGATGGCAACAAAACAATACTTTGGGCTTCAAGAAGTGGTCAAAAACTGGAAAACCAGAAAAGAATACAAAAGAAACAAATGTAAGAGCCCTGTCTAGCAAAATGCTTAAAAACATGCATGTTGAAACTATTTTCTATTCACTTCAGGTTCTTTCTTATTGAAAGCAAACTCATATAAACATCGTGGTATTCAGCAATAGTTGAGCCTAGAAATATTCCTTAAACCCTCTTTCCCTCTGATTTCTGTAACTGGAAAATTAAACCTTCAGAGTAAGAGGATGATGGGATCACCAGGCTAAAATGGCTGTTACACCTTCTCCTAAAACGATTTTAAGTCAAGGCAGAAGCACTGCCCAGTAAGCCTGATCCTTTCGTACAAGTTTTTGCTCCTCACAGTTTTAAAGAGTGAGATAATCTTCTTCCACCCTAGAACAATGAGTTTTATATCTAATTGTGAGACTGAATACCACCTACCACATGAACCAAATTTTTTTTTACTGACACATTAAAATTTATTCTCACAAGCAGCGCAGTCTGCTACATGCTGAGGTTGGCATTCTACACTCCTCTCTGTAACCTTCTTAATTAAGATTTTGCAATTATGAAAAGGCACTGACTTCTCACTGTTTTTGCTGAGGATGACCTGGAGCTAGATTTATGTGGGGTCTGAGAAGATGATCCATTGCCTTGACTTTGCAAGGGAGAATGACAATAAAGTAAATCCTTTACCTGATACACCTTCCATTACAGAGCCACATGATTTTTACCACATGATTCTGAACGTATTTTCCAAGTGTGTGTTCATGACATGTCCTTGAGGGCTACTGTAAGAATCTGGTTACTGAGGCCATGTGACACCTTACTCTGAAAGCTCTGCCTGAGCTGGGTTTCTGAGCATGAGAAGCAAGTCTGCAATAGCCTCAGAGGTGCCTTGAGTGACCCCTCGAGAATTTGCATTGTTATCAGCTGCCCACAGGACGGTAAAGGACTGGACTCACCCGTGGCCAATGACAAAAGTGGGATCCACTCAACAACACAACAGTTCAACTCAAGTGTTTACCATCTGCAGACAGACTCTTGTGAGAGGTATGAAATAAAGATACTAATCAGTGTTGAACATCTCTTAATCACCTTTATTCACACTTTATCTCCTTCCTGATTTAAAGCTGTGAGGCATTCAGATTAAGCACTTTGTGTCCCCATTTTCAGATCACTTTTGGTTGTATTGGAAGGCTTGTAGAAAGATAAAAACAGCTACACCAGACTGAACAAGTCTTTCTGCTGGTTGAGGTTTTTTACCCTTACATACAATAAATGGAAATACAGTGAAAAAGTATCTTGCAATCCGATTTTAAGCTTAAAACTGAGGAGAAACTGATATTGAAAATATTCAGTTGATTCCAGTTAGAAGATGAATTTTGGGTCTGAGTATTAGTCTAGCAAACATGAGATGAAGGATTCTTAGCGGAGACTATAGGAATGCTCATTCTGAAGACTTTACTTCATCAAGTTGCATCTTCTGGAGCAGTTTATCAGAGGACATTCAACTGCTATGGTGAATGGGTTGCTCAATTAAGTGGAGCAGTCAGAGTGAAAACCCCATAATCTCTGAATCAGGCTGGAGCCCAAACTCATGCTCATTAGACACTGCAATGCATTTTTGTGCTGGCATTTTAGTTAAAACTGGTATATGTATATCTCCGTATAGGTATATCTATGGTCAGATATAACTCAAGACCAAATAAGCCACATGTTATCTTTACTCCACTCAAAATTAAGAAAATAGGTATAACATACATCTAAGCAAAAATTACCATCATAGCAAGAGAACATCAGCACAACCAGGGAAGTCTAACCAACTATTTAGTTCATGATTTAATGTGCCCTCAAATTATGACTAATATATACATGTATATAAACAAACTTCTTAGAACAACTAAGATTACAAATATAAATGGAAATCAAGAAACTGGAAAAGTCATCTTTTCCAAAAAGCATTGCCCCTGCCACACTGCCACTATGGTTTTTTGTGGTGCAAAAGATGCACTTTCCCAAATAAATTATACGTTTAAAAAACTGTAAGTAAACAAATACTATCTGGTGAAACAAGACTTTGATTCTTCTCAATACGGGATGTTTAAGTCACCTTTCAATTATATTAAGATTTTGCTTATTTAATATTCTCTGTAAAAATAAAAATCCAAAAGTATTCCAATGCATCCAGCTTTTCCTTTTCCATCATAATTTAATAGTTTGGTCATGGAGTAATGCAGAAAACCATGTGGTAGTGCTGAGAGACTGCATCCCACAAAGAGAGACCAAAGCACTGGCAGGCATTTTTGTTTATATGCTGACGGCACAGAAATACTACCGGGAGTTTCCCTCATGAACATGACAATTAAGATTGAAATCTGAGCGCTAAATACCTTGGCACAGGAGCCAAGCACAAGGGATCTTTTGCTGGAGTCCTTAGGAAAAGCATCTCCTCCTACCCAAGCTCCCAAGTGTTGGAAAAGTCATTTGCTGGCTGCTGCTCGGAGCCCCCGCTGTAATTGCAAGGCTGCTCTGCAGAGCTGGATGTGCTCCCTGGCAGCAGATGTGGCTCCCAATGGATTACAGCAGTTCTGCTGCAGAGATGCTGGATATCAACCACAACATTTCTTAATACAAAGTGCAATAAGACTTCACAACCAGCTCAACCGTCAAGGTGAGAAACTGGCTGGGTAACAGATTTTCTGTAGGAAATAAAAACTGGCTGATTTGAAAAGTTCTGGCACCTGAACAACACACAGCTCAGAAGGAATCTCCTTAAAAGCACACTGTGAAAGTAAGTCTAAAATTGGCGTAACAGACAAGAAACTTTCACCAATTTTCTTGAAATATTTATCTTGTTTGTGAATGAATACCTATGCATACCTTGCTGTAATTCACTGACATGCAGAGAGGTGGTTTGATATTTCTCTATAGGCTGAAGTAGGAAAAGTCCCCACTGAAAACATTGAGTTTCAGTAAAAGCCATAAGCAGGCAGGTCCTTAAGGAACGCTAAGCAAAGTTGCTATAATGTATTTTTCCTTTTGCACCCACTCATAGCCTTACCAGGGAAAAGCTTCCAGAGGAGAAAGATTATTATGGTGTGTTTTTTTTGGTTTAATTACAAAAAATACTGCTGATCTTGACTACATAAACATACAAGACAAAATGTAGTATAAAAAAATATTAATATTTCCTCTGAAAAACTAGCCCTTTCTTTCTCAATTGCTGCTCTTTTCATTCCAAAATTACAACTTGGATTTTATTAAAACAAAAAGGAGGGGCCAATTTTAGTATTGACTAAGACCAAGTTCCACCCAAATGCTACTGCATTAACAAAAGAGTCTGTGTTTCTCTCATGGGACTGAATTTTGACCTAAGGTTGTTCCTCTTTTTCTGCAGTCCACTGCAAATTAACACTTAACTGTGGAAGTGAAGAAGTCTCAGCCAAGAATGTTAAGAGAGTTATTAGCCTTCATGTTAAACAGTAGAGGAAATACTGGAAGAGTTGAGCAAGGTTACTGTGGAAAGATCAGTGGCTCCTGCTTAACTTCCTTTCCTAGCTGATGAAATTAAATGAGTCCTGTAAAAACACTGAAGCCAAGCAAAAACCAATTCATTCTAAGTGACAGAAACCCAGAAAAAAATAAATCAACTGCTTTCAAAAAAAGTTTTATCCTAATGCATGACTAATGACAATGCCATTCCAAATTAAGTACTTAATTAGAAAACTTGGGAATCTAACAAGGATGGATATATATGAATGGCAAGATTTTTCAGTGCTTACACCTGTATTATACTGAATAATTTTTTCTAGCACCCAAAATCAAAACATATGTTTGATAACAGACCTTAGTACAGAGAATAAAAACTTTATAATTAAAGCTGGACATCAACTTACAACTCTAAATACAAAACTCCTTTCTAAAAAGAACCAGTTAGACAGTTAATTCTATCTATAAAATTGCATCTATGTGCAAAATGAAAGGCTCACTGTATAGTTGCTAAAAGAGAAAAAAGAAGGAAACACTAGCCAAATTGTTACATAAGAAAAAAACAGTACTGTAAATACCATTATTTGGGAGGGAAAAATGGATGTTTGCCTTTGAACCCAAAAATAATGAATAAAAAAGAATAAAATTACTAAGCATAGTGAAAACAGTAATTTGACCACAGAATGAATGTTTCACCATAACCACAAACTCTAATTTTGCAGATGAAAAGTGAAATATTCAGATCTATTTTCAAAATAAAATTTAGTACTTTGTGCAGCAAATCTCAAACATTTCAAAGTACAAAGTGGTTTAAAACTGCAAGCAATTTTAATATTCCATCATTCAGGCAGGCCCAATCAAAATTACATGTCCAGCTGAATTTTTCCGAAGGATTACTAGTTGCTGAAAAAGTTCAATGCAGCTCTTATGTCAAGCCATATGCTGCAACAGTTGTCCTCTATTTATCACTCCAGATTACCTTGTTCGATATTTCCTCTTAAATTTAAAATTTGACTGAAGTAAAAAACAGAAGAAAATTATTTATGTAGTATATTAACAAGCAGATTATGAAATCAGTTTGACTGCTCCTTGAATTGAAACATGGGCAAGACTTGAATGAATTTTCCATAGAAGATGCATGTCCGTGTGCAAGAGGAAAAACAGTTACTTCTTACTTAGAGAGAAAAGGAGAGCAACAAGGGACCACCTTGGGTTTTGTGCTGGTACTGAGAGTGGTCAATGCAGGACAAGCAAATGTGAATTTGCCTGGGAAATGGGGAGAAGGAAGCAGGCTGTGATGGGAAAACAGATGAAACCACCCCCAAACAGATTCCTAAGAGAGAGGAGAGGGACTCCTCTACCAGGAGCATTGCGCTGTTCCCAGCAGAGCCCTCAGCACCTCCTCTCCCACATTCACCTCCAGGGAAACGGGCACTACAAGCCTGAGGAAGGTTTAGTATTGCTGTGTAACAGTACATTCCCCTCTACCTATAAAAATTCTTTGGATGTAACACCTTACACGACAAATCAGTACCCCAGCCTGTTGCTAAGAAAGCAGGGCATAAGAGTTGACAAAGTGTCTATTTTAACACATCTCCTTATTTAACTGGGAGGAGCAGCAGGGGGTGAAGAAGTTAATCTGATGATTCAGAAAAAAGTTGAGAATAACTCTTCATGAAGACAACAGATTCTATCAGTGGGTTTTCCCATTTTCAGAGCCAAAATAGTGACAGCATATTGAGAAAGGGGGCAAAGATTGTTTTATAATTAGACAGTAAAATTGTAATAGATATGGTATAAAATGATCCAGTTGAGCTGTCAACATTGTTTGCCTAAGCATTATTTGATAAGACAGCACCATTTCTGAAGAAAAATTACACAATTTAATAAATTACTTTTAGATTTGCTGGTACATATGAACTATAAATAGGATGTGTTTTGAATGACTCTGGAATTTCTTGAAGATGTCACAGCCTATAGGTTGGAAATCAGTTTCCCAACATCATATGAGTGTAAGCTGTAAAACCTTTTACCTTCCTGTTTTGCAAGGAAAGTCACTATAAAGATTTGGTATTTTGGTGAATGGTTCCACACTGGGTTTGTATGAAGACTTTATAAAATGCCAGTTAACTCTTGCTCTGAATTTGTTTGAAAATCACTTCCACATTTCCAGAAATGATGGTAACATTTTCTGTAGGCAATGTTAAAATCAAAAACCTAAACTCTGCCACACTGTAGAATCATACTGTAAAGTACAGCACACAGCTGTGCCTGGCCACAGCACATCCACTATGAAATGTCAGCCTATTAGTCTGGAGAAATACAAATAGTACATAATACAAATTTTAAGTATTTTACAAAAATTATGATGATGCAATAGTAATTTTTAGAGACTCTCTGTAAAACCTTGAAGTAACTGATGAGGGGGGTGGAAAAACAGAGTTGCCATGCAGCCACTAACCCTGCCATAGGGTTTGTACTACCTTGTGGAGTTGTTTGAAGTTGTATTGGGGCACCTGGACCTTCAGTGAGATTAACTGAGAAACTGTTTCTGCTGACCAGATGCCTTCATTTATTTTGCTTTTGCTTAGCTTTGATAATGGTCTGGATTAAGCCAAATTTTATCAGGGTAGCAGTAACAAGTAGTTCTTCTGAGTTAAACAAACCCTTGGTTTTCCTTTTTTCCCTCCCGTAAGATTTTAGATGTAACAGTATAAAATGATAAAGTAGCCTCTGCAAAGTTTTGGCTGTGAGATGAAACACATTGTTCTAAAAGCAATCTGAGACTTGCAGGGAATTTGATGGAGTTCAGCATTTTTTTTAAAATCCTCAATGGCTTGCAGAACTCAGAGTGGAAGTTGAAGTAAGGTGGTTTGCTTAGAATTATCTCAAGCAAAAGGAGGGAGTGAAATTACTATGTAACCTCTGGGAACTGAAAAGGTTCCTGTAGTTGAAGAAATAAATACCGAAGAAACTATGATAGGTAATTCCTTATTCAGCCACTGGCTCTGATCCAGAGTAAATAGATAGGAATTTTCATTACACAAATAATCTTGTTAATGTTGAAAACAACTTTTATTTAAAACACCTAATTAGAAGTAAATTACTTCATAAGCTTTAATCAACTTTTAAAATTGATTGTAGTAGGATATTGTACTTGCAATTACATCCATTTAACAAAGGAGTAGGAAAGGTTTATTAGAGCTAATACCCTTTAAATCTCCATTTTGAATAGAAAGCATTTAAAACATACAAGCAAACTTCAGTGCCTAGGCAAGCAGATTCAAAATTTTTTAATCTTATCCTAAATCTGCTGGTGGAAAAATAATTAAAGTCTGTAAATCACCTGCCCCTGTGCTTGGCAGAGTTCCTCAAAACACTTGTTTCAAGTTATTAAAGAGAATTCACTTATGTGCAGAGCAGACACTAAGTAAGAAATGAATGAACATATTTTCCTGCCAAAATCAAAATCATCACTTCTGAAAGCAGTGTTGTGTGCTAGCAGTTATCTAACTCCATGCTTAACCTTTCTAATTTCCTTGACTTGACAGGACACAGTGACAGATCAGATCAGATACTGGAGGTGGAGGAGCTTCATCCTAAGAGGCACTTGCATACTTTCTGCATTTATCCCACACCTCCATTTTATTTTACTACACAGCTATGGCCCCCAAAGGATATCTGGCAGTCCTACTCTCTTAGTTGAGCATATATTGAACCAGAGCTATGTCAACCTTGTAGCAGCAGTCTTAGCATGGTTATGGCACCCTGACAATTTAAATATGCACATATTGCTTTTCGTGTCATCTGTTTGAAAAGCTTGTGATAGGCAGGATATTTATCTGAACCTAAAACATTAATCTTTATAATCTGATTTTCAGTTCATGTAATGCTGAAACCATCTCTGGTTCCACGAGCAAGCCACTGCACATTTATCTTCTTACCTATCTTTTTACATTACATATCAAAAACTTCTAATTTATTAGGCCTTCCACTGGTCAGGCTTCCTTATACTTGCATTGCTCCATTACAAAACTTGAACACAGTAAAGAAATGAGATACTTAATATAAGCAATACTAGAGGAACACCTAATATAAACCTGCAAAGGAAAAAGGAGGGAAAATAGATTTTAGAGTTACGTCAAGGTGAAATACTGTAAGAATACAGAACTCATAGAAGAGGTTGGTTCTTCTTTACTTAAGGCCGTGGGAAATACATCTCGGAATGGGATAAAAAAGTCTTTAATTATTTCCAAATCAAATTTCCAGAGTGCAATAAGGTTACAAACAGGTGCCACCTCTAAATGAAGGTCTGTATCACAATAAAATTTCACATCTGTGTTTACACACTCCACTAACTAAGGTAATGTCAAGGGCACTTTTGCAGAAAACTATTATATTATTAAATTAAACTGCTTCAAGATCCTAAGTACTAAGCAGTGAGCCCTATGCTATAATACTGTTAAATAAGATTTACTATACAAAAAAATGACAAGTGTAATGCCTTACAAAGTCCTATTAGAAAATAACATTACAAATAGGAAACAATTGCAGGCATGTGATTTTGACTTTGGGAACCCCACTGTACTAGGAAGTTAAAAATCCTAAAAAATTTTCCAGAATTACTTAAAAAAATGAAATCCAATTAAATCTTCCATTGAAGTGAGCTAAAAGGTTCATTTAAATAGAATGCTCCCTTAAACATGCTTTACCTATCACTGCAGGCTCACTAACTCACAGCTACACAGATGAGCACAGGCAGATACAGGGCTCCAAGGGGCCTTCTGGAGTGACTTGACCAATCTGCCAATAATTTATGCACATGCTAAGAAGCAGCATTCAATCAAAAGGAGTGCTTAACTCAGGCCAGGTAGATCTAAGGTAGGCAACATGTAATTGCTTTCAGTGACACTGAGAGATTATCCATAAGGTTATAAACCCCTCCTTATAAACATATGGCAGCTACTAAAACTGGAACAGGACTGTGTAATAATATTGCATAACATGGGGGGGACAAAAGAGGACCAACTAAGACAAAACACAAAGTAGCCACAGCTGAAATTAAAGACAACACTAATGAATACTGGAATCCAAAGTCTGGGAAGTAAATATAATTTTTCCCTGTCCAACTTGACTGTGGGTTAAGACACTTGGAGAACCAGTGCTTCTTCGAAAGAAACATTTTGTACTCAACATCTTGAAATGTTTTGCAGGAATGGAATATATGGGAATATATGCCTTTTGATTCGGTGAATAAAAATATGAATGAAATACATGACTCAGTATCTACCTATCTATATTTAGTATATATGTATAGTGTTAGAAAGTTTCTGCTTTTTAATTTTTTTATGTGCTAATTTTTATAATTTATATATTTTCAGTAGACAGTAGTTAAATCTCTGACACTTTATTGTCAACTAAAATAAGCAGGAGACTGGCTGCTAGCACAGGAAAAAACAATTTCTCCTGACATTATTTATAGCTGCAGCTCTTTATCATCATGTACTTTCTAAAAGTGGATTATCCACTTTTACCTTTCAATCAGAAATGGTATTTACAGATTTTAAACAGGTGATGCAGTCATACAAGGGCCCTCTTTAAAAGGAATTTTTTCCAATCCAGCTACCTCATTGTCCATAGACAGAAACTGTGTTTCTAGCTGTGATGGATCTTGTTTGTCAAAACTGGGAAGAACAGTACTTTAAACCATTTTATCTGAGACAGGTACCCAGTTAACCAATCAAGCTGATGGAAGAAGGAGCAAGCACAGGCTGAACCACAGAATCATAGAATGGCCTGAGTTAGAAAGAATCTAGCAACAGCAGCCTGACCTCACCTTCTGCACAAGGCATCCTTGGCATTCCTCTGTTATCCTTGCTAAAATGTCAAGATTTTTCCACGTATTTTTTTCCCTGACAGTAAAACAAATAGCAAAATTATAAAATAGAATTTTGTGGAAGGGTTCATAATTAACTTCGTAAAGGCAAGAGAATCAGAAATCAGTTACTCATTGTCATTATATCAACTGAAAACATTTCTTTCTACCATCTGCAGGATCTGTGCTAATTTTGTACTGTGTTCCTCTCTATTTATATTTATTAGAAAAGTGTTAACATTTAATTATTTTAAAATAGAAGGCTTTTATTTTTTCCCATTAACAGGTGCTACTGAGGAAACTGGCAGCACAGTGCTGGGGAAAAAGATGGCTGAACTAAGTGTGGTGCATTCAGCTTACGCCTGTTTCTTTTCACTTACAGACTGACATGAACAGACTTACAGAATTATATTGTGATTTATGTTCTCCTTGAGTCTCTAGAAATTACCAGAGGCTGTAGGCCATGCCAACATCTCTAATTCTATCAGAGTACTTCACTTTTGCACAAAGGTATATATTAATGGGTATACCTAATTTTATCCATGTTCTTCTAGTAAAAACCTGTAACTGTGGAAGTGCTTCTGTAACAATATTCTTCCCACGTCTTAGGAAATATTTCCTGGGCATTAACACCATTTAATTTCATAACAGCCAGGCAGCACATCTCCCTCAGAGCTTCTTCATGGGAGCCTGCACAGAAACCATCTCCCTGACATGGGAGAGCCTTGAAGCTCAGACACTTTGCTGCAAGGTTAACTTTGTGCAATCCAAAAATTTGAGCATGGTAAGGTTTTCCAGTATTATTGCTGCTGAGGAGGAGAAGGATGAGCTAAAGGAAGAAGTGAAAAAACTCTGGTTTGGAGAGATTATTGCGGAAAGAAATCTCTGGAAAAGAGGACAAGCCACAAATAGTGCTGAAGGCAATCCTGACAATCAAGGAGCTACTGGGCTAGAAAGCTGGTCTGCAGGTTTAAATACCCTTCCAAACCCAGTCTTGAGATTGGCAGAAATTGAAGTTATAATCTACTTAGAGAAGAGCAACAAGAAGGAAGAGAATGTCCATGTTTGAGGAAGAAACTAATATCAGAACTTTCGCTCTGCTGGGCAAGTGCTTCACGGTACTTGGGGCAGGCAATGAATGCTTCACTACTGCCAGACAAATGGAGCTGCTAAATAACCTCTCCAGGCCATATTTCTTCCCTTGCAGCTGGGTGCCTACTCAGAGGGATTCACACCTTCATCTTGCCAGATTCCTGGACAGGTCATTTACACCTGACAGGCTCAGTTCCCCATCTGTACACAGAGATAATGATACTTCCCCACCTATGAGAAGTGCTCTGAGGATAAATGTGGATGACTATTTAGGGGCAGCCATGTCAGAGCCTGTATGAATTCCTAAGGCATGAACTTTGTGTCCTCTCTAAGAGTAACAAACCAGGGCAGCTTTTATAGAGACAGGATGCACAACGAACATGAGATGGAAAGGCTCAAGGTATTAGTTTACTCCCGAAACAGACATTTGTTATTATTTTGTCTGCATCTCCTCCAGGCTGTGGAGCCCCTACTGAAATAATTACCTTCCTGCCACCTCAGCTCATGAAGGCTGATGGAAAGCATTGAGGAACCTTTTATTTCCCCTTGTGGCTGCTACCAAGTCAAATCTTTTCATTACCAAGGGAGCTGCTGCAGGAGCTACCTTTCATCCCCCAGAAAGGACAGAAAGAAGGAATTCAGCTAAGATAGCTGTCATATGACAAGACTTCACGGGGGAAAAAAAAAAAAAAAAACAACAAAAAAACAACAAACACACACACCAAAAAACCACCAAAACCAAACACCACCACAAACAAAAAAAACCAAAACAAACAAAAAACTCCCCACAAAAAACAACAAGAAAAGAACTGATTCAGATGCAGGACTTCAGCCGGTTTCCTAAGAGATGCAAGATGAGAGCTGCAGCTATGAGCCTTGCTTTGGAAGGAAGCTTTGCAGAGCACCACCACAAACAGGTCTGCATTTTGAAAGCAAGGGCCAGTAATCTGCATTCTGAAAGGCACAAAACATGGCCAGGGCAAGCAGTAGCCTCCTGAGATGTACTGGCTATTAAAAACAAACAAAAAAACTCTGATACAAAAACAGGCTCAGAAATAAAATCTTGAAATACCACTGACTTTGATCCCATTCCTCTGGGTCACTGTCTAGGTCTTCTCCCCTTTCATACACATCCAGCACTCCTGATGCTCACCATCCCTGGGAACTGCATCTACCTGTGCAAAGGCAGGTTACTGCCTCCCACTGATGGTCAGCACCTACTCCTCTTGGTAATACCGCTTTGAGGGCTTTGAGAAAGAACATCCTTTCTTTCTGTGGGAATTCAGGAAAATTTAACAGCATACTGTGCAATGGAACCATCATAAACTGTAGCCCAGTACATTTACTTTAAATGACCTAATGACATTACATGTTCCATCTACAGATGTCATGGAAAGTGCCAAAGTGGCTGCTGAGGTTTATTAGCAGTTTGCCACTTACTACTCAGAATAAATAGGCAGAATGTTCCCTGGAGGCAGGATACTGACAACATAACCAAGAAACAAACAAGTATGTTGAATCTGAAGCAGTGGTTACACTTTATTAGATCTGTCAGTAATTCTGTCACTCTACAGGAGGCACAATCCGAGCCCATGTAACCTGTATCTCTGCCCCATAAATCCTGACTAACAAGTAGGAGGTGGTAACTGTTGTAACTAAGAAAGAAAATTAAATATTAAAAAATGTATATTTAATAAACACCATTCAGTTTATTCAAACACCCTCAAGGAAGGAACATGGACCCAACCAAAGGATGATAATCTTATCAATTCGTACCCTAAATGAGGCCTGTTGTACAAGGATAAGTAATTTCTGCAGAAACATAAATGATAATGTGTACTCTGATGATTCTGTGACAGAAATGAGAAATTTTCTTCCATATTTTAGTAGAAAAATCTTAATGAAAAAATACCAGCACTGAAAATAGGATAATGAAAATGTTTCTGATTTACAGTGTTAAATAATCCCCAAATAGAATGAAATCATGAAGTGAAAAATAAAAAAACCCAACCTCTACCTTGCTTCTGTTTTACATATTAAATACACTAGCTTAAGGGCAAGGTGAAAAGAAAAGCTCCAAACACTTGACATCAGTCCTGTTTGACAGCATTCCTGTATTCCTGAACACTACCACCCCTCCTCTCTCTCTTGAATTTCAGAAAGGAAAAAATCCACACAATCTTAAAACGACCAGATCCCACTATATCAAGAAATGAAATAAACTACCACTACCTGCATGGTCTGTGTAAAACACATCACACAGCATTCCGTCAAATTTCAGACAAAAGGCTTCAGAAGATGACGTCCACCACTCCAACACAGTGTTCCACTTTCCTATCAGAACCCCGAGAAAGGCAGAAAACCCACAAATCCTCCCTCTCACAACATCACTTCATAGGATATAAATGCAATGAGTAACAGTTTCTAAGTAAATTCAGTAAAATATGGCTCCTCCCTGGCCAGCCCTACCCCAGACAGCAGGCAGAGCAGAGGATTCCCACTACAACATATCCATGTGTGGAGCACACCTCCTGCAAGAGCATGGCTAACCAAGACCAAAGTGAGCCAGCAATGACAGGCATAAGCCACATCAATATCAGTAAACTGAAAGCCATTCACAGATTACATATTGAAAGCCATTCACAGATTACATAAATCCAAAGGGACTGAAAGTTTTTGTTATGGCAAATAAGATGGTAATGAAATAGTTACTGATGGATCAATGGCATTCAGCACAGAATCATGCTTGCAAGACTGACAGAAAGCTTGAACAAAAAAATACTGAAAAATTCAAACCTGTGACCAGTTCTCTGATTTCCAAATCTGTAGTCTTGCGGAGTAACCGTACTAATGCTGGGATACCACCACAGTTTTTCAGGGCTATTTTGTTGTCATCATTTGCCTTCCCATACACCAAGTTTCTCAAAGCTCCACAGGCACTACGGTGGACTTCTGTCATCCGATGGTCCAATAGGTCCACCAGTAATTGTATTCCACCTTGTCTTCTTATCTGAAACAGGCCAAAGTGATAATCATACAGTTAGGCAATGAACAATATTAACAAATGCTCTCCAATGTAATTAAGCTGTGTTTTATGCGGACTGAAGGCCAGCAAAGGTGTGCTAGTAACACCACAAAGCTGCTACATTTCACTGCTTTGATTCCTAGTACTACTCTTTCAGTAGCAACATAACTGTACAATGACAAACCAGAATCTCTATAAAATCAGCCAAAGCTAGTCAGGAGTCATCAGGTTGTCTCATCAATGTTTCTCATGGTTCCTTCAAGGTTTGCCCTGGCAAGGGTTCCTCCTGTGCTGGAGAAATATCATCTCCTTCCGAGTGCAACACATCACAAGCTAGGAAAAAAAAAATCCACAAGGCTACAGGAAACAACAACAACAAAAAAGCACTTACTGTCATATATACCTGCCTTTACATTTAATTACTGGGAATGGGAACAGCTACTGTAGTCTCAGTAAGGATGTTATATCAACGAAATTGGGATGAGCAAATTTGAAAGGAAAAGGAGGAGGTCACCAGAAATATAAAAACAAGGATGAGAAATAAATTGTGATAAGCTTGTTCTAACAGTATTGAGGGAGACCCTTAAATGATGCAGAAACAGAAGTCTTATGCGTACCCAAGGTGGCCTACGAAATAAATTTCTTATGTGGTATCTCATATTAAAAACATTCTAAAAATAGCACAGAGATACTTGAGACAAATAATCAAGAAGGTCAAACACAATTTATTATGAAATCCATTTCAAACAAATACATTTTTATTGTTCTGTGGCACTACGTGCTCCTCAAAGAGTAATCAGTCTTGGATTTAATTTCAAGAAACCACAGATTCATAACTAACATCTAAAGAGTACAATGACTGAGCAAGCTTTAAGCAAGTTATACAGGTATCTGAAAAAGTCAAGAAGTTTCTCTATGGGTGCAGCTGGCTAAGGCCCAAAACAAGGCAGGCACTCCAGCTGGTCATTTTACATTTAAGACTGAAAAACGATAAAAAAATTTGAAATATATCTTAAAGTACAGCTGATGTATGGCATTTCATGGATCTAACCCAAGCTTAAACGAGGCGAAGTGCTGGGTCCTGTGTTACTGTCACAACAAGCCCATGCAATGCTACAGGCTTGGGAAGAGTGGCTGGAAAGCTGGCTATTGGAAAATAAACTGTCTACAGCAAGCTGAACATGAGACAGAAGGTGCTCAGGTGGCCAAGAAGGCCAAGGACATCCTGGCCAGCAAAAGTGTGGCCAGGAGCACTAGGGCAGTGATCCTCCCCCTCTGCTTGGCACTGGTGAGTACTCAAATCCTGCATTCAGTTCTGGGCTCCTCACTACAAGAAAGACATTGAGGGGCTGGAGCAAGTCCAGAAAAGGACTAGGGAGTTGATAAAGGGTCTGGAGCACAAGTCTCATGAAGAGCAGCAGAGGGAGCTGAAATTATTTAGCACAAAGAGGAAGCTCAGGGGTGACCTTACCATTCTCTACAACTGCCTAAAAGGAGGGTGTAGCCAGGTGGGAGTTGGTCTCTCCTCCCAGGTAACAAGCGGTAGGACAAGAGGAAATGGCCTCATGTTATGTCAGGGGAGGTTTAGGTTGGATATTATGAAAAAATTCCTCACTGAAAAGGTTGTCAAGCCCTGGTATGGGTTGCCCAAGGAAATGGTGGAGTCACCATCCCTTGAAGGTATTTAAAAAGTGTGCAGATGTGGCCCTTGGCGAAATTTGCAGTGCTGAGCTAATGGTTGGACTTGATTGTTTCCAACCTAAATGATTGTGAATCTATGATTCACTTCAAATAAAGACTGAAAAATGATTCAGGCTTTAGGGTTCTAAAACTGAGCTATATGAAATTACTCACTGCTAAACCAGAAGTTCTCCCTTTCTTCTTCAAGTTTATCTGGCATATTCTTATTTTTTTAATAACAGCAAAGCTAAAATACAGAACAGCTGTGTTATCAAAAAGCATACACACCATGATGTTACAGTGTTAAATTTTTTTAATATCTGTACAGTTACCACACAGTTTTGGTCTAAATGCCAAAGTGATAGTGTTTAAAGACAAATAAACTAGGATATTTTTCCTTAAGTAAGCATTATATCAGTACTTGTGCAATTTTCTGAGCGATATGGAGGTAACCTCAAAGACTACAGCAGCTGGCACTACATGATGTATGAAGAGATATGAATGGACATTGTAAAATACATCAATTTCAGGCAGAAACACTCACCAATCTTTTTGAGTTTATGCTTCTACTGCTCAGAGAAACCATGACATCTTTCAGTCTAGAAATGAGAAAAGGTGCTGCTGCAAAAGATCTCACTGGTCAAATCTTTTCCATGTGAACAGGATGACTTGCAATTAAAAGCTCATTTCTGAGCCAGAAAACAATTTACCAAGTTTATCTGGGAGAGGTGGAGGATGAAGCTTGCTTGTTTTGTTTGCCTGGGTTTACAATCCATTACCATTTAACCTTCATATAAAAATACATTTTTCCCCTACTAACCAGATTTTCAAAACCAAGCACGCTACATGAAGAGCCACCTACATGACAAAACAGATGACATTTACTAAAGAGACTAGGAACAAAAATTTATGCATCAGTTCTACAAAAGGTGAATCAACCACTGAGCTTCACACTTCAACCTCAGAAAAGAAACAAGATCTGATAGAAGAAAGAATACAGTTAAAAAATATATGAGTTGCCTGGTGTGATGAGTAATATCAGGAACGACAGAATGAAAACATGCCTGCTGATCTTTGTGAATTATATTTTTAAAGCACAATATGTTGAATGAATATTTTAATTGCTGTGCTGCTAAAAAAAAGAGTGAGAAAAAGTATTACTTTGTAGAAAAAAATCATTCCGTGTGCTACAATTCAGCTGTAGACTCGGAGGGCTCTGTCTCCATTCAGAGGGACTCTGTGCCTATGCTGTTTTTGCCACTCTTTCACTTGCATACAACCAAGTGACATCTCATGTTCCTCAGCAGTTTATCCTGTGGATGCTCTCAAGTGATAGGTTTTGCTATCTTCTGCTCATTTCTAAAGGGACATGTGTAGTTCTGCTACATTAAGACAGTATTCCTGAGCTGCACCTTCCCTTTTCATGGTAGCTGACAGCACACTAGCATTCCGCTCATGCAGCTCCTCCTCTCCCAGGAACCTGAAGCCAGCAGCAGACTGAAGTGATTCAAAGATTACTTTCTTAAAAGCAAAAGCATTAAATATTAATCTAAAATGCATTTCTGTCAGAGAAAAAAAAAAAGGGTAATACAACAGAAATTAAACAGATGTTACATAACACTTTACATAACTTGACAAAATGTCTTAAATTTTACAGAAAAAGAAACCTATTCTTACCTGGGAAATACATGATTTATTTTTAAAACTTTCTTTGCATTTCTAAGCTCAGATATTTGGCAGAGTAACTGTCATGCAGGGAGAGATGGAACTGATTGTCCATGAAGAAGAGCTCAGTTTCTGATGCTGTTTTTTATGTGGATTACTCTCTTGCTTTGTTGGTTTTGTTTGTTTAGTTGTTCCGGGTTTTTTTTACAACAGGCCTTTATTCACCACAAGTCGCATCCCATCTTCTATCAATTGCTTCTATCAAATATCTGTATCAATGTTTAAAACTATACTCTCCAGCAGGTTTAACTATGCCTGACAAATTGTGAGACTGTGATGGATGTTATCAGGATCTATTTAAATGTATGGAAATAGAGGCAAAGGAAATGAACTTATTTGTTCAAGTCCCTTAGGGAGCTAAGAGCCACAGCCTGGAGGACAGTTCTGACCTAGTCTCCCAGGGCAGATCTCAGCTAAGTTAGTCACAGCTCCGGTGAATTCAGTAGTGCTACTGCCAAATGTCTTTGCCAAGAATGCTGGGATGGATGGATAAGCAGCAATTTGAACCAATGGGGCATCAAATCCCAAACCCCAATTTGATAGTTCTGTCTCTTTCCTAACTTAAGATGAAGAAAACATTTCTTACTATAATATTTATTGACATGTCAGTGGCTGCTGCCTTGTTACATCTAGGAGGAAAAGAAAATAGAATATGTCAGTCTGTTTGCCTACTAGAAACAAGCAGTGGAGTACCAACTTGTCAGGAGATACAGAGAACCAACTCCATTCTCACACAGATCAGCTCCAAAGTAGCCACATCCGAACTCAAAAGAATGACCTGCAACTCTCCAGCACAACTGAGTATGCTCAGTTGCATCCACCCATGTCTTGAATCCATTGCCCCCTTCTTACACCACCTTTTCTCAAAAACAAAAGAAGAGGATCCAAGGAGAAGGATTAACAATACTAACAGTGCTGGGTGAATCTGTGTTGCGTTGTTTTTCATGACTCTCTTAATCCACAGATAGCGCTAATTTCTGTAAGTTATTTTCCCTCTTTCTTGTCACTGGAAATATTTTGTGTGTATCTTTGGGAGACACTGTTAGAGTGCTGTTAAATACAGAGCTGTGATTAGGAATCTATGCCAATCAAAGTGAAAACTGAAAGAACAGAGATTACATAAATTTTGGAAAAAAATTACTTCCATAGAAGAATGCACGGGGCTGCTTTCATCTGAGGAATCATGTGTTTTCTTTTACCAGGAATTTTCCAACTTTCCATTAAAGTTGGCTCTCTGCCATTAATATTATTGTCTACTTGCTGGCCAGAAGCACTTGACCAACCCCACTGATGCCCCAACACAGGCAGACAGGACAGGAAAAGGTGCCAGATTCTCTAGTACACAGATTGATAAAAGTGCACTCATGTCAACTTGATGACAGTCTTCTCCTCTGGCAGAAGTATATTATGAAGTTTTTTTGCATTACATCTGAGAATATGTATTCGTATCTACACTATGAAAATAAAATTTACACTCAAGAAGGGGTTCAGGCCGCTGCTGGAGGCAGTGAAGATGACAGTTATATTCCTAATAAGGACAGTTTCTATGCCTCATGCCAAGAGCCTATGAGAAATTTATTTATCTGTTTCAAGGATTATCTTTGGCTCAGTGGTGTTTACCACAACAGTGGACTGTTAGACACTTAATCTACCAGTAGCTATACATCACCAGCCTGAAGCATATGTGCTGGTAAAACAAGTCAATAAGACATCGATATGTCTTAAACTTTGTATCTATATATACTTATATATACTTCATTACTGTGAGATTTTAGCATATGAATCCTTGATAGCTTGCTTTCCTAATTCAGTACAACAGATTGGCTGGATGTGTGGAAGAAAATGAAATGTAGGATTGTGAAGCGTATGTAGATACTTGTAATGTACAGACACCTGTTTCGTGAGGACATCTGCTCAATGGCTGTCCAGTGTATAAACAGAGACAAGACAGGAAAAGCAATAAACCACACTGGCATACACAAACGCTGCAGAGCAAGAGACAATACCAAAGACCAGGTCTGGGAGGTCACTGCTCAATGGGCTGCTGAAGGAACCATTCCAAGGCTTGGAGAGGCTCAGCCTGAGCTTTGCTAACTGGTAAAGTGGGCACACAGGGAGGAACAAATGGAAAGGTCCTATGGCAGAGCATGCTGATGGGATTGTGGCAGTGGGCCAGACTCACAAGATGTTTAGCAGAAGGGCAAAGATAGGAAAAAGAAGACATTCCAAAAACATGGGGGAGGAAAAACATGAGGAAATAGAGAAGTGCATGAGGAAAGAGATTCATCACCTGTAAATAAGTTTTGCTTCAGCATGCTTGTCTGGCCACACCCTCATTTGATCATTGCACCTTGTTTTATCTGCTCATTAATCCTAATTGCTAACAATCACATAACACTAGTAAACCTCGAGCTGGAATAGCTGATGAGAAGAACAGATGTGGGAAAGAGCTATCAGAGACACTGTGGATCTCAGGAATAGATACCGGTGAGACCAGACAGAACAAAATATAGGTGAGTGACCTCTCTTCATACCAAGCTGTGAGAAATCTGGCCCTAGAAGCCAGCTATTGCTTATGGCTTTGCAACAGCAGAAGCAAAGTTAAAGCAAATAGATTTTATCTGGTTTGACTCTCACTTAGGTTTTGAACCCTATTTTGAAATACATTCTGTGAAATCTGTGGAGTGAAAATTAGTCTATTCCTCCCAGCAGCAAAGAAAAGAAGCAAACCACCTTCTTTCAATCATTGCACAATGGATTGCCTCTTCCATCCCTTGGAAGGCTACAAAAATTAGAGCCTGAGAAACAAAAAGAAAGAAAAGTGAAGCTTCAAGTTTTAAACAGTTTAGCCAAAGACTGTTAGATAATGAAGTATTTCAAAACAGCCTAAAAATACTTCTGTGACAGAAACCAAAACACCCTTCCTTTTCTATTTATATTTAGCAAGTGGGTATCTAAGATATTGTTCAAATTTTGCCAGTAGGTATGACTGAAACATCCTTTTCTGCATTTAATTCTGAGTACCCTGCCATACATATCATGGAAACAGAAGAGAAATAGGAATAGGTAAAAAAACCTGTTAGACTGACAGTGATAAAGTGCGCTGCTAAAATAACACAATCTCCTTTTCCCGGTAAGACATTAAGTGTTCAGCTATTAACAGTTCCACACTCCTAATTCAAAGATTAATTCATGGTTAGATGCTTACTGTCCACATTTTTCTTAATAATCACTACTGAGCAACTCTTCATCCAAAGGAGGTGAAGGAAATCTAACAACAATCAATCCTCTCTACACATCAGAGATATTAATCGCCCGTTTAACTGACATAACACATTGCATCATCTGCCACTTATTCTGTGACATTTCTGCTATGAAGAAAGCATGTTTTAATATATCAAAATACGAATATTTAAATACATGTAATTATTTTTAATGCCACTCTGTTACATACAGAACAGAACTAAAAAATAACTGGCTGCTAACACAGGTGATGTTAAGTATCCAGTAAAAATCAAATTAAAAGGGCAACTCATTTTAAGTCTGCTTCTGGAAATAATTGCTAAGAATCGGTCTTAATGTTCTTAGATACCAGTTTTCCAACCAGCAGGGCAAGCACTAACTCACATGTGAATGGATTTTGAGCAACTCCGTTCCACCAGTGCTGGCAGGAGAAGCTACAAGTGAGCCAAACCAAATTACCAAGAATTTTTAAATGGTGGCAGGCCATGCAGTGTTTGTGAGCCCCTTTGACTACAGCCACCCTGTTCTTCTCAGGCTCACTGTGTGAGCAGACTGGTGTGCCCACACGGACCAGGGCACTGCAGCAAAGGCCAAGACAGCTGCACAGCAACTTGACTGCACTGACCATTTACACGCAGTACCCATGAAATCATTACATTTCTTCATGTTTTTACTACAGTAAATTCTCTCAGTTATTTATCTTTGCCTTGTTTACCTTACTAAAAGGACTTTCATCTAAGAGGGAAAGAACTACGCTATTATGTGAAGAAAGGTTTGGAAGATGAGCAGCCCCACTGCATTCTAGTTTCAGAGGGCTGACTCCTAGAACTTGAAATGGATGTGAAGGGGAGGAAAACAACTCATCAGAACAGAATATGGGAATAATATTTAGTGCAGCACATATCTTAAGACAAATACACTAGGTCAAACTTTAAGTTTTCTCCATTATTTCTTATGATATGCCTGTGGAATAGCAGGCAGACAATGCAAAATCTGTACACTACAAATGCACATGAGATTTATTACAGACAAATTTACATGTAACATCATAGGGTAATTTAGCCTCATTAGTTAAGTTTTTTGCTAGAGGTTTAAAAAAGTGCTGAGCAATTTTAGCTGAAAATAGAGCAGAATGTTATGCAAATTGCTGCATTAACTCCAAAGTCTAATTTGTTTAAGGAATCTAAATCAGGGTTTTGATGTAGGTCCCATTTAAGAATGGCTTTCTCATTAGGACTTTTTGGATCAGATACAAAGGTAACATAAAACTCTGAACAGGCACACTGTAAATAAATCCAACTACCAGTATATATACAATGTTCTCCTTAGAGTTAGATTAGAATTGCTCTCTCTGTGTTAAACTGCACTTCATGGAGAAGGATGGGAATCTTTTTTTCTGTGTCTGTAGAAACCAGGTGGGTGTTTGGTGGAAAGGTTGTGTGACATGAAGATGCAAAACATAGGGTCAATACTCAGGAGCTCTTTTTATAGGAGTGGGTATCTTATTTCTGTTACTGAGTACAGATTTGTTTTTCCCCGTGTCTCTTAAGTGACCTCTTTAGATCTTGGGATCCATGTGTGGGGTTGACAGAGGGTCAAGAACATTTTCTGAACAGGAGGAGACTCAAAATCATGTTCTAAAATTGCCCTGAGAAGGTAAGAATAAATGTGCTGCTTTCTCAGTCAGTAAGCCTTAATGTATTCTGCTCTGCGACACATTTGTTTTTCATGCTTGGTAGGAAGGCTATACCTATTATAAATCAAAGTTTTCATGTGATTTTAGATTTTACAAAAAAAAATTAAAAATCCCTGTGTTGGCACGAGTTACCTGTAATTGTAAATTACTTTACCCTAATGCTTTCAAAAAACATAATATTTGAAGGACAACACAAGTATCCTACTCAAATCATGAAGGACTAGTGGGATCTTCCAAAAAACACTTTTAACTGCAAGCACAGAGCTGACCTTAAGTGCTTCTCTGACTGCGAAGGCATCAGAAAAGCAATTTTCAATCCCACTGTTAAAAGCAGTATCTCCTAAAATTAACAGCTTGGCACTGACCTACATTATAAACTGAGGAACACAAATAAATATGATAAAATACACACATGCCAAAGCCTTCAGTAGCTATTGTAACTACTTGATATTGATTTGGGGTCTTTGTTTTTCAAAAAATGTACAATGCTAAAGAAGGTTCAGCAGTGTGCACTTCACAGACAGTGCAATAGCAATACTAATTTAGGATGCAAAGACATTGGAATAACTCAACCAATCAACTGATTTAGTACTGTCTGACATTAAATGAAAAATTATGATTAACAAGGGTTTGGATCATTCACTTTCCGGTATTTAAAAATAATTAAGTCTCTATTTGAGAATGAAAGTTTACTTTTATTATTGGTGAAAAGAACTGACATATATACTTCAATTAAAAACATTCTGGTATTCCTATAACCAGATACCTAGTAAAGTTTAAAAAGATAAAGAAAACTCAGGGTTTTTTTTTACGTAAAGCAAAAGTAAGTTTTTTAGAGAAAGCATTATGTCACTTGTTCAAATATTTCAACAGCAATAGAGGACAGCACCTCAGTGTTATATGAAAATTTCTGAAGCTGAAGTGGACTCTATTCATTTAAGGATATCATAAATGAGATTTAGTCAATGTGAACAAAAATGCCATCTAGGAACAAGATGGTCACCAATACGACCAAAGAAAAGTTTCGGGTTTTCTTTCAATCATTTAAGCCCAAACAACAAACCAACTCTTATCTGACATTTCAGATCTAACTGGAAATTCACGAAGTTCCTTTTCTGGTGCTTGCTGTGGTTACCTCACTTTGCCTCACATCAGATTAAAAATACATTTACAATTTATTACATTGAGCATCATACCTGATAACCTCTGCTTGCAGAACATTCTCTACTGTGATTTAAATATGAGGTGTTCTCTTCCTAGAAATGATGTATTACTCTTCAAAGAATCTCTCAGTCACATGAGAATCTTCTGTCCTGAAGATTTTTGGGAGCAAGGTACTCCCTCAAGAACTAATGAACTCATTCTAACAACTTCCCTCTTTGGTAGGAAGTTTTGTCAATAGAACCCCAGGCACATAAAATCTAAATTTTTGTCTAAGTTAACAAAGGCAGGCTACGAGCTGCAGTTTAAGAGTTGCAGTGAAGCAGAAAGCTGCACTGCAGGATCTTTCCTCAATCTCCTCATTTACATGAGTCTTATAAATGAAGTAAAAAGCAGCACAAGTAAACACCAGCCTCATTGCTAATACACTTTGTAATAACCACAGATCAATATGTAAAATTTTACCGATATATAAAAGTATCTATTATATAATAAATGAGAGAGAGAGTGTGTGTGTGTGTGTGTGTGTGTGTATACAATTATATAGATACACATGCACTGGTTTCAAGGTGGGCATTTCTGTTTTAGAGCCCTTGGTGCTCTTATGTCTCTACAAACCTGTGCCTTCTGCTGCCACCATTCTCAGTAGCTTAGTAGCAGCCGTCTCTTTGTCTTTTTAAACACATTTTGAAGATCAACTGATGGTCTTTACCTTAAAAGTTTCATTTGGCAGGTCCTTTTTATCAGGACTATGATTTTCCTTATTGAAATAATTTTGCTGACAACCTTTTTAGTAAAGCTATGTTGAGAAAGCATCAAGTTTCAGCTATTGCTATCAGTCTAGGTTATTTTATTCCTATATAGAGTGTGCAAAGTCCTGCCATGGCTTGCTGGATGATGAGAACAATAATAAAAATATATGCTCTATAATAGGAAAGTGATCCTCTGCATTCACACATTATCTAATAAATCAGAGAAGCAATAGGCAGGAGAGTTATGAAGAGAAAGAAATCCATGGCATATACAGTAGAGCATTATACTGCTTGAAGAAGCTGCAAATATATTTATTACCCATTCAAAATGTCATACTACCTATGTCAAATGACACTGTCTTTCAGTGTTTTACCCTTCTTTTCCTACCACTGAATATTTTCAAATACAAAAGATAAAGCTTTTGCAAATGTTTTGATACAGCTACAACATGCTTTCCTCAGACCAGTGGAGGGAGGAACAGCAGAGTGCAGCGTTCTTTCTGTGTCTGCTGCATACCACAGAAAGTAGCACAAAGGCATTCACCTTGCACATATAATACTCCTTTTTTTTTCCTCTTCTCCTAACTGCATGAAAAGCATTTTCACCAGATACTCACATCTGAATTTTTTTGCTAATCATTCTTTATTGCTTGAAATTCTCTTCTAGGTGCTTATTCTGACTGTCCAGAGCTGAAAAAGACAGAAACCTTTAGCCAGTATTCCCATCTCCAGTGAGGCAGACACGGTAGGAATGAGTGCTAAACCCAGATAAACAGGGAGTCTAGACAGGGTCTTGTTCAAGGCCTCACTCTCTCCCTTCAGCCTGCAAGAAGACCAGAACCAGGACCCTAAACAGCAGCATAACAGAGGTGAAATTCTGCATCCCAAAGATGTTTGTGGACACTGCTAACAGCTCCCAGTGTAGTGAATAAACAGCACAATCCAAAGAGCAAAGTTGCAATTATCCAAATGAAACATGGACATTTGTCAACTATTACTACTACTACTACGACTACTACTACTACTACTACTTGAATGCATATAAAATTTTGGCTCACTTTCACTCTATCATAGAAAAACCTTAGAGAGAAACTTCTTGGAAGAGTGGCAAAAAAGTGTCTTTCTGGTTATTCCCTGGAGATGGAATAACTGGGCAGTGGGAGGGGAGAAACACCAAAGCAGGGTAAAGCAGTGCTGAGATGAAAATACCAACATGCATTCTCAATATAAAGCCCATGATTTTGTAAAATAATGTTTTAACTAATCTTGTAAATTTGTTTGATTCAGTCTCTTTTGAAGATGAGAAAGAATGGTATGTTACAAAACAACTGAAAACAGGAAGGCAAGAAAAATGTCTAATTTTGGCTTACGTAGCATTAATTCAAAAAACCCAACCACAACTAGATGTTCCACTGCATTTACGAAATAATGCACTCTTAGGTACTTCTTTTTAAAATCATGCCACTTCACATGACTGAAGGTTTTCTCCAAAGAAATAATTTTCAAATGTGAATGCCATGAATCCAAAGCATTGGTCAAGATCCCCAGCAGAGCAGAGGATTACAAGACAAGAAGACAAGAAGACAACTGGCCCCAGCAATCTGCCACTACTTTGTTGTGCGATCTTCAGTTAACATCCCAACTTAACATCCTAAATCTGCCTTTCCCCCCTATAACCAAATGTTACTCCCATGGGGCTTATCATTAATTCACTTATTGAACAACTAGAACATTCCCTAATCTTGCATCAAGCGAAATATATGCCAGGTACACAGTAAATCATTATTATAATTCAGGCATAATATCTTGATGATGAAATCAAGAACAACCGTGGTTTAATGATCCCAGAGGGATCCCAGAGTGTAAAATGCCACTTTAGTGCTACAGAAAACACATATTATGGGGACACAGCACAGCACTCAGTGACACTCATTAATACTCAGTCTTAATCAGTGTAAAGACTGTGCACAAAACAGAGATGCACCCTCTCATCAGAAAAGAGAAATAGTATAAAATGGCATCGTATAAGTAAGATGGCAAAACTGAACACAGAAATGCATTCAGAAAAGCTTTTGAAAGCAAGACTGTCAGTGTAAGATTTAATTACCAGGCAGAACGTACACTTTAATGCTTTTTCCCTGTGAAAAAGTGGACAGATCTACCACCTTATCATTTTTGTGGAAGTTATTAGCAAAATAAAGACAATATATTAGCAAGAAAAAAACCAGAGTGATATACTTTCATCAATATTGTTTCGTTAACTCAGTGTTGTTCTCTAGACTGAGAATAAGAATTACAATACTTTATGTGAAGAGAATGAAACTGAGTTCTTATGAGCATTATAATTAAGACCACTCATATTTAGGTGGTCTTAACAGTGTTCACATAGACTATTGTGTCAAGATCAATGTGGCCATTTCTGTCTCACCTGTTTTAGTTAATATTGAAGAGAAAAATGTTCAGCCACAGGCTTGTACTATGTGCAAAACTGAAGGAGGAGAGAGGGTGCCATGGAAATGGTGTAAAGGGACATCCAGAGCAGACACATGAGATGCTTGAAACTGGCACTGTAGTTACTGAAATGCTGTCATATAGATTCTATTGTACACCTATCAATAGAGAAAAGCTCAAAGCAGAGATATGACTGCTTTACTCAGGAGAAACAAACCATTTAAATCCACCTGCCTTAACAGAGAAAGAGAATTTAAGGTACTGAATGCTGGAATGAATAAAAAGGAAGGGAGCAGAGTGATCACGAGTGGCTACACAGAGCAGAAGATGGGACCAAAAGAAAAAAAGAAGAAAATCAAAATCAATCAGCAATAGTAGAAAACAAGGGTTAGTCTACTACTAAATTTTCTAAAAAAATTCTGTGGAAAGAAGGTGGGGACAAGCCATAAATATTATATCCAAGTGATGGGATTTTTCTGGGAGAAAAAAAGGGCATAATTTCTATTTCAAACAAAAGAAGATTCATCTTTCAGCTGTCCCAGGCTTCTAATAAGACAGGGGAAAAGATAACTTCAGCCCCTATATCCCAGCTCAAATTAGTGGGACTGCAAGAATGCCACAAGACACAAAATGCCAGGCAAACTGCATGCCCATACAAAGAGGTGGAATAGGAAATTCCTTGTTATGCTGTGGCAAATTAATTCCTTGGTTTGCTTTCCTTGTGTGTGTGGCTTTTGCTCTCCTTATTAAACTGTCTTTATCTCACCCCTGGAGTTTTTTAACTTCTAGTCTTCTGTTTTTCCCCTCCATCCCACCGTGGGGAAGTGAGCGAGTGGCTGCGTGGGGTTTAGCTGCTGGTTGGGGTCAAACCCTGACAGAGGAACAGCCCTCACAAATATTTTCAACCTGAAGCCATGTAGGAGTTGATATTGACAGGTTGTTGCCAACTTATCACCCTTAAAAAGAATAAAAAGGAAATGAAAATAATAAAAAATAACATCCCCATTTAAAGGAGTGCCCATCAACAAGAAGGACTAAAAATGGGCCACTGGTTTGAAATTTAGTCAAGAGCTTTCAGTATAAACCCTTTTTACTTCAAGTACATTCATGTGAACAGTTTTTACTTAACATGTTCATTATTTGTGACACCCCTTTCTCTTCTCTGTCTGATGATAATGAAATGTAAATATGTGGGGTTTTTTTGCATCACAGCATGATAGGAGTTTATTTGAGTCATATGTATGATAGAGAAAGCTACAACAATGGATACTCAAATTGATCAAATTAATTCTTCCTGTCACAGTTTGGTTTTATAGTTATCAACTGCTCAGTTGACCAAATGTCATTTAGTAATCACAGGCCAGTTATTTTACACTCGAAGTTATTTCTCATGTAAGTACTATTTCTCAGATGGAGTACACCAGAAGTACTGTAACAGTGCAGCCTCTCTCGGCTGAAATACATTCTTTAAGTAGTTCAAAATTTCTCTGGAAGACTAATGTGAAAATAAAAATAAATTTTGAGGTGGAACGAAAAACGGCATTCCCTGTGCTAAAGAACAAAAACCTTGAGTACAGTGGGACAAGAAGTAATCATACATCTCTATTTGTATGCTTTGTCTTCCTTGTCTTATTGTGAAGAGTGAGACTCCCTGGTGTTGCTGATGGTTCTGAGTGGAAGTTACACCTAACTTTCTCTCAGTGTAAAATCATATCCTTGAATAAAGATGTTGAGAGTGGAAAGCCTTGTTACAAAAAACTATTTCAACAATGCGAACGTAGACAATTTAAAAAAGACAAATCAAAGAATAATTTCCAAAAATACCTTGAGAGTAAAGTATAAAAAAACTGCAAACAAGCAGCATTTTGTCTTAGAATACTTGACAGTAAATAATCCATCAATAAAACCTTCACGGCAAAATAGTGTACCATCTGTTGATTGACTTCTTAGAAAACAAAGTAGAGATCAGTAAGAACCTGAAAGGTAAGTCTTGTAAAATCATCAATGAGGCTTTAGAAAAAAAATAAATTCTTACATAAAGACTGTTTCTGGATATGCCACTGGGTGCTGCTTTACTTCATTTGAGTAATTTCTACCAGTAAAAATGACACAGAAAGTGTATTGAAAAGGGACGGCTTGACATCTGCCTGCAGAGATGAATACAGCTGCCCAGGGGAATGGGGGCATAGACCCAAACTGTGCTACAGTAATCTAAACACAGGTAAGCAAAAGCATGAACATCTTAGTGCTTGTTTTAGGAATCAGGTACAGGCAAGCACCTTTTAATATAAAAAAACATTATGACAATAGGAAATTCCTTGTGAAGCTATTGAGGGAAGTAATTTCTGAAATTGTGAGATTTTACCCGAAGAGTTATTTTAACATATGAAAACTATGGTTATCAAAGTACTGACGAAATGTTTATAACCAAACAGGGAAGTAAAATTTCTCCAAAGGTATACACATGTTTTCTGCACTAAAATGCACTCTCAACAAATGCTGTAGTCTCTCTGCAATTACTACATTACTTTTCAGCATCACCTGTGAGATACTTCTTTTATTTAAACTAAATACTATGTCTGTATCTTCTTGCATGCAGAGACTAAAGGAGTTCTCATAATGTCGTTAATGGAAAACTGATAGTAACACTAGTGTACAAGCCACAATCCAGCCTTTAACTGAAGCAATTTAAGAAGTAAAAGGAGAAAAGCAAGGCTTTTGGAAAGTGAATCCAGAACTATAATTTTTATTCAAACACATAGGGGAAAAAAAAGAACATAAAGTCATTTGTGTTAAAAAAGACCTTTAAGATCATTGAGTCCAACCATTAACCCTGCCAAGTTCACCAACAAACTATGTCCCCTGAGTACCACAACTACATGACCAGCCCCTTCACCAGCTCTGCTGCCCTTCTCTGGACATGCTCCAGCACTTTGCTGTCCTTCTCGTAGTGAGGGACCCAGAACTGGACACAGCACTCAAGATGCAGCCTCACCAGTGCCCAGTACAGAGGGACAATCACTGCCCTGGTCCTGCTGGCCACACTATTGCTGGTGCAGGCCATGATGCCATCTGCCTTCTTGACCAACGGGCACACACTGGCTCCTGTTCAGCTGGCTGTCAAAAACCACCAGGTAAATGGGTCCTTTCCTGCTGGGCAGCATTCCAGTAACTCTCCAGCAACTCTTCCAGTAACTTTTCCAGTAACTCTCTTCCCCAAGACTGCAGCATGGTAAGATATTCTGTTTTCTCTGACTATCCTTATGGAAACAGCGGAATCTTGCAGAACACTGTAGAAATCAAACCCAGATACGCTCTGAGGATGATGTGAGCACTCCCAATGCTTCAAATATTATGAAGATTTCTGTCAGTCAGCATGTCTAAAAGCAACATTATGGACTACTTCTCCATCGCCCCATACTAAGTGCAAGTATTCCCTGGGAGAAAAGCATGCAATAAACAGGTATGCATGTCCCTTGACTATGAGGAATCTAGCAGTGTAATGGATAGCATCAAAGTTACTACAGCACTGAACTATCTGTATTACAAAGAACTCACAGAAAAAGATGCAGAAACACCATAAGGTTAATGACAAAATGAATGTGAATGATGGGCTTCAGCGGGCTGGGAAAATAGATGCTTTCAGTGTGCAGTCACTCAGTTTTTAGAACTCTGTGTGATAGCGTCTGGACTTACACTTTTCTTCTGAAGGGAGTCTATGGAAACGCTCTCCAAGATAAAGAGGACACTGTCCAATTCAGCAATATTTATTAAGGATGCAAGGAAAGGCTTCAAGCAGGACAGTTCAGCAGTTGCAGTTCTTTTATTTGGCATTTTTGAATTATTTTTCTGAGATGACAATCTCAAGTGTTGTGACTTAGCTGGCAAAAATTAATTTCCTAGCTTGAAGGGAATCACTGGTGCCAAAACCCCTGAGTGACCTGTTACACCTTTGCAGCTGATGGCAGCCTGCCATTTTCCATGACAGAAAAACGGTGTTGGCATGTGAAACTGCACAATTCAATCCTTTTATACGGTGACCTCATACAAAGGAGAAAAATGTCATTATAGAAAGAAAAAAAAATGCTGTGGAAGAATGAATCCTGTGTTTAATAGAATGCGCTTTTTTAAAGAAATGTTCTCTACAGAGTATTTTAAAATGCTTCTCCTTTCCTATATCCCCTGTCTGCTCCTTCTTGGCAACCAGGAGCAGCTACTCTGGCTCTGCTCACAATCTCACCATTGTTGGTGTAAGAGCCTCTCCTGAGAAGAAAAAATGCCATCTGAAAGGGTCTTCTTGTGCTCTTCTGCCTGATAGGCTTTTCATTTGCCTTCAAATATCTGATCAAGACTTCTTCACTCCTTCCATTTTGCCCTTTTTACATTCTTCACTGTCACAAATGAAAGAAGAATTTATGTAAGAACTTACTGAAGTATTCTGACATTCTGAATTTTGGAATTATTATGCCTAACTGTAATGGGCTGCCTGGTAAATTTTTATAATATTTAGACTTCTGCGTCCCTATGTCCCCTTCTACATATGTGAGACCTTCAGCAACAACTGGTCACTATTCAAAAGGAGATGAAAAATCAAACTATCAAACATTAGCAAAAATAATCCTATTTCTTCAACTCCATTCTAATGTCTGCTGCACCAAATAAGTGTCCAGCACAGGGAATAAAGGTAGAGAATGAGAAGCACTACTGAGAGCATGTTAGAGCACCTGCCTTGCAGTCAGCAAGACTCAAGGAGACTCAGGAGTAGCATTTGTGAAAAAACTTTCAAATTAGAGCAGTAGTTACGATTGTACTTTGAAATAAAGACTTGCACTGAATGGTTTCGAGCAGCACAGAAGTGGCAGCACCTACAAGAAGTAACACCACCACCTGCATCAGTGGCCTGTGTTTATTGTATTTACCTATTACTGTTCTGCTGTGATAAGGGCTGGAAGGGGAAAAATACAAATTCTTCCAGAAATATAAAACCTGATTTCCTCCAGAAGCTGAGTTTATTCTGTGAGAAAGAAAATTACTTCAGGTAACTTTAGCATGCAGCCTGGGACATCCTACATAAAGTTACCAACTTTCTTAGGAGTACTTTAAGATAGAGAGGGGGATTTGCGGACAGACTTCATTGCTATGTAAGACTGAGTGGGACACTTATGCTGATGCAAAGATAAAAGCACATTTCCAATGACATCACCAAATTCATAAGCACACCTGTGACCAGTGTGCTCTAGAAATAACACCTACCACAACCTACATGGTCATGAAGGGAAAAATAGCTCTAGTTTCTGTAGCTGTGCATCTAACATTTTTGACCAAGCATCTTTTTCTAATCTGTTTTCTGGATTGCATTTCCACTTACTTTTCTTGAGGGGGGGTTCAGAGGAAGCAAGGGGTAGTGTCCTACACTTCAGCCCAAAAATAGAAATATTTTAGAAGATAAAAACGTAAGGTACTAGGAATCTCAGAAATGCACATAGTCGCAGCTGCTATTTTTTATTTCTGTCTAAATTTTAGGTGACACTCTTCCACAAAAGGAATATAAGGTAGGCCTTTGTCCAATCAAGTATATGAGGAGAAATTTTATACATATCCCACTAATTTATGAGAGTAAGACAAGTCTGCCACTATCCAAAAACAAAACAGAAGGACTGAAAGAATGGTCAGGTTCAGAAGACAGATCATTAATCATCTTTTTGGGTAGGTGATATAGTATCAATCACGCTTAAAAGAATAATAAAAAAAAAGTACTTAAAAGTACTTCAGAACAGTTATTTCCAGAAACTCTGGATGTAATAGCCATTAATTGCACTATGAGAATTCAATGCTCAGTAGTGACAAAGGTAAGAGAGCTTTTTTTCCCCTCTCAGGTAACTCCAGAGTTGAAACTTTAACAACTACATTATACTTTGAATTCAATAAAACCAGACAAATAAACTAAATTGTTGTAGAATATTATTCTTTCTGTGCATGCACGTTCAAGTGTACATTAAAGATTAACAAAAATTATTAGAAAATTATTTAGTTAATTCAATTTTCTTCAGTGCCTGTCAGGCACAGAAAATAGCAGCAGCATTCTTTATTTACAAATATCTGTTTGTCCTTTCTCTAGGATTTGAAAGACCACCTAGACAGTTTCTTATCTTTAGCCCAAGACCTTTGCTATATTAAAGCTAGATACTTTGTTAAAGAGCAGTTTTCTCTGCTTCAAAGTATTTTTTTGCTCTGTAATCTAAGTAAGAGATTATAAGAAAAATATGCTGTATTCTGGTGCTTTTTTCCTTGTGTCAGAGCTGGCAGGATTCCTTGCAACGACGTGCAACAGGACTGGAATGCTGCTGTTATGAAAAAATAATTAGATATTAAATGTGGTTCATTCTCAGACAGAGGAGAACTGACCACGACACACAACTACAACACAAATACTTTGCAGAAAAGAGAATTTTGGTATCAGTTTCTATTATTTAGGTGTTAGTTCAACTCATTCTGATACATCCTTAACAGTTATCACAGGAGTTGTCCCAGGACTGCTCAAGTTCCTCTGACTAGATATATTGACACAGGAACAATCTGAAATATCTGTTGTGGTACCTACTTATCAACAGGATTTTTAACTCTCACACAAAAGGTTCCTTGAGAAACTGTGATTCAGTGGAAGGTCAAGCAGGCCTTCAGTACACTATTGAGCCATTTGGGTAGACCCTGATCCCAACAAGGGAACACAGAAACTGTTTCAAGTGCTCTGCAGAGGCATGACCTAAACACAACACAGGTAACCATTAAATAACAGAGGTTGGTATGTAAATACAGACAGAGATAAAAGAGTTTGATAATATTGTGTGCTTTAGGCTGAAAAGCTCCACAAAGCATTAGGGAAGTATACAATACATCCTACTACTTCGTTGTCTTACAAAAATCCAAAGTACCAGAAGTTTGAAAGCATATTCTTAGATGAACTGTTTCAAGAAAAGTCTTTTGGTTCCTTTCCATAACAGTTTATGTATTACATAGTGAGGAACATACAAAAGTCCTGAATAATAACAAATGAAGTGGGTGAATCCTTATTATCTCCTATCCTTACTCACAGAAGAAGCTCAAAATGCTGCCTAGTGCTCTACTGTTCCATTTGCCTACCTTCACCCCTCCAGCTCATGAGCCTGAGGCTTCCAAAGGCTGATGTCCCAAGGCTGCTGGGATGGGTGAGACCAACTATGATCAGATACTTTTTTTCCTAAATGGCTAGCAACAGAAATTATACCATCTGCCTCCCTCAAATAGGGCAGCTAATTGAGGGGTCTCAATCTAGGGCTAACAGGAGGCAGCAGAGATTGTGCAATGAGTAAATTGCTCTAATAATTTAACTGCCTTTCTCAGAGGTTTATATTTTTTTTTTACTGAAAAACGAATTTCTGAATAAGGATGAGAGTTGAGTACAGAGAGAGTACACAGTTAAAATTTTCAGTGATACCTGTACCAGAGTTCTCCAGTGCACAAACATTCTTCACTCTAATATTCCTATTTTTTGAATATTTTTTTATTACTATTTCTGAGATGTTTGAGGTGATGTCTTCAACCAGTGCAGCTCTGCCAATGTCAGCAGACTATGTGCTTACTCACTAAGGAATTTGCTGAACATGAAAAAGCCTGGAAGGGAAGGTTCTTTAGTGGGATACATCCACTGAGTGGTTTGTGCTGAGGGTGAGGAAGATGAAGCGCTGGCAAGCCAGCATCACTGCACAGTTCTGACAAATAAGCAACAGCAGATCTTGATCTCAGTTTACCCTTACATGCCAGGCTAAAAGGTGCCAGTACAGGCACAGATTTATGTGCACACCACATGTACCTGATTAGCAGTGTCTCTGAGAGGACCAGGGGAAGCAGCTGGGGCTGGTAACAGCTTCACTCATTCAATTTTAATTGACTGCTGTCTGTTTGTCATAACCCTCAGAGCTGCCTTCCTTCTGTTCAACTTGTGCCAAAAGCTGTGCTGGTCCCATTAACCACAGGGAACAAACAAGAAAGAAGTACCTGTCAGCTACAGGTACAGAACAAGCTCTATACTGATTTCTGAATTACATTTTAGATACAATCTGCACTGAATTCTAAGATCATAGACCAATGAGCACCATTCAGACTGCAAACCCAGCGAAATTAAACCTATTCACACAATTATGCATTAAAGGATGCTTTGATTTAGAACTTTTTTTGCCTAATTTTCATATTCTTTATTTGTATTTAGTGTCTAGATGCCTCTTGGAGAACCCTAAGGAAATGCCCATATGTTTCAACGAGATCAAGACTACACCACTAGCTGATTACTGAACAACTATGATACAGTGTTTTAATGGTATGCAATCAATCAAATTATTCCAAAGAAAACAAAAGGTTCCAACAGTATTTTATGCATTTTTTTACATTTTGTAACAGTAACAAATGACTTTAGTGAACGCTTTAGTAAAATGGGTCCAGGCATATATCCATGATGTCTCTTTTAAGTTTTTTAAAGCACACACTTCGTGCTGATCAACACACAGTTGTTGATGATAAATAGCAGACAGCAACACTGCTGGTAAAAGGGATTAAGAGTCTTACCTCTGCTTTTATTTTATTGTCTCCAAAACAGAGGTGTTGTAAGTAGGCTGCAGCATTCGACTGTACTGAGGGAAATTGATGCTGTAACATCTGTATAACTTCTGGAAGCTCTGGATCTCGCCATCCAAACTCTCTGTGCAAAAGAAAATACAGAAGATTCATCAAAAATGCTGCTATTAGTGGATAAATGTGCCATTAGTTAGGTCAACAAAGACGACAGAAATGTCTAAATAAAATCTTTTTTCCTTCCATTATTATCAAAGCAAACATTAAAATCAAATATGAAGATATTTTTCATTTTAAATTGTACTTCTCTGGAAAAATAATTATACAAAATATAACTGGAAGAAGTAAAGTTGTGGAATGAGTTCTCTAACTAAATAAAAAGGCTATATGAAATCTGAATATAAGAAAAGAAAGAAAATACAAGGTTATATCACCATGAATGGTTTGCTATGAAATGATAATTTGTAAAAAAGTCCTTTCTACTTCTTGCTATCTCTATGCAATACCGATTGCTATCTTATATAGAAAGCAATGACAAATTCTGGTTTTTTGTTTGGGTTTGATTTTTTTTTTCAGATACAGTCAATGTAAAACTCTTACACATTTTTTTGGCCCTACTTGAGCACTCAAGTCTTTGCACTTTACTTTAATCCTACAAAACATGAAATGTCATTAGCCTCACACAAAAGAACTGAATCCAAGTATGCTGAGCAAGTCCCAGTACATATTATGCAGCTTCCAGACCTGAACTTAAAATCAACCAGTCACTTCAGGTGAATTTTTCCACTCTGGGTTTACGGGCAAAATCATAAATGAACACAGCTTTCGACTTTGTGTCCCTAAAATCAGAAATACATCCAGCCTTTCTGCATTATATACTCAGTTATGCCATGCCTTTTCCCCAAGAGCTTATTTTTTGTGCCATATAAATATTTTGATCATCTTCTATCTAGTAGTACATGTTTATGATAAAATATGGAAATTAGGAAAGAGAGGTAACTTGCAAAAGAGTTCTCTGTTGCAGTTACCATGATCATTTGGGACCTCATTGCCAAAAAAAACCCTGGTAGAACCGCTGCAGAGTCCAGCTATAATGTTAGGACAAAATAATCCTGATCGCCAGTCTCCATCCTATATTATAAGGGCTTTTCTGCACTGAGGAGAAGTATATGTCACAAGGGAAATTCACAGCATCTCTCCAATCTGTCCTAAGCACACTTTAAATACAACAACTCTCCACAACATTTCAGGGAAGGAAGACTCACTTTACAATAATAATGAATTGCTACAGAACAGACGGATTGTCTGTTCTCATATGTGATGTTTGCCAGCTTGAGAGTTATCATTACAATTGTATCTTTATGGAGATTGAGAATATGAATATGAGATGTAAAAAAAATCACTCAGAATTTCATTGGTAATTTCTCTTCTGACAAAACATAAGTTAACTGACGAATTTTAGAATTCACATTAAACATTTAATACAAAGAAACCATAAAGATGTAGTAATAAATCACACATGGACTATTCTAATGAATTTTTAGATCATATAGACTGTTGGAAATCTCAGCAAGAGACATCTGCATAGGTTCAAAAATATTTTAACATTTCATTGACATTTTGAAAAGACAGAGAACACTGTAAAAGGTATCAGGGAAGGCTATAAACTTCAGTAGCCAAAGATGGTGAACATCACATTTCCAGCTTACCATGACTCTGTTAACAGGTGAAAAGGAAGGGATTCATTGGTTAAGTGCACTTCTTAATTTAAATTGCTAGAGATCACAGAAACAATGTTATCTGACAGGGTAGCTTCCTCTTATATCTGTTTCCCTTCAATTTATAGTGTTACCACTTCCTAACAAGTCCTTCAAACCTGTTAGACCTGCATTCTACAGAAACGGCTCTGAACAAACCAAAGACACCTTCCAGATTTTTTGTTTCAATAAAAATAAGAACTGAAAGCAAAATCCAGTAACCTCACTGAGGACAAATTATTTATCCTACCTCCACTTCTAATTTATTCTCATTTTCAATCCTAAATGCCAAGTACCAGTGTAGGTATTTTGGACATCATACAAAATATCAGACAAAAACAGTCTGAATGACAAGAGAGCAAGGAGGAGCATTTGAAATGAGTTGTTTTACAGCAAATAACTACACACCAAAGTGTGGGAACTTCTACTGACAAATTCTCTCCAAAAACAAATTTCCTCCTTCTCAACACGCGTATTACTTAATCCAACTAAGAAACAAACCAACCAAAACCCAACTAAACAAAAGACCCATTATGTGCAGTAGTACATTATGGGCTCTAACCATCAGCTCAGGTTTTTCTTCCTCTTGTCATGGAATCCAGAACAGAACAGGCAATGAGGGGGGCAAAAGGAAAAAGGTCTGTTGATCAAAGGACCTCAAAGGACATTAAAAAAATTGTTTTGAGGAACCTGCAGTTTTTACATGGTACTTAAGTATGAAAACAAGGCTTTCCCTACTGTTAACCCTCTGATCTCCCAAAAAAGTAAGCATAAGAGTGAGGTATGAATACTTGTTGCAAACAGATGTGTGCACAATGGGCATAACTAGAAAATCAATTCAGAAAAGAAACTCTTAGCACTGAATACTGAGTTTGTTATGTAACCAGTTTTTGGAGAGCTAATGAATAAAGCAGGAAAAGAAGTTTAAAAATTTAGCCCTAGTATGCACTGTCATTTTAAGCAGATGGTCTTTAAGATGACTGTATTTTTAGTAGTTTCTAAATGGAATACTGTAGCTACATAAAACAAACAAAAACTTCCGTCAACAATTAGGGCTGCCTGAATAATTGCGTTAATTTTAGCAGCTTTCAGGGCACAAAAGAGTAGTTTCAGGGGTTTAAATTTTTCATTTGTTTTATTTAAGTGTTTTATAGGTGGAAAAAAGTGAGAATGAGAAAGAGGATTTTTTTAAGAACAGCAAGTTTTCAGCTCTATTAACATTAGTTTTAAAAATGTAAATGTGGGTGTATTTTTTAAATTTAGTTTCATTATGAAAAATTAGAAAGGCTGCTTTATAAAGTCATCTGGCCAAGGCCTGGAGAATGAAGGAAGTATTCCTTAAAGATAATGGCACAAAATGTATGAGGAACAATTTGCATAGATGTGAGGGGGGACATCCAGGCCATGCCTCCAAGCATACATACCTAATTGACAAAAAATACGCATTAAAATAGAGAAAAAAAGCAACAACTAGTAGGAGGGAGCTGGAATTCTACCAACAAGAAGTAGTAGGGTTGGTATTTGACAGAGATAAAATTAAAGGAAAGTAGAAGGTTAATGAAAATGCAATCTACCTTCATTTCTGTGAAACACCTGATATTGTGCCACATGCAAATTGACAAAACTGGCACTTAGTAAAATTATAAAGTGGAATCAAGCAGAATTTGCAATCATAGTGAACATCCTAAACAAACACCTTATAGGCCCATGTCCTTTATTAAAATATCACCATGCTTACAAAATCTGAGCAAGGCAATCCACACAGATGGTGACACAAGCCAGAAGGCTGGAATAATCTGAGGAGGTGTGTGGCATTTTGAGAATGCTACCAAAGTACCTGTGTGGTTGATCCAAAAATGAAGAGTAAGATAGTAGCTGCCCATGCAAATCTGCCACTTGCCTATGATATCCTTGGAATAAAAACATTAATTCATTTAGGTCAGCCAAAGACTTCTGGTGGCAGTGTTGAGTTTCCCCACAAGAGGATCCCAGCTGTGCAAGAACTTCACAGTTTGTCTGGAAAGCAGCATTTGCTGTAAACTCCAAGTATTTTGGCAGGTTGTAAAAGCGCATCTTTTTCTAGGAAGCATCTTCATCTGAGGAGACTGACTGGAACACACCAAGGTGCTCCAACCTTCTTTCTTTGATGGAAACTGTGCTTTAGGATCTGATTTTGGATCCTGCAGAAGGTTTAGCTTGAGCTGGTGACTAAGGCAGATGTTCCATGGATTACACCAGACTGCTGCTCCAGGAGTGGGAGAGGATCCAAAGGGGAACACTAAGCTCTATGTAAACTGGCAATACATATGCCTAGAGTTATTGCAAAAGGTTACATCTTATTATGAACAACTGAAGAGAATCAACATGGAGTTCTACATGAGATACAGCTCTGACATAGCAGCAGCAGCAGCACCTAGACATCCAGGTTCACTTGAGTACTGCAAGTAATGCACTGAAAACAGGTCCTGGTCCTGCTATCATATCACATACATGTACCAGAAAGCAAAAGAGATGCAAACTTAAAAGAGACTGTTTGTAACACAGCTGAGTGCATTGGCTCTGTGAGTTCACTCAGAGGCGTTGCTGAACACAGAGAACGTACTGCATCTGAGTATTTGCTTTCATTATGCCAGAATTTTCTTCTTCAGCTACTGAAAATGCTATGGTACACAGAAAAGCAAAACCAAAAATCCTGTTACACAGACATCTGCACTGATTTTAAAAATGCTACTAAATTAGTTTTTAAAACACAGGTCTCCAGCTGGTGATTAAGGATACTGATTGCTTCTACAAAGCATTAGAAGAGCAGGTGTGATGGCTCTGTCTACTCTCCAGCCACTGGTCACAGTGAATCTCATGACAGTTTGGGTTTTTATTCCTAATTTACATTATTAGAGCAGAATATTCACATCTGATCAGGCAGTTGGCACAGGCAAGCACTGACACCCAGAGCTATTCCTGTCTCTGCAGCATTCCCCAAAGGCAGTGCTGTGAAGACGCCCCCTATAAAGAACCATATGCTTGACAAAGACTGAACTACCACCAAGCATTTATCAAAGAAAGAGAATGCACAATTTTTTATTACAAAACTCTTTAAACCAAATTCGTCTGTGTGTTCCTGGCTGTCTTAATATGCATATAAAACAATCTTAAACTGATGAAGGAAAGGTTTTCATACGAAGTGGTGCTCAAAGGCAAAGGCAATTTAATCTGAGCTAAGGATATTCCCTCAATTTTTACCTCATATATATTGTAGCATTGCTAATGTCCAAAAGACTTTCTGATGAATTTATGCCTACAGACATAGACCCTTCTCTTAGCTTCCTCCCTCAATTCAATAAATAAAGTCTGAAAATTTCTTTTCACTCCTTTCAGAAAGGAGAGCTGTGAAAATGGTTTTCTGGTAGTACTAAAAGAAAACAAACTACATGTAGTTCAGGATCAAACACTAGGAGAACTAATCAAAAGCCGAGAGAAGATCAAAGAACTATCTCCTGTGTTTAAAGGGAGACATTAACTTCTATTAAAATATTTGGAAGGCAATATACCAATATAAGAATCTCTCTCTAAGGACTTTTCTTGGTATATTTAAAAAAGCAAAGATAAGATGTTAAGCCCAACTAGAAGAAATCAAGAACACTTTAACATAATCCATAGAAAATGAATGTTATATAAAGAGGAAGGAGCAAGTAAGAGTTCATTTCCTTATTTTCTTTCTGTGGTTCTCTGACAGTCAGTGAAACACAAGAGAACACAGACCTATTACACTTAATTTATTGTGAGTTAAATTAGAACTGCTTCCTTTAAGTACTTTCTCTTTTTCAAACACATTTCTCCATATATACCCGTATACACATATTCAGAGACTGCCAGCCCTCTCTGAATGATCTGCTACAGTTTAAGAGGAGGCAGAACTACTGTATGTGCTTTGAAAATGGAACATATGAATACTGGTTAACTTCAGCACTCAATTTTGGGAAATAAAATAGACGTGTCAATCTCTGTTCCTCTCACTCTGGAAAACTCTCAAACCCTTCAGCATACTCACTCCCTCAGCTAAACTTGGTCAAAGGAGTGTACAATAATAAGCAATTGATCATTTTCCTCAGACCTGCAGTGACACAAACAAAGCATAACCTACCACAAGATGTAGCAACAGTCTGTTTGGGCCTAATGCAAACCCTTTAGGATAGAAATGAACCCCCATCAGCAGACAGCTCCCTGCACTTCTCTTTTTGTCCTTTCAAATTAGATAAGCCAAATCTCACTGAAAAGTAAGGAACAAAATAATCTGACATAGTTTAGTCTAAATTTGGAAGTACCAGAAGGACGACAGAGAAAAAGCACTGAAGATGTATTTTCTATGCATAAAAATGTTCTTATGAAACAAAGAAATATGTTATTGTTTATTCCAACCTGAAAACTGTAGCCTGTGTGCGGTGCTCCCTAAAGCTGATTCCAGGTAATCCACCATCACACAGACTAAATGTGAATATCTCACCAAACCTGCGATTCTGGACTTTTGCAAATCTTCACCATTTTTTTCTTCCTCTAAAAAAGTTTTTTACACTTTCTGAAAAGCTGCTCTTGTCACAACTTTTCAAATTTCACATGACTGTATGTAAAACAGCTGTAAAAGTATCTGGCACTTCTGCCAAAAACTTGGATGTTGCACTTGGGTTATGACATTTCCATGGTTTATGCATTCATGTGGCCTAAACTAAAACTGCCAGGCAGTATCACTACTGTGCACAGATTCAGCACAGTGTGGTTTTTACAATGTATTTGTGTCTGCTAATGAGGTGCACAGAAGGATCTGATGGACCAGATGCAATGGATTCTTGTCCAGCTCTGCCAAGCAGTGATGGAGATGCTCAGCATGTCCCAGGTCTTTAACAGAACCATAAACCTGGGGTCTCGGGGTTAATCCAGTACTTCAAAGAATTACAGCTTGAACACAGCAAAGGGCTAAAACTGGCTTCTACAATGGCAAATAAACCTTCCTGCAGTTCTGCCTTTGTATCCTCTACATTTTCTCTCATAAGGCATCACTCTTCTGTTATTTAGATTTTAGAATTAAAAAAACCTTAAAAGGTGAGCATGTGTAGAGGCAAGATGAGAACTACTTCCACGTAACAAAAATGGCCTGGAGCTGAACTGTCTAGATTTTGTGAACATTTGATTTAAGAGAAAAAATTTTAAAGATGCTTCAGCTGAGTAAAGATTATCTAATGACACTGGACCATGTGTTATTATTTACAGCTCCAGGTTACTGCCTTCAATACAACATGATTATATTCTGAGTTACTGAAGAGTTGCTACTGAAGGCTACCCTCATTTCATTTACAAATGTCATTTTAATGAAAATGTTTTTATGAACCTTTATGAAATATTTTTTTCACTCTATATTAGTACTGATCTATATATTAATTCTCTCACACCCTGTGAGGGAGCTTGCATTTCTTACACTTAGGAAAAAAGCTGCCTGTACTGTGAGGTAACCATACCCTCAGTACCTGGTACAATGTTATCTCTCCTTTAGACTGTGTGTTTGGAGCAGGGACTTCAGTGCTTCAGACTATCTCTTACTTTGCCATTTGTAATACTTGGTTTCTTTAGTTTGTTTTGGTTAGAAAGTGATACTTCTCTTTTGAGGCTGTTGAGCTGAAAGTCTAGAAAAACTTGTTTTATCTGTTCCTCTGCAGTATTTGCATATACAGGGACTGCCTCTGCAAAAGCATGTAAGAGGCAAATTAGCTAAACTGTCAAGATGTCTTTAAGCTGCCTAATTTATCTTCTTTTCCCCTGTGATGAGTAACATTTTTCTACCCTCCTACTACAAAAGGGCCTTACAGTAGCCTAATACATTGCAGCTGTAAAAATATGCCAAATTAACCCTTCCCTGAGAGACCAGCTTACTTGGCCTCCCTCCATCTACATGAGTTCACACATCACAGGGCAGATTTCAGGAGATTGTGAAATGTTATTCACAGGCAGCACTGCTGTTACATATGCAGATATGCTTTCCTCATAGATCAGAAAGGTGGAAACTTAGACAGGAGACCAGAGCAGTACACAGACCTAGGGAATTCCAGCCTTGACTCCTGTCATTGACTTACACTGTCAGACAGAATTATTTACTTTAATGCCTTTCTCTGAGGTTTGAGAGGTCTTCCACCTCCAGAGACCCGTAAATCAAAGTTGTCTCCTTTTCTAGATCGACTGTTCCCACTCAGAGTCCCCTAAACCTTTCTGCATTCACAGAAAGAAAACCTTCTATATAACAATAGGAGAAAAAAAAGGCTTTTGAGACTCTGCTCCTATATGCCCATACAGAAATGTATCCTTTCTACAGAACAAATCTTACTCCACAAACCCCTCATTTCCCTAGGAAAATGGGAGAAGCATTTTAGATAGGAAGATATTAATTTCCCTACATTTATGAAAACACCTAAACATGGGAGCTATAAAAAAAAAAGAAAGTGAATAAAAGCAGCAGGGGCACTTGAACATTAGCCTAACAGCACCAATGTTAATGATTTAAACCACACTCAGGTGGTTTAAATCAGGCAGGAGGGGAAGCTGGCTTTCCCTGAAAGGCTCCAAGCATCCCCATTGTTTTTTGAAATAACCAGAACCACGAAAAGTTCCCAAAAAGTTTTGAGGCATGCCACCTCTCTCCAGTCAAAGCTTTTCAATGCTGTGCTATTAAGCATAATGAGTTTCATAATAAGGGACGTGACAACACATGGTTTGTCTCTCCCTGCTGCTCTCTTTGCCTGATCAAGCTTCTGGCTCCAGATCTCAAGTTCGACGGCAGTGACAGGAAAACTGCTTCTACCCTTTTTCCAGCAGGGATGACAAAGTCAAGCTTTTTAAGGTTTAGGCAAATCAAGACACAATGAAACTGGATGTTTCTCTCATGTTCTCAAATGCCTGGACATACCACCGCCTGGATAACCTGGAAACAGGAAAGCAGCAACCACTATCACTAGAAACCGGGTGTTTTGTATGTGTGCAAATAGCAGAAAATAGGAAATTCCAACAGAGCATACAGTTTAGCACAAGCTGCAGAAATACTTTTTACAGTTGGGGTGGGGCGCCAGGAAAAGGTGTTAATCTAAACTAACAGAAAAGTCTAAACCCTAAATATCTTGTGTTATCTCAGTCCTTAATGATGACTCCACTGAGTGCACTATTGCCTTGTTCTCTTGCTGCACAGCAGAAATCCACACAATTCTCATCTCCACACATCCCTACCAGGTATCATTCTTATCCATGTAACACTTTTCAGCACTCCCTGTCTTCCTGAGCACAGCAAACTCTTCATAATAGGCATTAATTTGATGCTTAAAAATGAATATCAAACAGTAAAACTTAACAGTGACTCAATATATTCATAAAAACTATACAAATTGATAACTCCAGAATTTGTCCTGAAGCATCAACTCTTGAAAACCAAGAAAAAAACTTACTTGAATTTCTAATAATGAATTTTAGAAAAGAGAAACAACAAGCAGTATTAATTTTTTTTTTTCTTACAACTAGACTCCTATTCAGTGTTTTGGAGAAATTGAGGAACTAACTCTGTTCACTAAAGTTGCAAGCTGTATAATACTATACATGCACTTGAAATTGATCTTCTTGTCAAAGGGAAATACAGACTAATGAGTTTTTCTGTGCTGCCTTTATTTCAGTTTTCATTACGCACGGAAAAACTGATCTCCTGCGCGCTACCTTGATGTACAACCACCAAAACAATGTAATAATGCAAGACATGCTTGATACTCATGAGACAGAAAGTTTATGGAGCCAGTAACAGAATTTTTTAACAATTTTAAAATTGTTAAAAAATTGCTCAAAAAAAGCTGTTAGATGGAAGAAAAAATATCCAATAGCAATGAGTAGTGATACTCAAAAACTATTGCTACTTCCCATCACATGCTTTTAATCTCTTCAAAGGTTTGCAGAAATTCTAGTGAATTCTCGTAATACAGCACAGAGATATCATCATCTTCATGCCAGGCATGGGTAAAGAGAGACTTACACGGCTCTCTGATAGAGGGGGAAAAAAAAAATTGGCAAAAGTTAAAAGGGCCACTATTCAATCCTCAGTCCTGGTTTTCAACCCTAGAACTCAGAGAGACTGATTCACTGTTAGCTGACTGCAAAAGGTTTTCAAGTATATAAAAAATGCAGAGAATCTGGACAGCACTTCAGGGGAGTACAGGGCAAGAAGAGACCTTCTGGGCTACCAAGGCCAACCTCTGACTGCAAGCCTCCTGCTACTTGGCATGGATGCTGCCACATCCATTGCTTAACCTAAAGATGGCTTCTTGTAGCCATCAACTGGCTTGCACTGAAATTAGTCTTGGATTCTGTTGACACAAACTAACAACAGTTTCATTTCATAAATAATAACATTAATTAAAAAAAAAATTTGTCACACATTCTTTCAGAAGAAGTGTTTTCTTGTTACTGGTAGTGCTGTTTCTAACTGGGTATTTCAGTTTCATCCTATTCTGCTCAAAGCATCAACAAACATAATATATGTCCCACTTTCCTGAATACTAAGAAAACAAGGCTGTACTTCAGCACTTACAGGAGAAAGTAAATGGAGAAGGGATTATTTCTAGCTGGCTGTCTAGAAATGGTAATGTCTCTGATCTCTATTTGGGCCACAGTATAACCCAGAGAGTCTTCACAATGACTCAAAAGCCAGCAGAAGAATGATGAGTTTGACAGTGGTTAAAGTACTACCAAGTGCTCATCAACACTAAAGAAATCCATAACCCTAAACAGATGTAGTATCAGCAACAAAAGCAGACGAAGAACAGTGAATCCCAGCTGAAACCAGAAGTGTTTTACTAAAATTAATGCAAAAGCTGAACTAGAACAAAAAAAATTTACATGGATGATATTCAGAGTTTAGTGCAGAAGTAGGCTGTATCTTTTAAATGAACCTAAAATAAACATCTCACATGTATATTTGATAGTTTTACTCATGTAAAATCCAGCTCAGAGAAAAACATCCTTTGAATGGGGAAAACTAGCTCCTCCCTTAATTGCCATCCTGTCAGGATACAATGGGGATGTAACTTTTCTATTCTTGAGTAAAAGAATGAGGCTGCAGAATGTGCTGTACAGCATTTCTACAGAAATGTTTCCAGCTGAATTGTGAAACACTGCATGTACCTAATAAATCCACTGGAGACAATAATCATGGCACTGACTCAGGGCAATTGCCCTTATTAACGAATGACAGATATACTGCCAAGGATCTGTCATTTGGAAATCAGAATCAGTACCCTAAAGAGGTCTCTGAAGCTTGAATATATTAAAGGAAAATACATGCCTCAATCTATCAAAAATCTTTCCTCAGCCAGTGGAAGTACAGCTACTGACAGAAAAAGAATGAGTTACTCGTATTTTACTTAGTTGTTATGTGTATGGTACTGATTTTCATGCAACATGTTCTGGGTGGATTTTTCACGTGATATACTAAATTCCAGTGCTCATTACTTTCACTGATCCAAGAATTTAGTTGGTAGGTGATTTCTGCAATGTATTTTGCCAGCAGCATGAAGACTGTGAATTGTATCCTTCCCTTTGCACCTCAGAGCTGATTTCTTTTCAGACTTTGGTAATCTTTCCCTCTATACTTCCTTATAGGAACTGAAAGTTCCACTTCCTCAAACTTTGAAACTCTGCTCTCTGTGCTCAACTGATAGCATCAACTGCAGCTATAAATCTTACAAAGCAGAAAAAACCCCGTGTTTTACACATCTTTAATTTTACATTTCTGGTCATGTTAGGAAAAATATGTATGATTTTGAAATCCATATTCCAAATTCTTGTTGCAAATTCCAAAGTCCATTTCAAACATGACAAAGTTCACAGATTTTCAGCTGTGTCGTTTGCACAAGGGAGGCTGAAGTGGGAAAACTGAGATTTTTTAGGTTTGTGTCAATACTTGCTGTTCCTAAGTTTTCTTCTAATAGCAAATACAAATTCACATAGGAGCTAGCGTTCTTGATATAACTTGATAAAAATGAAACTGATATCCAATTTCATTAAAACTCACCGTGGAAAAGCCATGGAACTTCTCTGCAACAGAGGATATTATATCTGGTGTTATTTATTTATTAGGGAAGAAATCACTATATAGGCTATTGAAATTATTTTTCTCTGTTTCATAAAAATATGTCCCTCTTCTATATTTTTTCATTTCAGCATAAAGAAAGATGATCATACAGTAAAGCCCTGTAGACAACACTGCACATGAAGTTCAGAGCACACCAGATTTCAGTTTGAGATTGCACTTTTTAATCACTACTTTAATTTATACTGGAGTCTCTTCCATTATGAAGCCAATATGAAGCCATATTATGCTCAGAGGTGGCTTAGAAAAATATTTATATATGAATTTCTATGCACAAATCAAATTACTGTATTAGATTTCCCAGAAGCTGATACAATGTACATTAAGGAGAACGTTCTGCAGCCTTCCTTTCACACTTGTGAAAGCCTAAGACACAGAACTATCACGCGTATTTTTGGAACATGTAAAATTACATGTTTGTTGGCAAACATCTCAAGGCTTTCGGTCTTTTAGATGGAAGTCAAGTGATTCTGTGCTCTTTAGTTTTCAGAACTGTACCATGACTATGCACCACAGTATTCTAAGAGGTGGATGTATCTGACCATGAAAGTACTTCGTTCTTTCCTTCACTAAGCCATGCTAAAGTCTAATATCAGCTGGCTGACAAACAGAAAAATTAAAGTTAGATATACATAGAAAAAAAAGTCTCTATCTTAATTTGCAACAGAATGAGATCCAAAGCAATTTAACTTTTGTGGAGAGTACAAGACACTGATGCTGTAACTGCTTTAGTATGAATTACAAATATATAGCTGTCAAACTGTCGACCACATGTTTTATTTCAAGTAGAAATAAAGTTTTTTAATTAGGTACTTGTGTCCATTGCAAGTCAGAATACGAAAACTAAGAAAAAATTCCAGCAAAACAGTAATTAAAGAGAGATTCGGAGTATGCTCCCCATTGGCTTTCCAATATATTCATTTCTCAAGCTTTTGTATAACTGATTATATCTTTTTTTTTAATTTTTATGAGTAAATAGCAAAACTAATTAGCTGCACACTATTAAGTTAATGCACATTTATCTACAACAATTTGATTCTGACTGTGAAATAATCTTTCTAGCCCATAATTACACTCCAGCTTAATTAACATAATTTCCGCAGCACATTCTTTAATAAAGAAGCTGACATAAGGGTTGTTCTTAAACACCAAGGATATTCTAGACAAGTAGAAAAAAGGAGACAAGCAGAGCTGCATTAAACACCTATTATGTTACCAAGACAGTACACAGAAAACAAGACTATGAATTAAACATTATCTGTACCATCACAACTATCTCAAGATACTTTCGCTAAAGATAAGCAGAATGCTTAAAGGATTTGAGATGTCTCTTGTCCACTTTACTAGAAGTGGTTTCAGATCCTTCACAGCTCCTTCTTCCCCTGTCACTACATTTCATCCCCATCACCAAGCAGCAGATCATTCATTCTCCCACTCCATGTATTAGCGAAAACACATAGAGTTTTGCGTTTCTTACACTAACTGAACCACAGGCAGTCAATTTCCACTGAAGAGAGTCACTGTGGTGAAAACACAAACCAGTCTCCAGGCTCATTTAGTCTTTGGTTAGCTAGTGGGGATTTGGCAACCGGGACTCTTATGGACACCTACTTCCCTGATCCAACCACACCAAAGTAGTTTTCTATGGCCAGTGTGGGCAATGCGTATGTGGACAGTGGCCCCTGAGTACTGCTGGGCTTGATATCGACACTGAGTCTGGAGGAGAGGCCTTCCCTCAGCAACCTGTGCTGAGGGACAGGTGCTTCCCTCAGCAACCCTCCGATTGAACTTCTTCTTCTCCTGCCAAAGCCCACAAATGTATATGCTGGGTATCAGAGTGCATCAGAGTTATTCATTTGGGCTAAGAAATGTAATCTCAACCATAACACAGTCACAAAGTCTCTCCTGACACTAAAGAATAAAAAAAGAAAAAAAAAAAAGAAAAAAAGAAAAAGAAAAAAAAAAAAAAACAAAAACAACCAAACAAGAAAAAAAAAAAAAACCAAACAAGAAACTTTCTTGTGTCTGCACCTAACTGTTTCTAAATAATGGTCATTTAAAAATAAATGTTATCTGAAGTGCTCTTGAGTTCCGTGAAAGATTTTTACTAAATATATCCTGTTGGTGAGGATGTCCTCGTACTCCTCCATAGTGGTGAATTTCACCTGTGAAGGATTACCATTTATTGTGTGAGATGATGAAAGACACTAAGATTATCAAAATCAGCAAGGTGATTTAAAGCTGAAGTTCTATTTTCATGTAACCTCATAAAGGATTTTAATTAGGTTTCCAAAATGCCTAAGACTCTCTTGAAAACGTAGACTTCAGCTTTTAAATCACACAGGCACTTTTAATAACTTTACTTGCTCTAATTAACTTTTTATTTTGAGGTTAGTACTATTAGGCAAGACCAGGACCAAAATGATCTCTGCATACTAATCAGTCATGGACTGCTGCTGCTGCAACATAACATAGGAGGAGATGTCCTAGAAATTCAACAAAAATTCAGAGCAACTGATAAAACAGGTCTTGGATAAAAACAAATTTGCAATACCTATTTCAACTAACTGCTTTCTTAGGAATATGTACAACTAGGCAAGCTCTGCCTGATTAGAATTTAAGATAAGGAAATACATCCTAAATTAGGTTCTGAAAGAATTTTTATTCAGACATATAAGTGATGCATCAACTACTGTCTCGAGACTATATAAACACAGCCTGTTCAACAGGTTCCAAAAGCGCAAGGAAAACTGAATATGTCCCGTGAAGCTGCTCCGCTGCCCCATCTCAGAAATGATGCAATCCAGTATTTGTGGAAACCCTTGAACCCCTCAGGGAAGCCCCCAGGGCTTTGCCCTGGAAGAATCTCCGATAGCGTTTCCCCACCTAGGCTGAAAGGAAAGATTCTCCCCCATGGTGCTCTACAACACTATGTTAAGCTATCTCAGTTTTGCTTTCCCCACTGGCCTTTGCCCACCTCTGTTGTTAGCACTGTCCCTAGTTCCCTGGTTTCTCCTCTCCCTGTTTTCCCATCAGTTGTGGTATCCCTGCTGGCCTGCCCCCATGGCCCCTAGAGGTCATTGTCCTTTGCCCTGCCCTTGTACTACCCCTTGCCCACAGATCATTTGTTCCTGACCCCACACTTAACCCTGAGCACTGCTTTGATCTGGGGATTTCTGCCCCTGACCCCTTTGGCAAAATAAACCTTGCTGGTATTTACAGAGACAGGAGACCCTTCTTGCCTCTCCTCACTGAGCTGCCCATGGGGTGTGTGTGTGTGGACCTGACTGCTTTGCCTGAGTGCCTGCCCAGGAGGCTTTTCCAGAGGAGATGCTTGTTGGGAAAAGGTAGCAGCAACCACTGTCTATTCCATATTGCTACAAATATTGAGGGAGCCCCTGCTTTGGCAGACACTGAGAGGGAGGGAGTGAGACCACGGCTAACTAGTTCTGCACCTGCAAAATCTGCCTGACCTGCAGGCCCAGGGCTGCTTAGGAGGATGCTCCTGGGACAGGCAGCGTAAGTCTAACCCAGCGCCAGCCAGGTTTGCTTACAGCTGCAGCTGTGCAGCTCCCATCAGCCTGCAATGCAAAGCCAACAACAGGTGAGACTTCTGTTCTGTTCCCTTTGAACTGGACTACCACACAGCAGAAATTAAAAGCTGGCTTGTCAGAAGACAAGCATTAACCTTTTTCTGAAGGTAAACTTTTCTTGTTATAATTAGGAATTGAATACAGGAAAAAAAAATAGTAATATTTTTCAACAGACTGAATTACCTTTGCTAACAAAATTTTACTTCAGCCAGCTGTTTAAAATCAGGTTATCTATAAAGATAGCATGGTAGCCAGGTTTATTAAAAGATGCTAATGATTTTGGCTGCCAAACTACAAGGGCCTGGCTGTGAGTCTTTGTTTATCAACTGCACATCCAAAATGAATGCACCTAAAATTACTAGCCAATTTTGAAAACCTTGATCTGCTAGGTTTGTCTTGTTCTTTCTGTTTGACAGTTATTTACCTCTGCCAAATTTTCCTTGCAGAACATCAGAGCACTGAGAAAAGAAGAAAGCAAATCAGCTTCGCCTTCAGTCCTGCAGCTTTGAGTTAGGAGATAAAGAGTTATGGCTTGAAGACATGAGATAAAAGCAAAGCAATATACTCACAGCCACAAACTCCATGAATTAAACTAAGAAAAAACCCCCAGTAGGTCAGGCAGAGATCATGCAGAGTAAGCACAGCAAGAGACAAGGAAATGGGAGGCATAAATAAATTGTTATTTTTTCCATGTCATTGCATATCTCTATACATCTGGTTTGCTACCTATTAAAACAAAGCCCTTCTGAAAGGCCCTTCTGAAAGATTATTGAGATCTTGCCATAAAAATAACTGACTCTAGGGCAAAATGTTATTATCAATGCTGCCACAGAAGTGCAGAGTAGTTACCCAGACTGAAATGGTTTTAAAGAGGGTGAAGATCTAAGACAAAAAAAACCCATCAGGAGGCAGATTATTGACTACCATTTGTTAAGCAAGCACTGTGCAACAAGAAAATGAGAGAAGCTTAGTAAAAGGCAATTTGTTTCACGTGCCTAAAGAGGTTGTGTTTCTCATTTATGTCCAGGTGTTCTGCCCTAAAACTCAAATTTCCTTGGAACAGATTCCTCATATCCCAGTTCTGAGAACTGATGCTGATTGGAGAATATAGGCACAAGATGTATTTAAAGACAGGCTTAAGAAAAATATTCCTCACCTTATTAAAAATAATCCCAGTGTATGCAGCTGCAAAATGGTCAATTACCACTACTCACTGAGGAGAGCTCTTAATAAAATGACACCTTAGGTCAGCATTTACCTGATCTTTGTCAACAGTTACCATACTGTTGACAAATACAAGAATGACTCTCACAGCTGAACAATTGGAACTGGGTGGTTTCATGACTATTTTAGCAAGTTAGACTTGCTCTTGGTCTTTCCTGTGATAATGGAATTACTCAGCAATACCTAGATGTCAAGAGGACAACTTAGCTGGCTGAAAATTTGGATTTTGCTTTACATACACTCAAGGGATATTTAATGACAAACCTTGAACAGACCAGGGATGTACACACAGTATAGATGAGCATTTATGTGATACCAATCACCAGACTCACCAATACCTATCAGCCTTTACTGCCATCTGTTCAGCAGTCTCAATTGTTTACCAGCTGGAAAACATCTAACTACTACTCCCACCATCTTCCTTAAAAATACTTCCATCATCCACTACAACCAGATAAGAAGCTTACATTTCTAGCGAATGCTGCTGGCCTTGGAACTGATTTCCTTCCATGTCAGTAAGAGATAACATTTTGAAGAGTCAAAATTTTACTTATCAACAAGATTGCTCAGCACTATATTTTCTTTTCAGACATTTTGATTTTAATATCGTAGCCATAGCCACATACTTAGATGGCATCTCTTATTCCATTCTAAGTGACAGCAAAATTAAATTATCAATTAGTTTGTTAACTGAAATCTGCTGCTGTTTACTTTATTAATTGCAATTTATGTGTTAATAGTTTGACATTGCATTTTATCTAATGTTTTCTCATAAATGGTATCTACAACCATACAAAGCTCAGCATCAGACTCTCAGGGGGCTGCTTCATGAGGGAAGTCAAACGTGAATGAGAGTGAACCAGGAACATGACAAGAAATTTTCCATTATCCCAGAGAAGACTTCTGAAAGTTGGAGATCAAATAAGCTGTGTGACTATTTCATGAGTAATTAACTGATGGTGGAAGGAGGACAAAAGTTTTTCATATGCCATGCAGTATCAATCAACACATAACACTCACCCAGGAAATAGATAACTGAACTAATCAAGCCATTTCCACCATTCACAGTTGTGTTGAGTAATCATTAAGAACACATTTATTACACATTTATTACATTTGACATTAAACCTTCTATGTCTTTCCAAGACTATCTTTGGTGCACAGGAAAACTCAAGAGCCAAATGTTTCTCTGACTTTAAGAGTTTACTGACATTCTGCAGATCGACTTTCTTCCTGACTTCTACACCTTTCAAAACAAGAACTTTTAAGGAAAAACTGCTCTAAAACGCCTGTTGTGAGGTGAAGTCATGAGCCTTGCTCACGTTGCTGGCTGCTGCTTTGGTAGGCAGACAACTGCCCATGATTTCCAGGTATGACTGGACTAACTGACAGGTAGTTTCTTACACATCCAAGTATTAAATCAAAGTGCTATACCACGCTTCCTTGTGATGATTTGGCATAATCTAAAAGCTCCAAAGCCGTGTTTAAACTTAGGAGCAGGCAATAGTAAGATCAATTACCCTCCATGACAACCACTGTCATAGGAACCCCAAAGAAGAGGACTGCTCAGTCAAGAACCCGTCCAAGCTGCTCAGCATTTGTTTGGAAGGAAACAAATAGATATTTAGAATATCTATTTGAATATATATATATAACAGAAATCCAGATAGACCTCTATCTGTCTACCTGGATTGTGACTGGATCAGGGTGTCCAGCCCTTGGAGACGCACTGACTGAAGGAGCTGCTGAAATGACCTGAGCTGTTTCAGCAAATCCCACTTCGTAGAGGTAACAGTTAATGAATTTTTAAAAAGCAATGCATTTTTAATGTTTGTAATAAAATCCCAGAAGCTTAAAGTCCGTGATAATTCAAACACTTCCTAGAGCCGTAATGGAGGTAAAAAAAGCAATAATTATCAATATTTTCATGTGATCCATTTTGAACAAGAATGCATAATAATGATTTAAGGCTCACTATTGCTGAAATTCAGATGGAGCCTCAGAAGTGAGCAAGATCATCCAGCGGACAGCTCAGTGACAAGAACAGTGATACAGTCAAAAAAACCTTACAGTTCTCTGTGAGATTCATTTGACACTGCAGGAAGTTAAGGACTAGCCAAAGGAATACACAGAAAAACTAAATAATTATGTGCTTTCTGTAAAGGCTTAGTTTAAGGTATATTCAGAGCAAACTGGCCTTCAAGTATCTGCTGATATCTCAATTTCCATTTCAAAGGTGTGCATAGACATGGTAAGTAGACAAAAGAACCCCTAGCTATTCTCTCTTTCTTAAGAGAAAGCAAAATCCTTATATAACGATCTGCTCTAAGAATGTTGTCCTACCACTGGTAGATGAAAGGACATGGAAAAGATAACAATCCATCAGTGCTGAGCAGGGAGTTACCAGATTTAAACTCAGCAAGATCCAGTGAGAGAAGCAGCAATTAGATGTGGAACACTGCAATCGGGGGACAGCTTTCTGAGCCACACAGGCAGAGGACGCCAAGGCTGTACCAGCAGCTCTTAAGACACAAGAAAGTGGTGCCATAAAACACCCACAAGGAGCACTGAAATGTGCAGTCAGGCTTGAAAATGTGTGCTGCTCAAAGGTTTGTTCAGTTAATCACTAGGATTTCTGCATTTCCCTATGACCTTGTACTCTAGCTTTTAGTCTTTAAACAGAATATTAACTTTCCACATGGAAAAGCTGCTACTATTTCAGTAAAAGATGTGAAAGTAGCAGGGATGAGTTTTCTCCTCCTTTAAAAAGTGATTGATCCTAGGTACAGATACAGAAATCTTTACAAGTTATGTGCACTTTTGTCTTTCTAAAATTTCTCCATGCACATTGAAACTGACAATTCATAGTGCTAAATCTTGTGGAATACACTAAAAGATAATGAGGTCCAGCTGTATAGTCAGAAATAGGGGAAAAAATACAAGATCACCAGCTTTACCATCAATTAGCTTCAAAAACGCATAAATATGTACACTAGGGGATAAGCAAAAGAAGTACAAAACCAGACAATGTCTTCTGCACCATTCAACTGGACCCTGAAAAATTTAACTTATTCTAACATACATTTAAAATGCCTTTTCTGTTTAGAGAAAAAAAATCGAAACATTTCATTTAGTTTATATATGATACTGATGTTCAAATACTTTTGCATATTTTTAAGCTATTTCAGGAACAGAGAATTCTCTGAAGTGGTTGAAAAACTGGCAGCTAATACATACAACAATCTTTACATTTTCAAACACGGCTGTTTAAAAAATATCTTTGCAAAAGGAAGAAGGTCAAGCTGACACGACCACTGCACTGAAGAGCCGTGTCCACACAAAGCCTTCTAACATGGGATGTTGACACTTGGGAACAAGTGAGCTGTGTTCTGCTTCACAAAACAAGTGAGTTAAGAACAGCCAATTTTTAGAAGGATAGCACAGCCTTGTATTTGCACTATCTATTAGAGAGTATTCTGAATTTGGAATTTATCAACTATCTGTTGTTGATACAACACGTGCTTATGTGAGTTTTCTTTTATCACGGGTAAAACAGGATGGACAGTGTATGCAATTAACATCTCTATATGCAAACTTTTCTCTTGGATTGTACATACATTGCTGCAACCACGAATTCAAATCAGGTTTAAAAAACCTGCACAAGGAGCTACTTAACTCTAGAATGTTTCTTAGCCCTGGCTATATATAATGCAAAAAACTGCAAACACTTGCAGTTCTTGGTAATAAAATGAAAAGTCTGCCCATGAACCTTTTGCTTTTCTTCTCACTGTAATAGAAAAAATATAGAAAACTGATACAATTAGTATTTTAGTTATTTAGCAAAAAAAAACCCAACCCATTTTTAAGGTTTTTTAAACATTATAATTAAGCACAGTACAGAATATATCAACATATTTATTTGAATCTGTGAGAAAGCATTAATTAGCCACAGTGAGGCAACCACAGAACTCGGCAGATTTTAAGTTTCTGACAGGTTACCAGGTATTTTTCCTCATTTTCTTCAGTTCAGTTGTTTGGCCATACAGCTCTCTGACCACTCAATGCCATAAAACATTTGGGATGGGTGTATTATATTACACTGAAGCCCCCAGTGGGGTAGCTGCTGGCATTCCGGCTTAATAGGGAAACATGGGTATTTTAACTGCCAGAGCGAGTCAACTCTGAGCACATGCCATTCGTGCACAATGACATTCTGTCAGCAAACTGCACCACTGAGCAATCCCAACGTTATTAGATTCTTAAATCCTAATTTGTTTCAGGTTGACATGACATAGTATGTTTCAGCTCCTGCTGTTAGTGATATTGTTGCAATGAAGAAAAAAACCCCATCTGCATCTTCCCACACAGTCAATGACTGTGAGAATCTGTGTGCTAATGGATTTTTTGCTGCTCTGGAGTGTGAAGACATTAAAATGTATCTCCACCACAAACAGCATGAATGAGTATTTAGATTTTCTAGTAGGTTTGTTGGTTTCTGTTGTGTTTTTTTGTGTTTTTCCGTTTGGGGGGTGGGGCATGGAGTAGTGTAGAAACATTCTTTTTTTTCTACAAAATTATGTTTTTCCAAAATTTTCCATTTTCTCCAGTTTTAATTTTTGAACAGTGCTCTGGATAATATAGCTGAGTCACTGTATTTGTTAATAAATTGTATGTTTTAAATTAGATTGGCACTGTTTGGACAGTATGAAAAATAGCAGTTGGTCATGGAGATCCACAGATGAGATCTAAAAGTCTATTTGGGACACACTTCTCAACACCATTTACAACTCACAAAGCAAAAGATGACAGATGTAGGGCTAGCACTTCCACAGAAGAAAGGACAGCATGTGGTAAATCTGGATAATTACACTTAATTAAAAACGTCTAATTTTATGAGTTGGAAGAAAGATACTTCAGTTAAAAAAAATATGTATCTCACTGGTGGAGTAGATTTTAAGAAGACTGTGAAGAATTGCATGTGGACTAAAACCTTTTACTCTACCAGAAATTAAGGCTTATGGTAGTTCTGACAACTGTAGCAGAAGAATGAGCTCACTCTGATTCTCCAGGCATGATGTGAAATCATGATTTTTCATTTGTATCTAAAACATAGTATACAATGCATAAATGAATTCTCTGCTTATGCTACTTACAAATGGTAGTATCAACCCACATTATGTTTTGAATGATTAAATGGTTGTCATCTGGGGGTTTTGCCTGAAGAACTTTGTTGTTTCATCAAAAACAAGATCTCTGACTGCTTATTCTTTGCAAGTTTTCAGCAGGAAGTTCTGATGAAGATAAACAGATCTGAGACAGGCTGATGCTACCGGAAAATTTGGGAAGTAATTTAGGACTGACTATCTCAAAGGTAAGGGACTTGCAAAGCAAAATCAAAGCTGTCAAAAATGCCACTCTGAGTTGTATGTTACAATGTAGGAAAAGCCATTCTGGGTTGGGATACCAGGTCATCTCAGGCACTTCTCAGCATCCTGTTACTGACCACTAAACAACTTTTTCAATGGAATGATCCTGTCATCACCACAAGACCCTCTTCATGCCTCATACTGGCTTACAGTGCATCACATGTCTATGCGAAGTCATGACTTTTCCATATACATCACTTCATACTTCCACAAAATCAGTTTTAACTGATTTCAGTGTGGCATCAGAATTTCTTTCTTAAAAACCCCATGTTTTTTCTCTCACACCACATTGTATTATTATGTGAGCTAATCAGTTCTGCTCTTGATTGCCTTTTCTATTAGTCTGATGCAAATGTGATACAGCTCCGAGCTGCCCAGACCTACTTGGAAGCTCATCTGGAACACAGATGTCCTATGAGATATCTTGTGGGGGCTAGAAGAGAAACACTATAGCCTTCAGTTTGGCTCTTTTGTTTCTGACTGTTCTTGCTACTCTTGGATGAACATTATCTAGTCCTGGCAATCTGTTATTTCTAATTTAGTATTTGTTCCCCAATTTTGCCGCTAATACATTTTGAGATAATGGTAAGTTCTTTTCTCTCAGAAATGCTTCTCAGAAGGAGAGAAAGCAAAAGCTTTTCACTTGCTCTTCAGTGAGCAAGTGCTGGCAGGAAGATTCAGGAAGAAATAAATGTTCCTCTAGTGTAACATTTGTGATTCACAGGCTGAACTATCTGTTGGCAAGGTCTGCACAAGCAATCTGACACCGAGGCCATTTTCACTCAACTGTTTCATTACGTTGTTCCTGATCCCATGCAACCTCTTGTCATTTCTATGCTTTGCCTACCTTGACTTCAGAATGTCTGACTCAAGAACAGAACATCATTTTACATGATGACAAGGGGTAGTTTCCCAGGTTAAGAGCTGGCCATCGATAGGAAATGGTCACATCCATTTACACCCTCAAAAACGGGAAGAATCAAATCTGAGGCAGTGCGGGCTAAGGGAGCGAGCAGGTCAACCAACATGACGCACCTGTTGATGTGTCTCAAAACTACATGACCAAATGTCTCATCATCTCTTACACAGTAGAGGAAATCTGGAAATTTTCTTGGCAAATCACAGTGTGATTTGAGGAGAGAAGGGGAAACCTGGAAGCCTTGCAGACCAAGATTACCCTGTCAGTCTTCGTCACGAGAAAAGGAGTAAAACAAGAGATTGGCAGGTGCTGTGAGTAGGCTTGGAAACTTTTATGCTGCATTAGGGACAGTGGGATGCAAAACCCCACACCTCACTGCAGCCAGCAGGTTTAGCCCATTATGTTTTGGACAATCCCTGATTTAAGAACAGCAATCTCATTTCATGGCACAGCGCTTATAAGAGAAAAAAAGATCATATTTAATGCAGTGTCCCAAAAATTAAATCTATCAACATTTTAAATGAAAAATTTAGAACAAAATTTAAGGTTAATGCTTAGGTAGTGAAACCTTAAATCCTAAACACTATGAATCAGAAGCTCGTACTAAGCCAGAACTCCATATTAATGTTAATTCTTCTGCTTCAAATATAAAATTTGTAATAATTACAGGGAGGAGGAAAAAACGTGCAAGTTGGGTAGAGGCACTCTCAGCTTTCCACGTTCTTCTGTCTCCTCCAGGAATTATGTAGACACATATCAAATTCAGCATGTAAGTCTTGGCAAACCTTGCTGTATTAATAAGAAGCAGATTCTTTCCTGACAGCAGGTATAATTTGGATTAACCACAAGATTAAAAAAACCCCAAAAAATAGCTAAAAGAACGTAAGTACAAGATTAAACACTATGGTAGTTTCTGGAACAATGTATTAAAAGAAAAATAAAAATTATCTGATTTTCAGTCTCAGTATTGGGCTGTGCAAGCATGCACTTCTGGAATGCAATTCCCTTCAAATATATTGATCGTCTCTATTCAGTAGTAGTTGACTTTAATACACTGAACTTCAGCTTTGTTTTTCCTGCTTTTGTTGTTTCATTGAAAAGATGTCATAAATTGGATTGTGACAAGGCGTATTACAAAAGTAATTCCAATTACCTATTTTTATAATAATTTTAAGTTAATGAGAAACTTCATAAATTTCTTTTTCACAGCAATAAATGTTATGCGATCTGCTTCTTCATTATTTTCAGATTTTACAATTTGCTTCTTCAATGAAGAGTAAAAATTTGATTTAGATGAACACAATTATTTACATTATTTCAGCAAATACTTCTCAGATGAACTAGAAAACAACTACACTCTGCATACTGAAAGGCATAGCAAAATTCCTGCAAACAGCAACCCATACAGAAAATTTTAATTAGCTTTTGCTTTCCTGTGTGAAATTTAATACAGGTGCCTGTCCATCTTCTGATTAATTCTGAAGAACACCGTTCTGCATGTTATCCTGGCTAGCTTTCAAGTCATTTTTTTGCACTTGATCACAGAAGAGTCATGTAAACTACTGCATCTCAAACATCATACCTCTAAAACATTTGCCATCCATTGTCACTCTTCATAGTTTTTTCTTCACAGTCTTTTTCAAACACATTATCAGTTTGAATGTAAATACAAGAATTTTACTTACTGACTTTTCTAGGTCTTTCATGTCTCATCATTCTTCTGAGGTCCTGTAAGGCAGGCTTCCAAAGAAGAACTGCTTATGGCTTTTATTGTTATGCTTTCTCACTCCTCCTTTGGCTTTTTTAATATAGGCATCTCATTTAAAATTATCAGACACAAATATTATTTCAAAATAATATACATTTTTCCACAACCTAAGCCACAAGCTTTAATATCATGACTTAACTAAAGCCTTTAATAAGCTCTTGGAATAGATGACAACATTTAAACTGAAACTATATGAATTAATTTGAGACATATTTCATGTGACACAGTATAAAATGCAAACCTAAATCCTAACAGATTTTATATAAACTCCCCAAAATACTAATTAAAACTGCAATAAGAAACACCAAAATTGCAGATGTTTGTTCAGTTTTCTGTAGTACAAACAAACAACGGGACAATCATAATGAAACAATGGTCACATAAGATTTATGCTGAAAATTCATAATTTATCTGAAACAGTCCTTCAGGAAAACATCTAACCTACAAAAAATAAATATACTAAGAGAAAACAGGGGTAAGTAAATGAATCAATGCTGTAAGCCTTGTATACTGGAAAAGCTCACGTCATTTACACATCTATATGTCAAAGTCTGTTCCCTTGGAACACTGCTGAATCATTCAGTGCTCAGCAGCTACATTTCCTCCCTTACGCAAAACTCATTCTGACACAAAGTATCTCTGAAAACACAAGTCATCTATCCTGCACAAACAAAACCAGAAAAATGTATTTTTATATTGCAACCAAACAGATATATGGCCACAGTAATGGGAAACAACACGACAGGGTAAGATCAGGAACAGTTTCTGTGGAATACCAGAAGGACCACAATAGCTACTCATAGATTAGGATGGTTCAAGTCAATTGCAGAATGAACTCACAGAACTGCCATTAGTTAAACCGGGAGTTTCTTGGAACAACGGAGTGTGAGTTTGCTTTGCTTATTTTTGTTGAGGATGATGAACTTCTGATCCAGTGGCCCTAAGTGGTTAAAGCTATTCAGCCCAGTGAGACTCAGCTCAGCATTTCTGGGATCAATTCACTATCCACACACAGAGCTAATACAGAGGCATTTTGATTTTTGTTTTGGCATTGGTCCAGTCAACAACATGATGCTCTTGCTAACAACTGATCTAAAAATCCTGGTACCAGTTCAGATGAAATCATGGGAAATGGCTGGGGATCAGATCTGAAGATACCCCAAAGAAGGTGGACACACCCAAGCCTTGCCAACTCCAAGAAAGCCCTCAAAAAAAGGGCAGACCACGTAGCAATATACACGCTACAGATAAATGTGGTAAGGTAACCTCAAGCTGTGACCTGACTCTCCCTTGAGTATGACTGATTCCGGATCAGAGAATGTAGCTAGTTTTGGTCTAATTTCCCTAAACCAGGAAAGTCATGATCTATTTAGAAAATAGATGATCTATGGAAAATTTTGCATATTTTCCTGTTTTGTGTATTTCATAGTTGATGCTCAAAGACAAGACCCTAATACAATTCCTCCCAGAAAACTGCTTGTTTAAATTGAAATAAAAACTGTCAGAAATTCTGTTTTGACCATGGCATATTGTTTAATGCTCTTCCTATTTTTCAAAGACGGAATCTAGGTGTTTCTCCGGTACTTTAAAATATGTTATATGAATATATTGCTTTGTGCAAAAATATTTACATGTTTTGCTTTATTCTTCTGGCATTAATAAGAAATCAGTCAAATTTTTGTGAGTAAGATCAAGAACAGGTATATACTGAGTAATGCACTGGATGTGGCAGGAAGAAAGAAAGAAAGGAAGATCAGATTTTCAGCTGCAAATTAGAAATGGGGCCCTTTTGCTGAAGGCAACATGAGTCCTGGTATAGAGTGAGCAGAGCTCCTAGAAATAACAGAAGAGGTGAGCTGAGAAGATAAATGGATGTTTGGATCCAGGGGCAATTCAGCAACGTCTGGAAATCTGCCTGTCAGGTGAATCACTGTGACACAGAAACAATCTTAAAAAACTGCTGTTATCCATCCAGAATGAAAAATCAAGATAGAGCTCCAGCAAGTAAATGTTGAACATTTAATGTACAAATACCTGACCTGTAGGAAAGCAGCCCTGATGCACCATGATGAAGACAGTATCTCTGGGAGCTTTTCTAAGGGGGCTGGAGCAAAGGAACTCAAGAGAAACACAATACATGCGTTAAAAGCAGTATTTACAGAGACACTGGTGAGCAATTTGCTCTCCAAACACAGAAACCAAGTCCTCTGAGAAAGAGAATGATCAGCCTGGAGAGAAGATTTTCAGGAAGTTCAGGAAACAAGATCCAAGAGCAGGCTAAAGCACGTGCCATGGCAGAAGGACACTGATGGCCATGCTGAGGCCTTTCTACACCAAGTCTCCTTCTGTCCTACAATCTGGGACCTGTGATGATGGGAAAAGTGGGATTGGCACTAAGGAACCAGGAGTTTCCAAGACCAGATACCACCACATAGCCATTTGCTGGAGGCAAAGGTCATATGAAGGGCACAAAGGTTGTGAATCACCAGGGAAGAAGCATTGGGTCTGAGAAGCCTGCGTGTCTGCTTTCTTGGCTGCCAGTAGCACAGGGAAAATGCAAGAGAGAGATTTTAGAGAGAAAATCTAGGACACTACAAAGGAAGCCAGAATCAAGGTCTTCCACGTAATTACATGCTTGCATACCATAAAGGACTACAAATGGACAAATGTGCAAGGATGCCTGGCCAAAAGAGAAGTTTTCCTATTCATTATGGAGTGGAGACTCCTTTGTATGAGACATTTGAAGCTAGACACAAGAAACTCATTTGAATCTTAAGGGAATCAACCTGTTAGCATTTCAAATCCAGAAGGACATGAATGAGCTTTATACTAATTAGTGGGGGCTGGTGGGTGGCAGGAAGGATTAAAAGATGGAGTGTCACCCTGATTTTTCAGGCTTCTGATTGTTTCTCATTCTACTGGGGCTTTCTGCAATTTAAACGTAAACAAGGACTGATGTTTGGTAAATAAGGCATTCCTTTCCAGGGGCAAGAACAGTGATGGACTTCCAAGTTGACCACTGGGGTCAGAGAGGTGTTCCTCTCATCCCTCAATCCCTGAACGATTTCCAAACCCTACATAAACCCCAAATCATAGTAAACCTTCTCTTTCTCTCCTCACTTCTCAACTTGACGGGTGAGTGTCTTTCTTTCGTGTCCTGATTGCGACAATGGAGGGTACAGAATAGCCCATGGTCTAGGGTGGGTCTTTCTTCTACTGATGAAGACAAACAGTAAAGCTCCTGCTTAACCAGTCCATAACACAAAGTGCAGCTCTTGCCTCTGATGACATGCAAGCTCACGTTTCAGCTCTTGAAACTGAAGACACATTCCGCAAGTGACTAGAATGTTCTTTGGTTCAACACCCCAGTGTAAAACACGAAGGCCACAATATCCTCCAGTCCCACTGAACTTCAGAGAAGGAAGAAAAGACTGTCTTCATAAAAGGGGTAGTGACGATACTTAATGCAGTATCAATGCTCCCTTACAACACCCTAAGGAAAGCGTGATAGTAGCATGAACCACCCATCAAAAGGAGCCTGACGGAAGGGAAAAAGAAGTGAAAAAGATGAAGAAAATTCATTTTTAAAAAGTGTTTCTGAGATCTTTGAAAATACAAACCAGTGAAGTTGAAGAATGAAAATGAATCAAGAGCAGGCTTAACTCTTCAGCTCACTACAGGCATCGTGAAATGATCTTGTTCTATCTACATTGATTGCATCACACCCATGAGATGTGTCGGTAACAGAAGCATTTACAGAGAGGTCAAGGATAACAGCAAGGCAGTCTTTAAACTGTTTTGTGATGTGCAAAGTCAAAAAGAACCTATGAATGGAGAACCTGAACAATTTTTGTGCTGTTCTCATTTCATCCCAAGAGCTGAAAATAAAAATCAGTTTACTGAGATGGATAAAATGTCTGGTTTAAGAATGAAGTCACAGCTGAACTGGGACTTAACAGTTACCTAACAGTTTCCAAATGCTCAGAAAGAGCATATCATTATTTCAGTGTAATGTTAGAACAGGAGCTAGCTGATTATTTCACTTACGGAGCAAATAAAACTAGGCTCTGCCAAGGAGGAAACAGTCAGGCCTTCAGATATTCTCTCTCTTTGCTGGCACTCCATCCCACCATCACTCTGGGCTCTGAAGCAGACCCAAAAGGCAAAGCTACCCTCACCTGCTCCCTTCCCAACATCATTCTAAGGCTGTATCTGAAGGTGCTTCTGGCACATGCCTGTAGAAGTGATAAAATCTGAAGAGATGGAAGCACAAGCTGGGAGAAGGAGGAGGAAGCAATACTACAAGTTAAAGTGAGAGACATATTAGGAATTCTTTGCATTAAGAACTAATCATTATATTTTAATCTTTGTTGCATAAGGTTATAGAGAGAACAGCTCTCCAGACAGTGATTAATGAGTACTTGCTATTTGCTACTGTAGCTGCAATTGTCAACTCTTTACAAACAAATCTACAAAAGCTGAGTATTATGAAACCTTTGAAAAAAAGTACTGCTGTGAAAAACAAGGGGAAAGGGACAAATATGGGAAGTTAAAAGAGTAACAAGAAACTCTAAAGTATTAATTTGGTTAGGGAATTTAGCCCCTGGATCCTTTCCCTTTAGAGATTTTGTATGACTTGCACGATCATTAGACTATTGAACTAAACAGTTCATTAGTCAAAATGTCTCTTTTTACTCAAGAGTCTCATGGCCAAGAACCAGCACCTAAATTCACCTAAATCTGTTAAAAAATAGCTTGAAACACTTAAAAACTTTAATTGAGTTTATTATAACTAGTGATTGTGTTTATTAAAATGAGATCAGTGGCATATGTAATTTAGTGAATATAATTCAGAAAAAGACAGGCTCAAACGAATGTCTGCTCTACAAATGTCTACTACCATCATCATTGACAGGTAACCATAGTATTTTAGGTATTTTTTTCAACCTTCTAGTAACTAATGTTTTATTGAAATCGTACCCATATACTTTGTGAAACTCAAATATATGCTTCCAGGCAAATTACTGAGTCATTTTTTGTGGATTTCCAGCACTGATGACATCTCTATCAAGTTGATGTTCACCAACATCAATTCACAGTGAGACAAAACACATCAAAATCGTTACGTGTGATCTTGAAACACGAGTGTCATCTCTTGTACTGCAGCTAACTCAGGCAGTACCTGGAACCCTCAATACAGAGCTGGCACACTCTGTCTCCAGACTACAAAAGTTTTATTGATCCAAAAGGTTCTGACCTTTTTGATATGGCACTTGATCTTCTGTATATTAGTCTACTTTAGTGAAGTATGTGGAAATTACCTACACATACATAAACAACTAAATCCAAGCTAAATTTTCAAGATTTTCTATTGCACAGAAGCACCACAGCTACGTGATGCTTGGTTGCCAGCCTGAGTGAAACCACAGCTTAGTCCTTTTTTATTTTTACCCCAAGTAAATCACAACACATAGAAATCAGAGATATAATTCTAACCTGGATCATTGCTTGTATTGTCATTATTCCTTTCCTGTTGAATCAAGCTGCATGATCTGATGACCAGCCATGGAAAATGTGGACAGGAGACTCTTGGCAACTCCAAAGAAAATACTGAGATACAAAAATTCACCTGTAACAATACTAGAGAGAACACTAGGTCCCTGCTATTCCTTGAACTGCCTGGATACTCTCCTCCTGAAGGGTAAAAATCTTACTGATACTTTAACATTTTTATAGTGACTAAGCAGTACTGGCTTCAGGATTTTGACAGATAACTAAAGACATTTTAGAAAAAGTCAAAATAAGAGACTGAAAAACAAGCATTGTATCAAGCAAGTTTCTTAATCTAACTGGAGAAAAAGAATTTTTTTAAAGCTAACCTCAAAAACTGTAAAAATAAGAGAAATCTCAAGATTATCTGGACAATATTTAAAAAAATACAATTATATTCATTAAACAATGCATATGAAGCTTGTCTTTCCAACAATTACTTGACTATTGTTAATGCAGCTGATCAATTTCTTTCACTTATTTACTATAGCACTAGTTTTTTTAGGTACATTTTCCAACTTGTTCATGCATTACCCCTACTTAGATACAAACACAGCAAGGTGTTTTAAGACGCCAAGCAACAGCTCCTCAAAGAGCAGCTTCATGATTACAAGCAATGCAGGACTATATGTAGTATTGAAAATGAAATCACATCAAAATTTCATTATTAAATCTGTAATTTGAATGTGTTTTCCTAGACATACACTCCTGAAAATATAACTGCATATATTGTGAATTAATTCTTAAAGGAATGGTTATTATTCCAGAGCAATCCCTCTATGAAGTGACTCACATAAATGCTATGTTACATATACTATGCAAACATCTGTCCAGTTTGCTATGCAGTCACTGTTTCTTGAAAAAAAATTGTTCAGATGAAACTGTAACAGTAATATTGTAACAACTGTGGAATTTTCCTGCAGGATTCACTAGAAATAATTTTAAAAAATTGGTATAAACAACGGCATTAGATCTTCATTTTCTGAATTTGTATTTATTACCATTACTTTAACATTTAGTGAATTCGTATTTATAAAATATACAGCTGGCATTACTTGCTAAATGCTAAGAAGTACTTTTTCAATATGTATTATAGAAGCAAAGTTTTAAGATGCTGTAGAGACTAAAACCAGCAAGATATACTAGAAAATATCAAGCAAATGTCAAGCATAATCCCATATGCAACACAGGACATTATTTAAATATTCTCTACTTTTTTGAGATTGTTTGAACAGAATCTTAAAAGAAGTACACGAAATACAGGTGAAGAAAGTAAATCTCAGCGTTTCAGCTCTGAAATGATTCTACTTTTTTTTTTTTTTTTTTTTTTTAATTGTTATTGAAGGATAAAACCCCAACCACTGCTCCACACAGAATGAAAGCAATAAGGAAGAAAGTCATACTGTTAGGCACAAAGATACCTGTTGATGAAATACAGCCCTTTCCAGACAGCAGACATAAGAGAAATGCTGGTTTCTTTTCTATCCTCCAGATTAATTCGCCACAGTGTTGGCAGGCAAGTACCTGCTGCCTGAAAGAGTATCAGTGCAAGAAACACACTTGGCATTCTGAGCTGCTGTAAAACAACTCCAGTGATGCTGCTTCTGTGCTTGTGCTGATGAACTGCTGCATGACAGACCTTTCTGTTTTCCTGATAACTGTTCACATTTTCAAATGTATTCAGATGGCATTTTCACACTGCAAAATGGCCAAATTCAATGGTTGTCTGTAGCCTCTGTTCTGCATAAGAATCTATAATACTTTAACCATGCTCCCAAGCTTGCCAGAACATGCTAGTGACAGATAAAGCCATATGCCAGTTTTCTTTTTTTCCCTGTGAAGTTTTAACTGAGCCCTCAACCTGTGATCAGTTTAAGTGCAGAACTGACTACTCAATTTACTGATTAAAAATGACTAAAAGCAAAAAGTCTACACTTGATCAATACTGTCACAGATTCTGGCAGTTTTCCTTAAATCCCAATTTGACCTGTTTTTCTACTCTCTGCCAAACACCAACACATCTCTGCAGGAAAGGGCAGCCCCTTCTCCCCTCATCCATGAGCGGAGGCCTTTGGAATACAGCTCTCTGCACTTCCATGCTGCTGCCAGGGAAAAGGAATGACAAGGGTCTCTTGTAGTACCATTATTTCCTACATGAGTGTCTCTGTCTTTAAATAAATAAACTGGCCTCATTTCCCCTTAATTACATTAGTTTGTCATTTCCAAGTCAAATACTATTCTGCCTTTTTTTTTCCAATAAAAAAATAATTGTGCCAAATCACACTGTGCTCTGTCCTGACTAGTAAAGTACAATATTCTTCAATTCATAAGGTTCCATTTATGCAAAGGAAAATATAAAATAAAACTTAACATATGTTTGCATTCTTTCCAAATTAATAATGAAGATAGAGAGTGGGACTGTTCCCAGCATCAAGCTCCAGGCACCATATGCTTTGCTGTCTATCCGCACATCGCTGTCTTATCCTCTAAACAGCATTTAGCTGATTTTCCCTTATGAGATCCAGCTTTTACTTCAGCTGCTCTGAATTCATGACAGTATCAACCGTTACACAGGCACACAAAGGCTACATCTCCTCTATCTAATTTCTTCCAGATAGGCCATATTTTTCTAATTTTTCTCGGGATTAAAGACTACATTGAAAGTCTTCAATTTTACAGTAAATGAGTGTTACTTGCATGAACTTTACACAAAGCATGCATGAGTTTCAGTTATCACTGGAAACCTAGCTGAAGCTTCTCAGAAAATTCCAGACATATGTTCTAATTACTGATTTATTTGCAAAATTAATTCAAATGAAGAAAATTAAGGCTAATTAACTGATTTATTTTTAGCATTTTATCCTTAGCTTTTGTCACAGGACAAAGGTTGCATCAATCAGAAAAAATCCTCAAGTTTTAATACTCAACAAACCACAAGCCAAGATTATTTATGTCAGTGTACTAAGTAAAAAGTTTGAGGAACTCCCCACCGAGCTCCAGTGTAGCAAGGATGGGTACAAGGGATAGAGGAGAGGACAGGATGTAGAAGGAGGAAAGCAGAAATACTGCCTGAACATGCATGGGTACTGTTAAGAAAGCTAAAAATGAACCAAAAATGAATTGAGATGTGCAAGCAATGTCAAAGGCAATGCAAACAGCTTCTATTGCTACATTAATAACAGAAGATGAACAATGAAACCAGTTGATTGCCACAACAGTAATCACAGGTGCTGACAAGATCAAGGTACCTGACACCTTCTGTGTTAGTTTTCCCAACAATGTCTCCCAGGGTCTTATGTCTGAAGAGTTCAAGGAGGAGAGACACTGGCAGCTAATAGCTTGCAAATAGCAAAAGACTTGACAAAACCTGATACAGGTGATGGTGCTGAGAGCCTGCTGGTGACACTGAAAGTCTGCCATTTAGCACAACATGAAGATTGGCTAAGGTCCTCAGTAACACAGGAAAAAAAAGAAGCAAACCTACACTGGTATCTAAAAAATGGCAAAGTCATAGGTGATAGGATAGTAAATCTTTCTTTGGCACCTGGAAAAATCACAGAGAAAGTTGTCTTGAAAGCCACTTCCAGGCACATGGATCTGAAACATAATCAGAAATTCCTCTGTTCCAGCTACTGTCTGCTGCCTATCTGGGGGCAACTTTGAGAGCTGCATGGACAAACTTGAGGCCAGACTGGAGGAACAGACCAGCAGGAACCTCAAGACACATGACATGGACAAATGCAAAGTTCTGCTTCTAGGAATGAATGCCTGCAACGTTACAGGGTGGGAAATACTGTTTGAGGAGCAGGACCTAACAGCAACCTTCCTTTATGTAAGAGGAGGTTATACTAAGGTAGACTTAAGCTCTTTACTGAGATCTGTGGCTGAAGCATAAAAGATCGTGGTCAAAAATTAAAATGAGGGAGGCTCTGACTTGGCACAAAGAAAGGAATGCTCAAAATCAGGAGAATTAAGCACTATAAAACATTGCCTAAGGAGGCAGCATCATCTCTGTTCTTGGAGATGCTCAAGACAGACCTAGACAAAGCCTTCAGCAATCTGGTCTAAATTTGGTGTTGAGTTTGTACTGAGAAAATCACTGGATCAGAATTTCCCAAGAGGTTCCAGAGTGAGAGTTTCTACAATTCTAACTAGCTCTTCTCAGGGAAGATCTAACCTGGCAACTAAAAAAAGAAAAAAACATCTTGCTCTCCCCAGAAACCAAAGTAAACCAATCCAAACTAAATCAAACCAATCCAAACCAAACCAAGCAAACCCACAACAATAAAAAAATCACCACTACTGGCATAGCCATCTTCTACTTCTATTTGGCTTAAATAATGTTTTCCTAGTAGTTAGAATTAACACTGGATTTACAAATAGTCTTAGTGTTCATACACTGCAGATTTTTCAAAACAGTACGAAGTTGTTTCCACTTTAATGATTCAAGAATTTAATAATGTTTACTTCATGAGATAGAAAACATTTACTTCTTTCTATGATGGAGCATAATTTCTACAGCAACATGCAAGTAGCAAAATCAGCTCTTCATCTTTTTAGATGTAAACACAGTGGGAATAATGCCATTTTTTCCTGCTCAATAAGACAGATACAAAACAATGTTTGGGGTTTTTTTGTGAGAGATAATGGAAGATTTTCTTACTGTAGATAGTCTGTACAACCATATCACAATGTAACCATATGTATGCTTCTAGTTTCTTGGCCAGCACTGGTACAGAAATAAAACTCATCAAATGTGTTTGATTTACCCTTAACTTCAGAGAAATATGTGCACCAATTCCAAAATCGTTATTAATGAGCCATAGCAGAAGCAAATCTCTTGAACTTGAAAATGACTAGTTGTGTAAGAAAGGACTATTAATATGAAAAAGGAACACCAAATACACTTCCCATCTCAAATATTATACCTTTTAAAGTATGTTTATTGTGTCTTTATATGATAACTGAACAGGAAAAAACTTACTTTGAATTTCTATTTTATAGTTAAGCTACAGGCTAAGCAACAAACTGCTTCTTCATACTAAAAATTATTTTAACAATCTAACCAACTTAAACCATGAAGCTACTCAGAAACTGAGTAACTGCAACTAATCATACCTCTTAAGTGACTAGGGATTACAGGGGCAAATGAAAATATAAAGTGGTTTAAAAATCTTGGTGCTGTTACAAGTACTCCACTCTCAAAGATTCTCTAACTGCCTAAAAAAAAATTCAGCAGTGATTAATACTTGCCTATTCTCATACAAATAGGAAGGAAAATAAGATGTATAGGACGATTAAATCTTTCATTACAAATATTTAAGTTCTGAAGTATTCATAAAACAACCTGTGTTTATGATGTTTGAAGGAAAAAATTACCAATATGAAAATTTTGTTTCAAATTAGGGCAAAATTCCGATTATGATTTTTTCTTTGATTAGTGCCAGCACAAGACACAATTTACAGGACATAATAAAATTATAAACCAATTATCCTTCCATAATGAATTATTGTAAGCAGTTTATTATAGAAACTCATAATGCACATTAAATATTAACTCAAGTAAACAATGCAAACTGATTACGATTAATCTTTTTTTTTTCATGCAACCGGAAGGTTATTCAGAGGTTTCACATGACATAGCTGCAGGTTTTCAGCTCCTGAGGCTAAAACATGGGTTCTAGAGATAGAGATCTCCAATTTAAATACTCCCATTTAAAATTAGTAATGTCTGTCCTTAAAATTACTTTTTAAATTATAACCTATTAATTCTTTTTATGATATTTACCATTTAACTACTAAATCCCTTATGAAATACTGAGCAGCTTTATTTTAGATGTTTATACAATAACAAAAGTTACCGAAGTGTTTTGAACATGTAAACTACAATGGAATTACAATAGTATTCTTCAACTTCATTTTAACTTCTTTTCTCTCGTGTCTCTGTCCCACACAGAGTTAAGTAAGCTCTAAGTTCTTTCTTGCTGCAGTAAGAAAGAACTCAATATAGTTTTCTAAACAGTGTACAAAGTTTTATGACAAAACTCTGACCAATTTCATCATTTATGGATGATGAAGGAATAAGATGGGAATTATGAAATGCCACCATCTGACAAACATGGGAAAGTCAGCTAGTTACAGAAACAACTACTGTTTACAATGTGCCTTACATGTTTTCCCTAGTTTGTTCCCTAGAGATAAAAAGATTATCAAGGATTTGCAGTCCTGTAGATTTACAGAATCACAGAATATGCTGAGCGGGAAAAGGCCTACAAGGATCACTGAGGCCAACTCTTGGCACTATGCAGGACACCCCAAGAGTCACTCCATGTGTGTGAGGGCATTGTCCAAACGCTTCCTGAACCCTGTCAGGCTTGGTGCTGTGACTGCTTCCTTGTGGAGTCTGTTCCAGTGCTCAACCACCATCTGGGTGAAGAAACCTGTCCCTGATATCCATCCTAAACCTGCCCTGGCTCAGAGCATTTCCTCAAGTCCTGTCACTGGTCATGAGAGTGAAAAGATGTGTCTACCCCTCCTCCTCCCCTCATGAGGAAGCTGCAGACAACAATGAGGTGTCCCTTTAGTCTCCAGCAGGCTGAGCAGACCAAGTGACCTCAGCTGCTCCGCATGCATCTTCCCCTCAAGGCCCTTCACCATCCTTGTGACCCTCCTTTGGACACACCGGTAGTTTAATGTGTTTTTAATATTGTGGCACCCAAATCTGCACACAGGACTCAAGATGAGGCTGCCCCAGCTCAGAGCAGAGGGGACAATCCCCTCCCTTGCCCGGCTGGCCATGCTGGGCCTGATGCCCCCCAGGACAGGGTTGGCGCTCCTGGCTGCCAGGGCACTGCTGGCTCATCTTCAACCTGCCATCAAACAGCACTCCCAGGGGCCTTTCAGCAGCACTGAATTTAGTCACTTGAAGTTTACTTTAAAGAAATTTAAAGAAATCTCTCTTCATCCCTTTAATCCCTAAAAACAATTAGTATTTCAGAATAAACAACTAGAAATGGTAAGGCAAACATCAATGAAAGGATAGCAGTACCCATTCCTTGAGTTCTCTGCCAAATGTGAATGCTAACTTCACAGCATCAGTTTCTCTAGGAAAAACATGTATCATACACATAATTATTATGTGTATATACATTCATAACTGTATGTCTATTAAAATACATGTATTCAACTATATGCTAATATATGCATATATACACACACACACACATATAAATATATACAACTTTGTGCAGTACTTTATATTAAGAGCAGAGTCATGACACTCTGTGGTATTTACACATCTGTTTACTCTTTTAATATGCAAAAACTGGATTGCTTGACTTGATCCCTTTCCTTTCACATGCCATTAGGATTCATACACAAAATTAATTTTGTGGAGTTTTTATAGATACAAGATTTTTAACAGGTGATCATTATCTACCACAGTCCACAAGCAGAGGGGGAAAAATCCCAAGCCCTCTATGAGGAAAGAAATGTATTTTTGAACTGAGTCCAGAGTATGTACCAGATTTTGAAAATTGCTGTGATTTGGCCCCACAATCAGATTATCTTGCAATGAATTAAAAGCCCCATTTCTAAGGAAAACAACATGTTGTAATCCTAGAGGGAGGTAATACACCTCTGGCTGAAACAGTAGAAAGGTTGATTGTATCTCTGAAGTGCTGATCATAGCTGCTGAGACTTGTCTTGCATCAACACACAAGAGTCATTTAGGTTGGACAAGAAGAATTGGGTTATCTTCTACAAGACTAAATGCTACAGCAAATAGTTATTAATGCTAGCAGAAATTATTTGTTTGCTATTTTTTTCAGAGGGGACCACCTAGCCTCTGATTCAGCATTATTTAATTCATAGTTATGTTTTTTCTCTTAAAGGAAAATTGTGATCCACATACCCACACATTCCTTCACAGATGTTAAATTCCTAACACTTTGTTAAACTAGAAGGTGCAATTTCTCTGAAGTGAATACTATCTTGTGAAATAATTACCATAACAAACTATTAAATACATACTTGGGATGGGCTCTCAAATAAATTGGTCATGACTACATATGAGACTGACAGATCCTGACAAAAACTGCAGTGGAATAAAAACATCTGTAAATGGTGCATTAAATCTCAGTTAATTCTGCAGAGTCCTAATGGAGATCGTGCTTTTTCAACTGATGTTAATGCCAGCACAGAGTGAAACTGACCTTTCATTTTCAAAAATGACAGTCACTTCCAACCTCTTTTGGTTATCCTGTAGTCCCTGTGACAAGTAGTCCCTGAGTGGCAAGGCTGCATGGTGACATTCTCACCAAGATGCAGGGGAAAAAGCTCTAGTTTTCCAAACATGACCTGGAGGAACCAAATCTATGACTCAGTGGGCTGCTTAGAAACCAGATCCAGTCACTCCTTGTATGCTTTCCGGTCCATTACCCGGGAAAACACAGCAGCATTGTGTCTGGAACTGAACACCTATTCTAGGTTCCTAATACTACTTGACCCCTTGGAAAGCAGCTGTGATTCCTGACATTGTGCCATAGCCTCCACGCCCTCACCAGCAAGGGAGGGTAGAATGTAACAAGGCTGTGGTGAATTCCCCATCAGCTCAAATGCTTGTACATCCAGCAGGTCCAAGCACTGGTGGCAATTCCTATGATGGGGCACTATTACTCCATATAAGGGAAGTCCTCCCCTACCCCTGCAAACATTAAAGATAAGCTTTTAAAAATTTAACACCAAAAACTATTTTACTGAAAAGCATGCCATAGCCTGTATGCAAACAGCCAGGTGGAGAAAGGAGGCAATTTTCATTTGCATAACAACTTTAATTGGAAATGCTTTGCAAACACAGCATTAACAGCATGTAATATATCATTGTTACTACAGTGGCATCCCCAAATAGCACCAATGGGATCTAGGCCTCGTTAGAAGATGTGCTCTATAAATGTATATGTAGAGACATAAACCATACTTTTAAAAAACCTTTCATCTATTACAGAGTATCATCTACCCCAACTGACTACAACGCAAGGAAAGGCAACAGATGGTTCAGATGGCAACTGTAAACAAATTTTACAGATAACTAAACTGCTCCTAAATATATCAGGTTTGAGATCTCCTGTCACACCTTCCCAATTTATGGTGTGTAGCCCCCTTAACCTCTCTATAAAAGTAACCATTGACTCCCTGCTTCTAGTTCGACCCTTTCTCTGTCTACTTTAGTTTTTCCTTGTTTCCTTTATTCTTCCAGAAGGAACGGAACAGGTATGGAAAGGTATGGAAAAGGGTTTCCCTTAGCTACTGCCTGAACTAGGAAAAGACTGGACAAAATAGCAGGCCAAGTAAAATTCACAGTAGTGGTTAAGGCAATGTTTCTCTCTGGTCCTGCCTTAATATTGCCTCCTTGTGCAACAGTATCTGGTAGAGCCTTAACCAGCCTCTCAAAGGGCTAAGGAGCCTCAGGTCACTGAGACAGTCAGTTGCCATGGATAAGGGTGGAAGAAGGGCACCTGTCTCCCTGTCTCCTGATTTGGATATCACTGCTCCCTACCCTCCTGATGCCCCATTTAAACGGACAACTTAATAGTTATGATAAACTATTTAAGCTCCCATTATTTTCACTGCCTCTCTTTACAAACGAATATCTAGAGCTAATTACTATCTTGTAGAGGAATAAAACGGATCTTTTGTTACCTACAAGAGGCATTTCTAGGTGGTCACCAGGAGAAAAGTGCTGAAAAGCACCATTCTATTTTAAGAGCTTGAGTCCTTTCTTAGCTTTTAGCAAATTAAATGTCTAACAACTGCCTCATATATTGCTGTTATACTCCTAGGATTTGTGCTCTTTTCCCCAAGAAAAAAGGAACGTGCATGTTAGCAGGAAATACACACATGGATGGAGGCTGTAAATACGCTCCTTTCTGTCCTCAAAGTGAGCTACTACCTACACCTCTTCTATGCAGCATGGGCACAGAGCATGAGTTACATGCAAAAAAGAGAAAGAGAACATACACCCTAGGTCCAAATGGTGTCCTGAAACAAAAATATACAGAGCTAATTCACTGTCATATCTGTAAGAGGACTGTAGCTCAGTTTGGTTAATTATCTTCTGTCTAGTTTAACAATGGAAGGTTTTATTTTATTTGTCATTGTGAAAGTGTACACAATTTAAATCATACTTTTAATTCTGAAATGTGTCATGAAGAGCTTGCTTCATTTAAGTCCAAGTTATAGTTGTAATATCTGTAATTGAACTTTCAGTACTGTGTTCTAGTAATATTTTAAAACATATTCAACATTGATTCCTTGAGAGAAACACAAGCGGCCCAGTCTAAATTAAACAGACAAATTAGGGAAAAAGTGCTCAACAATCTTAAGGCAAGCAGAACAAAAAAGTGCCACTCCACCACTTGTGTTAGGCTTACTTGATTTCTTAGCAGGCATATTAGGAATTCTATATACCTGAATTGAGTTTTAAACCTAGTAAATCATAACAAATCCCATCAAAACCTCAGCAGCTTTGGGCAACATTTTCTTCCAGGGGAAGCATTGTAAAGTATCATATCTGACTCCACCTCAGGGACCATCTGTCTTCCTGTGCCAGCCTTCGTAACAAACCAGCTGGGTTCAGATTGCAGCAAGGTGCATTCAAAGTCACCTGAAATTTAAACTGGTTTAACCTCAAGCTAATTAAAAAAACCCCAATGGATATAAAGAGGCAATTCACACAGTATTTTAAGAGTATTGAAAAATGATGACGCAGTGAGGAACAGAGTGCTTTCACAAAGAATAGTGACAGAACCAGTAACTGTATAGGGATCAAACCACAGCTACCGATGTTCAAATTCAAAGTGAGTTCTTGGTATGTTTGCCCACTGCTTGATACTGTCTAACTCCCAAGCTTTCCATCTTGCTCTTTTTAAGAAAATCTACTCCACTTTTGAGTACTTCAAGTAAGCATACAGAATACAGCAAAGACACCTTTGGTCATGGAACAGTAAGTTAGTAACCACTCTTTACCAAGAGATTGCAATACCCACAACAAACTGGTCTGTTTCACATTATCCATACCACTCTCACTCCTAAACTCCAAAAAAACCCATTAACTAATCTCAAATTCTTCATGTATGTATGTATGTGTATGCATACACATACACACACAGAGACAGACAACCTTGTAATTTTTTCTGAAGATGCAGTCAAACAGCTTCCAAGAATGAATGGTCATCAGCAAACTCAGGAAGTTCAAGGTTAGAAGTGACAATTGAAGATCACCTCTTGCCACCTCCTGTTTAGGGCAGGGTAAGCTTCAGATTGCCCAGGGTTTAAACTTGTCATGTTTCATGTCTTGCAAATCTGAAGGACAGAAACCACAGCACCTCTGAGAGCAACCTCTTCCCAACTGGAGTCTCCATGTGGTAATAAATGTTTTCTATATGAGGTCCACACCTCTCCTGTTTCAACCTTCCTCCCATCCTTCTACCACACAGCACAGTGAAAACGCTTCTCAGTAACATCCTCCTAGGCACCAGAAAAGACACCACCAAAGCCTTCTCTGTAAGCTCCATTTTCTCAGGCCCTCCTCATGGGACTTACATTTAGTTCCCTGCTCATCTTTGGGGTTCCCTTCACTGATGCTGCTTTGGTTTGTTGATGTTTCTCCTGTATCAGGCATGGGGGATGCGCACATGTGACTAAACAAGGACTGGCCAGAGACAGATCATTACTTCCCCTGCTGTCCTGGCTGTGCCCCTGTTGACACAGCCCGGAGTGCAGCTGGCTGTCCCTGAAGTCAGGATACAGTGCTGGCCCCAGCCCAGCTTGTGCCTGCCAAGTCCCAGGTCCCTTGCTGCAGCGCTGCTCCCAACCATGCAGGCACCAGCCTGAGTCACTGCATGGCCTTATTCCTTGTCAGATGCAGGACTCGGAATCCGCCCACCTGCAATTTCCCAAGGTTCCTCTGCTGACATATTTCCACAGCCTCTCTAGGTCTCTCTGGATGGTGGCCTTGCTCTCAAGGGTATCAACTGGTCACCCTAACCCAGTGTCACCTACAAATTTGAATACAGTGTCCTCTGTTATTTTTATATATATATATATATATCAGGTTACTGATAAAGAAATTAAGCAGGACAGGTCCCCAGGATATTTCACCTGCTACTGGCCTTCAGATATAGGATGTCCTTCAATCAGCCTCAGAGTGTGATCTTAAACCCACCTTTCTACACACTGAGCTCTTGTTCCACCAAAACCATGATGTTCTAATGTGGACAAAAGAATACTGTGGGAGTACAGCCTTGCTGAAGTCAATTACATGACCTGCTATTCTCCCATCCTGAAATCTAGTCAGTTTATCAGAGAAGCCAACTGGGCTGGTCAGGCATAATTCACTCTAAGTAAATCTATGGTGACTGTTTCCAGTCATGTTTTCTTTCATATGCCCATTAACTTATACAAGAAAGACTCACTGCACCAGATGTTCACTTCGCAATTTCATATAATTAACTCCATGGTACATTAATTTTAAAAATGCCTAATCTTAAAAGAAAAAAAATCAATATTTCTGATGTCAATGAATAGTCTGTATGGTGAACATTCACCCCAAATAAATCCAGTTACTAATTAGTTTTTAGAGACTGGCACACTTATTGCACAGAAGGGCTCTAATTTTGCTAATCCATGCAAGGAATGGAATGCCTGTCTTGGTCCTCACTTGTGCAAAGGTCTAGTTCCCAACTTTGCAGTCAATAAACCACCTCCAAGAAATCATAAAGAATATGCAGATAAAACATCTTTGTTGGAGCAAAACTCCAAAGAAAGCAGTACAGTCATCTTTGATTTCAGGGAGAGAAATCATATTAGAATAAAGCAGCTTGCTAAAAGGAAGTTAGGAAGAGCAGCTAAATGGTCACTCTACCATAGGTCAAGATTTAGCACTATTTAGTACACTATATTTAAATTTGAGAAAAATGAATAAACCCTAAAAAGAAGTTACCATGGCTAAAGAGCAACAAAAAGGGCATAATGGGAGATGAAGAAAAAAGTTTTCAGAAAACTTGGGATTGTGCTTAAATGAGGAAACTAAAGTATCATGAAATGGGAAAATTACTCAGGGCAAATTATAAAAAACTAGGATGTTATATTCACATTCTAACAAAGGTCATAAAAATACAGACACTATTGGTGAAATGCAGTTTCTGCTCCCCGATGGGATGCAGTCAGCATGCCAGACTTCCTGCAGAGAGCACATGCCACAGGGAATGAAATGAAGGGTGGAGTGGAGCAGAGACACCATGGCCAGGTTCTGGGGAAATCGCTGCAATGGAGGGAAACTTGGTGGTACCTTGCAGCTGACAATTCACAAAGCAGCTGTCAAGCATAGGAAAAAAAAAGATGTATTGCTGTTGAAACAGCAACCATGGCCTGATCCCAAATGTAATACCTCATTCCAAAGCCATCTGCCTCCGAAGTACCACCACCCCTTACGGAGCATGTGCTCTGTTTTTCATTTGACTATGCCTTAGAAATTGCACCGATCAGTGATAAAGTTATGTATGACTAGAGTCACTCAAGCTCCACCTAAAACATGAAGTAATAGTAGAAATAGTAGAATTTGAGGATGGGGAGAAGTTAGGGAAGACTCCATCCTAACTTCTGGGCTGAATCTCTCCTCTTTTCCATAGGAACACCTACTGGGTAAGAGCTAGTAGTTTATGTGTATTGACTGATTATCTCGAGGTAGTTTTTGTTACGAATTAGAGCTTATCTGTATATTGCTTTGAATAAGACTTCGCAGCCTGGTATTATCACCCTCAATCTTCAAACCTTAAGCTGTCACAATTTATTATTATATAGAGTGGTATTCCGTAAACTGTTGGTGTGAGTGCTTCAAGGGTGCCAGCAGTGGCCAGTAACAGGTTAGCCTCAGGATCACTTGTCCTATGAGGAAAGGCTGAGAGATCTGGAGTTGAGAACGTCTTATTGTGGTCTTTCAGTACTTAAAGGGAGTGTCTTAGAAAGTTGGGGACAAAGTCTTTAGCAGTGCCTGTGGCAATAGAACAAGGGAATTGTTTTAAACTAAAGGAGTGTAGTCTGAGACAAGATCAAAGGAAGACATTTTTTATGACAAGGATGGTGGAACACTCGAACAGGCTGCCTAGGTAGATGCCCCCATCTCTGGTAACATTCAAGGTCAGGTTGAACAGGACTCTAAGCAACCTGATCCAGTTGAAGACCCCCGCTCATGGCAGAGGAGGTGGACTAGATAGTTTTTAAAGGTCCCTTCCAACTCAAACTGTTCTATGATGGCATGCACAATGAAAGAAACGCAAGAATGAAAATAAGAGAACCTCTACGTAGACTGTGCAATCTCCTGCTTAAAATTATATGTGTATTAAGTAATTGGGGGGGGGGGGGGGGGTGAAGGAATGCTAATTAAAAAAGAACAATGCTGCAGGGAATATTTGGGGAACCATAGGCCTGTAAAAACCTGGCCAAAATTTTAGAAATTATTTTTAAAACTGAATTAATGCGCTCATGCAAACATACAAGCCACTGGAAGTTTGTGGAGAAGCCAAGGAGTGCACTGTTTTTCAAAAAATGAAATAAACTTGGATTATAATGGTTCTAGGAAAGTATCAGCTTTATACTGTGAAACATCTGTGAAATCAATATGTGATTAGAAAAACAATGTAAGACAAAGGCACCATTATCATTATCTTTACTTGCATATCTATGGTACACACCTGTACCTTGTATGCCTGGTTCTAATCTCCCTCTCGCAAAAATAATTAAGTAAACCTTACTGAAAATAGAGAAGGCTGTTAGAGAACACTAATAGCTAAGAAGCAGCTTCCATAATATATACTTCTAAATATACAGAGAATGCTTCAACCTATAAAAGAAATGAGTTACAAGATGTGTGGTAGAGATCTACACAATTATGATTGCCATGGAGAAGAGGAATATGGATCTATCTTTTACAGCTGTGTTCAGTACAAGAACTAATAGACATCTAATTAAAATATCAAGTGGAAGTTTCCCAAGAGATCTTCAAGCAATGTACATGTAAGTTGAAAAACTCCTTGAAAACAATACTGATGCAAAAACACTTTACATAGTAACAGTAGGCTTGTTCTGTCCTCTTCCCTGGGTGCTGGCCTGTCAGAGGGGATACAGGACTCAACAGTCCTTTAAGCTAACTTAGAATCAAATTCTAAAATTTCATTGCTTTCTCTTCCAGAATGCTACAAGTTTACAGACCACATTTAAAATCTTAGATCGAAGTCAACAGGAATTTGAGAGGAGAGAAATATATATATATGTCCCTTGCATGCCTAATAGTGGAATTAATAAATAAAAAAGCATGGTGACTTCAGAGCAGAAACCTCAGCTGACACACCTCCACTGAGGAGTCTCCTTTGAAGAACAGTTGCCCCTTAAGTTAGGGGGCATTTAGCCATCTTGAGGTAGCTGATGATGTGCCTTTGTTTCACACAGACTATCAGTCTGCAAGGACAGGCTCATCTCGTGTATTGCCACATAATATTCTTTTCAGTCAGTAATATTCTTCCTTCACTCAGCTACAAAAGTTCAGGAGCGTCTGCCTTTGTATAAAAACTGAGTAGCTAGTTCAACCATCTCTGTTTCCCTGAAGGGAAGGAAACAACAGATTCTATGACTCTGGAAAAACAGACACAAAGCAAATGCTTTGCAGGACTAACTTCTTTAATTTTTCTTCATTTTTAATAGCATTTAACAAATCTAGGCTTCAACAACTTGCAACATCCAGCATTTCCTAACCAGACTTTTTTCTTTAGCAGCAGTGGCATTTCTGGCTGCAGCTGAACTCCGTAGGACAAGGAATGTTTTGGATTTTGAACAAAGTATGTTATGCCATTCTACTCTTATATTTTACCTGGCTAAATCTAACTAAAGGACAGTTACAATTTCAGAGATAAAAATACCCTCTAGAATGTTTGGCCTAAAGAATATATTTTTCATTGCTACTGAATGAGGAAACAAAGGTAGGCAGTCTAGAAATAAATTACATATTAGAAAAACTAAAGTAACTGAAAGATTTAAGTAATCCTTAAAAGGGATTTTCTAGCAGTATCTTGTAATAAAAAGAGAGGAGGCCAAACAGCTAACAAGCTTCAAAAGCAATATCAATCTAAAACCACTTTCCAGGTTGTACAGTGTGATAAAAATAACTGATCTTTTGGAAGTTTATAAACTACTTCAACCTATATAAGGTAAGAAAAGCACAGAATCGACACAAGCTGTCTCTCTTTTGGATTTTATGGAAGTGAAGTCTGTAAGCAGAGCACACAAAAATACTGTGGTAGGAGGGTGTAAAAAAAAGATGATGGGGAAGCTCCCCCTAGGAAAGTTGATTTTAATAGAGACCTTGCACTGTACTCTAGAAAATCAGTGTTAAGAAAAATGAGTACATTGTTTTATTATCTAAAAGCCCAGATGGCCACCAAGGAGTTGTTATTCAAGATAAGCTCTAGCATCCCACAGGATTTCCAGTTTAATAATATGAAGTCAATTATGCATCTGAAAAAGTATGGCAACACTTTTTTTTCATCTCAAGTCTAGTTCATCTTTTTTAATGTATGGAGATATATGGGCAGCAGTAAAAATTAGCACACTACAACTCTCATGGATAATTTCCAATGTCCTGTATGACAAATCTGTAAGTGTCGTGATGTCTACTTTTCAAGTGAGATGATATTCTCCCACTGTATAGAAAACGTTCTCAAGCACGTAAGAGGAAACCAACTAAAACTGCGAGTTTAGGTTGCGGGGGTTTTTTTGTTTTTGTGGTGGTGTTGGTTTTTTGTATGTTTGGGGGGCTTTTTTTTTTTCCTTTCTTTTTGAATTCAATTTACAGTGTTCAGCCTTCTTATGTTTAGAAATTTTTTTAGTAGTAATACACTACCTTCGTGTCTGCATTTAACCTGTGGCTAAAATGAGAGGTATATAGTAGTATGAACTGAAGAAGGTTTTTGTGGAAGCTGGGCCACAAGGTTTCATATGCATCACAGGTGCTTTTTCATCAAATGATCCCATAATCACACATGGCTGAACAATGCAACCACAATTTGGAAGGCTACTCACAAGTCATTTGTAAAGAAAGATGGTATTCTTAGTCCCAGTCGAGACATAAAGCAGGTATTTTGTCACCATAAAGCCAAGCAGACACAGCTGATAATCAAACTCTGTAAAGAAATCTAGAAAACTCCAAAAAACCAACCAAACACAAAAAAGCCTTAAGAAAAAACCTTTAAGAAGGCACATTCAGCTAATGAAAATAAACCCCAAACAAAATACTCCAGATCAACCCCTTATGCCACTCTAAACACCATCTACACAACTACAGGATGAGTTCACCGTTTAATCTCTAGTAAAAGTTCTGTACATGAACCAGAAGTATGAAATAGTATGACTTACTACCTGTTAGAATGAGTTAGGATAATAGTACCTGAAGAAATTTCCAAGGATTTTTTTCAATTAGCAGATAAGGGGATTAAGGAGAGTAGGTAAATACGTCTGGGCCTTAAGCAACTTGTGGCAATACAATAAATGTCGATCCCAGCTTGGCAAGCGTAACTGTAGAATACCAAGAACGTATGAAAGGAATCATATAAAAACCCCAACTTCTCTCAAAATAGTGGAAAACAAAACTACAATCTTGTGCCAAAATTAGTGTTTATAACTAGCAGGAAAGCAGCATTTTGCTTCATGGGTATGGCTGAAACAGGAAAAGACCCGAACAAAAACTATTACATACTAAATCATGACTGTTTCCACAAGCCAAACTGGACCAATATATGCTGGAGCTGCACAGCCACTGTGACAGCCATCCTGAGACATGACACAGGCTGAGTTCTGTACTAGACAGTGCAAATGAAAGATAAGGGGTTTCACATCCCTTTTTCATTTCCACTTTTCCTTCTCTGTAACCACTATCCATCACACCTTTTATTAGACTTTAAGAGATTAAGCCTATTTCTGTGATACAGATGAACCTACACATGTATCACATGTCTTAGGAAAATCTGCCTTCTACTGAAGATAACAGTGGACAGTAAAGTGGATAAAATTTGCAGAATCAGAACCAACCCAAGCTAGAAATAATGCACTCTGCAGTAAATGCTGTCGTGCATTCAAATACTGTCCGCTGGAAATCCCAGAGACAGGTATCTTTCTTTCACATCAGCAAACAGATTTTCTTGACAACCTGTGACAATTTTTGTTGGAGAATCCACTAATTTCAGTGTATGCACAAGCTAGACAGAGTTTATGCTGACAATTCAAACTAGCTTTCAGTTATAGCTGCCTCACCTACCCACTGAGATAGCAATTGATAGCCTCATTTTTTGGATTGCTTCGCAGAACAATCTTGGTTCTGCACATTGTTATCAATACCCAGGCTGGCTGGCTCAGGTTTGTAATATGTTATTTATACTGCCTGTGTAAAACTGACAGTACTGTACATACACCTTTAGAGACAAGGCATCACCTTCAACACTAAGAACTTAAAGAGGGGTTGCAAACAGTATCTTTTAGAACATTTATTGTGAATCAGATACTATACCTTCTGTTAGAGTTAAGACCAAGTGTCCAAGCAAAAAAGGTAGATTTTGTAAATAAAATGAAGAAAGCTGTTTCATGTTGAGTGCATTGAAAATTCTGCTCCTCTCAGTATTTTATACTCCAGATACTCCTCTGATACCCCCTACAATCAAATTCTATTAAACAAAAACTGAATTAATGTATTTGGAAGCATAACTTTGTATTTTAGAATGAACAGACTGAAATGCAATTTTACCTCTCCTTCCCTGATAAAAAGCTTGAAAAGGGCACTTTCCTTTCTGAAGGCATCTATGTGGTTCTTCAACCACAAAAAAATAAAAATGCAAACTACAAAAAAAATTGAAATATGTCTGAAATTATTTAGAATATTTAAGCTGTTTTATAAATTCAGAATGTAGAAACAAAGACAATTTACATAAAAACACATAAAAGTAACTTTAAACAGCAAACATTCAGTAATGTAATATTTTAGTACTTCACAGGTTCATATAATCTTCAACTCTACTAATCTGTTGGAACGACAACTCTCAGAGCCCTCAGCCTTTTCTGTGAGGAAACGCAGACTTCATCCCTTGTTCTTTTCTTGCTGCAGTGTTACTGAGACCATTGCTATAACTTGCAAGTAACTGCAACATCAAGCCACAGCTTTCAGGTCAGCCTTAATTCCAAAAATATTCATTAGCTACCCATGACAGAAGATTCTTGATCCTTGCTTTCCCCTTCATATGGCATTCCATATGGCACACCATAAATTGCACTGCTCCAGTCTAACTACAATTTGTGGAGGAGACAGGGGCATGGAGGAAGGCAGAAAGGCACCCTCCTCTAAGTGCCTCAAACTAGCTTGAAAGCCAAGAGGAAAAGTTTTTCAATTATACAATACATGTCTAGTAACTTTGAAAAATGAAATCCATACCTGGTTTCTAGTTGTTTCTCGAAGGCGGATATACAAAAAAGGCATTTATCATCTATGAATTAATATATAATTTCTCAGCAGCAGCTTTCTACCAACACTCAGAGCTTCTTCTACCAACCCAAACCAATATGGTTCTGCTTATTAGACCTATTCTTAAAAACCTCAGACAACACCAGCTAGAAAATTGTCAATAATGAAAGTTCGTGTACTAAACAATAATAGACCAAAACTGATACAGCCTAAGCATACTGTGTATAGTGTAGCAAGAAATAAGCCCTTCAGCAAGTACGTGTCTCTTCCACTATGAAATTTAACTTGTAATTTGCCCTATGAGCTATTCTGAAGGATGAGGCATTAAAGCCTTACACTTCACAGCTGAAGTATCACCACACTGCCTGTTCTACCCTTCCTTGCACGTAAAGGAATAAGAGCTCAGCTTCACTCTCCTCGCTACTCACAACACTTTCTTTAACCATAATAAAATTCTGCTCTGAACTCTTCCTCTTTCAGCAGAGGAGTGACTAGTTATCCCAATAAAAAACTGGCCAGCATCCTGCTCTGTGAGGACAAAAAAAAGGCATGTGCATGAAACACGGGGATGGAATTCTCACTTGCATCAGGGACCACTTTAGTGTCAAAACCCCGATGACATGAGATGGCTGCACACCCTGCCACACAGCACATCACTAGAGGCTCGAAAAATGATTTTACAAAAAGGAGAAATAAAGGAAGAGACCAACTGCCATTCCAAGGAAGTGTTATTTGACAGGGCACATGCACGCTACAGTTCCCAAAAACATTAAGACAGGAAATCCTGAATGATGCCTTTGATATCGTATTTCAAATTTGAAGGTTTAGAAGCCTAGGAGCCAGATATGCCTCCTAGGATGAATATAAGCAGGAAGCAAATTCACAACTAGGAATACTGCTCTTGGAGTTCGCAAGTTGACTTTATTGTAGGTCTTAAAAGTTTTTCTGCTTTATCCTTTGACAAATTTAGAAGAAACACATGCATGTCAATCTTCTGACCATTTTAATTCATACTAGTTTTCTATCTGTCACTCTCCTACATATTTTTAGCTACTTGTTGAAAAATCACTCAGCTCTGTCTAGTTAAAGTGTCAAATAAGAGAACAGGAAAGGAAGAAAGTATCTATTCTAAGGATATCAGAGACTCAAGTCTTTGGTTTGGAGGCGAGGTAACACATGAGGAGAATTTTTCACTTGACTATTACTAGGTTTGTATTCTTGCAACGTTTCTGAGATTCCCCAGCAATAAAAAAAATCCCCAAAACAACCAACCAACCCATCCCAAACAAAAACCCAGAAAATATATTACTTTCCCTAAGTTTTTGAGCTTCCATGGAGAGCAGTCTCATGTAATAGGCTATAAAACACAAATCTCTATTAAGCACATAGAGAATCTGCTTCCTACCCAAAAGACGGAAGCATCATCTTATGTAATGTAACTACAATACTTTTAAATTATTTCAAAAGTCCTCAGCAAATAAAGTTTTGAATCTATAAGTTAAAAGACTATTCAGGGATAAGTGTTCTTATAAAAAATTTAATACAAATAAACAAGCAAACAAATAAACAGTACCATATCTGCCAATAACTACATCTCATTTGAAAACAAACAACTTTGTTGTCCTGTTTGGCAAACCTATCTTTTTACAACAAAGAATTTGGTCATGTATACATGAAATATGCAATAAGTACACATACTTGTTTAATATGAAGATTACTATTACCCTATAATAACTAATACTTTTAAAATATTAATACTCTTTAAGTTTAGGCTAATCCAGGTCTCAGTCATACATCTTCCAAGAAGAGCAACATCACCCAGCAAGCAAATCAGCTGGAACTTCACCAAATCCTACTTATTCCTTTACCTCTTTTGAAGTGAAAGCCTCTTTCCATCATAAACTTAGCCATGAAACAAAGATAAAAAACTTTAGTCTCACAGATCAGCTCTACTGGAGGAGAGCTTCTAAATATCACACCCCTAGCAAGACACCAGCCTTTCCTAAATGTATCAGCTGATATAAACCGAATCAGAATTCTAGTCACTTCAGGATTACACTACCTTGTGTCACATATTTTGGTTCTTCATAAAATATACCTGCCGAGTTAATTTGGTGCAGCATGTGTCAGTCTGGTTAATCACCGAACTAGATCTATGTTACTATCCAAGGTAAAGTACTAAGCTATAGGAAAACATTAATGTGAAACCCAGGTAATATATTATTCTGTTTCGAATACTCATATTATTTTCATTTGTTTTTGACAAAGCATCCCTATTTACTCTGCATTTGAAACCATGGAAATAAAAGAGATTCTCTGAAACTTGCCTGTAACTTAAACACTGAAAATAACCATGACTCTTTCTTGAGCTGTCTGTCAGTGAAAACCATCACAAATACCTCAAATAAAATGATACTGCAGTTTCCACTTTATAATCAAGGAAATCCCCATGGCATAAATAAAACTAGCTGCTGCAATTGAATTTGCATATATAAAATTTGTACGTCCTGAGCTTGTAATTTCAGAGAACAGAGAAGATACTTTGGATAGACCAGCACGAAGACCTTAAAGTATATGGACAATGATTCTACCTTAAGTAGAGGACATAACATATATCTTTTCTGAAGGTGACATAGGACAGACCATGTCCTTTGAACATGAGGTTTCTATGTGAAAAGTGCTGGAGAGGCTGGGGTCTACATCAGGCCAAGTGCTTTTCAGCATTTCACAGAATCATAGCATTTCACAGAATCAAACTGAATGGTTTGGGCTGGAAGGGATTTTGGATCTTCCAGTTCCACTCCCCTATGATCACAGGCTATGACCTTTCACTAGACCACATTGCTCAAAGCCCTATCCAGCCTTGAACACTTCCAGAGATGGGGCATCCCCAGCTTCTCCTGGCAATCCGTTCCAATGCCTCATCACCTTCATAAATGAATAATTTCTCCCTAATATCTAAGCTAAATGTATTCCCTTTCCGTTTGATTTACACAAGGAATTTCAGCAACAGCCAAGGAGATTCCACTCACGCTGTACTGATCCTACTGTTTCTTATAAACCAAAGTAATTTCACATGTCTTTGAATAAAAATCACACCCTGCTCCTGTGCTCCATATCCCCACCTACACACACATGCTGTCAGCATACAGATTCAAGCCAGGCAAACATGGATTATGGTTTCTACGTATGCATACATGCTACATATATAAATTGTATTTATTCTATATACAGAAAGACTGAAGTTTCCACAGGAAAGCCTCCACTGTCTCATTGTTCCCAAAAATCCTGTACTCTTCACTTTTTCTTTACAAGACATTCCATGGCCAGCATGTGCTCAAGCTAAAAGCCCTACTTAAAACTACATACATAGGTATATACACAAAAATATATGTATATATAATCAGCTAAGATTAGCAAATGGCACGTGTGGAGTAGTAAAGAAAACAGATGGTTTTTTTCCAAGTTAATTAACCAGACCTAATAATTGTGCAGTTAAACTACTACTCTATTTCAAAGATGTGGGCTTTTCATTCCAGCAATCAAGATTTCAAAGCAATTTTGATTTTTACAAGATGATATCATGAGACTGTTGAATATAGTTGAGTACATTTTTGAGATAGTTTTCATCCAAGGTCCTTCAGAGTTCTGCCCTTCGCTACACTCTTTGAAAAGCTCCTTTGACAACAACCCTGAGCACATATCTGCCCACCTTTTCCAAAAACACTTTTGCATTTTCACATGACACCCTCCTACAGGCTTTCACAGCAGACCTGTCCAGAAAGAAACTACTGATTCTTAATCCTTGGCATAACTAAACAATTTAACTGCTTTTGTTTTTAATCCTGCCTTTCCTTCTCTCGTTCTTCATCGGTCCAGCTTTTCACATCTCATTTCAAATTGAACATGAGGCTTTTAGAACTGAACACGTACAGCAAAATGAAACCACTGGGCCATATAAATGCTAGCAAGATGTGCAGAAACAGCAGCATTAGTCCACATTTTTACTTTTGGTTCGCATATTAAAAGAGGATGCTGGCCAGTAATTCTTCAGGCACTCTGCACAGCTTCCATTCCAACTTGCATCTTCTCAAGGGAGTTGCATCACTATCACGGGCACATACTGACAGAGACACATAAATCTTCACACCAGTCTTCATTTCAATGGGATCCTAAGAGAATTCAGTATTACAAAGCCCACACTTTACATGGGTGTGGGGAGAATGAAGAAGCAAATGCTCTTTGCCAAAATGTTCTTTCCCTAAGGTAAAAGAAACAAAGGCAGAGATCATATTTTTTACAATATTACAACACTCATGTAAAAGACGCCATCTCTCTTCTCTCTGAACTTTCTGAACACTCAATCAGTCTTTAAAATGCCAGAAAACATAAAAGCTACATTTACTCAGTTAAGCCTTTATTCTTTTTTCCTGGCTTTCATTTCAAAAGAGTATTATTTTGTCCTGAATTTTCTAAACAAAATGAAACGCCAGCAAAGGAAAATCCTACTTGCTCTATTAAAAGTTTATTTGCTTTACTTTTTTACCACTCAGGTTCAAACTTTAAGTCTTGCAAGAACAATCTAAAACATGTCTCTCCAGAAGTTTAATTAAAGTTTTAAAGCAGGATGCATGACATATCAACTGAATCTACAGAGATGCTGACAAGTAAAAAATACTTCTCATTACACTGACATTTTATCATTTGAGTGATAAGTTATTAGGCAGTTATTATCCAAGAAATGCTATTTTCTTGTTTGAATCAAGTAGATTTATTAGTCTGAAATTATGAAAAAAAACCGCATCCCTGAACTGCTCCTAGCTCTTGTGAACCTCCTGAAAGACTCAGCTGTTGCATTTTAGAGAGGTACAGGGAAACTACAAGACCATTTTAGAGGAAACAGGCTGGAAATGTTTTCTACACATATTTCTCAGTGCACATATTTTGTGAACTTGGAAACCGTGCCTTTTGAACATTTTCTCTCCCACATCCAAGATTCACAAAGTGGAGAAAAATATCCTGATAGAACCCCAGACTCTGCTTGTACTGAGAAAAAATGCTGAACTTCAAACTATCATTACTGAATTCTTCAACCTCACTAATTTTCACTGTAATCTGACAAAATGTCACATGACAGTTTTATCCTCTTATCCTTTTAATTTTTTTATCCCAAACTAAAAATTCACCTCTTAACCACTGAAGATCAAAACTCATGGTCAATATTCCAATAAAATAAAAGTTTCTTTGAATTATTGCCCTTACTCCATTCCAAGTCATGTTACAGAGTAACTGGAATTTCCTCTTTGAAAAGACTGCGGGATTTAGCTTATATTGCTTCTATTCAGCACAACTGGGAGTACTGTAGGTTTAGCTCTCCCAAGAAGCCTGCAACAGCAAGGAACTAAATCCACACCACATGCAGAGAACTGCATTTTCCAAAGAAGTTTAAAATGTTAGAGACGTGAGCTCATAAATAGTTTTTTCTTTAAAATGTTTTTGAAAACTACTTTGTGCATTTAATTATTCTTCAGGTCATGCTGAAACTCTCCATACAAGTGTAACAGGCTACTTCCACTATTCTGCATGTCTCAGATTCATCTACCAGCTCTATCATTTCTCTGCCATCCATTCTATTCTTAACTTAGGGAGGCAAAATAATTAAACAGTGCTCTGAAATAAACTTTAGAGATTGATACATAGTTTTCCTGATTTTCTTTCCCAAGAAACTCTTTTGACAGAAAACAGCTCCATCAGTTCTTCTCTTCACCTTTTCAAAACACCTTTTTTTTTTCTTTAAGCAATGAAGCGCAGACTTTTTCTCATTGCATGTTCTTAGAAAACAGTTGAGAAGCTAATGACTCCTACCCAATTCTTAGTGCCAATTACAAAAAAAAACCACAACCCCACAATGCAAACACTGAAACAGAATAGAACTTCGTTATGTTTAATATTAATAAATATTATTTATAAAAAATCTGATTTTATTTTACAACAACAAAAGCAAAGATGCAAGTTCAGTATCAGACAGCTTTATGCTGATGAATACGAAACAAAACAGGAATAAGGCTTCTGCATTCACACTGCAAGTTATTCTGAGAAGCTGTCTGCATTATTATTATGAGGCAAATCTGGCTTAGTAATAAACCTACTGTGCATTAGGAACTATTAGGCTCAGTTTCACTGTACCCATGTGTACAACTGATATGATTACAGGCATATAGGGGGTGATAAACAGGCTTCTCAATGAAAGTATTTCCACCTAGCTGACTTGAAAATTGATCAGCTCAAACTCATAACTGGAAAGGAAAAGGTGGAGAGGTGTTCAGTGCGCATTTCTCCTGAATTTCACTGTAGAAGTCATGCACACACACTTCTGAATGAGAATATTTCGTTCAGGCCATTTGCCCCTTTGAAAAGGCAGTCCCTTCCTCCTATGAAGCATAACCAAATTGCTCTAAAGTCTCTCTTATTAAACCCAAGAACTGGTCCCTCAAGTTTACTCAAATCATCTACATAATCTTATATACTTCAAACGAAGCTATTGTGCAGCACTTCTCTACTGTTTTGTGGATTTTATTTTTTTTTTTTTAAGAGAGGAGATTCTAGTGTGTAAATCATGCAGAAGCAGAAAGGTAACAGATGGTTGCTGGAACCATGCCACAGAAAAAGCAGTGGCTGACAGGATCTGTTATCCCTTCACAGCTGCAGATAAAACCTTTACAGTTTAGGATAAAATTTCATTTAAAAAATGTAGCTGCTGACAAATGAAAAAAACATCCACTGGAGAAGACTATGCAAAGAAGATTTCATCCTGCAGAGATGATTTCACACATTTAAAAGAATTTCTAAATATACGAGAGATTAAATGCCTTGCTGAAACAGAGGTTCTGCAATTTGGCAAACCATGGCAAACTCAGGTAAAGGCGCAAGAGGAATCAAATCCTTTTCTCCCACTTTTTCCTAAAAAGTTAACAGCAAAAACATCTAAAAGATCCCCCTGTGCACGCATTTGTGTGCAGCCAGAGCTCTACAAGACATTTGACAGCTATTCTCATGCAGAAAAATGTCAAGCCTTCCCTATTAAAAGGTACTGGAAGGAATCACAGAAGTATAAAGAAACCTAAAAAGGTCTAAAAAGGGTAAGCCCTTAAAGGCTAATTTCTTGCAGGAGGAAAAGAAATTCCTTTTATTTTAAGGCCATAAATCTAACTATGGTGTAATGTAATACATACTACGTGTGTAATTACAGGACCATTTCAGCAAACAGCGGAGGCTGCCTCTCTCTGTGAATCGTTGGACATAAATTACAACTGTCTAAAACAGTTCAAGTATTTTGTGTCTTCAGCTGCAGTAAACTTCACTGGCAGCAAACCCCCTGTTGTGAGCAGGCCCAGGCATCCTGGCTCTCTGCAAGCAGGGAACTCCCCGCACACTCCTGCTTCAGATGCACAGCTCCAAGTTCTTATAATATGGGCATGGCAGCAGTTACTACTCAGCTAGCAGGGAAGTACCAGTACCTCTGGAAAACAAACACATGTAGGCTGCTCTAGGCTCACCCTTTGCCTAGACTCCTAGCAGCCACCTCCTGGTCAAGAAAAGGGACCACTTTTCACATTAGCAACAAGAGCTGGAGTAGGTGAGGCTGATGGATCAGCCCAAATTCTGAGAGGGAGTATCAACAAAATGTTCTTGCAGCCGTGGCTAACTAGAAAGTAATGGAGTTACTTTTACTTAGAAACTCTGTTACACCTGTGTTGTCCACACTCATTCCAGTCACCCCCACACTCTTCTTAAACTGAAGCTATCAGGCACAAACTTTCAAGTTTTACACTCAAGATGCTCAAATTCAGATAGGCAGAAACAAAATCATAGCATAAAATAGAATAAAACAAAAAATCAGCACTCCTCTTCAAAATCTATGAAATAAATACATCATGTCCTTACATGGAAAAGACTACCAAGCTAACTTCAAATGATTTCTGAAGAGTAAAAAATTATATTAAAATACTTTCCTTAAGCCTCTGTAGCTTTTGGTAATTTCCTGACATAAATTATTTGCTTTATCTTGGGACAGAGTTTACACAGCCCTTCCTTTCTCCACATACGCCTTCCTTATCCACATTTTTACCTTTGGTATGTTCAGGAAACCTAGACATCTCACTCTTAGCCCTCCTTTGGGCTAAGAAAACCTGTCCATTTCAGTCCAGGTCTTCAGCTATCCAGATCCTTCCACTTCATTAAACAGTGAAGACACACATGACCCCCAAATTATTAATGGTAAACGGCAAGCTAAGCAGCAAGTGGTCCCACTGGTGTTGCAGTGGCTTAAAAAAATGAACCCAAACCAACCAAGTAAAAACCCTAAATATTTCACAGTAAGTCTAGAGACTAGGAGTTTCCCTGGCAACTATGGCTGCAGTTTTCCATGGGATCAGTGGTATCTTTTGCTTCCTAGGAAACCGCTTGCTTAATGCTAAGAACTGAGGTGCATCTGTGAACCTTGCTTGCTCACTGAGCTCCTGGAGTGGGGCAGTGGAGTAGGCTGAGAAAGAACAATCTAAGTGAAGGTGGTGGAGATCACCAGGGAAATGGTGATGCACCAGAGAAAGAAAAGCTGGACTTCACATCAGGCTCTGATCTCAAAAGAAGGCTATGAAGATGGTGAAGGGCCTTGAGGGGAAGCCATATGAGGAGTGGCTGAGGTCACTTGGTCTGTTGAACCTGGAGGAGACTGAGGGGAGACCTCATTGCAGTCTACACTTCCTTATGAGGGGCAGACACAGATCTCTTCTCTGTGGCGACACTGACAGACCCAATGGGAATGGCCTGAGTTGTGTCAGAGAAGGTTTAGATTGGGTATCAGGAAAAGGTTCTTCACCCACAGATTGGGCACTGGGACAGGCTCCACAGGGACCTCCACAGGTCACAGCATCAAGCCTGACGGAGTTCTAGAAGCATTTGGACAATGCTCTCAGGCATATGGTGTGACTCCTGGTGTGTCCTGTGCAAGGACCATTCTATTTCAATGATCCTTATCGGCCCCTTCTGACTCAGCATATTCTGTGATTTTGTCACCTCGAGTGAACTGGCAGAGATAGGATAACATTTTAAATCTACACAGAGGTGAAGTTCTTAAAGTCAAGCTCTTAATTTATAAAAGCTATCAAGTTCTGTTAGAAACTAATAAAAGCTGTTGACCATTCTTTCCTTTCAAACATTTTAGCTCTGCTCTACACTAGAGGGTTTTTTCAGCAAATGCTGGATGTTATTATCTTGCAGAAATGTTCTGCACTCTCAATGTTAACTTTTGTTTCCTGCTTATAAAATAGCTATGGTACACAACACTGAGGTCCAGCTTCCGAAACTAACAATCTCTGCAAGGCAATTTGTCTCAGGATCGAGGATGACTTTCAGTTGCTTCTTTTGATGAAAAAAATTGGCACTATGCATCCTGATATCATATCACTTCTTTAAAATTTTCCCTAGTCATCTTCTCCATCTATTTCTCTTCTTCTGCTCCCATCGTAGTTCCCACGAAAGTAAAAGCAAGATTATCCTTTGAACTTCAAAGCACCTTAAAAATTGAACTTATTCTCAATGTCCCTGTAAACAGTAAGATCATTATTATCAATTTGGCTAATGAGATGTCCAAGAGCTACTACTGAGAAGCTTCTTATGTGGTTTATCTTGCCAGAAGATCGTAACAGCTTACATGAGCCCAGTAAAGACTGAAAGTATGATTCTTCTCCTTGCTTTTAATATCTGGTTAGAAAACATACTTAGAACATTTCCTGGCTCATACAGTCTGTCATCACAGAAAGGCACCACACAGATTCTGCATCTGTCAAAGTTTGCAAATGAGCCATAGGATGCTAAGCAAAATGTGTGGCAAACAAAGCCAAAAACTGCACTGAAACCTGTGTTTGCCATTAGAAGCTCAGTAATGCCATGCAAGAACCAGTCATGAGCTATGAACAGTATGAAGTACACTGTCCACTTGCTTCTTGGATGAATGAGGCCATTAAAATACACAACGTACACAGACGAAGAAAGAAAGGGCGCGAAGGGCTTTGTTCCTGTCCTTTAAGTGGTAGACCAGCACTGGGGAGGAAGGAAGGTTAGAAATAACAGAACTTCAAAAAGGAAACATTAGTCACATCTCCCCTGAGCTATTAGAAGTGCACTTACCACACTATGTGGCTCTCCTGCCAGCATCCTGCCTCAGTCACAAGTACCTGAAGAGCTTTTTGCTTCTCTCCCTTCAGCACAATGGAAAGGAATTACTTTATGGTGAAGGAAGAGGATTGGAAGAGCTAAACTTGCAGATCAAAACAAGAGACAAGGTATCATCCCTCTAAAAATTATACCCTGCACACTGCTAAATAACCTGACAAATAAAACAGCTACATATAACCTCTTCTACTCTGCTCACAGGTTAGGAACTGTAAGCTCTCCTGGACATACTCATAATTCAAACTACACGGACCAGAAGCATCCACGTTAGTGTAATATTCTGAAAGGGTGATGTTTTGTGATCACAATAGAGCAGACTTTCTAATGATACTATTTGACTTCTTGAAAGAGTGGCTGGATGGCAACATTACTGAGTGCCCTCTTGCACTGTCAGCAAAATGGTATGTCGGGGATTATGTTTGTTCCTTTTTTTACCTTAAAGAATTTTTCCCCATAAGTTGCTAGGAGACTAAGTACTGGGTACTTAAGGGTGCTTGACCAAAAGAAAGAGGTGGCCCAAAGTCAGGAAGTGGAGATAAGGACAGGACTGGGGGCTGCTTCCTCTCTTGCTCTAAGCATTGCATGGGAGAGGACACGGTCAGGCTGCTGCCTGCTGCAGGAGGAGTTCACTGACCCAGCCGGGTCCGGTCCTGAGAAAATCCACTACCACCTGCTCGTGGGCCCCGGAACTCTGAGCTCGCCTTCTCCTGCCCTGCCAGGCCAGCCTTGTCCCACTGCTGCCCTTTCTTCTGCACTGCCTTGAGGCTTTTTGCTACTCTGTGGCCCCGCACTGCCCTGCCATGCTGGGACATCCCTGACATTCCAGCTACCACCGACAGTGCTTCTGATCATCCACCAGCCCAGGGTTTTCCACCGTTCCAGTGTGATTGCTCTGAGAGTCCCAAGACACTGAACTGCCCCGAGCTTTGTGAAACAAAGCCCCTTGAGGTTCCTGGTTCTGGTATTATTATTGCTGTAGTTGCTGTTGTTTGTTTGCCTGGTTATACATACTAGCAAAGAACTGTTATTCCTACCCCCATACCTCTGCCTGAAAGCTCCTTTAATTTTGTAAATTATAATAATTTGGAGAGGCCCCCCCCCTCCTTAGCAGATACCTCTTTCAAACCAAGACATGGTACCAGTCAAAAAGAAGACAAAGAGGGTAGTAAGTACTCCATGAACTAAAAGCAGAGCTGAATTATTACTGTAGACTTACAGTTCTAAATAGTTTTTTTTTTTTAATTTTCTGTTTCTTTCTTTGTTTGTTTGGTTTTTTTTGTTTTTTTGTTTTGTTTTGTTTTTTTTACTACCAAGCATTTATCCTAGAGAAAGAAAGTTGGTAAACAATATAGGGCAAATTCCAGTGAGGAAAAATAGCAAATACAGGTGGATAATTCCGTATATACTGAATTGCGTTTGCCGTGCTGTGCGATGGCTCCACCTGTGCCCAACGCCTCCCCAGCCATTTATAAACCACTCAATGTAAACAGTGCAAAGACAGGAAGTGTTGGCACATACTGCAATGTGCTCAAATACACATTAAAGTAAGTTTTACCAGTTCTGGATATCAATTCTTTACCTTGTCATAAGCTGACACCTGCAAGGACCAGAAGGATGCTTGTTTATTTTGGCCTGCTCAAGCTGGAACTAAATACTCTCTGGGAAAATCTTTTCCAGACAAGGTTTCCAGCTAGGTCCCGAAATCCCAATTTAACAGACTGTAGGATAGTCTATGGATTCCAGCCTCATGTACTTTAAGGAAGCAAAATTCATCCCTAATTATCTTCATCAAGAGAGGGAAACAGACTGCTGTTTATTTTACCATAGCTGCTATGCTTTTCAAAAACTGACTTACCCACTAAGTAAAAATTCCCACCTTCCATGTAGAAGACATCTGTATGAAGAATTGCAATGTGCTCCAGACTTGTTATTCTTGAATTTGGTGTAATTTTATTCTGTTTAGACTCTTCAAATTTTTTCTTGTGGGGTCAGTTTTTCATACTCAGAGGAGTATAGATTAAATCCTGAGAGATTGTAAGATTTCTGTGTAAGGAAAATAAACCTGGCATTTTCTTCCTGTATGAAAGAAATACTTAAACACAGATTATGAAATGAGTGCTCTCAAACACATTTCCATAGGTTCTACCAATACAAGGAGCCTGGTCTAAGCAAATCTTAAGGAAAAAAAAATTCTTAGGGTGTTCACAGGACCTAGAAAATAGAACCATTTCCTTCTGGAGATAAGCCTACACTGCCAAAATTTACATTCCCTGATTCACTAAAAGTGTGTTTCGCACGGCTGCCCTACTACCACCACCTTCGGAGAAACCTTCCCCTTTACCCTTAATTTCAGATAAGGGTAAGAGGGACCTTTGAAAACAATCAAGAGAAAAGGACAGCTGCCTATCGTGCCTTGTGTCACATAAAAGCAGGAAGAGTATCTGCAAGCCCCATTCTGTCTCATCCAGACTGGGAATGTGAACTTCAATCTTCTACACCTTGCATTAGAGAGTTGGGTCAGAAACCCACCAATGCCACCACCAATCCCTTGGGATTCTGAAAACCCCAGCCCATGTCTCAGGCCTGAAAACAGCACTACTGCATACTGCTGCCACCAGCTGTACCGTAGTCACTTCTATCTCACCAGAAGTTTCTTTCTGAAGGTGACAACCCTTCCCAAAGAAACTACCAGAAACATTCCCACTAAGACTGCCAACGTCCCATCCATGCAGTATTATACTGTTATTTTCTTACTGCTTTAGACTCTCAGACTGCCTGGCTGCTATTCAGACTTACAGCAGACTAACACTGTTAATACCAAGACAATCCTTGTAACAAAGTGAGATTAAATATTTGGAGAAGACTCCTGCAGAAACATTTAACAGGCCACGCTCCAAACTCAGTGTGCTAATCTCATAAGCAGTTTCACGGGAGCACAGAAATTAAACTAGAGTTTATTTTACTTCTATCATTTTTCATACAGAAGAAGAATGTTCTCTAGCTTGCATTTTGCAAATGAAATATATTTCTTGAAAAAAAAGAAAGAGAAAAAAGATGAGTTTTGAAATTTACAGTTCACACAAAATGTTGCAATCTAATTTATACCCTTTCATAAGTGAAAAGAAAGCCAGTTTAAAAGTTTAGAAGATAGATAGCACTGTTGTTTTCTGCTTAGGAGGAAATTAAGGTCAGCAGAAGTAATGAAATGAGAAGTTGACTCTGAAATGCAGAAATGTTTCAGGATATTACAGTTAAATCATGCAATACCTGGAAAACTTTTGTCTCTGTGCTGAGTTACATCCAGATAGTTCTAAAGGTGAGAAATACTACAAGATAACTGGGTTTAAGGTCTTTTTTTCTTGTGAAGTAACATGATTCTCTAATGATAATTTTTTTTTCTTTTTTAACAAGAGCCCAATCATTATTGCAGTCTGTTCTATAATTTTACAGTTTCATTCACCAATTTATCCCACTTTTTTGAATAAACAGTTCTAAAGGTTCTGAAACAAATGAAAAGTTACGCCAGTGAAAGCCAGCGAAAGTTTTAACTGCAGATCAATACAATTCCAGTATGAAAATCGACAGTGAGCTCTGAAAATCACTTTGGTAGCTATGGTGGAGTGTATTTCTACATAATTCTTGCTGTTACCTCAGCTTCTTGACAGCTTCTTTGCAGGCGATGACCTGTGTATATGGGTGTAAATAAAAACAGGTGGGAAGTCACACGACAATGAAGGACACCTGGTGACTGGACACATCAAACCACACAGTCTGAGTTCATAAACCAGCAAAAACACTGCAACCACAAAACCTCATCAGTATGTATTTAAATGGAGGATAGGAAAAGGTTCTTTTTCATCTGTTGTGGAGCAAGTGTACTTCGCAGCAGCGGTACATGTACATGGTGTCTTACTAGGTTAAAACTTCAAAAATTAAGTAATTTATACACATTTGGCAAATTCAGATTTTGGTATAAAATCTGGAAGGCACACATACTGACAACTGGATCCCAACATTTCTATTTCTAGGACTCCCACATTCTGCTAAAATTTCGAAATAGCCAAAATAAAACTGAAAAATAAAATGATAATAAAATAATAGCAATAATAAGAAGTATACACAAACCACAGATAATTTGTTGGTGCCAAGAGACAGATTAATCTTCCTTCATGAAAGTAGGCTGGAAAATATCACATTAACATTAATTTCTGATACTTTAAAATACTCAAGACTTCTCTCATTCAAAGTTCAGAAGAAACCAAATAATTATAAAAGAAATATTGTGTCCTTTCCCTCCTTATACCACATCTTCAAAGAAGAGATTATGGCACAAAACAGTTGACACCACAGCCCTACTGCATATTTCTTGTCCTTTTTTATATGAAGTAAACATAAAAGCATGGTCTGAAAAATCAGTCTCTAATGATATGAACTTTTCCATTTCCCATATGCAGAATTTAAGTATTATTTCTGACAGTGATATGGGACTTATTTCCTTCTTAAACAGCAAAGCCTCACTCTCCAACAGTATAGATGTGTGAAGTTTTTACTACCTGTTTATGAGCTCCTATGAGCTAACAGTCTACCTGCATAAATTAAAAATTATCCCCTGCCACAAACTTGATTGTAAACATCTCAATCCCCTCTTTTCATTACGTTTTTGTCCTAAACTTTAAGTTAATGAACAAAGAACTGCATTTTATGACAGCTGGATGATGCAGAACAGATGTTGAGCTAAAATTTCATTTGCCAAATGTCAGTTCAGAACACGTATTTAAAATTAGGAGTATCAGTAAGACAAACTACATGGTGAAAGCAGTGGAAAAAATTGTCAATTACATCAGTGCCTGCCAACCACTTTTCTGGGCCTCCATATAGAAACTTTGTCTGAATTTGAGATTCCAGAAAATTATGTTCAATTTTAGAAATGCTAATTGCTTATTAGGGTGAGTACAATCTTTTCTGGATATCTACTTTTTCATCTTGAGCTGAGTGACACATAGGAAATGCTAATCAAAAGCCTGCAGATAGTGTGCTTTTGTCTTGCAGATTTTTCTCTGCCACTGAGTATTTTTTTGGACTCCTGGTTGGACAGGTAAGTTTGGCGTCTGAAAATGATGCTGACTATTGCCCTCTACAATTTGTGACAGTCACAAGACATTCCAACCAACCAGCCAACAAGAGCAGCAACATGGCTGTAAAGACATGTGTGACTTCTCAGTTGACAAAGTGCAGCTGCTGACCAACCTGTGTATTTTTTTCTTGCTGTGTAAGATATAACTGGCAACACAGTTATAAAAATTGGGGCACACAGCACAACACAGCCACTGAAGGCCTGTATTGCATTTGGGTCATTTTCCTTCTCCTGGTTGTATCTCCCACATTCTACCCTATGTAATTTCTACCCTTCCATATTATTTTCTGAAGTATCTGGAAAGTCTTTCATTTTATCATTTCCACATTTCTAATACACTGGCATTTTTGTAATCCATTCATATAAATCAACACATTAAAAGCATTCTGACTGCTTTTGTTACTTTTCTCCAAACTCCTTTCAAACATTCAATGTCTTTCCAATAGCTGAATGATCAGTAACTGCTGTAGGCCACAAGTCAGTCTTCCTTGGTGGAGTATGGCTTCTGGGGATTAAGGCATAATATAATCAAGTGTGTCTCTCACATTTCTTTATTGGAGCTATTCAAACCAACGTGCAAGGGCAGAAATATTAATATATACCACACACAGCCTATGGATCAAATGAATGAAATCAAGAGGAATGCAAATCTATTTACAAAAGTTTTGTGCAAATTTCCAATCCATCTAATAGTAATCAGTAATAATATTTAATGATCCCCTCTAAAGCGCTTATGAAATTCATTTTATACCTAGATGCCTGCTTGCTCCTATTTTACCTACAGAAATCAATACTCATGAATGTACAAATAGTACCACAAGACAAAGAACCAAAAAAGAAGCAAATGAAAAATATTAGCACATATCCTATACATTAACTGGCTAACAGTTGCAAAGTGATAGCAAAGGAATTGAAAAGAAATAACCTTTTCTTAAAAAGATATTATGTCTAAGACCTGTAGAGACACTGTAAATATGTCTTTCCTGTTTACAGGGAATAGCATTTTCAACACCATCATACTTCTCCTAAGAACATTCCCTATTGATTACAGTCACTTCTCCTTTGGTCTAGTGCACTCCTAATCTAAGTTTCTTTAACTTCCAACGTAACACAATTACAAAGCAAAGCTCTTTTTTCTACACAGGCTCTTATATTCTGGAATAGAAATATAATACCACCGTTTCAGAAAAAGACTTTTTCCCTCTCATTACTAAGGTTTCCTTTGGGGCAGGGGGAAGAAGGGGAGCAATTATGTTAGTTTTTTTTTTCAAATTTCTGCTGTTAAAGTTAAGGGGGAAAAAAAAAAAGTTGACAGTAGTGTTCTCAACAAGTAAAACCCTGCAGGCAGTGATGTTTCTGATGTGCTATAAAACGTTATCTGCTGTTTTGTTCCTGGGTAGAGAGAGAGAAAGAACTGCTATAATGCTAAACAAGTAAAGAATTAGTTTATGATTTTTTTTTCTTAATTTTGGGAAAGAAGTCTTTTCAAATTGTTACTTAAAAACCTCCAGCATTTTTGTTGCAGGCAAATTTTTTGATTCTCCTATCATTAAATTACACATTACAGCAAGCAAACAAATAAATCACACCATCTGCCAAAGAAAAACCTTAGTATAAACTAACACTTTCAACAAGTTTAAACTCGAATTACCAAAGAGAATAGCTTTCTTTTCCCTCAGAAAACTGAACAAAATCACAAAGTGCACTGAGGATTGCTGCTAGCATTTCTGTTGCGGTTATCATGGAAGTCAAGTAATTTCCCAGAAAATTCTCTCTCTAATCTATATGCCTGCTTGGGCTGTAAAGTTTTCTCCTTGCACCTTCCCTAAGCAGGTGAGGATGGTCACTAACAACATTAAAAATTGTGCTAAATATTTGAAAAGCATGTACTCCAATAACCACTTCTGCAAAGCTATAGTCATACATTCTTTTACCACATACTGGCACTGGAAGCCTGTACAACACATGGGATGAAACACAACCCTGGCTACATGTTGCTTTCACATTGCTCAGTCTCACTGCACAACACTGAAATATCCTTTTCTGCAGCATTTATAAACATTACATGTAGACAAACCAAGAACTGCAACAACTTCTGCCCAAGAAGAAACTCGAAAATTCAATCCACAATGTCTACAGAGTCAACAGTCACTCCACTCCTCCCATTTCCAGAGAAAATTACTTTTCTTAAGCTTTTGAGGGGTGGCACTACTGAAAGCAGGCTAAACACACACACATTCAAGACCACACCTATCATTTCATTGCACACAACAGCTCATGAGAGCTTTCCAAGGTGAAGCATTAGGACAATGCTGTCATGCAAACAAAGTCTCCCATGTACCACCCCAGGTGGTTTTTTTTAAAATACCCAACAGCAGAAACACCAAAGCAAACCGCAATTGCAAATCTCAGCACGAGCAAGAAATAAAAGACAATGAAGAAGGTTTCACCCACCTGGGATCTTTCTGAATGCTATCAATGGAAGGTGACCTAGCCAAGGTCCCTTCGGGTGGGATGGCTGGCCCAGATTTGCTGTATGGTGATTCAACAGAAGGACAATACTGCAGCTGTCGGTAGGGGTCTGCGTAATTGGAGGCTGGGCCGGCCGCATAGCTGGCCCTCTGGAAGGTCGCGGTTGCGTTCTGTGTGCCGTGTTGACTGCCTGTGCGCTGTAAGGGTACGGAGTCGACACCAGGGGAAGATGGGGCTACGACAGGAAAGTAGGGACAAAGTAAAAAATTGAGGACCTGTTCACAGAAATGGTTAACCAGGTCTAGGCAGAGGAAAAAAAAACGAAAAACACACACATATAAAACGAGGGTTCAAAAAGAATGAGAAAAAAAACAAACAAAAAGAAACAAGCAACATTGTCATTTTCCAAACCTCAGAAGGAAATTACCATCAAACAAATTTCTAAATGACATGCCAGTTCTGGACTGGAAGACCTTCACACTAATTAAACAGATTGGAGAGGTATTTTCACCTGCGGTTCTAACTGCCCTAACACGAAATGAAGTGCAGAAGCAGCATGGGAATATTCAAGCTAAGGTTCACAACCACCACTGAGTGAGGCTTTTGCAGTCCTTACAGGGGTGGAAGTCAGTCAGGTCCACCAACAGAAGGAGGATCAAAGCAGGCTCAAGAGTCCAAACTGAGACAGACGGCTCTACAGCAGAAGAAGTATCCAGCCATCCCAGATTTGTAGCCCTGGCATCCACAAAGCAGGTAAAACCAGACACCTGCTACTGAGAATCACTGCATGTGCTTTGGTAGCCGATCTCCTGCAAATTCACCTTAAGCTAAGACTTAGGAGAGCGTAATTGCTAACTCAGTCTGAAAAAGAGCTAAGCACAAGGTGACCATGTAGAGGTCTTAATGCACGCCAGCAGCAGCTGCGCTTACACACCACAGCTCAAGATTAATGCATTACCAGTTCTGAGCAGCTTAACCAATAGCTTTAAACTGACTTAATGCTTTTGCGACTCAAAAATCTTATTAATCTCTCTTGCAGCCCATTATCTTTCTGTTACAGCACTGGGTAGTGGAGATGCAGTCTACTGGATTAAACACGCAGTATTTTAGAACCAAAGTCCAGTTAATGGCAAATGGATTATCACTGTGAGGGCAAGAGGACCAATACCCACATGATCTTTGGCCTGGAGACAGAAAGAAATTAAATGCTGGCTCTGCTCAGAAGAAAATTTGGACTGTTTGAAGTGGCACATGAACTTGTGGTGGTTGCCATTTCCTCCTGTCCCAAGACAACAAGAATACTTTTGCCAAAACGAGTGGCCTGAGTCCAGGGCTATTTTTAGCTGGGTCAAATTCATATGCTAAACTGTAGACAAAACCACATACTGAAAAGATAGGTTTCATAACAGATTTCCCAATTATTTATTGGCATGCACATTTAAAAAATAAATAGTTAATGCATTATAAGTCAATGAAAGGGATTTTAAGCATTTTATCTCAAAATGTCAGCAAATTAAATACAGTGAGCTTTAAATACAATTACCATGGTTTTGAATGACCTTGTACTTGTCAAAAATACAACTGAAAATTTTAAATTTATTTTGAATTTTTTCATTAGTTTTTTTTTTTTCCTTATGGTTCTGAAATATTGAATTTTACAATAGCAAGAATCGTCACTTTATTACAAACATAAGAAAGCGGGATCACCCACTTATTATCCCACCCCTGGAAGTGTTCAAAGTCTGGTTGAACAGAGTTTAAGCAACTTGACCTGGTTGAAAAGGTCCCTGCTCACTGCAGGAGGTTGAAACTGGATGACCCTAAAGGTCCTTTCAAACCCAAACCAGTCTATGATTCTACAATCACATTTACTCACATATACAGCAACACTTTACATATATTGTTTTGGTTTAACTACTAGTGTATACATATATATATATACATACCTCCTTAAGAAATGAGTAATCAAGACACACAAACCTTTTCATAAAACTGCATCATTTCAAATACATTAACAGTATCAGCATATTTATACATCCCATGCACAAATCATGCTAAATTCAGTGTTAGAAAGAAAGACAAACATCACATTTTAACAGAAAATACAGAGTTCAAAACCAAAATCAGGTGCCTAGTGAGAAACAGAGTAATAAAACAAGTTAGAAATTTCCTCAAGTTAGAAAAACAAACTAGAAATATTTTGAAGTGAGAAAGAGAAAATGTAATTGTATACTGAAATAGCATACGCTTAAGCACTGTCATTCCATAGAATATGCTACTACCTTTTGACAAATTGTAAGGGGAATCACTAAAAAACTTTACAACACCAATCCTGCTGAAAACAAGAACTTCATTGTAATGTTGACTGCTTTCCAAAATATTCACTATATTTCCTTCATCTTCTTTGCAAGACAGTTCAATGGAAATCATGTTTGTTTTTTAATTATTTGATAAGTTTTCTTTCTATTTTCTCCTTTGTCTTGTTATCAAAATAGGTATTTATATGAACTGAAACTGGCTGTCATACTAACACCTACAAGCTTCTCCAGTCACTCTGATTCATTTCTGAAATTACCTTCCTGCATGCTGTTACTTCTTTTTGAACTTTAGCACAATGAGCACAGAAATGCGATACTCAGAATACGAGAATGAGACAAATCTATGACTTAAACATTCACAATTGTGTGTATTTGGACAGTGTTACTCAGATTAATTAAAAGAAAAACAAAAAACCCAAACAACTAACGCTTCAGAAAATCTCCTACATCTAACTTGACTACATTCACTGTCATTGACTGTAAAAGGGCTATGCTTTAGCAGACATTTTTGTAAAAATAAGTGTATGTAAAACTGAAGCAAAGTCATCTTCTATCTATATATACACTTCCCTTGCTTAAACAAATCCCTTTGGCGGCCAAACCTACTGACTGAACTATGGCTCTTTTAAGCTATGGCAAACTATTGAGATCTCCTTTCTGTTTAGCTATTCAAACAGCAAAGCCAGAGTTATTATGTCTAATGAAACAAATTCAGAAGTTGATTTCCTCACCCAGCACAGTAATTCTTCTCTGAGCACAGAGCATCCAGAAGGCACATGCCTGGACTGAACCAGAAAGCATTCACATACCAGACACATTTGCAGATGGTCATGCAATCTTTTAACTTGTTTTTCAATTGAAGACACTTAGCCCTTTCTCTAACTTTTGCACTTGACTATCCTCTCAAATCCAAGCCAGTTACACTTTGACCAGAACCAGGTCAGTTTAGGTGAAATGCCAAACTGACATTTTGGCATTTGGCGGGGGGTGAGGGGGGCTTGTCCCAGCAATGGGAGAGAGAGACAAGAAGGAATTGCAAAAGTACTGTTTCTGGAGCTTGGGATTGTTCTTCCCTCTCCCACCAGCCTGAGATCTGGCTGGCTGAAGCAGAATCATAGTCAAGTCATGTTCTTTCCCTGGGGCTACTGCTGACTCTGTTCTGCCTCTACATAAAGCTAAAACCAAAAAGTCATAACCTTACTGTGAAGAAGCAGGTTTAGTATTGTGAAGCTTGAAGGAAAAGGTGTCCACAAAACCAGACCTTCCTCTGGTCTTCCAAAGTCCCAAAATTTACAAGCAGATCAAGATTAAAATCAAGTAAGCAGAAGGACTCAAAACCTTATTTATCCTGTATTGTGTCTTACCTAAGTGACCACTCAGGAAAATACTGCTTTCAGTAGCGACTGCTCCCCTCACTCTCTAAGAACTTAAATGGAAATTCAGTGCATTCTGAATGTCAGTCAAGTTTCTAAAGCTCTGCTTGCTCCTTTTGCACTGGTTGGCCTCTCCATGGCTCCTCCCTGGGACTGCTCAGCCCAGTGGCCTTGCAGAGACACAAGGAGAGGGTGACTAGCACCTGACCTCCCCTCCCAAGTGCCCCATTCCAGACACACAAGAGGGGCTTGTATGGTCCATGACCTGCAGCTGAGGCTGGCTCATGCTGGAGGGAGAGCCATAGCACACCCTCTCTGCTGCAGCCAGCAAAGACCCAGTACAAAAAATGACATGCTCAGTTGTGGGCCAATAAATCTCTATATATTATCAGTATTTTAAACTTCAATATAAGAACTGTCCTTGAAAAATAGAATTTTCATTTTGGGTTGAGAGAAGGGTTTCACAGAGAATTTCTGAAATGAGAATTTTCCAAGTGAGCACTCCATTGGGCAAATCAAGAAGTACAGGCTCAGTGATCTCAGTTTGGCCCCTGAACATTTAAGATCTTGCTTTTATTTGTCATACCATTCATGCCTAAGAGATACTGTATCATCTCAGCCCCTCACTGCTCCAACCAAAATCACATACGCAGCAAACATAGTATCTGGGGTACCACACAGACATTTAGTATGTTCTTAAAAATGTTTGTCAAAAAGAAAAGCCCCTGTTTAATATAATGAAAACCCTCCAAAAACCTGATATATGGCCTGATTATGGTTCTCTTGATTGCAGTAATAGCATATAGAAAATCCAGTCTTTATAATTTTATTTGGCTTTTACATAGTATTAACAAGGAGATCACAACTTTTATATTAATGATGATTATTTAGGAGTATCACTAAATATGCTCATGCTCAGAAGCTGACTTTCAGCATTTGAATGTTCTTTTCACATAGGCAGCAGATGTTAGAATCATTAACAAAATGTAAAAAGTAAGAACACCTTGATCTAGGCAGGGATACTATTGCACCATACCTAAGTATCTTAGGGAGATCAAGTTTGCATATAAACTGCCAAGAAGTTCAGACCTCCTAGAAGCCAGAGGACATTTTGCCCAGTTAACATAAGAAAGATCAGACCTTCAGAAATTGTAAGTTCATTAATAAGAATTATCTTGCTACACCTGCTTGCTGAAAACTACCACACTGATGTTGCTGCTTGATTTGGAGGTATTACCTTGTAAAATTTTCCTCTTATAATTTGATATTAGACATTCAGTTCCTGTGCTAACCTTCTCCTTAGCTTCTTTCATGGAGATTTCAAAATTATTTTCTTTATTTTCTCCCTTTATTTTTTCTCTTCACTGATTTACACTTGCAGTTGATTTATACTCTCTCTCATGAAAGTTGAAAATTGGATCCCGGAGAGAGTGCAAAGTATGTCCACCATCCCTCCACGAGTTCATAAACAATATAAATGCAGTGCATTCTCTTGGTACCAAATTTATAGAAAATTTATAAAGCAGATAATTTTACCACCTAATATACCATAAAAATAACACAGTGCATTTTCTGTCAATTAGGAAAAAAACTCATCAAGCTTGGGACATACAAACACTTTAAATGCTGAACACTCAAAATGCTGAAATAAGTGTTTTAAGGCATGTACCAGTCTTTTTGCAATATAAATTTAAGAAAATAGATGTTAATCAAGCTAGTAACAAATTTGCAATCCAAAGGAACAAGCACAAACAGTCAATTTTAATACTGTTCAAGATACATGGTATCACACATAACAATTATAAATAAATAAATGAATAAATAAATAATAGTAATAATTTGTTTAGCTGTTAATTTTAGAAGCACTTTTCCACATGGAAAGTATAAAATTTTTAGAGAAATACATGGTTGAGGGGAACTGAAAATATGTACTGAAAGAGGGGAAAAAAACCCCTCTGATAATGTAACTGATATTAACAACTAACTCTAATGCTGTTAAGATTTGATAAAGGCACTATCATGTCCTCTGCTCAAAGTACATAGGCACAAGGAATTTTGTACTTCAGACATGGAAAGTAAGGAAAAAAAAAAAAAAAAGTAACACTACAGGATTTCAAGAGACAAGGCTTCAATTTTGATTTAAAATATTTAGGACCTTCTGCAAATACCAATACCACAGAACTTCTGTGGAGGTTGACAACTTTGCTATGTGACTTCTTATACTCAAACGAGAAGAAGCACCACCAAAACTACTACAACTTTCTGTTTACCTTGTTTTCCACTTGCTCCTCACCCACTTTCCTGCACCCTTTATTTTGTCCTGTTTAGTTTTTCTTGCAATCAAAATTCCAGTCTCCCAATTCTCAGCCAGAGACAAACAAAAATGACTTTTTAGCAAATCTTCCTTTGCATACTCATGAGATAGGCTCTTCACCAGCCAGCCAGCCTCTGTCTTCAAACATATCAAAACCCTTTAGGGCTTCCAGGATTGTTCTGCCTAATTCCTTCTATGGGCTCCAGCTTTCTCCAGATGCTCTTATTCTGTGTAGATCAGGGGAAATACAACCTCCTGCCCTCCAGTCAGCTTCCCAATGCTCAGCTCCGTCCTTTCAACAGTTGGTCATGGCAAATAGGTCTCCCTGCTGCACAAGGTATATATATAACATAGCACAATGTACAGAGGAAATGCAAGCAAACTAAAGAAATTGATACAGAACAGGATGGTGCTTAGCAAAAAAAGACCTCTTTTCCACCCACAAACACGTTACTCATAATTTTCTCAAGTACTGGTTATACCTGGCTGTCACACCTACTTGCAATTAGTACGTCTACAAGTTGGTGCAAGTAGATATTCAGTAATATTTTAATCATCAGATGTTTTCATGACATGGTGAGGAGGAAGCCTTTTTATCAAGGCAACATCTCTGTCTACTAGATGCCATTACAGGAGATTTATGTTTTTATCACTTTTCCATCCCATCTTCAAAACCACAGGTAGCTGTTTAGCCACTATGGGAAATACTCAGGGCCTCTCTGAATTATTTCATAGGCTCATTGCCATTGCTGGCAGCTGTAAAATACTAATCCTAATGAAGGTCATAAATATATTCAAAGTGAGTGCACACTCCAACAACTTGCTACCTGATTCTTTGAAAACTCTTAAAATCATCTCCTGACCATTGCAATAGCTACATGCCATTCTTTTGCAGAATTCCTTGCTTCAGACAAACCAAGGAAACATCATTTGTGCTCTGAATATTGTCTTCAGTAAGTCTTACAATACAAAACCTGATAACCTTTGAAGACTGAAGACTGAACGTGCTACTGCACTGAGGTATCCTTTTAGTTCCATTTTCTAAGAATGTTCTTTAGATCTAACACTAATTGTAACAATAAGGCTGAACATTCCTTTTCTTAGAAACTTATGTTTTCTCTACAATGCAGAAAGGGTCAGCTAAAGAAAATACTGTTTCCTTAGTTTCTGAGCTATTCCTCTATTTCCATTACAGCTGTTACCTGGTCGCTTTGAAAGCTTTTGTCTATCTTGTTCCATTTCAGCTTGCCCACTCAAACTATGTCTTGGTTTCCTTTTTTGTTTTTCTTTTGGGGGAGGTTGTATAACTGCCACTGCCTAACCCTCAGCACATGGAATGACTTTCTTCATCACCAGTTTAGACTTGGCATTTCCTTACTACTAATTATTTTACTTATGGGTTCATTAGGCAATTAGCTGGTGTCAATCTGTAATCACCTGGTGCCACCAGGGTTGGCAATGGAAGCAAATGACTTTATGAACAAAGTAATCTATAAAGATGTTTGTACCTCTGAGCAAATGTTAATGCAGAAACAGGGAGATGAAGTAATTCAGTGAGCAGCAATGGTGTCAGAATTTGTATTTTAGAAACTTGTATTTCAGTTCAATAAATATAGTGGCTGAGATGAGTGAGTTCCTGCCTGGGCTTATTTTGCAACAGGGCTTAATGAGACTTCAGCGAAGCCTCAAGTCAAAACTTGAATGCAGCCTCTTCCACAGCCAGGCATGTCATAGGCTTCACTGCCATACCCCATCTCACATCTCCACACCCATAACACCTCCAATTCTAAATCCCTCCCTCCAGTCATTTACCACCATGAGGTTCCAGAGTCACAGGGTGTCCACCACAGTAACACAGCCTGCATCTCAAAGGCTGTATCCCAAAAGTGTATGTAGTTAAAGCATCATTTTAAAATCCCATAGTCCAAGTGGACACCAGGGTTTTATGCAGATATTAGAATTTCAACTAAAACTTTTCAATATTTCAGATTTCCAACTCAAGGCTGGAACGACTTTTTTCCTTGTTTACAACCAAGCAAGGAGAAGCCTCATTTTTCAAGTTATCTGTATTAAGAAATATAATACTCCTTTCCACCTCCAGGAACCAACTGCATTTTAAATCTGCCAGATTTTAATCTCACTTATATATGCAACTTTCATTCTCAGGCTCAGCTTCTACCATGTTTCAGTGACGCTGCTCTGAATGTAAAAAATGGTGTGCACACACAATGTGATAATCAGATGCCAACTGTGGCTGCTAAAGACGTTATTGCCAAGATCTTTTCTCAGATTGTGTCTTCTCTCTCTGAGCTGCATCCCTCAGTTTAGGGAGAACATGCAGTTTAATTCATTTGCTACATGAGCATTTAAACAGAGAAATCAACAACTGCCCTTTCAGAATCTCACATACTAAAATTCATCATGGAAATTTACTCACTAGAGATAAAATTCAACCCTGAGCAATGGCACAATATAGGAGACACATACATCACTTTCCTCCTCTTTGCAGTACTACAGGATTTCACATTCTGTGCGTGGGACAAAATGACCCAATCACAGCAAATCCACACAGACCACACTGCTGCACATAGACGAGCCTTCTGCAACGAAATCTCTGCTTTCACTCATAAAGCAACCTTCCCTTGAAATTTCTGAAGTTTCCTGTCCATCTGGCCAGCATAAAGCTGAACACACGGAAAGAAGTCACAGTTAATATATAAAAAGATATATAAACAGTATGAGACAATAACAGATTAACAGACTGCACTGCATCATGCTACAGCCATCAAGCACATGGACATCTTCTCCTTCGGATTTTGACTTTTCCTTATTTAGGGCACTATAATCCTAAGTAGTAAAGTGGCTAATAAATGGTATTTCTAAGAACACCTTACTGAACTTCAGCAATTTTAATGAGTAGTTTCCACTCTGGAATAGACAGGTGTTTCGTTATTAACGGAATAACATTTGTGCTCCAGTGCCAGATCACATGATATATTCACCTTAAACATTAACCTAACTTCTGCAAATGATAGAATGATAGTTAAAAGTTGTTGAACACTTTTAAGTAAAAACTACTATACTTGTACTCATAAAAACTACATGTAAACTGCTGAAATTATGACAAAGGAAAAGTTCTAAAAGTAGCCAGTCATACCTTAAAAAAAATAAGAGAAAGAGTACAGCTTGAGTTAAAAAAAATTATGGGCTGGTGATTTTTAAGAGTGCCTTTAAACATACTACAGAAGGAATGGTCCTCTAACAAAGGACTTAGTTTAGTCATCTTAAAGACATGACTGGGTAGTTACCTCAGGCACAGCAGTGCTTTTGTTCAGCAAAGATTTACAAGAATGAGATTTATGAAAGGTGTTTGAATTGAATTCTTATTTCATGAATGACAACCTTGCATTTCTATGCAACACTGAAGTATATAAATGAGAATGGATGTCCTGTATCACTAAAATCTCATGTGATGGATCTTTAAACAGAGACTACACCTGTACCGTAAACAGATGACATATACACTTACAGTTTCTGGCACAAAAACTGCAATTTCTCAGTAGTGGCAGATGAGATTTACAGGGTATGCACTCCCCTGAGCAAGATTTTATAATCACAGCTCTCCCTCAACAGGTGGCAAAAGTCAAAGGGGCACCTGAGAAATGGTCAGACAAGTTACAAGTCATTCTTCTGTTAAAAAAAGGGAACAGAAGAATTAGAAAATACATGGAACAAAATACGAGCTTCTGGAGGTATCCTGCCCATGGGACACAGGAAAGAAGTCATGGATACTATCCATTCTAAAACATTTCTATTCTGAGTGGTAAAATCTTGTCTGTCTTCATATGGGTGCAATTCTTCTATGGAACCCAATCATGGGCTCAGTACTTTGAAACTACAACTATCTTATTTGGAGAAATGCTTCTGCACTATTAGGGGGACATTGTTTCCACATAACCTCCAGCCACCTCCCTCTCCATTCCTGTCCACAGGATACTGCTGAAGTTGAAAACAGTGTATTTTGTTATTCCTCTCTCAAAATTTTAATGGGAAGGAAATAGAAAATTCCTTCTCATAGAACAAAAAAAAAAATAAAAAGTCACCTAAAAACATATATGTAAGCCTGTAACAAAGGTAAGACTATATAAGAGAACCTGGATCTGACTAATCAAATGGGATTATGACTTTGTATTGCTTTGAGGTGATTTGTTATTCTTTATGCAGATTACTAAGGTATTTTCTGCTCAATTTACTTTGTATTGAAAATTTGTTCCCTGCTTGCTTCCTATAATTCTCTTTCCCAAAACAATGTTATCAAGTTAGGAGTACAGGTCTATTATCACTACATTACCAAACTGAAAGAGATGCAGTCATAGGAATAATTTTTCTTTTTAATTTCTCTGAAAACATTATGTCTTATAGCCAGAACTCCATGCTGTGTGATTTATCAGCATGATCCTCAATTAATCTGCAGCTGTGCCATCACAGCACATCCATGTACAGCATATCAGCTTGTGACACAACAAAACAACCTGTCCAGCCACAAACCAGCCAGAAAAAAAGCCACCACCTAAGCAGAAAGAAGCAATATTTGGTATTTATAATATAACTCTTTTAGGTCAGGAAGAATGAGAAATTAAATACAGATTTGAGAAGCAGCATAAAGGATGAAGGGTTTAATCTAAATGGAGCAAGTGAAAGCTGCTATTTCTGTTGCTCCTCTTTTTCTCCTGAACTGAAATTTTAGAGACAAAGAAAGAAAAATAAATATTTGAAACCAATGTTCCATTTTACTTTTAAATTAAATACTTGTAGAGACAGGAAAGAGCATGTAACAGGTAACTTTTCATTAACAGTAAGATGCCCTTCTGAAATTAATTACTATACCAATGTACTCATTGGTGCTCCCTGTAAGAACCTGACAATATCTAACTGCATGTATACAGGTGTTTTTTTTCTCCTCTAAGCTCCTTGAGATTCCTTTTACTCATTAATCTGAAATCTATGGAATTACAAGTGATACGTCTGGTAAACTAAATTCCCGTTCCCTGCTGAAAAGCAATACTTAACACAATCCAAGAAAGGATAAGTGTCTGTTAACTGGGATATAAAGTGCCCTTTGGAAATTGCCACCGGTGATGTCCAAGGATCAGACTTCTGATTCCCAAAGCTGAATTCATGTTTGCACACTTTTCAGGTGCAGAGAACTGTGAACTAAGCCCGCTGTATGTGATTCGTCATGACATTAAAATTGCAGTCCCTCAATGTCATTTTACTTGTCTCATTTTATTTCATGCTGTGTTAATTTTCTAAATTTTCTTCAGCATGTTTAAATCATAAGACAGCTTCAGTGATTTGAAACAGCTAATAACAAACAAGTTACCAAGGGACTATCAAAAATATTTATCTCCAAGTAAAGTTTTAAAAAAACCCACTCACATTTGTTTCAGATATCATCTGACTGTCGAGTATCAAATGCAAGGTGCAGTGGTATCAATACAGGCTGGGGGATGAAGGAATTAAGAGCAGCCCTGCCAAGTAGAACCTGGGTGTGCTGGTGGATGAGAGGCTGGACATGATCCAGCTATGTGCACTCACAACTCAGAAACCAAACTCGTTCTGGGCTCCATTCAAAGCAGTTTGGGCAGCAGGGGAGGGAGGGGATTCCGCCCCTCTGCTCTGCTCTGGTGAGACCCCACCTGCAGTGCTGCAGCCAGCTCAGCACAAGAAAGACACAAACATGTTTCAGCTGTTCCAGAGGAGGGCCATAGAGACAGTCAGGTTTTCTTGTACACCTTCTCCTTGGGTACTGCTTAAACTCCAGGGCAGCAAAAGCCCAGGCCAAGTGCAGCAGGCACGAAGCAGCAAATGCTGCCACTGCTACCTGGCTCCTCTTCCCATCTCTCCAGTAGTATCTAGTCCATGGAGAAAGCCTGGACTCCAGGAGCAAACACTGCTTCTATCTGACTTTAAGCAAGGCACACTTTTACAGAAGAAAGGCAGTATTACCACAAGCAGCACTTGAGATAAGGCATCCCTTGGTGCAAGCTCTTCCTTCAGTAAATGAAGTACAATGCAGGAGTGGGATGGAAGGCAGAGAAGAGGACAAGAGAATCTGTCCACACACACAGTGGCAATTCTCACCTTCGGCAGTTTTTCCTGAGCTGCATCAAAGGACAATGACATATTGCCTTTTTCCCTGCCACTGGCAAATGGCCAGGAGCAACAGATAACTCTTTCCTTTGAACAGCAACTGCCTTGGCTGTTCACAGCTCTCCAGTCAGCATTCTTCTTCCACACAGAAACTCAGCTTGCAAACAGATGTATTTCTGCTTTGCACCCGTCATCACAAATTCCATGGGCCTCTTCTCTTGGATTGGTACTCTGTGCCATGGTGCCCAGGAAGTGGTGGAGTCTGCAGCAGCACAGCTTCTGGTAACAGACCTCTTCAGAGGTGTTGGTGCACTGGTGGAAGCACTCAAGCATCAGTTGGAGGAATCTGAGGGAGATGGAGCTGGCCTGAAGGAATGAAGGCCATCAGAGAAGCCTGAGGGCAGCCTGGCAACTGCCTGCACACACAGGACACTGGGCAGCTCTGAAGGGAGCACAAGAAGTGCTGCGGGAGTGCACCTGCTACAAACATGCTCCCTGATAGGTAACCCATTGCAAGAGCATGCCTGCTAAGTCCTTCAAATCCCACCCTAAGCAACTCTCCAGAGACAACAAAAACTTTTACTGCTTACTCTTCTATTTTCCTTTCATTAAGTCCTTGCTTTCAGGGTTCTCTTTAATTTCAATCACAGACACTACTCCTTATTCTCCTAAAGGTCTCAAAAAATGGTCTTTGCAGTACCTTGCATGCCCCATCTTCAGCAAGCAGGCAGCTCAGCTCTGTGAACCCAGCACTCCAAGGAGCACCAAGTAGTCCTGTAACCACACAAAGATGCTGGACTTTGAAGTCCATTCAAATACAACTGAGCTGCATCACACCTTCCCAATGGTGACCCTCAGGGAACTGAGACAGAGACCATTCTCAGGCTGTGCATCCCCAGACCATCCCTAAGCTTTCATCCAGGCTGCCGGGGTTTCCCTGATGCACGTACTCTTCACAGACCTGAGGACAGGCTTACTCCTCCAGTGCATCCTTGTCACTTTTGTAAGGCTGGGGTCAAAAGTATTCACCTGCAGCCCCTGAAACCAGTTAGTGCACTTATGCTCTTAAAGCATGAGTACTTTGCAGGTTTTAAGATCTAAATGCTCACAGTTCACCAGCAACACCAGGGCTCTTACACAGCAACACTTAGTTTATCTGATAAAGTCCCTCTTTGTAGAAAGTTCAGAACAAAAACAGCTCTCCCATTTCTCATCCCTCCTTCCCAGACAGTATCAAGGCTATTACAAACTTTATCTGGAAATTACATCCTTTTTACAGAAGAGGGCTCATCTGTTTCTCTGAGGGACCACAGTAGAAGCATGAGCTTCCAGACAGTGAGGCCAGTCTCCGGAGGGTGATGATGACAACTGTTCATATAGACCCCACAGCTGCCAAAGGTATGCTCCTGAGCTGCAGCTCAGCAGTGACAGCCCCCAACCAGAGCAGTAAGGATGCTTTGTCCTCAAGACAGCTACAAAAATCCTAGGCTTTCAAAATAATGCGATTTTGACTGTTTTGCCTGGTTTCATGTTTGACGTGGATTAAATGTCAATAACAATAGACTAAACCTCTAGCTCAAAATTCTAATTCTGCAAATAAGCAAACAATCATTGATTCTATGTGCCACCCTGGCTGAAAGGCAACCCTTCCTCCCTCTTAATTAACAGCCCTCTTCAAATTCCATCAATGTTCATGTAAACATCCCATCAAATAAGCTTATCTCTACTACATGAATAATTCAAAACCTTTAGGTTTATAAGGAAAACCAGTAACCAACCTGCCTGAACAAAAATTATTAGTGTTATTTAGCTGAGTTACAAGTGCAAGCTATAGGTTGCTATTCAACAAATAAATTAATTTTCTTTTTATATGTCTGAGTACTCCTCCAAGCACATCCTTCGAGGCTTCTCATTTCAAAAGGAAAATTTCACACTTAGTGCTTTTTGTGCAAAAGTTTGGGCTAGTACTTTTTATATGAGAGAAGGCATTACCCTTTGAACACCAAAAGGGATTGTTAAGTTAAAGCTTAACCACCAAAAGGGCTTTTACAGCTGCTGCTATAGAGTTTGAAACATATTTAGCTAAGACAGCATGACAGTAACACACCCAGTTATAATTTACACAACAGGTACAGGCTGGCTGGAGAATGGATCAAGACAAGACCTAGGGAGACAGACTTGGGAGTGTTTGTGGATGTAAAGCTCAACATGACATGGCAATTTGTGTTTGCAGTCCAGAAATCCTACCATGTCCTGGGCTGCATCCAGAGCAGCATGGCCAGGAGGGCCAGGGACAGGATTCTGCCCCTCTGCTCTGCTCTGGTGAGACCCCACCGGCAGGGCTGCAACCAGCTCTGGGATCCTCCGTACAGGAAGGACAGGGACCTGCTGGAGTGAGCTGAGAGGAGGCCACCAAGATGATCAGAGGGCTGGAGCACCTCTCCTGTAAGGACAGGCCAAGAGAGATGAGGCTGTTCAGCCTGGAGAAGAGAAGGCTCCAGGAAGACATTAGAGCCCCCTTAAGTACCTGAAGGGGGCCTACAAGAGCTGGAGAGTGACTTTTCACAAGAGCCCTAAGTGATAGGACTAGGGGGAATGGACTTAAAATAAAGGAGGATAGGTTTAGATAAGATATCAGGAAGAAATTCTTTACTATGACGGTGGTAAGGCACTGGATCAGGCTGCCCAGAGAAGCTGTGGACTGCCCATCCCTGAAAGTGCTCAAGACCAGGCTGGATGGGGCTCTGAATAACCTGGTCTAGTGCAAGGTTTCCTACCAAGGACAGGGAAGATGGAATGTGATGATCTTTAAGGTCCTTTCCTACACAAATCATTCTGTGATTCTATGAATTTCATCCTATCTAAAGCTATTAGGGGAGATGTTCAGACACTTTTTGTACCTTCTGCAGTATGTTGTGCAGAACTATCATCATGAATTTCATTTTCAAATTCAATAAAAAAAAATTACTAAAATTAAAAACTAAACCATCACCCAAATAACAATGACTATATACAACAAACTTAATTTAGGTCACCACACAGAGAAATTTTAGCTTATTGAATTTTGCATACTAAGGTTCATGCACCTAGAAGATGAAAAACTCTTCAGGGGACTTTATTCTCAGTTGTGCAGACATTCTTGAATGCAGTATGTATTTAAGAGCTCACAAAGGAGAAAGAGGTGATGTCTACAGTAGGTAACCATTCTTGGTTACTTTTCCAAAAGAGGTGAAATTTTCAAATTCAGGAATGATGTTCTTTAAAATCAAACAAACAAACCAAACAAAAAACCCATTAAAATCCTCTCAAACCCCACAAAGTACAACAAAACTAAAAAAAAAAAAAACACCCAACCAACAACAAAAAAACACCCACTAAAAAATTTAAATGGTTTGCAAGTATAACTAACTCAATTATTTCCAATGGACAGTGTTAGCTGCAGAGAAGAAAATCCAGGCTTTTGACAACATTTTTAGACTAAGTCTGCCTTCCCTTTTCTTTCTGTCAGATGTAGAAAAGCATGCCTCATCTTCATGATTGTAATGGTTTTAACATTCGCCTGTTTCTATCTGCTAAATTTAGTACAGTGGTCTGAGTACTTACTTTTTTCTTTCTGTGAGACAGGATTAGGAGAAAAGCAAAGCAGGCCTAAACTTAAAGGTATTAAGATAGATTTTATAAACACACACTAAAAGAAGAAACTGGAACTAAAATGAAACTTTCAAAACACTTCCCCTTCCCTCACTAGCTTATTTCCTTTTTCACAATGGATAAAGACAAAACTCTGAACTTTAGGTCAGTACTACTTATAAAATACTCCTTTTAGTCCTTTTAGAGAGAGAAGTCTCCTGATTAGTTGTAACTTTCCACAAGAAGTAACAGTCTGCTTGAGGCTTTTAACTTTCACAAAAGCAGCCGCCCGGGGGAAAAATCTTCAGTTGTGGACCTCCCGTATTAGGTAGCCTTTCTTGTGGTTACATATGGGCCATGGACTCATGCATACTGGGGTGTCATTTTAAAAATGAACAATTCAAACACAAACGATTTCTTCATCTCATGGGACAGAGATCTCTTTTTACTTCACTGGTGCAGAGGGTTTCTTATCTCCCTCTGTTCAAACATCTCATGGGATCACAAGATCACAGTTACTAATTCAACAGTCACTCAGTCAATTACAGACACCTTTGCTCAAATCTAGAAATCTGAACAATCATTTCCCCAGTCCATATTTCCCATGATTTAAAGGGATATTCTAGCATATTACAGTCTGTTACCAAAGCTCATAGGAGATTTTCAGCCTATGACCAAGGCATCTTCTCATCTCTTCCACCTAAGGGGTCACTCCTTCCTTCACTGACTCCAGTATCTTCATATTGTCCCTTTACATGACCCCAGTTTGATCTTTTTTCTCACTTAGAGAAGGGTTAGGGCTTTGGAAGTTTCATCTGTGCAAGGAAAGAGTTATTATCTCGCCCAGGGCCTGCAGTGGTCACACAATCTCTGCCGGGCAGCAGCCGCTAGGATTCGAAAGCCTCTGGGATGGGGGAAGAGAACTCCCAGGGAGGGGTCTCAGGGGTCTCAGAGTGGCCTGGCTGGTGGATGCCTTCTGCATCACCTCCTCAGTGACCACTGGGACCCAACCGAGCCCGCAGCTGCGACCAGGGGCCTGGGGGACACGTCTCCCGCCTCGGCCGGCAGCGAGGCCAGCTCTAAAGCTCTGTGGATGTTAAGCTGTAGGCTCCCCTTCCCCGCCCGGAGCCGATGGGGCCGGGGGCACGGCCAGGCCAGCGCCGGCTCCCCAACAGCGCAGGAGCAGCGGCGCCCGGCCGGCCTGGGCTGACCCACGGGGCACCAGCAGGGCTGGGTGTCAGTGCTTCTCCGCCAGAAGGAAAACGACCGACCCAGACATCCTCTCAGCTTTATATACGTACTCACAAAGTCTCATCCAGCTTCCTCAGTGGTTAAACAACATGTCAGTATCTAAAAATTGGCCTCTGACAGGGCCCTGTCCTTTCCACAAGAAATTAACAGGTCCTTACAGGGTTATAGGGAACCGTTTCTCCTTCAACTAAAAACCAAGCTGTGTTAACCCATGACAACGATAAAAGCTGTTTCTGTGGTAGACAAAGGGTGCAAACTATGGTGTAGACGGAGCACACTGAAGTCTTAATGCTCCCCACTCTGCCATGACTCATGCACACAGAATCTACAGGCCATGAAACCTTGGCACGTATCTTCGTGGAGTACACGGTAATCTACATCACTCATATTTTACACCAAATACTAATCTAGTCCTAAAAAAAAAATAAAAAGCCAAATAATCAAACACTTAAGAAAACCCAATAAAGGAAAAAAAAATACGTGCAAACTTGAACTCCTTTCCCTCCTTCCTGTTTATTTGAAAAAAAAAATTGTATGGTCTCCATCAGAAAGGATATGCTCCTATTGCTATTTGTTCTAGAGGCAGGAGTCCAAGAGCTGATCCAATCCAGCTCAAAACTCCCTCTGAGCGCTGACAGTGCTTCAGCCTGGCTGTGCGAAAGGCTGACAGCTACCAACAGAGTGATCAGCCTGGCATACATCCATCTGCCTTCATTTCCCGTGACCCTAATGATAGGGGTGCAGGGGGAAAGGCAAGGGAGGATTAAGCCAACACAAAACTGGACTGATGGGGTCTTTCTTCAGAGTGAGCCTGCAGCAACGTTTAAATCCACATCCCAAGGGGCAAAACAAAACTCACCTTCACAGGGCATGTTTCTGCTACACATATGACTGTGGGTTTTTTTAGTTTTTCCTCTTTCCTTCTGAAAATCCATCTTCATGTGTAACTAACTAACATCCCATGTCCCAGTTTAATTCACTGCAATTGTTATCTGTGTTGACTAGGTTTCCTTCCTTGCGGAGGTGTTGTGTGCAGTACAGTCACAAGACAGCCTGCTACTTCAGCACAGACAACCAAGGGATGTTTTGCAAGCAAAACAAGAAACCCTCTTCAAGGCACGCCTGGGAAAGAGAGCATCATATAGGCAATATGAGGCAGCCACATGTGGAACAGGAGGCTTAAAGTTTAATAGAAGCAGTAGTTTCAATCTCTACTACTGCTCACTGATGTAGGCAGAGGTCTTGTCCCCATCATGCAAAGAATAGTAATTTTTCCTCATATACATGTGTGACTCTATACAAAACATAAGACTGTGGTAGTTTCTTTAAAAGGAGGGAAATGGTGTAACGTTGCTCTTCAAAAAGCATAAAGCTGTTACAAGTATTTCGCTGGTAATTGTCTGGCTAAATTTCCTTTTTAAGATTTCCTCTTGTATTCTGAACACCTGAACTTGCACAAGTCAGTAGGACACACAAAAACTGCCAGCCTTCCCCTTGGCGAGGGTTTTTTAAAGCAGTTTTAAAAAAATAGTTTTAAAAGAAAGCAAAGTATCTTGCTCTGAAAAGTGCACTTAACTTCCCTGATGAAAATAGGAGTGATCTGAAAATGGACATAATCTTCCCTCTTTGATCAACACAGCAAAGATGAAACACCAGAAATACTTACAATTCCTAAGGCAAGTTTCTTCTACATCTGCTTTAGGCTATTTTGGCTCTAGCATTTATATACTCTAATTATTTTGTGCATTAAATACCATAAATATCCCTGTTGATTTTTGATCTATTTGTGGGTTCTGACAAACAGCTGTATTTCATCGGGTTGAGAGGACATTTTGCAAGTAGGACTTGTACACCAATGCATTTCAGGAACAATCATTGTTATTTATAGATAAACCAGTGATGGCAACAGTTTTTCCCTACGTTATAGTTCAATTTTATGTCTGTGTACCTATATCAAAGCACACCTCTGTGAGACAGAGGAAGAACATTTACTTATGATTTACTCTGAAAGCAAGTGAACAATCACTTAGTTTCATGTGGTAGGAATTTTTTGCATCACAAAAAATACCTTTGTAAGCAAAAAAAATCCTAGCAATTTCTTCAGATAAAACAGATCTTTCTCCAAGACAATACACTAGATTAACAGTATTTTCACTCTCCTTTTGAGTAAGCTCCCTCCCCAAATTAGCTTAACCTACTGTACATGTAGCACAACATTAAGTATTTCTCCCTTTCATGAGTGTATTTAGGGTTCTATTGATAGCTGCAATCTGCAGAAGGTATGTTACTTGACTGGCATGCACAGAATACATTTGGTTAAGCACATCAAGAAGAGAAGAAGAGTTAGTAGCAGAGAGTAAGTTACACATCCCATAGAAAGACAATCATGCAGGTTACGTCCACCTACCTGTACTAGTGCGATATGTGCCTGTGTGTGCTGGTTGCAGAGGGTCCCCCTGACTCTGGCTGAGACTCCTCATAGGGGGTTTCTGATAAACTCTGTCTTCGTAAATAGGATCTATATGGTGTTCTGGAGACTGCAGTGCCCTTAACTCGGAGCCAAGGTGGCTGTGCTGGCTGCTGTAAGATGCCCGAGACCCAGCTGCAAACAGATTTGTAAGAGATGTGTAAGAGGGAGAAAACAAGAGACAAATACAGAATCTGACTTAAAATTTCACTTAAACACACACAAAAAAATCTCCAAACAAAACTAAGTAGTAAGTGTTTTCAACATGCAAATAGAAATAACAAACAAGGGCAGCAACAGCTCCAGTTAATCACTTCAGCTGCATCATCCAGCTGCTTGCATCTACACCAAAATCCCGTTTCTTTCAAGGAAACTACGTATTTTGGTGAGATAGATATCACGATTATCATCTCTTCTTAAACAGAGACCAAAAAACCCACAACCTCCTCTTCAAAAAAAGAAAAAAAAAACAACCCAACTCTCCCCTCCCCCCACCAAAAACAACAACAACAAAAAAATCCCCAAACCAAACTAAACCCAAACCAATCCCCCCCCACACCCCCGGCAAAATAAAAGCCCCCGAAAACCCAAATAAACGAGAAAAAGCAAAAGGTGTGCAACCCAGGAATGTCCTCAACGGAACGGGTCCAGGATTGGGGGAGATAGTAGGGTTGGGGAGAAAAAAGCTGCAGCAGTCAGAACAAGTTTCACATGTTATGCCCATATCTGATGATCTACAAATGAAATAAGCTGGAGTTGATGAATGGATGTAGTTTTACATGAAGGCTGATCTTCTGAAAACTTCACAGAAGTGCAATAGAATGGTTGTGCCTTATCAACATTTTGTCTTCAAGACTTCGAAAAAAATCAAGTTGCTAAGACTTTCTACAACTTAAATATCCTCTGAGAATGAATAAATTAAATACGCCTCCTGAAAAAACTATTTTAAGGATACAGCTTTTTTTTCGTAAATAACAAAATCAAACAGGATTTTATTAAAACATTTTCTTATTCTGCTATTAAAAACAGATTATATTATAACATTTAGAAAAGAGACTTGTATTTTTCCAGCTATGACTGAAGTTGCCACTTCAATCCTTTTGCCACTCATGACCTTCAGCTCTGTGGTCTGTCATCAAAACTGGCAAGGAGAGTCAGGGGGATGCCATACAAACATTACGCATTTTGAAGGTAAAAATAACGTAGGCAATAGGTATGCAAGTAACACTCAGCAAATGTCAGGTCTATACCACAAAGTGGTAACATGCTACTTAAGTGTTTAGAAAAGCAATCAAAGACACAACCATTACGGCCCTTGCTGCTAGTTCTGTGAGGCTGAGATCCTGGATGTAGGTAATGTTCCACTGTCAGAGCCTGTACTGCTCAGAACATGGGTGAAGCCATTCTTGCTGAAAGCCTCTGCCACAATCATTGTGTTGGCAATGGTTTTGTGGCATAAACAAGACACTAAGTACTTTTAAAATGCAAAGCACAGATATAAAGTAAGGTGAAACAGCAACACAGGATAGAAATGAGAAATATACACCGACACAACATTACTTAAACTTTAATACTTTAAACTTTAAATTTTAAACTTTAATGTATGGAGAAAAGAATTTTTTTTATTTATTTCCTTTTCTTCTTTTAATCAGGTTGTGCCAATTATGTGCTTTCTTCTGAATTTCTCAACATTCGTGTATGTTTTTAGTGGAATGGTCTATTTGCATATTGTTCCCTTTAAACATTTTTCAGTCTGACTTGCCATTAGCACACTGCTGAAAGTAATTCTGTTGCTCCCCTTACTAGAAAGTCTGCCAAGAATCCCAAAGACATATTTTATCTCTAACTACAGCAATTATCCAGAAAGTTGATATCACTATTATGGAATTAAATTCTTCATGATCTACATTTTCAAAGTGCTCTTTAGCCCAGCACCCTTGAGACTGATTTTCAGAACAGCTGAACCACTCCCACCAAGGTCTAGCTAGTATCCTTCAGAGTGGCCTGAAAAACAGCCTGCTGTGATTATGTCCAAATTTCAATGCATATTTGGTTCAATCTGTATTCAGAGGAAAAAAAAATCATAAAAATTGAGGAGAACATTTCAGACATTTCAACGGTGTATCAACAAAGCAGACTTGCTACAGAATAAAGAATTACAACCCATTCTAGAAGCACTACAATTCTTTTGCCCACATACAAGTTAACAGTGCTCCTTGAACAATAGATTTTCTTCCTAATCCAGCTTCCTATATGCCAAAATATTTTTCCCATTGAACTCTGTAGCAGTATAACCCAGATATCAGTATGTTTCCAAACCGGTATGGTAATCTTCTGGTGAGGTGGGCTTAATTCAACCTCCTTCATACACTATCAATAGTGCTGCATTTGCAAGTGCTGATACTAGTCTAAATAGAAGCTTAAACTTAGCTTATTATGCTAATATTGAACAGAGATTTATTTGCAAATTACATACGGAATTAAAACTTTAACACTACTGTACTAAACAGCAAGCATATGTATAATCAAAGAAACTTCATGACCAAAACATTTAAACAACCTAATTTGACTACAATCAGTAAAGTGGCACTCTAAAAACAGCTTCAAGGCATCTGGGTAACAACATTAGGATACATCTCCCCCAAGAAATTCAAGAGTTAAAACCCTGTCAGAGAATAACTGCCACTATCCCTCTAACATGTCAAGAAAACAAAGATTTCAATAGGTAACTAAAATATTTTTATTTTAGAAATGAAGCCACTCTCAAATCTCAGAAATTGAGGCCATTTTAAAAGCATGTCTCTTAAACACCTTTAGGTTCAAGCAAAAATGATACTTTTCTATATGCTATTTTACTACACTATTTCCAAATTATACGATATCAATATATAAACACAAAATACTACCACCCTTTAAGGTTCTTAAATCTAGTTAAAAAGACAATAAATCAGAAGATTTATAAAAAGATGCAATGCCATAATGATTTTATTAATTTTAATGTTTTTATTAAGCTGGTATTTTAAAAAGTAGAACAGCAAGTTGATTTAAGTTAAAATTTCTTTTAAATTGCTCCTAGAAGTTTTTCTATGTATTTAATTTATTAAATTCTCAACTGAGGAGCAACAGGTTTTTATTGCATATTTTATTTAAATATTAAAATCAACTAACAGGAACTATTATACCAAGAGTTATATCCAGGAAAGGTCACAGAGATAACTTGGGGATTTCAGACAACTGAATCTCACCTCATCTACACACTCAACCCTCTACCATATCCTGCTGCTTTAGAAGGCACTGGAGAGACAGTTGAGATAACCGAACAAAACAAAGACCACGAACTCAAAGAGGTGATGTCACTGAGAAGAGGTGCAGCAGGTCTCCTGCCTGCATCCCAGGTTAGCAGCCAACAGCTACATCCTTGCTCACTTAAAGCTGCAAGCTCATATGTATCACAGCATTCAAAAACACTTGCATTAATGCAGCCTGAAGCTCAGAGAGGCTGGAAAAGTCATCAGATCAGAATGGAAAAGCAACAACCAATATACTACTAGAAAGCAATAGAACATAAGATCACGAAGACCCACGAGCAGTTTTGCATTAAGGAGACTCAGCGCCCTCCAAAGTGGTTTCCCTAATCCTAGAGGCATCATGAATGCATGGCTCACCCAAAACTGCAGCTGCCTTTTCTTAACCAGCTGCCATCCTTTCACCCCACTAATAGCACTGCACTTCTCTGAGTTGCCTGATATCAAAGCAGTGATGTGCATCCAGGCCACACGCTTTTCTCTAAATATTCTGAAAATGGACTCAGGCCTACTCCCTGGCCAATCCACCCTCACAGCAATCCTATTTTTCCTTCAGGGATGTAGTCAGGCATCAAGCCTGTTCACTGACAGGTCTGTGCTCAAGTTCAAAAAAAACTCACTATTAAGCTTTCATTATTTATAGCCATTATTTACAGATAATGTATCCAGCACCAAAGCATATCAAGAACTATCATGATCATGGTGGTGGTGAAGTGGGGTAGTAGATTAATTAAAAAAACCCAAACAAATCAAACCAATCCAAAACCACTGAGAAGAACTGAACCAGTATTTAGGGGTTCAAGAAACCATAAATTAATTAATTATTCCAATAGTCCAATCTTGTTTGACAAAAGACTGGGAAATAATTTGATTGCAATGCCAGAGATGCATCACAGCAGAAGACATAGAGAAGACTATACAGCTCTAAAACAGCTGTGAGAGGAACCAAATTAAGAAAAAAAAGTTACATTAATTTTTTTAGAACAGAAACTGATTAACTATAAGAACAAAAACATACAATAAGGAGGAGAGTATTCTCTATCTTCTGAAGCCTCCAAGACTGAAACCTGAAAGCAAGCAGAATGCCACTTCTGCACCACTGTGGAGCTTTTAAAAATCATCCATGGTCAGGGTCCACTGGGATATCACATGAGCCTCCAGCCAAGTGAACTGGATTAGGGCAACAATGATAACCTAGACTGTCCAGATGAAAATATACATTCCCACAAGTGGTATTTCCTCTCTTCCCACATTCAAGAGGGGCAATAGAAAGAACGCATGAAAAGCGCAGTCCTACAAAATTGGATCAGAAGGTCAATCTCCAGTCCCTACAGTTGAAAAATACCCACTCTACTAGCTAGATTTTCCCACATTAGTTAGATACATTCCTCAGTCATATAGGGAAGTAGTTGTTTCCTAGGAAAACGCTTTTTTTGGACAAAGTCTCACTTCCCACAGGAAGATAAATACTGTAATCAGACAAGTGTAACATGAGAGAAATACATGAAATAATCCCTAATTGCTCTTCAGAGCTGGTGCAGGCTGTCAAGAAAATAAACACAACAGACATGTTTGAATGACACTGCTGATCTGACAGTTTAGGTGAATAACGTAAACCAATATATTGGCATTTGTCACTGCAAGAAACTAAAAACATTAAAATGACTGAAATTAATGGATCATGGGCATTTGTGTATGCTCTAATAAACCTTGGACAGTTTTTATTTGTGCCCCCTTTTAAAAGTCTTTATAACCTGCCATCCTGCCTTGCTGCAGCTTTAAGAAGAAGCTACAAAGTCATGATACTCTCTAAACATCTCTGATAGCAAGAGCATACAATACTGTCCTCCTGTCAAGGATTTAGGAGCTCCTTGGAAACACAAAATACACAAGTGATAATCTCGACGTTAAAAAAAAACCATTCAGATTTGACCAGATAAACCATTTAGCCCTCATTCAGAAATCCTTGATCTTTAAATACATTAAATCATTGATCAATAGTCCTGTTAAACAATTTCCTTATGTATATGATGGAGGAACACCATTAGTGAGACATGAGCTGAAGATTAACAATGGTATTTTATTACCCTTTATCAGTAACATGTTAACAGCTTAATTTACCTTTAATAAAGTTTGTTGCAATCCTACACCTTTCAACACACAAGGGATCTCTGGCTACTTGAGGCTCTAGATACCAAAATCGGAACACACTACAACACTTCTCACTTAGAAGATGCATCTTTCTGACAAGGAACATTAAAGATCCACAGGTGGCTGCATCAATTCTTAATTTTAAATATAATGACAATGTTGCTTATACTACATGTTTTTTTTAAGATAATCAAACAACAACCAACCCCAGACTATGGTAAAACTGCAATAAGCCCATCATTGAGATAAGGTCTTGCAGGCAGAGTCTGAAAGAGAATCTGAAAGGAGTTTTGTGGCTTTGCTATGTTGCATGCTTTTCAGAGGACTGAAAGAACTTTCTGATTTAAACAGCACATCATGGCTGAAAACCCTTTTTGACATAAGTTTCTCTTAGATGCTTGTCCTGAAATGCTACTATTAAATAAACTTACATAAGAATAATGCTAATTATTAAATAAATATATCTATACAGTAGATCAGGTCATAGCTTCACTGCAATTCTGAAAAAGCAACATGTGAGAAAAGAGTATATGAATAGTGGGGTTTTTACTCTGAGCTCATATGTAATGAAACCTGTTTTACACATGCTAATCTGTTTTAATTTACATAGTAAAAAAATGGATGTGAACACAAGTGCAGATTTAAAAGTGAACAGGAGAAGTAGAGTCAAACATTCACAGCTCAAGTTTTGATACTGACTTTGTTCTGTGCCAGAAATTTATGCAGAAAGATCTCCAAAATGCCTGCCTGAATGTATGCATCTTCTAGTCATAACATCAGAAAGTAGGATCTCAAAGTAATATTGATAAAAATAAAAATAATAAAACTCAGATAAGGGGAAATGTAACAGCACTGTGTGATGAAAATTACAGTACCAAAGGGAAGAAAACACTTCTAACCCGACTACTGAAAGTGAATACAAATTGTTAAGACATGACAGATGGTTAAATTAACCAGTAAGACACGCTCAGCCATATGGCAGTACCAGCTAATGCACACCTTGGTACATCATCTTGGGCCCTAGCACACCAAAGATCTGCAGTCACTAGAATTAGGATATAGTCTGCAGGGAATTCTTTCTAACTGGGTTTAGGGTTTTTTTTAAACCCAGGATTCTCGCCTGTTTAGATTTTACATATACACAAAAGGTATCAATTTTTTCTTTCCCAAAATCCTAGAATAAAAGATTAACTAATGAAAGCTCAGAATTAAAACTCATTTCCGTCTTTACACTTTTTCCATTCTCTCTACATCACTCTCTCTCTCTGACTCAGGACTATTTGTACAGATACAGAAAGAAATAATGCCCTCAGTGAATTGACTAATTACACATGACATCTTTCAACTGATATCAAACTCTGGATGTCTGAAAAAAACCCCATGGATACGCTACTTTGGCATTCTCAGCCCACACTATAGGAGTTCACCACCAAACAAGAAGTCTGTGCCCCAATATTCCAAGCCCCCAGAACTGAAAGAACAGTCTTGCCTCACCTGTCAGTATCTTAGATTGCTTTTCCTCAGGTTTTCTACTTAAAAGATAGAAGTGCAGTATGATGCATGGTCTGGAGTGTTTCTTGCAAACTCACTGCACTGTCAAACCTATTAGCAGTGTCACCGTCAGGATACTGCCACGTTCAGCTTACACTGTGTGGAATTTCCCAGACATAATTTGTCCATTAACCAGATTAAGTATCTTAGGAAAGTCTCCTCAAAACAGATTGGCTTTGGCTGCTTAAGGGACACCTCTAAACCAGGATCTGAACTAGGGCCAGCAGTTTTCACATTACTGCTAAAAACAGAGAAAGGAAGGAGGAAAAAAAGGGATTACACTTCGATAAGTGTAATAAACAGGCCTCAAAAAAACTTTAAAAATCATTCAATAAATCTTATTATGTCTTATAAGAAGTACCAACATTTGAACTAGTTTTTCACCGAATATCAGCATCCACCACATTTCTGAGCATATTTAAAAGAAAAATAAGGGTAAAAGTATTTTTAAATGGTCTCTGATTCTAGTCATGCAATCTGACTTTACTGCAAGTATTGTATCAGTTATCGTAATTCTAAGAATCTAGGGAAAACAGAAAAACCACACTATAAATTTGTATCTCATCCTAAGCATTTTCTTCTTTCTGCTACTGCCCTCGTTCTGTTGAAAAGCATTCACCTGCTTAAAACATTTTATCAGAAATAAATTGCTAGTGGAAAATAAAAGTTTGACTGAGAGCAAAGATTTAAGAGGCAAACACAGCCAGGAAGAAGTAGCAGATTAAATGTGACAGACAAGTTCAGGGAGATAATTCCTATTTCATTTCTGATCTAGGGTACTGTCAATGAAGAAAAAAGTAAAACCAGAAACAGCCCCAAAGCAACCACTGGCATACATCAACAACTTGCCTTCAGCAGGGAAGGAAGATGGGTTTTTTTAAAACCATTTAGCAAATGATCATACTGGGTGTTACTTTGCGTATGTTTGGGGTTTTTTCCCCCCTCTGATCTCTTAAGCTCTGCCTCTTCCACGCCCTTCAACCCCGCCCATTTTAGGAGAAGAGGGAAAAGCAGTCCCATGCACAAATGGGAACAGCTGCTGCTGTCTGGTTATACAAATCACTGTTGCTAACTTTCCTTCTCGCTACCCACTCTGAGTGAGGGCCGAGTGCCTCAGCAACAGGATGATGTTACTAAGCAACGCGGCCAAGCAGCTCTGCAGAAGCTGTTTGGATAGTTCACCCCAGCTACGCGACAATTGAAAACAATATTAGGCCTTCGTAGCAGCAGCAGCAATCTTTGAAGTTTTGCTTATCTTGATCTTGGAAAAGATAGAAATTTATTATTTCCAATTCTGAACGCTAATAGTTTGTGTTGCACCATGGGCTCTATGCTGATGCAGGGGCTGAGGCAATGCATTCAACTCAGCAAGTAAAGGAATGAAACACTGGTATACTTGACTAGACATACCCCAAAAGCAAATATCCAGGAAAAAAACCCTCCATGGGATATCTGTGAAACCCCACAGTGAATGCTTCCCTGACAATGATTGCAAACCAAAGGGAAGTAACAGTGCATCCTCAATTCCCCAAGGCTGTGTCTTCCTTCTTTCACAAGGCTATACCTAAGCAAATTTGAAGACCCAATTTCTGCTGGTCAAGCAGCAGTATAGGCTAAACATCCAAAAGCCCGGGAGTTTTTTTAGGGCTAGAGACCACTTCCAGCAGCATGAGTGATTTGCTAAAAAGCACTGCTGCCTCCAGCAAAACAAATCAGGCACTATTGCATTAATGCCTGCTGGTGAAAATTTAACTTTCTGATCGTGTTTAACACTGTGGAAAAGCACAGCAGCAAAAATCCCAGCAATTCTGAAGCCTTCCCCGAACAGAGCATCAGCTCAGTCAACCTTAAACAGAGCAAGTTCTCACAGCAAGCTCTGGTGCAGGGGGAAGGGGAAAACCTTTCCACATCAACTCCTCCCCACACAAAGATCAGAAAGAATATCTAGAGCTTAAATACAACTAGAAGTGAAATTCTCAAGATTTTCACAGAGAATATGTTAAGAAAGGTGCTCTGCGGAACAGTGGTTTCCTAATGAAAAAACAGTCACTGTGCAACACTGGGGGACACCAGAAAATAAAACTCAACTGGGTAATGAAGTGTCAAGTCTCCCAAACTACAGTATTCCTCAAGTGGCTTTTGCTGGGAAACCTAAATTCTTTGTCTAATTGTACTGCTGTTCCTACAAGTTCACAGTTCCAAGAGGTGATTTTCCTGCTAACAAGGAAAAGGCAATCAAAGTTCTAATGAATCTAAATCACGCATGCACCTTCTAAAAATATTAACTTATTATGAATATTCTTGTTTGAAAACCTGTGTTACAGTGTCTGACAGACACAGCTAAAATCTCAGACACTGCATCTGGGGTTTGCTCACAGAAAACTCCTGGCAACTTACCTTTTGTAATTCCTTTTACAAGAAGATTGCACACTATTAGAGGTGTGAACAATACTAACTTTTGGAAACTTTATCTGCAACTCTTTATAGTCAAGTTTGCTTTTCATTAAGAGAATAGAGAAAAGCATCAGTAGTATTTGTTCTTTCATGTAAGCTCAACTTTGATGATCTCTGGGAAAAGAAAAGTGTTTCCCATTCTTTCTCCTCCTCAGTGAACTTCCAGTCCCCTGGTTTCTAGACTTCACCAAGACATGAGGTATAAGTATGTGACATTCCAGGAGAAAAAAAACCAAAAAAACAAACAGTTTATTATCTTTGTGTTTTTGTCAATGCCAAGTTCAAGAAAGGGAAGATTATTTTAAGTTAATCTCCTATTACTAAAATAATTATAATCTAAAGAATTCTAACAGGGATGCTCTAAATAAAAGAAATGCTAAATGTAGAGACAAAGAAAAGAAATACTGTTAACACCACGACATAAGTAGCTCAAGGACTTAAAATTTATGCTGAAATAATCATTGTATCCCATAAAATAGAGTTCTGTTTTAATTCATTATTTTTACTAATACAGCAATCACTCAATAGCAAAGAAGAAAAGAAACAAACACAGCAAAACAGACTTTGCAATTAACCTCACAAATTCAGATTATTGCTGAAAAGCATGGCCAGGACCTTAGGCTGAAAGAGTGCTGTCCCTCCAGCAGAGAGTCCATGCTAAAATGAAATGGCCATGACAAATGGTGCAGGAGACAAATGGCGGAAAAAGGGCACAGCATAAGGAAAGCAGATCTAAGATAACAAACATAAGAAATGTGTTCACAGCAGTTTGCAATAAACTACTGGAAGTATTCAGCTCCAAGAATGGCTTCCAATTTCAATCAGAAGAATGAGATTTGTGTAGTCCAAAGGTGACAAACACTTGAGGCATTCTGAAGTGTCACACAATTAGTTCCTGGTTATTCATAAATGTAAATTGACACTATTTGCATGTCAAATGGCTGCCCTGCCTGTGAAGCCTACACTTCCATGGCCACATGGCTGGCTGAAGACATATGCATCAAGTTTTGGCTGATTTTACAGAAGTGGTCCAAAATCTACTGCATACTGAAAAAAGCAGTGACATACAATCACAACCTCAATAAACTTCAGTGAAAAGCAGTTTTTCAGCTAAGACAGTCAATTCTTGAATTCTGGATTCACAAGATAGGATCTTAAGCATGGCAGAACACAAACTAGATCACTCTGGAGGAGATGCTCAGTTATGTTCAGCATTAGCTAATTCTTGCCAAAGGCATCTTAAGATGCAACACGGACAAGGATGACATGAGCTACACAGGAAATACAACTTCAGACAGAAAGAAACTCAACATTTCTATGAATAAACCTTGAAAACTTTGAAGTTTGGTCAGAGACCAGACAAAGTGCAATCATGGCTGGGGGCTCACTGTATTCTCTATGGCTATTGGGTTCAAATCTTTTGAGGGAAAATGGAGTACTAGCTGACAAAGATGCTCCAGTCAAACACATCATGGTTGGTTAGTCAAAGCCCTAAAATCAAAGGCTGATGGTGGAAAGCCACTCAGAAGATAACTTTAGCTATCACTCCCTCCTTGGTCAGATGAATTACAGAAATATACAAAGATTTGGGTTGGAAGGAACCTTAAAAATCATCTTTTCCAAACAGCCCTCAACATGGGCAGGGATGAACTATCCTAAAAGCTGACAGGGACTCAACTAATCTTGTCTTTTTCCAAGGAAAGTATATCCATCACCAAATTAATTATTCTTACCAGGATCCAGCACTCTTAATGAATAACCTCTATTTACGACATGAAGCTATGTAATCTAGCAGCCTCTCCCTCTGTTAGGAAATGGAGGAAACACACTAAGTCAGGCCTGCGTACAACAAGCTTCTTTACTTCTTGATGATCCATGCAGGACATTCAGAGGGGATGAAGGCTAGAAAGTGTCTCTTGCCTACAGAGGGTCACAGCTGTGTAGAGTTCTCCAGATAAGGTCCTAACCCTGTGTAACACTCCCAGTTCTGCTTATTATGGGAGGCCATGTTAGGCCATGAAATATTCTATTATGTTCCTAATACAGGTGGCTGAGATATGCTCAGCCAGGTCACGCAGGTATTTTCCTACTCCTCTTTTCAGCCGAAGATGCCGAACATGCACTAGCTAGTAAGCGTATTATTACCTCAGCTTCAATTCTGTTCTTTCCCTCCCATCTACAAAACCCTTTCTACATAGGATTTATCTTCCTCTCTTCAGAAAATGCCTCCTAATATTCCACTATCAAGACGTTTCCTTGGCTTTTTTCGTGGTTTTGCGCCAAGATAATAAAACGAAAAAGCGTTTTTCAAGTAGCCAAAAGTTCCTTGTGGAACTTTATTAGGAGTACCCTTCCCTTCCATTACTTCAGTCTTCAAAATGACAAACTAAACATGTTCCTTTACCCAGGCCCCTGCCCAACTACACTCCTGCAAGAATATCCATCTTCCCTAGCTTAACTAAACATTTCCCAAGTGGCACTACAGAAAATCTATGCTCAGAACCCTGACAGGAAATACAAAGACGTCAAGTATCATCTAAGAAAAGGTCAGTAAGCAGGTTATTCCAGCACAATCTGTTTTTGGAGAACTCATGTTGCAAATTGTCCTATTAACCATTTACTACCTTCATGTCTTATATTATCCTTTCTATCAGTTTATGTTGTAATGTCCAAAGAGCATTTTGATCAGTGTATCTGTAAATTTTCTTTCACTTAGTCCTTCCTTTCTCCAGACTAGAACAGCCCCAAATACACAAAGAGCTGTCATCTTGTTCCCCTCCACCTTCTTTTCCCCCACAAATATCTGAAAGAGTCCAGCTCACTCTCCTTTACAGAACATGCTCCCAGGACTTTGAAGAGCTCACTGACACATTTTGGTGATCAAATGTAAACATGACTGCCTTCCCACTGAACCAGGATGCTCAGGGAAGTTGTGGGTGAGAGAAAGACCCCATGGAGAGGTGTCATTTCACTCTCCAGTGACAGGAAATCTGCCCTAGTATCAGAGGGTCACAGCTTCTTCCCCACCCTTGCTTTCCTCCCAGAAAACACTCTGAACCCAGGGACAGCTTTAGGGACAATCTATGATCAAAAGTTTTTACTGCCTGAGAGCAGCACAGCTGGCTAGCTGATAAAAGGGATGCTTTGCACCTGGATTGCACGGAAACCATAAGGGGCCGTAAGGCAAAACACAGATATACACTATGGAGGAAGTAAATATAGAAAAGCATATGCAAAAACTTCCTCAGTAAAGGGAGGATTTCATGAGATTTCAAACCACTTGCATTCAAACTAATACAGCACTTTTCTATTACAGCATCGTAGAATGGTTTGGGTTGGAAGAGATCTTAAGGATTAGTTTCAACCCCGTCATGGGCAGGGACACTTCAGTAACACACTCTAAGTTGCAACTTGATGTACTTACCAAAAATCTATGTGATCCAACTGGCAGTTTCATATGCCATGCCTTATAATTGTAAGATTAGTCATCAGTTGGTCCTTCTCATTTCAGCATATTAAATTGCGACTTTTGCTTCTAACCACTTATGATAATGTATAGTTCCATGAATTCATTGTCATTAGACAGTATCTCTCTGTCCTCTCCAATACCACTTTTCTAAAACCAAAAGGTATTCTGTTCTGGGTCCACATCTATGTGATCTTCAAATTTGACCCTACAATTACTGAAAAATTGCCTCACTTATCTGCCATGATTGCTCACAGAGCAAATTTGGCCCAGTGTAGCTTCTGGCAGCTGCTACCATTGACAAATGATGTGTTTCACCTATGATCATATGGCACAGGCAGACATGGGCAACCTCTCCACTCGAGCTTCGTCCTTAATAAAAGGTTGCTTTCCTCAACTGCCCATTTTGCCATAATGAATCTTCCTTCTGCCATGATGAGTTACTTTTGATCAGAGACACCTGTGCTGTTTTAAAGAGAGTGGGTGCACACAACAACCAAAAAGCCATCAGATATGCCAACAAATGAATGTTTATGTTACTGATCAGCCGCATACTGACGTTCTGCATCTCAGCTACTCCATCAATTCCTAACAGTTTCTGTGCCACAGCAACTGGAAAGGATGATGTTTTCCACCACAGTAAAAATGAAGGCCTTGCTCTCACTCCCCTTAAATACCCAAAGACCATGATGAACGTAAGATTTCTGTAATTTTTTAATCAATACTTTTTCAACAAACGTTTCCATGCTACTGCATAAGCCTTGCAACAGGGTTTGAGACTGAGAAAGCTGCAGCTTTCACATGTGCCTTCTCTGCCCAGTGCACAAGCAAGACAAACACAGTCATCCCACTTTAGACTGTACAGCACAAAAAACTATTTTCACTGATGCCAGAAAAGCCTGAGTGTCAGAAATTGGATAGAAGCGGACCTTGCCTTTGCTTACACTCCCCATCCCATACAATAGCACTCTCTTCTGCTCTCAAGAAGTGAGTTTGAGGCCAAAGACCTATGGCACAGAATCACACTGCTGCCAACTGAAGAGGACAAGAGGAGTACATGAGGACCCCACTGAGACCTGAAGGCAAAAATGGGTTGTAATGGGCAAGGATGAGACTTAGCCTCACTATACACCCTTAAGATCCAAAAATGTGGATGCTTAATTGTTTTTATGAGGCCCTATTCTCTTCCTGCTCATACTAAATCTCATACTAAAGAGAACACAGATAAACATAAGCAAGCATAGGAACTGTAGTGCCAACACTAGTTAATGTATTTCCATTGCTCTAACCTAAATTCCATGAAGTCAGGTTCCCAAAACACTGCTCTTTGCCTTCATACATTCCATTGGATTTAAGTAGCCAAGAAAAAATGGCAAATTCCAGTTCCTTGGCTTAACCATCCTTCTGCTAGGGGCACAGCAGAAGTTGTTAGCCTTTTGATAACTTTACATCCTTCCTGTGCTCCTGCTCAGTAGGCATATAAACAGAGACATTTCAAATTCTGCTCTGATGCTTAAGAAATTTCTTCTAGTGACTTGCATACGTCAGTTTGGATCCTGGCCTTCTCAGGTACACTGCTAAAGTTCAGGACCAGAGGCCAAAAACCACGTGTGGCTACCAAGCCACAGCACAGGCCTCAGGAGTCCCCAGAAGCATGTCTGATGTTACATTCACCTAAAATCCCAGAAATAGCCACTGCCACCCGGTTTCCCAGTCATCTGGTTAAAATATTTCCAGCTTTATACAAGTTGAACTCATTTTCAGCAGTGCTGCACACTGATGCTCTTTACCCAAAAGGCTTGTTAGTCTGCAGTGTTATTTAACAGCCCTCTGAAAGATTATCAGGAGGATCAGTCAAACAATGTCCCTTAGCAAGAACGGGAAGCAAAAGGAAAAGTGGTGATCAGTGAAAGAAGAGGACCCATGTTTAGACATGCTTCTGGTGTCTGCTCACACTGGGAGCCAACATCATCAGCTCAAAGATGCACGTGGGGCTTCTGTATTTGGCTCTTATCGATTATTCTTCTTCTACAAGCAAATTCATTTCATGTAATCTAAATCTGAAAGATACAGGAGCAAAAATCACAGCAACAATAACCTATTTCAAAGCCATCCGCCTTATTCCCTCTGCTTTCCTGCTGTGCACTGTCCACTGTGGATACCTTTTCCAAGCTGAATTTGAGCACTATTGTAAAGGTTTCTGTTGCAACAATCAGAAACATAACTATTGCTAAAGAAATAGGTAGAATAAGTGAAAAAGAAAATCAAAGTGTACATTGATTTGTGTATTTGTATCAACTCCAAACCAATACCAGCATATCTAACCTCCAGGTTGCAATGTGGAATCAAGTAATTTTGTATCAGAAAGACACCAAATTCTGTGTTCTGATTAATATTTGAAATATTTCTGGATATTACTCAAAACCTTCCACTTCATTTTCTTATCTAAAAGGAGGAGCCTCAAAAGCAACAAGAGTAGAAGGAGAAAAAAAAATAAACCCTTATGACTGCAGTGTCTGTCCCAGAACAATAGAGCATGAACAGTATTCTCATGTGCAAAGGCTCTGGCAGCAGAAAAAGGAATTTTCCACCTAATAAAAACAAAGAAAAAAAAACTTAGGAAAAAGAACTATGGAAAACTACTTTGGTTAAAATTAACGAAGCAATTTGGTTCTCCCTGTAGAAGAGATACTCACGGGATTCTGTAAAAATACTGAATAGTTACAGGAAACAACTGAGTCTCCTTTCTATTATGATCAATCATATAGATGGTCCAAGAGCTTATCTTAAAGCCAAAAAAATTCCAAACATTCTTCTTCCTCGCCTGTCCAAAAAAGTACAACGGCACATCACACCTACACTATTTTATTAGTGTCTCAGGTGAAGATTTAAAGGCACAGGCAAGTTTTAATTCCAGGGTGGATTTAGATTCCCTTTGGCTGTAAGCTAACAGTAATGCAGCTCTTCTAGCACAAATACAAGTACACTGTGATTTACTGGAGACCTCTAACATTTAACAAGATAATTTTTTAAAGATGGCAATGAACTAGTGATATATAGATAATCTGACATCTTCAGGCAATCAAACGGAAACATCAGTCCGTGCTTATCCCATACAAAGATGCTTAAACTGTTCTGAGCCCCTGTGATTGCACACTGACATGCTCCACATGTCAACACTCACCATCAAATAGAAGTCCTGCCATAAACCCCAACAGGAAACCACGGTTCAACACGTCATATGCAGTGAAAAGCTTACAGAAGGAGAAAGGGTAAAGGAAGGTCCTCAGCAAAGAGAGAGATAAGCAAGGCAAAACATATGAAGGAGCAGAAGGAACCAATTAAGACGCTGATAAACTTAGAACTCTTTGCTCAATAAACTGTGGAGAACATATTTTATGTATTAACCCATGCCACATTTTTATAAACTGGTGTTATTTTAATGTTGGTATTACACTTGCATACAAACAGTCCTACTCGGAAAGGAAAAATTCTTTTCCCTTTTGATTTTACAGGGACTTGAAAGAAGACTGTAAACACCAGGCTGAGCACTGAAGTTTTCAACACTGGTAGCAGCAGGGCTGTCCAGAGGGATGCTGCAGCTCTTGTTTCAGTGGAATGTGTCACCACTACAGGAAAGATAGCTGTGTAATATTTTTTTCCATCTAGCAGTATATCAAGTGATTCATACCAACATTCACGTCTTAAACTTAACCTTTTACTACAGTTTATAAAATACGGTGCAGTCCTCAAGCACGATTGTTACCCTTTTAGTTTTTTTAATAAGGCATTGCATAAAACCACTTTCCATTGCTTTACGCGTCCCTAGTCTTCCCTAAACCTGGATGAAGAGGCATGAGTGGCTTTGTACCACTGGGGCTGCTCCCAGCCACATAACCCGAGGCACAAACCACCTGAATAACACACTTTGACTGCCTCCTTTCCCTTTGCTCCTAAATAAACTCAGCACTCCTCCAGTGCTGTCTGTCTGATTCTGCCCAGCCGGAGATGCTTCAGAAGAGCATGAAGAGTGGGCACCTGTGCCATGACCTGCCGCCTAAAAGAGTTTTCTCATGTTTCTGCTGCTTGCTGTCCTACACACTCCTCCTTCCAGAAAAATGGGCTGTTTTGGTGAGTTTGGCTCCCAGCAGCACTCTGAAGCTCAATCCAGGTGTGGAAGCTGCAAGAAGGTATTTACAAACTGTGCTTTCTGGATTTGGATCGCTGCTTGAACAGACGGTCGAATATGCTTTGGAGCAGCGCAGAGCACAAAACTACTTCTAAAACTGTAACTGCAGATCACAGCAATGAAGCAGCTAGACTAAGAATAAACACAGCAAATGTACACTCACCAGAACCACTATATACACATGTACACACACACCCATACACACACACTTGGCAGTGGCAGCAGCTCAAATATAACTAGACTAAAAGCCATTTCTGAAGACGTTTCTAAGGTTACTCGGTTAAAACTGAGTCATTGCACGCTGTTGCATGTCTCATTTGAAATTCAGGATTAAGTCTAAGAATTGCCATCTTTATACTTTCAAGTTGTTTCATAATCGAATTTGTTAGGAAATTAATATAAATAATGCCATCTCCTAAGTAAAGTCTCACAAAGATTATGTTTTGGGCCATGTATGTAACTTTTTATTTGATTTTTTTTAATGGGTCTTATCTGAATGTGTTCTCTTTTAAATATCCAAGTCTGGCACTGATACAGTTTGGCTTGTTTAGCACACTGAAACCCAGTAGTACTAATGAACTAGATAGCTCCAGGACAAATTTATAGTATCATGCAAAAATAATTAAAACAAATGCATTATTTGTGTTTCTAGTAATTACTACAAATACTTATTTTTTATTGCCAGATATAAAAGGATTACTTAGTATAACATCATCCCTGTGATGACACATACATACCAATGCAACTTCACATTAATCACAGCAGGCAAACCATCAATCAGTGCAATGTGACAACTGTTCTCCATTTTTCCTCCTCCTCTCTCTCTCTGAAAAGCCCCAAAAAACTTCAACTTATTTTGGATGTTTTAAACAAGAAGCAAAACCACAATTTATTGAACATTAGCTCTTCAAAACACAATTGCTTGCTCTCCTTCTCAGTGGGTTTGATTTCTAACACAATGACTGAAAAACTGCTGCAAAAATACAATATACTTAGAGCTCAAATTCCAAACCTATTCTGAGCAAAAATACTAACTGAAAAAAGAAGGAATTAAGATTGTCTTAGTAGTATCTGTAACATCCGATCCTGGCTATCTCTAAAGCATATGCTAATTTTAAGCCTCTGAGTAGTCCATTGGCTTCAGTGAATCCAGTGAAAGTCTAGAAGATTAGTCAGGCACTTAACACTGCTAGCAAATGTGTAACTCCAGGATGGCAGAGGCCACGGAGGAACATGCATAAGAATGGTAGTGGAAAATAAGGGGTAGGAGCACACAATGGGAAACCTTTGCAAAAGAATAGATCATGTGATAGAGCTCCTTTCAAGGACTACTTGAAAGCCATGTCACCACTGTGGGGAAAAAAAAAAAAAAGGTATTTACTAACATACTGTTGCTTACACTGAGTCTTTCAAGTAGCAATAGTCTCTCACTCCAGGTCTGCCACCTAATACTTATTCAAGTTACACGATTTTCCATTTGTTATAAAATAAAACAACAAGGGTTTTTACGTACCTTAAAATTAAATCCCTAAGAGATGAGTGACCCAGTAGAATGTTACATTTGTTCTGATCAGCCCAACACTTGGCAAGGTTAGTGTTGCTTTATCAATTTTTTACAAACTCAACAGCAAAGTCAAATGGTCAATCACTACTTCCCTCCCATAGGAAACCCCCCCACAAAAATACATCAGCGATTTTCTAAATGCATTTATCATCTATAGGCTTTTTCTTTCACCAAAGCCATAAATCAGTAAATCAGGCAACGCCCTGCAGTAGGCTTTAAAAAGATTCAGGTTAGGCAAGATGCAGAAGTCTTATCAAAAGCTTTTACTTAAAAGCAATCCAAGAAAATGATTGTCAGTTCTTTAACTTTTATCCAAAACAAAGTAGAAAATCCTATTAGGAATGTCTGTAGAAACATTATTGGCCAAGGAGGCCAAAAAAGCCTAAATCCACGTTTCAACTGGGATCTAGCCCATGATGAACAGCTTTCTGTAGCACCTGAGAGTCATTATGCTGGACCTTAACCCCTACACAAAAAAAGTTTTGTTATCACAGATTTGATGCTGAAATGCCATAAAGATGTCTTCTTAAAAAACCACAACGAAACCCTCAATACAAATTTCAATGCTAACAGTCCATAAGCAGGAAAAAGTACTGTTCCTGTTAGAAACTTCCCAAAGGAAAGACTTCTATCCAAGAACAAAAGTAAGAAAAATCAGGCCAATGTTAATAGCTCATAGCCACAGGTATCTATGTTTTAAATCGATTTTTTCTCAGTTCCTCTGATGTTGACAGTTCCATCCATGGGATTTTTAGACTCAAACAACTCTTGTTATAGGATGAAGTTAGAAAACTCCCTAAAATACAGAGTGTGTGGCAATTCTAAATTTCCACTGTACAACGGCAGTATTTAGTATCTGTGGCTAACAGTGTGCTGGACTACAGCAGGAAGAACTTGTATTAATATAATTGCTAAATAAACCACCTAGTATTCTGAGGCTCAGTATTTGACGACAGGCTTGATACAAGCCTCCTGAGATCTTGAATTTTATCTTAATGATACTGTCACTTTATTCATTCTGAAATTAAAATGTGGTGTTATACATATATATATATACACTTATACATATGAAGATATAAAGTTTTAAAATACCTGCCCTTTAAACTGGAAAAAAATCGAGCAAATAGTTCTCACAAGGAGATGGATCAAAACTGTATTTTATTATTATTTAATTCCATCTGTGTGTTTAGACACACTGGAATTATATCCGATTCTGACAACAGCTGGAGTGGGGGAAGGGAGGTGGGTGAGAGGAGAAACTGGGGTGAGGTCTTCACCTCAATAAGAAACTTGTGTACTTGACTGATAAACTCAAACTTCTTTATGTATCCTATTTATCTTCAAATCTATTTATGTCACACAAGAGAACATATGAGCATAGCAGCTGTTACTATAGCAATGAAACTGGAAATTTTGAGAACACAAAAAACCCACCCCTGAAGGATGCTCAGTTTAGCAAAGAGATGGTTTAGAGAACAGCGCACCAGTATCTCACTTCTAGGATCTGCTCAAAGTCTGCGTTTACAGAGACATTAAATCAGCTGCAAAAGCCTGTTCCCCAAAGAGCACTCGGAGCCAGATCACCGCTACCTCTTACTCGGCACGACTCGGTACACCGGGAGTTCCTGCTAAGTAACCCCAAACTTGTCAAGTACGCCTGAGCCGCCCGTAAACCCGGGAAAGAGCGATCCCCTGCGAAAGGCTGCGAGGTTCCGATCGCGGCAGAGAAGGGATTCGCCATAGTAACAAACCCCCACCCGCGGTGCGGGTCACAGCAGGCAGCGCGGCGAGCCCCGCAGCCCGGCAGCACGCACACCTGCCGGCGCCGGGGAGGCGGGACGCGCCGGGACAACTCAGCTACTTCGCCCAAGCAGCGGCAGGCGGCCTCTCCGGGCACGACCCGGGATGAAAAGCACCCGCAATTCCCCCAAGCGCCGTTCTTGCGCCAAACGCCCCCGCTCCCTCCCTCCCTCCCTCCCGTCCTCGGCCGGCGGCACGGCCCCCCGCCTCTCGCCCCCCGCCGCCTCCCTCCGCGGGCGCGGCGCCACCGCGCAGCCCCGGCCCCCGCCGCGGACCCGAGGCGCTGCCGGCCGCGCTTTTACCTGCGAGGGAGCCGGGTCTCTGCAGGGTGGCGGTGGCGTACAGCTCCTGGGAGTGCTTGCTGTACTGATCGGCAGCGTGAACCAGCCGCTTGGTAGGCGACAGGGTGGCGTAAGTGCCGATGGTGGAGCTTAACTGGTGGATAGGAGAGGAGGAAATGTTAGACTGGACGGTGGGCGGGGAGGTCACTCGGATGGGGGACGGCGACAGTCCCGCCGAGGAGACGACGATGTTGATGGGCGAGCTGGTGCTGTAGGACTTGGCCAGGCGGCTGGGGGACTGCTTCGGGGAGGAGAGGCGCTGCGCGGTGGCGTAGGCGGCGCCCTCGGCGGCGGAGCCGGCCCGCGGCAGCTTGGTGGGGGAGCCGCCGGGCTGGGCGGGCAGCGGGGAGCTCACCCGCTGCGCCGGCAGCGTGGAGCTGGCGTAGTAGAGCGCGGCGGCGTGCTGGGGCTCGGGCAGGTGGAAGGCGCTGCCGTGGCTGGGCGCGAAGGGCTCCCGCGGCTGCGGGGCGGCGGGCGGCGGCGGCGGCTCCGGGCCGCCCGGGTGGGCGCCGCGGCCCCCCGGGCCCTGCTGCGGGAAGGAAAGGCAGAGGCGTCAGCGGCGGCGGGCGCCCGGCTCCCCCGGCCCTGCGCGGGGCGGGGCGGGCCCGCCGGCCGGAGCAGCCCCCCGGCCGCACGCAGCCCCCTCTCTGACCTCGAACCGGGCCGGCGCCCGCGGGATTACGGGAGGCGGTAATCTGCTAAAGCATTCCCGGCCCTTCAGGGAAAAAAACAGCCGCCGGTCGGGCCGAGAGCCGTCGAAACTCCTCCCGACGGCTGAAGCCGGCGCTCGGCCGTGGGGCACAGCGCTCCGGGGCTCCGCGTCCGGAACGCGCTCGCCCGCTGACCCCTAAACCAGGCAGGGTTTAACCCCGGCCCAAATACTTACGTACATACACATACACAAATATATACACCCGCGCCCCTTTATTCTGCATACATTAGAGAAGAGCGGCCGAAGCCTCGGAAAAGCCTCTAATGGAGTAACTTTCCTGGGTTTCCAGCAGCGCGGCTCCCTGCGAGGACAGTCGGTGCAGGGGCGGAGCGGGGGAAGCCCGGGCGGCACACGCCAGGCGCCGCGGGCAGCACGGAGAGCGGCCGCCTCGGCCCCGGTTACGCCGCACGGAGGGGGCGGGGGGGACGGGAGGAGCCGCCGGGGCCGGGCGCTTCCCGGGGCCGCATCCAGCGGGGAAGCTGCATCGGGAAGGAGGCAGAGAGCTCCCTGCGCCGACCCGCTGGCCGCGGGCAAAGCAGCGCTGAGTTCCCTCTAAGACCAGCAATTAAGGGGGAAGAGGGAGCGAGAGAATATCCTCGGGAGATGCTGCCTATGAGAAATTTCGGTTCTGAGCCTGAGCTGCTTCTGAAGCCGCAGAGGATGGAGCTCGCACTCACACACAGGCTGCTCCTCCCTTTATTTTTTTATCGGGGATCTTAGGCTCAAGAGATCATCTGTGAGTCTGGTAACATTAAAATCCTCTCATAACTGCACCCTGCAGTGAGTGAGAGCTCAGCGCTCTGTTGAGAGATGCACTGTGGGATTCAGATACTATTTTTTTTTTCTGGTTATGCGGGGGATTTACTTGAAACCTCAGAAAGTGCTCTGGATGCTCAGAGTTGATAACATAGTTTGAATCGGCCTGCCCAGTGTTTTGCCCAAACACACACACACAGCTCTCAGCTACTGATTTCCTTAGCCAGAAGAAGCTTTAAAATGTGAATAATGAATTTTGTGACTCAATTCAAAGGGATGTTGTGAATACCAACAGCAGCATTGTTATACATTGAATAGCAATGTGGTTTTTCAGTAGCATCCTATAAAAAAAACAAGTGGGCAAAAGCACCATGTTCCTGGTATGAAATTGCATTTATTTGCACTAGGATATTCAATAAATGATTTTGGCATGAACTGAGGTCAATGTAACTAATAGGAGCAAAAAAATAAACAAGATTCAAAATGCCAGAAATCTGTACTCCTTCCCATGTACGCCCACTGGAAATGTTTCTGTCTTTTTTTAACTTCTGGAGCCTGTCCCTCATCTTAAATGCTTTGCATCTGGGGAAAGAATATGTATTTTCCTAGAGACAGATAAGAAACAAGGCTTTGGAGAAACTCCTCCTGGAGCTTTGCTCCCAGTTGTTAGTAGCATGGAAGAAGCTACCATCACTGACATTGTTCAGGCTTCTCAAGAGAGCACTCAAACCTCCCTGGCTTCGAGAGGTTTTGCACCTCACAGAGCAATGGCTTTACACATAAATGAAATATGAACTGCTCCCCTCCAGGTGCTCTGTATGGTGACTGCCAGGTGAGCAAGGGGCTCACACACAGAAGTAGCTGCTCTCTTTTGAGCTGAACTGTTTGGATTGCATCAGCAATTAAAAAACACCACAGCTTCAAGTACAAGCCTTGACATTGTCATAAATGGTCAACAAGCTCAAGCTGCTCATTTGAAAGGCTTCTAACAAAAACCAGGAAGGAAAACTCTGGGAACATCAGCGAACTTTTAAAAGCTACTTTCACACTGAGCTACTTACCGCATAGGCTTTAAACTGGCAAGAAGGACTAATCTTCAGCTGACTGTCCAATAGAGTATTTGATGGGAGTACAGTTTTCATTTTCCAGGTTTAGACTATATGGTAACAACTTTCATTAAACAAAAACAGGCCGGCATGATTTAAGACAACATGGGCAAAGCAAATTTCGCACATAACAAAATGTTGTTCAAACTAGCTACATTATCAATTGATATTTGTTAATATATTTTACTTTTTGGACCGACAAATGGCATAATAATAATAATAATAATAATTTTGTAATAAACACTGCTCCAAAATACAGGCTTCTGCAATGTTACCAGTATACCAGTTACTTCTTGAACACACTGGTAACTTTTAACAGTTTGTGGTTGATCTTAAGGGTTTTAGTCAAGCACTGTCATCATGTATACAAAATTTCTTTTTCTAATCTACTTCTACACTGCTTCATGTGTCAAGGATTTAGAGTAATTAATTTCAAGTAAACCAGTATTATCCCATATTCCTAATAAATCTCTATAAAGCTGTGGGCATTTTGCAAGCAGTAATTCAAAAACACCCCAAAAATCCTATTTCATGAGGATTTGTTATAAGGAACAAGGTGTAGTGGTGGGACACAATAATTAAATGCTTAATTAAAAATGCAGTGTATAGCACTTCCTAAAAAGCTAAGCATTTGCTCTGTGTGAAGGAGAGAACTTATGGATGAACAGATTGCAATGAAAACATTAGCATGAAGTATTTTCTAGGATGTGACTAATCTCAGACCTGTCTTAAATGTACTGTGAGGCTCTTAGGATTTTTCAGAGGGCCAAGTGTGCAGCAACATTCTCCACACAAGTTTTGCAGAGACAAAATGTGGTTTTTCATTGTGTTTCTCCCTGTCTCTGGCTTATGAGAGACAAAGACATGTCATTGTTCACCCTGCAATGTGACATACTTCATACCGAAGAATGAAGTAGAACAGTATTTTTCCCTTAGTTTTTTCCATTTATCCATTGTTTTTGTCAACCCGATAATTAAACAGTGTTTAAGCTGATAAACTAAGAGCAAAGTTGCTTCTCAGTAATTATATTCTCTATCATCAACCTATTTCATAAATGTGAATAAAAATCAAGGACTTTCTTACTACAGCCCTATGAGTAGCTATTCCAAGACAGAGGGGATGCCATTTCCCTGGCATCCCAATGAAAAGTAGCCTTGCTTATTTGGATTCAATATATGGATTCTGGTATATCCTTTTTAGAAGACGGAATATGTGAAAAAAACATGAGAACATTAGCACAGCTATAAAAATATTTTCTTTCCCATTTAATGTTACTAGGAAGATCATTTTCTACTGATACAAAACAGTATCTTTAGAGCTTCATACAGAAAATTATTGGGGATATCCAGTTAGGTTATAGGAGACTAGAGAACAGTCTAACTGTTGTTTGCCTGTTCATTCAAGCATTTAATGCCCTCAATTCCAGGAAATTAGTTTTTTGGGGTTGGTTTTTTTTTGTTTCTTTTTTGTTGTTGTTGTTCTTGTGGGGAGATTTTTTTGTTGTTGTTTGTGGGGGGTTTTTGTGGTTTTTTATTGTTGTTATTGTTTTGGTTTTGTTTTTTTACAATCCAGTTGATAATTTAAATTGGAACTTTAACCAAGAAAGAGTAAATAAACGCAATGTAAGATTCTGTTGTATAGAGTAGAAATGAGAGGGGCAAATAACTGTGTTGACTTATTTATTCTGTAGAAAATTTTTCATGGATAAGGAATTACAAAACAGCTAGACAACTTTAAGTGAAACTTTGGGGTCAGCTGCTAATTATGAATCAGTATATTGATCCTTGGAGATTGCTCCCAGAGGTTTGAGTACGTCTGCATGCCCATCTTAGGTCTGGATGAACTTTAGTTTAGCAGTAAATGTCTGCACCAGTTTTCAGCTCATTTTGTTCTCTGGATCTCTTTGCCCTTAAAATCTCAAACAAGGTCATATCTGATGAATACCAATATGGTCATGTTGTCCATGAGGAGACCCTTTCTGTTGATTTTAGGGAGGATTTTCCAAGTTGTGTGGAAAAACTGCCTCCAGGCCACTTTGGCTTTTAAACATTGGTGTGTGCTGGTAGCTTTAGGCAGGAAACTTGTTTACCCTCTACTACGGTTTTCTAGTGACATTCCATGGGCACAGTTCTGTTTCACAGTCTCAGTGATGCTCTGAGCTTTTTCAGAGACTGCTAGACTTGCCAGTCTGTTGAGGGCTACTTTTTTTCCTGTCAGCCCAAAGAACATTCCAAAAGGCTTCACTCAAGGCATCACTCTGCTGTGGTCCAATGCCTCTATCAAAACTCTTACAAAGGGTAAAAGAAATTGCATAAAATTGCATAACATTCTCTAGTCTTGGGATGCACCCTTCAGTCCTTGGCCAGCACCTATAGAAGGGCCTTTCTTCTGCAGGACTGCTTTAATATCATTTGTAAGTCCCTGACCTGACTAGGAAGATGCTACCTGTGTTCAAATGCTCTTCTTGAATAACAGATGCCAGACCTCTGGATCCCTCAAATATGGTCTATTCCATCTCTTTCTCCTGATTTTGTTCCATTCCAAAATTTCAACAATATTAGGAAATTTTGTCAGCCTACCTGATCCTGCTCTCAAAGGTCATACATATAGACAAAGGTAGGTAATTGTAGTCTTCTACATACATAAACAGAATGGTGTGAGATTTTTTCAGAGTGTCCAGAGATGGTGCATCTCTGGTTTTAAAGCAGCAGTGAAAGCTACAGTCATTACCTGTGATAGAACCAAAGCAGCATTGCAGATTTCCACTGCCGTAATCTCTACTAGTGAATTGTTCTCCAAGTGCCATAGTAAGAGTAATCTATCCTAAGATTTCATCTTCTTTCCTTTATGACAGAAAAATTCTTACATTTATATTTGGAATCTGGTTTTAAACACATCATCATCAGCCATACCTACCAGAAGGGAAATCTTTATTTTAGCTTTTGTCTGGGTAGGTTATCAAGCAGCCTGTTACCCTGTGGCCAGTATACAGTTTCTGCTTCAAAACTTAATGCATTTAAGTACTCATTTGCTAATGAGGTGTGGTGCTCTAATGAATGACAAACTTACGACTTGTTCATAGGAAAAAGGAGACAGGTTAGAACACTAACTGTAAAATGGGTTTTCAATACTTTTTAATCACCTTTAATTTCCATCTACTTTTTTGTTTTTAAAGTTTTCCAATTCTGTGCCAGCTTTCTCAGTCCAAAAGCATCAGGTGCACAGGATAATATACAGTAGGGATTTACCTGTGTTGCTGCCACAGCCTCTGAAAAGACTGCAGCATTACCAACAGCTAAACAAGTTCTCATCCAGAATGCAAACCTCCTTTCCTGTCCCCTTGCAAACACATGACAGAGCATGTAGAAAACTGCTTTTCTTAGTACATGCTATGCTTCATACTCCTTTGATCTCTGCAACATAAGATGATAATTCTCAAGGTTGCACTAAAGCCGGTTGGACATTGAGTTTGAAAAGCAGTTTTCAGTGGGGAAGCAGAGTAATTCCCTGCCAGAGGAGCAGTTTTTGCTAAGAAATCCTATCCCAGTAGTATATAGAAGGTAAAAGTTTTGTGTTCTAAAGTAAGCAAAGCACTGGAAAAACTGATCTATAATGAACTTCAAATTAACAAAAATGTTAGATTGCACTTTGCAACACTATACAGGAAGTCCCAAGACTAATTAGTTTCTCTTTTTTATACAATTGCATTTTCACAAATTGTTCTTGCTGTCACAGCTGGCCTTGGGACTATTTACATTTATTTTGCAAACATTTGGACTATCATTCATGTTGAGAGACAGCTATATTCCTTGCACACAAATACCAAAGGAAATTATCACAATCTGAGAAGCTTCAGCTCCTGAGGCTTATTTTAATTATAATAGATATAGCAAAACAATTTTAGGGTTGACTTTTTTTTTCCCTGTTAATTGTGGGATCAGCAATGGTCATATTCAGAATTTTTTAATTTTGACTTTTGAAATTTCCTCTTCCTGTTTACCTATTTTAAAACCTCTTTTATATACTATTAATGGTATTAAGTAATAGTTTTTATGGCAGTTTGTTAATATTTTCAAAATATATTTTAATTCATCTGAAGTTGTCAGGCATCCTTTGCAAAAAAAATCTAATCACTAATTCTTCCCCCTCCAAAAATTCATATTTTTCTATCAATGAGTACAATAAAATTTATATTAAAATTATTTATTTCTAATCTCTACAAAACTGCACAATTTTCCTTCCTGCTTTTTTTTTTTTTTTTTTTTTTAAATTTTCTCCTTCCCCTCTCACTTCTACTTTGTTTTTGTTTCTTTTGCTCTCATAACCTGCTCCATTTCCATCACCTTAATTTTCCAGCCTCCTTAAAGGCTGCATCACAGTCTTTCAGGCTAACCCCTAGGGTATGATGCTTTTCAAACAGCATAACTCCAGATGACACTATTTTCTACAAGAGTCACCTGGAGAAACTGGCAGCCCATGGCATGGCTGGGTGCACTCTTCACTAGGTAACAAACCGGCTGGGTGACTGGGCCTAGGGAATGGTGCTGAAAGGCTGCATCAAGTTGGTGGCCTGCCACAGGTGGAATTCCCCAGGGATCTGTGTTTAATATCTTTATCAATGACCTGGACTAGGGGATAGAGTGCACCCTCAATCAGTTTGCAGGAAAAAACCCCAAGCTGGCTGGGAGTGTTAATCTGCTGGAGGGTAGGCAGGCTCTGCAGAGGGATCTGGGCAGGCTGGTGGATGTGCTGAGGCCAGCTGCATGAGGTTCTACAAGGTGAAGTGCCACGTCCTGCTCTTTGGCCACAACAGCCTCATGCAGCTCTAAAGGCTGGGGGAAGAGTGGCTGGAAAGCTGCCCAGTGGAAGAGGATGTAGGGGTGCTGGTTGACAGCTGGCTGAACATGATCCAGAAGAGTGTCCAAGGGCACCCTGGCCTGTAACCGCTATGGTGTGCCCAGCAGGACCAGAGCAGTGATTGTCACCCTGTACTGGGCACTGCTGAGGCCACACCTCTAATCCTGTGTTCAGTTTTGGATCTCTCAATGCCAGAAAGACACTGAGGTGCTGGAGCACATCCAGAGATGGGCAGCAGAGGTGGTGAAGGGTCTGGAGGAGCACGAGTCTTACGAGAAACGGCTTGGGGAACTGGAGGTGTTTAGCCTGGAGAAAGAGAGGCTCAGGGGAGACCTTACTGCTCTCTACAACTGCCTGAAAGGAGACTGTAGCCAGGTGGAGTTCGGGCTCTTCTCCCAGGCAACCAACAACAGCACAAGAGGAAATGGCCTCAAGCTACACCAGGTGAGGTTCAGGTTGGATATCAGGAAGAATTTTTTCACTGAAAGGGTTGTCAGGTCACTGTCCCTGAGGGTATTTAGAAGACATGCAGATGTGGCAGTTCGGGTACATGATTTGCTGATGGCAGTGCTTAATGTGGCTTAATATTTGGACTGTGTTCTTAGAGGTCTTTTTCAGTGTAAAAGAGTCTATTAAAAAAACGTACCTACCCAATTTGTAATTTAATTTAACTGTGCTTTATTTAATTTGTCAGTCTTAGAGAACAGGGAGCTTTTCTGAGAAAATGGAGGGAATAGAATATTGTATGTCTCTCAGTATCCCACAAACTGTGCAATGACTCTAATACTTGAAATCTCTTAGCAATTTAAGGCTTTGAAATTCAAATAACTTCTCTCTCCTACAGAATCCTGAACTGCAAAATGTCCCGCTATCACACTGAGATGATCTGCTTTGCTAGGATGGTTAGCATCAAAAACAGAGAAAATAACCTGTGCTGACCAATGCAACCCAGTTAGGCTTTGTTTATATTCAGAGGCATGAACACTTCTTGAAATTTTTGTCTAAACTGAAGCTTAACTTTCTGCTGAGAGGCTTTGATGTCACAGTAAAAAGCACAGAAGGTGAAAGGGTTACCTGTCAGAGCTGGGAAGGATAGTTTAGACAGGTAGACGGATTTACAAAGTTTTCATGAGTATCTGAGACAATCTTTCAAAATGTTTCAAATGTAGAGGGAACTGTCCTACAATATGTGGAGAAAAAAATAGTTTCCTACACTTGAGATGAGTCCATAGCACCATGTGATGCATGGTATCCCAGGCAGGTTTCACATCTGGCATCAGCCTGCCTTTGTTTCTGTTTCTTCCTGTCACTTACTGCTTTCAGTAATGTGCTCAGACCAATGCTGGCATGTCCTTGACCTTAGCATGGACTCCTAATCACCACAGTCACAGAAATTTGCTTTTAAAAAATGCTTGAACATGCTATTACCAAAATATATATGCAAGCAAGTCAGTAAATCTTGGCATGCAGATCTCCTTGTTAATCAGGATTACTTTATTAGTATGCAAGTCAACCCACAAAGATTTACAAAAATCAAGATGGTAACTCCACCCTGCTGCAGGTGTGTTAAACAAGACAGAAAGTAAAGGCAGAAATTCAGGTGTGGGGAGCAGCAAACAGCTCTTTTCCCGGGAGCTACTCCACACGGTATCAGGTGTGAGAGACCAGGACTGCTTAGGACACATACCTGGCTGTAGCTCTGGATGGCACCTCTGGGCTGACTGCTGCGGGACGGGAGCTGGGCGGACGCTGTTTCACCCAGGGCGAGGGTCTGGTTGCTGTGGTAGCTGGCTGAGTACTGGAAGGATCCTTCAGGTTTGGAATTGAGCTGGAGTGCACTCTGGGAGAGGAGGCTGGGCCCTGTGGGGAAAAGATTTGAGAGCAGTCAGAAAGCCTCAGTGAAAGAGGTACTTGTACTCTGTCAAGTGAGACTTGAAATTATCAGATATATCTAGCTTCAAATTTTCAGAATTTGACTTTTCAGTAATAAAAATACATGCATTACTTTGTTTCCTTACCACTTGGTCATCACATTCAAGCAACAGACCACATTGTTTTCTTTGCAAGAAATGCATGGTTTTGACTGGTGAAGAAATTCTATGCCTGAACAAATCCAGTTGTACTATTTGATAAAGAACTCCTGCTTTTCAACTCAGAATAGTTGATGAGGAATTTTTTTTTTTCCCCTAAGGATAAGCCTTGTTTATTTCTCTTAATTATATCCAGTCGTTCTGCCTGGGAAATGCAAACTTGTCCCACCCTGGGCCCCCAGCACATTAGATCTATTGATTACTGCCACTGTCCTGTACACAGAGTGATGTAATACTTTGGTGCCTGCAGGGATGGATGGCAGCCTTTAAAATATTAATTGCTCTTCTCATCATGCAGGACACACCCTGTTCTCAGTGAATCTTTGATGACTATTTCTCAGCTATCTTATCTTTCCCACCACAGCACTGCACAGCAGGAGAGCCAAGTACAGGCAGGAAGCCTAAATTGAGGCTGCCAGACTGAAGGGCATGTCAGGACCATGAACACTGGCACTTTCCACAGTTATTGGGTAGTTCTGTGAAACTGGAACGTTCTAATCTTCAGTAGGTTCACGTAGAAGTGATTTAGCTTACCACATGAGCATAGCAAATTTCCCACTTTTTCCACACAGGAATCAAGTGCACCTGCAGCAAATTTGCAGATGACACCAAGTTGAGTGGTGCAGTTTCCACACCTGAAGGATGGGGTGCCATCCACAGGGACCTGGACAAGCTTGAGAAGTGGGTGCATGGAAACCTCATGAGGTTTAGCAAGACCAAGTGCAAGGTGCTGCTCCTGGGTCAGGATAAACCCTGGTATCAACCCAGGCTGGGGGATGAACAGATCCAGAGCAGCCCTGCCCAGAAGGACTTGGGGCTACTGTAGAGGCTGGACATGACCCAGCAATGTGCATTCACAGCCCAGAAACCAAACTTGTCCTGGGCTGCATCCAAAGCAGCATCCAAAGCCAGTAGGGGAGGGAGGGGATTCTGCCCCTCTGCTCTACTTCAGTGAGACCCCACCTGCAGTGCTGCAGCCAGCTCTGAAATGCCAGCACAGGAAGAAAACCTTTTTGAGGCAGTCCAGAGGAGGGCCACTAATTTAGATGGAGCACCTTTCCTATAATGAAAGGCTAAGAGAATTGGGACTGTTCAGTCTGGTAAAGTAAAGGTTTTAGGGTGACCTCATTGTGGCCTTCCAGCACCTGAAGGGAACCTGCAGGAAAGATGGAGAGACCTTTTATAAGGGCATGTAGTGACAGCACAATGGCTTCACATTGACAAAGTAGCTTTAGATTAGCTATTAGGAAGAAATTCTTCCCTGTGGTAGGAGGCAAGGGCACAAGTTGTCCAAAGAAGCTGAGGATAACACATCCCTGGAAGTGTTCAAGGCTAGGTGGGATGGAGCCCTGAGCAACCTGGTCCAGTTGAAGATGTCCTGATCTGCAGCTAGGGTGCTGGAACAAGATAATTTTGAAGGTTCTTTCTGACCCAAATCAGTCTGTCATTCTATGATTCTATGATACACACAGAGAGCTACATTAAAGAATACACACTTAATTCTCTCTCTGTCTTCACTGATACTAGTCTCTTTCAATGTCTGGGCCCAGGAAGTGAGATACAGGAGAAGGAAAAAGGGTTATACCTTGGCCATTGCGTAGGTTTCCTTTAACCCAACAGCTCCCATCTATAGCACACTCAGTGGCTCCACAGGGGTGACAGGTTCATCTTCTGGTTAGCACTAACAAGCTCACGAGAGCACAGAAGGTGACACAAGCCTTAAGAGGTGTGAAATGATTACAGTGATTTTGGTCCTACAGAATATGTGATAAGTTCAGTTTTAAACAGACCCACCATGGAAAAAATCCAATGAATTTACCAGAAATAACTTCCAGTACGTTCCTGATACAAAGGCAGTTTTTATGACCTTTAAGTCTTTGCTATGAGGATGTAAAGCTGTTCCAAAAAAATTTCTACTTAGAAAATGTGCAAACAACCCCACCCCGAATTACATGGAGAGTATTTTTTTCTTCCAGCCTATTTCTCAGGAAATGGCAGAATCATTATAACTGCTATTTTCCAAATCCAACCTGAAGTGCTCGTATTATAAACAAATCGTAGTAGGCTATGTAAAGAGGAAGTGCTGGCATCTAAATGTAGGCTGGGATTTTGACACTATTTTACATACCAACACAATTATACTGCAAAATCAACTGCATTCATCAGTACATTCGAGATACAGAACAAATTTAGAATGTAAGTTCTGGTCCCTGTACTTTGTCCTTACAAGTACAGAAGGAAGTAGGCTCCATGTATGCTGTGAGGCAAGTAAAAATGTATCACATCCACAGGATGAGCTGAAATTAATCCTCTATGGGTGCTTATAAATCCAGCCTTTGGTACTTTCCATTCCCTGGCTCTGCAAATAGGGTTTATTTAGCCTTTTTCCATTTAACTGGTTTTTTTGCAAAAATTTCTCCCTCTAATGAAAGAATTCTTTCACAGATTTATTTGTTATTTTAAGAGCATAAAGAAAACACATGCTCTAGTTCCAAAAAGATCTGCGAGGTTTATTTCAATCTTTTGGATTTTGAATTTTCACTGAGAATTTTTCTGTGATCAAGTGCATGAACAAGATCAAGTTCAGAAATTTCACAAAAGCATAACTTTCCCATGAGAAGCAAAGTTGCAAGAAGAAAGCAATTTTTGTGCATGAAAGTGTTTGTACTCATCTGAAAGTAATTATGCTGTGACATTTCTAAGCTTAAATAATGATTAAAACTATCACATGCTATGAATGCAATATGTTTTAAATTTTCATTGCATCTGGCTTTCAAGTGCTGCTTTCATATTACTGTGGCTCACTAGGGATTTACATTGCCAGCTAGAAACACATACATGGGTTCCCTGCACCATTTAGTTTAAACACTTCATGCACTTAAAGAAACTTATCCAACCCTTGAAAAAAAGAATGTAAAAGTTGGCACACATAGTTTGAAGTTCACAATATTGGTTTTGTTTAGCAGTTTTTATTTTGTACCTTCACAAGCAATAATGAACAAATAAAATGTACATACATTTCATAATTACAAAGTAATTTGAGAAGGACAGATATTTTAAATAAACCTAGAATTTTTAAATAAGCCCAAGCTACTGTAGAATAGAACAGTGGCTGCTCACCTCTAAATAGAAAAGCCCTAAATCAAGCATACAAACTAGAAGATACATTTGAGATCAATCAATGTGACCCATGAAAAAACATGAGTTCGTTTTTCAGGGACTACAAGCAGTCCTGCCTTGTCTGATAGGGAAAAAAGATAGATTGCTTTTCTCATTAACATTCTTGAGATTTCAACCGAAGGTAAAACCAAACCTTCTGAAGAGCCTGCAGCTCGCTCAGAAGTTTGTGTCCTGTACACTGATGGCTCTTGACAATAAGCTACCATTTCTTCCAGGCTAGAATCTAAACTCTGCTATGTTGGTATAAGAAAGCATTCATCCAACTGTTTTTCATCTGCTTTCAAAAGAGTTAAGGCAGCTGGAAATTCTCTATTTTCACCTATGCACTGGAAATGACTAGTTAACTGCTAGCACAATTCAGTCTTAGTGGTTCCCTTAATGAGACATAATTACTGCAATTGTTCAATTTAAAACAAACACTTCAGGTATCATAAGATTTAGTATAGCAGATATCGATGATCTGTAGTATCGCTTTAAAATTTTGTACCATGTTTGGTTTCTATTTGAGGGTATGGGGAAAATATAATGTTTTATATATGTTTCACCTTATGTTTTCACCACCACATAAAAAAAAAAAATTCGTTGTGAAAGAATATTGATGTTGGATTATTCAGGGTTGATACTACCAATTTTTCACTGATTTAGTTTGTGCTACTCTCCTCTATTATTAAAATAGTAGAAGTAAGAGGGAATATTCAGGAAACTAAGTCAGAGCCATCATAGTGCAAGAGACTGCTGTGGGCTGACTTCAAATGATGGAGCAGGGTAGATCAATCCACTCTTTGTCTCCAGTTTGGAGGACAGGTACTGCAGACCTTCCTCTTAACCTTGAGCAGAGCAGTGTTCACTGCACTGCTCACCCTGGCCTCTGTAATCCAGCTCAGAAAGGAGCTGGAAGGAGAGGGAGAGGGTGGTGTCTTGCTTGGGACAAAAGTGCACTTAAGTGGGGAAAAGCTGCTGGAGCACAGAGAACACCAGGCAAGAAGAGAACAGATGTAAATGGAGGATATGCTTACATCAGGGAGCCAACCCACATAGAAACTTTAGAGGTGATGGAGAGCAGAGGACTTTTCTAGGAATCAGATAAGGGAAACACGAATTTATTTTATGGTTTGGAGACCAGGTGCTGAAAAGTTAGAGGAAACTGATTCTGCCATTCAGACAGTGAGGAGAGGGGGCTTTCTGTGAAGCTGTTTCCCTTAGTTTATATTACCCACCTCTCTTACTGGCAGTTATGCTGGTTATTATATGGTTATTATTTTTTGTATTTCAAAACTTACTAGTTTAAGAGATATGGAGGACCTGAATGTACCTTGCACACTTACTTCAAGCCAAATGGGGACGAGCAGCAGAGGCAGTGCTCTCTTACTAAAGAGAGCAGCACTGAAGCCCACACTTGCCGTCTTCCCACCACACTGCACTGGACAAAGCAGTTTGCCATTGCACTGACCAGCCTGATTCTTGGCATTGGGAACACTGCATGTGGCCACCAGTGTACCCTGGAGAGCTCCAGGCTCCAGACAAACCACAGCAGAGGAGAGCTTCCACAGCATCTGCCTGCTTCTGCCAAGGGGGAGCTGGGGGAAGCCGGAGGCCAGGGTTGCAGGGTGAGCCCCATGCCGTGCCCCTTGGCCTGGGAGGGACCGGGATCTGCACTGGCAGGACTCCTTCAGGGGCCACTGCTTTTCCTTCTGAAAACACAACACACAGTGCTGAAATAAGGTGCGGTTAGCTATTTAAAAACCAAACTAAGGAAGTGAGTGGTCTTAAATGTTGAGACTATCATTAATTCAAGGACATCACAGTAAGGGTTGATTACAGGAAACAAAAGTGACGCAGAGTCCAGACTACTATTATCATTCATGGCTGGGTCAAAAGTGAGGAAAAAAATTAAATTATGAAAACATTTGTCTTTTTAATTTTCAAGAACAATATTTTCTTTGAAAATAAAATACTTTGCCTGTCATTTGTGCTCTCTTCAGACCATGTCCTCTTGCTTCTTATGTCATTCAGGGTAAAAAACCAAAAAACCAAACCAAGGAAACAAAATCACAACCTAAAAATTTAATTTTTAATTTATTTTTTAATAAATTATTCTTGAATGACAAGTGTCTGCAAGCAAAAATTTTAAATAGCAAAATAGCAGAATGCCAGGATACTTTCCAGTACCTGTTTATACTCTTCTAGCTAAAAAACCAAATCAAACCCAAACCAACAAAGAGCCAAGTGCATCAACACAGTACTGAATTTTGATTCAATGAACAGTCATTATGCTGACTGAGGCTTCAGTGACAGGCATCAGCCACCAACAGTAGTTGAAAAGACAGGAATCTTGTTTAGGAATCAGAGCTGGTGAGTCATCAGATGTTTTTCTACCCTTCCACCTGAGGGTAAGAACTAGTCTAGTGACCACACAAGTAGCAGAGATCACCTGAAGCACAGCCCATGGTGGTCATAAGCAGAAGAGTATCTTATATAAGAAAGTCAGTAGGAACTTGGTCTCCAGGAGCTTACCAGTGTCAAAGATAAGCAATATTTTCTAAGTGCTGAGAGACTGTTTCAGTACACTTACACTGACACTGATTAGAGATGAGGGGCAATGAAGCTCATCCTATTAAATTTGTAATATTTGTAATACTATCAGATCATGAGTGAGGTTTTAAAAACAAACACATGATGGAATCATAGAATTGTTAAGGCTTGAAAAGACCTCCAGGATGAGTGCAACCTTTGACTGAACACCACATTGTCAACTAAACCACAGAACTAAGTGCTACTTCTAGTAGTTTCTTGAACACTTCTAGAGATGGTGACTCCACCACCCACCCTGGGAAGCTTCTTCCAAAGCCTAACCACCCTTTCAATGGAAAAATTCTTCCTGTTGTCCAATTTGAACCTCACCTGGTGTAGCTTGAGGCTGTTTCCTCTTGTGCTGTTGTTGGTTGCCTGGGAGAAGAGCCTGAACTCCACCTGGCTACAGTCTCCTTTCAGGCAGTTGTAGAGAGCAGTAAGGTCTCCCCTGAGCCTCTCTTTCTCCAGGCTAAACACCTCCAGTTCCCCAAGCCGTTTCTCGTAAGACTCGTGCTCCTCCAGACCCTTCACCACCTCTGCTGCCCGTCTCTGGATGTGCTCCAGCACCTCAGTGACTTTCTGGCATTGAGAGATCCAAAACTGAACACAGGATTAGAGGTGTGGCCTCAGCAGTGCCCAGTACAGGGTGACAATCACTGCTCTGGTCCTGCTGGGCACACCATCGCTGTTACAGGCCAGGGTGCCCTTGGACACTCTTCTGGATCATGTTCAGCCAGCTGTCAACCAGCACCCCTACATCCTCTTCCACTGGGCAGCTTTCCAGCCACTCTTCCCCCAGCCTTTAGAGCTGCATGAGGCTGTTGTGGCCAAAGAGCAGGACGTGGCACTTCACCTTGTAGAACCTCATGCAGCTGGCCTCAGCACATCTACCAGCCTGCCCAGATCCCTCTGCAGAGCCTGCCTACCCTCCAGCAGATTAACACTCCCAGCCAACTTATTGTCAACCATCAACTTGCCAAGGGTGCACTCCATTCTCTTGTTCAGATTTTTGATAAAGATACTAAATAGAACTTGCTTCAGTCCTGGTGACAACTGACTGGCCACCAATTGGATGCAGCAACATTGACCACCACTGTTTGGGTCTGGGCATTGTTCCAGTTTCGAACCTAGGGAGGAGTGCATCAGTCCAAGCCACAACCTGACAGTTTTTTCAGCAGAATGTTGTCGGAGACAGTATCAAAAGCTTTACTGAAGTCTAGATAGAATAAATCCACAGTCTTCCCTAATCCTCAAGGCAGGTCACCTGGTCTGGTATGTGCCACGTGATCACACTCAGGATAATCTGTTCAATAATATTCCTCAGCACCAAGGTTGGGCTGACAGCCCTGTAGTTCCTTCTTCCAACACTTCTCGTAGGCAGGCATCATGTCTGCCAGCCTGCTGTTGTCTGGGACCTCCTTGGTCAACCACCATGATAACTGATGATAAATGATGGAGAGTGGCTTGGTGAGCTCTTCTGCCAGCTCCCTCAGCACCCTCTGATGAATTTCATCCTGCCTCATAGACTTGTGAGTGTCTAAGTGGCACAAGAGGTCACTTGCTACTTCCTCCTGCATTGCAGAAGGTCTGTTCTGCTCCCCATGCCTGTCTACCAGCTCAGGATTCTGGTTGTCCTGAGGATAACTGGTCCTTCTGATAAATACTGAGGCAAAGAAGGCATTAAATACCTCAGCCTTTTTCTCATTCTTGGTGGCAATGTTCCCCCTCCTGCCCAAATCCAATAATGGATGGACATTTTCCTTGGCCCTCCTTTTGTTGTTAATGTACTTATAAAAACACATTTCATTATCTTTCACAGCAGTTGACAGATTGAGCTTTTGCCTTTCTCATTTTCTCTCTGCATGACCAGATGACATCTTTGTAGTCTTTCTGAGTGGCCTACCCCTTCTTCCAAAGGTCATAAACTCTCCTTTTCCCCCTGAGTTCCGGCAAAAGCTCTGTCTTCAGCCAGGCCACCCTTCTTCCCTATCAGCTCATCTTTTGGCACATAGGGATGGCCTAGTCCTGTGCATTAAGATTTCCTTCTTAAGTGTGTCCAGCCTTGCTGGACCCCTTTTTTCTTAAGGACAGTTTCCCAAGGGAAAGTCTGATAAGATTTAAATACAATCACTATTTGTGATACATATTTAAGCTACAGGAGAGCAAGTTAGGTTTGCAGGAGTGTGGATTAACTCCATTACATATTCAGAGATCTTTATATTTTTTCTGTCTCACATTGTAGCACCATTGCTGTATCACAAAACTAAATACTCGGATGGACGTGGGCTTCTTTTAAAGGAGGAACTCCCATAAAAAACCAAGAGAAATTGCTCTCTTGGGGATATCACTGACAATCTGTCCCTAGTGTCTGGCTGTCAAACCTCTGAAGAGTTGCTCCCCTTTCCTAATCCTTAGACCACAGTATCTTACGGAATACTTGAAACATTTTAGCGTCATAATATCTAACAATCCAAGATAATATTACAGCAATAGTATGGTCAATCTCCAAAACAAATAAAAAGGCTGAATTATGAAACAGGATGCATGTATTACACTACAGAGCAGAATTTACTGTGGAACAAGTGTTCAGTAACACATTATCTGGTAGTTGTTCCATTATAAAATAAATATCAGATAATGACAAGTTACATACAGCGCTATATTGTTGCAAGAAAAGGGTATGATTATTTCAGTATTCCAAATCTATGCAATAATTACCTCTGATTTGGCTAAAATAATTACAGTACAAACAACAGAAACATCTACCTAGTCGCCCTCCATGAGGTAATAATTGCATGTTTGTTACCTGAGTTTTTCATATGAAGTGACAAACAAAAATAGAAGGCAAGTGAAAGGAGAAGGTTTTTTTTTTTTTTTTTCTCCTCGGGATTTAAAGTCAGTTGGCTTCCCATTTGCTTTTCCAAGTAAGTAGTAAAGTGTAGCACTACTATTGTGCTATACATCTCCATTTGGTCAGTCATCTATTACGATGCCAGTTCTAATTGACAAAGGAAATAGACCAAAACGTGCTTGAACGACCATTTAATTAGCTCCCATACCAATTATAAACAATGCTTCACTCACCTTCGATCAACTGACAAAAGTAGTAACGATAAATTATAGAGTAAGTGTAAATAAAGTGTTTTTAATTAGTGTAATTAATCACTTCACACATTCTTCAACCTGCCTTTGCTCATTTGGATAACAGTTGAAGAAAAACACTGGCAAAGCTCCTTTAATGTCCTTTAAACATTCATTTACAGAGTTAATAGGTTGAGGTGCCTCACATCCCAGTGAGAGGAACCACCTCCTAACTGTTAGTATATGCCTAATTAAGGATCTCAAATACCAAAAAGTCATCACTTACTTGCTTCTTCTGCCTCCCAGGTCATTTAGTTTGAGAGCAAGATATCGATTCCTACCCTACAACCTACTTTTTTGTTAGTTCATTAAAGTGTCTGTACTCCAAGTAGGCAGTTGCCAACCCCTCCTAAAGCTGAGTTGTATTTGTTGCCCAGTTTTGCAAAGGAATGGATAAAGAGAACAGCATAACAAGAGAGAGCTTTTGACAGTAACTTGCTGGTGTCCTTCCACAGTACCTGACATTAGAGAAGAGGTGATGATAGTAATGACGAGGTGGACAGACCCATTCCTGGTGATGCTAAATTCTTTGGCATCTCACTGGTACATCCTGTTTTCCAAGTCTGCTCCAGAATTAAGCTGCTCCATCTAGAACAAGGAGTAAACTCTCCCTCCAAATCAGAAGAGTAAGGAACACTTATTTGTCTGTTCTAACCCCCTCCGTTGCACTATGTCCCATTTTTTGAGGTCATCTGAAACATTCTTTGAAGAAACTCTCTCTAGCCAAGATGATTTAAGATGGTCTTGGAAAGGGGAGGAACTGAGTGAGCAGAAGGGAGGCCCTGCAAGTACCACAGAGGTGGCAAAAAGCAGTGACAATGCCACATAGGTACAAACCTTCTCCATTTTCTAGTCTCCAGGGAAGCTGTGAGAAATGCAAGGCGAGACTAGCACTAGGCAATGGGGAAAGTCCTTGGGAACCAGATGACGGAACTTTGTGGCAATCATAAAAAGAAGACATTTTCTTAATTACAGACAGAAAAGGGAGAGATTAAACCAAGGCAAAACTTAAGATCTGCAGTTGAAAACACAACTTGTCAGCTGAAACTGGTCGAACAGATTCTATATGCAAAGAAGGGTTTTCAAGGCACCTGTTAGTCTGACCTCAAATAGAAGATAACAAGCAGCTCTCCTATAGCAACAGCAATAAGCATGGCACCCATTCTCCCTCCAAATCTTAGACTAGAACTAGAATATGTCTAGGAAAATATTTCAACATCTACCTTCTAGGAGATATTAAATATTAAATATATCAGTAGCTTTGTACTACAAGACAAAATGCCAAGGCTGCAATATAGCAAAGAGATTGCATACCCTAGAAATGAAGAAAGTTGAAGGGCAAAAAAGGCAGGGGGAGGGGAGGAGAGAGGACACCAACTGCATACTTAAAATGAAGAAATAAATGGTAATACTTTTAAATGCTTAATCACAAGCAGCTCCCTTGTTATGAACCAAACACATCTCTTTAGATGAGAGGCAGCAATTCTTAAATGAGTACACTGAAAACAAAGTTGTTTTACAAAAAGGAAAGTCATTTATATGCAATGCCACGCTCTACCAGCATTAAGAGGGCTATGTTCTACCTACAAATACAGAAAAGGACTTTAGTACTGCTATAGAATATATTCTTAGGTACTGGAAAATAGGATTTTGTGGAATGCGACTGGAATGCGTTCACGACTGTAGAATAAGTTCATTTTCATCCAATAATTCTATAAATGATATATATCTGAAGAAATGATGCAAAAACTAGGCTGATACAATTATATAAGTGAACAATACAAGGATATCCCTTCTAACCCTTCTTCTGACCTAATTACTGTTGAAAAGAAAGATGAACACGTTATTTCAAAAGTAAGTGAAGTGGAAACAGAAACTAGTTTCATTAGATGCTGATTATTTTATGCTTTTTAGACAAGGTAACGTTTCTGCCAATACTGTGAGAAGAAAAGAGGCATCTTCTAGGATTGGAAATAATAAATCTCTACTTCCAAGGGATAGCAAAGCACCATAATGTCCACAAGAAGTAGTAGAAAAATATAAGACTTGAAGGGCATAGAGAAAAAGTAAGTTTGCATTCCATCCCAAGAGTAAACATTATTTTTTGATTCCTGGAGGATTTTTTTTTCTTAACCCTCATGGAATAAGGTAACATAGAAAAGCCAAAGTAATCCTGGCATAATAGGGTAACTTCAGTGTTAACTACTCAGATAGTGTATATTTTGCTTTTTATACCATATTTTTATACCATATGCTTTGCATAGCATTACTCCAGATGTTTGTATGAAATGTAAAACCAGCCAAATCTTCTTTCATAAGCTATACTGGTTAATGTCTGACATCAGGACAAATCTGGAATTCCATTACTCATGAGAGAAGTTACTGAACATGCTGGAGACTGGGGCTGAAATACATGAACTGAGCAAGAATGGACCTATACGTATTTAAGCTCAGAATACAGAAGCTTGCCTTGTCTTTGTTTTCCTTCTGTTTGTTTGTTTTGGATTTTTTTTTTTATATAAAAAAATCTATCCTCATCTGATTTTAAAGCCAAGGATAACCCTACTAATGTAAGCTTTTAATTAAAACTTTTTTTTTTTTCTTTTTCTGGTAGAAGATTAATCATTTTATGAAATTACTTGTTAAACCCTGCAGGTATCAAAACCAGATAGTCTCTGAACAAGATAATTTATGATTGGCCATTAGGACAATGAGCTTTATTGGAGCAATAGATAGACACAACCCAAGAACAAGATGGGTAGCAAGGCCAAAAACTAAATTACATTTCTGCATTACAGAAGACAGAGGAAAAATAGCATCCTCAAGCCTTTCTGATGCTGCTTCTGTGAAACTTGGCAACACTAGGAGTGGTAGAACATTTCACTGTAACAGAAGCTTGCTCTCTATTAAAATATCACTGTGGAAACACAGGAGAACTGTACCTGAGTGGGACTCCTTATTGGGATTAGGTACATTTGTGAACGTGAGCAGAAGAGGAAATTTGCATACCGGAGGAGGCACTGCAGCTTGCAACACAGACAGGAAGATCCAACTCAAAAGGAACTGCCATTTTTCCATTTGAGAAGCGCTGGGGTTTGGCATTAAAAATTGTTATTTTTTATTTGTGTTTTCATTATCAGTCTCCCATTTTTAAAGGAATAATTATATTTAAAATGGTGTGTGGGCTTTGTTTACAGGGAAAAAAAAGGCCAACTAAGTTAAGAACATATTTTGCATTATTAATCCTTATTTTTTAAGTGTTTATACCTGTGAAAACCAGCTGTGAACATCAACTGTTTCTACTCACCCTCTGTGCCTAGCGCAGCCTAAAATTGCTATCAATACTACTAAACTAATGTGTTCCCTTTTTATTACTAGGAAATAAAATCAGATGTTTATAGACATCACACAAATATGATGCACATGGAAGTTGAATGCATTATCAGAAAAAAAAAAATCAAACAGACAAATCTCTGATAGACCTAAATTAACTGCTGAAGAAAAAAAAAGTGCCCAACAGCTTCTGATTATAAAAGCCTATAAAACCGCTCACAGATATATGGATCTAATACAAAAGACATCAGCAGATCTATTATGCTATTATATTGTTCTATGAACTTAACTACTTGCACAAAACAGGTTTCCTCTTCTCGTGCAAAGTAGAACTCCATTTTTTCCAGACCTTTGGCAGGCTTAAATCCTGAATCTTTTCTATCCACAAAAGAAAATGACTATTTGGTCTCTGAGGTGAGCCAGTTCAGAATGTGTTTAGCTCTGCCTCAGAAGTCAATTAAAAGTAAGTCAAAAAGGTCAAAATTTTATTACAATCTTTTTCATATGCCAAAACCTCCTCTGCCATAAACCAGAAAGTATACCCTTCTGCTTTCTCTCTCTGTGTCCACACAAATGTGAACCACTCTCTGCTCTCACAATGTCCTGAGAAAATGCATTTCTCCATTAACAAGGCCAGAATGGAATAAATGGAAGCAGCTCCCTAATCCGCATTACCACAGAAGTCACAAAAATCCTACTTGATTGAGAGCTGTGTAAACTGCATGTAGCACAACAGAAATCAACCCCAAATCCATACCTGCCAAAATTTTCTCTTCCACATACATCATTTTGCATAGGCTAACAAGCCAACTACCTCTTTTTCCAGGGCTGCATCTCCACGGTGCTTATGCTCACAAGCTGGCATCGGCAGATCCCGGAATGATGTGGCTCTTGGCACTCCTGACTGTGCCGAGTGTGCAGGCACTGGCACTGCCACTGAGGCAGGAGCAGGGTGAGTGGTTTATCAGTCTGTCGTGGGGATGTGGGTGCATTTGTTTCCTGGCCCGTACCACAGGCACAATATTTACTGATGTTCTTTTGCGCTGCAGGTTCGGATGCCAAAAGCCTTTCTTTGTTCTGCTCCTACAGATGCTGCTATAAGTCACTGTCATCTCCTAACGAGTTTCAGTAGCTGCTTCCTGCAGTGGATGAGGGAACACCTGGTTGCCTGTAAAGGATTTGTGTTTGACACAGACTAAGCATTACAAGCTGATCATTACCTCTTATCCATCTTTGATATTGCTACTAATTGTTCCTGCTGTCCTGGTGTTGACTCTCATCTTTCCATTTCCCCCCCCATGTATTTTTTACCTGCTGCTATTGCCCTTTTTTTCTTTTACTATTTTGTACTACAGTACTAAAGCTAGATTGTGAGGGGTTGTTTTCCTTAGGCATGGATTTTAAGTCAGTTGCACAGCATTAAATGACACCAGATACCCAAATCAGATTCATCACAGGACAAGTTCAGAGATATGAAGTAATATTGTGATATCAGTAGAAACTTATACATATAAAACATGTTTCATCTTGCAGATATAAGTGAATTCCAAGAAAATCCATGTTATAGGTCACAGTACATTGAAAGGAAAATTCAGCCTGTAGGCTGCTGTGCAGAAATTGAGGGAAATCCTTATTTGCATGTTCTCATAGTGTTACCTCTGGACTCCCAACATGACACAACAATGCACAATCTGGGTTTGCTTCCAGTTAATGGAAAGCATGTGAAAAGTCAGGATAGCAAGGTGACTTATACATCGAAAATGTGTGTGGTTTTGGGGGGCTTGATGGATATTTTGTCTCTGAGGATAAATGGTCATCTGTTTTGGAACAAGCACTGAGGCTTTATTGCCTGTTATGTAATAAATGATAAAATAAAAGATAAAGGAAGAAGATGAAAGAAAAGATGGGAATTGAAACAAGAAAGGATGCAAAGGACAAGGATGTTGTAAGACAGAAATGGGGGGTTTAGGGAAAGATGGGGCACTAAGAAAAGGCAAGAGAGCATAGGAAGGGACAAGGCTGGATATTAAGATGGTGTGAGTGCCTCCAGCTGAAGAACTTCCTGAGGAGAGGAAATTGCAAGAGGCAGCCTGCAGAAGTTTAGGTCCAACAATATGGGCATTTACTGGGCCATCAGTTTTGAACAGCACTTCTGCCAGTGGTTTCTAGTGCTTTCCCCCTAGAAAGCTATAAACTCACCCAGGCACCTACCAATCTACACAAGGGCTGCAGAAGAATTGAGACAACTGAGGCCCTGCACAGGAAGGTGCCCACAGTAAGTTCTGTGCCACCCCTGAGGAAACCAGGGAAAGCAATGAACTGCTTCCCTGAACAGATGGGTCATTCAGCCTTCACCAGGTTTCCTGCTTGCAACAGCCATACATGAACTTGAAGACAGGCAGCAATCCAAAGAGTATTAAGATCAGCTGGACCTGAGTCCATCCTGAAGTAGATAGCAAAGTGTGTCATGAATCCTGGTGGTGAAAGCAGGTTTGGTCTCCTGCCTGCATAAGGAAAGTGGAAAGTCCAAAAAGGAAAACTTCACTCAGGCTCTTAAAGTAAGAGCACTGACATGAATTTCCCAGGATGTGGTATGTCATCAACAAAGATGTGCCTGTTATACCATCCTACACCCAGAAGGGCAGAGGTGATAGAGTACTGCATGACAGCGTTTGAGCTGCATCTCTTCTTGGTGCTATTCTCAATGCCTTTGAGCTTTGCCTGTGACAGAGAATGAAAACAACAGAGTCCAAGCTTAGGATGCTTAGTACTGATGGAGCATTTCCTGAGGCAGCAGTGGCTGTAAACAGTGATGCTGATATGTAAGAGCTGGCTCTCAGCAGCACTAGAGGCAGCCTCATTTCATCAAATCCTAATGTCTTAGTGAGGTGCAGCAATGAATCTACAGAAGCTTTTCATGGTCAGCTATTTTGTAAAGACATTCATCTCCTGCTGAGGATTGCCCCTGAAAAGCAAGTCTCTCTGATCAGTCAGTGGCTATTACAATGTTAAATGACTTAATAATTATTTCAGGCTCACAATTAGGGTGACTAGGGCCAGAAAGAGAAGAGGGTAAAGGAAACAACATGTTATCCCCATGTCTAAAAAATTTACATATTTAACAACTACTTCAAAAGACTGAATTTGACTCACAGTTGAGATGATTCCTTTACAACTTTCTCTGTGAGAACATACAATGAACAACTCTGAATTCACCCTTTGAAAAGTGGTGTACTCCATTACAAATAGGGCAAAGATGACTTTAAAACCCCAAAGTTTTGAAGCAAAGGTTAGCCAATAGCTTGTTTTAGAAGAGATGAATGGAGTAAAGAGAGGCACCCAACATGTCCAACCATAAATATTTACCCTAAATATATTACGATACTGACAGAAGTTTCCACAATAAATCAAAATTTCCTCAGACTTCATACTCTGAGATATTTATCTGGATCTATGAACTGTTGAGTCAGACACTGCCAGGTTTGCATTAATGCAGCAGACAGAAAGATAGTGTTCCCTGTGTTAGTCACTTATGCCACTTCTACTCTGAACACTCTGATCCTGAAATGGACGAGGGGGATGCACGCTTCCTAGGAGCTTTTTAGCTTGGAAACATATTCAACGTGATTTTATTAGTGTGTATGTTTACCAGGAGATCCCACAGGAACACCTCCTTTGTGTGCACAAAGAATGACTAAGCTGGATTGCTCTGGCTCTCAGAGCAGATAATGAAATGGAAATAACTTCATCTATCAAAAAACTGTGAGGTCCACTGTTGCCAAATTTCATCTCATTGAGCATGTTCAGCCATCTGACAGGTGGCAATTTCACAAAGCAAGAGCTATGGGATGGAAAACACATAAACACACATCCTTTTACACCTTCATTGTGTAAATAGTGCCTTTTTGTTTCAATCCATTTTCAGTATACATGATAAAAGCAGCTGATAAAGGCTGAAAATCATACAGGTTGAACAAGGAGTGGTTTTTTCAAGCTGGGACATCTGCTTTCCCACTGGGTAAGGAGGATCTCTGTCATTACAAAAAATTGCTGAAACAAAAGTGAATTAAGAGAATAAAGTGACAATTTAGCCTACCTTTCCAGCCTCATAATTACACAGCGGTTTTAAATGAAACCCAGATCTGTCTAATGCAACATCTGTATATAATTTCATGTGGTAAAATGTTCTTGTAACATAACTTATTCTTCAGAGGCAAAACCCCCCAGCATCTAAATGGTACTGCTACCTATTGTGCTGCATTTGGGGCAAATAGTTTTGAATGACTGAAAGAGTAAAATATATATTGTGAGATTGAGACCAGAGTGGTAAGCCATGCTTTTTCTTCACCAGAAGAACTTAAGACATCTTTAATTGCCTGCATTTCTGTCAATATGTAGCATCTGTGAAGTGCATTATGAAATGGCCTTAGGCAAGAAGATGATATTATAAAATCTGCATTGTATTTATTCCCTTATGAGTGTTCTGGATTCTGCAATTAATCCTGAGCACCAGGACAACAGGGTCACAGACATAAATAAAAATATATATCCAGAGAATGTGGGAAAAAAACCTCATCTTGAGTACTGTCAAGTGTTGTGTGAAAAACTGTAATCCTAATAGAAACTGTTTGTTCTAAAAAAAAATTTAAAATGAGCATTTAAAAATTAGCAAGACAATTGGGAAAACTATCCAGAGAGTTTTCTGATCCATGTCAACAAGAGCTCTGTTCCTACAGTCTGTGCTGTCAATTTAGAGAGCAAACAAGGAAAGTTGCCACAAGAAGTGATGAAGCAAGTGAAAAATAATGAAATTATTCTGTTTCAGTTCGAAGCATAAACACCAAAAGGTCTGTAAATCTGCCCCATAATCCTTTAAAGACCAGTCTTATGGTCATTTTGTGGAGGCTGAAGCAAAGGAAAAAGTGTGGAAAATTAAGAATAGGTACTTTAAATTAAAATTAGAGACTTCTGTATTAGCAGACATTTGAGCCTGTGGCTTAAGTAGGGAAGAAAGTGCCAACGGATGTGCTCAATAATCTTAGAAGTCTTCTAACCCTCCTTTTGCTAATGCCATGACAGAAGGAGAAATCACTGCCTGTCTGCACTGCTGTAGACTGTAAGGATGCAGCATATTGTGTAAAGACTCCATGAGCTTCAGCTAATTATCTCAGGAACTGTTTTGATGACAGTGTCATGTCATTCCTCTAATGTGGCACGCTAATGACCCACAGGAATAGGGAGACAAAGAAACTAATACAAGGGAAAGAAATATAGAACCAACTTTTCCTCTTGTTCCACTTTTACCTTACACTACCCATCTGTAAATGTACAGACATCATCAGGAAAAGGTCTTTTGGTCTTAACAACTGCTTAGAGGACTCCAGTTTCTCTGTCACAGAGGATGGACATCTGGGGGCCTCAGGCAGTTCATCAGGACCTTTCCCACTTATCTGCAGGCCAGACTGGAACCTTATCAAACCTTAATGACAAATGTCCTCAGCAGCCAATCTTCACCACTCAGACAGCTGAACATCTATGTTTACTCTCCTTCCTTCCATGCAGCTTTCCACCTTTTCAATTGTTCTTACATATAACATGAATGGAAAAAAAAAAAAAAAAAAAAAAAAAAAGGAGGTGCATTGACAAGGTAGTAAAAGGAATGGATCTGAAGTAGCTGTGTGATTTTGAAACAGTGGTGCAGTTATGGGAAGGGGAGGAAATAATGTCTTGTTCTTTTATCCTGCATTCTTTTATCCTTGGAAAATAAGAAGTATTAATTTTTTTGACTCCACAGTGCATACTTAGCCATCACAAAATTATTTTCATGTGCCTTTCCTCACTAAATTAAACCATTCTGCCATGAAAATACCTTTCCTGAGCTACATTCACTGTTCAGTACTGCTGTGTCTCCTGAAACATCCCTAATGTTATCTCTGTCCTTAGCTAAATTTCATTCCCCTGCATGTTTCCTCACCCAGCGATTTCGGGTCCTGCACTTACTGTGCATTCCCATCCCTCTTCCATGACTCGTTTGCAGCATCTTTTATGTGATTACATTGGCTCTCACACATCTGGTCTTTCCCCTGACCCTATTTAAGGTGACAGTTACTTATCTTCATTTGTGCAAAATCAGTACTTTTGAGTTCCCATTAGAAAAAGGTAATGGTGGAAGGAAGAAATATTTTCAGAGAGGAGCAGCCAGGCAAGCTGGGTGTTACAGCAATGTGGAGCAGGGAGGAGGAGGGATTGACTACCCTCAGGGTGACCCTGAAGGTCCAGGTTAGCCACTGTAGCTAATGGCTACTGACACTAGCAGGAGCCTGTATGTGCCTGCCCTCGGGGACTGAGGGGATGTGAGGACCACTGTTGTTCTGCTGATGATCCCCAGGAATGCTCAGGACAGGCTGAATGCCCCTCTGAGGCCACAAAACCATGACATGTTTGATGTAAACTGGAGTGACATAGTCTTGACAGATCTAGAGCTACACAGAGATAAGGAGAAATCACTGCAGGATGCGGAACTGGACTATGGAGATGCAGACTCAGGTCTCCAGTCAGATGCAGTTTCTTGCATAGTTCTGGAAGTTTCCTGACTTTTTGTCTGTCGGTTGTACCTGGAAGCACATGGTTTGAGGAAGACAACGTACACTGAGTTGGGACAGAAGAAAGAGGTGGGTAACAGTGCAGGAGTTCTTGGTTGCATGTAACTTTATCCTAGGGTTAGCTCCACTAGAGGAAGCTTGTATGAGAGCTTGCAGCAGTTATGAATCTACCTGTCTGGTAATAATGTCTTTAAAACCAATGATCACTATGCTTTCATTTCACCAAATTAGTAAGTTTTATATACTTAAGGTTTTTTACAGTTGCTGATTCGCACTCAGTAAAGATAATTAGTGAGCATCTCTATTAGCAGTACAGAGCCCCTCCTGTGTAAGCCCCTTTCATGTGACTTGTCCCATTAGCCTTTTTTTCATGGCTTTTATTTGCTACTAAAGGAATAGCACATGTGATGTGATGTTTGGGATTTAAGAGTATTATAACAGCTGACTGCTATGTGATGACTTTTTAAAACTAAGTCTGAGAAAATCAGAGTGCATGAAATCAAATTGTAAAGATTCTGAGTAGAGACACACTAATCCTCTACAAAGGCAGGGCTACTGATAGATTAAGTCATTAGACTAGATGCACATAGTTCAGAAAAGGAAGCTGTGGTCACATCACTGGGCAGGCTTTCATATGATGATTTTAAAAAGTCTGCTTCAAATGCATGGCAGGGGGGAAATGCTCTCCTCAGAGTGAGTCTTGTTATTTAAAATATAGCTTTGCAGTCAAACTGCAGAGAAGTAAACATAACTAGAATTGTCAAATTGGGAGCTCAAAAGCTAGAAAATGCCAGACTAAGTTTCCTTTTCTGAGTCATCATTCTTCCTCTCCTTCCTTGTCTCATGCCAGTGCACACAATCCAAGATGGTTCTGTGTTTTTACTGTATCACATCAGGTCTCCACTGAAAAATATTCAATACAAAGAAAAAAAAAGTAGCACCTTGGTGGATAATTCTACAGCACTCAACACTTCAGATACATCACAAATGGTGATTTCTGGAATACCTGTAAAGTGAGACATTTATATAGATCTCATTTCCTATTTCAAGACTGAAAGGATTAAGAACTGAAGTGTCTAGGAAACACTAATACTGTGTTTGAGACATTTCAGAGTGGGCTTTAAATTTCGTTTTTGTATCATGCTTCAAATATTTGAGAGTGTGCTCCCACAGTGTTCTGCCACAACTGTTTTGTTCTTAGCACACCTAACTAGGAATACCTAAAACTATGTATCAGTAGAAAATATTTTGAATGATATCACAACTATAACATGAAAACTTTTAAGACACAAAGAAGGGACACAATAAAATTTTAAGTAAATATAAGATGCTTGTTTTCATTGTGTATGTGTGTTCTACTCATTGCTTAAAGAAGTCAGAAGCACTCTCCCCTCTAGTGTGCCGTTACAATTTGAACCTTGACTTGGGGTAAATGAGGCATGGACAGAAAATGTACAAAATAGTGCATGGTAATAATCGTTTTCTAATGCCTTCATAAGAAATTCAAATTATGCTGTACAGACAATCTTGACTTTTCTACTTTTGACTTTTAAAACACAGTAACATTTTACCTCTGATGTGTTTGTAACATTTTACTCGAAATTCAAAAAAGACCCCCAAACCAGAAAAGAAATCCAGTATATGACATCCTAATTGTATTTATGAGTGATTAGCAGAGCTCCAACTGTTAGCTTTGGCATATAGATCTGGTTCTTAATTAAACCCATAAATGGCAAATAGCAATCTAGTTTTATTACAAGCTGAGCCCAGAGCAGAGGAATAAGGGCACTGTGACAAAAGGCTTTACAAATATTTCCTGACAATGCAGAAGATCAAGCTTGCAGCCCTGTGGGGAAGCCTGCTCCTTTGTGAGCACGTGCATCTATCTGCCTGTTCTCTCCAAACCTATGTTTCTTAGGGACAGCTACTGTCCTGTCCCTAATGATACCACTTTTCCTTTTCTTGGCTGTCATTCTCATCACCCCATTGTTCCCTTTCTTTGCACCTTACTTTTGCTCTCATGAACAAATCGTCCAGCCAAACGAACTCAGCTTTCAACATTCTGTGTAGACCTCCTGCTTCAAAAAATCTTGGTTCTTCTCCTGATGATCCTGTACAAATTCATCTCTATTGCTCCTCTCCTCCATCACTGTTTCCCCTTTGCCCATCTTCTTTATTCTTGTTTCTATCTACTTGCATTTCTATTTGTTCTAGCTTATTGTGATACTTGCCAGAAATTTCTTTAGTATTAGTTTTCTTCATGTACACAGACTTCATTCCATGTACTATCTTCATCTTTCTCCACTATTTTCTTAGTTTCCATCTCTTAAGACAGTTTCTGTCAGTTTTCCATACAACTTGGCCCCACTCTGCTCTCAATCTCCTCAATATACACAGTTTCATTTTTCTATCATAGAATTACATTTTGAAGCCAGTCCTTATCATGCTAGTCTGTTTTGTTTCTCCTCACCCATAAATGAAGAAGAAAAACAAGGGCTTACATTGCTGCATCATGTTTTCCCCATTTTGTTCAGATCAAGCAGCATTTTAACAGATGTCAATCATACAGACTGTGTTCAGATTAAGTAAAACCATAACAAAAGTGTTAGTGACACTGTTGGCCCAGAAATCCTGTGCACATGAAAAATGAAAAATTTTCTGTTTTCCCAGGATTGTCAGCTTGAATTTGACAGCAAACCTTGTTTCAAAATAATGAAAAATGTTTTGACAAATTAAACTTCTGCATCCAATGTGCAATGTCTTCCATTTGTCACCTGATGACCACATGCTGGTGATGACTTGTCATTGCTAGAGATGCTTTGCAGAAGGTGTCTGTCACAGTTCATCAGCCTTTTCAGATGAAGGGGAGATTATCCCCTTTGATATAAAAAAACCTGAATTTGGGCAGCCACCTCCAAAGACGTGACTCAGTCAGAAGGTATTGGGTACAGGGATCAACTGAGCAAGAGGGAAGTATATGTAGAGGAATACTAAAAAAAAAAGCCAAGCCAGTGTCAGGAGCTGCAGTGGCAGGGAAGTGAATATTGCTATGTGTTGTGGCAGATGGGGACAGAATATGAGATAAGAGCCTGAGGAAAAAGAAAGGAGACTAGGGAATTAACCTCCTTTCTCATCATCTAGTGCTACATCTGATAACAGACCAGTTAACATGCTGGAAAACAGTCTCACTGTGACTCATGAGCACAACTGTTGGTAGACATCTGCTCTACAAACACACTGAGTGGCACGTCCCTTGTTCACTTTTGCTGTTGTTTAGCCTTGATTCACTTCCCCAGTAGCTGCTTCTAGCCAACAATCCATCCACTCACTGCACAGTTCTGCAAACAGAATGGCTGGTAAGTGACCAGTGAGCCAGCCTTGGAGAAAAGACTTCACCTTTCTTGCTACAGTTGCCATTCAGTTCATCATCTTTAAGTTCACTTATTTCTGTCTGTGCATCCAGAAGAAAATTTCAGTTGTAAAGAGTTACCAGCTACCTGGCCAAGTGGTTACAATTAGACATCAGACTTCCTCACAGCCACCCAGTATGTTTCATTTCACTTTGGACAGTTACAAAATGCTGTTTGAATGTTGTTTTTATGGTTTGATGCTGAAGTTTTGTAACATGACCTTACAGTATAGTACAGCTACATTGCAATGAGAAAATATTTTCCTTAAAATATATTTCATGCACTTGTTTTTCCTCAAAAAAACTAGCAGCACTTAAAGACATGCATTCAGTTTTATAGCATGAAGTTTTGGGGTTTATAAAACATATTTCGAGCTACTTACTTTCACTAGCTGAATAGTCCTGTGGATCGAGTATCCCTGATTCCTGCAGTGACCTAATACAGGAGTCCACCAGCTCCAGACCAGTGGTGAGTTCATCTTCTATATCCTTCTGACCATCTGTGATGAAATTAACAAGATAAAAATGAAAAGAAGGGCAAAAAAGGTAAAGCCATATACAAGACAAAAGCTAAAACCAGTTATATGTGACTAAGCATTCACAGCTGATCAACTAATGGAGGCCACACTGAAAATTGTGCCATGAATGTTCCCAAACAATTTTTGTTCCAAAATTGTTCCCAAGATGCTGGCCATACTGAAAATTGTGCCATACTTTGAAAGTGTGGCCTTCGATTAATAAAAGCAAAATGAGAATATTTAGGTCTAGTAGTAAAAAAAGCCAGAGACACATTTAGCAATGCCCCCTCTCAAAACTCTACATTTGTTTCAGTGTACTGTTTGTCAACCCTAACAACTTTTGCCAAATCTTGTCATTTTTTAAGCAGAGTTTTCACACACTAGCAATGAGAAAAATCACACAAAACTCCCAATGAAAACCTCAATATACATCAATGTGCTTTTCCCCTCCACCTTCTTTAGGTAAAAATGATCCTTTTGGGAGAGAATGTATGTTATACATATATGTAGGTAAGTACATTACCTTGTGTTTGCCAGTGAAACTGCTCTTCTGTTGAACTGGAAAGAGAAAGAAAAAAGTGACCATTTTTAATTAAATTGTTCTGTAGTGTGCCATGAATATTCAGATACAAATCTATGCTGAAGGAACTGATTGAAGAGAAGAACATACACTTAAGGATAAAAGCATATTTGGAATGCATAATTTTATATGTATTTTTGATTAATGACTTGTACAACATTCATTCAGCTGGAGAGAAGCATCTTTATTTCTTCATCAAGTAATTTGAATCATACATATATAAATTGGCCTCTTGGTCTTGATATACAAACCATACTATTTCAAAGCAAAAACATTAGCATTCTTCAACTTTTCTGGAAGCTTCCATTTGTCTGATTCTCCATGTTTATTGAGAAAATTATAAATTGCTTTCTTGTATGAATAGTTATATGATTTCTGAAAGAAATTATGAGTATGATTCCTATTTCTACTGATCATTATGTGCATTTTTATATTATTCAAATGTGCAGCTAAGTTAATTCAATTGGCCTACACAGGAGAGTAAATTTAGATGTGTTTGTGCTTCTATGTACAAGCACTTAAGCAACAGAAGGTCCTAATTTTAAAATAATGAACATGCACACCAGAGGATGGGTTAGGTAGGGTATGGGGTTTTTTTTCAATAAAATGAAAGATACATTCAAATGAATGATAAAATGAATTGTATATTCAATTAAGCAATGACTACACTTTCCTCCAAGGCATGTTCTGTTTATGCTTCACTATAGGACTTTTTCACTTGATAGGAATACAAAAAAAGGTTGAAGCTACTCAGTATTAATCATTCTTTGGATAATGGTGAACTTATTACACTCATGACTGGAAGATTTTTATAACATACTTATAGGGGAGAACAACATTATCTGTTGCATCTATAAGTTAAGAAAAAACAAAGACTGAAATTATTTTAACTTTTCAAACAATTATATTTCTTTCTTTTTTATTTATTTTCTGATGTTAAGATTAAATGCTCTTTTGGATGAGTAAATGGATTTAAATCTCTAATTATTTTCCCTTTTCCCAGCAGATGCTGGATCACTTATGAATACGTCAGTGTATCTCCTAGTATCTTATGTTCTGAACAATAGTAATGTAAATGAAATTAAATACTTCCTTGTGGAGGTCTGTTTTTTTCAGTAAAGAACTTGTGTCAATTATTTACCAGATTTGTTAGTGATAAAAAATACTTGTCTAATTTACATAAAAATAGTTGTAAAAGGACTTTTCATTTCCACCTGGCATCATAAATGTTAATCTGGCAAGTTCAAATCTATAAATCATCAAAAATTTCCTAATATCTATGGTCTGTGGTTTATATTGACTCACTGTAGTGAGATGTCATAGATTAAGAAGCCAGTCCTTTGACGAGATAATCAACTAAAATTCTTGAATTCAAGTCCACTGAAATTAACAATATTGAAGATAAATGTTGCCAGAGTCCTTGGACAAACAATAATAACTGCGAAGTGCTGAACTGGATGAAATTACTGTAATTTAAATTACCTTTTGAAATGAAGTCCTAGTGGTGACTAGGGACACTGACTCTTTTTTAAATAACATTTTTTTCCAATTTTACATTCCTTTTGCCTGATTTTCAGATTTACTAAATAACTGCAGCTTCATCTGACACACTGGGACTTGGGAGCAATATTCCTTTCTGTAATTAGCACAATCCATAATAAGTAATGTACTACTTTCCACTCTAGAGTCCCTTTTCCGGTATCCAGATTTCTATGTGACAGATATCACCTCACCAGCCAGGAAAAAATGTAATATCTCAGGTGGTATTCTTGCTGGCAGAATGAATTACTAGATGTTGCTGGCAAGAACATGATGATGTAAAAGCCTATGCCACCTCACCCAAGTAAGTTAACGAAGAAAATAAAGTCATGCATAAAGAGTGAATTACCACTTCCAAGAATCCCAGTTTAGCCCTTTCTAAGTAGCAAACTTGTACAAAATGTAACAAAGCTCATTATGTTCAATGAATCACTTGTGGCTGATTAGTAGTAATCCCCAATATCACTTGTCTGGCTTCCACAGAAACACTGTACTGTATCCATATTAATCTCAGGATCATAATGAATTTTCACTACATTTTGACTTTTCCAATTTTAGTCACGCTTCTCCTCACCACCACTGTAATGGTCTTTCAATAAATAATGTAGCTCTTAGAGTCATGATAGCAGATCCACCATCAGAATTTTTATCCTAATGCTACCTTCTCATTCAGCACATGGAACATGAACCAGGGGCTGCACAGGGCCGTGGTGAGTCCCCATCCCTGGAGGTATTTAAAACATGTGTTGATAGAGACATGGTTTAATGGTGGACTTGCCAGTGCTGGGTTAATGCTTGGACTTGATGGTCATAAAGGTCTTTTCCAACCTAAAACATGCTGTGATTCTCTACTAAAGTTGTGTTTGCTCCTATCAAGATGTCAGTATATTTTGGTATGGTAAGAGTGCTGTTTAGTTAAATTCATGCTCTTTAGCTTTTTAAAAATCCAGTATGGTTGGATATTGAAGCTGCCATTTTCGGTTGCAAACCAATGCCAAGAGCCTTGCAAACAAACATTAAAAGGGTTTCACTAGAAAACTTTATTAGAATTTGCCATAGTTTTAATTTAGATACTCTTTATTTTTCCTTTTTCCCTTTTTTTTTAACTAAGCTTCCCCTGCTTTTGGCCTGAAAAAGACTCCTGACTGAGGCAACCTGACCTGTTCATGCAGGAAGCCTTTAGGCTGTCATACGACTGTGCCAAATCTGCTTGAATGAACAAAAGGGCATGCTTTTTTGTCCTTCTCTTTCAGGTGTTTTCCAGCTTCACAAGAGACCAGTAAAATTGACTGTGTTTTTACATCAAATATATGAAAAGACAAAAAACCCAATAATTAACAGAATTATTGTCCTAATAAATTTTTCAGCATGTTCAACAAAATTTATTTTTTGCTTCATATTTTTTTCTAAAGAAAAATGCATTAGCAACCACTTTTCTGCATATTCCTATGCCTCATTATGTAGGTTTGCAAGCATTAGTATCTTTAACTGAGGCAGATGAACAATAACATCCTTTATCAAGTTGTTCTGAACTATCATAACCTGAGCCCAGCTTAAGAGTTTGAGGAAGGGATTTTAACCAGAACTACATTAGTATAGTGTTAGAAAATCGTAGCATAAAATAACACTGAGCTGAGAACTCAAGCAGGAAGAATTATTACCATCCCTAAACCAAACTTGAAAGAATAATTTTGATTTATTTATTTATTCTTATTTTTGATAGTCATTGCATCCTGTATATACCTCAAATGGTACAAACAAGACATGTTCTACTTAATTCTACCTGACTTACAGAAAGAATCCTCCATCACTATTCAATTATGCAAAACTGCAGCTATTCAACTTCTTCTGTGCTTGTATTATATTTGGAAAATTCAATGTATTGAAGGAAAATCACAAGGAAGCTGAATAACTTAAGAATGAGAAAATAATGCTAAAACTCGAACAAATGAACCAAACATTTGACTAAACAAAATAAGAATATGTTTAGTTCTTGATGTTAATGTTTAAGCTAATGACTAATCAATTAAGGTAACCTATATTCTGTAAAGATGCACTACACTGTGCTTAATGCTTTACCTTTAATAACTACCTAGGAAAGGAGTTTAAAAACTGTTTTACCTCTCTAGGCAAGAATGAACGAAGTAAATATCCACAGAACGATCATGTTGATTCCAGCTGAACTCACGTGTTCCCATTTCTGCACACATGTCATGAAAGCATACAAGGAGTGAGAACCCTCTGTGTGTGACCTTGCACGTGGGGAGGACGAAAGGCAAATGAGCACAGCACACTGCAAGGAGCTCGTTTTGGGGAGTGTCACCTGCGGAGCTCTACCTGCCTCTGCACAGTGAGGAAACAGCAGAAGCACAGAGCACTGCCAAAATGCAGATTTTCTACAGCCAGCTGAGGATGTCTGACTATTGACAGCAGCTCTGTACATCAAGTTTATCCCTTTTCAGGCACAAACAGAAAAATCCCAGACTGACCTACAGTTTGTCTATAAACAAGCAACAAACCAGGCCTTAGGGACCCTTCATTTTTTCCGCTACCTCAAGTCAAGTTAAACAAGAAGTGGGTGCCCCATAATGATGGACTTGATAGGAATCCACTACGGTAAGATGGACTCTGTGCAGACAGCCAGCACCTGCATAACAACATGAGTTACAGAAGACCACCAAATACCACTCCCAGCAATTTATGGGAGTCAAAAGCAGTTTTGGTGGTATAGAAGTGAATGCTCCATATGACACCAAAATAATGCTTTCCTGGACAACATTCACCAGCCATATTTCTATAAAGGCAACAAAAGTCCTCAAGGGAGGTAACCCAGAGGCAAGGAATGCTATTAAGTACTTTGGCAGCAGAAAAGCTGCCTGAGACACCCTGAGACTGTGTTGCCTGTACAAACACCCAAAGATCCACTTCCAAAGCAGGTGCTGGGAAGCAGCAAGGTCACCTTGGACTCAGCTGAACTCCTAGAGGGTGGATGTGTGCCTGTGGCACTGGCAGCAGGGACAATGGTAGGCAAAGGTAAGTTACACCACAGCCCAGCCCAAGACACGCTTTACACACTTCCTGGACACAGCAGTACTTGCAGCATCACTTGGGTTTAGTTTTAGACATTACATGGCTTTACGTGAGACCTGGCCCACTTCAGAGGAATGCCTTGATAGGTTCAGAACCATTTAGTGCAAGAAGGAGCTCCACTGCCCTGTACACACTTCTCCAGCAACAGTATTTATTATGCAGCCTGCAGAAATTCATTGTTTTTATCCCATGCACCAAAATACATCAGTGCACATGCACAGCAGGCCAAAGCAGTTGGTTATTCATTGCCTTGCTGCTCCCCAGAAGAACACCACAGCAAAGAAACTCACTCCTTGCTGGGAAGGGAGGTAGGTTTTCTTTCATTCACAGTTTCTGGCACACTCCTTGCTTTATCACTGAGCCTGCATACAGGCTGCCAGGGCAAATTCACACTTTTGTATTCCTCTAATTATCCAAGAAGTGTTTGTGTGCCTCTCCTTTGTGTGAAGCCATTCAGTTTACAGTTGTCACTCATTTTTTGAGAAACTGATATAGCTATCTGGTACATGAAAATATTTTTATTGTTTTCTAAAACAGTTAATGAAATTATATCTAAAACAATTAATGAAATTATATGTAACACTACTGCAGAAAAGCTATGAAAGGATTTTAGAAGGAGTTGTATCAGCACACCATCTTTTAAATTATTTCTACAGTGGAGCTACACAAGCATTGCTGTATGTAATTACAGGCAGATACTGTCTGACTGATTTTTAAATTTTTACTGATGGCTGCTCTCTTGTATCTTGGAAATTTCAAACTGACTTTTAAAATGATGACAAAATTCCTAGCTGTAGGTGCCAGAAAACCATTCAGGTGGTTAATTCCCACCTTTATTAGAACAGCCTTGCTTCAAGTTCCTGCAGGGAAAGAAAACTGTCTAATTTTTTCCCAGAAAAATTATTGTTATTCCCTAGGCTTTACAAAATCAATAGCAGAACTTTGTGGCTGTGCTGTGAAAGTTTTGTACTTCTTTCCAATGATTCAGGGAAATGTTCGCAGCCGAATTTCCAAACAGGTCTCAAAAATCAATGCTTTCCTCTGCATTTAATACTTGCAGAAATTTGCAGACATGATTTTCCCTTAAAAACAAGTCTTAAACTGCTCCAGTGCTATTTATATTCAATTTCCCTATGCTGATTGTACTTAAACAAACTGTTACGTTTCTTCTTACTTAAATGTGATTAAAAGTAAAGGTGCTCTACCACTAAGAACACTGTTCAAGTACAGAGCATGCATGGAAAGGCACCAGCAGCCTGGCATTCCACACAGTGCGTTGCTTAAAGGCTTGCAAAGCAGGTGCCAGAGGCTGTTATTTAACAGACAAAGCATAACAAAGCCTGTCTTCCTGTAGTTTTTGACCATCGCTCCTGAAATGGTCTAGAAAAGCATCAATTATAGTAAATTTTATTTTGTTACTGAATTAGTTTCACACAGACCAAGCCTCCAAAACCCATTTACTTCAGTTTTGAATGAACTTGGTCATCTGGGGAGAGAACACTTGCTACTTCACTTGCAACCAGCCAGTTTCCTTTAGCTTCAGTTCTGCAGACAGTTACAGGCATGGCAGTGAACACAGAGAATTCTTTCAGAGTGGAAGCCTTGGAAGCTCTGCTGTTCCAAGGAGAAGAATTTGGAGGGCAATCTGTATTTTGTGTATTTATTTAACTTCAAACTTGGACACAATAACAACATTATTGTTGTTGGAAACAAGTACTGAGTGATTGCCCCGTTCTCACTCTTCCCCTGATGTCCCTTTCATGCCCTTATGCATTCCAGACAGGATACTGGGCTAGACAGACCCCAGTTCTGAATCAATACAACCACTCTTTTGTTTTTATTTAGAGAAAGCAAAATCAAACCAAATTACTTAATTTTGTAATTTCCCATTATTAATTAATTAAGAAAAAAGATGATGGTTCACAAAAAGAAGGCATTAGCTCAAGGCTGGATTTCTGCTAATACTGTTAGTTCCTCTGGTTTGCTTCAAACCTCTTTTTATTTGCAAAACGAGCTCATTTCCCAAACAGAACATAGCTACACTGGAGCATATTTAGAAGAGAACCGAATTAGAATATTTCAATTGCAAGGGACCTACAGGAACCATTGAGTTCAAATACCTGACCACTCCAGGGATGACTGAAGGTTATCCAGCAGGTTATAAAGGTCATTGTCCAAATGCCTCTAAAACACTGGCAGGTTTGGGGCCTCAACCACCTCTCTAGGAGCCTGCTCCAGTGTTTGACCACCGTTTTGGTGAAGAAATACTTCTTCATGGCCAGTCTGAATGTCCTGACACAGCTTTCAACTGTTCCCAGGTGTGCCCTGTCTCTGGATCCCAGGGAGAAGAGCTCAGCTTTTCCCTCTCTCGCTTCACCTCTTGAGGAAGCTGCAGAGCAATGAGCTCACTGCTCAGTCATCTTAAATTTTAAATTTTGCCGCTTCTACACAGCAGAGCAGTTTAGATAGCAGTGTACTGTGATATTCCTTCAGTCCCAGTGGTGGCATTTGGATCTGATCCAAACCAAACAAGCATCTAAAATAGAATCAAAAATGGCAAATTAGAGAAATCAATAGTGGAGAGATAGAATGATCTCTGCCCTAAGGCAACAGAGCAGTCTGGTGCCTAAATCACACCACAGCCTATCAGTACTCATAAAAATGTGTTCCTCCAGCATGCCTTATTGACACCATTGCACAAAAAGTAGCACAGTGGTTGCCATGCTTTAAAGAAAACAGTACAATACCCTAAAAGTAAGTTTCTTCATTCCCTCCTCCCTCTCATTCCAAAAGTTTAGCTATTAAAACACTCATGCACAATGTGATGGAACTAGTTATAGTATTTTGTGAGAAATCAAAGCAGTGACTAAGTTCAATGTAACCATTGGGCTATTCCCTGTCTTTCCTACTGAAACCTCGATTCTGTATAGAAAATAATACATTATTTTAGCAAAGAAACGCCATTATAAAAAAGAAACCACTACAGCTACACTTTCTTCACAACAAGTTTTGAGAGATGCCTTCAGGGAAAGTGTGCAGACAATAGCACTGAGGAAAGGTATTGTCCCAGTGGAGCAGAAAAAGGTACTGAAGACTGAAGAGTGAGAGAGAATTTCTTGTAAGGTGCTTTTAACAACCTGTGTTTTGATGCTGGGTGAGAAACATTCAGTGACTATGAAATCAATTCTTTTCTGGGGCACATAGTTCCCTATGCATTGTATGAGCACTGTGGTTTGGGTGCTAACTCAAACCATGGATGCGTGGAGACAGTCACCTAAAAATAAGAATTACAACATTATTCTTCCAGTAAATATTTGGTTCTGGTCTTTGGTACCATAACATTCATTTCCAAATAAATATGATGTAATATAAATGAAATTTCTTCAAGGAAAACCACTTCCGTATATGAAGATAATGCAATTGTTTTTTTTTTTTTTTCCTAAGGACAGCTAACTGTTAGAGCAGGTAAAAAACCCAGCACCAGTAACATGAAGCTCCTCATCTTCTCAATACCAACAGATTGCACAAGGATATCCCTCCTGCTAATCCTTAACATGAAGATCAAGCCAAGAGCCTCATGCTGACCATTGTTTTAGGTAAATTATGTAAAGTATGATCACAGTTTATTGACTATTCCAAGCTACAATATTTGTTCTGTGTTGTCCTTGGTAAATAATAGAAAGGGATTTTCTCTCTGTTTTGAGGGGATGATTCATTTTAAATTCAGCACTTCCTTGGGGAAATAATGGAGACAGAAGCCAGACGGCCTCTACCTTGAAGAAAGTGTATTTCCATGCAGGAAATTCCCAATACACACAGGCAAAGCCTGTCACTGTGTGAAATTGCACATCACAGCCCTTCCCGTTCTTCTCCCTTACAGCCTCTTCACATTAGCTTCATTCAGCTGCTTCCAAGAAACCTCCCTTCACAGGGCTCCTCACCTCTCACTGTGCCTCTTTCGTTGTAAACAATTCTTTCCTTTCTCTGCATTCCTTTTCCCCTATACAGAAAAAATACAGAACCAGGATGTTTCTTCTTTTTATTTAGCTACTTCCCTTCCTGCAGCTTATGCCTGTAGGAGCCAAGAAGCAAACTCCTACTGTGCTTCCACAGTGGTCAGAAGGCCCCTGTAACTAACAAAGAATAGGTTAAATATTTGTCAATATATTGTCTGAATTTGGCACCGAACAGACTGCATGGTGGTCATCTATACCTTACAGGTTGTCTTTTGTTTCCATATTCTCCACCAGATGTGTGAACATGAAACACTCCCATGAAACAGAAGCAGCTTTTGCAGGAAGCAGGAAAGATTTTGTTGATCTTTGTTAAAGGACAATTTGGCAACATTTAGTCCAGTCCTCACTCAAAGCTGGGCTACTTTCAAAGTACTATCCTGGATATAATGTAGCAAGGCACATGGGAGACTCTATCAGTATTCTGCTGTTCAGAATTTGTGCAGCTAATTAGTTTTTTTTAATAGAGAAAATAAAGACTGATAAAAGGTGAAATTAGAAGAGTTTGGTGAATTTAGATGAAAGAATCTAAGTCTGAGAAAGGAGTGCAACTGGCTTTTATAATTTAGCAAGGCTGAAGAACAGGAGAAAATGAAATAGTCAGAGGAAGCGAACATAGGACAAGGACAAACAAGTTCAAGCTGGCCACTGAAATTTTTGCTGGAACTTAAAAAAAGGTATTAAAACATCATGGAAGCAGCCAATTGTCTCAATAAACCATGAAATAAAGATGCTTGACTCCAGTCAGAAGGCAGTAAAAATCAGAAGGCTTTATTTACAATTCATTCAGCCCTTTTATAACATGCTGCATTCAGAAGATGTTATTGGTCTACAGAACTGAGACTTCTCCCATTGGCTAAGTAACAGAAATAGCAAAACAAACAACACCTGTTGTTATGGGAAAGGAATACTGTTTACACAAGGTTGTTTTGGGAAAAACAGAACTGTTGAAAAGTCTCCCTTGGGAAGAGCTAGCAATTCCCAGGCTCAGAAAATATCGGGTCCACAGCCAATCCCATGCAGTTTGAGTTGAGGTGTCAAAAGTATACTGACTCTGCTCTTAGAAGGTTGGTTAGTAAGTTTATTAGAAAGAGCTGATGTTAGTTCCAGCTTCAAGGAACTGGAGGAATGCCCAGGATGGTTCCTCCAGTTCTGTATTTGAAATGACCTTAATCTGTGATGCTGGCAAATTGATGATAGTTACAGAGCAGTATCCACACAACTGCATAAAATAGTAACTGATACCACCAGAGACACCAGGCAATAGAGTTTTCTAGAAGCAGTTAGTACCAAGAATAATATCTCTACGAACTGATGAGTGTTACATTTACATTTCAGTGGATGAACATAAAGGCAACAGAAAACTACTTTCTAACCTCACATGTTAGATGAATGTAAAGGTAATTGTGTCTGTTAGGCAGGTGATAAGCAGCTGGATCAACCCATGAAAAATTGCTATTGATTTATGATTTTAACTATAGGGGTGAAAGTTCTTATTTGTAAAATGTCTGTTTGTATACAGAGCTGACAAATTATCCAAGTAACTAAAATGGCACATGGTAATAACATCTATTTAGCTATATGGATAACCTTTAATCACACATTTATTACTGAAAATGACTAAAATTATATTAATGCAAACTGACAAAAAGTAAATGTAACCTTTAGACAGATTGGGAGCACTGCTGTAAGCAGAGTCTTTTTATTTTGGCTTTTTCCACCACTAAGGTGCAAAGGGGAAAATAAGAATCAGTTTCTTATGAAAATAATATTTCTTCCATTATTTGTTGCGTACCAGAAGAAATACAACACAGGAGACATGATACAAGTAAAACCAGGTTCATTGGTCAGACATTTAGCAAAGACAGATGTAACAAATATGCAGTATTTTTAAAAATTATATGCAGGCATTATAAAGAATATTCCTAAAGAGTAAAACTATATTTTTTTGGAATTATAAAGAAAATATCTTACAGATATCATACTAGTGATGCTGAAAGAAATAATATTTTCAATCCTCTTTATTCTTAGAAGAATATTACAATATAAAATGTTGTGTAAGTTACTAGACAACTAAACCAATCCTTTGAAATTTTGATTTGTTAACAAAAGGATGAAATCACTTTTCTACTTATATATACTTTACATCCAGAACCTGAAGCCTCACAAGATATTAACATATTGAGTATTTTTATTTCATATATAATCTACACATTTCAATATTGAATTACTTCTGTTGCAATTACTTTGCAACAGAACTTTATGTCTAAGTCCAGTCCCAAAGGTCTGCCAACCAGGTAAACCATGAAGGGATGTACTAGCAGGCAGAGTTAGACTAAAACTCTGATCAGATCTAAAAACAAGTGCTCAGCCCACTTTGGAAATTCTACATGCACCTTCTTTGTTCTTTTGGGCTTTTCTATAACCCCTCTATTACTCACTGTCTGCATACTGAGGCAAGGACCAAATTCCCCATCTGCACCTATTACCATGCAGCTGATACTGCCACACCTGAATTGCAGACATTTTCCTAATGCTTGTGGCCTGTTTTGGGTAATTTTACCAATACTCATGAAAAACAAAAGCATACCCTTGAATTTCATATCATTGTTCCATTAAGCTGCCAAAAAGACCATCTTTCTCTCCACAAAATGGGTAGAGCAAAGCTGAAAGCAGACTGGATAAGTAGTGAAAGCTGTCTGTTACTTACTTATTGCAAATTTTTCCAATGCAAATGTGCCAAATACTGGAGAAGTGACTTCACAAATATTACAGATTCTCACACTGCATTGAAAAAAATGCAGGAGGCTTAGCTATATGCTTTTATCACTTGTAAATATTTAAGTGACCAATTAGTCTGTCACTTATAGCAGCACTGAGTTCATATCTAAGAACCTTTTAATAAAAGAATTCAACTGTGGAGATGGCTTGTTTGATTAAAAAAAAAAAAAAACAACCCAAAAAACCCTCTACCTACTGCCGTCCTCAAAGCACTTCAAATTTGAAAGTTGTAACACTTTAAAGTATTAAGACAGGGCAGTGATCCTCATCCTATGCATGGGACTGTCTAGTACTTTCTGTGAAGTCTGCAAAATTATGCAGAAACATGTTAAAGTTTATTTGGTTAAATAAAAGCACTAATTTTCTCTGCTGACTCTGCTGAAACAGCAGACAAGGGAAATGAAACCCAAATCTCAAGTAACTAGCTGAGCTTTACATTGGCAGATACAATTTTTTGAAAGTCCTTAGTTTTGATGAAAAGGTTACTGAACCATAAGAAAATTGAGTTCTTGGCTACCTATGCAAATCCCTCTCTGGGATGCTTCAACATCACTTGTTCAAAACAATAATTAAAATTCTTTCTTTCCCATGCCTTATAGATGCAGAATCCAGTTAGTTTTCACTAAAGCTCATGCCACTAAGTAATATTTTCCTCTTCGTGCCCATCTAAATCACCATGTTCCATGTTCAGAAATATTACATATACATAAAAGTCACCAGCTTTGCATTTGTTTTAGCTTTCTTTTCTCTAATTACACTAAATGAAATTTCGAGGGGTTCTCAGCTGAGTTATGCCGTCATTTGCTGACTCTCTTAACTTCTTTCTCTTTGAATATCTTAATCTAGGCTTAAAAGCTGATTGTAAAATTGAGATTTTATATTACTTGTTCAGTGCACCTTGGAAATAGTCCAATCAAAAAGCTAAATCTGTTCTCATTGCAAAACAGAGCTAATATGAAAAGCGAAGAAAGCGATTTATTTTTTTTTTTTATCCCTGAATATGAATCACATAAAATCTGTTCTAGACTTCACAAAATTAATTTTTCACAGTACAGAAATGCTAAAGCTCAGAGTTGAAAACAATAATTCTGCTTAAGAAAGCAATGAGTTTTGTGGCCATTTTAAAGAAGAACAGTATTTGCAAGTTAGCCTCAGGGCTGTCAGTGTCAAGAGCAGAGACAGATTTTTACTCCCCATCATGCAGCAAAACCTCTGCTCAAAGCCAGATCAATGAGTGCTGGCTGGCAGGTGTTTCTAACCTTCAAATGTTAAAAACTGTATCCAGATCCTAATGTGTTTTTCCGTTAAAAAAAAAAGTTTATAAAAAAAGCATGAAAAGACCTACTGATAAACAAAATTCTAAGAATCTCAATTTCAATGGTTTCTTGTGTTGAGAAATATAGTTCAAGACAACCTTGTGCGTGACAACTGGATAGTTTTGACTTCAATACAAAACAGCTTTGCTGTTAGGATGGACTAGAACAAAAGTGACCTGTATAGGAGAAAAACATTTTATCTGGTCTGTTTTCAACAAGAATGACATTCTACTCAGAGAATTTGAATAACAACGATACACTCTATGTCCCATGATGAACTATATCATGTCCAGTCCATAAGTGAAATAAACAGATGTAATCACACATTTTGTTACTCCATCAAGCTGGGAGTGGCAATTTTTAAACAGACATTACAAAGTATCACACCTATTTAAGAAAGGAGGAAAGGCTGGCTAGTTAAAAATGTGCTAATAATTCAAAACGAAAATAAGTAAATGCACTAGATTTTATTAAGGTTTCACAGAGCACAATTTCTTTCACAGAGTAAAAAGGAAAAGTAGATCTAATACATCTGGAATTCCACTGGGCATTTAACCCATTATCACATGACACTGCCAAGTTAATAGCTTCAAAAAGAAAGTGGGAAGCCGTACAAGATTTAAACACTGTGCATAAAAAGAGCCAGACAAGAGACAATTGGCAGTGTTAAACTGAAGCTGAGCAAGAGAGACACAACCCAGCATTTCCCAAAAGTCAGTCTTAGGGGAATACAGTTTTCCACAGAAGTATGCAAGACAATTCAGACAGTGTGAAAATGAGGCAAGATCAGTACCTGAAATGTATTAAAACAGCCCTTTAGTATCAGATAAGACTGGACCTCTTGACCTCTGTCTAAAATTAAATTCTACTAAGAATTGCACATGAAATGTCAGTGACACACACTAATAGTGGCCAAAATTTTCTGTCCTATTTTTCTAAAGTCACTGTTATCACCACTAAAGATAAGAAAAATTTTAATACATTTTTCTTCTGCAGCACTGTGAGCCCATAACACCTTTCCATGTCACAGGTAAAGACTGCCTTCTTGACATATTCTATGAAGTCCTCTTTACAGGAGTCGAAGCGCTTTCAAGAAGTCATACATAATTAAAATAGCCTGCACAAGAATCCAGGTTGCACTCCCTCCCCAGGTGACTCGCCTGTGTGCTAGGTCACTTTCAGGCAGCTGCAGGGCACAGCTGGAGACACTGACAAGAGCTGATCTCGGTGTGACAGCCAGCACCCTCACCTGCCTCTTCACAGGGCGAGCTGACCTGGTGCTGGGTGGAATCCAGAAATACCGGAGTGCATGAGTGAGCATATCATCAGCAGTAGGAGAAGATGATCAAGGATTCCCTGGTGTATCTACAGGAGGAAAGCCTCTCCTACAGCACATGGTGTTTGTACAAATGGTGGGTGGCCTGACTGCCTAGTTAATTCCTTTCCACTCCAACCCAAAACTTCCATGTTGCTGCTACTCAGCACCTGCACTCAAAGAAAAACACTTCTGAAAACCTTTAACATGAGTTACTTGGGGGGGAGGGGAGCGTAAGATATTTTTCAGAGTTATTATCTCCTCCTCCCAATCTCCTGCCTATTAGAATAACCATTAATGGAACCCATTGAAAGACCAAGCACACTGGAATCTCAAATAATATTTGTCCAGTGAATAAACATATTTATTGCGAACAATAATGGATCCTTTTATTTCTTCCTAAGCAGATTTTAGCTTCAGATTTTACTCAGACTAGTACAAGCTGAAGAAGGTAGATTACTATGCAAGTGAGACTATCCATCAAACATAAGATTAAAAATGTTGGTATATTAAGCAATTTGATTCCAAGTACATGAAGCAGGTATATTTTGCACATGCCAGTACTTAGATTCGACACATAGATTTAACTCTTGCAAACCCAGAGCCAATACTGCTTAGAAAAAGCAGGTGGTTTGTTCTGGCTTGTACATAGTGCTTGGCATTACTGTTGGTGTCCTCCTAACCAGGACATCATATGTAAGAAGGTCTGGCTGCATCCAGTCTCAAATTGCACTGCAGACAGGAAAAAGAGAAGGTGAGTGCAATCCCCACATTTGCTTTGAAACTGTGAAAGTATAACCTGGAATCATTGGGACAGCAGAAACAGAAGGCATTGATACCATCTTTTCAGGGCTGAGTTACATTTTCAGAAACATTTGAAGGGAAAGGATTCTTTCAACAACTTCTTCAGCCGAGGGCAATGTGATATAATATGTGGCATCACCTGAAAACCAACTGAAACTTATGACCAGAAGCCTGCTTTCTTGACAATTCACTTTTAGAGCTCTGACCAATACACGCATGTGGCAGACAGGGCAACCTTTCTCACAGCTGCAGAAGAACAATGTGCTAAGCAAAAGTGTGGCATCAGCTGAAGTGAAGGGCTATCTGACATAAAATGGGCACCTTCCCCTTTCCCCTTCAAGCCTTTCGTAAGTTTGCATTTGAACAAAGAATAAACTCTTACTTCTTGGAAAAAAAATTCCTTGTCAGTGTATAACTAGCTCAGGACACTTGACATAACTACTGTGTGTGGCAAACTCAGCTTTATGGGAGCAGCTGACTGCACAATTATTCTGTATTTTTCATCCTCTTCCACAAGGCTCAAGCTTTTCTGTTAATGCAAGTAAATTTGTAACATCTGCCCCATTATTCTATGAATGCCCTGACCTGAATGAGTCCATTAAAAGCTGGACCCTATGATGATTGGATTACACCCACTCTGAATTCAGCCTTCTTTCTCCATATCCCCCATTGCCCCAGTCCTATTTTACATCTTAAATTCCCCCAGCAGGAATCTCCAACAGTCGGATTCCGTATTGCTCCGCTGCAGTGTGTGTTACCTGTGTCTAACTTACTGTATCAGAGCCATCAGCCAAGAGTGACCACAGGTCAGATACTGCACTACTGCCACTACACTTTTCTGAGCCTATCACACTGACTTCAAGTGCATTTCCATTTCCTTCCTGCTCACTGACAAACTGAATGCTCTGCGCTGTAGTAGCCAAATAATATTCCCTTCCTTAGGAGTAAAAACTCCTTTATACATCTTAGGCAAACAGACTAGCCAGGGTCAGCACACCCTGTTGGTCCCACTCATGACGTGTACCAGCAGGTGATCCTCTTGACAGCCACATTCTTTGGCTATGGATGTCACAGGTTATTAGACTGTCAGACATTTATTTCCCCTACAAATTGGCTATGTCTATGTAGTAAGTTCTAGACATACTTCCAGCAGCAAAAATATTCTAATAATTCTATAAGACTAGAATATGGCCCAATCAGTAGCTAAGAGGTTTATTTTTGTTTTATTTATTTAATTAATTAATGAAGCCACCCTCACTCCTCACATCACAGTGTGAATCACATTTAAAATTAATTTAACCTTATAAATATTCCAGTCATAAAATTTTTTTTCTGTCCTCTGACTTCCATGTTTCAATTCTATTCCACCATTTTATCAATTTTCAGCTTTCAGGTTGTGAGTAATACTTTGATTTTTATACAAATGGATTACTGTATCCACAGCTGTCAGTACAATTATGGCCAAGAACTTTGTAGCCTGAACAAAACTACAGAAACATTTAAATAGAGCCTACTTAAATGAATAACCAATAAACCAATATTCCTGGTAAAAATAACATATTTTCAGGGAGACAGTTATTAAATATGTTTTTATTGTCCATTAAGTATGTACTTTGAAATAGTGACCTACTACATATAGACATATGTAGAATACAGATTAGGTACTGCAGCAGTAATTTTATGATGCTATTATGTACCAAAAATTCAATAAAGCAATATGTAAAAAGACATTTAAACAGAGTGAGCTATGTACTTCAGGACCAAATACAGATAACAGTAAATTTAGGAGACGTTACGTGTGTGAAGTAGAAGAGGTATATAGTGAAAACCAGAAACACATGCTAGAGGTTATTTCCCTTTCAGTGAGACAGACCCAAAATTAATGCATTTGGTGCTCCAAATGAAGTAAAAATGAGGCCTTGAATCTGAAAATCCTGCATTTCTATAGTATTCGTAACTAGACTCACCTAAGTGTCCAAGTCCAATATCCCTTACATCTGAACTGTTGTTTTGTAGCCGCTTGTGATACTACAGGAAATTAAGAAGTGGTCTTTTGTTGTTTGTGTACAGCATATCTATTCCCTAACATATATTGCCTCTCTTCAGCAATTCAAGGCAGCTGGGTGAAAATACCACATGAATTATATCAGTGTGGAGATGAGCATTTTGAGTATCATAATTTAACTGCGTAGATAACAGGACAAAGTGCAGCCTCAGCAAGTTTAGAGATGATGCAAAATTGTGAGAAGTGTTTGAGACAGCAGAGGATTATGTTGCCATTCAGAGAGGTCTCAACAGACTGAAGGAATCAGCTGACAGAAATGTCATGAAGTTTAACAAGGGGTTAGGGAGGAACAATCCCACCAGTGCAGGCTGGGGTCTAACCAGCTACAAAGAATCTTTGCAGAGAAGTCCTTTTGGGTAATAAGTAGTACATAAATCAACAGTGTGACCTTGCAGTAAAAGGTGGCCAAACGGGCCCAGAGCTGTACTAAGAAAAGCACTGCCAGTGAGCTGAGAGAGGTGATCCTTTCCATCTGCTCAGCATGGGTGAGGCCACACTTTGAGCACAGTGGGCAGTTCTGGGCTCCCCAGGACGTAAGATACAGAGACATGGAGTGAGTCCAGTGAGGGGCCACAAGGATGACAACTGCATTTCAGTCTCTGCTATGCAAAGAAAGGCTGAGAAAGCTGCAAAGGCTTCAAGAAGGAAAGGCTTGGAGGGATCCTATCAATCTGTGTAAGAACCTGATGGAAGGGAGTGAAGAAGAGCCAGGCCTCTCAGTGGTAGTGAGAGGACAAATGGCAATGAGCTGAAATTAAGACTGAAGAAAATCCACTTAAACATGAGGAAAATTGTTTTGCAGTTAGTGACTAGAACAGGTTGGTCAGAGAGGTTGTGGAGTCAACAGTTCAGATGTAAAGATGCAGTCTTGAGCAACTTACTCTAGGTTGACCCTGGTTTGAGCTGGCACCAGACACCTCCACAGATGCATTGCAATCTTGACTGTTCACTGATTTTACATCAGAATGTCAAAAAGATGGAGCATACTGGGATCTCAATGAGATTTTAAAAATACTTATGTTTTGTGAAGGAACAGGGATAAAATGAAACCAGTTTCTAGATTACCCTAAGACAATGTTACCAAGATCAGGTAAATTATAAACCAGAATTTAAAGCCAGGCATGTTGGAAACTGCAAAAAAATTGATTTAACAAAAAAGCTAAAAGATCATTGTCTTCAACCATTACATGCAACTTTGTGGCCATGTGCCCCACAGAGAAAGTATGAAGCCTCCTCCCCGGCTGTCTGCTATCACAATCAGACACCTAATTAAGAAGACTTTGTACAATTATTTTTCAAATTAATAGTATTTTGAAGACAACACAGATGCCTTTTTCAGAAGACAGAAAGTAATGTTCATATTTGCAAAAGAAAGTACAGCTACAAACAAATTTTTGTAAGAATCTTAGCAGAACCCCACTGTGCTGGAACTCAGGTTCTTTTCATTTCCAGAACTCAAATGGATCATTGCCCCATCATCTAACAGTCAGCTGGAAGAAACTGAGATTTGATTTAAAACTGAAAAGACATCTTGAAAATAAGAAATGTTTGCAGCTCCCAAAACCCCTTGCCAGCACATATCAACTTAGCTGGATCATAAGCAAGCATCGGAAATACCACTTCTATTTTCAGAACATCATGCATCCAGGATGAAAGCTGGGTTCCTCCCACATCTAAATTGCTCAGTAAATCTTATATTTCAAGAACAGTCTCATGATAAATGTCAATTTTGTGCTAACTTCATTCTGCAAATATTTAAATTGAAATGTGTACAGAAAACCCTCACCAGATACAGTTTCTTGAACTGAGGATGCACCTTGGCCAAGCAAGAAAAACATTTAATCCACGAGCTACAGGTTAGTATTCAATCCAGACTGAGTTGGGAAAATACGTTTTTGTATATCCTTAAGATGAGTTAAAAATAAAACTTTTCATACAAGTGGAATGATTAAATATGAAGGTATGTGATACTACAAAATAATTACAGTTAGAACTTGGGGAAAAATTAACAGACAGATGGTCTCCACTTACTCGGAAAAGTTAAAAAAAAATTATGATCATTCTAATCCCTGCACAGCAAACTATTTTTAAATTCCAGATTTTTGTGATGTATTAGAAAATAATCTGTTCAAATCAGATAGACATGGCAAATGAAAGCCTTGTCCAAATTTTCTGCCAATGCTGATTTCAGTTAATATTATTATTACTTGACACTTGAACTATTAGAAATCTTTTCTTTAATGAAAAGTGTGACACCAGTACTCCTTCTAATTAGAACAGGGATTGCTACTAAATAGCATCTTTTACATGAGTTATATCAGTATGGAAAAAAAATGCAACTCTGAAACAAACCCACTTATCATTCAAAAGAATCAAAATGTTCCATTATTGGGTTCTAAATCTCAGAACTGAATAAATATCTATCATGACTACACCTCTAAAACTGCCTGATTTTTTTATAGCTATGTTCTTTTAGTGCACTCAGCAGGGCACAGGCAGATGATAGGATAAGGATCTCTTTTTATTGTCTAAATTGGAATCCAAATTGGAAAGGCTGCATCCCCAGCTAGCTGGTGGTCTGTGGATTAAAATTGAGTGGGTAGTTTCAGTTCAATTTTTCCACAGACAAAACCAATAATAATTAAAGAAAGACAGCTTGGTTATCAGTCTTAGTGTAGTACAAGGCAGGCCAGAAGATGATCACTATCTCTATAATGTGATATTCTAACATGTATTCTTGAAAATAGGCTTACAAATTAGTACCTGAATATTCAGAGCATTTTAGTCTTTCCTGTACTTAATATCCTCTTTATGAAGTCAATATATTTCACTTGTTTCTGGATATTTGTAATTCATTAGGAGAAATCAGAGGCACTTACACCAAGTACCATCTATGCAAAATTCTGAGTTTGTAGCTGTATCAAGTAACAAAGGGCAAAATCTGAGCAGTACACAGTAAGCATTGCTGCTAGAAAGGCATCTCTAAGAAGTCTGGATAAACTTACTGAAAATGCAAATACTGACTTTCTCTCGCTTGCAAAATATTGTCAAATCATTGTGACAGTGCATGCACAGCTGTACATAAATGTTTAGTAATGATGATGAAGAAATGAAAGAATAAGGAGAGAATAAGTGGCTCCAGAGTTAACTTGACAGAAAAAAAGCTTCTTCTGCAGAGATCTATAGATAGTAAATAATATAACTGGTTATTGAAAGCTATTTTATTTTGAAAATATTTGAAGGCATTTTATAGTGTTATCATTATGAAAAGGCCAAAGAGAATTTTGGCTATAAAAATTCAAACTGCATAATCAAGTGGAGAATAATATACATAGATTGAAGGAACGTTTCTAAATGGAAACATCATGGGAATATATTTTGAATAGCATTACTTACTACCCAATGTTTCTTAAGCTCCAGCTGCAAAAATCTGTAATGTTTTTATTTAATAGCTGAAGCTATTGCATTTTACTTGCTCTACAGAACTCAGGTCTCTCCTTGGTTGTCATTTCTCAGAGTAAAAGATTAAGGTAAAAAATTAGTATTGGAAATAAATGTTTCAACAGGCAATTGTGGACAGAGTACGAATCTTGCATGATTCTTAAGTATAAACCTTATCAGCTAGAGAGAATAAACTGCTAGAAGATGACTGAAGTAGATGAAAATTTTGAAGGGAAGAAGCCAAACTCTGCCAGTGTTCAGAAGTGTTTCCTTAAAGCTACAGAAGAGTGAGATATATTCTCACTGTACAGGGTATTTACAAAAGTCACAGAATTGGCACTTAAAAATCTACATGCTGTTTGACAAAGGCCAAAGGCCATTCACTGGACAGTTAACAGCAAGCACACGGGGAAGGAAGTGAGCTGTTTTCTCCTGCTCCCCTCTCTGAATATTACATACTTTTAAATTACTCATTGTGAGTACCATATAACTTAATCAGGCTAATCACGATTGAGTGTTACAAAGTGCTGTGATGCAGTATTGTTCTTCCTTATGAGCACATTTACCAGGAAAAATGAAAGTGATTACATGTAGAGCTCCCAGCAATGTGAACTATATGCAAGCATAAAATTAAATACTTTAATTTTCATATTGTATTTTTGCTAGAACTGTAACATTGGCACATGCATTATCTACATGCTCCCAGTTTCTTAAGTGTTTTGAACAATTTCACATAAAAATAAGAATAGCACCTCATCCTGTAAAATTGGCAAAATTGTGAGGACATTTTTTTGATGCTGGACAAAATAATTTAATTGAAAAAGGAGCACAAAAAACGGTCTGAGCTTTATAATGTAAACGGTAACAACTGTTAATGTTGAATACAGCATCACTCATCAGACTCAGCAAAGAGATGCAAATCTTTGTGTTTACTGTTTGAGGGCATCATCCACCCTATCAGCAGGCTCCCAGAGGAGTTGCTTTTCATCTCTAGATCCTACACTGTGTGGTAATCCAAGCCATATGGCTCCTACCTACATTTCCTCAGCTGAACCCCTGAACAGGGCAATCAAGTAAGGAGAGCCTGCTTAGGCCTGTGAGCCCTTCACAGCTGAGTCTTAAGTGTAGCTCAGCCAGCAGTGAATACTGCTAGAGGTGGTAGGAGCTGCTGAACTCGCTTCTGTCTCTCTGTCAAGCCTGGTGTATAAAGGATGCTCTCCTGATACTGTGCCTGATGGTTAAAATCCAAAAAAGAAGAAAAGGCAAAATGCAACCTGTGTCCCCTTCCCCTCAGAACTGGGTATTGTCACAAACATTCTGAACATCCTGCACACCTGCAGGTATATTTAAAGCTACAGAAACAGATTTGTCTCAACTGAAAAGTAATCCTGACGTTGCTCTGATTCAAATGTGAGGATCTAATTAATATATTATACAATTCAAACTATTTGACAATTTGAATAATGGAAAAGAGAAGATTGTGGGTTTTTAATGGAAACAAAAATTTCATACAGAAAATCCTACATTCAGTCAATAGGTTAATTTATTCCAGAATCTTATAAAAAGAATGGTGAATTATTTAGAACAGATAGCAAATGCAACACCTAACAAAGCATGTGAAGGGCAATTACAACAATTCCAATACCCATTCATTTGCCCATAACCTCAAATGCTGATTCCAAAACCCTTCTGTCTCAATGAATTTAAAAAAAGGTCAAGGTTAATCTCTTGCACAATTTACACTTAGAAAATGATGAGATTCAGAATGAAATTTAAGTCACACAGTCTAGTTAGTAACTTATATTCAAGCCTGTATTTCTGATAAGAGAATTAATTGTAAACAAACTGAGTGGCTGGACTATGCATGAACATTCAGGTACTATTAGATAGTCTTGCTTGTTTTCAAAAATACACTGAATACTAGACTATGTAGCTACTTTGTTCATATCACTTGTAGTCCAGTTATCAGACTACATATTGGTTCAAAATGCAAATTGCTTTAGAGAACTCTTGCCAAAAAAAAAAAAATGTGTATCATTCTAAGCATAATTTTGTAAATAAATCATGCCTGACTAATAACCATGGAAGCTGAAATTCTGTTGAGGGTTTCTACAGCAAGAGTCAGAAGAAAACAACTTTATGAAAGTATTTTTATATTTTTTGCTTTAGTCTAACTAATTATTCTTCCACTTGCTGCATCAATTGTTAGGACTATTAAGGTATTTTCTCTTTGCAGTGACCAAGAGCTGCTTCCAAATGTCAGTCAATAACAGTTTACCAAGAATAGATATTATCAAACCAATTTGATTGCCTTCCTAGATCTAAAGTTTCACTTTTTAAAATTAATGGTAGATACAGTTTACACAATACTATTCTGCATAATATTTTCAGAGAAAAAAATAGGACTGAGCAGAATCAAAGCACTTGTAAAGAAATGGCTGACTTCTTCTGTAGGAAATGGGGACAGTATGTAGTACAGATAACACTATTTTCACTGATGAGCTGGAAGAAAATAGTACAATGATTTTATAAAGCTTGCTGATGACTGGGATTGGGAACATTATCAGATGTGAAGGAAACAAGTGGAAAGACAAATTGTGATTACTTTCCTAGGTAAAAATGTGTTTTATTACGGTCAAAAGGAGAGCAATTCATTTAACAGTAAGGAATCCTGCTTTTTTCCCAAAGAATGGAGAATGCATCTTGGAAAAACAGTTAAAGAGGGTTTTTGGTGTCATGGTTAAACATCTATCTAGTTATGCCATATGCTGTAGCAGGAAGAGCAAATTTAAAAACCTTGGATGTAAAAAGAGCATAAAAACAGTGGAGAAAATTCTATTTTGGTTAAAGGCTTCCAGAAATATTTTTGATATTTAAATATTGCTTAGAGAGATCAAATTCAAAAGGGGTCATTGAAAGAAACTGAAGAAAAAAGGGAAGAATAATACAAATGAAACTGATGAAAATGCCTCTGTATGCCCCTGTATGATCTATATGATTAAAAGACTTTGTTTGATCAATTAATCAAGAAAATTGAGAGAGTTTCTGATTACAATATATGAAATTTTCTCTCAGTCATAGCATTAGGGTTTTCTCCTGGTACAGAAAGCAGACCAGGAGAGCATTACAATAGCAAACTCTTTCTTTGAATAATCAAATACAAATATTCATGAAGGTACATAACCACTAGAGCTGACAAACTACTAAGGACACTTATAAACTCTCCATCCCTTAATGCCTATAAACAAAGAGTTCACATTTCTCTGAAAATTATGTGAGGTAAACACATGTTATTCAAGTACATATAAGGTGGCTGAAATTAAATGGCCTAAGGTAAATGAGAGGTCAGATCTGAACACTCCCAGGATCATTTCTGTCCATGATACTTCTAAAGACTGCACCCAATTTTTATCTCCATAATGGCAAAAGTAGTGAAATCCATACACAGAAGTTAGTGATTATGTTGAAAACCAGAAAACCAAGGGCAAAAGTTAGACACAGTTTTAACTATTGATATTTAGTAAGTAGATTCTTGAACTCCAGCAGCATCCAAAATGTCCTGATGGCCTAGACTTCACATTCAACTTGTCCAGCATCTCCTCTACCCTATCAGAAAAACCAACAGCATGAAACTCTGTCTTTAGAATCAACTGCATAAGAAAGCCAATTAGTGTGTATGGCATAGTTCCCAAGTGCTCTAGGAATGCCAAAACAAGCTAGACTTAGTTTATATGAAAAGCCAGTTTCTGCTCTACAAAGTATCCAAATAATATGATGGTGAGTGAAGGAGGAGGCAAGAGGTAGAAGAAAAATGGGTGTCATGAAGTGGCCTTTCCTATGTCCCATGGGCTGTCTTTCAGTTCCGACAGCCTTCCAGTTCTCATTACCAACCTGTTCTGTAACCATCAGAGAATGCTTTCAGTTTTATTCAGTGACTGTGACAGAGTATATACCTAACTTTTGTAGCCCCCTCACAAACAAAGCAGATACCTGATCCGACAACTAGGTGAGCTGAAAATTGACCTTGGACCTTAGCAGTCACCTTGTCCTATTCTTCTGCAAAGAGTCTGACACAAATATTTTTAAGGACAAAAGTGCAACAATGCATATGTCAGAATCATTTAGGTCTTATATGTACTTGCTTAAAGAGCTTCAGACTATTTACAGCAAGTTTTTTTAATTCTCAGCCAGATACAGAATGAATAAATGTTTTCAACTGCCATAGGTAATTATGAATTGATGGGAAATCAGGAAATAATGAGCAAATGAGGTTCTGAAATTTATAGCTGCAGATTAAGTGTTTTTTCTTTATTTCTGATTTCACCTAAAGCATTATTATAATCACAAACACACACGTATGCTTTTCCATGTAGCTCATGAAATTGGCTGGATGATTACAAAGACATAAAGATGAAGTGCACTACAACGGATTATTCTAACACTTGATTGGTTTCAGATAGCTGCAGGGCTTTGACAGCTGATACTTGGCAGATGTGCTTCCATTTTAATACTGTTTATCTCCAAGTGATCTACTTCAAGGCATTTGATCTTTTATTTGGAATGTGTGATTGTCTTCAGCAGGATCAGGCTAACCCTATGTAACCACTGGCCAGTATGCACTGAACTAGAACTGTTAACTGTGCAAAAACCTGTACATTTAGCTTGTAAAACCTTAGAAACAGGATTCATCAGGATAATTAATCTTGTGACATCTCACTCAAAAGCTAAGGCTTAATTTTTTTTAAGCTTTCTCTTTGTTCATGCTAGAGATTTGTGTGCAATCACACGAGCATTCTTCCTTTTGATGTTCTTTCTGTGAAAGCTACTACTAACTTGGTGGTTATACCTCTTCTCAATGTAGAAAAAACTGCTGGGAGAAGGAAATTACCATTCCTTCTCATCAGCCTTCTGCTCTCTAAAACAACTAAAATAATTTCTTAGTTAATTTATTCTTACAACCCACAGAAAGTTAGGTGTACTTGCAGGTAATGGGAACAGCTCTTGTTGTCCTGGATTTCAATAAAAGATGTGGCTGTCTAAGTTACAGTTCCCTATTTCCCCCTGCTAAGGTTCACAATACCACTGGGATATTGTCAAAACAGAAGTACTCAAGTATGACATTTGTGTGTGTTGCCACCAGCACAACAGCAGTGATGTGTAAGAAAGACCATATCCAGAGCTCCATGGGTGCTGATTACAAAAACAAAACCCACAAACCTTTTGAACAGAAGGTTTGTAACTTTAAAAAAAGCCCACCAAACCTGACGGATACTTTCACCTCTCTGTGCCATTCTTATTGAATAACCTTGAACAATTTCAGTCACACAAACTGTATTCTCACCTTCTCATAACAAAAGACCCACTGCTTTTTTTAATGCCAATGAGCAGAGAAATGACAAGACATCTTTTCATTTATGTTATTGCCTATGTTTACCTCAAAAAAAAAAAATCACTCTTAGAAAATGTGGCATGTAGTGGTGATAGAGGGAAAAAATAAAAATAAAAGCTTTATGTTTTAAAGGCTGATATCTCAGTCCCTGAAACTACAGTACAGAAAAGTCCTGGAAGCACAGATGGAAATGCAGGTACCTCCCCAGCTGTCAGAATAATGTTCTTTGACCTCTTTCCACTCTAATGAATCTTCAGTTTTGTGCACAGTAGAACAGCCATGATAGGAAGTATAAAAATACATCTCAGACAAAATAATTTATATTTCTTGTCATTAGAAAATTCTCCTTGTTGTTTGGGGAAATGAATTGAACTTAGTTTACATAAATTTTCTACCTAGAATATCAAACACCTTTTCTGGTAGCCTTTTGGACATTAGTAGAAGAAACCTGGAACAATTTTTATATACCAGAGAAGATTTAGGCCAGCATGCCTTAGGTGGACAGAGCTGACCTCCTGAAGCTTGCAGTGATGGACTGAAAATGTGATCAGATGTATACAGCTGTGCTCTAATATGCTGTGGATTCAGGTGGTGCCACATTCAGTATGCTGGTTGTTTCACATCACACTGACAAGCTCTTAACCTCATGTGGTTTTGCCCACAGTAACACTAAATTAAAGACAAGTTGTGTCCACAGCAGCCAGCATTTAAACTCTTCGGTGCACAGTGCACTTGAGAAAAAACTCCAGGCGTAACAAAGGATGCTCAGCAAATGTCTGAGACAGCAGTAATTTCACTGCTCTGTGCATCTACCTGTCCAAACCACAAATGCCAGAGATGAGCTCACAGAGCCTTACACACCTGAAATTAAAGGAAACAACGTAAAGGTGAGCTCCAATCAAATGTAACCACTCTGAAAGCTGTGTATTTTTCCAGGATTATCCAAAAGAGAGGTTATGATTGTTACTATTTTGACCTTAAAAATATTTGGCGACAGGCCTCCTGGTAACAACTCATCCTTATTTTGAATTACACCATTTTTCTGGACACTGAGACTCACAAGGAATCTGATTTAATATCCTTCAAGCATTTCATGATAAATCTTGAAGCTTAAAATCCCTTTCCATGGATCTAAAATTCCAGTCATCCCCAAAGATTTTATCAAAGCTGTAGGATTTGACCCTGAGATAACACATGTCAGAAGAGATATGTGCACACATTTTCAACACAGGAAAAGAAGATAGGTATGGAAGAAGACAGGCAGGACCAAATAAACAGATTGTCCCTTAAAAGTATTTCAAGAATCCAAATGGAAAAAAGAAAGAACAAAACTTTTATTTTGCTTTATCTTACAAGTTATTAGACATTACACTTTGGTTTATGAGCACTGTACAGTCAGGAACCAAACACTTTGTCTCAAACTTGAGTGTTCCATCGGTATGACAGTTCTTGCATCTGCTGCTTATTGTTTTTAACATTCTGTGTCAAAGCAGTATTTAGACAACAGAAAATTGGTCATTCAGTTTATGTTAAAGGGAACTCTGGGAAGAGTCAGTGCATTTGGTTTCATTATTCCAAACCAATATTCTGGTATTATTATATATATATTGGATAACATATTCCTTTTCTATCAGAAATTCCTTTACAGGTAGACCCTTTACCACTTTTACTTGATTTTCTAGTGTGGTAGCAATGCTATTTAGATTTAAAACAGTAGCAGCTTTGGCAGTCTAGACTAAAGAACTTTTTACTTTCTGAAACACAAATCCATGAATATGACACACTGTGATTTTAGTCTTCAGCACATAAATATCCAAAGGTCCTGCACTTGAAATGGTGCTAAAATGTGCTCTGAATTACAAATCTCTTGTTGATTACAGATGGTTGAATGTAGATAATGAATATTTGATTCCTATTTAACGCTTTATACTAGGCATTCACCTGATGCTCAGTTATTTTATTTCTGCCAAAATGATGCTTCATCAATATTACCCCAAACTGAAGTAATACAAACCTTAAAGCAATTACTGATGCTGCTGTCACTTCTGTGTTTGCTATAGAAATTAGAAGTTGCTATATATCTGTTCTCTTATGTAAACAGGTAGGAAAGTTAATATTACGAACTAGTGCTTACCTAGTAAGTATTAAAATGAACTTATAACTAAGACTTGCTCTGGTTAAAGATGACTTTTTTTTTTTTTTTTTTTAAGAGAAGGAAAAAAAAAAAGGATTTGAACCAAAAACTCGCAAGAGATTTGGTTGAAGATTTTTTGGGCTTTTTTTTGTTTCCTTTGGAAATGATAAAAGTCACTCATGTGACTTTAGCTAACTGTGAACAATAACAACATCACCTCAAATAATTTATTTTTTTTCTCTTTGCATGTAAGTTCTAGAGGAAAAACACTGGACCTTTGATATAAAGAGAAAAAAATACCCATAAGCATATTGCCCTCTATGCTTTAGCTGAACTTGAGAGTTCATTTCCAGCACACTTTCTCGTATCCTTCCCCATCTTGCAAATCTCAGACCCCATCTTATGCCTACATTTATAATTAATTTAGAACTCTTGTACCAAATCTTTTGAGGATTAAGACAAAAATAATATAGCCATTTTACTAGTTTTCTTTTCTTTATATGTAAAGGTTTTAATTGTAATGGAATATAACTGTACCTTTCTGCTTTTCATCAATTTGCAACACAGAGTAATGTAAGAGAACTGTCCAATATGGTAAAATATATAGAGGATATATAGAGCATAGGACTTCCAACATTTTCAACATGTGAAAAATGCACCCTTCTATCCAATAAATTAATAAGAAAATATTTAAAATTAAAAATAAAGTAGTATATTGAATAGAGAATTAAGCTTTGCTTTTTTTTTTTTTTTTCATGCAGTAATTTTTGTCTCTGAGACAGCTGTATTTGTAGGACCATGGAGCAGGACTGTTGAAACAAGCTTGCAATAATGGTCAAATAATGACAACCTGATCCTCCTCCCTAAATAAGTTACCGCCTTGCAACACTACGAAAGAGAAAGGTTTAAAGAAGTGTGTAAGAGCTAGTATTTCTCACAAAGAAAAAAGACCACAGAAAGAAAGCTTAATTGATATGTACCAGCAAGGTTTTTGTTTCTGTTCCTTCTAATAGCACAGTGGCCTATCATTCTTACATCTTCTCCTGGAAAGTCACTATTTTTCCCAAAATACTTTAAGCATTTATTCCCTTATCAACTGCTGTCCCTTGGACTTAGGAAATAGAAAATCAGATCTGAGAGCCCATCTCCTTTGGCTTTAAAGGGACAGCATTCAGACACAGCAGATCACAGTTTCTCATTCCTTGGCTTATTCAAAGGATAAGAATAGGTGATAACTGTACCTTAGATCCAGTGCAACATTTTTTATTAGAGAAGCAAAGTAATTTCCAACCAAAAAGCATTTGGCAGCACAGATTTTGTACTGCTTGCTATGCTATGGTCTCTTCTATTAACACAAGAGACATCTACAGGCGTGGCCATGAATATGCAGTATTCAATCTCAACCATTTTTATACTTTATGGAGATTCCTATCCCACTTGCAAACAAGGAAAAACTAGAAACCATAACTTCTTTCCTTCATGCATCTTCCTGACACACGTCAGTGCTTGCCTCAGCAAGCGAAAAAGTTACATACACTGCAGCTAAGTAGAGCTGGCAAACCTTACAGCAATAAGCTTTTTTGTTGTGGTGCAACTGTTTTCCCCTCCATTTTTTAAAACTATTACCAGGCATGTAATCAGCCTGACACTGCCATGACAGTATCAACATGAGCTGCAGCCCAGGGGGGAAAAAAGGCAACAAAAAGAACAAAAGCTGACAATGCAAAAGAGCCACAAGAAGTGTGGTCTGGAGAATAACTGTTGCAAGTACATGTATGAAATATGAGGTCACAAGGCTCAGACAATTAGTGAAATCCAGATCCTTTTAAGCCACAAACAAAGTGACATCAATTTGAAATGCATGTTCATAATTGTGGAGGGAGAGAAAATGCAGTATTGGGGTTCTACAGCTTTTTTAAGTAATTACTCTGACAAATACTGTATTTTGTGACTTTACAACCCTGCTAACTGTATGGCTAAACTTGAAGAAGACAATGATTCATGGGGTATCTCCCCATTGTACCAAGTGACGAAACTGCCTAAGTAAAATGTACTGAGTATGAATGGAAAGCATGAATGGACGGCAGTAGTAGTTCAGGAAGCTTCAGAAATCACATCTGAAGTTAGTGACTACACAGTCATCTTTTAGGGTGTGTAAGAGATGAGAAGATTCCCACGGAAGCCATAAGAACATGAACTTTTTGTCAATTGTTGACGTAAATTTCATCCTGTAAACCACTCAGATCCCACAATGCCTGGTTTTCTGCACTGCAGCAAGGTGTGCTTTGAGAGGAGAGGCAATACATCAGGACAGCCACTGCAGATGGCACACAAGCCCCTTCTTCAAATCCTACACTACCTTATTATTTTTTTCTTCAAAGAACCTTTCATGTTTCTGGTAGTACTACCAATTAATACACGTTAAAATTGTCAACAGAACTTCAGTTGAGGACTAGGTGACTTCACTGACAGAACTTTCAGATCAGAAGTATACCAGAGATCTTAGATGGTCTTCACATTATTTGACATTTCAGCCCTTAAAATTTGGTTTAAACAGTAAAATTCTAAGGAAAATAATTTTGGCAAAGTCACAAGTCTCCCATCAGCTTTTTTTAGATTGGACAGAAAATTGTTTTAAAGTAAATAAAGATTAGGAATGCTTGAATTTCCATGCTAACTGACTTTGAAGATGTACTAATGTTAGTCAGCAAATTAAGACTAAATCACACTTTGATACATAAAAGCGAATGAAAAACCCAAGAACTTGCTTACTGCTGATCACTGTTCAAATTTCAGAACCATTTTTAAGCAGTGAAAGGATGAAATGCAGTAAACTTGAGAGAAGCTGCTGAGAGGTAAATGCATGCTAGTTGTTTATTGAAATAAGAATACTTATCCAATTTTTAACACAGATTTCACTTTGGGAACTGAGTACATCACTAACCACGATTACAACTACATTGTGGGATCTGTGACTGATCATGACTGCAACTATTATAAATGGTGATATGTTTGCTAAGAGAGAAAAAATTACTTGAACAGAAAGTCCATGAATGATGTTTTCACCTACGACTGAATAAAAAGAGAAAGAGGATTTGTTGCTCAGTTTACTAATAAATATGAGACTGGAATGCAATACTCTGAGGAAGTGACAAGTAGTCATAACAGTATCAGATCATGTAGTAAGCAACTCTACTACTACTAAATTGATTAACATTAATAATTACTTCACTCATATTGACCTGCTGTATTGGTTGTACCAGCAAGTATTACAGTCAGAAGGCTATCCCAGCCCATTAAAATAATCACTTTTAAACGTCTCTTTCAGGAGACAGGAGAGAACAGATTTTTTCACTCTCTAACAATTTCTGGGTATTAAAACTTGTAGAGAATATCCTAATAGTTTTATTGCAGATACAATGTTACTGATTTTCTGAAGTCTACTTAATTACTTCTTACAGTTTTTTCACTGATTTTGAAGCATTTCTACTCATACTTGGTGTTTCTTCTGTCTTAATTTTTCATAAATTTCTTGTTCTCAAATGATTTTTTTTTTGCCAGCTTACTAACCCTTGGATTGATTAGTCTTTCAAGTAGCATTCACATCTGTGGCCAGTTACAGGATTTAAAGGCAGTGTCCTTAGTTAAGGACACTGTCCTTTAGACAGTCAGTGATGAACTTTCCTTAGGAAAGGTAAATTGGATTATGGATTATCTCATCTCCTTCGGGACTAGCTCATTTTATTTCCATAGTGAACAGACCAGCAGTGCTTCCCTGAGTCCCACTCCTCCAGTTCAATTATGCCAAATTAAGAGTGGAAATTACACCATCAGACGATTTGTCACCTAAAGCAACACAAGATTCAGGAAATTTCCATCTGAGAGGCTAAAGCTATGTGAGGTAGCATTTCAGTATTCACCTTCTGTCCGCTGTACACATGCGTTACATCTCTTTGTGGACATACCCTGTTACAAATAAATCTGCAGCTTGTCAGTTTCTCCTGTAAGACTCTTTAATTTCTACCTTGGCTTGCACCCCCATTCCAGGCTCTCCCCTCAGAACCTTCCTTTTACACCAAAACACAAAGATAACTCATTGCATCAACACAACGTTATGCAGGTCAGTATTTCCTGCATTCCTCACTGAAACTGGAAGATGAAGGTAATGCAGGAGAACGCATGGCAGTTGCCATGTCAACTTGAAAGTCAAGTGAAGAGAAAAAATAGCTTAGGAATTTCAGGTTAAAAAGTAATGCAGCATATTTTTTTAGAATTAATTGGTTATGGATGAATTTCTACAGCTGTCTATATTTTTTTTTACAATAAGCAGATTAATTATATGTGATGGTTATACATATATATATATATATAAAGCACCTCTTTTATGTTATACAATTGATATCTACATAACTTGATGCTGACTGCTCCATCTTAGCAATACATGTGCACGTGAGTGTGTGACTGTGTGTTTTCAAGGTCGGTCCTGATTCCACAGTGGAAAATATGCCAAGCAAACACTGCTCTATAAAACACCAAGAACCTACATTCAGTTAATTTCACTCTTTGCTAAAGCTTCACATCTGAGTTACAGCAGATGTAAGACATCACACAGATCTAATTCAAAGCTACTTAAAGACTTTTGTAATCCAGGAAGAAGTAGACAGACCTACATAAAAGCCTTTGATTTGGTGGAGACATGCTTCCTGCCTTCAGCTTTTTCCATTCCTCACAAAGGTGTAGGGAACAAAGAGGTGGTGGACACACCACTGAGTCCTGCCTTAGGATCCATGTTGTCCCTGCAAAGGTCAGAGCTCACAGCTGTAGTGAACAACAGCAATGCCTACTGAAGTATGGCTACTAGGCAATCCAAAACAGTGTGTACCCAACAAACTTTACCTACTTTATGATCATGAAAACACAGGTGTAAGACCAGGACCCTAAAGATATCTTTCATGATTAATCATTCCCTGAATCTAACATGCATCAGCTCAGTACAAGATGCCTCAATTGTTTTTACGGGAGTCAATAACAAAACTTTTCAAAATGTGCAACAGTTTGCCTAAAGATAAGGAAATCACAGCACATCTTTGTATTTTGTAAGATTTTGCAACTTACACAATTATTTCCCTTCAATCACGGCAGCTATTAAACTTATGATAAATGGACTTTGTGATTCCAAATCAGCAGTATCTAATTTTCATGTAGTCATCTGCCATGAAATTCAAGCTTTAACTATTTTTTTGTGCCACCACTGAGGAGAGTGACTCTATACATATTTCAGAAATAAAAAAAAAATCACATGTACCAACTCAAATATTTACTTCTGTACCTTGCATCACAGATTTTTTTTCTCTTCACAGTCCATGTATAATCCACACTTGAATTCTTAATTATGTTCTGCAAAGAAGCACTAGAGCTACAAGAGAGAGGATGGTGACTTCTTCCAACTACAAATGAAGTGCCTGAAAACAAAAGGTATACACACCAGGAATAAAAGACTACATGTAAGAAAGGTCCAAGATCATACATACATATATCCAGAGTTCTTTGCATTCACTGAGACTGCATTACTGAGATTTATGCTTTGCAAAAAAAAAAAAAAGCTATTAGTGATTCTGGGTAAGTAGCCATAAAAAGCTAAAAAATCTGAGGAAATCATTCCAACTTATTAGTGTTCCTCATAAGGGCAACCTACTGTTTTCTGGACTTGCAGTAAGAAATTACGAACTGGAAATGACACTGTTGGTAAGGAGACTCTTGAGAACTTGACTTCCCTAAAAAGGGTATGCATTATGGCTGATTTAACACATAAGATTATGTTTAGAGGTGTTACTATATTTTTGTTTTAATTATAATTATTTATTTTTAGACTGTCTGGCCAAAAATTGCTAGGAGTGCCTGAGAGACAGAAGGAAATGTGACCATTCCAAAGGCATCCAATAAGCTTTTTCCTCTCAAACAGCATAGTTCTGCTAGAGTGAACAATACAGCATAACTGGATTAATAAAATTTTAATATGTCATACAACTAAATAACTTATATTGAAGCTACATTGTGGATAAATGTATTTCCCACTGATTTCCGCATTAGTTTATGCTGAAATTTCTTTAGCCTCGTGACATTTGAAAGCAGCAAGTTTTATTTCTGAGAGAAATTGCCTGAGCTTACTCCATTATGACTTGACATTTACATCGCAGTCACAGCCTGCAGCCCCAGCCAACATCAAACCCTCACTGTTCATGCTCATATAAATGTATGGTCCCTGCTCCAGGGAATTTAAATCTGAGGTCATCCGCTGAGCCAGCTACAGAAAACCAGAGAATCTAAACAAAGAATTACTAACACAGCCATTTAGACAACTACAACCCCGAGGTTACAGTTACTGACATACAAAAGCCTGAAGGAGGATCTTTGTTCCCTACAGCAAAACTACTTTTTGCATGCAGCCCACATAATCTGGGTAAATATGCTTTCTACGATGGAAACCAGACAACATAGATTTGTTGTGTGGCCTAGTATTTGAATATAGCAGCTTTCCTTGTGCATTAACATCATGCTATGATTCAGACCACTGATAAAGAGTCATTAATTTAGAATTGAATTTATTTTACTTGTACATGAAAGGTTTGCCTTACCAATTTTGCTGAAGTTTTATTATTCTTGCTCAGGTGAAGGCATACTTAGAAAGGGTTTCATTTTCCATTTAAAAAAGCAGACCTTGTTGAAGTCTACATTTCGGTTGTGAAATGCACCTTAACTTGATTTCTATATCATCAAAACTGGACAAATTTTGAAGAACTATCTGCAAGTCAAAACCACGGATTTTTCTCTTAATCCCTTCTAAAACTCCTTTCTCAGCTCCTACCCTATAATATTCCCACCTATATTAAAAAAATCAAATTCAAATATAGATCAGTAAATATATATCAAACACACAGCTGCCAAAGCTTAATCCTTTAAGTAATTTTACCAGGCCTAAAGACTACTGCTTGATGTAACTGTGCAGCCTGCAAGTTCACAGTGAACTGAGCACTGGGCATCCAAAATACAACTGTATCCTATTTGGGAAGCTCACACAGTGGGACGCTGAAGAGGCCTCTCAATCCTCCTTCATTCTGTCTCCCCTCCATAGGTGTCTTTAGCAAGAAATTCTCTGGTGTCAGATAAAACACCTTCAGGCACTAACAGCATTACAGAGACATGGCTTTTTCAATCAGTTTTGCAGCAATTGGTGGTGACCCAGCCTGTTGTAATTCTGCAACTAATTCCCATTCTCTCTTACATGGCATTTCCTTAAGCATGCTCATGAAAGATTTTGCTGTCTCAAACACATTTTAGGCAAAACCTATTGAACCTACCTATTGCTTCTTTCCTTGAAAGCATGCCCCATATAGAGGTTCTCTACAGTGTGTGCTTCCAACTGTTCAAGACTGTAAGACTGCCACTATATCCAGTATTTTCCTCTATGCTCAGCTTCTTGGAAAGGTAGTGAGCTTTTTTCACAGCTGTACTAATCTTTTATAATTTATTTGCAAACTACTTCTCTGAATACTTAGGAAAAACAAAACACTTGGTTTTCATGACTGGAGAGTTTTCGCTTAAAATTTCTCTGTCTGAGTAACTTCTTTCATGTGTTGTCTTTGACATTCCTTCATGACTTCGGATCAGACAGAGGAAAATTAAAAAGACAGGTATTTTGCTCAAATATAATTTTGTAAGGGTTTATAATTTTCTGGAGGGAAGAAGTATAAATATTAGAACTTAAGCTTAGTAGCTATAAAGCTTAAAAGACTAAAAAAACTACATGGCAGAGTACACTATGTGAATTTCATCCTTAGAATTTAATTTTTTTTATCTTCAACTAAGTGTTCAGATTTTCTGTTAAAAGAATGCTTTCTTGTTAATCCAAATCTGAGTTCAATTCTTGAGTTAACTTTTACTATTACACTTGGAATACTTTTTGCAATGCTATTTAAATTCTTTTACTGCATGACTGCATGCCTCTGTTATGAAGAAGTTTATTGGTTTGCTGGACATACTTCAAGTCCTATTAAAGATTACTCAGGATTTTGTTTCACTAGTTATTTTCCCACCAGTGAACACAAACTATTTTTTTGCACCTTTCACCAATCTTGATTTGATCAATTTTATGCTTTTGGGTTTTTTTCAAGTCACTTGCCAATAAAGTTGCTCAAATACCTTATTTATTAAAAGTGGCTACATCTTCTGCTTCATTAGCAATAGTGGATGAACCTATTACAAATACTTAATGAATTAAAATAATGACTGAGGTTTTAACTATTATTATAATTTTCTGATTTGGATTATATCAACATTCATATTACTCATAGTGGTATCCTTTGAACTCTGAAGGCGATGAAGAAACTGAGATGCCACTTTCAAGTTAGTGAAGTTCTGAAAGCTTTTAGGCTTCATGAGGAATTTAAAATCCAGTATTACTATCACAAAGCTCTTCTACTGTATGGTCTGGATACGTTTCAAACAGAGCCACAGACAGAACAAATGTCTTTGTCCCTGGCCCAGCCTATAGACTCTTAGCCATCATTCAGATAAACACCTTCCCACTTGTCTTCATTTGTCAAAGCCTGATGGACTGTGAAGTCCTTCAAAAGGTTTGAATTCTGCCAAGGCTTCTACTTAATTAATGACAGCATCCTCCCAGTCAGAGAAGAGGAAAGGGGGATTCCAAAAACAAAGTGAAGAAAAAGACAGCATCTCTCCAGCCCAACTGGAAACTATTCTTTTTTGAAAATTACAGCCATTTTGAAGAAAAGAAAACACAGGTCAATAAGGAAACTAGAGTTGCTCACTTCAGCTGGCTACCCTAATTCCATCCCTGTGATTTAAGCCAGTGGACTCTACACATATCCACAGAAATGCTAATCCACTGTCACCTTTCTTTAGTGTTGCCACTTACCAATGCTGATTGCATAACAAAGCTTTTTGCTTCATTTTCTCCTGTAGCTTTTGAAGATATGTCTAAGGGCTACAAACATTTTATTATAATGACTGTAATATCTACTTGCAGCTATTTGGAGTGTTTATTTTCGGTTTTTTCCCTACAAGATGCTACCAATGAAGACTCCTGTTATCATGAGTGGTCAATTCGTGAGCTGCCCAGACTGTCAGGAACCCAAGAGGCCTTGCAGTCCCCGCCCAGTCTTCCTTGGTGCTCCCCAAACCTAGCCACAGCCCAGGACCCTATGTCAGTGCCCCAGGGCTATCAGCCTCTACCCCAGTGATGCTGCAGCAGGGCCAGTCTCCAGCTCCCCACAGCCCTGCCCAGCTCAGCGATGGGCCCAAGTCCCAGCCTGACCTTACCCCATCCCCAGGGAGGTGCCCGATGCCAGGGATGCCCTGTGCCTCCCTCAGCTGTTCTGCTTGATCTGACTTCTAAGTTCAACAGCAGCCCTAAACCATTGCCTTTTCTGCTGCCATCAGCACCAACCCAAGCCTGCCACAAGCAGCTCATGGGCACTGAGCCTCTCCTCACAGTGCGTGTCAATGGAAATACCTGTGATGCAGCAAAGTACAGACACTAGCAAACAGGTACTTTAAAAACAACCCAAAACTTGCTAATTTATATGCTTTGTCTTGGGTAACGCTCCCAGACATACACAGATCTCACACAAAGCATGGCCAGTTGCTGTCTGAGTGGCAGCAGCAGCCTCTGCACATGGCAGTCCCTGCAGGAGTGGCTGCACGACTTGAGTGAGATCGCCAGACTATTCTGCTGGATTCCCAGCACCTGTCTGGCCCTGTGCCATCATATAGGCACCATGTCTCCCAGCAGCCTTATGTCCTGGCATCACCATTTCTGCATCCAAAGAAATGGCTTACATGGATAATTTAAAATTATCCACATGCAGCTCGGGAATTTTGATGGTTGAAGCCTCCTGGTGATGGCCACTACCAGGGCAGTTGTAAAGAGAAATGCTGAAATGACACAACTCTAATTCTGAATATGGATAATCATTTAGGCTATATACTTTCCATGTAAAAAAAAAAAACAAAACCAAAGTGCTTATTTTAAAATAATGATGCTCTATTCCATTCAGCAACACTGTCGCAATTCCAGCCCAGGTGAGTACTGGAAAATTAGTAATGCCAGAAATAGGCCTATTTTCTCATGGCAACACTGATTTCTTAGCAGAAACATGGCAAGCCATTTTATCAAATATTGCAAAAAACCCATGAAGTTCAGGCCCATCAGCTTTTGCCTTTTTTTTCTGGATGTTTAGACACACATGGATAAGCAATTCCGTATCACTCCGAATCATCAAATGGTTTTGGGCAGGAACACGTATGTAGTCTACATGTAATGGAGTCTTTCTTGGCAAGACTGAAAGTCTTAAAATGCTAATCACAACCCACAAAACTCAAAAATCAAGCAGTACATTACCAAGTCACAGTAAGAAGTAATCTGAAAGTCAGTTTTCTAGAAACAGATGTTGATTTCAGGAGGATCAAGCTAAATTTTCTTGCTTTTCAACATGATCAAATCATTTTGACACTGCAGCCAAATATATGTTCTTGCCTTCTTTAAATACAAAATGAAAAATGCTCACATTTATATGCAGTGTATCAAATCTCAGACTGTATCACAACCTATTTAACTTAATATTTAAATACTTAATTTGTAGTTTCAATCACCACATTTATACTGTGTCGTCTTTTGCAGATGTCTAGTTGCTAAAAAAATCTTTAAAAATACAGTATGAAAGGAAAATTAGTTCATTAAATTTTTTTGCGTCTTTGTATGTATATAGTGACATAATGTGACCATAACAGTGCCAAAAACAAAGTGACTCTGTACAGTCCATGAACAATTACTGAAATGCTAATAACCTCCTGACAATGTTAATAATTCTTTGATGGCTATGTCTCCCTAGGGCTTTCTTTGGATTAAACTGAAGTGATTGATGTTCACTTCAGAAGGGTAGAAGGTATTTAGCACACCGATAAAAAGAAACTGCTAAGCATGGGCAGTTAGTTCAGTATCCTATATTCCAAAACCCCTCGTCTGATGAAAACAATTGTTTTCTGGAATAAAAAATGAAACAGAAATCATTGCAAGGCAAAAAAGAAAATTATGAAGCAAGATTGCTCAGTTACACCGACCAAAGCTGCCCTTTGGCACTTAAATATTCCCAGGAGTTCTTGTGTCTGTTAGGCTTTTCCTGCTGAAGAGATGAGATAGCATCATGCAAATTTGCAATGGGTAAAGACGATTTCCATTAGCAGTAAGGGCACTAATTTTAACAGGTCTTCTGTAAAGAAAGAACTACTCACTGACTGGTGAAAGCATGCACCAGGTACGAAGGGAAAAGTTCAAAAGTATTACTGACAGATTTACTACTTAGTGCAGATTGTGCTCACAGAATATTAAAAGCAGTGCTGCCATCTCTTGGTTGCTTCTGGCTGCAGTAAATACTAGCTGTATTTGCCACATATGAACAAAACAAACAATGAAACTGCAGAAATGAATGCCACAAGGCAACATTGTCAAGCAATGTCTGAATGACAGGACATGAAAGGGTGAAATTCAATTATTTCAGTAAATGGGGCTACCCCTACCGATTAAGCTTGTGCCTCCCTATTTGCCACACAGGAGGCATACATACAGTCATGGATGTTTTCCCCCCTTCTCTTTTTGCCTTTGGGGTAATTTTACTTCCTGAGAAAAGCTCTATTTCGGTCAGACAGAAACAAAATATCTTAGGGAATATTTAATGCTAAACATATTAGTGTTAAATCCTATGCCTAAAAGCATACGAGTCCTGCAGGGAAGATTTCTGCTGGGTTTCATCTTTTTTACTCAAGAGAATATGTGTTTGGCATTTCTATTTCTTTACATGTATGCATATAAGTTTTTTACATATATACAAGAATGTATAAGTGATACAGTTGCCCTGTTACCTTGGAGGAATAAAAATCCAATTATCACTATTGCACAGGTGTTTGGTCTTGCCCTTCTGGCAGAACCCAAAAGGTAAAAATTCCCAATGAAACATCAGAGTCATAGCCCTGTCTTCTCTTTCCTTCTATACTTCAACTCCCTTGATTTGTAAACAAGGATTGTATTATATTTCCTTCCATGGGACAAATACAATAAATCATGGTGCAAGAAAAATCTTCACCCTGTCTCTTTTAGGAGTTAACACTCCTAATATTCTTAAAAGAGATGCTTATTTCTGTGGCCCTATTCACCTAAGCTTTTGCTTGGATATAAATTTTTGAGACCCTGAAAACAGTCCAATCTAACTTATTTTTTAAGATGCACCAATGAAACAGAACTTGTGTATATATAATACTTGCATGGAATATTTCCTCCCTACAACTCCAGCCTCTCATAAATTCTCAGCTGAAAATCTAAAACTTGAGTCAGTCACTGGTCTGTCATAAAAACCAGGTAAAAATGTTGTCCAGAGTAAATTCATTAGACATAGTGAAAGTCACAAAATTCAAAAGCACTTTCTGAAAAATGTACCTCATTTAAGTTTGATTTCTTTTTTCAGATTGAAAACTATATACATGAAAGAAAAAAAGCATCATTTGTTATTCCAAATTCAACAATGAAGGTGCTTCATTAGGTACTTTCTGTTACCCTTGGAGGGCTTTTCCTTGCTTATCATGAAACTATAGAGAGATTAGGGTCCCAAAGGACCTCTGAAGACCATTTAGCCCAGCTCTCTGCCCAGAGCAGGTCCAAGTAGATCAGGTTCTCAAGGTTGTGCTTGTGTGAGGATTCAATATTTATGAGGATGAAATTCCACAACCAAAGTGTACACCTGTTCCCAAGCCTGACTGCTCTTGTGGTGAAAATAAAATCCACAATATTTAATCAGAATTGGCTACGCTGCAGTTTGTGACTGTTGCCTTTCGTTCTGTCAGTGCTGGTTCAAGTCTACTGTACACCAGGGTCCCTGAGCTGCTTTCCACCCAGGCAGCCCCAGCCCTGCAGTTGGATGGGGTTATTCCATTTCAGATGCAGAATTTAAATTGTATGTAAAATGGAAAGAACTGGAGGACATGAGACAATTGTCACGAGTGATTAAATGAAGTAGAAGGTGGAAAGGTAATAATGAAAAATCTTCTTTTCAATGAGTATGCATCTCCAGGGTTAGCTCTGTTTTGGGTTTTTTTGCTTGTTCTGTGTTTGTTTTGGTTTTGTTTTGTTTTACAGCAGCTATTTGGCAGCTAATTTCTTTTTCACCAGGGTACAGGTGCAGGATGGGAAAGGCATCAGATTATCAATTATCTGATGTAGCAGGACAGCCAAGTAGCGAATTGCAATTTATAATACAACTCTGTCACACACAGCTTCCTGCTGCTTTGCTTCTGCATGGATAACTCATGACAACTCAGCTGCTTTTAGATTTGGATGCAGGTAAGTACTCTGTGGTATTGGGGCCCCTCTGTATGTAGTAAAAGAAAAGGAAGAAAAATGAGAAGCCAAACACAGAAATGAAAAAAAACAAAAACCCAACCATGATAAACAGAATTTAAAATCTGCCATAGATCAAACCAAGACATTCTGCCTAGAGCTGCAGAAGCATGCTAGTAATTAATATGCCAGGTAACACATGAAAAGAAGAGAAATGATATGGTACTAAGCTGCACGGAAACAAAACAAAAACTTTCATTACACTGTACAAACTTAACTGATGAAAATTATGAGGAAAGCCTGTATTATATATCAATATTAATATAGTCAAGTAATTCAAATGGTACACTCAGACATTCATATTTTTTCTTTTGATATCCCAGCTTTTTTGTCTAAGGGGAAATAAGCAAAAATAACCTTTACATAAAGAAACTTAAGGCTGAATGGATAGCTTCACCTAGTTAGCTGAGGTTTTGACCTGATGTGTCCAAAATAAAAAAAGAATCCTTAAGTCCAAAGTGTGCTTAATTATTTAAAATTGGAGAAGTTGCAATAAAATCAAGAACCACTAGGACATACAATTCTGAACCTTCTTTCTTTATATTAGTGAACCAAATGTTCAACAGTAAAAATGATAAATGGTCCTTCATCAGATTATATTGACTAGTCACAAACATGACAAGAGAAACAGGCTGTGGGAGATGTAATATTATGTTATGCTACATAACATAATGTTTTACAGTTTTTACCTCTCAGTGACACCAAGAACAATACAGAATCACCTTTTGTACTCAAACAATGTTAGTTACAATTGTTTAAAATAATTTCTAAAGAAACCACAAATAATGCTTTTTTAAATATTATATACCTGTTGCAGTATTTTACCATATAATTCAAGCACCATTTGCCTTGCAAAAAGAGTTTCAAATTAACTAGGGGCATCTCAAGGACACCTTGTAGTATGGAAGTCATCAGATGTAAAAGCTGGGACAGCTCAGCCTGGGGAAGAGAAGTCTCAGGGGAGACCTTATTAATGGCTATCAATGTCTGAAGGGAGGGGGCATAGGAGATGTAGCCAGACAAATGGCAAATGGTGACCAGGGACAAAACAAGAGCCAGTGGGCACAAAACACAGAAAGTACTGCATGAATATTGGGAGACACTTCTGTACTGGCCAAGCAGTGACACAGCTTGCCCAAGGAGGCTGTAGCACCTCCATCCCTGGAGACATACAAGAGCTGCCTGGACATGGTTATGGACAAGTAGATCCAGGTGGCTCTGCTTGAGAGTTCCCTTCCAACATCAACTATTCCATGATACTAAGTAGGCATGAGAATAACTGGCACAT